>NC_143558.1:108965000-110307500 GCF_054136105.1 Typopeltis vanoorti
ATGAATTTTATGACAACTATTATGAACTATTATGAGTAATAGAAGTGAGAGAAATAACATGGAAGTAGTAGAGGGAGGGAAAAAAAGTGAAGGATGATGATTGATGATATATTCCCCCCCTCCCCCTCTCACTAGAGCTTTCTTAGAATGCTTGTCAACAAGAACCTGTTTGATTGATAGATTTTCCCATTCTCAAATGTATGTGAGAGAGAGGGGGTGGGGGCATCTATCAATAAAGATGTGGGAACAATATTCCAAGGCTGGGCTGGCAATCTGGTACACAGAAAGTGGGAAGAGTCGAGTAGAAGAGAAGTAATGTTTAGAACACAAAAGAATATAGGGCTTTTTTATCTTGGTTAGTGAGTGGAATATTATCAAAAGTGAGGGAGAGCGACATAATCTTTCTTCCAGGAAATAAAGCAGAAGTGTGTTTTAGTAGCATTAAAATTGTTAGTACATCTGATCCCTTATTAAAAATTTTACTCATTTAAAATCTCAAGCTTCTCTACCTACTTATTTTACTGCTTGTTTTTGACAAAAGTAATCCATTCCAGTGGATCACTTACCCATGGGATGCTGGATTTCTGCATTGCTTTTTCCTGTAGGTATTTCAGCTGATGCTGCTCCAGTGGACTTGCCACTGCTGGTCCTTTACTTTTCTCTCATATATGAACACAGGCAGCTGCGGGTTGGTATTCATACATGGTTCAGCTTTGAGCTCACTGAGATGACTTCTTATCTTCTTTTTTCATCCACTGTGCCTCTGGAGTGGTTATCCTCATGCTGTTTTTTCCAACAAATACAGTCTTCAACTCTCGGCACATTGGCGAATTCATTCTTCTCTCTGATCACTTGCCCACACACACACGGTATTTTTCTGTTACATTTTTAAGACCTTGTGTGTGTGTGTGTTGGGGGGGGGGGTTGATATATGTATATACTTAAAAAAGGGTAGGGTAATGATGGTTGCAAGAAAACACTAGTGTGAATGGAAGTGATAGAAATAATATGGAAATAGTAGAGGGAGGGAAAAAAAGAAGTGAAGTATGATGATAGAAGTTTCATGGCTTTGTTTAGTACTCGATAATATAAAACAGGAGTTTTGGAGAAGCTAGAAACCTCTTAATAAGTATTGAGAAAGCTAAGAAAGAAAATGAAATCTGGTGAGGTGCGGGGAGAAAAGGTATGAAAGAAAAGAAACAATAAACATTATAGTGATGTATAATAATTCTCTGATTAGGTGGTGTGCTAGACAAGTGAATAATGAAAGCATGTTTTCTCAGACTGAAGATTATTGACTAGAGCCATACAAAGGTAAGTAGAACACGTGGCTCTTCCTCTGAATTAAAGTAGTTCCTTTCTGAAATAAATGCATTTCATCCTAGGATCCAGTTTGCCTTAGGAAAAGAAATAGATAACTAAATAGCCATTTTAAATCTTATAATTCTTTGTCAACCGGATGGCAGCTTACAATTTTCAGTTTCTAGGAAGAAGTCTCATACAAGCCATTATATCCATGCTGATTCTCACCACAATCCTAGTCAAAAGGCTGGGACTATTAAGAGTTTATTACATCATGCAGACTCTTTATGTTCTTCTGACAAAATTTTTACAGCAAGAATTAATTACAGCATATAAATCTACCTTATAAAATGGTTTTGACAATTTGTTTATCACAAAAGCATTTCACAGCCGTGGAATCTCTGCCTCTTCTAATCCAGAAGAAATAACTTGCATTCCTCCCTTATGTGCAAAGCATTCTGAACGTTTAGCAAATATTTTAAAATTACTGAAAATTTTTGTTGCTTTTCACCCTTTCAGAAAAATCTCCACCTTTCTCATATCTAAGGAAAAGATTCCTTGCTCTTGTATCTTATCTTATTTTGGACAAACTGAGAGATCCGCTTTTATTCGCTTTGAAGAACATGTCTTATATTAAATATCATGCAAACATCATGCTCAGCAAACATTTACTATAAATGTTTGCTGAGCATACTGTCTCCACAAAACAGAGTTCACTGGAACAAGACAAGAATCCTTCATAAAAGTTTTTCTTATAGAGAAAACATGGGAAGCATTACTCCACTTATTAACTTAAACTGATCTGATGGTCTATGTATATCCTCTTTTTAAATCTGGTAATATTTTCTAACTTTGTTTTCTGTTATTGTTTGATTGCCATTCTATAATTCTGTACTGAAGATGATTATGAAACTTAGTGAAAATTCTACAGATAAGTTTTAATGTGAGTTCTATTCGATTTTTATAGTTTGTTATTATCTTCTAAGTAGGGTATAGAGCTCTTGTTCTAGTATGTCATGGTGTATGTGGGGAAAAGCAATAAACTAGACTAGAGTTGTCTTCTATGTGCCATGTTTCCAAGATGTTTTTTTTTATCTCAAAACTTCTTAGTCTGATCTACATGTGAAAGATCACATGAGCATGAATTTTGTAAGCCCAAGTTGTTTGTAGAAAAGGGGGGGGGGGTTATCTTTAGGATAACAGAGCAGACTCTATATAGTAAGAATAGGTTTATAAACCACCCTAATATCACAAGGTTTAAGGAGATTAGCAATTTTCCCCAAAAATGTACTGATGTAAAGGATGGAAACAGTGTCTCTATAGTGCATATCAGGATTTTGCTGTGGAGCCAGATTACAGAAAAGCAATTCTTGGATGAGTTTTTTTAGATACTCATGGAGAGTTAGTTGGAATGGAATTTGTAGTTCTTCATTAGTCTTCTCTTTTTTTAATAAGATGGAAGTGACATGTTTATAAATAGGTTTATAAACCACCCTAATATCACAAGGTTTAAGGAGATTAGCAATTTTCCCCAAAAATGTACTGATGTAAAGGATGGAAACAGTGTCTCTATAGTGCATATCAGGATTTTGCTGTGGAGCCAGATTACAGAAAAGCAATTCTTGGATGAGTTTTTTTAGATACTCATGGAGAGTTAGTTGGAATGGAATTTGTAGTTCTTCATTAGTCTTCTCTTTTTTTAATAAGATGGAAGTGACATGTTTTTCAAGCATATGATTGATTTCTCATTTTTTATGAAAGGTGGTGCAGCAGAAATGAATGGAGGAAATGACCAGTATAGGTTTGACTTATTGGTATACATAAAGTGTAAAACCATTGACTGCATGTATCTGATTACATCTCTAGAATTAAATGGACTGATAAGACTTTGAAGCAGTTGCATAAAAAGAAAATGTTGCAAATCTGATCTGCTACCATGAGAGTGGTGAGGAAAGCAAAATTAGATAACAGAAATCCAAGAGAAAACCTTACTCAATAAATTTAGTCTACTAAGTTTCACTTTACTTTATGTTGCTTGTGTAATCTGTTATAATTTATGCTGTACTTTCTGAAGATGTCACTGCAACTGAGATGAAATACTGGAAGTATTAAAGTGTTGTTCAATTTATTCCTTGTGCTGTTTTCATTTTTCATTCCTTGAAATGTTTAGCATCATTTGGCACTAGCTCTGCAACCTAAACACCTATAATCTGAATTTTGTTTTGCAGTGTGCAAGTGAAAGGAACAGTAACGATGAATAAATAATCTTGTGAAAGTGGGAGGTAGGAAAGTATCAGTTGCTTTGAAAGTAATTGAGCTGTAAAGCAGTCACTTTAGTATGGTAGTATTCTAAATGCTGATGTGCAACTCGATCAAAGGAATAAAAAAGGTGAGTTGGAGGTATTAAAGTTATTGCAAATGCTAGATTTAAACACAACATGGGATTGGATAGGATATTGTCATTTATGCCAAAGGCATGTGTATGAGAATTGGCAGCACCTTTGACTTGGTTATTCAACTTTAGTCTCAACGAGTATGACTCTTAATGAATGAAAGGAGGGTAAGATAATTTCATTATACAGCCATGGAGCCAGGGTAGAAGCAACTAATTATAGACCAGTCACTATCTAGGGAGTGGTCACTGAGGTCATCATTAATTAGGATCTGCATCCGAAGGTCATCAGTTAACACTTGATTCTTTATTCAAGAAACCATGTTTTTTTTGTTTTTTTAAGTATGTTGTAATTTAGAAATTTGTTCATGTTTTGTAATATGGTGATTGCAGAGTCAGATATGAGAAATGAATATATCACAATTGCCTTTGGATTTTGGTAAGCATTTTGGACAGGATCCACACTTGGGATTGTTATATACAACATCAAAGAGGATGGGTATACAAAACAGCTCGTGACATGGATAGATAGATGAATAGGAAGCTGAGTGACATATCAGAGGGCAATTTATAGAGGTTCGAAGTCCACAAGGTCCAGCATTGTTTAATTTGTAGATTATTGATATTGGTGGTTGATCTGGAGGGTGGTAACATATAGTTATTTGCTGATGATGCAAACTTAAAGGTGATAAGTGACATTTCTGATGCAGAATTTGCAAGATCTACAGAAATTAGTTCTTTTGGCAAAAGACAATGTCAGTTCAATGTTGCTAAGTGTAGTTATACATTTTGAACTGAAAACATTGTAAGCAGAATATGATATTGATGGTAATTTTGCTAGAGACCTGGGAGTGATGGTAGAGTTACTTTTGAGATTAGACTACCTTACTAAGAAGGTTAAGTCATCATGTTAGATAAATGCAGTGTTGTTGAGAACACTTGCTAGAGACCTGAGAGTGATGGTAGAGTTACTTTTGAGATTAGACTACCTTACTAAGATGGTTAAGTCATCATGTTAGATAAATGCAGTGTTGTTGAGAACACTAACTTGTAAGAATAAGGAAGTTATTCTTCTGCTGTATAAGGGTGAGTATAATAAGACTATATGTTGACTACTGCATTCAGATAGTCACCTGAGTTCAGGCGAGGTAAGGATAAAAGATCTAGCAAAGAGCAATAAAGATGAATCTGACTTTTGGAATTGTGTATGTTAGGCCAGACAGAAGGAATTGAATCTACTGCCTATATCTGGATTGCAGCAGTCATCATCTGGGATATACATCAGATAAACATCCCAGATGATGTTGTATATCTTGAGGGGATGTACATCCTCTCAAGATATATAGAACACTAAAGACAGTACTACATGATTAAGCTTACATTATTATTAATTTCATATCAACAGTTTTCTTCAGAATTAATCTGCGGTTTTTCAGGTCTTCAGTATTGCGAGGTCTTAGATCTTGATCTTCTCATGTTCTATTTAACTGCATCAATCTATTTAGATCTCGATTTTCTTAAGAGTTTTTGCTCCTGTCAGCATCAAATACCTGTTTTGTGCTAATCTCTCATCATTCATTAATAATCTTTAAGTTACTGCTGTATCATCTCAGATTAGAACTGCCCACATTTTCTAATGTTAATGTTAAGTGCCTCTCATTGATCAGCTCTTTTATTTTTAACCCAACTTCCAGAATCATATGTTAGAATTTGTTCGAATACTATCTTGTATACTGCTAGTGTTGTTCAGGCAAATTTTTCTTACATAAAAAAATTATTCAAATTGCTCTCCACCCTACTAGATTTGCTTATTTTATCTTCAAGATGGAGGAAAGAATATTATTATATACATACAAATTTTGATGTGTTTGTGTGTGAGTATACTTCAAAAATTTGTATTTTACGTAAGTATTGAATCATTCTAGTGTGTTTTTGTATTTTAAAACTAAAACTTATGATTCTTTACATTAACTCACAAACTTATTTTTCATAGATAGAAAAGTGTTTTCCATCCTGAATTTCCTGAACAGATAGGTTACAGAGCAAGTGTCTGAATATCCTCTAAATTCTCTGGACCTTACACCTTTTTTCCTTTGGGGATAAGCCTATCTACAAGCCTATCTTGTAGCGTACACACTCTACAAGATAGGCTGTTCAACTGCATGCATATTAATAGAAGAGCATGTGTAGAGAGTCTATGCCATTACATTTATCTGTAGCAATGGTGTTGACGTTAGAAGAAAAGACATTTATTGTTGACCGTCATTTTCATTCATACGGAGTTGGTAGAGCAAATGGTCCAAGCCTATGATGTGTTTGCAAGCAGTTTTTTTTGTTGTTTTTGTTAGTGTCATCATTCCCTTAACTGAGAGGTTCCTAGGTACTGGAAGTGTTCTGCCACACTAAGGGCATTCGGAGAGACATGAACTGTTAACACAAATGTGAATCACAGGCATATGCTGCAGGAAGTGTTACAGTCTCTGAAACATAGTCAATGCCAAACAGAGATAAAACTGAGGCTGTCACTACAGAGAATCCTTAAGGAGCTGGGTGTCTTTTCGTAGACCATTCAAGTTGGTTAGTGTTTAACAGCAACAGATTATGCTGCATGGAAGGAATACTGTGCATGCATGCTGGCCAGTGTCTATCTATCCTTCCTCCATAATATCTGGTTCTGGGACGAAGTCCATTTCCATCTAATCATGTAAACAGATGAACATACAGGTTTCTTGGTTTCTCGAGACATGAATTTGTCCAAGAGAAACCCCTTCACAATGAGAAGGTTACTACATGGTGTGCAATTTCTGGCGCCATGGTACATTTGGGCCCTACTTCATTGAATAGGGTGGTGTAATCATGACTTTGAATGGAAAACGTTACATTGAAAATATGTTTGTTCTGTTCACCCAGAATTTGCATAGGATGTGTCTTGCAAAAAACATTTCATGCACAGGTATTCCAGCAGGACAGAGCAACCTGTCACATATACATGGTTCTAGAGCCTATTTATCAGATGGGAAGCTCATTTTGAGGTTCACAGAATTTCTGTACCCTTCACATTCTCCTGATCTCACATCACTTGATGCCTTCATTTGGAGTATGTCGAAGAAATGGGTATTCCACCATGACTTGCCCTAAAACCTTGATCACTAAGGGATAAAATTACATGATATTTGGCAGCAGATTTCCTAACCCTTGTTCTCTAAGATGATGGAGAACCTTTGCATACACTACGGAACTTGTCTTGATAGATTGTGTGTTGTGTTATGATCTATCGGGTTGTTTCCGACTCCTGGCGACTCCACGAACATACACTCTTCATTCCAATCTGTCCCTGACCTTGTCTTTCAGAACCTCCTAGTGCACTCCAGTTGCTTCTTTAACTCCATCCACCCATCTGATTCTTGGTCTTCCTCTTCTCCTGCTTCCATCAACTAGCAACATCATTATCTTCTCCAGACTGTCATTTGCTTGCATAATATGTCCGAAGTATGACAATTTTTGCTTGAATGATCATAGCTTCAAGGGAGCAATCTGGTTTTATTCTGTCTATCACTGATTTATTGGTTTGCTTTGCAGTCCATGATATTCTTAGTAAGCGTCTCCAAACCCATAATTCAAATGCATCTATCTTTCTTCTTTCACTTTTTCTCAGGGTCCAACTTTCACATCCATACAGCACCACAGGGAATACCATTGCTTTCATGATTCTGATTTTTGTTGTGAGGCTAATATCTTTAAAGATCTTGCTTAAATTTGTCATTGCTTTTTTTTTCGAGTAATAATCTTCTAACTTCTTCAGTACAATAACCATCTTTATCAATTCGAGATCGTAGGAACACAAAATTGTTAACTGCTTCCATTTTCTCCCCATCTACTTCAAAATCATTAAGGTCACATGTTGCCATAACATAACTTGTCTTTTTGAGTAAGTTTAAGACCATATTTAGCACTTTCTTCTTTAAGTTTCATAATAAGTTCCTTCAAATCTTCTTTGCATTCTGCTAGCAAGGTGGTATCATCTACATACCTCAGATTATTAATATTTTTTCAACCAATTTTAATTCCAACTGAAGACGCCTCCAGCTCTACCTTTGCAATGAGTTGCCTGGTGTTGTACTACCTTACCCCAGTCCTGAAGATACTTTCAGGTGCAAATTTTGTTTGCTCACACTTGGATAAAGGATTAAACTAAACTTATTATAGTCTAACCAAGTGAAAAATAAACTCTCAACATCTTTCTCTGAATCCGGAGTAATTTAATAATAAGGTTGTACGCCCTTTGGCAACTCCTATAGGTTGGGATGACCTCTCATTGCTTCTGCCTTGGTGTCTCCACTACTGGGCCTGGCTCCCACTGACAAGACCTCAATAAAGGTCAAAACTGGTGCTTTGCTTTATGGGAGATACTGAGATGGGAGTGATGAGAGCTTTCTCCACTTTTGCAACGAGTTGCCTGGTGTTGTACTACCTTATCCCAGTCCTGAAGATACTTTCAGGCGCAAACTCTGTTTGCTCACACTTGGATAAAGGATTAAACTAAACTTATTATAAAATGTATTCGCTGTACAAGTTAAACAGGTATGGAGATAAAATACATCCTTGTCGCACTCCTTTACCTAATGTGAAATACTCAGTTTCTCCGAGATCTGTTCAGACAGTAGCTTCTTGTTCATAATAAAGATTCCACAATTTCACATGATCTACAGAGTCAAAAGCCTTACTATAGTCTTCTTCTTCTTCCTAACATGGAATATAGGCCATGTGGCCTGTTCTGGTCTCATGCCATCTCTTTCTTGGTCTTCCGATTCTTCTTTTTCCACTTATTTTGTATCTGTATAATAATTTTGGTAGTCTGCTGTTGTTCATTTGATTTAAATGTACTAGCCATTTTTGTGTATACTGTCTTATGTAGTAATTAATTGGTTTGATTTTTAGGGATTGTAAGATTTCTTCATTTGTTTTGTGATCCCACTTGGTATATCCAGCTGTTTTTCTGAGGAACTTCATTTCTGCTGTTTGAATTCGTTTTTCATCTTTCCTTTTCATGGTCCATGTTTCGCTTCCGTATAGTAGAGTTGGTTTTGACAAAACATTATATAGTCTGATTCTAGTGTGTTTTTGTACCAGGAATGACTTAAATATACTGTTTATTATGCCATTTACTTTGACAAAGTTTGATATTTTAGTGTCTGTCTTTTTCTTCTTCGTATGATAGATCACATCCCAAGTATCTGAAAGTGTTTACTTGTTCTAGTATTTTATTATCTATCACTATTTTACTTCTTATTGGGTTTTCTCCTTTGAATGCCATTATTTTTGTTTTTTCTTTGGATATTGTCATATTATATTGCTTTGAGATATCATTTAATGATTTTAATGATCTTTGTAAGTCATCTTCTGATGTAGCTAATACTATTTGATCATCTTCAAATAGTAGTGTATCTATCTTCATTTGCGGGGTCATTTGTATACCAAATGGGTTATGCTGTTTCCAGATTGTTAATATTTCATTTATATATATATTGAAAAGCAGAGGTGAGAGGGTACATCCTTGTCGTACTCCTCTTGATATATCTTTCCATTCCGAGGTGTGTTCTAATTTAACTGCTATTTTATTTCCTGTATATATTTCTTGAATAGATTGTAAAAGTTGGTTTGGTATGTTTAAATTGGTTAATATTTTAAACAATTTTTGTCGACTAATTTTGTCAAAAGCTTTTTCATAATCAATAAACGCACATGTGTTTCTTTTTGAAATTCTCTTCTCTTTTCTATTAATAATTTTAAAGTAAAAATTGGATCTATGCAGGATCGGCCTTTTCGGAAGCCATTTTGTTCTTCTAGTAATTTGTTTTCTACAATGCTGCTTAGTTTCTCTTTTAATATTCCTGCATATATTTTATATCCTGTATTCAGCAGGCTAATTCCCCTATAATTATTGCAATTGTCTTTATTTCCTTTTTTATAGATTGGGATGACCAGTGCTTTTTTCCAAGAGTTAGGGGTTTTTCCGGACATCCAAACCATATTAAAAAATTTCAAAAGTCTTTCATTAAATTTTTCACCTGCATTTTTGTATAGTTCTATATTTATATTGTCTTCTCCTGGCGTTTTCCTATTTTTCATCTTCTTTATTATATTTTTCAGTTCTAACATTGTGATATTTTCTATTAGGTCATTCTTTGTCTTATAAAATTTTAATTCATTGTTCTCATCTGTCCAGAGATTTTGGAAATAGGTCACCCATTTTTCTAAATCTATTGTTTGTATTTTTATCTTTTCTTTTATTTCTTTATTCATGTATTTTATTACTTTATAGGTTTTGGGTTGTGGCTTAAATAAATCCTTTTCTAGTTCTGTTATGAAATTGTTCCATCTTTCTCTATGTTTTTTCCTTACTTCTCGTTTTGCAATTGCACTATTTCTTTTATACTCTATTTCTGCTTCTATTGTTTTGGAATTTAGCCATTTCTGGTAACTGTCCTTTTTGGTTTTTATTATATTTTCTATTTCTTTGTTCCAATCTCGTAGTCCTCTTTTTCTAATCCATTTGTGCTTTATTCCTAAGGTTTCTGTTGCTGCTTTTGTGAGAATTTGTTTCAAATTTTCCAATTCATCTTCTATGTCCCTTGATTCATGTGTGGTTTCTGTTTCTAAGTTTGTGCATTTTTGATATTGTAGTCTAACTTGAGGATCCTGTAATGAAGAAATTTTGTAGCTTGGCTGGTAAGAATTTTCAATTCTATGTGTTTTTAGCCACTTTGGTTTAAAACGAATTTTTGCTGATACCATATAATGATCAGAGTTTAATTCAAAGCCTCGATATGCTCTTACGTCTAAAATTAACTCCGCTAATTTAAAATTTGTGATAACGTAGTCAATTACATTTGTATCCTCTGGCTGACCAAGTATATTTATGTATTTCCTTGTGTTTAAACATTGAATTCATTATTCTCATATTATTATAAATGACAAAATCGCGCAATCTGCGACCATTTTGATTACATGTATCTTCACCAAATTTACCTATGTTTGTTTTGTATTTTTTGTTTCCTATTTTGGCATTTAAATCTCCTGATAGCAGTAAATAGTCAGTTTTGTTTGTTTTATCTATGGCATTCTGTAATTCTTTATAAAATATATTACTGTCTTCTTCTTTTCCCTCTTCTGGTGCATATGCACCAATTATTGTTATGTGGCCTCTTAATGTCTTGAGTCTAATTTCTATTAGTCTTCCATTCAAATAGTTGTAATATACAATATTGTTCTTTAGGGATTTATGTACCATAATCATTATACCTGCTTTTGCTCTTTCTTCTTTTTTTACCCCACTGTAGATTTGTATATAGTTGTTTGTTTCTTTTGTACCTTTTTGTTTTTTCTTTGTTTCTGTTACTATACATATCTTTATGTTAGCTTGGTTTAGTTGTTTATCAAGTTCTTCTTCTTTGTGTGCAATGCTTCTCACATTCCATGTTGCAATCTTCATTATGTGTTCCTTTTTCCAATTTCGTTTACCGTTTCCTGGGTTGTGGTCTTTTCCCTGACAGTCCGTCCGGATTTTCTTTGCATGAAACTTGAAAGTATTTTGAATTTCCCCAGGGCAGGTTACTAACCTGTCGCTGGGTAAGTCCAGTGGTAGGGCTGCTACCTAAAGCCTCTGGACAGGCAGATCTAACAGCATTTACTCTGTTAGGGTGTTAAGGTTATACTGCCCATACTCGGTCGCCAGTGCCTCGTTTGTACTTTTAGAACAGGATGGACCACGGGAAGGTGAGGTTGACATTTGAGTGGGAGAGGCTATGTATTGCGCTTCACCACCCCTTCCATCCCCCTTACTTATATTCAAGGAAACAAAGGTAGACATTCTTGTGATATTCCTGTGCTCTTTCTATTATCCATCTCACATTGGCAATTTGATCTCTTGTTCCCCTGCCTTTTCGAAATCCTGCCTGTTCATCTGGCATTTCTCTCTTCATGAATGGTTCCAGTCTTTTCTGAATGATCTTAAGTAAGACTTTACTTGCATGAGAAATCAATGCTATAGTTCTGTAATTTTCGCACTCTCTTGCATCGCCTTTCTTCAATAAAGGTATATAAACTGATTTTTTCCATTCTCTAGGCCATGTAGTTGTGATCCAAATTTGCTGACATAGAGCTGCTAAAATTTTAACTGCCTCTTCTCCCAGGGCTTTCAGCAGCTCAATGGGTATTTCATCCTCTCCTGGTGCTTTCTTACTGGATATCTGTTGCAGTGCCTACCTCACTTTACTCTCCAGTGGTACTGGTTCCTGTGTATAATTCTGCTCTTCAAATTTCTCAGTAATTTTGGAGTCCTTTCTGTGAAGGTCTTCTGTATACTCTTTCCATCTTTCTTTGATGTCTGCAGCTTCTGTGAGATATCCTTTGTGTTTACTTTTCAATATTGTCATCTTGGCACTAAACTTTCCTGTTAGTTCTCTGATCTTTTTGAAAAGATCTCTTGTTTTTCCTTTCTTGTTTTGGTCTTCTATTTGTTGGCATTCCTGGTTAAGGTATTTTTCCTTGTCTTTTCTGGCTTATCGAAACTCTGCATTCAAATGCCGTACTTCCTGCAAATTTCCTGTGGCCTTCATTTTCCTCCTTTCCTGAGCAGTTTTGATGGCATCTTCTGACAGCCATTTGGACTTCTTCTTCTTACAAACTATTTGGATATTCTTCTTTGCTTCTGTTTTAATTATATCTTTAATCTCTTCCTATAGTTCATTTGGTTCTCTTTCACACAAATTGAGTGTGTTGAATCTGTTCTGTATGCTAATATTGTATTCAGCTGGTATGTTCCCAAGATCATATCTGATAGACATTTGTGATGCATTCAGTTTCTATAGTTTCACTTGTATCATAGCCACTAATAATTCATGGTCTGTTTCATAATCTGCACCTGGAAAAGTCTTGACAGACTGAATTGCACTTCTCCATCTTTTTTGTCCAAGTATATAGTCAATTTGATTTCTGTGTTGTCCATCAGTTGATACTCATGTGTACAATCTTTTTTTGTGCTGTTTAAAGCAGGTGTTAGCAACAAACAAAGAATTCTTTGCACAAAACTCAACTAGTCTTCTTCCCTGCAGTGTTTCGAATACCTAAACCAAAACAACCTGTTATTCCTTGTTCCTCAGTCTCTCCCACTTTTGCATTCCAATCTCCAATAAGTAGCCATAAATCTCGCTTTGGTGCTATCACTTCTTGTAACTTGCCATAAAATTCTTCAATGTCTTCTTCTGATGTCTCTGTAGTAGGTGCATAAACCTGAATGATGGTCATATTCATTGGATGTCCACTCACTCTGAGAGAAATGATTCTGTCACTCACTGGATTATAACCCAATACATACCTGGCCATCTTTTTCCTGAGTAAGAAAGATACTCCATTTTTTTGACTTGTCTCATGTCCTGAGTAACAAGTGAACTTAGATGGACCATTCCTGTCCATCTAAGTTCACTTATTCTCAATATATCCAGCTTTTTGCACTCCATTTTCATCTTTATTATTTCTAGCTTACCTTGGTTCATACTTCTAACATTCCAAGTTCCATCCTGTGGTTTTTTGTGAAACAGGGAGCCTCCCTTTTCCAACCAGCATAGATAGATTAGGTGCCTGTTTTGAGCATGTAATCAGCCTTCATTAATGTTTTATTTCACTAAGATTCCACCGATAGTTGTGGATGTACGCATCCATGTGTAAACATATATTTCTTTGTTAATAAACCTGTTTACTCCATAACATATTGTTGTAGTTGTTTAATACTGTGTTTTGTAACATACTGTAGTTGCAAACTTTGAGAATTAACTTGTGGAGGGCAGGAAAGTGCACAAAACTTCTCCTGATTGTTCAAAAAGTCATATCAGTTGAAGTTTTATTGTTTTCCTTAGGAAAATTATGTGTGGGAGATTTCCAAAGCATTGAAATAAATGGAATGAAAGAGGAAGACAAGGAGTTGGTTCAGTGTTTATAGCTGCACTGTAATCAGATGTTGGCTAGCAGTTGCTCTCAAGTGTTTATGGGTTTAAGAGAAAGTGGAAGAATAGTTGCAACCAGTTCAACAGAACAGCATCCATAAAAGTACCTATAAAAGAGACAAGGCAGGAAGAAAATATTTGAGAAAGTGGCTGGAAGGAGAGAGAGAGAGGGGAGTTTACCATTTGACCAGATTTAACCTGTGATCCTTTCAGAAGTTTGAAAGTCTGTCATATCACCCCTCTTTCCTTTCTCCTCTTTGCTAGTGTCTGCAGTCTACACATTCTCAAACTGCCCTCATAGTTTACTTTCCACAATCTCAATATTATCTTTAACACTCACCTTTGCACCCTCTCTGCTGTATCTGTATCATCTTGGAAACAGGACATATGATCAGATTTGTGCATAATTGTGTAGGTGTGATCATATCAAGATTTTGTAGAAAAGCAAAATGCCTTCATTATCCTTAAATGGCAGTATTCATTTTAGCATTACAGTTTGAGTTGTATTTGCAGTCTTTCATATATGATCCCTGAACTTTAGCTTTCTACCTAGCAAAACTCCAAGATCATTAGCATGGTCAGTTTCTTCTATCATAATTCCATCGCCATAATATGCTACTGGGTATTTCATTACACTGAAGTGCATAACTTTACATATACTAATATTGAACCGACAACCATTTTCATGTGCCCACATTTCCAGCTTAATTAAACCATTCTGTAGGTGCTGCATGTCAGTTGCATTCTTGATTACCCTGTCTATATCTGCATCATCAACAAGCTGCCGTACATCTCATGTTAAATCTTTACCAATATCATTAATATAAAGATTGGATAACAAGCACATCAAAGACAGAAATAGAGCAGTACTAACAGAAGAATTGGAAATCAAAAACAGATGAAAAGAATACTGTGAGGAAACTGTACAACAGAGTTGATAAAGAAAATTTCGATTTTGGAATGACACTCATAATGGAAAATCACTCCCCCTCTCTCACAGACTATGCTGCATGCATGCAAGCAAAACAGATTGATTGTAGCACTGAATATAACAGCTAACTAAACATATTTTTCATGACATCCTCTTTCATTTTTTCAGTTCCAGAAAATATGTATAACAGTTGTTTATAATGCACTCATTGGATATAGAAAGGACACAATTTATGTGAAGCAAAAAAGATCAATATGAGAATACATAAACATGTTAGACAAAAAATTATGGAATGCAAACTTTATTCCTTGATATGGAGTTATATCGCCACCTGCTTTAATTGCAGCTTTTTTTTTGTGTACTGTTAATGTGACTCATTACATGCATGTCAAGTTTATTCCACTCCATGCTTAAAAGATCCCTTAATACTGCCAAATTTGAAGGGTGCTGATGTTTCTTCTTTACAGCCCTTTCCTGACATTTAAATTGGGTGAATTGGCTGGCCAATTGAGATGTGAAACATCTTTCTCATGTTCTGCAAACCAATCCAGCACAATTCCAGCTCTAGGGACACAGGAGTTATCATCTTGAAACTCAGGATCCACTATGTGTCCTTGTTCCAAAAATTGGACAAATGGCAATACTTCATTATTTAAAAGTGTCAGATGATCCATGGATTCCCTACGATTGGACACCTGAACAAATGGGCTAACTCCAGCACTTGAAATGCAGCTGCAAAACATGACACCGCCACCTCCTTTTTGCACAGCCTTTGGACACATTCAGGGTTAAATGCTTCTCTAGCCTTCTGCATGACCCTGGAGCAGCTATTATTGGACTACAAGCAGAATCTGGATTCATTCGGACCATATTAATATTATTCATCTCCATTGGTCAGTGGTCCAATGATGATGCTGTTTTGCCCAAGCAAGGTGATTTTTCTTCTAGACAGTTAACTAAGGACATTTGGGCAACATGACTGAAAATGCCTAACTCATGCAGTTCTCTCTGTAGTGTTCATTCTGAAACTGGTTTACTGGGCCTAACATTGTACTTTTGAAGCATTTCTTGACAAATCTGGAAATGTTCAGCTGCTGCTAGTCATTCCAAATGCCTGTGATCCTGACTTCCATACTTTTCCACTGTAAATGGACACTACTGACTGTGGATTCAGGCACCCCAACAAACTCGGCCACCTCTTGCGAGGAATGTCCATGTTCTCGGCTAAAAAGAGTGGCACTCTTTTGCCACTCCATAACAACACCTTTACGACTCCATGGTTGTACTTGTAAAGGAGGAGGATACAGAATACTACAGTGCATTAAACACACACACACACATACCTCAGACATCGATGGTCACGTTCCAACAGTTTTACTCTACGTATATGTATGACTCTTTATGTGTTCATCAACTTCAAAATTGTGTACTTGTTTCATTCAGCATTCCATAAATTTTTGTCCAGTGTGTTTTTCTTGAAATCAGTTTGAATTACATTTGAGATATTTGATATCATCTAGAAACTTCAGAAATGCCACTTTTACAAATAAAATTCTACTGAAAAATTTTCAGCTAACATGGCCCATAAGCTTTGAGTAAATGAGACTACTCGATGCAGAAGTAGCAGTATACATATGCTAAAGCTAGTTCCGACCAGTGGTTTATGCACCTATACACTGTCCAGGTGTGAATGTGTAAGTGTTTTAGCACAATAAAGTATAAAATCTGATGTTGTGGAATAAACACATCTATAGATAATAAATACTAATGTAAATTTATTTAGCTAATAAGTTATTATGCCAATATTTCACCTAGGCATCTTCGTAGGCACAAATACTGAGTACAGGCACGCTAACACTGGTAAGAAAGTGAACACAGTATAACTGGCAGGATTTTACATACTGATGCCCTCTATGGGTGCAATGATGGAAACTTGCTGATGGTCTCTCAGCTTTATGTTGAAGTGAGGCAGCTGAATTTGCCACAGTTTGGCATATGTTGTAATGCTGAGGTGGGTTCTAGGAAAAGTTTCTTGGATATATATCTATCCACTCTTGTATAGGAAGAAGGCCACTCCTTTGAATCTGGTGATCTTTATCTGTGTTGGGGTCTGCTTCTTCAGAATGGTGATCATATTGCATGTTTGGGGAAGGAACATAAGAGTTTTGTTGATTTCATGAAGGGGGCACACCATTGGCTAAAGAAATTATGTGATTTCTGTAGAGAGACTAGTGTGGTCAGAGCAAATGGTTCTAGCACTATTTGCAAAGGTTTAGGACACCACATTGCTGTGAGGGATAGTGATGCCTCACACACACACACCTTTCATGATGGATGCACCATTCAGTGTGGACAGGTAGTTATTTTCCTTTTCAAATATTGGCATAATAATTTATTAACTCAAATTTATTTAGTATTCGTTATCTATAGATGTGTGTTAATTCCATCAAACATCAACAAGTTATTATAATTATGGCTATTATAGCCTGTTTTTGTTTAGGAGTGTCCCTTATTTTAAATACATTGGCTATTATTACTCAAAAAAGGGGTATATATATATTTTAGGGCATTATGGGTGGGTACAGAAGGCAATTATAGCAGAATAAAAGAGGTGGAAAAATTTTGTACATACCTTGTTTGAATACTAGGATGTCTTCCAATTTCATGATCCTGCTGAAGGTTGTTTATAACGAGGGGGGGGGGAGTGTTTTGACGCAGGAAAAAATAAATTTGGAAACCCAGGTTTTGTGTTAATAATATATATATACTATTGTGTTTAGGGGCGCATATTGGGGGGGGGGGGGAGAAGGCGAAGGGTTTACTTATAGGGAAACTAGGGCAGGGGAAGCATTAACAGGGTGTGGACCGTTTCAGTAGACTGACCATCATTGGAACATTTTCAGAATGAGTTTAGGGCTATGTCAAGACTGGAAGTTGAATCAGCCAAATAAGGGTGTTTGTTGTCGCTAAATGGCTGGAGGCGTGGCTTAATTTGCAAGTTCTGGATCGTCCAACATTTGGAAATTAGGTAGGGATGGTGGACATTGATTGAATTTTCATCACATTTTATGGCAATAGTTTCAGATATTCTAAGCATTGTTTCATTGTCTTGTTTGTCTATGATTATGGCCTTGTCGATTTGGGGGATATGTTTCAGTTCAACGGCGTGAGCTGCAATTTCTGTCTTCCCTGTACTCTGTGTTTTATTTTTATTTTTTGATGTTGCGATGTTTTTTTGTGTTCAGATAATCCGGAATGGGAATATTCCAATCCCTGAAGTGCTCTTGTAGTCTAGTCCATAAAGACCTAATTGTAGAGCCAGTGTAGGTGACGTCACAGTCTTTTTGACAAGGAAATTTGTAGACTACATTGTGGTGTTCGAATATTTCTTTGTGTGTGAGAGATTTAGTGGGTTTTAGGAGAGTTGCTAATTTTTGGTTCGTGGTGAATACTAGCTTATAGTCCGTGTGTTTGAAAATGTATTTGTAGGCTTTGTATGTGTTTTGGATATATGGCAATTTGATAACCATACATGTAGGGAAGTCTGTTTTGGTTATATTATTGTTATGACGGAATTTTGCCGTACTGTTCGCGTAACTTATTAGATGTGTGGGATAGTTGCAATTTTTGAAAACCTGTGTTAAATACTTTAATTCCGTGTTAAGATAATTACTGTTAGTTGAGAATTTGTAAGCATTGATAAATTGTGATAGGATGACTGATTTTTTAATGGAATATGGATGGTATGAAATGGAAAATGACCCATATCGGAAACTACCTCCATTTCAATTCATTTCACCCATATTCCGTTAAAAAAATCAGTCATCCTATCACAATTTATCAATGCTTACAAATTCTCAACCAACAGTAATTATCTTAACACGGAATTAAAGTATTTAACACAGGTTTTCAAAAATTGCAACTATCCCACACATCTAATAAGTTACGCGAACAGTACGGCAAAATCCCGTCATAACAATAATATAACCAAAACAGACTTCCCTACATGTATGGTTATCAAATTGCCATATATCCAAAACACATACAAAGCCTACAAATACATTTTCAAACACACAGACTATAAGCTAGTATTCACCACGAACCAAAAATTAGCAACTCTCCTAAAACCCACTAAATCTCTCACACACAAAGAAATATTCGAACACCACAACATAGTCTACAAATTTCCTTGTCAAAAAGACTACAAGAGCACTCCAGGGAGTGCAATATTCCCATTCCGGATTATCTGAACACAAAATAACATCTCAACATCAAAAAGAAAAATAAAACACAGAGTACAGGGAAGACAGAAATTGCAGCTCACGCCGTTGAACTGAAACATATCCCCCAAATCGACAAGGCCATAATCATAGACAAACAAGACAATGAAACAATGCTTAGAATATCCGAAACTGTTGCCATAAAATGCGATGAAAATTCAATCAACGTCCACCGCCCCTACCTAATTTCTGAATGTTGGACGATCCAGAACTTGCAAATTAAGCCACGATTCCGGCCATTTAGCGACAACAAATGCCCTTATTTGGTAGATTCAACTTCCAGTCTTGACATAGGCCTACACTCATTCCAAAAATGTTCCGATGATGGTCAGTCGACCGAAACGGTCCACACCCCGTTAATGCTCTCCCCTGTCCCAGTTTCCCAATAAGTATACCCTTCCCCTTCTCTCCTCTCCGCCCCCAATATGTGCCCCTAAACGCAATAGTATATATATTTATATATATATATTATTAACACAAAACCCGGGTTTCCAAATTTATTTTTTCCTGCGTCAACCCCCCCCCCCCCCCCCCCCTTGTTATAAACAACCTTCAGCAGGATCATGAAATTGGAAGACATCCTAGTATTCAAACAATGTATGTACAAAATTTTTCCACCTTTTTTATTCTGCTATAATTACCTTCTATACCCACCCATAATGCCCTGAAATATATATATATATACCTCTTTTTTGAGTAATAATAGCCAATGTATTTAAAATAAGGGACACTCCTAAACAAAAACAGGCTATAATCGCCGTAATTATAATAATAGTGTTTAAGAGGAGTAGCATGGGAATTTTCCCAGAAACTATACCTAATCAACACAAGTGAAAATAAACGTCTAAGTATCTATCAGATATAAGATCTAGCAGTATTTGAACCTGACCTAAATAATAGAATAATTTGAGAAAATTGTAATAGGAAACTTGTGAAGCACTATCCTAGTGTCTTGCATATACCTTGAGGGTACATATCAGGAATTTTTGTTGATAAGGAAGACAAGGAAAACTTTGTCTTCCTTGATAAAAACATCAAGGAAGACAAAGTTTTCCTTGATGTTTTTGATGTTTCTGCCTCTTCATAGCTTTTGTTCTTTATTACTAATTTTTACACCAGATATGTTACACCAGGATTTAATTAGATCTTGAAACTTGTAATAGATTAATTTAGGGATATAACATCATCTCTATTAACCTTCGTTTTTCATATCTCCTGATTTTGATATCGGGTTTAATGCTAATTTCTTTCATAATGTGATCTGTATATCCTTGCCTAATCCTGGATTTCCAATCAAACATTGGTTTCTCAACTATAATTTCTGTTGTCTTAGGAGAGACTTTTATTTATTATGGTGAGTTAATTTGTTCTAGTGCTGTTTTTGCTGTAGCAAAAGTTAGCTGTATATTACTTTATATAATGTCCATTTTGCAGCATATAATTTTAAACCGCTTTTCTTGTGGCATCTTACCACAGGTCTTTTAAAGATATCACAAAACTTAGATGTAGATCCATATTATATTTGAATGAATTCTTAATACCTGTTGTAATAAAAATCTTTTTTTTTTTCTTTCTCTATTAACAAATGTGTTGCTTCAGATTCACCTGGAGAAGAAATAGAGGAAGCTCTTCAACGATTATTCTGAGCCTCCTCTCTAGTATGCTTGCATAAATTTTTCCTAGCATGCTCAGTTCAAAAATTCTCTCATTGGTTAATTTTTTTTTTTTTTATTTCTTTTATTTTTATAGATGAGTTTTATGAGCGCTCTACTCTAATCATCTCGAATTTGACCTTCTGACTTCACATGACTTCTATCTACTTCCTTATTTTTTTTTCTCTGTATTTTCTATAGGCACATGCTTACTTATTTAAAGTCATATTCCATGATATCTTCTTTTCCATTACTGCTGCTTTAACTCTTAATTCCATTATTATATTCTGATTTTTCTATTCCTTGCTGACAATTTTTGAGATACTTCTCTGGCTGAATCAATGTTTTTCAGATTTTGTCACTAAGTCCTAAAAGGTCCCCCCCCCCCCTCCCCAAGCACTTTTACAGTTTCTACAATAATATCTGCATATTTGAGTATACTGTTTGTCTCTCAGAGTTGCTGGATAATGTTTTTTTTTTTTTTTTTTAATTTAAACATATTTTGGAAAAAGACTGCTAGAGGGACTCGTGGTGTGTAGTGTTTGTTGAGAGCTTCTGATAAGATAAGTGTTATTTTAAGTTAACATTGACAATTTTGTTTGAATATTACAACATAGTTTTGTTTGCTTTTCGTATTTTAGTGTGTTTGTTTGTGTATTTTTGGTATTGTTTCAATTATTAATTCGATAAGATACAATAGCACATGGCTTCAATAAGAAGAAAAATGGCGGCTAGTAATAATGGTTCGCCATCTTTGTTCAATAACGGTAACATAAAGGAGATTATTCAATGTACTATCTGCGAAATGTATGCGTTATGGAGAGCGGTTGGAGTATGGTTAGATGATGATAGTGGAGCGAATGTGTGCAGAAAATGTAAGGAAAATGAGGAATTTAAAGTGTGTTTCAGGTCGCGAGTGTGATATTTTTGTCAAATATCAGAATGTAGAAAATAGCGATATGATAAGAAATTGCGAGGTTGTACTAGAGAGCTGTGAGGGCTGCATAGAAAGTGAGAATGAAGGTATTAATATAGAGCAAATTAATGGCTTAACAGATAATAAAAAAGATGAGATAGATGCAATGAATGAGATCGCACAATTGAGCGGAGCAATGCATAGGACAAAGTGGCAGCTGGAGCGTATGCACAAATGTCTACCGAGTGTACCAGCCAATAAAAAAAAAGTATGATAGGAAAAATAAGAGTATGATTGTGAACGTAAACATAATGAAGGAGCGAGTGCTGTATGGAGATTCGTTAGTATGAGGTGTGATAATAGACAATTTGACAAAATCGTACCAACCTGGTGCGACCATTAAGGATGTAAGTGAGTCTATTAGGGAGCAAAGGTTGAAAGAAATGATAGTGGTGGCAGGTATGAATGATTTCAAAGGAGATAAAATGGAAATGATAGAGGATTTGAAGGAATTGTTTGAGGTAGCAAAAGAGAAGAGCGAGAGAGTTAGAATGATTAGTCTTTTGCTGCGGTATGACAGTGAAGAGTTTAGAAGGAGGGCCGTAATTGCAAATGACTTAATGCATGGGTTATGCAGGATGAGTGGTGTAGAATTTGTGGACGTGTGGAGTGAGTTCGATGGGCGGAAGGATCTATATAAGATGGATGGTTTGCATTTGAATGGATTCGATGTAAGGAGACTTGAAAAAGTGTTGTTGAATGAAGTGGATGTGCAGAATCAAGGAAACTAGATTTATTAAGGGGGGAGGAGTAGATATGCAGATCTTAGGGAGGTAGTTGAGTGTATGAATAAGTATAATATGCCCGAGCGAATAAGGAGGACAACAAATCAGAATGGGATAGTTAGTATAAGGCATCAAGGTAGGGATGGGGTTAACGGGGGTCTGCAATTCATGTATACTAATGCTAGGAGTATTAGGAACAAGAAGAAGGAAGAATTTTTGGCCTTGGTTGGCACTTCCAGACCACAGGTTATTGGCATTATTGAAACATAGCTGACTGAAGATGATACAGCTAGTGGGATTGAATGTGAGGGGTATAGTGTGTTCAGGAATGACGGAGAATAAAATGGGGGGGGGAGTATTATTGATGATAGCTGATGAGCTGCAGCCAAGGAGAATAGAAGTTGAATTGCAGGATAGAGAAAAGAGCACGTTTGAGGCTATTTGGTGTGAGATTGAAACTAGCAGAACTAAATATACAGTTGGGTGCTGCTATAGACCAGGTGATGGAAAATATGGTGAGATAAGTATGCATAAGCAAATGAGTATGCATAAGAAGAAATGAGTGGAAGGAGGGTAATTATTATGGGAGATTTCAACTATGGTAGCATTGATTGGAGGGAGGACAGGACACATGGGAGAAGGAATTGGATTTTATGCGGTTATTAAGGGATAACTATCTGCGACAGCATGTAATGGAAAATACTAGGGGTCAGAGAGTGCTTGACCTAGTAATTGCATCTGAAGATTTGACTGTAACGAATATGACCAGATTGCCACCAATTGGTGAGAGTGATCATGGGGTCTTGACTTGGGAGGTGGCTAAAGGTGTGGAATTTACAATTAAGACAGGGTACATGTGGAATTATCGGGCAGGTAAGTATGACAAGCTTAGGAGTTTGATTGGTTCAGTGCCATGGCATGTAAAACTGCTGGATGTTGATAGTGCATGGGAGGCGGTTAAGAAGTGTTTGCAGAAGGCAATGGCTGACTGTATACCTAGAGTCTGAATATGAAATCAAGTAGGGATTAAATGGATGAATAACACCATTAAGCTTGAGTTGCAAAAAAAGAAACAACTGTGGAGGGAATTTAAGGAGAAAGGTGACCTGCAGGCACATGAATGGTATAAAGCCCAGACCAGAAGGGTAACGAGTGTGGTAAGAAAAGCAAAAGCAGATTATGAAAGAACATTAGCCATGCAGGCTAAAGAGAATCCCAAACAGTTTTTTCGATCTGTTGCAAGTAAAAGAAAAAATGTATATGGCAGATTGATTTTAAAGAATGCCGATGGTAGGGAGGTAACCGAATCAGTTGATTATAGTAGAATTACTGAGTGAGCACTTTGCAAGAGTATATCATCCACGTGGCGACATTGCAGAAATGGAAGAACCAACAGTTATATTATACAGGAATTGTGGTGAATGAAGTGGAGGTGAATAGTCTATTACAAAACCTCAATGTCAATTCATCTGCGGGATTGGATGGTATGGCAGCTTGTGTCGTACGAGAAGCGGCTAAAGAATTGTCAGTGCCTTTGACCATTTTGTTTAATTTGAGTCTCGGGTTTGGGTTAGTCCCAAGGGGGTGGAAAGAGGGGAAGAAAGTTCCACTGCATAAAGGAGGTCCCAAGACTGCTTTTGAAAATTACCGGCCGATCAGCATATCAGGAATTGTTGTCAAGGTCTTGGAAAAAATAGCCACGAGGAAAATACAAGATTGGATAGATGAAAACGGGATACTGTATGGGGAACAGCATGGTTTTGTGAATGGTAGATCATGCCTCAGTAACTTGCTCACGTTCTATTACACAATGACAGCTGACCTGGATAAGGGTAACGGGTTTACAGTATTTCTACTGGACCTTGCCAAAGCCTTTGATATGATACCACATGGAATTCTAATCAGTATACTGCAGCATATGAGAATGGATATGGGGGTGGTGAGATGCATAGGTGGGTGGTTGATGGAGAGATATCAGAGAGTGGTTTATTCAGGAATAGAGTCCAAAAGACGGCCTGTGACTAGTGGTGTGCCACAGGGGTCTGTTCTTGGACCACTGTTTAATTTGTTCATTAACAATATAGGAAAGGATCTGAGAGGATCTGTTTGCCGATGATGCAAAGTTAGGTAGAGCAATAGTGAATGCTCAGGATGTCAAAATTTTGTAGGATGATTTGGATAGTTTGGAGGACTATGCTAAGGAGAATGGATGTCAATTCAATGTGGAAAAATGTAAGGTTTTGCATTTTGGGGTGAAAAGATTAGCAGCAGTATATCACATTGGTGGAACTGTACTCCAGCAGATTGACGAGACCAGGGATTTGGGAGCGTTGGTGGATAGGGAGTTGAATTTTAGGGGACACATCGCAAAAGTGGCAAAATCAGCTCATCGAATCACTTGGTTGCTGAAAAACACTTTAACGAGCAGAGACAAACAGGTTATTGTTCGTCTGTATCAAGCCTGGATAAGACCCCATCTAGACTACTGTGCCCAGATATGGGTGCCAGGGTTTCTTCTTGATGGGGAGGAGGTGGAGAGGATCCAGAGATGAGTGACCAAGATAATAGCAGGACTATGGAATGAACCTTATGAGTACAGGTTGAAGATTTGTGAGCTGCAGAAATTGGTTGATAGGCGGAAAAGGGGGTGATATGATTGAGACTCAAATTAATGAAGGGTTTCTATAAGATTAATTCAGAAGATATTTTTGAGAGTCGGACTGGTAGTGGGATGACTAGGGGGTCATCCATGGAAGCTTGGTAAGAGTGTGGTTAGCAAGGGTGTTACAGCTAGGTTTTTTACTTGGAAAGTGTTGAATGAGTGGAATAAGCTGCCAGAGTCTGTTGTGGGTGCCATGACTGTAAATGAGTTCAAGTTGAAGTATGATAGATACTATGTGAATGTTGAATAGTTGTTCTTGACATGATGTTGGGCCTCCCTCGATGAGTCTAAGGATTCCTTGGAGTTGCTGGTAATAATAATAATATTTTTCTTTTCAGTGTAATACCTGTTTTTATCAGTGTTGTAGCAGCAGAGCTATAAATACACCCACAAAGATTTTAAACTTTTGTTTGAATTATACATATGCAATTCAGAGTTCTATATTAAACATTAAATTAAATATTTCATTTTTTCCTCCCTTAGTATTGGATTAACCATTATACTTCACCTTTGGGATTAGGTGTATTTCATTCTGGAGTTGAAATTTATGGAGCAGGTATGTGGTTTCAGTTTAACACATTAGTTTTAAAATTGAAATTATCATAAAATAACAAAATAGGATGATGCTGATTTCAGTTAATAATGCTGACATGCTGTACTGACTTGCTATATTAAGAATCACATTTTGAGGGGATGGAGCTGGCTGAGGTTCTGTAATAGTAATTTTGCCAGCCCTGATAGGCTGAGTGGATAACATATCTGTGTGCTGTGCATTCAGATTCTACTATTTGCAGGTGAGCGATGAATTTCATTGCTGATGTGAAACTGCCGTGCTACTTTTTGGAGGCTTAAAGTGTTAAAAGTTCCATCTTTGGTTTCTAGAGTAGGGTTTCTGTATTATTCTAAACCATAGCCCACTCATTGTATTAATACCAACATATAGTAGGTTTCACTCTTTAGAGAGTGAATTCATATAATTCAAGCAAGAAAAGCAAGTGAATATATGCAGTTGACCTGCCGTAGCAAATGCCATTATAAACATCTTGCTCGTTATAAGCTACTGAAAAGTCTTGACACAAACATAATATTATGCTAAAGGAAACCCACTTTAGCAAATGCTCTGCTGTAACAAACTATTCCTGTGAGTTTGTTATACTGAGAAATGATTGTAGTATTCTAGTTTTTTTATAGCAGCCCCCCACACATTAAAACCTACAACAGATTAAACTTATAACCCCTTCTGTGTTGTTATTGAAAAACCTATAACACAGCAGTGTCATGTATGAGCAAGTGATTAGAGAGAAAGAAGGAATCTGTTGACGTGTTTCTTGACTTGGTAGAGGTTGTAATTCCTGGAAAGATTGTTTTAGTTAATAGAAGATGAGGGCAGATGTGAAGTTCATTTGCTAAGGTTGACTCAGAGCATCATACTAGCAGTTAATAATGATTATCAATCGCTCATGTTTTCATATGTTTAGAGTAAAGTGAAGGCATCATAGTGGCCAATTCAGTGGTACTGTGATCATGAAAATACCTACAGAAGAGACATAATGCAGAAACAGAAGCATTTGTGATAAAGTGATTTCAGGGAGACTGGGAGAGAGGTAATATTTTAAGTAGATCATCCCTTCTAAATAATATCACTCATTCTTAGAGAGATGTTCATTGCACCACTCCAAATGTGTGTGAACAATGTTCTTAAGTTGGACAGCTTTGAGATTTACATATGTTATAAGTTACACTTATAACATATGTAAATAAGGAATCCTCATCAAAGATCCTTATATATATACACAGATGCACCTTGAAGACCTGAGCTTTGCAGATGATATAGTCCTCATTGACTCCAACATTACAGATGCCCAAAACCACTTCAACAGCCTTAGGAGAACTGCAGTAATATTTGGACTAAAAATAAACTCCCAAAAAACACAAAGATATTAAAAAATCAGATAGATAGGCACATCTATATAAATAAAAAATGATCCCAACTCTAATATATTAGATGAAACCCAACAAGATCCTCTAGTCAGCACTGTTCAAAGAAACCAAATAAAATGGCTCGCCCACCAACTCAGACATCCACCCTCTGCACCTTTTGATGCTCTGGTCTTCTATGCCCCTACAGATGGAAAAAGAAAAAGAGGCAGACCCCAGACTCAATATTAGAAATACATCAGCAGTATTCTCCCCATTTCCCCCCAACTCTCTGCATCAGAGATCTATCAACTAGCATATGACAGAGAAGCCTGGTTTTCTTCCATGCCATAAGAACCTCCAAGTCCTATCTTAGTGTACACTGACTACTTATTTGTTTTGATTGGTTTCACTATTTATAATTGTAAAATTATAAATAAACGATGATGATGATAAGTTACACATGAGAGGAATGGTGTTTGATGGAAAAGGATAGAACATGACTTTGGAGGTCCACATATCTCTTTTTCACTAGCATTCTTATATGACTGGTTACAACTCAGGTAATCACCTCATGATCACTCTTGCCAACTAGAGGAAGATTAGACACTCCATTCACAATCACATCTTTTGATATGATATGATCATATCCATGGCTTAACCCTGTGTTACATATTGCATAAGATTGTTATCTCTTAAAAACTGAAGAAATTCATTCCCTGATGCTATCTCTTCATTCCATCAGTATTACCATAATTAAAATCACCATTATGATCACCCTTCTCTTGTTCAGTAAGCAAATTTGCCTATACATTTCTTTTGTCTAATCATTTTTGCCTAAATGATTAGGTAAAATATTTAATCTTTATCAAAGTCCTGTATTCTCAAAGGTCATACAACTATA
The DNA here is from genome assembly GCF_054136105.1 of Typopeltis vanoorti. Taxonomy (NCBI): domain Eukaryota; kingdom Metazoa; phylum Arthropoda; class Arachnida; order Uropygi; family Thelyphonidae; genus Typopeltis; species Typopeltis vanoorti. The sequence continues at coordinate 108,992,743 of NC_143558.1, forward strand.
ATAGCACTACATGATTATATTTGCATTATTGTTGATTTCCTATCAACAGTTTTTCTCCAAATTAGTCTGTCAGGACCTCAGTATTGTCAGATCTTATTTCATTCTTTTAAAATGCTTCTAACTGCATCAGGCATTGTAGATCTTTGCCTTTCTCTGGTTCTTATGTCAGTTTTCTTCCTAATATTTTTGCTTTCATATAATTCTGCCACTAATGCCATATGTCCTCTTCTCTAATTTAGAACTGCTATATCTGTGGTCTCTGATCTCATATATGACACTAAATGATGGCATGATTGTTGGTGGTCACTGTTTAACTTGCTCTTCAACCAGCAGGTTGAGGAGTAGGTCTTCAAATCTCCTGTGGCATGGATGTTGGTGATTTAGGTGAAAGATGAATTTCATCATGTGCTGCCTTCCTTACTGTAGGCTTGAGGTGCCTTGAAAAGTTTCAGGTTGTTTACAGTTAATGCTAAACGTAATAATAATAAAAAAAAAAAAAAAAAAAAATTAATGCATATCCCACCCATGAAAATTGTAAAGCTATAATATATTAGTACTGTAGGTGGGTACAGAAAAAAGTTCAGAGTTAGGTCTTTGGATAGTTCAGAAACCTTGCTCTAGAGATCTAACTTGGGACTTTTTCAAGTCACTTTAAATCTCCAGTAAGCAGGATTCCTCACACAAGATAATAAAATTGATCTGTCACTTTAAATTGTGAGTCATTCTTGTTTTTTTAAATTTTCCTTCCTTCCCTTTCAGTGAGTCACAGCACACATACAAAAAAAATTCAAATATGTAATTATTATCATTATTACTTTTAATTTCCAATACATCCACTTCTATTTTCCCCAGTTGTGATTGTGATAAAAACACAGAACTGAGCAAATTTATATAATACTATAATCATGACTGTCCATATTAGTTTTCTCATAAGACATAGAAATAAAAAAAGTCCCTTTTTAAAAATGCTGTTTTTTCAGTGATGGTCAGTTATCACGACCATTTGAAACCAACAGTTGAGTTCTGTATGTTATACAATGGTGGTGTGAAAAGTTCTCGGCCTTGACCATAGATGGCAACACTATTGGCAACATTTTTTATTTTTCTAAGTTGGTACATCTGTCATAAACATCCATGTGAAATTGCAAGTCATTCTATCAAGTAGTTTGTTTTACATAGTTGTCCTTCCTTCCCTTTTAGTGAGCTTCAGATATCCTCGCTCACCTTTGAGAACTGAGCAAACTTATATAATACTATAATCATGACTGTCCACTTTAGTTTTCTCATAACGACATAAAAATAAAAAATATCCCTTTTTAAAAATGCTGCTTTTTCAGTATCCCTTGAAATGGATAAAATGGAGTATTGCGGTTATAAAATTCTTTGTAAAAGAAGGTTTAATGGCAAAAGAAATTCATTTGAAGTTTATAAAAATTTATGGGCATGCTTCTCCTTCCTTTCTGACAATTAAGAAATGGGCTGCCAAGTTTAAAAGTGGCCATACTAGCCTTGAAGATGATCCACGTGAAGGACGTCCAAAAAGTGTAACAACACCAGAAATCATTGATCAAGTGCACGATATGTACTGGATGACCGGCGAGTCAAAGTGCGTGAAATTGCTGACACTATAGGCATTTCAAAAGAATGTGTAGGATATATTTTGCATGAAGAATTCGCATATGCAAAAGCTTTGCACAAGATGGGTGCCATGCTTGCTCACAGCAGATCATAAATGCAATCGCATGAAAATCTCTGAACAGTGCTTGGAGCATTTTAACAAGAATAAAACTGATTTTGTGCATCGATTTACTATGAATGAGATTCGGATTCACCATTACACACCAGAATCCAAACAGCAGTCAAAACAGCAGACAGAAGTTTGTTCAGCGCCAAAGAAGACAAAGTCTGTTCCATCAGCAGGAAAGGTAATGGCATTGGTGTTTTGGGATGCTAAACGCATGTTGTTTATTAATTATCTTGCAAAGAGTAAAACAATAACGGGGGAATATTATTCCGATCTTTTAACCAGACGATGAAAAAATTCTTGAGAAAAGACCCGGTTTGCAGAAGAAAAAAATAATCTTTCATCAGGACAATGCACCTGCCCACAAAGGTGTTTTGGCATTGGGGAAAATTAAGGGATCTGCACTATGAATTGTTGGAACATTTTGGAGTTGCCCGGTGTTGTACTACCTTACCCCAGTCCTGAAGATATTTTCAGGCTCAAACTTTGTTTGCTCACACTTGGATAAAGGATTAAACTAAATTTATTATAGTCTAACCAAGTGAAAAATAAATTTTCAACATCTTTCTCTAAATCCAGAGTAATAAAAAAGGTGGCACACCAGTTGGCAACTCCTATAGTTAAAGATGACCTGACATTACTTCTGCCTGGTATCTCCACCTTTGGGCCTGGCTCCCACTGAAGAGACCTCAATAAAGCTCGAAACTAGTCTGGGTAGTGGCCCTTCCCTTAATGCATAACATTATACATATCCACAAAGAGATGGGTTTTGCATTATGGGAGATACTGAGATAGGAGTGATGTTTAAAACTTGCAGCTTCACCTTTGCTGCGAGTTGCCTGTGTTGTACTACCTTACCCCAGTCCTGAAGATATTTTCAGGTGCAAACTTTGTTTGCTCACACTTGGATAAAGGATTAAACTAAATTTATTATAGTCTAACCAAGTGAAAAATACACTTTCAACAGTGCAATACTTGTTTTACCATTGTCATGTTCTGGTAGCATGCCAGTACTCAAGAAAGGAATGAAATATTTATAATCGAGCTGAACCATATACACTAAGGCAGGCCATGTCACACCTGGACAGACTGTATGAAGTTTTACTCTTTAAATAAAGAGTTAATTTATACAAATATATTTGATTATAAATATAATTTGTGTAGATAGGACATTTATCAGTTTTTAAATATTTTCTTTTGCATAACATGTTATTTACTGAAACATGTAAACATGTTATTTTGTATACTGCTGTAGCCATTGTGATGGCACTGTATGACTTTTGCTGTCCTATGCTATAGACAGCCAACGAACAGTGAGAGAGTCTCTCTCTCTCGTGCACACACAGGTGGTCATAATTCACTGTTGCATCATTGTATTTTTTTTAATTTTTTTATTTTAATCTATATAAGGTTGTAAACCTATTGTACATTAATATACTAGTGGGCGCTTAGGTAATCAAGAAATGCTGCTCTAGAGACCAAACATGATACTTTCTTAAGCTACTTTAGACATCCAGTAAGTAGAATTATGGTAGTTGTCTTACACAGGACAGCTGAAATCACCTGCCACTTAAGACATTCATGGTTTAGTAGAATTTTTAACTTTAGCCTGTTGGTTGGAATGCTGATATGTTGGATGTTTTCTATGATATTTTTCAATATTAGGAAACCTCGAGCACATTTGATACCGTGATTTAGGTAGACAGTATTAGATTAACCAGTAATCCTGCTTTAGAAGTTCAAACATGGTCATTTTCATGGTGCTTTGTGTTGCAGCATAACATCAGGCAATGAAAATCATCTCAGCATTAATGCTATTATATTTATTTAGAAATACTTTATTCACTTGATTTTTCAATGTGGTAGTTATTGCTCGTCACAAGATTTTGCTTAGTACAGGTATTCCTCGATTAACGCGGTTAATTAATCACTCGATGTTACCGCGTTAATGAAATCTAATAATCAATGGTAAAAATTAGAATTTGTCCATGATCGATTACTGTATTAATGATTTGCTTTACATGGTACTCTGTTAGGAAAGATAAAAATGAATGCAAAGTAAATGTTTAATAAATACTTGTACCTACATTATTTACTGCAATTTTTTTTATCAAAGTTATCAAGAGTAGTTTGAACAGTTTTAGTTTTATTCTTATTCGGCATAAATTCCACGATAACAACCAAAATGACTCCACACCTCGGCAAACAAGCAATAAAACAAAGAAAAAATACTGAAAATATAATACATGATGGTACAAATTAAGTGTATATTGAATCCAACATTATTTCATAGCCGAATATATAAACTACAAGAGTTTCGTGCCGAATATGTAGAAACTAAAAGTTTCGGCGCATGCAAGCATAAGCAACCTTATGAGCAACTCGTAGTAAAGGTGGAGTAAGCTCCAGGTCACTTTCCTTAGTATTTTCCATAATGTGAAGCACATCTCTTAGAAGAGATGTATGATATATTTCAGTGATATATGATGATGGTTTATTTTCAGTTACAATCTAGAAATTATTGAACAAAGAATTTAAAAAAAAAAAAAAAAAAAAAAAAAAAAAAAAAAAAAAAACTATATTATACTGACATTGGATGTCGCAGTATTTCTTAGATACAGTTTACTGTCAAATACCACAAACCTTTTGTATAACATGTGTTAAACCAAACTGACAGCAAAAAACAGTGCGGAATATCACTCGTAACATGAATGCACAGCCACTCATGACCTCCAAGCTGTACACTGAATTGTGTAAGAATATTTATATTAAACATTTTGCATGCGTCTGTCATATCATCTGCGAGCTCCTCAGGGTTAAAGGTGCGTTAATCAAACTCTTGCCGTGTATATCAAGGGATTGCCGCAATTAACTTCTCGGTGTTAATCAAATCCCGCGTTAAGCAAGGGATACCTGTATTTACTCTTTTTTTTTTTTTTTTTTTTTCAGTCAGCACCTTATTAGTGAGTAATATATTTTATATATATGATTAGTTAATTTCAATTTGATTTATATTTCCAGTTTTATTTATTTTTCACTCATTATTTAGAATTTGCATATGGAGGACATCCTTTTCCTTTTTCTGGAATATTTGAAATTTCTCCTCAAGATGCTGATGATTTGGGAGAACAGTTTAGATTCAGGTAGATGGTAAATGAAATTTTTTTGTAGTATTACATCATGCAAAAAATGTGAAATTTATATTTATTTATCAATATACATTTATATTAATTAATTAAAATTAATTCATTTTAATTAATTAAAATTAATTCATATTAATTTATCATTTATATTAAAAATTGTTTTGAAAAAAGCTTGAGTCAAAAAAATGGAATGTAAATGAATTTTACGATATCCTCACAATGTTTGGCTTTTCTGCTAAAATATAGTGTGTGAACGGTAATTAGAACAGAGCAGAAAGACGAGATTCCCCCCCCCCCCCCCCCCAATTTAGTGTTTTTTACCATTGTGCTGTCATCACTGCTTGTTTCATTTAGCAATTTTTCGAAGTAATTACTCCATACTTCAAGGATTAATTCCTTTTATAGCACTCTTTCCCCCATTTCTGAGCTTCTTCAACAACCTCCAGGATATCTTCCACCTTCTTGATATTTATTTTCTATCTTCTTGCCAAAGTCCTCCCGTGACTTTGTTTAGCTAGTTTTACATAGTGTTTAGCTAGTTTTACATAGTGTTTAGCTTTCTTACATTTGTGTCTGTATTCTCTAAGAGCACAAGCTGACTGATTTGCTAACTTTTGACATACTTTCTTCTTTTCCTTCACTGTCTCTTTAACTTCCTGTGTTCAGCATGGAGTTCTGATTTTTCTATCCTTGCAGACAACCTCACCACATGCCTCTTTGGATGAATCAATGAGTGTTTTCTTCAGGGCTTGCCACTGAATCTCCAAGGTTTGGTTCCTGTTCTCACACTCTCATTTTTTCTTCAATAATCTTTGTGTATTTTAGTCTACAGTTCACATCTGAGAACTGCTCAACTTTTATTCGCTTTAAAACTTTCTTACACGTTATTCTTTTCAATATGAAATTCAATTATATCCTGCTCAAGACTAAATGGTGATCACTTCCAGTTTCAAATCCTCTGTACCATCTTGTGTCCTCCACCAGGGAGAAAACATCACTATGAACAATAACATAGTCAATGAGGGTTTTCTTATTCCTCGCCTCTTCTCTCCATTTGAATTTGTGCACATTTTTATGTTGGAACATTGTGTTAGTAATAATCAGTCCATGTCTTGAGCAGAAAACCAACAGGTATTTACCATTATTATTAGCTTTACTCTTTTCTCCAAATTTTCCCAATATATTTTTGTATGTCTAACAATCATTTCCTACCCTGCTATTTAGATCCTCAACAAGGACCAACTTTTTCTTTTTCATTGTGCCAGTTGCTTTCTGTAAAGCCTGAAAAAAATTCCTCCACTTCTACCTTAGTACACTCTTTGTCCAAAAAGAAACCGAACTTTTCGAAAATAGAAGGAACTAGTGGTGCCACCTGTTGTATCCTTTTGTTTTTGAAAGCAGCAACCTTCATTAGTGTTGTGTCAACTGTTTATGACATTTATTTCATTAGAAGCCGAGTTATAGTGTCAAAAGTGACAGCATGTTGTGACGAATGGTCGGAAAATGAGTTTCAAACAGAGATCTGTGATTGACTTTTGTGTTAAACTTGGTAAAAGTTTTACCGAAATGCATCAAATGCTTCAAAAAGCATACGGTGATGATTGTTTATCTCGTACTCAAGTTTATGAGTAGTTTAAGTGATTTCAAAGTGGTTGTTTGATGCTTGATGACAACAAAAAGGCAGGCCGTCCAAAAACTGGACTGAGAGAAGTTAACATCCAAAAAAGTGAGTGATTTCATCAAAGAAAACCCGAAATCGTCCATGCGATTGATTGAAGATGAATTGGGTTTCAAAATCAACTGTGCACAACATTTTGACCGAGAGTTTGGGCCTTCGTAAATTGAATTCGCGATTTGTTCCCCATAAGTTGACCAACGACCAAAAAATGTATCAAATTGGGCACAATTTGATACATTTTTTATATCAAATTGTACCCAATGCAAAGACCTCATTAAAACTGCTCGTAAGAACTCATACTTCCTTTAAATGATTGTTACTGGTGATGAAACGTGATGTTTTGAGTATGAGCCCGAAACAAAGCGCCAGAATGCTGAGTGGAGAACGCTAAAAGAGGGGCATCCAAAAAAAAAGTTGCTTGGAGAAGTCAAAAGTAAAGACAATGCTGATTTGTTTCTACAATTCCAAGGGCATTATCCAAAAACAATTTGTTCCTCCTGGCCAAACAGTCAGTGGTGAGTTTTATCTCGAAACGATTGATAGCGAGAATTCGTCGTGTACAGCATGAATATTATGACGACTGACCGTTCGTCAAAACATGCCACTATAACTTGGCTTCTAATGAAGCAAATGTCATAAAGTTGACACAACACTAATGAAGGTTGCCACTTTTGACAAAAAAAAAGATACAACAGGTGGCGCCACTAGTTTCTTCTATTTTCAAAAAGTTCAGTTTCTTTTTGGACAGAGGGTGTAGAACCTTCTGTTGGACCATAGGCACAAATAAGTCTCATTGTCCAGTTCCCCATTCTCATATTTGCCCACATCACTCTACTTGAGACTTCCTGCCATTCAAGAAGATTAGCCTTGTATTTAGTGTTGAATACTATAGCTTGATTGTCATTGCATGAATATAACATTTTGTATTTATTGCTCAGAAAGATCTCACCAGTTTTGTCTTTTTTGTTTCAGTTACCCCTATTATGTCGATCTGGTACTTATCCAATTCCTCAGCTAGCTCCATTTCTTTGCCATTCAGGCTTCTTATGATGATAGTACTGATCTTGAACTCTGGTGATGTTGAGTTGGGGTGGGTTTTAGAATTTGTTCCAGTAGCTGACATTTTGCTGTTTGCCCTGGTTCCCTAGCGAAAACAACGGGGGGGGGGCCTTGTTTAACCGGACGACACCCCAGCTGGTATGAAATTTTGTTATGTTGTACCATCATTTTTTATTTTGGTTTAACCACCCAACTGACCAAGACGTATATATACGTCCAGGTTACCATGGATGCGAAGTGCATAGTAAAATTGTAATACCATTGATATTACATTGAAATATATGATGGATACTAAGTGTAGAGGAGTGGTCTATTTTATCCATATTGATGGCGAAGTGGTTAAGCCAATAAGAATACAATTCAGTTGGCTAAATCTCAAATTGCCAGTCCATTCTCGTTTGTTCAGTATCCAGGTAGATACCCAAGAGGGTGCACCAAGAGAAGGTGAGGATTGGACATTAGGTCAGAAACCCTGATCGGTTCTCTGCATTCCTGTAAAGGCTATGTGGAGGTCTCTTCTCAGTTATATAGCTTTGACCCTTATGCGCCCCAACTTGGAACCTAAAGAAGTCTAATAGGAAAAGGTAAGTTGCTTTTGAGATGTGATTATACAGAAGGCTGTTGAGGATATCATATACTGAAAAATGGTCAAATGGATGGATGCTAGAAAAGATTGGCAGAACTCTGGCTCCTTAAAGATGTTTAAAGAAGTAAAGCTGAAATACTTTGGACACATTGAAAGGATGGAAGAAGGACTTCTCAAACCAGTAATAGAAGGTAAAGTTCCTGGAAAAAGAGTAAGGGGTTGACCTTCAATGAGATGGAGTGTCAGGAGGGACTGATTTCAGAGAGTTGTCATCTCCAGAAAGGCATAAGACAAAACCACCTGGTGAGGACTGGTATGGAACATTACCAAGGAAAGGCACGATCATATGGCATCTGATGATGTCCATTGAGCTAATGGATGGATAACATCATCTGCATAAAGGGCTAAGTTGAATATCTCCAATCTTGATATCTATACTAATCTCATTTTCCTTCATAATGTGATCTATATAGATTATAAATAGCAGTAGAGATAATGTGCACCCTTGTCCCATGTCTGATTTGACATCCGACCCCATGTTATACTTCAATTCTGACTGCTGACTTACAACTCAGATATAGAGTATGTACTGCTCAATGCACTGCTTTATTCGGGGGTCTGATGTATGCAATGGTACAATATATATGTACCAGCATCTTTATTAACAGACTGGGACATGCAGATGAATGTTGATTTTTATTTTCAACTTTTCCTGCTAGCAGTGAATGCATACTGGCACCTATGTTTAAAAAAAAAAAAAAAAAAAAGAGCTAGCTCAATGTACTGTTCCATTTACACCATATAACTGTAGCATTTTGAAAAGCTTTTCTCTTGGTACTTGTTGTGTGCCTTTTTCGCTTATAAAACTTAAAATACATATCCTTCTGATATTCCCATAATTTCTCAACTATTTGTTTTCAAGTAAAAATCTGATCGCGACAACCTCTATTTTGCCTGAACCCGGTTTATTCTTCAAGTTTCCCTTCCACAGTTTTTCTTAGCTTTTTCTCAAGTATGTTTGTATCAATCTTACCTGTTACACACACAGGTAAGATTGATTCCTCTGTAATTCTCACACAGAGTGAGAATAGATGGGAACTAAGAGCTCTGCAGTCATTTGGAATTTGACCTACTAACTAGCTCTTTTGAATTATGCAGTATAGCTACTGTGAAACTGGTATATATATCCATATTTGAGCATTTCTGGTCCAGTATCATCAACTTCTGGTTTTTATTTTAGGTTTTTGATAGCTTTTTGTACCTCAAGTACGGATATGTACTCCTGCATGTTGCTCTTGAATGGTTCCCACCACTCTGTTGTATTTGCTTGCTTCATTTAACAATTTTTCAGAATAATTACTCCAGAAATGTATAAGATCTATTTCATGTCCTTTACTATTGTTGTGTCCCAATTTACAATTATTATGCTTTCAACTATCCTTACATGTGAAACTCTACTTGTCTTTATTCAAATCTTATCTATATACGAGATATCACCCAAATACAAATATTCAAGCTTCTTCTCCCCTTAGTGTCCCTAAATATTTATTTTATACCGCGCCTTTCAGGACATTTAGTTTAAGATATAAAATTCAAAAACAAGGAGCAATTACCAAAATATGTCTGATGTGAATACTAATATGCAATCGTGACCGTTATCTTGTAACTTAACAAAATCCCCTCCCCCCCACGTGATTAGGTTCGTACGTTGTTACAAGTGGTGCATTGAGCGGCAATTTCAGACAACTGTATTTTCATTGAACAAAAGTTTATTGAACTCTTAAACATAGTACAATTCATTCTTTATCAAATTAAACTCAATTCAATACTAAGAATATATAATACAAATTAACACTAGCTAAACACAAGTATTAGGCTAAGATCCTATATGGGAATTGTGATCATACTGCCATAACAGATTCTATACAAACAAACTTATATAGTCCTAGAACTAGTTAACCCTTTATCTAATCCCTTACTGGTCTGATCACACTACAATTCTGTACTTTCTAGGACATATATAATCAGTTACTCTAATTTTCTTACTATGACAATATGGATTAAAATTATCCTCTCGCTGAGCTAATACACACTTTTGACCTTTAAAACTCTCTTAAATGAAATACGATGTACATGCATAAATCTCTGGGCACATGAATACTTATTAATTAATAGTAACAAGCTTATTCTCATTCTAGTCTGACATGTACTAAAGTCCTAGTATAATTCTCATTAATCCCTTCACTTGTTCTGGTATTGAACAATGATTACAGTTACATATGATTTGAATTGACACAAGATTCTTACAGTACCTTTTTACTTGGATCTTCTACACTGGTTTCTACCCTTTTCTGATTGTACCTTCCTAGAACAAACTCTTATCACTCCTAAGTTCCTTTGGCATTAAGATGGGCTTTCACGATCTTTACTTTACATGCTTCAATCAAGGACATACATAGGCACAGACTTCTTTATAGATTTCTTTCTCTCGTTACTATCATTGGATGATGAAACACACTGACATTATCTTCTTTCTTTTAACTAAATGGCGTCCCTCATTTCTTACAATACGAACACGGAACCGAAATCCCGCACACTTTGTTTCCTTATTGTGTCGGACGGAGGAAACTCCTAACCTGTCACTCAGGAAATCCGTGTGAGACCTATACGAAGACTCGTGAAGAAAACTCTGAGGGAAAAAGCCTCGTGAGTGGGGTGTGTGTGTGGGGAGTGATTTCTAACCCTTTTATACGATGACCCTAGCAGCACCTTCTTCAATTTCTTTTCTTCTCCCCTTTACTGGAGTCGATTTCACTGACCAATTAGAGTGGCGTTTTTCTTCCAAAACATCCTGCGGTCCATGTGCATGCGACTGACGTGACGAAGTCTCAATTCGGGACCCCTTTCCAAAATTTTCTAAGAATTAACTCGAATGTTTAATCTCTTATTTCAAGTTTAAAAACTAGCCTCTCACATACAAAATCCTATGACTAATCTTCTTTGCTTTACTTTACTTAACCTTATTTTATCATATCACAACTGTAATAAATCCCCCCCCCCCCTTTTTTTTTATTTAGTTCAACAAACAATTTCAGCTATATTTTTCACTTGGATGCAAGCATATTTTTCTTCCTTTTAATTTTATGTATTCGTTACTTTCAAAGGCTCATAACGATATCTGCTTAGGAACAAGCTTGCTCACTTATATTATTTATACAGGGTTTTTATTTCTTCTCCTGTTATATCATGATAACTGAAAATTTCACATTCTTAAGTTATCAGGGTATAACACCATGTATAATTTCGTTTACTGTACTCTTTCCTCCATTTCAAGTTTTTTTTCAATAGCTTCCAGAACATTTTTCCCCATTACTGATATTTATCTTTTTTGTTTTTACCAAAGTCTTCCCATGACTTTTTACACATGCTTAGCTAGTTTTGCACATTTTGACCTTCTTTCATTTTTCTCTTTGATCAGTCATCTTTGATATGTTATAGCTCTTTTTATGAATCATACAACTCAGTCAGTGACGCAGTTCTAATAAAAAAAAAAAAAAAAAAAAAATTTCCACCTGAAATTATGGCCCTTTTTGTCCACGTACTGTGCTCTAGTTACTTCACATGACAAAGCAAGTTCTACCTTCAAAAATAAGAGATGGAGGGACATCCTAGGATTCATCACTGTCTCCCTATCACAAATTTCTTTATGGAAACTTTCAAGCAGAAAAACCTTTGAATCTGCATTTATAAAACTGAAGGTTTGGATAGATACATCAGTGATATATTCATAATGCAGCAACATAATCACCAAACCTTGAACAGTTTCCTCTGCTATTTAAATAAAACAACACAAGTCCATACAATTCATGTTAGAAATAGAAAAATAAAATTCCTTACTGTTCGTGGATATATTCGCCTTCTGTTGGGCACTCTCTCATTCGGCATATGTCACAAACCTACACATACCAGTTAATTTGTACATATGGACTCCTATTATTGCTGAACATGAACACTAGTGATAATAAATACCTTCAAGAAGAGAGTAGTAATTTAATGAATATATCTTAAAAAAAGAACTACAGTAGCTTAGATTCACCCATGTGAGAAACAGATATAATAAAGAAAACTGGTGATATTGAACAAAAGGATTACACACCAAAATAATGATTTCAGCACTGCTGCTATGCATATCCCTTACGTTAAAAGATTACCAGAAAAAATAGGTAGAAATGTAAGGGACTATAACATTAAACTATCTGTAAATCTCTTACAAAACAAACATTTAATCAGCACATTCAACAATCCCCCCCCCCAATATCCAGGATTATACTTGATCATCGGTTTCCAAGCTGTGGTATGCTTGGGGGTACGTGCTGAGCCATTCAGGGATATACAAAAAATAATCAGTAACGGCAGAAAAACAAGTAAAGTAAACTATTTTACATGAAAATAGGTACTGAACAGAAGTGTTAGTATTTAAAAACAATGGGTACAATTTATAGAAATGGCTTTAAAAGGGGTACACAAGTGGGGAAAAAGGTTGGGAACCACTGTACTAGATTATGTTAGTATCAGAAGAACAACATAAACCACATCCATCTAATCTGGCATGTTAAAAGAGTCCTTTCTGATCATGTTCTGGAGACATTCCATAGGATTGATTGGAAAAGCACAACTTTTGTATCAAACAAGAACTTTTTGAAAAACCTGGGTTTTTCAAAAAGTTCACAAACCCCTTGCCTCATCAATAATTCTCCCACATCTCTCTCTACCCCAATATTTTCCACCTCCCCTTCCTTTCAATCATACTTCCTTCCTTTAACAGCAGATGATTGTATATCGTTACATGCTGGGATGCTGCTGAATAAGAAGCCAGCCAGCAATATCCTACAAAGGTATGTCTGAATTATTCCTCCTATATATTCTTTATATATCTGACTATATAAAACATCAGTAATGCCTAAAATTTGAGTAAAAAGCCAATGACATTATAAAAGGAGCACTCCTAAACAAAAATAGGCTAAATTAGCCATAAAAATAACATTGTGATTATTTTTCGTTCATGACACACCAGCACTCTTTATCCCAGTGTTTTTCATATTTTCTGGTCCCTCAGTTTTGCCCTTCTGAAAACTAAAAAGTGTGGTTTGCATTTCCTTTTATTTATTTTCTATAATGAAAGGTGAATTTATATAAATTATCCATAAAAATAATTCAGTAAGAAAGACAAATAATAAATTTTAAGAAAATTAACAGAAAATGGTCCACACTAACTTTTTATGATGTAATGTCAATAATTTGATTCAATCTCTAACTCGTCTTTGCAAGATATTTTTTTACAATAACATTATCAAAAAAGTCTTTTCATCATGTGTGTTCAGTTATGTTATTACACTAATCTGATTCATGTGAAATTGCAAAAATCAACTTACCCTAATACTACATTACAACTGCATACCTACTTAAGGGTTAAAGAGGGGGTGTTGGGAGAATTACAGTTGACAGTGAAATAAATGAAAATCAGTCTTTTTAAATTTATTTCTATTTAATGGTTTGTCTAATTTTTATAAAAATGATAATGACTGGTCACTCACCTTCAGTTTTGCTTCTCAAAACTAAACAGTGTGGTTTGCAAGTTATGCAGAATAAAATGTTCTTTGAGATCTGACTCTTTGTTTCAGAATTAATCTTTGGATGCAGTGCATGCTTTAGTTTATAACAGAGTGTAGGAGATAAATAGTGCCACTTGTTGTCAGATTGAAATTACTTTACATTTCATAAATGCAGAAAGGTATCTTTGAAAGTATTTCATGCAAACCAACTTTTGGCAGAACAAACTATGAAGATGTTAACTTATTAATTACATCTCAATTCTATTTCCTGGTTGAAAATGAAACTTATTTTTTATTTTATTTTTTTTTAATTTCTTGATCAAATAACTTGATAATGAATGAGATGCTTCAAAATGAAAAAAACAACAACAACTTTGAATGTATTTAGGATGAGGCTGAAAATTAACTTGTCCATGTTGAGTGGATGCCCTGTCTTAGGGCACTGCGAACTTACTAGGAACTTTCATTATGTTTTCTTCATTTTAAAGCCTGCTTTTTTAACTTCTTGTCTGCCAGATTTCTACTCATTGAAGATAACCCTGACACAAGAGTTGCAATTACACGACTTTGAAAATCGACTGACATTCAGTTTAATATTCCTTGCTCGAGGGGAGTTGGATACTGCGTGACTTTCACCTGAAAGGAACTGTGAATATCCACAATTGCCAGTTATGGAGCATGAAAAATCCACATGGCAATCCAGCAGATTCCTTTGCATTCACCCAAAGTTACTGTCTGCAGGTTTACAGCTTCATTAATCATTGTACCATTCTTCTTTGAGGGCATTCGTCAGTTGGGTCTTGTGGCCTGGCCAATTACTACTGAGAGGTATCACAATATGATAAACGATTTTGTTGTGCCATAGCTACAACAGTACCTGTGCATGGATTGTCATTTTCATGCAGTATGGGACACCATCCACACATCGGTTGATCCATATAGAAGGTTCTCAGAGAACATTTCACGGAAGCCCAGAGTGATCAGCTGTGCAGTTTCTCACTGCATGACTACCTCTGTTACCCCATCTTATCTTTTGTGGCTACTAGCTGTAGAGATTTCTCAAAGATAGGATTTATCGGGATCATCTTGATAACTTGCCAGCACTTAAAGATAGCATGATGCATAATGTGTGCAACAAAATTGAACACACAATTGTGCAGTTTGTGGCACACGAAGAAGGAAGTACATTGAATAGTACAGCCCATGAATGCATAATGAAAGTGAATAAAACTGTGTTATGCTTATGTCGCTCTCTTCATTTTCTTACATATACAGAAAAATTACATCTACATTTGGTACACCATACAACACCCTTAGTGTCAAATTTTGGAACTTTTGCCTCCTCCTCAGATATCACTTCTGCATGATGCACAATGTATTCCTCTAAAGTTTCGCAACATTTGTATCGGTGGGTGGCATTCCACAAGGCCTTAAACAGGGCTATTTTAATTTTGATCACCTTGTGTGTGTGTGTGTTCAGCTTTGAAATATGGATTGATCTGCTTATTTTACAAAGTCAAAATGAAGACTTCTTTGATAATTACTTTTACACACCAGAGTCAGTTCACTTATGAGAAATACAACTCTCTGACACAGGATTGCTTTGATATCATTCTGATAACAATGTCTGCGGGCAGGGTCATATATTCAGGGTTACTAACCCCAAATGCAGACATGTAGAAAGAGGTTGGTTGCTACAGTATGACTGGACGACTGAATTTAGTGTATTCACCACATTGCTGTTGCAAGAACATCAATCCCACCAGCATTTTAGAATTCTAAGGTTTTAAGCACAGTAATTGTGCAGTCATTCTTGGTTATATCTAAAAGAATATCTTAAGTCCTTTTCTTCCTAAAGAAAAGAACGAAGACTTAAAAACATAATTTTTTGTTAAGCTCATCATATTCTATATACATTGTGTATGTTTCTAATACCAGCTGGAATTGTAACAGTACTGTTTTATAGTTTATGTTAAAAATTTAAGTAATATATTTGAGCAAAGTTTTGTTAAAATTACATTATTATTATTTAGGCAAGCTGTTTTAATAGGCTATACAGACTTCACTGAGAATGATGTTAGGCATATCATTGAAGAATTAGGCAAAGATTTTCGTGGAGATCGTTATCATCTTATGAACAAAAACTGTAATCATTTTTCAGCAGCCCTAACTCAAGTGAGCTATAGAAACAAACTAATTTAACCTCTAAATAATGTTTTGTAATTTGTAATAAAATTTTTGAAGTGATAAAAAAAAAAAAAATATATATATATATATATATATATGTATACATATCACTTCCAAATAATTTACTTGTGTATATTATGCTTCTCTAATGATAATTCCTGGGAATTTTCATTAGAGAATTAAGCAACCTGGCAGTAGTTTAAAAGGTTAAATTTTTATTCATAACATGCAGATCTGAGATTTATGATGAATTAAAAAATTATAAGGTTTATTGTTACTATTCATACATTTTGTCAATACATATTAATGACACATAATGCATATTGTTAATACTAATACAGTACATTAGCTGTGGACAGTTCATTTGGTATGATGTAAGTAAAAGGAAGAATGATTTTAATGAATGCTGATGATGGGGAAATAACTGAAACAGACGAAATGGTTGAATTACCAAGTGAAAACTCTGCAGGAATTTATTATCCAGGTGGAGATAATGCAGTAACGAGAGAGGCTAGGGCTTATATGGAACTGGAGGTGCATAGGATATGAACACAGCTGATGTGAATACAGCTATGGGATTAGATGGTATACTGGCTTGAGTTTTAGAAGATGGTGCTAAGAAATTGGCACTGCACTTGACCACATTTGGTTCCAAGGGGATAGAAAGAGGAGAAAATGGTTCCATTTCATTAAGAGGTGCTCCAAGACTTAGGTACCAAATTACCAGCTGATCAGCATCTCAGGAGTCATGGTCAAGTTGGTTAAAAGAAAAATGCAGGAATCAGATACTATACGGAGCAGGGGCATGATTTTATAGTAGACGATGCCTCAGTAACTTATTCACCTTTTATAATACAGTGACAGGTCTGAGTTGGTTCCAAGGGGAGAGAATGAGGAGAAAATAGTTTTCTTTCATAAAGAGGTGCTCCAAGACTTGGGTACCAAATTACCAGCTGATAAGCATCTCAGAAGTCATCGTCAAGTTGGTTAAAAGAAAAATGCAGGAATGAAATACTATATGGGGGAGAGGCATGGTTTTATAAAGGCAAGTAAGTTATGGAAGCCATGCCTCCATAACTTACTTGCCTTTTATAATACAGTGACAGCTGAGCTGGATAGAGGTAATGGGTTTACAATACTACTGCTGGAGTTGCAATAATACTTTGCAAATGTTTTTGACAGGGTAGTGCATGGGATTCTAATCAGTAAATTGTAGCATACGGGAATAGATATAAAGTTGAAGTGGATGATAGAGAGAGATATACCAGACAGTAGTTTATTCAGGAGTAGAGTTCAGTAAAAGGCTTGTGACGAGAAAGGGGAGGCTGAAAAGTTCTGATAAACACTTAGAGCAAGAATGATCTTAAAGTAACTGATATCCTATGTTTCATCAAATTGTAATAATTTGTTCTTTTTAGGATATACAAGAATACCTGTCAGAGGTTTTGAAGAAATTTGAAGACACAGAGGTGAGGGCATCAAGTTTTTTTGTGTGCTGCAAGAAAAGTCTGTAACTGAGACTCACCAAAGTTTGTGTGAGACTTTAGGGGACTGTGCCCCAACATATATAGTTGCCAGATGGATGGCCAAGTTTATCCTGAGACAACAGATGCACCCAGTCAGGAAGACCTTCCACAGCAATCACACCTGAAAACATAAATGTAGTACATGCCATGATCTTTGATAGACAAATACCAGCCAAAAACATTGCAGACTCTGAGGATATTCAGGGAATGAGTTGGGGTCATTATCTACCAACATCTGAACATGCAGAAGCTCTCAGAAAGTGGGTCTCTAATGTTTGAATGCCAACCAAAAGAGATAACGTATGTTGTCATTTTAAGAAATCAGATGCAAATTTTTTGGCTTGTATTGTGGCTGTTGATAAAACTTGGCTTCATCACTATGACCCAGAGACCAAACAACAATCAGTGAAGTAGAGACACAAAGGTTCTCCACAGCCAAAGAAGTTCTGAACTCAAAAGAAGTTCTTGCCATTGTCTTTTAGGATATGGATGGTATAATCCTTACTGAGTACCTCAAAAAAAGCTATGGATGGTATAATCCTTACTGAGTACCTCAAAAAAAGCTACAGCAGCAGTTTATTCAACAGCTCTGAAGGAATTGAAGGAGGTACTGAAGGAAAAGCATTGCAGGAAACTGAGCAGAGGCATATTGCTTCTTTCAGTGTCTTTCTCACTCATCCTATTTGCTAGACCTGGCTCCATCTGACTATTTTCTCTTCCCAAATTTAAAGAAACACTTGAAAGGAGCAAAATTTACCACAAATGAAGTCTTATCTGTAGCTAAGGACTGGTTTATGCAACAAGGGAAATGCTTTTTTCTCAGAAGACAAACGATGCAGCAGTGTTGTAACAAGTGCATGACACTTAGTGGGAAATATGTGGAATAACGTGTAAGTTACATGGTTCTACCTCATTCCTTCATGATGATAATCACAACTTTTCAGCATACTCTAATAGTAGCATGTCACAGGGTCTGTTCTTGGACCAATACTATTTAATTATTACATTAACAATATATTGTTAGATCCGAAACGGGCTACCTCACTCTAAATGAGGTTACCCTTCCAGAGTCTAACAGTAAACATAAATTAAATAAGCATAACAATCATTTAGCACAGTGTGACTAAGTTTTATAGGAAATCTTCTTGTTGTGCTATCTTCTATCGAAGGTCAGCGACCATCTTGGCGAACAAACTGCGCTCTTGTGCTAATCTGAGCAGTTGTGCACTGCTCTTTCCTGTCTTGATGTTGTCAAACCATGATATTCTTTTTCTTCCTCTAGTTCCTTTGCCATCAATTCTTCCTACCAAAATAGTTTGTAGAAGTTGGTATTTGCTGTTTCTCATGATGTGGCCAAGATATGATGTTTTTCGTTTCTTGATTATTTGTACAAGATGTTTAGCTTTGCCAATGGATTTTAAGACATCTTCATTGGTAATTCTTTCTGTCCATGATATCTTTAGCATTCTTCTGTATAGCCACATCTCAATGGCTTCTATTTTCTTGATGGTTGTCGCCTTCAATGTCCATGTTTCAACTCCATAGAGCAGAATAGACCACACATAGCATTTCAGCATTCGGCATCTGACTTCCATGTTTAGGTCTTCATTGCAGAATAGTGTTCTCATTTTCATGAAGGACTGCCGTGCAACTTCAATCCTTGTCTTTATATCTATTTCTGGATCCCACCGTTCATTAAGCCAGCAACCAAGATATTTATATCTTGACACTTGATCAATATTTTTCCCATTGAGTGTCAGTTTCATTGATGAGGCTGGATGTTTGCTGATGATCATGTATTTTGTCTTGTCGATGTTTATATTTATTCCCATTCTTTGGCTTTCTCTGTATACTCTGTCAATGAGTTTTTGGAGATCCATAATATTATCTGCAATTAGCACGGTGTCATCTGCATATCGTAGGTTGTTAACAATCTTTCCATTTATTGTGATTCCCTCTGGACATTCTTCCAATGCTTTTTTAAAGATTACCTCTGCATATATGTTGAACAGGAGTGGTGAGAGCACACATCCTTGTCTCACTCCTCTTTTGATGTTAATATCACTGGTGGTAATGCTGTCTAATTGAACGGTAGCTGACTGATTCCAATACAGATTTGTTATTAGTCTTATGTCTTGTTCATCTAGACTTATTTCTTGAAGGACTTCTATTAAGTTAGTGTGTCTGACTTTGTCGAATGCTTTTTCAAAATCTATGAAACACATAAAGACAGATTTCTGTTTTTCTATGCATTTTTGTATCAATATTTGGGTACAGAAAAGGGCCTCTCTAGTACCAAAACCATTCCGAAAGCCGAATTGTGTTTCACTTAGAGTTTCTTCACTTTTTCTATAAATGCGATTCTGAATTACCTTCAAAAATATTTTTAATGTTTGGCTCATTAGGCTAATAAGTCGGAAGTCACCACAGGAATTCGCTTTGGGACAGTGATAAATGTAGATTTGAGCCAATCTGATGGAAATTCATCACTTTCATATATTTTATTAAATAATTTTTCAAGAAGTTTGATGTTATCTGGTTCTATTAATTTTAAAAATTCTGTTTGCACATCATCTGGTCCACTGGCTTTTCCTGTTTTACTTGTTCGTATAGCATTCTCTATTTCGCATTTCATGATTGCTGGTCCTTGAATGTTATCTTTTACAGGGTGTTCGGGATAAATTTGACATATTTATAATTAATTATATTTTTCCGTAAGTTACATGTATTAACACACACTTCTCTTCATTTAAAAGTTTGGACCCTTCTTCATTCATATACAAGATGTCAGAAAGGATGGATAGCTGGAACCCACCTGAATCATGGAAGAGAATAACTTGTATCATGATGATTCGTGCCCGCCATCAAAATAAGGATATTACGACTGCTGCCCAATGCTCCCTGAATACAGTAAAAACAATCAGGCATGAACTAGAGACTTGCAATGGTGACTACGAGGATGTAGCAAGAAGAAAGATCCCTAGCAGACGATCTGATTGCGTTCGTACAGCAGAATTCCTCGCAAATCTGCAGGAACAGGTGTTGAAGAACCCTGGCATTGGAATTCGGGCTTTGTTCGTGGAGTTGCTAACTGTAGTCAAGCCCTGGATAACAAGGGTAGCCAATGGTAGGCCGTATGTATGGCAGCAGGATTCGGCCCCTTGCCACACCTCTGGGAAAAGTCAAAAATGGTTGTCTGAAAATTTCTACGACTTCACCAGTCCAAATGTTTGGCCTCCAAACTCCCCAGACCTTAACCCCATGGATTATTTTGTATGGGGCGCAGTTGAAAAAGACACCAATCGCACTTCCAGTAATACAAAAGCCCAGTTAATGGATAAAATTAAAACAGTTTTTGCGGCCCTTCCCAGGGAGACTGTAGCATCAGCTTGTTCGAGGTTCCGAAGCAGAATTGAAGCTGTGATCGATGCTAATGGTGGTTATTTTGAGTAAATCTTGTTGATAGTATTGTAATTAACTCTGCCTGTAATGTTTTTTTGTCAATTCATTAAATTTAATAGATACAAAGAAGATTTTCTTTTTCCTTACGAAACTGTCAAATTTATCCCGAACACCCTGTATATTTATAGGCTTCTGTCTAGTATCATTGAAAAGTTCTGTTACATATTTTATCCAAATCTGTGCTTTATTCTCTTCTTCTAGAACTATTTTTCCATTTTCGTCTCTTAGAGACACTATTTGCTTTTTCCTCAGTTTTCTGGAAATTTCTTTGATTTTCTTATACAGATTGAAATTATGTTTCTTCTGAAGCAGTTCAATTTCAGTACATAAATTTTTCATCCAATTTTCCTTGGTTTCTTTTATTTTTTTCTTGATGATGTTATGTGTTTCTGTATACCTGGCTAGGTCTTTGTTTTTATACATTCTTCTTGTATCAATAAGAGAAAGAATCTCATCTGTCATCCATTCTTGTTGTTTTATATTATTCACATAACCTACTTCTTCAATACTTGTTGTTACGATGGCATTCTTTAAGCTATTCCAAAGAGATTCCACACTTTTATTTTCTTCTTTGTTAATCTGTTGTAATCGCAGGTTAAGCTGTGTCTTGGCACTTTTATTTGTGTTCGGGTCTTTCAGTTTTTCTACATCAATTTTCTTTTTCTTCTTTTGTGATTTTTTAGCTGATTTTAATCTAAGACGTACTTCTGCAACTATGGGATTGTTGTCTGATGAGATATCTGCTCCAGGATAAGTCTTTGCACTCTTTATACTACTGTGGAATCTTTTATTTATCAGTATATAATCAATTTGATTTCTGACAATGTTATGTTGGTTATCTTGAGGTGATTTCCAAGTGTACAGTCTTCTGGGTGGAAGTTTAAACCAGGTATTTGCTATTGTTAGATCTTCTTCCTGACAGAACTGGACTAGGCGATCTCCTCTGTCATTTCTGGTGCCTAAGCCATGTTCGCCAACAATTTCTCCATCACCCCCTCTTCCCACTTTTGCATTGAAGTCACCCATCACTATGCTTATATTATGTTTCTTTGTTAGGTTTTTAATCTCTTTCAGGTGTTCATAAAACTCTTCAACATCTTCTTCACTTTTGTCAGCTGTGGGTGCATAAGCTTGGATGATATTTATGTTAATGGGGTTTCCCTTAAGTTGTAACAGCATTATTCTTTCAGAAAATGGAATCCAATTTATTACTGATTTATTGATTTCTTCATCTACTATTACAGCTACACCATGTCGATGTTTGTTCTCATCATTCCCAGAGTAATACATTGTCGTATTATCTTGTTGGCACTTTCCAGATCCTGGCCATCTTGTCTCGCAAATTCCCAAAATCCAGATGCCTAGCCTCTTCATTTCTCTTGTGGCATTTCTTAATTTGCCAGCTTCATACAGAGTTCTGACATTCCAAGTTGCAATTTTAAAAGTGGACACCATTTTGAGCCCGGAAATTCTTCGCACCCCTGTCCCATTTAAGGGACGCCAGGAACTTGGGGCCAATTGTAATGGTTTGCTCGCCACGGTGGTTGTTCTGGAGATAAGAAGGTGGAGCAGTAGTTTCTCCGTTTGCTTTCTGCTCCGCAGTATTACAGATGTACAACAATATAATCATATTGCCATCTGCAAATCTCTGATCACAAGCTTTTCCGTCATCATTTGGCTTCAACCTTGTGTCAGTACTGACAATGCTGCTTCCCAATGTCAGGGGCAGTGACCCCAGCAGGTGCTTATTTAATGGCGGCACTACTCGCCATGTCACCGAGTTGTCATTGGGCTTTGTGAGGTTTTAAGTGAAACAGAGTTGCCACTTCTGCTCCCACACGCCCTGGTAGCTCAGTCGCTGTTGGTCCACGGCTGCTTATTCGCCAGATTACTCTGCTTATATTGCAGCTAGCCTCCATATCTGAAGGCTGTTCCCTGATCTGCCACCTGGGGACGCACCCGGTAGTAGTCAGCTCTGCCCCAGGTGCTTTATAGGAAATAACATCTTGTAAATTAAATTTTGAACTGTCTGAATTGAAGTTAATGTATCTGTATATCAAATGTGTAACTGTAAGTCAACAAAAAAAGGGGCAATTGTAAGAGAAATTATTAGTGATATTCTACACATAAAAGAATATAAATTATTCGGCAAGATGGGGCAAAGGTCGCCCTAATGCTACAAGAGGAGCATAAGCGCCCGTGGGTGTTACATCTGAGAAAATTTCACAATGCATACATTCCTAGAATTAGAAAGCCCCGTATGAGGATCAGCGAGGTCACCCAGTCAGGGACCAATCGGCAGGATGATAACAGAAATCAAACTTGGAAAGGTTGGGGAGCTAATAAAACCCACAACACGGAGAGAAACCCCCCTGTTTTGTTTGTTCCTGTGTTCTCACCGTGTGCTACAAGTGTTCATCGTGGTTCAGTTCTTAACTTTAAGAGCTGACCTTTGAGAAGTTCCAGCATGGCAAGATCGAACATAGGCCGTCAATGAGAAGAAGCGTTGACGTAAATCCATAGCAAAGAAACAATGCCTGATTCAGGAAGAGCACGTGAATCCCACGTGGCAGTAAAATCAAGATAGCCAGAATCTTCACAAAGAAGGAAGGACGGAGAGAAACGAAACAGTGTAGATAAGTACTTTCATATGTTCTAGCCCCTTTTAGAGAAATTGACTAACAGTATGGAAAAGAGTGTGTTTCAAATATGTGATAAAAGGAAGTATGAAGAATTGAAATTTATGTGAATAACTCTATACCTTTGGACTGAACTTTAAGAACTATTAGTTTATTAGATATTTTGTCGTGATCCACTTGAAGGAAAATATCATCATCATCATCATCATCATCATCAAATTCCTGCCATGTACCCTCAAGGGGTGTACAGGATATGATAGTACTACATGAAAAAAATTACATCATTACTAACTTCCTATCTATAATTTTCCTCCAAATCAGTCTGTTACTTGCCAAGACTCAAACATTATCAGATCTTATATTTCTGTCATCTAAGGCACTTTATACTGTATCAATCCACCTATATCTCGGTCTTCCTCTGGGTCGTTTTGTTGCCAACCTGGCAGAGAACACTTGTTTTGCTAATCTTTCTTCGCCCATTCTGTTTAAGTGACCATACCACCTGAGATTAGCTCTGCTAGAGGGAAAATATTAATGCGCTAAATGCCTAGCTGGCCTAATGAGTTGTAAACTAAAATGTCAAATAAGTTGAGAAAATTGAATTGTAAAGATTTAGAAATCAATTTTTATTTTAAGAATGAGAGAGTGAGAGGAAGATAAGAGTTTAACTTAGTATTAATAATTGTTTTGTTCCTATATTATATTAAATAATGAATTCATTAAAATTGTTTGATACCTTTCATACCTGTATTTCTGACCATGCTGACTGACCCTGACCCTTCATAAAAATTTCGAACCTGTGATCATATATGTGCGTGGGGATATCCCAATTAAGAGAGAAAAGGGGCATGACTGCAAATAAACTAGAAAACCTAAGGCTTCTGAATTATAGTAAGTGTATTAGTAGCACCTGATACCCTATAACTATCCTTAGGCTGAGTTTAACATTACCCTTAAGGCCCAGGCTGGTGCAGTAAATAAATTTGCATGAGTGAATAAGGATAGTTTATAGTGATCAGGGAACAAGTATTTCTGGGGGCCCCAAAAAAAATTGAGAAATTTGAGATAAGCGATAAGATCACATATTCAAGTAAGATAGACGAATTAGGGATACATGAAGTTAAAGATAGCAGATAGAAGCCAAAGTATGTATTAGAAAGTAAATCACGCAAAGAATAAAAAAAAGGGATAAAGATAAAAGATGTAACAATGGCGCAGACCTGACGACGAAGAAAATATAACAATATGAAATGATCTGTTTTGTGTTCTTCGGTAACAGATTTCGAGGAAAATTGTAGATAGGAAGTTAGTAATGATGCAAGTTTTTCATGTAGTACTATCATATCCTGTACACCTCTTGAGGGTACAGGATATGATAGTACTACATGAACTTGCCAAGACTTGCAAGTTCATGTAGTTTGATCATTTCATCATCAAATTCCTGACAAGGAATTTGATGATGAAATGATCTGAGATGAATTGTTCAGTTGTTTGCAAATGATACAAATTGGGTACAGCAATAGTCAATAAAGATATCAAAATTTTGCCAGATGATTTAAATAGACTAGCAGTATGGGCAAAGGAGAATGGATGCCATTTTAATGTGGCAGTGTAGTTTTGCATTTTGGTGCGAAAAAAATCACCACTTACCGTATTGAAGGAACTGGCCTAGTTGGCCAAGTGGTTAGCATACCACCCTCCAGCCAACAGATTGCCCAGGTTAGAATCCTGGCATGCACATGGATGTTTGTAATTGTCTTTAGGTGGGAGATGAATTTCACCACCTGGTGTGTGACCACTGCCCTGTTTATTAGAGGCCTTGAAATGGTTTGAAAAAGTTCCATGTTTGGTCTGTAGATCAGCGTTTCCAGCTCACCCATGGTACAAATGTACTATAGGTTTCTAATAATCTTCCATGGGTGGGAAACACCCACGAATGGTTATTATGAACATAAAAATCCTGTACTCCAGGAAATTGATGGAAGGGATTTAGGGGTGTTAGTGGATAGGAAGTTGAAGTTCAGAAGGCATATTGCAAAAGTGGCTAAAACAGCTCATCAGATTACTTGATTACTGAGGAACACCCTGACATATTATACCTCTTTATAGGGCCTTGATGTCTATCTTGAGCATCATACAACACTTCCAAGGGCTCTCCTCCACATCACACAACCTGCTATACTGCTTAATCTTCCACCAACACACCTCATCACTACCCACCATATACAGCTCAGTAATGGTATTTTTGTGTGTTCTTTGGTTGATATGCACCCGTATGGCATGAAAAACACAATGTTTGTTATGGGGAAGGGAACCTTGCCATTTCTGTATTAGATCAGCTAACTCAGCTGGAATTTAAAATACCCGCATGAAGATTACTCTTATCACACAAAGAACTGAACTAAAGTCTTTTCCTGTCCAATTGCACTACAGAGATGCTAACATTTTTGAATAAAAAATTGGAGGGTCAGTTTCTTATTTCCTATAATTAATTATAGACAACTTTCTCCAAAAATCATCCTACATTTGTAATATGATCTTTCATTTCCCAGTGGTGTAGACAACATGCTTTTAGCTTTAATGTTTTTGGAAACCAGTAGGCAGTCAGTCTTTCCTCTTTTACCATTGCTGAAGTTAAGTGCATTCCTGTGTATGTTAGATAAGAGGCACCATTCCTATTCTTAATAAGTATTTATTTTTTATGTTGTTATTTGGTTGATTATGCTGATTGAAATTCCAAGTTTTTTTACCAGGAGAAGATGACTACTTGCTGCACCAAAGATGGACTAATTTGGGAATATATGGAAGGGAAAGGTCTAGCAGGAGTGAGAAATGTTTAGGCATTGGAAGGATAAATATCACTTCAGGAGTTCAGTTCCTCATAAGGCTACACATTTTGTATATAATAAATTTTGCTAAAATTATAAGGTCATATGCATTATTCATTAAATCTATTTTTCCTCCTTACTTGTTCTTTTCTTTGTATTTGGCATATTTGAGATAGGTACTGAAGATACAACTACTGTTGGCAAGTTTTCTACATTGAGCCTTTTCAAAGTTTAGCTGTATTAACGATGGACTTAACAAGTATTGTGAGCTTTTTTTTTTTTTTAAAGGCTTTGAATGAAGCTGAAGTTTGTCTCAAGCTAATTATGATAAACTATTTTCTTTTCTTGGATTGCCCAAGCACACTTGTTGGAAAATCATGGTTTGGCAGGATGGAAATTTTGAAAAGAGTGGTTATGAAAATGGAAACATGAGTAAAAATGGTTATGGAGTATGAAAACAATAGTTAAACCATGGAAAGGAGAAATAAAAATCTTGGAGCTTTTCCCACTTGACATTGTGTGCAAAGTGCATGAGGTTTTAAATGGCAGAAAAGGGCATTCCACTAGATGAAACTTAGTAATTTAGATCACAATCTCATCTAAGAGGAGTGGTCACCTCCACAGTATACCAGTAAGGAATACTGGGTAAGAAAAGATTCATAGTGTTGGGCAAGTGGAAAGATATTGATATGAAATCTAGGGAAGATGATATAGAATGTTAGTCTTAGTGTTCCAAAACATCATTCTGTATCAGTTATTCAAGAGTCAGCGTTCTAGTGAAAAGCCAGAGTGGAAAAAATGTGGCATACTGTTCTTTATAAGAGGTGATTTTTATTTGTGTAGGAATAAATTCAGCAAGTAAACTTTGGGCAATGTTAATAATACTGAAGATGCTAAAATTTTGAAATTTGCAAATAAATTTCATTATTTAAAAGCCACATTGATATGAGGATGATTTATTTTTAACAAAGTTAATCTAAAAAAATAATCGCAATGTGTATAAATCCTTGGTAATGCTTTTCCAATAAGAATAGAAATAAAATAGTTATTTCTTTGAATAAGTACGTAAATGTGTGTTAGTTACTTAGTTATTTTTGCAATTGCATTTTGTTTGAAGAAAGTGTGGAGAATGAGCATGCGCAGACATCTGAATGTTGTGGAAGGAAATGCGAGGTCACCATCAATTAAATTCTCCAGTACATTCATCTACTTGGTGTTTGGGAAAGAGTAATTTGTATGAGGGTGAGAAACCTTTATGGAATGCTAGGACTGCTTGATGTGAAATTGGCTGTTCTCTACATACAGATAGTTGTGAAGATATTTGTGCACAAATTTCACTTGCTTGGGTAAAATAAGTATAATTTACTTTTGTTACTATCAGAAAAACTTGCTACCAACAAAGTGTGAGCTATTGCATTTGGGATTTATTTATTTTTTTTTGGAGTGGGGTGGGGGGGGGTGACAAATACATCCAGAATATGGAATAAAAGGATATATGAATTACTTAGTACTATTCTGATACAAAAAAAAAAAAGGTTGGGACCAGACGTCATGAGTTGGAATTGAAGCAAATGTGAATGATTCAGTACAGCTTAGGTATAAACATGGAATGGGAAGAGACTGCTCCAAGACCAGTGGTCAAGTTATGTGCATTTTCTTCTATTAGATTCTCTCTCTCCCTCCCTCCCTCCCTCCCCATCCCCAACTAAGCAGTTACAAGCTTCAGTCTAGCCATAGTATGAAGCTGAAGTTTTTGTTACAAGTCACTTGCAACGTGCTGTTTTTTTTTTTCTTGAATTACCGTGGTACACATTGGAGAATGCTTAAACATTTACAGGAACATTCCCTCTCGCTCTCAAAACAGTGTTGATACTTGCCAACACTGTTTCGTTTCATTATCACTCACAGAGAGCCAGAACGTGAAAGCAAAGGCTAAAGTTGGTCACAACTCACCAAAATAGCGATTGTCAAGTTTTTGAAGCAGTTTCAGGATAATGAAATGTTGAAAGTTATCTCATTTCACATTTTTAAGTTATAACAACAATGTGAAATATAACAAAGTATTACTTTGGAGATGTGCTTTTTGTCTAAATTTGTGTATTATATCTAGGCAGATTTATGAGTGAATAAATAGTTATTAGTAACTGTAGTAATATTGGTAACCTGAAATTATACTTAAGTTTCATTTCAAAGGAACAGTAAGGTGCATTACGTCATCACAGTATACCAGTATTACCAATTTGACCAGTCGTTGACACTATACTAACTTCTCACGTGTGTGAGTGGGGAGAATATATACATAAAATTACATCTGTAGCTCGAGTTCATTAGGTTTAATTATCTAGAATACTGTTATATTTAGGTAGCTGGAGAAGATTTTGAACATTTTACTAGGTTGTGATTGCCTACGAGACTATTCTGTTTGGTGCCTAGTATTAACTGGCCTAAATTCATTAAGCAACCAGCAATTGCATAGTCTTAAGACTGTATTGTCTGGAATGTTCTCAACTACCTAAAAATAACAGAACTCTAAGTAAAGTAATTAAACCTAATGAATAGTAGTGAGTTAGCTGTGGGAGAAAATCAGTTATCAGTTATACGGTGATGCACCAAATCCTTTCCTTTAGTGTTACACGGTGATCAGCATTCATTTTACATAAATTATGGACTCTACAACCATGCTATAAATAATTATTTTAATTTTCTGACATTTCAATCTTCATATTAAGGTCATCATCTGGAGTACACACGCATATATATACAGAGACAAGCTAAATTACATTTCACATAGTATGCTGAAGAGAGAATGATTTGATCAACAGTTATTCTACTGGCCTGACCTCTAGTGAAAATAAAATTACATTAAATAAATAAAATAAATTAACTACATCAAAGCTATATTCTATTTAAGACCACATCAGGAAAACGTTCTTTTCTATAGATAGTTTTGTTACAGTGAAAATGATGTCCTAATTCAACATGACAATTGTTATATTAGATTTAAGATCCTGAATTACTTATGGTTCTATTTAAAATTAACTCTTACGGAGAAAGATTTAGTGGGTAGAATATATGCCTTCCATATGTTTGGGATTTTTAGACCATCATTATTGTTAAGATTAGTGCTCAAG
This sequence comes from Typopeltis vanoorti, assembly GCF_054136105.1. Taxonomy (NCBI): domain Eukaryota; kingdom Metazoa; phylum Arthropoda; class Arachnida; order Uropygi; family Thelyphonidae; genus Typopeltis; species Typopeltis vanoorti. Next base: position 109,022,338 of record NC_143558.1, read on the forward strand.
AATTTCTTGGTACACTTTGGAATTGACTTTGTCATACACAGCCTACCTGGACTCTCTGCAGTCATACAACCCCATATCATGACAGAGGTTTAAAATTTCACAGAATGTTTCATGCATTCTTTATCAAATGCGTCTTGCTTAAGATGCCAAACACATATTCCTCAATGACCATGGGATACACAAAACATACTTTCATTGCTAAAAAGTACCTTTTTCCATTTCTCTTGATCTCACGAGTCTTTGCTTACACCATCTCACTCTAGCTGCCTTGTGCTTGGAAATCAGAAGTGGCTTCATCTTAGACACATGTGATTTAAAACCCAATTTGTGAAGTCGTCTCAACGTCATAGATTTAGACACATTCACACCTAGTTCTTTCAATCTCCCGTGAAAATACCTTACACTTTGGAAGTGGTTTTTCTTCACGATATTCTTCAATCTCCTCTCATCTCTTGATGTAACTATTAGCTTTCGACTGCTACTACGATTATTTTAAAAACTCCGATTATTAGAATACTGTCTCACAATACTGTATTCGTGCTTGCTTGAGAACATTTCAATTCCTTAGCTATAAACTGTTGAGTTTGGCCTTCTTTGTGTAGAGACACCATACAAAGCTTCTTAGCTTCTGATAGGTCATTCGTTCGACCCATGTTTAGCAAATGATTAACTGAAATCAAAACGCAAATGATTCCTCACACGAGTCAGTCCCACAGGTACTGAAATGTATGCTATTTCTATGTTCTCAAAACCAACAGGAAAAATTTGGAATACAGTAATCCCCTTTCCTTATTTGCGGGTTTGTTATCTGTGGTCAACCCTACTCCGAAAATATTGAATAAACAATTCATGTATGTTTTAAACTGCTTGCTGTTCTGAATAGCATAATGATATCTCACGCCGTCCTGCCCATGACATGAATCGTTCCTTTTTGTCCAGCTTATTCGCTTTATATACGCTACCCACCCATTAGTCACCTAGTAGCTGTCTTGGTTATCAAATTAACTTGTCACGGTATCGCAGTGCTTGTGCTCAATTAAGCTTTGCAGTATTTTACTACTTGATGGGCCCAAAGCGTAAGAGTGCTGGCAATTTGGATATGCCAAAGAGGAGCTATAAAGTGCTATCTTTAAGTGAAAAGGTGAAAGTTCTGGACTTAATAAGAAAAGAAAAAAATCATATGCTGAGGTTGCTAAAATCTATGGTAAGAACGAATCTTCTATCCATGAAATTGTGAAGAAAGAAATTTGCACTTTTTCTGTCACATCCCAAACAAAAGTTATGGCCAAAGTGCACAATGAGTACTTAGTTAAGATTGAAAAGGCATTAAATTTGTGGGTGGAAGACATGAACAGAAAACGTCTCCAATTGACAGCAATGAGCCAGAAACTATTGAGCAAGGGATCCCCCCCCCCCTGAAAGGAGTGACACCAAGCCATTTACTGTAAGTAAGAGATAGTTGCACAGATTCAGGTATAGGTTTGGACTAAAAAATATAAAACTTACTGAAAAGCTGCTGGCTGAGTTGAAGTTGATTAAAGAGAAAGGATACCATCCAGAAGTCTTCAAATACAATGAAACTGGGCTCTTCTGGAAGATGATGCCCAATATAACCTACATTCATAAAAGTGTGAAGGAAGCACCAGGGCATAAAACATGGAAGGACAGATTAACTCTGTTAGTATGTGGCAATGCTGTAGGGTAGGGGTCGCCAAACTTCGTCGACCCCCCTTCAAGAGTTTCTTGACTTTTTATCGACCCCCTCTATTTTACTATTACGTAATTATAATAGGACACTTTGTGTCCAAACAATCTAAAAACTCACATAAAAGACACTTATGTGAGTTTTTAGATTGTTTATTTTATAGTTACAGTGTTTATTGTATGTATGATATAGTATATATTATTATATTGGCTTAATGTCAAAGGGATACGTTTTTGTTTTTGACGTCCTTCTTAACATTACATATTTGATAGGAGGGATAAATAATATATCACATTTAATTTAAATAACAAAATAACAATAATACAATCTTCCTTATGTATATGAAAATAAGACTTTTATTAACTTAGTATACAATTTACTAACGTTGTCAACATGAAGGGTGTGCTTCGTGACTCTTGACAAGATTAGCAATGTTGGGTTCAAAATTAGTAAGTTTCAGCCTTAAATTGCCATGGAATTCTATATCTAGCTTATTTCTTTGTTTTGTTAAAATGGAATTAACATGGCTGAAACCAGCTTCAACCATGTACGAGCTTGGAAATGCAAACAAAAAAGGGGAGTACCAGTTCAGAAAGTTTTAGATATTTTTCTACAACATTTATATTTGTCTAAAAGTAACTTAAAGTCCTATTTTTAAAAAGTATCTTAGCTTCAAGATCAACTGACAATTCAATAAGTTCATCTTGTAAATTACATTTGATATTTTTAATATCTGCAGAAAATGGAGTGATAACCCAATCTGGAATGTGCATGTTTTCAAATTTTCATGACATTGCTCCCAAGATTCACTCTTAATTGTGTTGTCATTCAGAATGGAGGTAATCCAAGTTAACCAAATTAAATATTACCCGTACAATGATGTTTTATATTTTTCAATCGACCACTGCTGTAGGGCATATGATAAAGCCAGGTGTAGCATACAGAGCGAAGAACCCACATGCTCCAACTTACCTGCCCATGTTCTGGTAACATAATCAGAAAGCTTGGATGACAGCCATCTTGTTTATAGAATGGTTCCACCAATGCTTCATCCCAGAAGTGAAAAAATACTTGGAAGAAGGAGTTGGAATTTAAAGTCATATTAATAATAGACAATTCACCTGGCCATCCTGAATCTGTTTGCTATGAAAATGTTGAGGTTGTGTTTTAAACTCCAAATACAACCTCATTGCTTCAGCCCCTTGATCGAGGCATTATTCAGTTTATCAAAGCCACATACACCTCTGCCTTGTATTTAATCACATTCAATCAGCAATTGATGCAGATTCTAATCTGGACATAAGACAGCGCAAGAAATCATTCACCATTGCTAACGCAATAACATTCATCAAAACTGCGATGGACGAATTAAAACCAGAAACTGTAAATGCCTGCTGGAAGAATTTATGGAGTGAAGTCATAAATGATTTTAAAGTCTTCCCAAGGATCAATGGAGAAGTTAGGAAAATCATTCATGCAGCAAGACAATTTGGTGGAGAAGGATTTGCTGACATGCCTGAAGAAGTGGATGAACATATTGAAGGCTATCTAATGAGGAAGTGGAAGAACTGTTGAGTCATCTACAGAGGAAGATGAAAAAGAAACTGAAGCAGAACAAGCAATGTAGACATTACCAAAATTTGCCAAAGTGTTTTGAATTGCAGAGACATTAAAGGACAAAATTATGGAATACGATCCTCAGACGGAATGCAGCATTACAGTAACCTGTATGATCACAAAAGGGTACAACCTTTGCAGCAACACTTCGATGAGTTAAAAAGAGACAACTTCCAAAAAGTTTCAGCAAAAAAATCTCCAACCATCGACATCGTCATGGCTCTGATCCTCCTTCTGACGTATCTTTAGAAGGTCAATAGTAGCCTAACGCAGCCATTGTATCATCTCACATCATAACAAGCAGAAGAAGGAAGAGTACAATAAGATGTATTTTGAAAGAGAACACATTTATATAACTTTTATTAGAGAATATTATTATAATTGTTTTATTTTATTATTACTTATTATTAGTTATTGTTGTTCATCTCTTACTGTACTTAATTTATAAATTAAATTTTATCATAAGTATGTATGTATAGGAAAAAGCATCGTGTATATATATATATATATATATATGATTCGGTACTATCCATGGTTTCACATATCTCTGGGGGATGTTGGTTGGAACCTATTTCCTGCAGATAAGGAGGACTAGGGTATTCTAATATGTTGAATCATATTTTGTAATTATTTTCTATTTCAATAAGTTAGAATTACAAATCATTCAAAACATTTTCTTTCATTATTCTAATTTTTTGATTCAGAGGTGTAGTATGAAGGTTGAAACAATGAATGCTTAAAATTATTAATCCAACATAGTAGCAGTCTCCAGAAGGAAATGGAGCTTGAATGTTTAAATTTCATTAGCAGATTAGAGAATAAATAATCTTTGTTCAAGCTAATTTTTAAAATTTGTTTTCTTAGATCCTGTGTGGTTGTGACATTCCTTCTTGGGTAAACCGTTTGGCCTACTTCAGTTCATGTGTTCCCTTTTTGCAGCAATGTCTCCCTCGAGAGTGGTTAACTCCTATAGCACTTCAAGCCTCAATACGTGACAGCATAGAGTCACCTACACACCAGTCACATAATTTTTGACAGAAACTAATTTATTAAAGGAACTGTACATTTTTATTGGCAGTGTATATTCCTTTGAATTGTTGTTGTGGAAAGATGTTAAAAGAACTAATAGAATGCAATGCTCAAGTGATTTTCTTTCTATAATATTGAACTGATGTTCATTGTATACTTGTATTTCACGTTTTATAAACTGAGAGCATTTTTTTAAAAAGAATTGTTATTGCAGTTATCTTTCTTTTTTTTTTTTTTTATAATGAAATTGTACTTGTTCTTGCATTAGCTCACACACATCATTATATATGTATATATATATTTTTCCTTTTCAAATATTTGTGGTGAATAATATTAGAATAAGTAGAATGCATAATTATATATTGGTGTTTAGCATGACATCTGAAATATTACATTTTCTGTAGTGACAATCATTTATGTCCATACATGAGTAGACTAATTTTGCTGTTGTAAGGGCATAATTTGTATTTTATTTATTATTAGTTCAAAAGTTTGTTCTAATAGTTACACGAACAAGTTTAACACAGATGGACTGAAGTCTTTTATATGACTTGAAAAAAAAATATAAATGACAATGTATTCAGTACTGGAAACACAGGAATTCTTACAATTATGATGAAATAGTTAATTAAGGTAGAATATCTTAAGTTGAATACAAGCATAAAAACCAGTAAGCTGTGATGTAATCAAATATAATTTAAACTATTCCACCCGTATATAGTCCAATGTGCCATCTACCTGCTTTTCAGTCCCATTTAATCATGTATAATTAAGATTTTATTTACTGAGAGTTATTTATCATTAATATTTTTGTAAGAAATGACAGTTATTGAAATATAAAAGTTTTACACCTTCTGTAAGGACTGATGTGTATTATTTACTGTTTGTACCAGTCTGTTTTCTAATGGATTAGCATGTCATCAGCATAACACTATATCGTTATGAACATCGTTAACCAACCAGCGATTGATCAGATAATTGAAAGATTACTATATATAAAATCTCACCCACAGAAATTTTAACTGCATAGAGTTCATGGTCGCTAGAGGGCCAGACGGTCGGTCGCGTTTTCAGAGAGCTCCAGAAAGCTAAGTATAATTTTGAATGAAAATTAGAATATAGGTTAAAATCATAACGTAATATTGTCTAATTTTGGTAGCTTGTTGTGTTTGTGTGTTTTTGGTGTGAATTCCGTTATTTAATTTAGTATTTAACGATACGTTTCATAGATTTGAATATGGTGCCAATGCGACGTAAGATAATGGCGTCCAAAAATACGCCATTGTTCAAAAACTATAATGTGAGAGAATTTGTCCAATGTGATGTGTGTGGCATGTATGCATTCCTGAATGAGGCTGGAGTTTGGATTGAAAGTGATAGTGGTGAGAGAATGTGCAGAAAGTGTAAGCAAAGTGAGGAGTTGAAGTATGTGTCAGGTTGCTAGAGAGAGAGAGTTATGGTTAAAGACAGCCAAAATGTGAGTGAAAATAGTGGCTTGATAGGGAATTGCGATGTACAAGATGATAATGAGAGCGGTGATCTAAGAAAGAGTGAGAGCAACTATACAGAGGTAGAAAATAGTTTGAATGATAAAAAAATGAGGAATTATTTGTAGGAAGTGAGATCACTAGGTTGCACGCAGTGATACAGAATGCGCAGCGGCAATTAGAGCACCTGCAAAACTCTTTCCAGAGTGATTCGGCTAATGTAAATAAACAGCATAAGAGTGCAAGAGTTTCCAAAATGAAGGAAAGAGTGTTGTATGGTGACTCGTTATTAAGAGGAGTGATAGATGGGAGTGTAACTAAATCGTACTTACCAGGTGCGAAATTTAAGAATGTAAGTGAGAGTATTAGAGTGCAAAAACAGAGGGTGAAAGAATTAATAATTGTGGCAGGTACGAATGAATTGAAAGGTGATAAATTTTTTATGAGAGAGGACTTGAAAGTATTGTTAAGGGTAGCGAAAGAAAAGAGTGACAGAGTTAGAATGGTGAGTCTGTTGCCGCGGTATGACAGAGAGGAGGTTAGAAGGAAGGCCATAATCACAAATGACATCATGCGCAGGTTATGTAGACAGTGTGGTGTGGAATGAGTTTGATGGGCAAAAGGACTTATACAAGATGGATGGCCTGCATTTGAATGGACTTGGTGTGTAGAGACTGGAAAAAGTGTTGCTGAATGAAGTGAAAATGGATCTGCAGAACCAGGGAAACTACCAAAGAGGGGGGTGGAGTGGATATGCAGACATCAGTGAGGCAGTTGAATGTAAAAATGTATATAATGTACCCGAGCCAGCACTAGGGACAAAAAATGGGAATGGGACATTTAGAATAACGCTTCAAGATAGGGGTGGGACAAAGGGATCACTGCATTTCATGTATACTAATGCCAGGAGTATTAGGAAGAAGAAGAATGAAGAATTTTTGGCCTTGATTGGCTCTTCCTGGCCACAGATTATTGGCATTAGTGAAACATGGCTGACAGAAGATGATATAGTTAGTGGGATAGAATGTGTAGGTTGTAGTGTGTTTAGGAGGGACAGAGAGAATAAAATGGGGGGAGGGGTGTTATATTGATGATAGCTGATGAACTGCAGCCCAGGAGAATTGAAGTTGTATTGCAGTATAGTGAAAGGAGCTCATTTGAGGCTATTTGGTGTGAGATTGAGACTGGCAGAATGAAATATACAGTTGGGTGCTGCTATAGACCAGGTGATGGAATAGATGGTGGAGATAGTATGCATAAACAATTGATGAAATGAGTGGAAGGAGGGTAATTATTATGGGGGATTTCAACTATGGTAACATTGATTGGAAGGAGGAGAGGACACATGTGAGGAAGGAAATGGATTTTATTCCATTATTAAGGGATAACTATCTGAGACAGCATGTAATTGAAAATACCAGGGGTGTGAGAGTGCTTGACCTGATAATAGCATCTGAGAATTTGACTGTAATGAATATGACCATGTTGCCACCTATTGGTGAGAGTGATCATAAGATCTTGACCTGGGAGGTGGCTAAAGGTGTGGAATTTTTGATTAAGACAGGGTATATGTGGAATTACTATGCTGGCAAGTATGACAGGCTTAGGAGATTGCTTGGATCAGTGCTATAGCATGTACAACTGCAAGGGGTGGATGTCGATAGAGCGTGGGAAGTGGTCAAGGAGCATTTACAGGAGGTTATGGCTGATTGTATACCTAGGGTCCGAATAGTAAAACAAGTAGGGGTTAAATGGATGAATAACACCATTAAGCTTGAGCTGCAAAAAAAGAAACAACTGTGGAGGGAATTTAAAGAAAGGTGTCACCTGCAGGCACACGAACGGTATAAAGTACAGGCCAGAAGGGTAATGAGTGTGGTAAAAACAGCAAAAGCTGATTATGAAAGGAAACTAGCTATGCAAGCAAAAGAGAATCGCAAACAGTTCTTTCAATATGCTGCAAGCAAGAAAAATGTACATGGCAAAATGAATTTAAGGAATGACGATGGTAAGGAAGTCACTGAACCAGTCGATATAGTGGAGTTACTGAGCGCGCACTTTGCAAAAGTATATCATCAAGGTGGTGACATTGAAAAAATGAAGGAACCATTAGTTTATATGGGAATTGTGATGAATGAAGTGGAGGTGAATAGTCTATTACAGAACCTTAATGTGAATACATCTGTGGGATTGGATGGTATACCGGCACGGGTCTTGCATGAAGCGGCTAAGGAATTATCAGTGCCCTTGACCATGTTGTTTAATCTGAGTCTTGGGTCTGGTTTAGTCCTGAAGGCATCGAAAATAGTTTCACTGCATAAAGGAGGATCCAAGACTATGGTTGCAAATTACCGACCGATCAGCATATCAGGAGTCGTTGTCAAGGTCTTGGAGAAAGTAGTCAAGGGAAAAATACAGGAATGGATTGATGAAAATAAGATACTGTACAGGGGACAGCATGGCTTTGTGAAGAGTAGATCATGCCTCAGTAACTTGCTCAAGTTTTATAACAAGGTGACGGCTGAACTGGATAAGGGAAATGGGTTTACAGTGATGATACTGCTGGACCTGGCAAAGGCGTTTGACAGGATACCACATGGAATTCTAATCCGTAAACTACAACATATGGGAATGGATATAGGGTTGGTGAGATGGATAGGTGGGTGGTTGATGGAGAGATATCAAAGAGTAGAGTCCAAAAGATGGCCTATAACTAGTGGCGTGCCGCAGGGGGTCTGTTCGTGGCCCACTGCTGTTTAATCTGTTCATTAACGATATAGGGACGGATCTAAGTGGAACAGTTCATTTGTTTGCAGATGATGCAAGGTTGGGTAGGGCGATAGTGAATGCAGAAGATGTCATAGTCTTGCAGGATGACTTAGATTCTGGGCTAAGGAGAATGGATGTCAATTTAATGTGACAAAATGTAAGGTTATGCATTTTGGGGTGAAAAGATTAGCAGCAGTATACCACATGGGTGGAACTGTACTCCAAGAGATTGATGAGGCCAGGGACTTGGGAGTGTTGGTGGATAGGGAGGTGAAGTTTAGGGGGCACATTGCGAAAGTAGCTAAATCAGCTCATCGACTCACTTGGTTGTTGAAAAATACCTTGACGAGCAGAGACAAGCAAGTTATTGTACCTCTGTACCAAGCCCTGATAAGACCTCATCTCGACTACTGTGCCCAGATTTGGTCACCTCGGTTCCTTCTTGATGGGGAGTAGGTGGAGAGGATCCAGATGCGAGTGACTAAGATGATAGCAGGTCTATGGAATGAACCATATGAGAACAGGTTGAAGATTTGTGGGTTGCAGAAAAGGGGAGATATGATTGAGACATTCAAATTGCTAAAAGGATTCTCTAGGATTAATTCAGAGGATATTTTTGAGATCAGGACTGGTGGTGGGAGAACTTGGGGACACCTATGGAAGCTGGGCAAGAGTGTGGTTAGCAGGGGTGTTAGAGCTGGGTTCTTTACTTTTAGAGTGGTAAATGAGTGGAATAAGCTGCCAGAGTCTGTTGTGGGTGCTATGACAGTGAGCGAGTTCAAGGCAAGGTATGATAGATGTCGAATAGTTGTGTGGACATGATGTTTAGGGCCTCCCTAAACATCATGTCCTGTTGAGAGACCCGCAGTTGCTATGGCAAAACTGCCGGTACCTTGTCGCTGTGAACAGACTTCCGCCAATCACTAGCCTTTGTTAACTCTGTCAATTGACGTCATTAACAGTTGATTCTGAATAAAGCAATCGGAACTCTGAAAGCATTAACAATATTTTGAGCACTAGCCCATAAAAATGTCTGAAAATAAAAAACGATTGTCATATTCTTCAAAATTCAAGTTAAAAGTCATCAATTATTCAAAAGAAAATGGAAATAAAGCTTCAGAGAGAGACAGTGGAGAAAACAGGAAGAACAACTACTCAAGATGCCAGAAAAGAAGAGGGCCTTAAGAGAAAAACCAGCAAAATGGCCAAACTTGGAGCAGAGGCTTAAGACTTGGATTATGTAGCAGCACCAGAGTGGGATATGTGTGTAAACCAAGCTTATTCAATATGAGGCAAAAAGGTTTGCAAGAGAAATGAACATTGTTGATTTCACAGGAAAGGCAAAATGGTACTTCAACTTCATGAGGAGAGAGAAAAAGGTTGCCACGAGAACATGAACCAAGTTATCCCAGAAAATGCATCTCAGTATGTATCTTAAAAATATTACCTAATTACTAAATATCCTTTGAATATTTAAAAAAAAAAAAAGTGTTTATGTTTAAAATATTGATTTCTTAATTTTGGGTTCGTTCTTATACACGGAAAAATACTGTAATTAGGAAATGACAACTTGACAAATTTGCAAATCTTTCAGAATGGAGTGGACAATAATATTTTCACTCGAAAAACAAATACTAGTATCAAAATTTAGTTCAATATTCAAAACTAAAAATTCACTTTTTGCAGTTTAGTACTTTATGGGTCCTTCTTTTGCCCTTTATTACAGCTTTGCATCAGTAGGGCATTGACAAAATCAATTTCCTCATGGATGCAACTGTCAATTTATGGTTCCATATCCTTATAATGGCTTCTTGTGTATTTCAGTCTCCATTTGGTACCACAAATTCTCAATGGGATTCAGATCTGGTCTGTTTCCTGCCTACAGTAGTTACTGAATCGAGTGTTCATCGAGCCACTCATTAACATCTGCAACAAGTACTAAACTCAATTTGTATGGTACAACTTAGGTTATAATAGCATTACTTACACTTTTGCCCTATTCATTATAAAATATTAATACCAGAAACACGTTTAATATTTTTATTGTAAAATTTTCAGCTAAGTTTCATGGCCATTGTCAATACAGTTACAGGAAAACTCAAAAAAGAACAATTTAATCTTGATGCAAGAGAATAGCTCCAGCTGCATTAATAGATGGAGCTGTTCTCCATCTCTGTCATTCAGTTGTTTGTTGAAGATGTGAAATTAGGTAGAGTAATAATTAACCAAGGTGATGTGGACAGCTTGTAGGACAATTTAAATCTTCCAGTATGGACAAAAGCCAGTTCAATGTGGAGAAATGTAAAGTTATGCATTTTGGGATAAATAGATTACAAGCTGCATACCACACTGATGGAACTGTACTTCAGAAATAGATGAAGCTAGACACGAGTTAAAGTTTAGAGGTCATATCGCTGAGGTTGCTACAGCAGATCATAATATTACTTGACTATTGAAGAGCACACAAACAAGTAGAGATAAAGTTAATCCACTTTGAAACCTTGATATCTGGATTAGTGCTCAGGTCTGGTCTCCTGGGGATGAGGAAGTGGTGGAGAAGATTCAGAGGCAAGTGACCAAGATGGTGAGTAGTCTATTCCCTCTGAAGACAGATTGAGAGTACGTGATTGCAGAAGTTGGTTGATAGGAGAAAAAGAGAAGATATGATAGAAACATTTAAGTTGCTTAAAGGGTTTCATAGGATTAATGCAGGAGAAATGTTTCACTTGATTGAAGGAATCATCCATGGAAGTTGAATAAAGTTATGGTTAGTGGGGGACTAATTTTTTGCTTGGAGAGTTGCAAATGAGTGGAATGGGTTGCCAGAGTCAGTTGTGAGTGGTTTGTCTGTTAATGGGTTCAAGGAGAGGTATGATAGATTGTGTTGATAGTTTGGGTCTTCGGACTCCATGGAATGTCCGTACAATAATAACAATTCTCATGGTATTTTCTGTATAATGTAATGGTTGCTTTTGATGTGTCAGAATGTTTTGTTATAAATAAGCAACAAGAGCTAGTTTTTGCATTCTGGCAGAAAAAAGTGTGGTTCAAGCTTTGAATAGAGAAGGTAGTCAATCTATTGTGCTACGGCTGCTAGTGAAGGAAACTGGATCTGCTGAAAGGAAGAAAATTTAATTGCAATTATGGAACACACAAATGGTGAGTATTGCTTAACTCACCAAATCAATTATTGTAATTTATTTTGAATATCTATTAATGCAGATGGAGCTATTCTCCTGAAGCCGATATTGCTTTCAATTAAATTTTTCTTTTTTTCCTATATCATTTATGTGCTAATTAAACAGCAGTGGTCCCAGCAGTGAACCTTGCAGCACACCACTAGTAATCTGTTTTTGCCTTGATTCTGTTTCTCCATATACCACTTTTTTATATGTATATCTGTCCAGCAGCCACTAATATATCCATCCCTATTTGTTCTCATTTGGTATTCTGTCAAATGCCTTAGCAAAATCCATTAGAATCATCATGTAGCCATTTTCTTTATCCAACTCAGCTGTTACTCGATTATAAAAATTTAGTAAATTACTAAGGCATGACCAACCCTTCATAAAGCCATGTTGCCCCTCATATGGTATATTTTTTATCCACCCATTCTTGAATTCTCTTTTTGATCAATTTTTCTAGTACTTTTACCACCACGTCTGAGATACTGATTGATCTATAATTTGGTACTGCAGTCTTGGAACCTTCTTTATGCAAGGGAATTATTTTTCCCTCTTTCCACTCCCATGGAACTCGACTAGAGCTGACACTTAAATTAAACAGCTTAGTTAGAGGCACTGACAATTTCCTTGCACATTCTTATAAAACCCAAGCTGATATCCCATCTAATCTCACAGCTGTATTTACATTGAGATTCTGCAATATCTGAAGAACATCCAATTCATCCACCTCTGTTCCGAGTTAGTGTCTGTCATGTATGTTAGGATTATATACCCTTGCAAAGTGGTCACTCTGTAACTCTACTTTTATCTGCTTCTGTCATCTCATGCCCATCACTCATTAAGGTTAATCTTCCATAGTTATTCTTCCTCTTACTTGCCACATAACAAAATAACTCTTTGGGATTTCCTTTGGCCTTCTCATAATCTGATTTTGCCCTCCTTCATCTCATCTTCCTTGCCTGAGCTTTGTACTGTTCGTGAGTTTGCTAGTCACCATTCTCTTTATATACCTGCTGCAGCTCATGATTAATGATATTAGTCATACCTGACTAACCCTCCTTATCTTAGGAATAGTTTAATATTGCTTCCTCAGATGCCCTTAACTATCTCCCATGCACTACTAACATTCTTATCCTGCAATGTTTTATGCTTCTCATAATCACCTGCCTTGTAGTTCCACATATGCCCCTTCTTGACAGAATATTCTTCATGTTATACTATCTCCCAAGTCAAAGACTGCATGGTCACTTTCACCAAGTAGAGGCAATATGGTCACCTTGGTTATGGATAGCTCTTCTGATTCCATGACCAGGTTCAATACTATCACACCCCTAGTCCCCTCCATCACATGCTGTCTCAAATAATCATCTCTTAGTAGGTATATAAATGTCATTTTCTTCCTATTCTTTGATCTTTCTTCCTTCCAGTCTATCTCCATAGTTGAAGTCCCTCATAATAATCACTTGACCTGTACTCGTACTAATACATCTGCTGATGTATGTCTTCTAGATTATACGTGGTACTTACTAGCCTTAATCTTACACCAGACTGCGTCAAATGAACAGCTACCCTCCTGCCTATCTCCTATTATGGTTGGCTGCAATTCATCTGCTATGATCAGCAGTAACACCCCCCCCCCCCCTTTATCTTCTCTGAAAGTACTAAACCCTTCACATTCTATCCCTGTAACTACATCATCTACTGTTAGTCAAGCCTCATTAATGCCCATAATTTTTTGTGAGTTGCACTAACTAATGCAAAAAAACTCCTCCTACTTTTTCCTGGTACTTCAGGCATTAGTGTATAGAAACTGCAGCACCCTTTTAGGCCCCCACCATTACTTCATGAATTGACTATTAATATTTTCGCTTGAGAGACTAGATTCTGCACTTGGTCATTCTCGCTCTCACCTCATGGGTGCTTTCACACAAACTCACCTGGCACTTCAGCATGCTTGGTGAACAAAGCTCTCGCTAGACACCTAACACTATGATGTGTAAGCTGATGCAGTTTCCATGAACACGAATGTATTTGCTTTGTATTCTATCTCAGTGAATTGTTTGTTTCACTCTAGGTTACTGTGTTGCAGGTTTCATGTAAAACGGAGACGTTACCTTGGTGTACACACCCCTGAATATATATATATTTTTTAATCACTTTCATATCAGTGATGTCATATGGTCACTCCCCTATGTTCCTTTGGAATTTTCATATTTGTGATATGGTATCAATTGTGATCAACTACACATTTAATTTCTAAGTAATTCTCAAATTCATATTTTAAAATTTGGTTTGAACAATGTCTTGCTAGTGTGGTATTTTGGCTGGTTTCTTGGTTGTGCCTAATCTTTTTAACTGACTTAACGTTAACACTGGCCATATTTATTCTGCCATCTATACTACTTACTTTCTATTACATTAACTAAGCAATTATTTAATTAAAGACTGAGGATTTGTTGTAGATTTATTTAAGAGGTTAACTTAGAGTAATGAATTAAGTTTAATACCACTTGTTTCAACAGCAGATTTAATATCAATTCATAATAAGGTAATATTATATTATATATATAAATAATAAATATTTTGATGCACAGTTTTATATTACGCAGCCTTTAACCTCAAACCATCTTTCTCTATATTCTTTTTGTTTACCACAACGAGTGCTGAAATTTAGTACAGTGAACTCTCACAATAACCAACTCATAAGGAATAAAGGAATAGTTTGTTATAGTGAAGAGTGACTAATGTTCTGAAGTTTTTGCTTAGACACTGAGTGTTTCAAGGTCAGCAAAACTTACAAATGCTTGTTAACCCTTCATCAGCTTACACTTCTTTCGTTGATTTTTTTCTGAAATATGATTGTATAAATTTTTCTATTCATTCATACATATACTGACTGCTTTATAAGAGTGAATTGTACTGAAATCCTCACTCTCTTCAAATTTAATAGTCTGTGGTCTTGCTGACATTTTCTTCCCATTTTCTATTAGTTCAATGTAGAACTGGAGTTTGCAGAATGAAAAATCCTATCACCTCTATATGAGATAGGCTTACTCATCTTTATTAATTTTATCTAAGAAAGAACCTTTATGAAAGTCTAAAGATCCCTGTGAGTATTCAGACATAAATGCCAGTGTTAGCACAAAACTCCCAACCAAAAACTAAACAGATGGACATTTTAGGTGATATGATATTTCTCGATTATTGGAAATAACACGACCTAGAATGTGCATCTGTTTGCAAAATGATATTACGAGGTGTGACAATTTAATTCCTGGAATGCACCATTAAAAAAACCTACATTTGGAACTATACATTAGTGGCTACTGCCGCCTTCTAATTAGTCCCCTTGTGCATTTATACACTGGTTTAGACAGTGTTCCCAATTTTGGAAAAATCCTGGAACTCTTTTTTCCAGAATACTCTTGAGTTCCTTTATCATATTATTATGCTGGATATTAGCGATGTCAGAAAATTTTCGTCCTTTTAACGCAGTCTTTAATTTCGGAAACAGCCAGAAATCAGTCAGGTGAATAAGCAGTATGACCTAATTCGGTAATTGATTTTTTGTCCAGAAACTCTCACGATGAGTGCACTAATGCTTGGTGCACTGTCATGATTTCTTTTGTATACCCAATTCTTCAGTTAAAATTACCCTGACTGTTTCTCAATTCATTTGTAATTCAACAGCCATTAATCATAAACCTAATCATCTGTCAGATTGTGCCACAGCTTGCACTCTGTTTACATTTGCATCTGTCATTTTTGTTTTTTGCTGTCCACTTCTGGGGGTCATCATTCATATCTCACCTGACTCTGAATCTCTTATGACACTCAAAGACATTTGGCTTTTTCAGAGCATCCACACCATGTGCCACTTTCAACAGCTCCAACATTTCAGTACCAGTTTTGCCGATTTTCACACAAAATTTGATGTTAACATGCTACTTCAAATTTCGATCACACATTTTTATGTCAAAGTTCACATGGAGATCTCTATTGTTTTTGGAATAGCCAACTAGCAAATGGCTCTATTGGCTTGAGGTTTATGCACACATTAGTTAAAAGATGTACAAACGACTACTAATGTGAATCCAACCAAATCACCACACAGGTGCCACTACGCAGCCATTCTGGGAATTAAATTGTCGCACCTTATATTTGTTACTTGCATGAAAACTACTCTTATCTTTTGTACTTGAATGATGTCACAGTGCACTACATTTATCAGTTAAACTGAAAATGAGCCAAAATTAGCATTTATACTTGAACATATGCTTTACAGTAATTTAGAGTTTTGAGAGATAGTACAGTACCTTCTAGGCATTAAATTTAATAGCCTCTTTTATTAAGTGATATCATTACTATACAATCTTGTGTTAAAATAAAAGCAAAATTCCAATCAAAGCCTTACAAGTAAGCCATACTGCAGAAACTAGTTGCTGCTACTGAAGTTTGTTTCAATAAATTGACATTACCAGTGAACTGAGTTCTGTGCTTCTCTTTTATCTATGAGTTTGTCTATGTTTTCAAGCATTTTGAAGCTCTTTCAAAAAATGATGAAATGAAGGCATTTCAAGAAGAAATTCCAAAACAAAAAATGATAGCACTAGCCTCACTTAGTCATTAGCATGCTGAGCTTTGGAAAAAACACTATGTAGACACACCAGAGTATGGTGTGAGCATAGCATGTAGATAATGGGGCCCTGACTGAGCCAAGTGTGCAAGAAGAAATTTCTCAGGCATCCTAATGGACTTTTCTTTATATATATATATATATATATATATACACATGCACACACATATCAGCCCAATACACAAGAGGTCTCAAGACAAGATCTATGATATGGCACAAGAGTGCCATATCATAGATCTGCATGTGGGCAAGTGGTTAGAAGAAAGAAAGGAATTTCTTGTGTTTTTTGAAGATCTTAATGTTGTAATCATTGAGGAAAACAGTATGGGGGAAGATTTCTTCCAAAGAATAGAGGTGTAGGAAATATGAAGGAAGAGGATGTAGAGAATATGAGTGTTAATAAGCTGCTATATATGAGTGTTAATAAGCTGCTGCATGTGTTCATATATGAGTAAATTGGGGGGGGGGGGGAATGGTAGTGGCCGGTTCAGTGGAACAATGCCCATGGAAAATTGCCTCGCTTCTGTATACAGTCAAGCATTCTGAGGAAAGTTAGGTATCACCCCCAAATGTGGGAACAATATTCTAAGTTTGGGCAGATTTGAGCTTTATTAAAGTGTAAGGAGTTGAGCAGGAGAGACTTTGGAAAGGAAGGGAGGGAATTAAGCTATTCAGAGACAGAAGAGACAATGGACCTAATGTGTGTTTATGCCAAGACAGATTAGGGATGAGAGTTAAAAAAAAAAAGTACCAACTGACTGAACAAGAGGAATATTGTCAAAAAGTGGGGGTAAAGAAAGGCATGCTGTTTCTTCTTGGAAATGAAATAGGTTCACATTTTGGTGACATTAAAAATTCAAGTTGTCTTCATTTGAGAATGGCAAGGATTTAAGGCATATCAAAGAAGGAAGAGGGCCAAGATGTTAAACTTGATTGAATGCCTTGGCAACATCAAGAGCAACCACTTGAGTTTCTCTAAACTTTTCCATGGCTTGCACAAAAATTCATTTACCTATGGGTAAATGCCATCTGCTTAGATGGCATTTACCCATCTAAGCAGATGGGTAAATGCCAGATGAGTATAACAACTTCAAAAGACAATACAGGATGGTTGTGATTCTGGAGCACAAGCTTTTAGTAGAACTAGAGGGATACCATCAGGCTCAGATGTCCTGCTGACTAAATTGAGAGGCCATACTCTGGATGGTTTGTGAAATGATTGCAGAAAATCTACCTTGGTCTGTATAGTAGTTAGATAGGAAAAAAAACATCCCAAGAGGTTTGCATTATCCTTGGGAGATGTTAGTGTTGCAACATCAGGTGAGAGATGGAAATATGGAAAGACAGAAGTTACATCCCACAGCCTGGAAGAGGAACCAGAAAATATGATTGCCATTTAGACAGGAGACAATTTTAGTGCATTTGGATCTTACAAAGTCTGCTTTGGATTTGTTAATATTTTTTTTTTTTTTTTTTTGCAGTTACGAGATTTGTAAGCTAAGTGAGAGGCTGGTGTTTTTGATTTAAGGTTTGAGTTATTAGTCATATGCTGAATTTTTGGCTTTGGCCCAATTCTTGGAGAAGAACTAGGAAAAGGGTTGAGGATTATTCCCAGCAAAAATAACTGCTCTTATTAAATCAGAGAAAAAGTGTTAAGATCAGAAGAGTGAAAACGCAGACCATGGAAACAAAGCACAGGAATCCTGAAGATGTCATCCTAAATGGTGCTGTTGCAGTTCAACAGGATACAAGGCTGGGAATGACTGGAAGGATGCTCTGTAGAAAAGGAGACATGGATAAGGTTATGGTCAGACTTGCCAGGAATTAACATATGAGGGAGAATTAACATAAGTGTATTTGGAAGGAGAGCTGGTTAAAAAAACAAGGTGTTAAATCATTACTGATAGCAGACAGTTTGGCTTCTTCACCAGCTTAGTCTGTAAGGTTAGAGAAGTCAGTGTGGATTGTGGATGTTGAAATCGCCAAGTAAGATTATCTCACTGTTAGGGCAGACTTATGCCATAATATACAGTTATCCAAGATAGATAAGGACAAACCAAAAATACCATACTAAGAGATACAAAACTTATCACCTTGGAAGGGAAAAAAATGCACCATATATTTTTAATTATTCCAGAAGTAACCAGTTAGCTAAATCCATATAATTCCTATTGTGCAAAAGATCAAAGTACAGTAGCCAGTGCTCTCACTGAATGACAAAGAGTAACTCTTACACATTAGGATTAAATCATTCAAGCTCCTATATTATATATGAAAAAGCTTCTTTAAATCCTGAAACATCATGATTTGTTTTGATTTCACATCTTTCACCTACATCATCATAAAATTTATAAACTGAAGGTTCAACCTTCAGGAATCATTTTGAGCAACTATATTTTAAATACTAAAGCTGTCATCAGATGATGGTTTTGCATCTAATCGTCTGCAAATACATCTAGTTTCTTTCTGAGAGATGTCACTGACCCATTGAAGACTGGAAAATTCCTTTTTGGACTTGTATTTAGCTATGCCATGCAGACAATAGGTGTAGGATTAGAATTGTAAATCTAGGAAAGAGCAATCTCCCTGATGTCATGATCCATCAAAAACAGGATGTGGCAGCATTGGTATTGGGAATCTCTTACAGCCTATTTTCATAGTGGTTGATGAGATACATCCTCCATGGTAATTGTCTTCCCCAGATGGCACAGATGTGTTCTAGCAAGACAACATTCTATGTCATATTATGTTGCTAGTATGATTTGAGAGTAATTCACTGAATACCACAGCAACTTCAAGATGTTACCCTGACCATTTCACAGTTTTTGAACCTTATACATCTCTAGGATTATTTGTAGCAAGAAATTTGGCATTTGAATCCTCCACCAGTTGATCTAGGTGAAGCAATCCTAATGACATGTGTAGCATACTTCCTGCAACGTTCAAATGTCTCCCAGAGTTCATACCATGTGCTGCAGCTCTGGTAGCTAGTGGGAGGGCTGTAAACTCTTAAGGTTGTGGGTCAAAATATTCTTGTTGGGCATCTCAAAATTTTCCTGCTGACATCTTGTGGCTATTCATTCTGTGGTTGGTGCAGGATCACCACAGGCAATTTCCTTCCCCTATTTTTTGAGTTTTTCTTGTGGTTTGGGATGGATGGAACATAACTGCTGATTTAGATTGGTGACATTTTTGCCATCATGGAACATGATCAAGTATTTTTCCCAGCAAAATTCTGTGGAGCAACTAAGTGATCATGTGATAGAGGAGACTGAGTTTGAAGGTGTTGCATCTGGTGATGGTATTAGAAGATGGATCTGTAGCCATTTTGCCTATGATAAGAGAGTAATCATGTAATCTTCAATATGGCAGATTTGCTAAACATGAAATATTTGGTCCAGAAGCGATGTATGTGGAATTAGAGTCAGCAATTACAACATGGAAGCAGTGCCATGGCATAAGAAACTGCGAGGGAAGGGCAGCAGTATATTATGGAGATAGATGGCAAGTGTTTGAAAGAAGCAGTATTGGATTGCATGTTAAGTGAATAAATTAGGTAAGAATTAAAGGGATAAGGGACATCACTAGGTAGGACTGGGAAAAAAAGAATGTTAAGAGAATATAAAGAAAAAAGTGACTGGCATAGGAAAGAAAGATGGCCAGTATGGCAAAGAGAGAAAAATCAGATCATGAAAGGAAATTAGTCCAGCATACCCAAAGGAAATCCCCAAAACATTTTTCTCACTATTTGTTTATTTAATACATAGTTGAATAACTCCAGCTTAAACTGATTATGGAAGGATAATTTTAATAACTACAAGAGAGAGGGTAGCACTGAAGAAAAGTTGAGTTACTGATTAAGTCTTCATTCTTGAATGTTTCAGGGAGGCCCCTAGCAAGTTGTCCCAATATTGATACCATAGATATACATAATAACCGAAGTAAGAAACAAAAGGCATGATCATCCACTAAGATGCTTCAAATGTCAGAAACATGGGCAACTCAAACTCATATGTCCATTCCACTATCTGATAATTTCACCCTACTTGAACTTTATGATCTTGAGTACTTCTCTGTGGAATGCATCAGTCACATGACCTATGGTCTCAATCCTGATACCAGTGTTTCTCATCATCCCTGCACAGGTGAAAAGCCAATAGGGAAAATGCCACCCTTCTTTATTTAAAAGGGTTTAGGACTGGCAGGATCTCCCAAAACAGTCAAGAAACTACATTCTGGTGATATCCTTGTGGAAACATCTAGTGAGCATCAGAATGAGTTCTCCTTGATGTTCCAGATAAGGAGATATGTTTAGAGCTTAAAGATCAGGTGCATTCTGATATATAGGGATCATCGCCTAGTTCTGACCAGGAATATCAATCTTTTGATACATCCAACATCTCTAAGAGCAGCATATCTCAACTGTAGTCCATCCCTAATCCACTAAGATGCTTTAAATGTCAGAAACATGGGCATGCCCAAACTGACTATCACCTGTGCCTGACATGGTAGTAATGAGCATGATAAATATCTTACTCTGCACAGAAAGCTAAATGTGATAATTGTCAGGGAAATCATCCAGGTTACTCCTGCACATATCAAAAGTGGAAAGGTGAAAAAGAAATACAAAAATTTAAAACAGAACAAAATATCATATCAGGATGCAAAAAGGAAGTTAGCCACCACTCCATCTGTTCTGAAATCCTCTCATGCTAAGTTGGCAGTTAATAAAATATCAACAGCAACTCAAACTTATATGTCCATTCTGCTATCTGATAATTTCACCCTACTTGAACTTTATGATCTTGAGTACTTCTCTGTGGAATGCATCAGTCATATGACCTATGGTCTCAATCCTGAAACAACTCCAAAATGAATTAGATGAGAACACACTTATTAAAAATTTTACAACCAGAATATCACCGAAAAATAAACCACCAGATACCCCCCCCCCACCCACACACAGAAAAAAATGGATACTTCAGTATCCTCTGAAAGTAAATTAAACTTGCCAAACATCCTGGCACATCAGATGATTTACTGAACATTTTTCTAGAGGGGAAAAATGGATGCTAGTCATCCATATTTCCCAAAATCAAATGATTAATATAAACCTGGTGAAGGAAAGTCTTCGACATCTCAGAAATCAAACAAGTCTCCAAAAGAATAGGAAAAGTTTTACAGCGGAACTGTCTTGGGTTTTGTTAGAATATTGATATCAAGATCCTGCTGCAGAAACAAGCCATTTTGTTTCTGTTTGCAAGAAACATTTAAAACCCAGTGAGGACTAAACCTTACAGAATTTCACTATTGTTTGTAAGGACAGAACCGGAGATGGTCTTGTTCATGGTGGAGTAGCTATCCTAGTGGATGGTCATACTCCTTTCCATCATGTTCAGCTTAATATGTCTGGAAGCAGTAGTGATTTGCCTACCCTTGGAATTTCTTATTACAGTATGTAATAAGAAATTACAGTATATTTATCACCGAGTTAAAGGAGATGGAACTTTATAATCTTATGTTGCAATTGCCCCTGTCCATACTTCTGATGGGTGACTTAGTGACCCAACACAAATGGATGAGGTCGTATCATTGAGCAAATGCTCAAAAATCATGACCCCTCCCTTATTAATAATGGACTCACTATCTTCTTCCATATGCCTACCTGCTCATATTCTATAATAGATCTTTCAATCTGCTCCCCTGCCATTTTCCTACTGCTCTTGTGGCATGATGAAGAGAACATCTGTGGAAGCGATTATTTTCTTGTTATTTGCATTGTCTTCACAGAAACCATGTTCTCACTTCATGGATGCCTGTGTGGAAAATTGACTAGGGCCTACTGGAATATTTTTTCTCATCTTGGAAAATTTATTGCTGAAGCAGTCAGTCATACACCTATCAATGAAGTGTGTAACAATTATCCAAGCAGCAAGAGCCACAATTCCAAAAACATCATCTCACTTTCTACTCTATCTAAAGCCTTGGTAGAATCCAAAGTGTCAAGCAGCCAAAAAAAGATTGGGACAAATTGTGGATCCAATTTACACTGCTGATTAATCAAACAGCTAGTGTAAAAATTGTATGGGACAAAATCTGGATAATGAAAGATAGATACAGAACACACCATTTCTCTAACTTGGAACATAATGTATGTATTGTTGTTGATTATTATTGAAAGAGCAACAAGAGAAACAACATAGCTTTTCTACCAGTGGGTTAAAGCCGTACAAATCAGCTATTCATTAAGGAGGAACTAAACAGCTCTTTTACTGTCTATTCCTAGTGCAGTAAGTTCCTGATGACATCCATTATGAGATGATACAACATCTTCCATCATTTTTTATGGATCTCCTTCTTTTACTATACAATAGAATATGTATAGATGAATAGTTTCTGGATTTTTTGCATAAGCCAGTTGTCATTACTATCCCCAACACAAGCAAACAAGTATCAACTTATTGCTCTGACCAGCTGTCTTTGTAAGATATTGAAGAAAATGGCTAATGCAAAACTTCTCTGGTATTTAGAAAAACAATGATCTCTCCAATACACAACATTGCATTTGTAGACACCGTTCAACTTTCGACCATTTGGTCTGTTTAGAAACATGTATAAGAGACACAATTCCTGAAACAAGAACATCTGGCTTCATAGTGTCGTGTTCTTTGACATGGAAAAAGCTTACGGCACAGCCTGAAAGTGCCTCGAGACCTAGGTTGTCAATCTTGCCAGTTCAATAACCTTAAATTAACTAGGTAAAGATAACAGCTTAGTCATCACCAAAGCTGACAGGGGAAATGCTGCCATTATATTTAATGCCAGTGAATACAATAAGAAAATTAAATGGATATCATTTTTGGCCTCCTAACATCATAAAAAAACTTTAAACCCTTCAACTGCTCCCTCCAGATATATGGCTCACTTAAAATTCGCAAGCAAAATCCCCCACCCCCCTCCATCCATGACCAGACACATGAAGAGTAGATGATACTGATTCTCCCTGCTATAAATTCATGAAATCTCTCAACAGTTTCTCTCCCCCCACCACTAGTCATACCATATCATACATAAAAAAAACTCTTCCTATTTCAAAAGTTCTATTGAAAATCTAATTGTTAACGATACTGATATCCTAGTGAGCTTTGACATCACTTCATTGTAGTTCATGAAAATTCCTTGACACATTGACATATTATTGCC
This sequence comes from Typopeltis vanoorti, assembly GCF_054136105.1. Lineage (NCBI taxonomy): Eukaryota > Metazoa > Arthropoda > Arachnida > Uropygi > Thelyphonidae > Typopeltis > Typopeltis vanoorti. The sequence goes on from NC_143558.1 coordinate 109,045,969, forward strand.
TCTTGATATCATAGATCTCTTTTCCTTTGCTATCCATTCTGGTTATTTCTCTTCGAAGAACAAAATTTATAAACAGATAGAGGGTACCTCGATGCTGTCTCTTCTCTCACTTCCCTTGCTTGAAAAACAAGCTCTTGACTCATGTAGATGAGTTTTCTATTTGGTTTCATGGCCCAGACACATTACTCTTTTACCTCAAGAGTCTTTATCCTAGAATTCAATTTACAATGGAAAAGGAAACTAATAGTCTAATCTATCTAGACACCTTGGTCACCCACTTGCCTAATTGTAATCTGTCCTTTTCAGTATACAGGAAAACCACTCACATAGGCAGATACATTCACAAACTTTCTTATCATCCAACCTCTCAACAATATGGTGTCATTAAAACACTAACCCATAGAGCCTTTAACTTTTGTTCCAATGAGACCTCTCTTGCTGCAGAACTCAATCATATACAGCATACAGCACACTTTTTTTTTTTTTTTTATCTGATGGCTACAGTTCCCACAGTATCAAAAAAAAAAATCAATCCTCTCCCAATCCATGACATCTTCAAAAAGATTTTATTAATGCTATCAGGATCCTCTATGTTCGAGGTCCATAAGAAAAAAAAAAAAGCCAGCATCTTTAAAGAAATGCAATCTTTGCACCACTTTCAAGTCCTACTACTTAAAACTAGCTATCCTTATCCATTCCACTAAAGACAAACTTTCTTCTCTCTCAGTTCCAGGTGTATATAGAGTTCCTTATTCCTGCAAGTTGGCTTACTATGGGCAGACAGGAAGATCAGCTATCATCCACATAGAACAACAAAAAATACATCTGCAGTCATGACTATGGTCAACCTGGCCTTGCAGATCATGCTTTGATATGGCTCACAGAATCAACTGGGGAAAAAAAAAAAAAAAGACCATACTCCATCACAGTAAATTTAGAAGAGAAAGATTTTTTTAGAATCTACTGCTGCTCTTTAAAATCAACCTAGTTTGTATAAAATTTCCCAAAATATGGAAAACACTAATATCAGTTAGATCTCAGTTTACATCCTAGGCTGCTGACAGGTTGACAGAGAGTGCCCAACCTAGTTAAGACTGTAGTCTTTTGTCCACATATTTCATTTAATTTGTGTGTGTTACAGATCTCATATTGTACTTCCTGACAATGTCTCTGTAACTGAGATGAAATATTGGAAGATTAAATACTATTTTTAATCTCTTCCTTGTGCTGTTTCACTCCATTAAACTTCTAACATGAGTGCACTTATATACATCAAAGTAAACTGCTACCAAAAGTGTGTAATTTATACAGACTCACTGATTTTGATCCTTAAGTTTGAGGTTTGGTTGTGTAAAATACAGCCACGATGGAATTAAGGGAAATGAGATTGCAGTTCCTAGATCAGCTCATACTTTTTTGGCAAACGTTTTGACAGTCCCACATAGTGACAGCTTATAAGAACAAAACTAATTACAATGGTAGTCACATGGTAGCACTGACATACAAACTGCATGCAATTAAGCATTGGTGGTCTTGTCAACATAGAAACAGAAGAGAGAGGAAATTGTTCTTGCTAGGCTCTGCATAGGTCACAGTCATCTTAAACATTCTTATTTAGTGAGGGCTGATGACCCATCTATGTGTGAAAATGCAACACACATCTCACTATTCGTCAAATTCTGGTGGAGTGCCAAGTACATCACAGGAGAGAGGAATGAAATTTTTACTTATGGACGAGCCATAACATCTGCTTTAGGCACTAAAGCAGATGTTATCAGATTTGGACAAATTGCATGACGTTTTTAACTTTTTACAAGCACATCTGATTATAAATTCTATTGTATGCAGATACTACATCACTTTTTTTTTTTTTGTATATAACATTATTTATTAACACAATATGACCTTTGCTGCCCTTGCATCAATAAACCATAAATCAACTAACCAACCATAATAAATTTAGGAAACAAGAGCTAGGAGAAATAACACAATCAATTTTTAGGCATAATTAACTCCCTCTCAGTTTCCAGAACTTCCATAAAGTGCCTTCATAGCACAATTGGATGACAGTATGTTGTGCCTTTTGATTGGAAAAGGAATCAGAGAAATCTTTGAGTTTTGTGAATTGAAGGTGAGTTAGCCAATCTCATATGGAGGTAGCAGGGTATTTTCCTCCCTGAAACTTGGGTTTTTAATCCTGTACAGGCAAATCGGCCCTGAGAACAGACAAAAAATACTAGTAGTGGTGGTGGACAGTTGGTGTTATGTGTAGTTGGTGGAAATGGGGATTTTAGGGTGTCCTCCCTTGATGAGTCCTTGGAGGTCTCACTAGTAACTTTTACTAGTGAAACAGACTGTAATCAATTTAATTACTAACCATTCACCTGAATTTGATACAGTAATCCTTAATGTTTTGTTGGTACATTAGTCATTAGTTCGATGACTGGTATATGGGGAAGGAGATAATCCTGATGTGTAGCAGTCAGCCCAGTTCCAGATTTACTTATCAGGCAATGTCTTATTCAGAGTTTCATATTTTTATGTTTCCCTACACTGAGAGCCTGTGTAGCTCAGTAGAAGTAGCATTTGCACTCTATAGCGCTTGACCGCACAATGAAAGACTTGGGTTCAAATCTAATCGCAGACTAGAGGAACGTTTCCTAAGCCTTTTCTTGATTGGTTCCCGAGTTAGTCGATCTCTAGCACAGGCAAGTGGATTTTTTCTCCCTGACACTTGGGTTTTTTGTCATGTAAACTCAAGAAAATTGGCCATCAAACCCACACTATTTTCAGACATTAAAAATATTGTGTTAGGGACCATGAGATGGCGGCACTTATTTAGCCATCTTCTTCACTGCGTACCGATTAATTAGTAATAGCCCTGGGCCAGCTATCTCTGATTGGCTACCAGTGGAGATTGAACTACCCACTCAGTCTCCAAAAGTTAGATAGGGCTAAAACAGTCATCTACTCCCTATGCAGGAACAAAAAGGCATTAGCTGATTTCTTTCTTTCTACATTGAGGCTCTCCTGTGGACTTATCCTTTAACTAATATCCTATAATCAAGCAACCTGTCTTAACTAAGGATGTCTATTGTACATCCTTAAGGATTTTAATCGAATTTTGCCATTTTTATGTTCTTAGTTTGTAGCATGAAAAATCCTTTTACAAGGATGAGCTAATTCATCTAGAGCTAAAAAAAAAAATGTCATTTCAGACACTGTTCCTTAAACAAAAATAGCAAAGAATCTGAGTATTTTCAACCACACAGTGCATATGATGCACCTCCTTCCAAATGTGCACTTTGTTTAAAGTGGACATTTTAAAGTAATATGCAGTAAGTTGTTACATCTCAAACTGCTTCGTTATTAAAATTTTTAAATATTTGATGCTGCAGCTGTTCATCAGGATTAAAAAAACAACAACATAGGATTAAGCTGAGTATTCAGCTGTAACAAAAGGAAAGGATAGAATTTGAAACTTGAAAAGGAACTCTTTTTATAGAGTATGTACATTATTTTGGAAAAAAAAATTATTACTGACACTCCCATTGTCATTCCAAAATCCAATGTACCAGTCAATCATGTGGCATGCAGGCTGAACAATTATAGTAATGCACAATACTAGAATGGGATATGGTTTTGAGCAAACTGACATCCTGTAAAATGTTATCATAGGATACAATATTAGTCAACAATCAGTTTGTACCATTATGACAGAATTAGAGCATCTCAAGTAGCTGTCATTAATACATGGAAATATGATAGCAAAAAGAAACCCAAGAACAGTCAAGCAGATTTCATAAGCTGATGAAAGGTGAATTTTATTAGCTTATGGAATCTGTAAGAATGATGAAAGAGGTCTCAACACTCTTCTATAAAATTTCATCTTCTATCAAGTTTCAGGAAGATGAGGATGAGAAATCTCACTGTATGTTTATTGACATTTACTTGAAAGTATATCCTAGGAGAGTAACATTTCTTATCACAACCCCAGGCTTTACCAAAAGGGTTTGCAAAACATTTAGGTGTCCATATGATTCTTGCAACAGCATATAATGATTCTTTCCTGAAATTGCAATTCTGTTTATCTGCATACAGCAAAAGTATTCTGCTGATTGAATCTTGACACTGGTCTTGATGCAAATTTGTCAAATGACTTCAACTAAGGCGATTTTCTTTCTATGCTGTGTTAACATGACTTGGATTTCTATAATTAAATTTCCTCGGTAAAACCACCTTTAAAAAATTACTTTGATAAACTTACAGGCAGATTGGTTGTTCAGGTTATACAAAAATGTAATGTAAGAGGCACATGTATTATTCCTGTAAATTGTTGATTTTCTCTGGGAGTGTACATCTTAAGAGAAAAATAATAATGGTCATATCGAACATTTCAGCAATATCGATTCTATATTTTTTACAAAAAAAAGTACAGTTCTGCCGTTTCTATCTAAAAAAATGTGTACATACACACAATCTAAAGCACTGGTAAGGAAAGAATAATGATTCAATTTTAATTTCACAACAGTATACATAATATACATAAACACCCAATTACATACATATTTAATTAGGCTATTACTCATTTCATTATCGCATGACTGCAATCAGGAAAAAAAAGTGATTGAGATCTGAATCTGAATTACTTTATTATTACATATTTCACAATCTTGCTGTTATATCCTTTTGAAACAACATGATGAAAAGCATTTATTCTGAATAACAAAATAGTGCATTTTTTTGTGTTTGTGGAAAGGGGGGGGGACAAAGGAAAATATCACCATCGAACACATATTTTATTATTATTATCAACAGAATAAAATGATACCTCTCTTAAGTCATTATCCATTTCTACTTCTGGTCCATTTTCCTAAATAAATAAATAAATAATCTTCATTTGTGTATTATACAGTGTGTATTGACAGATTACCTAAAAGAAGCCAAAATTAATGAAGATATAAAAGAATGAAAAACTTGAATAAAGATAATTCATAAGACAATTTACTTAGAAAGAAAAATAAAATATTTAAAAAAAATTAAAAGCCTCAGGGGCTCGCCTTAGTGAGTATGGTCGTGGCAAACCCAAGGTACCTGATACTGGACCATGCCTTACTTCATGTAATATACACTGTTATATTATCTGTAGACTGGTTCCTCCTTTCTTCTCTTCTTCCCCCGAATGCTATTAGAGTATTTGAGGGGAATCTTTCCTATTTTGCTGTGTCATTTTCTTGTGCTAACAGGACATTATCAAACACTGTAACATGATCAGGCCATCAAAAAATGTTCATACCGCGTCGTACGGGTTACCAAGGGACGCGTTTGAGTTTTAGGCAGAGGGACCCATTCGAAAAATATGTTACAGTCTCCCTTAGACAGCACTCTGCTAGAGGAAACTCCATCAATGGGCCCACTACCCGTTTGGGGAGGTGTTTAGGAGCAGCGCAAAAAAATGGTTCTGCAAAAGGACGGAGATGACAACGACAATGGCACCAGACTATGGCTTTAGGCAACTGGAACATCTTCTCTCTGACAGGGAATGAGTTGGAACTGGTTGAGGAAGCCAAGCGCAACCGACTAGACTTAGTCGGGCTTTCTTTGACCAAGAGGAGAGGCTCTGGAACTGTCGACCTGGATAAGGAGTGGAAGCTCTACTACTCTGGTATGAGGCTGACAATGTCTTCTCAGGTGGGTGTGGGGATACTCACAAGCCCCCAGCTGTCAGACTGTGTTGCTGAGTGGATCCCATTGGGGGGGAACGGGTTTGTGTGTTCTTAAGGCTTCAGATGAAAAACCATGATTTGGCTGTGGTGCAAGCCTATGCACCTAATCTGGAGTCAGAATACTCTGCCTTCCTAGAGGAAGTGGATGCTGCTTTTGACAGGGTGGCAGACATGGAATCAGTCCTAGTATGGGTGACTTCAATGCACATGTTGGAACAAATGACCAGACATGGAGGGGTGTGGTTGGGAGGAATGGTGCCCCTGACCTTAACGCAAATGGGCTGAAATTATTGGACTTCTGCTGTACTAACAGCTTGTCCATAAGTATACCTGGTACAGGGATACACTAGAACAAAAGTCTCTGATCGACTTCTTTATAGTCTCAGCAGACCTGTTTTCCTTAGTGTTGGACGTTCGTGTGAGACGAGGGGCAGAACTGTCAATTGACCACCTTGTTGTGTTATGCACTCTACGGCCTCAGAAACCAGATGCTACCATCAACGCTGGTAGGCCTAAGCAGCTATACCGCGTGAAATGGGAGGCATTGGAAAATGAGGCTGTGAGGAAGAATTTTGCAGATTTTCCCTCAGGTTCAAAGAGATTCCCAAGCATACTGCAGATGTTGAAGAGGAGTGGAAGCTGTTCAGAACAGCTGTCAATGCCTCTGCACTCTCATGCTGTGGTAGAAAGCGGCTCGGCGTGGCAATGGGCAGTGAGAAAAGGACACCTTGGTGGAACCAAGGTGTCCTTTTCATGGCAGGTCTTTGAGAAATCTTGGGAATATGCCAAGAATGTCTACACATGTTTTGTGGACTTGGAGAAGGCATATGACTGGGTTCCTTGGGATAAGCTTTAGCAAGTAGTACAGGAGTATGGAGTGGATGGCTAACTATTAGTTGCCATCAAGTCCCTGTATGAATGCCCAGAGTTTTGTGTGAGGGTAAACAGCACAAAGTCTGAACCGTTCATGGTCTCCGTTGGCCTCCACCCTTGGTGGAGGCCAACGGAGACCGTGAAAGTGTTCTGTAACCCCCTCCTTTTCATAGTATTTATGGACTGGATTGATAGGCACAGCCGTGGCAGTGAGTGTGTCAGAATTGGAAGATGTAGCATTGGACGTCTGCTTTTTGCAGATGACCTAGTTCTGCTTAGCTCTTCCACAGATGACCTCCAGTGGACCCTGGATAGGTTCATAGCTGTTTGTGCAGACACCGGAATGAAGATCAGTGTGGCCAAAACTGAAACATTTGTGGTCTCAAGACAACCATCCCAGTGCACTCTACATGTAAGTGGAGTCCCAATGAGGCAGGTGGAAAAGTTTAAATACCTTGGGTCTATATTCACAAATGATGGAAAATGGGACGTAGAGCTAGATACTCGAATTGGCTTAGCAAGCTTTATATTGCGGGAGCTTGGCCGTTCGGTAGTATTGAAGTGGGAGTTAAGCCAGAAGGCAAAGCTGGCTGTCTTCAATACAGTCTATGTCCCCATCTTCACCTATGGTCATGAGAGTTGGGTAATGACCGAAAGAATGCGGACACGAATCCAAGCGGCTGAAATGAGGTTCCTTCAAGGAGTTGCAGGGCTGACAAGACTCGACAGAGTCAGAAGCTTTGCAATTCGGGAAACCCTCAATACTCAACCGCTGCTTCTCCGTGTTGAGAGATCACAGTTACTGTGGTATGGGCTCCTGGTCAGAATGCCACAAGAGAGGCTCCCTCAGTAGGCCCTCTTTGCCAAGCCCAAGGGTGGGAGGCTATGTGGAAGGCCAAGGACTCGCTGGATAGATTATATCCAAAACCTTGGGCAGACACGTTTGGGAATCGCACCAGATCATGACCATTGGAAGTTCCTCTTGCAGCTGTTGCCCCCACAACCCAATTAGGAAAGGGTGAGCCTTGAAGATGTATGTAAAAATTAAAAGTTTGAACACACACAAAAAAAGAAAAACAAGTAGAATACAAACCATTCTTTCAAAAGAAGAAAATACAAAAACAACTATATACAAAGAAATATTGCTAAAACCATAGTAAAGAAAGCTCACAAAGACTTAATAAAATAAAAGATATATATGGAAGACAAACCATAGCTTAGAAAATATTAAGGAAATTAAACAAAAAAATACAGCACAACTTAACATAATATAATAGAAACATGGATAGAGCATTATAAGAATTTAAGATATGACTAAAATTTATTAACAGAAAATAACAAAGAAATCAGTAATGATATAGAACCAGTTACACTGAAAGAACTAAAAGATGAAATAAAGGTATCTGAAAATAGAAAATCAACTGGATCAATGTCATAAATATAGGCCTTTGGAAGTACAATGCAGAATAACAGCAAGGATTCGTATAGTTAATAAACAACTGTTGGAAGAAATGTAAGGTTCCATCAGATTGGTCAAAAGCTAAGTTAATATGTATATTTAGGAAAGATGATAGAAATTATGGTGAAATTCACAGAGGAATAACTTTATTAAATACAGATTACAAAATATACAGTAAAATTTTGAATATATAAACTTATATATTCTAAGATATATAAGGGGAGGGAAAGGGATATCCATTACATTTAGTTTAAATAAAGACACAAAAATAAGGTTAAATTAGGTAATAAATTAACAGAAGAGATTGAAATTATTCAAGGTGTAAGACAGGGAAGCAGTTTATCTCCAACTCTGTTCAGTATATATACACACACGCACGAGGTGTGGCTATTAAATAACGAGACAAGGTGCGCGCTTGTGCCGTGAATGACCTTTAGGTTCTAGAAGCGGTTGAGATAAGCATTGTTCGCTGTTGCTCATAGTTAGTCTGTAGGCAGTTACAAAAGAAACATGAAGTCGCTTTGCAGGAATAATGTCTAACATTAACCTCGAGCAGTGCATTAATCTCAAATTCCTTTGAAATTGAAGAAATTGCTGTCCGAGTGTTTGAAACTTTTGCAGGAGGTGTATGGCGATAATGCAATGTTATGTGTGCAAATGCTTTGCTGAAGGTCAAGAACATGTTGAAGATGACAAATGACCACGTCACCCTGTCACAGCAGCAACCGAACAAAACGTTGCAAAAGTTAATTAAATTGTCTGCAACGATCGCCCATAAAGCATTCGGATGATAGCAGACATGGTGCCCACTGATAAGGAGAGTGTGTGACAAATTTTGCATAAGCAATTGAATGTGAACAAAGTCTGTGCCAAAATGGTTCCTAAAAACTTGTGTCAGGAGTGGAAAGATGTCTGGAAACAAATTTGCACTGACATCATGGAATGGCTGACAGTGGAGCTGGACTTGCAGGAGAAGATCATTGCATGTGATGAGACGTGGATTTTCTAGTGCGATCCAGAAACAAAGAGACAATCGATGCACTGGAAAACTCCCACGTCATCAAGAATGAGCAAGTCAAAATTGAAGGCAATGCTGATCGTTTTTTAAAATTTTTTTTTTTTTTCAATGCCGTGGTAATGGTTGAATGGGTACCAGAGGGTCAAACAGTTAACCAACATTATTACCTTGAGGTTTTGGCCAAGCTGAGAGAACGAGTAAGGAAAAAGAGACCTATGGAAGAACAACACTTGAATTCTCCATCAGGACAATGTTCCAGCCCACAGTGCACTGTTTGTAAAGCAGTATCTGGCTGATAAGAAGATCCATCTTGCTTGCCAGACTTAGCTCCATGCGACTTTTACCAAAGTTGAAATCTGCATTGAAGGTGAAGAGCACTCATTTTCAGTCAGTGGATAATGTAAAGAAGAAAACGGCAGCGCCACTGAAGCAGATAACACCTGATGACTTGCAGCACATCTTCCAACAATATAAAATTCGTATGCAATGGTGTATAGATAATGTATGTTGAATGGGATAACAATTAATTGTACAATTCTAATAATAAACCACATTTTTGCAACCAGTCTCATTATTTAATAGCCATACCTCGTATATTGATAAAATTATTAAAATATATATATAGAGAGAGAGAGGATAAATTTATTAAAATATGAAAAACACAAAATAAGGACCCAAGTTAAGCAGAAGAACTGTTATCAATAAAATGCTATACATAGATGATCAGATTATATTACAAGACAATGAAGATGACCTTCAAAAATCGATTTAAAAATTTGACAAAAGAAAACAAACGTCATGTCAGATCAAAAACAGTAACAGAAGATAAAAATGTAGGTTGCATAATAACATATCTAAAAGAGAAAGATATATATGACAAAAATAATATTCAGAAAATCTGTAGAATGATTAAAAGAGCACTGAATGAAAAAAGAGAAAAGAAAAAGAAAAAAAACTTAAATTTCATAAAGTAATGGCCACTTGCACTATTATTTGGTTTAGAAAATGGACTGTTAAAAGAAAAGATTGCAGTAGAAATGACTCTTAAAAGCAAAGGATGCATGAAGACATTAGAATTAGGTATTTACAACTTAAATGAACAGATCAAGGAATGGAAAGATATTGGCTACCAAAAGAAATCGATAAATATAGCACAAAGGGAAAGAGAAAGACCAGTGAAACCAGAATTGGCAAATTCTTAATCCTTGATAAGTATATCTATTCAAAAATATATAAGCACATTCACAAGAATCTTTTATTTAGCTGTTACCATTGTTATGTACGCATTTTTTACTGCATTGATTTTGCCAAAACTCAACAAAAATTAGTACAACACAGCATTCTGCAATATCCTGCTATATATATATATATATTTACATTTAGCTACCATTCTATGTCATCATTCCTTAGTATTCTTGGAAGGCAGATTTATCATTATGTAGTGTAGGGATAACAGGAACTCTTCCAGAAGATGAAGGGAAGAGGAACGATCTCACGATTGTTTGCATCAAAAAGTATTGATTAAAAATGATGTCTTTGCTGTTTTGTGATTGGCTGTTGAGAATTAAATTCATTCAACCCCAAATCCTAATAGCTACTAAGGTAGTAGTTATACTGCTGTGAGGAAAGGTCATATGGGTTGAACTAACAGGATGATGACTAACACAGCAGACCAGGCAGTAACACGACATACTTCATGTGTAACTTCTAAAACAAAATCTCTCTCTCTCACACACATACTTGTTCTGTCTGAAGTTGGGTTATTTTTAACAGGTGGGTAAATTTTTTTGTTTTGTTTAGCTACTACTTTATTTTGTTTGCAATATTTTATCAAGTAAATATAATAGCAACCTACAAAAATTACATGAGAGGTTGTATTCTTCACTGTACTGCATTTGTAAAAAGATATTTTCCTATTTGAAGTAAATGCCAAATCTACCCATTAGGTAATAGATGACCTTAATCACTGAGTGAAACACCACCATGCTTGCTCATTGGAGGCCTGAGGTGGTGGATAGCCTTGAAGGACATGCTAAATATATTCAGAAACCCCAAACCTCCTCCATTTCAAGGATACAGCAGTTATGGTGGTATGCAGGTTTGTCACCAAATAGTATGCTGACCTGAATCTGATGGATGAGTCAGAAGGTTGTCTGGTTAATTAGTACATAATCCTTTTGACAACTCGTATAGTAGAGTATATAAGTTCTTTTCGCTATACCCTTTCGTATTATTTCGGTCTAGCTACTCACTGATGAAGCCTCAAAAAAGGCTGAAACTGGTCTGGGTAGTGACCTCCCACCATAATGTAATAACAGCATACATTTCCTAGGAAATGTGTTTTTACATTATGGAAAATTCCAAGAATAGCGATCAGAACTTGACCACCTCTGCTGCGAGTTGCCCGAGTTTGTACTACGTACTACGACTACTTGCATACTAACTCCATACTCACAGAACAAGCTTTTCTTCCTCCTCCTTCATTTCTACTGCCAGTGTGGAGTTTGACTATAAAGAGATGTTGGACTCACGGTAGGAATGAAGGAGGAGGAAGATAAACTTGTTCTGTGAGTATGGAGTTTGACTATAAAGAGATGTTGGGTGGTAGCTGCATGTGTTTCCCAAGGAATCCAAGCCTTTAAATCTAATGTGAACAAGTTCCTAATTCTCTTCCCGTACACAGTACTAAAGTACAATAAGTTGAACAACCAATCTTTTGTATATGGACCCAACATAAAAAAAAAAATCAGAAAATAAAATCCAAATCTGACTTCTTAAGGACCAACAGCAGAACTCAGCACCTGTTTAATAGAAGCAGTGATTTCTGGTCCACTGCAACTTCTGCTCACGTGTGCTTCAACTTCTCTTTCATCCAGATGGTACCATTGCTACAGCATTTAAAGATAAAGCTGATCTCCTGAAATTACTCTTCTCATTCAACTTTTGCATAGACAACCAAGGCAAATCACCTCCTACCATACCATATCAGAAACTGAGTACCATCATTTTTTGGCAAAAAAAGAAGAATACTGAATAACTCAGATGTTAAAAGTCTTCTGATACCAATAGCATCTAACTGTACTCAAATATTGTGCTTCAGAGTAACACCTGTCCCAACGACGCATGGAAGCCAAATCATACATCCAACCTATTATAAAAAAAAAAAGGGGGGGGGGTTAAAAGTCTGTCATCAAACTACCAACCGATATAACCATCACTTCATTTCTCTCCAAAATAACCTCCAATAATCACCTCATACCATATCAGAAACTAAGTACCATATGTTTCCCATCATTTTTTTGGCAAAAAAAGAAGAATACTGAACAACTCAGATGTTAAAAGTCTTCCGATCCCAATAGCATCTATTGGAGAAAGTCATCAAGAGTAAACTTTTCCATTACTTTTAGGCCTGCAAGTTATTAGCAACCACCAGTATTGATTATGACAGTCTAGGTCCATGGCTGATCTCTTAGCCTACATCACCCACTAATGGATATGGATTACAGAAAGTTTCAGAGAAATGTGCTATCACTCTTGATATTTCGAGAGCTTTTGATCATGTCTAGCATCAAGGTATGCCATCCTCTGTAATTGGGTAGTAGCTAGTTGATTGTTAACTTCATGTCATGGCAGATAGATTCCTCTCTTTGAGCTTCTCCACCAATGTAGGAGTGTATCTCAGGGCTCTGTTCTGTCACCCATCCTCTTTGTCATATATTAATGACTTACTGTCAAACACCACTAATCCTATTCACAGCTCTAGCAATTGCAGTGCATTCCATTCATCCCACTCATTCGACAAATGCTGCAGTGCTCAGATCTCCCACACTCAAGATCATCTGCCAACTGTTCCTGTACAAACTGATCTCCATACCATCCTTCAGCAGAGCGAGAATAACCTGGTCACATTCAATGCCACCGAAATGCAGTCTTTTCCCTCAAAAATATCTCGGCTCCCTTATTCTTATCACGTTACACAAATAACCTGCCAGAATTAGATCTCTCCTTAGAATGACATTTACTCACAAACTATCTATCTATATGTTCACTGGACATGCACAGATGCCGTATGGTCATTCCGATGCTCAGTGATGTGCCACACCAGGCCTCGCCATGTAGTCCTGTTGTTTGCTTTTCTGGCATCCTCAACTCTCTGAAGATTAGTTGCTCCACACACCATCCATCCATCTCATTGATGGTCTACCCCTTCCTCTTTTTCCAGGAACTTTACCTTCTATTACTGTTCTGAGAAGTCCTCCTTCCATCCTTTCAGTGTGTCCAAAATATTTTAACTTTCTTTCATCAATATCCTAAAGGAGCCTTAAAGTTCTACTGATCTTTTCTAACACCTATTCATTTGTATGCCTTTCACTATATGATATCCTGAACAGTCTTCTGTAGCACCACATCTCAAAAGCAGATATCCTTTTCTTATCTGACTTCTTTAGGTTCCAAGTCTTGCATCCATAAGTCACTGTTGGAAAAACAATGCATCCAAAATCCTCAATTTTGTTCCCATGGAGATAGATCCATCCTTCCAGATTTTAGACAGGTCTCTGACTGTTGTTTTAGCCATTCCTAACATCCTTCTGATGTCTTATGAACAGCAATTCTTCACATTAATAATGGATCCCAGGTACTCAAATTTGCTGACTTCCTCAATTCTTTTTCCATTAAGGTAAACTTGTTTCTCAAGAGCTTCCCTGTTTGTATTTCCTTTGAGAACCATAATCTTTGTCTTGCAAGGATTTAGTTGAAGTCCTCTGTCATTACTGATCTTGTTAATTATGTAAAGAATTTGTCCTAGTTCTTCCATGTCATTACAAAGTAGTACTGTATCATCAGAATATCTCAGATTACTGATCAGTCTACCTCCTATCCTAATTCCTGTCTTGAGCTTATCCAATGCTTCGCGCACGATGTCCTCCGTATATATACTAAACCAGTGAGGAAAAAGTAAACATCCTTGCCTTACTTCTTTTCCAACCTGAAGCCAATCAGTCAATCCAACACCTGTTCTTACTATGGCTTCTTGCTCCCTGTACAAGTTGGCTATCAACCGGATAGTGTGTTCAGGGAAAACCCATTCTTTTCATTACTTCACATGCTGAACACAGTCAAAAGCTTTAGAGTAGTCTAAGAAACGCATTACTAGAGGAAGTCTAAATACTTTATAATTTTCTATGATTTGCCTAAGGCAAAGGATCTGATCTCTGGTGTCCTTACCTTTCCCACAACCTATCCTATCATAAATACATCACATAGATAATTTTCTCAGCTTCTGAAAACCACTTTCATTTTTGCTCTAGATACTAGATTTGAATAGATTACTCTACACAAATCTCAAATCCATTCATCCTTATAATACATTTTCCATGTTTGGGATGATGAACCTAAAATTTCCCTAAAAATTCAGGACAGCATTTCAGTTTGTAGACAATCCCTTTATCAATGACGCAATTCAATTTCTCTCTTTCTCTCACGCGCACGCACGCACACACAGCACCAGGTACTTCCATGCACCTGCTCTACTGAACTGGCACCATAATCTCTTTACTTTATATAGGGTCTGTTAATATAAAAGTAGCAGATGCCTAACACTTCTTTTTAGTACAGCTGCAAAGGTACCACACCTGCTTATCTTCCTCTTTTATTTAACTTACCTCTGTCCTATGGAATAGCCTTCCTCATAAAGTGTTCATGTTCCCCAACAACTACAACCTTCAAGAAAAATGTCCAACTTCTTTTCCAACCATTACATGTATCCTGCACACTATACTGATGTACTATAGTATGGTGTGCAGGATACATGTAATGGTTGGAAATGTTCTCTCTCTCTCTCTCTCTCTATATATATATATATATATATAATCAGTGCTTTTCTTTGGGATGGTATGCAAATGGTAGAGTACACTGGCACCTCTATTAAACAGTGACATATAACACATTGATGCTGCACATTTAGAAATTTGTAATATTCAGTCATTTTTTGAAATGTTTACCTAGTATTCAAATAAATTTAGTTATTTAATGAAATTTGTAGATTTCACTATGCTGATTGTTAAGGTATTTACTGTAAGTATTTTTAGAATTTTCAATTATTTTCAAGTGTGTGTGTGTGTGTATACACACACACATCAGGAGGAATTTGTCTTCATTCCTCCATCAAAACAGCACTGAGTTCACCGGCAGATTGAGGACATGCTGCTCTGGACCTCAATCGTTGTTCCAATTCATCCTACAGGTGTTCGATGGGGGTTGAGATCAGGACTCTGCGCAGGTCAGGGCAGTTGTTTAACATCCATCTCTTCATACCATTCCATAAAAGATGCAGCTTTGTGGCATGGGGCATTGTCTTCTTTCTAGTAACATGGATTCATTCCATAAAAACTCCACAGTATAGGCAGCACCTGATTTTTCAGATTATCAAGGTACCGAGCTGGTTTCATGGAACCACAGACAACGAGCAGTGGTCCCATTCCTAACCAGCTGAATACACACCATTACTCCACCACCAAACTTTACTGTGGGTACAACACACCATGTACCCAAAGAGCATGTGAACTGGACAATTGTCCAGTTTACACGTTCTTTGCACCAGGCCAGACGAGCTACCTTGTTCATTGTTGTGAACTTTGACTTGTGTGCACTGCTCTTCCATGGAAATCCAGTCAATGGAGTTCTTTTTGTACAGTATTAGTGCATAGTGTTACTGGAACTCATTGTGGATAATCTGTGTGGATTGTAGCTGGTTTTTTGCATGCCACCCATTTTAACACCCGTCTGTCCCTGTCAGTCATTTTCGGCAGCTGCCCTGGGTGTTTTCCTGCACTAGTGATGCCAGAACGTTTCCATTAGTTGACACATCACCAACCAATGATTTTGGATGCTCCAGTTGCGTGGCAATGGCATGTATGCCACCAATGTGCCCATGATGATACATCTCTTGAAGTCACCAAATTAACATCGTGTTGCCATACCACCTGTATTCAAATGCTACGATGAAATACTACTTCCTACTATCTGTACACTGGTTTTTTATATTATTAACAAATCTGGAATGTTCCATAACTTCAAATAATAGGGTGTCCAGATAATTATTGGTAGATAGTATATATTAACACATTCAAGTCAGACTGTACATCGTGAATTGTGTCTCAAGCAGGACTGTATTTTAGTGCTAGAATAAAAGTTTTACTTTGTTTTTGGTTTGCAACTATGCATTATAGTGTCCATTCCAGTTAATACTCTAATTACAACACTGACTGCATCTGTACACTGTTTTTAGAGCTACAATAAAAATTTACCTTATTTTGCTCGCATCTGTGCAGTTTGTAGGGGAACATGTTTCACTATATTGGGTCATCTTCATTCTAGTACTCAACTACCAAATATATATTGGATATGCAAACAGTAAGCACTGGACAAATTCTCATCCTGCATGAAGATCAAGTACAATGCAAGTTGATTTTTTTCTTCTCCTCATGAACGTGTTTAAGTAAATCATTTTACTAGGTTTTATCTGACTTTTGCAGATGTTCTGTTCATTTATGAAGTAACATGAGAAAAAATTACCTTAAACTAAAAAGTAAAAAAAGAAAAAAAAAATACTATCTTTTCTCCCTTTCACAGTTAAGAAATTCAAAACAAGTGAAACAATGAGTTCAGAGTTCACTACAGAAGCTGTGCCAATGACTGTTTTTCTTCATGATGTTATCAGCATCCAACAGCAAGGAATGACTGAGAAAACCACTGGCCAAGTAGTTGGACTGATGGTGAAAAAATAAAGACTTTGGTGCAAAGCATAACTGGCTAAATTATCAAAATAAGAGGCCTGGATGTAAGACTGTTGTAAGGTATATGCCACCCCTAAATTCAAGAAAGGAAAGTGTGCACACACACACACCGAGAGAGAGAGAGAGTATAGTACAAAAAAAAAGTACTGAATAACTAACAACGATATATGTATGTTCTGGATGAAACGGATTTATTAAAACAAAGATATATATGTTTACACATGGTGCTATATACATCCACAACTATGGGTGGAATCTTGGTTGAATAAAGAATTAACAATGGTAGATTACATGTTCAAAACAGGCACCTTGTCTTTCAAGACAGATTTCATAGTGTATATAAAGGTTTTCTGTCATCTCGGAGAACAAGGGTTGGGACATATTGTAATTTTATCCCTTAGTTCATCAAGGTTTGAAGGAAGGTCATGGTGGAATACCAATTCCTTCAATATACCCCAAACGAAGGCAACAAGTGATGTGAGATCAGGAGGTGAAGGGTATGGGAATTCTGTGAACCTCAAATTGAGCTTCCCAGGGAAGTGTTCTAATAAACAGGTTCTAGAACCAAGTGATGTGTGACAGGTTGCTCCATCCTGCTGGAATACCTGTGCACAAAATGGAATGTTTTTTTTTTGTATGATACATCTTATGCAAATCCTGAGGGAAAGGACCCAACATATTCTCGATGTAGCATTGGCTGTTTATGCTATGGCCAGGAACCACACACTATATGGTGACCTCGCTGTGAAGAGGTTTCTCTTGGACAAATCAAAGTCTTAAGAAACCTGTATGTTCATCTGTTTACATGACTACTTAGATGGAAATATGCTTCATCTGAGAACCAGACATTATGGAGAAAGGATGGATCTTCATAGACATTGGACAGCACGCATGTGCAGTAGTCCTACTATGTAGCATAATCTGTTGTTCTTAAACACTAACCCACCTGAATAACATATGAAAAGGTACCCAGCTCCTTAAGGATTCTCTGTAGTGACCACCTTAAAATCCCAAGTTTTACCGCTGTTTGGAGATGACTGTAACACTTGATCCAGCACACTCCTGTGATTTTCAATCGTGTAAAAGTTCACGTGGTCTCTCCTGAATGCCCTCTGCATTGTAGCAGAACACTTCTGGTACATCAGAACCTCTCAATTAAGGCAATGATGACATTATTGCTTGGGGCATGCTTAGGGAAATGACAAATAAACTGCTTACAAACATGTTATAGGCTTGGATCATTTGCTCTACCAACTCTGTATGAATGAAAATAATGCTCAACAATGAATGTTTTTTGTTCCAACGTCAATACCACTGCTACAACTAAATGTAATGGTGTAGACAACACGTGATCTTCTATTAATGTGAATGCAGTCAAATGGCATATTTCATAGCACAAATACTGAATAGTGTGTCGAGTTCAGTACTTTTTTTTTTACACTATACCACATATATATATATATATATATATGTGCGCACACACATTTATTTATTTTTATTTTTTGAAAAAGGTGTTTTTGATTGTTAAGATACAATTCTGACAGATTTTGCTGCCCTACCAGCCTGTTCCTAGACATTGCCTAGGTTTTTATAGTCCTTTTGGATGTGCATTATGTAAACAAAAGAAAGAACCGACAATTGAAAACAACACAGATACACCCAAGACAAAAAACACCAAGCCGACATGACATAGCCTCCACTTTTCCCATGAGCTCCGAAGACGACACACAGCCGAAACGGTTCACACACCATTACTCCCACCCTAATCTTGTTTCATCATATTTTATCCTTCTCCTTTGCCCCAAAATTTCTATCTTTTGCCTTCTTCCCAAAGAATTCACCACCCCACCCTTAAAAACCTGGTTTTAAATTTCAGATAACTTGTGTCTTACCTACAATTCTACCATATCACCACATTTCCAACCCTTTCCTTTCAGTCATACTTCAGTAATATGGATGCCGCTCCATAAGATGACACCCAGAAACATCCTATAAAGGTATGCCCAAAATTATTCCTTCCTTATATTCATATATCTATATCTTTAAAACATCAGTAATGCCCTAAAAATTGAGTAAAAAGCCAATGACATCATAAAAAGTGTACTCCTACACAAAAACAGGCAAAATAGCCATAAAAATTAATAAAAGAACTCTTGTAGTGAAAAAGAAGATGGGCATGAAGATTTCTAAGGAATGAGCAAACAATGAAGTTGCCTATTTTGCCAAAAAAGAGACAGCAACAGCTACATTATCATACTATGAAGTAACAATATAATTAACTATGTTTTTAGTTTTCTTTTCAAATACTTTAAATCTTCAATTTTTTTGCAAGCAAAGAATGAGTACTGATACCTATTTCTTTACAAAAAACGAACAAAACAAAAAGCACCATATACAGGGTGTTCGGGATAAATTTGACAGTTTCGTAAGGAAAAAGAAAATCTTCTTTGTATCTATTAAATTTAATGAATTGACAAAAAAACATTACAGGCAGAGTTAATTACAATACTATCAACAAGATTTACTCAAAATAACCACCATTAGCATCGATCACAGCTTTAATTCTGCTTCGGAACCTCGAACAAGCTGATGCTACAGTCTCCCTGGGAAGGGCCGCAAAAACTGTTTTAATTTTATCCATTAACTGAGCTTTTGTATTACTGGAAGTGCGATTGGTGTCTTTTTCAACTGCGCCCCATACAAAATAATCCATGGGGTTAAGGTCTGGGGAGTTTGGAGGCCAAACATTTGGACTGGTGAAGTCGTAGAAATTTTCAGACAACCATTTTTGACTTTTCCCAGAGGTGTGGCAAGGGGCCGAATCCTGCTGCCATACATACGGCCTACCATTGGCTACCCTTGTTATCCAGGGCTTGACTACAGTTAGCAACTCCACGAACAAAGCCCGAATTCCAATGCCAGGGTTCTTCAACACCTGTTCCTGCAGATTTGCGAGGAATTCTGCTGTACGAACGCAATCAGATCGTCTGCTAGGGATCTTTCTTCTTGCTACATCCTCGTAGTCACCATTGCAAGTCTCTAGTTCATGCCTGATTGTTTTTACTGTATTCAGGGAGCATTGGGCAGCAGTCGTAATATCCTTATTTTGATGGCGGGCACGAATCATCATGATACAAGTTATTCTCTTCCATGATTCAGGTGGGTTCCAGCTATCCATCCTTTCTGACATCTTGTATATGAATGAAGAAGGGTCCAAACTTTTAAATGAAGAGAAGTGTGTGTTAATACATGTAACTTACGGAAAAATATAATTAATTATAAATATGTCAAATTTATCCCGAACACCCTGTATATAATTTGCAAGTAGAATCTAATGTATATCACTCACAACAGTCTGCATTGGTAGCCAGCAATCTGTTTTGAACAATGTGAGGAATCTGAAATAGTTCAATATTTTTTTTACTAGATGTTTGCAATCTATTGTTAGATAGGGAGAGAGAAAACAAATATTAATTAGATTTTAAAATGACTGTCTCCCAGTTTTTTAGTGAATTTAAAAGAGCAGCTTTAAAACAGACTCCAAACCTCATTTAGATGAGGTATAGAGTCTGTTTTAAAGTCCAATTTTTTGGTAAATTGGCTGTACCAATTTACCAAAAAACTGGGAGGCAGTAATTTTAAGATCTAATTAATACTTGATTTGTCTCTCTCCTTATACAACAATAGATGGCACCAATCAAGACTTTAGTTTCTTCTGTTGTGTCCTTTACAGTTTTCTTTTTAAACTAGTACCAATGTACTGTCATTGTTTTGCTGTGACTGTGACAAACTGTTCTTGTACTCTGTAGATGCTGGATAGAATACCAGCAAAATTTCAGTGAATAAGTTAACAAATATTAATAATTTTCTTATCATTCTGTGATAAGAAATTAATACTGTTAAATAAACTGGCATGAATGTTATTTTGATATCTTAATTTGAACCGGTGTACTGGCCATGGCGAGTTTATCAATCAAGGTTTAAGAACATTCATATATTTCATCTGCCATGGCTAGGCAGACAGCAATACATACTCTTAATGGAACATAATTATTTATTGCAATACTAATACCCTTAGTTCATTATACTTTCTCTGTCAAGGGACTGTCTTAAATGGTCATTCAATGAAGTATACTGGAAAATTATTATAACAATCATTCACTAAGTTCATTTAAATTATCAATTTCATTCTCATTTCACCATTCTATATTGTTAATTTCCTTATGAATAATAATTATCATAATTAATGTATGAATAAATAAAGAAATTATTTCTTTTTTAAGGTTGCTTCAAGAAAAATACTACCCACATAATTCTCACCTTTGGTAAAATGCATATCTCCAGAACGCTTTACTTCTCTTTGTTATTTATTGTAAATTATCAGGGTGTTCCTATGATTATTTACTTATCATCTTAACATCAAATATTTTTTCTGCTACTCTTTCCTCTTCCATTCTGTTTAATTGAATATATCAACTTAGATTACCTATGTTTACACATTCATTAAATGCTATAATGTCAAATACTTTCCTAATATCTTCATTGTGAGAAGTATTCTATAAGGTAGGATGTAAATGAGCTGGTAGAAGAAGCAAAACTGAAGAGCTAGAAGATGAAGATTGTAAGTCTCCTGCCACACTATGATAGAGGTGAATTGAGGAGGAGGAAGGTGTAGGTAGCAAATGAATCAATATGTATGTTGATGTAGGAATGATGTAGGATTTATGGATGTGTGGTCTATGTTTGACAGAAAGAAGGTTTTGTATATTGCTGATGGACTCCATCTAAATTGTTTTGGTATTAGGTGTTTAGAGAGGGAGAGAGAGCTTTGTTCAGCAAGCATGCTGGAGCACAAATTCAGGAAGATTTAAGCAATTAGGCTGGAAGCAGATGAGTTTGTTTGAAGGTATCCATGAGGCAAGTGTGGAATCTAATCTATCAAGCAAAGACATTGAATAGGGTAGTCAATTTAGGAAGTAAAGTAGGGCGGGAGTCTAAAAGGATGCTGCAGTTTTTATATACTAATGACAGGGAGAAATTTTTGGCATTAGCAACCTCGCCAAAAGTTATAGACATTAGTGAGACTTGGCTAAAAGCAGGGAAACAGCTGATGATAGCATATGAACTGCAACCAAAAAGAATAGGAGATAGGTGGGAGGGTGGCTATTCACCTGAAGCAGTCTGTTGTGAGATCAAGGCTAGTAAAACAAAATATACAGCTGGTTGCTGCTCTAAGCTAGGGGGTTCCATGGATGATCTGGAAGGTGTGTATTGGCAAATTAGTCCAATGAATACAGGTCGAGTGACTATTATGGGGGACCTCAACTAAGGAGACTGGAAGCAAGAAGGAAATGAAATTTATACACCTACTAAGAGATAATTACACGAGGCAGCACATGATGGAGGGGGCTAGGGGGGTGTGAGAGTATTGAACATGGTCATATCAAAAGAGCTATCTATAACCAAGGTGATCACATTGCCTCCAACTGGTGAAAGTCACCATGTGGTCTTGACTTGACCTCAAGGAGGAAGCTTAAATCTGAGCCATAGCATAAAACACTGGAAGAGAAGGATGTTAGTAGTGCATCGGAGATAGTTAAGGAGCATATAGAGGAAGCAATATTAAATTATATACTAAGGTAAGTTAATCAGGACCGACGAGTGATATCATTAAGCATGAGCTACAGAAGAAGAACATGCTGTGAAGAGTATATAAGGAGAAAGGTGACTACCATGGCAAAGAGTTATTTTATGTGGAAAGTAAGAGGAAGAATGGCTATGGAAGACTAACCTTAGTGAGTGATGATGGTCAGAAGATGAGAGAAGCAGATAAAATAATTGAGTGACCACTTTGTGGGGTACATCATCCAAATGAGGTTACTACTGTAATATATGTAACAGACACTGATGTGGGAACAAATGTGGATGAATTGGATATTCTTAGGATAATGCAGAATCTCAATGTAAATACAGCTGTGGGACTAGATGGGATATCAGCTTGAATTTTGCGAGAATGTGCAATGGAACTGGCAATGCCTCTCACCAAGCTGTTTATTTTAAGTCTCAGCTCTGGTTGAGTTCCAAGGATTGAAAAGAGGGCAAAATAATTCCCTCCATGAGAGGAGGTTAAAAGATTGAGTTGCAAATTACAGACCAGTCATTATCTCAAAAGTACTAGAAAAACTGATCAAAAAGAGAATTCATGAATGGGTGGATAAAAATATATTGTATGAGGGTCAACATGGCTTGTGAAGGGTTGGTCATGCCTTAGTAATTTAATAACTTTTCATAATAGAGTAACAGCTGAGTTGGATAAAGGAAATGGCTACATGATGATTTTGCAAAGGCATTTGACAGAATACTGCATGGAACTCTTAAGCAAATTAAAACAAATGGGGATGGATATGACACTGGTTATGTAGATAAGAGGGCGGCTGCTGCTGGACAGACGAGACGTCAAAAAGTGGTATATGGAGAGGCAGAATTAAAGGCTAAAACAGGCGGCTAGTGGCATGTCGCAAGGTTCAGTGCTGGGACCACTACTGTTTAATTTGTACATAAATGATATAAGAAATAACCTGAAAGGAAATATTCAGTTCTTTGCCGATGATGTGAAATTAGGTAGAGTAATAGTTAATCAAAGTAATGTGGAGAGCTTGCAGGATGATTTAAATAGGCTGTCAGTATAGGCAAAAGTTAATGAGTGTCAATTCAATGTGGAGAAATGTAAAGTTATGCATTTTGGGATAAATAGATTATAAGGTGTGTACCACATTGATGGAACTGTACTCCAAGAAATAGATGAAGCTAGAGATTCAGGGGTGGTGGTGGTGGTAGACAGAGAGTTAAAAGTTTAGAGGTCATATTGCTAAGGTTGCTAAAGTAGTTTATAAGATTACTTGGCTATTGAAGAACACACTAACAAGTAGAGATAATATAGTTATTCCACTTTATAACTCCTCGATACATCCATATCTTGTTTAGTGCTCAGGTCTGGTCTCTTTGGGATGAGGGAAGGTGGAGAAGATTCAGAGGTGAGTGGTCTGTGGAATATTCCTTATGAAGATAGTTGAGGGTGTGTAGATTCCAGAAGTTGGGTGATATGATAAAAATATTTAAGTTACTCAAAAGGTTGAAGCCTTGAGATGTGGCTATACAGATGAATGTTAAAATTTCTATGGACGGCAAAAACATCCAATCCAGAAGAACTGGGAAAAATGTGAAAATCACGTGAACTTTTAGATATCATAAAAAGAAGAAAAACTGCATATCTTGGTCACCTACTTTATAATGAAAAATATAAGATACTTCAATTTATTATAAAAGGGAAGATAAATGGAAGACAAAGAAAATCTTGGCTGGCAACATCAGACTGGCACGAGCTCTGAGAAACTATTCAGAGTGGCTGAGGATCGCTCAAAATTTGCCAAGGTGGTTGCTGACCTCTGATAGGAGATGGAAGTCAATGAAGAAGAAAGGATTTTATAGGATTGATGCATGCGAAATATTTCAGCACTTGGCTAGAGGGACCAGATCAAGAGGTCATCCCAGGAATGCAATTTAAGTTTTCCATGTTCCTTCTATTTTCATAGTCTGGTCTTTTTATTGCTAATTTTCATGGCAAATTTATTACACCTGTTATTCGGTTTAGTTAAAGAATCTTGGAAACTAGCAGTGAATTTATTTAAAGTATCTACATTTGGTAAAGAGCTAAGATTAGAATCTAAAATCTTAATTAATATCAAGTGTAATGGCACTTATGTTCATAATGTGATCCATATTGATGATGAATAATAGTGAAGATAAATGTACACCTTGTCTTAATTTATCTCTATAGCTCTTTCTATTCTAACTCATGACTTACAACATAAAAATATAAAATATGTACTGCTCTGTTTATCCATTTACTATTATTATTATCATCACCATCAGACCTTCATGGAGTCAAAAGACTATTTGAGGCACATCATGTGACATCCTTGACTCACTCACCACTCTCCTGGGCAATGCATTCCAATGGCTCATTACTCTCCATACAATAAAAAGGTTCCAGGGATGACCTTGTGTCCTTCCCCACCACCGTTTTATAAAAAATCTCTTCCTCTTCTACATTAATCTGATAACTCCTTATGTCTTTATCATACCCTTCCCCCCCACTCCCACCTGCTAAACTCTGCAAATAGCATTTACCTTTTGAAAACCACATGACCAAATCTGTGCACAACTAGTCCACGAGGACTGATCAAGGCCTTGTACAATGGAACCATAATCTCCTTACTTCTACACATCAGTGTCCTCCACATCATCATTGCCATAATTCATTGTTTTGTCCTCACAATTGTAGCAGTGTCCCCTAAATTTTAGGCTATTATCCACCATTAATTTCAGATCTCTTTTTCCTCCTCAAAGATATCCTCACTAATTGTATACTCTATATCCCATCTTTGTTTCCAAAACTTTACACGTTTCAATACTGAAACGATAACCTTCATTTGCTCATTCACTCAGTATACTCAAGGTCCTCTTTTAAAGTCACAACATCTGCTCTACTCATCATAGTTTTTCCTAACTTTGCATCATCTGGAAACAACAAGATTAACTTGTATGTTAATGATTTCCCAAAATCATTAACATACAAGTTCAATAGCAACAGGCTATGAACAGATCTTTGGGGCACATCAATAGCAACATTCCTTTACTGTGATATTGCTCCTCCCATACACAACTGCTGATACCCAGTCTCCAATCTAGTGCAATAATCTATTATCCAACAATATCTATTACAGTTTAATTACCAACTTGTCATGTGTTAGCCTTCAAAGGACTTTGCAAATTCTAAGTATACCACTGCTTAACTGAAATCTGATCCTGAAAACTTATTCAGTCTCAACTCAGCTTGTTCTTTTCCATGTTCTTTCTTAACACTCTCTCTCCAAATGAACTGTGGATGTCTGCTCTCCCCTTGGAGAGCAGGCATCCACAATTCAAATACATGAAACCTCAAAAGTCTGGTCTGGCAGAACATAGTATTGCCACTAAATGCAGTATCCAGTGAAATGAAGCTCATTTTCTCCATTGAAGCAGTTTTAAATATGAACCCCTTTTCGAAGAAAGTTACAAAGCTCTTTTACATTGGCCAAATCTGAATTGGAACAATTCTCTCTCTCCCCCCAAAAGTTTGGGAGATTCTCATTTTATGTAACCATCAAAAATAGTTTTAATAATATTATTTATTAATATATTAATTTTTAGCTCGCAGCAACAGTTTTTAATTGGTAAATCAATTGTTGTATGTTTACTTGTTTCTATGCACTGATGATGTACTGTTATTTTCAGTACGAAATATCTGTACTTTCATTTTCATTAAAGTTAATTACAGTGGTTATCTTGTAATTTTGTTGTTTATTTTATCCTGTCAAAATCTCCTCCTATTACAATCCAAAGATAAAAAGCCCCTCTCTTCCTCCCTGGTGTTTACCAGGTACAGTGTGATTGTATCTGCTTATACTTTGGATACACATTCTGTTCTTATTGTGGTCAAGAAACTACAAAGCACTCTACTAGTCTTATGGTGACCACAATAAAGCTGAAAAATTTGGCTTAGTGCAGCATGGAGCAGACAATGACCACAACATCTTCTGGTCCAATACAAGCCTATTACATCGATGTCAGTTTAAGTTTCACAGGCTACTTAAAGATAGTGCTGAAGGGCTTCCATGTTGCCCAACCTTAAATCAGAATGCGTGTCAATCCATTGCCAAGAATTTGGAACATCTCATTCTTTTTTTTGTCATCTCATTTAAATTTAATTATTTTTTCTTGTATTCAAGGATTAGGTATTTGTCTGTTCTGGCTTCAGTGGTCTTTTCCATCTCGCAGTTGGTCTTCTTCTCTCTCACATTTTGTTCTATATTTATCCACCCTCTTTTGGCAGCCAACATCTTTCCATCCTAAACAGATGCTCTTTCCATTTCTGTCTATATTACTTTATCTCTTCATTCATGTTGTAAATATTTAGCTCTCTCCTCATGTCTTCATTTTTTATATAGCCCAGTTTTGTGAATCCTTTAATTGCTCATAAAAATCTCATATTTCTTTTTAACAGTCCATGTTTCTGAACCATATAATAGTGAGAGTGGCCATTACTTTATAACATACTGAGTTTTTTTTATATATATATATATATATATATTTTTTTTTTTTATTCAATGCCCTTTTAATTGTTCTTCCGATTTTCTGCAATGTCTATTTTTTTATCTATATCTTTTAGATTATTATTATTATTATGTAACACCTCCAGGGTGTCCAAAGACTCATTGAGGTAGGGCACCCACTCTACAACTTTCCATCTCCACCAACCGCAACTACCATCATCATCTACACCAGTTTCTCAACCTGTGGTCTGCAACGATG
Organism: Typopeltis vanoorti; assembly: GCF_054136105.1. NCBI lineage: Eukaryota > Metazoa > Arthropoda > Arachnida > Uropygi > Thelyphonidae > Typopeltis > Typopeltis vanoorti. Next base: position 109,073,254 of record NC_143558.1, read on the forward strand.
GGACAGGTGGTTCACAGGCAAACTTAAATTAATTAAATAAATATATATTTTTTAATTATCTACACAAATTAAAATTAAATAAGTAAAATTATTGAAATCAAATAGAGACTTAAAAAAGAAAACAAAAAACAAATATAATGTTCAAAGGCGGAAGCAATAAAACTATATTGTTGTTCACTTCACCCTTAGCAGCAGAATGACAACAATAAAAGAGGGGTGAAGTGAACAATAATATAGTTTTATTGCTTCCACCTTCCCTTGCTGTTTTGTCAGCTTTGAAGTGAACATGTGTTATCCACATTTCAACCAATGGCTTGTTGTTTATTGATTTTTATTATTGAAGGTTTCCCCTCCTTCAACCAAGGCTCAGTACATCCTGAGAAGTGCTAAGTGATACTTGGACAAAGTGTGTCCTGAGTTAATCCCAGTATATATATTTTTTGGAAACGTTTTTTTGTGTTATGAAGTGTTGTCGAACGAGTGCACGAAACCTGCGAAACTCCAACGACATTTAGAAATGAAACATCATGATGTGAAAAATAAGCCAATTGAATATTTTCAGCGACATTTAGGGGCATTAAATCATGGGAAAGATATAGTTTTGGCCATGGGTTCCATTAATAGCAAGGCACTGGAAGCATCCTATCTCTTAAGTTTGCACATAGTGAAACCTCATTCTATCAGGGAAAATTTGCTATTTGCAGCTATAAAAGATGTAGTAAAAACGATGTTTGGCAACAAGTTACTAAAAGATGTTGATTTGATTCCTCTTTCAAATGACAATGTCAGTCGCAGAATTAATGATATAGCAGGTGATGTAGAATCTCAGTTAATCGAAAGTTAAGAAGAGCCCTTATTATGCGTTACAAATAGACGAGACTACTGATGTTACAAGTGATGCACAGTTAATATGCTATGTAAGATATGCGCACGATAACAACATTCATGATGATATTCTGTTTTGATGAACTTTGCCATCCTGAACAACTGGAGAAGAAATATTTCACACTTTCAATAATTACATAACACACAAAGGGATCCAGTGGGAAAAATGTACAGGCTTCTGTTTGGATGGAGCTCGCGCCCTTACAGGCAGGCATAGTGGGGTTGTTTCTATGGTCAAGGAAGTAGCTACGGATATCAAATGGGTACATTGTTTCATACATGGGGAAGTGTTAGCCTCCAAAGGAATGCCACCAGAATTTAAAACTGTGCTATATAACGTTGTAAAACTAGTTAATTTTATTAAAGTTTGACTGTTAAATAACAGGTTATTTTCAGTACTTTGCGATGACAGGCAGTGAATGTATATACAACTTTTGTTTCATTCTGAAATTCGCTGGCTTTCCAGGGGCAAAGTACTAACAAGGTTGTTTCAATTAAGGCAAGAAGTTTTATTATTCGTAAATGAATGTAATTCTGATTTTGCATCACTCCTCGTTGAAGAAGCATGGTTATCAACACTATCCTATCTTTCAGACATTTTTTCGAAATTAAATGAACTAAATCTATCCCTTAACTTTTATAAGAAATTTCTGTGGGTTCGCGATCCATTTCAGGCTTGCAGTCACGAGAACAACCTTTCGTCATCGAAAAAAAGAACAGTTAATTGAGCTTTCAAGTGACAGTGGACTTAAAATGCAAATTCCGTGATCTTGGGTTTGACTCGATTTTGGATCTCGCCTTCAGTGAGAAGTGAATTTCCCAAATTATCTGAAGAAGCAGTGAAAATCATCATGCAGTTTTCTACAGCCTATTTTTGTGAGAAAGGATTTTCATCGCTCCTTCAAATAAAAACAAAATGCAGAAATCATCTTAGTGTGTATGCTGATCTTTGACTGAAGTTGACCAATATTGAGCCAGATATCCTTCAACTCTGCAAGGGCTGAGAAGCTCAACCATTTCATTAAAAGTAAATAGCAACATAATTATATCATATTATTTATTTGTTTAATAAAAATTAAAACTTTGTTCAATGATGATACACTTTTAATCCTTTACTTCCAATTTAATTAATTATGTTTCAATATGTATTCAAAACATGCTTTTAGATTTATTATGTTATAAATGCCACAGTGAGCCTGTGTAGCTCAGTGGATGTGGCGTCTGCACACCACCGCGCTTGGCCGCACGAAGGAAGACTTGGTTTCAAGTCTAGTCAGCGACTAGAGGAAATTTTTCTAAGCCTTTTTTTCGACCAGTTCCCGAGTTAGTCGATCTCTGGCACGGGCAAGCAGGTTTTTCCTCCTGTTTTTCCTCCTGAAACTCGGGTTTTTCGTCCTGTACACTCAAGAAAATCGACCGTAGAACCCACATTATTTCAGACATTAAATATATTGGGTTAGGGTTAGGGACCACGAGATGGCAGCACATTTGAGCCGTCTCTCTTCACTGCGTACCGCTTAATTAGTGATAGCCTTGGGCCATCTGTCTCTGATTGGGTACCAGTGGAGATTGAACTGCCCACTCAGTCTCCAAAAGTTAGATAGAGCTAAATGGCCTCGCCTACTTCCGTATACGGGAATAAAAAGGTGTTAGCTGATTTTTTTTTTTTAAATGGCACAGTTTTTCTGAAATGCTGGTATAGTTCGCCCACCGATTAGAGGTCCCTCGACTGCATGTCAGAAAAAGGAGAATCCATTCCGATAATAGGGTAATTAATCAATCTGTCTTCTGGGATGTTTGTTTTTTATTACAGGTCGGAAAATTTAGCTTTTCTTTTACGAACATTGTAGTTTTTAAAGTGTAACTATTTTGCTTGTATAACAGTTGAAAAAATGTATGTAGAGTATTAACAAAATTAAAAAAGGTATAGCATAAAACAAAAATTTAATTAAGTTTATTTTTAAGAAAGTTTTCTATAAAATAAAAATAATTATACAGAAAAACAGAAATTTTTTCAAATGAACTTAGATATTCTAAACTCACAGGTGAGAGAACTGAGACACTTTAATGTCCTAAACCGATTAATTATTTATGACTTGTTGTGACTCTTTTAACAAACCCATGCAAAAAAATGTTGGAAAAAAATACCATTATCAAATCCTTTTAATCTTCATAGTCATCTGAATCAGTGTCCAAATCGCCATCACTTTCACTTAAACTGATCACCAAAGGTTCGCATAATTCTTCGATAATTCCGTCTCTGTTCCAATACATATTTTCCAATGAGGTGACACGAAAGTAATACTTTCAATTGCCTGTTCTGAAAGCTTAATAAGTTTCGACATGTCAATATCTCCAGTTATGTTGCGATAGCAAATGAAACTTTTTCATTCTGCCCAAACATACTCAATAGCATTAATATCACAATGATATGGTGGTAGCCTCAAAGCTAGAAATCCATGCTCTTTGAGCATCATGTCGAATTTAAATAGTTTAGTTGTGGGCGAGTTTCTTTTGACCAAATTAAGCAATACAATTTTTGAGGAATGACAAATGTTATTTGCAGAGAGCCAATCCATAAGAACTTGCTTCTTATTAGACCAATTTGGAATTTTTTTAATCGAATAGAGTGATATGAAGCGTTATCAATTATAATAACAGCATTTTTAGGAAGGTTTGGAATCAGTTTTTCTTCTGCCCACTTTTCGAAGATCGTAGAATTCATTTGCCTATGGAAATTGGCTTTGTATAGTAAGTTTGAACTCGGTAAAAAAAAAACCATTTCTCCACCCGCACACAAAATTATTATGCGCTGCGAGGCATTTCCGGTTTGTAGCACTCCACATTCTTCTTCTTTAGACTGCCAACATTTTCCATAAGTTAAATTACTATCCATCCAAGTTTCATCTAGATACACAATCAGTCTTTTCTCCTCCCTGAAACGTCTTATCTCTCAAATACTGTGTTCTAGATAAAACAATGTCCTTCGCTCCATGATAAGTTTCTTTTTATTCTGGGACTTTTTAAAAAAAATCAAGCTAGTACTAGTACAGCGACAGACAAGAAAGCACGTGATTTCGCATGTTGGCAACCAATTTGTACATCCTTCATTTCTTTCTCCCCTTCAGCATGAATTGACTATTCTTGGCAAAATGCCAAGGAGAGATCTACAAATGGAGGGTGAACTATAATTCCTACATAGGTTTTTATAAAAAAATTACAAAAAGTCAAAACGACGTATAGGGAAATAAATTAAAAATTGAAGTAAAACTTTAATTCCGACATTCTAAAATGTTATTTTACTTGCTATTCTGTTCGGAAAATCATTGATGACATTGTCAAAGTCTATATCATCACTCATATAGTTTTATAGACAGTATGGCAAGATTTCTTAAATGCAAAAAAAGTGCCCCGGGGCAGACTCCCCCCCCCCCCCCTCCAATGCCTCTGTAACTTAGTGGTCCATAGAAAGGTCTACATCAATACCATCTACTGCCGATGCAGCCTAAATAATTAAACTGTGTCATCTGTTCTATTATTTTAATTTTTATGACTATTTTTGATGTAACATAAGATCAGCCTTTAAATGCCATGACTTGTTTTCTTTTGGGAAAATCTTAAATTGTATTGTTGGCTTATTTTATTCAATTCACAAACTGATTTTTGAAGATTATGTTCATTGTCTTGTAATATAATCTGATCATCTGCATATTGCATTGTATTTACTGATAACAGTTCTTCTGGCTAATCAGATACCTTCTTTTATTGTTGTTTTCCATATTTTATTAATCTGATCAATATGAATCGAGTTGGAGATAAGCTACATCCCTGTGTAACACTTTGATTGATATCAATCCCTTTTGTTAATTTATTATCTAACTGTAGATGTAATTTGTATCTTTACATAAACTTTGTATAGCTTGTACCAAATGTAATGGATACCCTTGTTTTTTTTGCATTATATTTCATAATTTTTCTCTGAGTATTTTATCAAAAGCTTTCCCATAATTTATAAATTCCAGATGAGTTTTAAATTAAATTCTTGTCTTTTTTAACACATAAATATTGTCTATACATGATCTTCCATGTCTGAAACCATTTTGTTCTTCTAAACGTAGGTTGTTTTCAATATTTGCAAATTTTGTAACCTGTATTATTAAAGGTTACTCCATGGCGTCCTTAGAATCATCACATATCACTCCTTTTTCGACCTGTTAACCAATTTCTGTAACCCACAAATCTTCAACCTGTCATCGTAAGGTTCACTCCATAGATCTGCTATCATCTTGGCCACTCGCCTCTGGATCTTCTTCACCTCAACATCACCACGAAAAGCAGGTGACCAGATTTGCACACAGTGTTAAAGATGGGGAAGGGGGGGGTCTTAACCTGCTTGTCTCTGCTGATCAGAGTATTCTCCAGTAACCAAGTAAACTGATGAGCTGCTTTAACCACTTTTGCAATATGCCCCTAAACTTTAACTCCTTATTCACTACTACTCATCAAATCCCTAACTATATCAGTTTCTTGGAATACAGTTCCATAAATGTGGTATACAGCTGGTAATCTTTTTGCCCCAAAATGCATGACCTTACACTTTGCCACATCCATTCTCCTTTGCTCAGAATGCCAGTCTATCCAAATCATCCTGAAAACTAAAAAATTTAACATCATCCATATCAACTATCTCTCTACCCAATTTTATATCATCAGCAACCAACTGAATTGTTCCTCTCGAATCCTTTCCTATATCATTAATGTACAAATTAAATAGTAATTCTTGTAGAAAGGTTTATATGCTGGTTAAACATGATTATTAAATACTTAAGGAATTGACAGCATATACTAGAAATATAAATTAAATCAAACTTTCCAATATTTCGGCAACGTCACGTTGCCATCTTCATGGGAACTTAAGATAAAGAACATGTGCAAGTAAGTACTACACAACAGCAAATGAGAAATGAAGCAAGGAAGCTACTGATGGTGCCCCCTAACGGGCTATATTAGGTGTTCTTAGCCTTTGGGCTGAAGTTCTCCTGATGTATGTTTCCCAAATTTGGAGCAGTCTCATGCATCCAAATTTGTTGAGGTTTGGCATGATCCTAAGGGCTAAGGCTGTTTCCATGAATAATCTTTCATATTTCAACTTGCTGCGGTGTATTACTGTGGCTTTCTTCCACCTTATTCTATGGCGAGTATCCAGAGCATGGTCTGCAAGCCCAGTGTACTGGTGAAATCGGATGTAGTCTTGTGTTTTGAGATTCTGATATTTCCTGTCCTGCCTGTTTGGACAAAGTAGGACAATTAACAGCTGTAAGGGACCTGGTATATACCAGGTAGGTTTAGGGGAAGTGGTTGGTCTTTAGTGGAGTGGATAAGGGATGCCAATTTTCTATGTGGTCTGTAACAAGAGGTCAAGTCATGTTTTTTAGGATTTTGTTGATTTTTTCTGAGGTGCCTCGAATGTACGGAATGAGATGGATTTAGAGTAATCTTTTTTGTAAAGGGGGCGGACGTGGGTTGTGAATAACTGGTATTAGTATTTTTTGGATTTTTTTTTTTTTTGAGGGGGGTAGCCATTGGCTGAGAAAGTGTTAAGGATGTGATTTAGTTCAGTGGTTAGGGCTTTGTCATTTGAACAGATTAGTTTAACCCTGTTGAATAGTGTTTTAATAACTCCATATTGTTGTGGGGGGGGAATTGTTGGTGAATGTATCTGCCTGTATGGGTGGGTTTTCTATAAACTGAGAAAACCAAGGTTCCATCAGGTTGGCAGGTGACTGGTGTGTGTCTAGGAAGGGGAGGCTATTGTTTTCCTATTTTTCCAGGATGAACTTGATTCTGGAGTGTTGGTTGTTTAAGTGTGTTAAGAAGAAGAGGAGTATATCCGAGCCATGTGGCCAAATAGCGAACACATTATCAACGTAGCGATGCCATATGGTAGGTTTTTGTGGGGAAGAGTTTAAGGCTTTCTCTTCAAAAGTTTCCATAAAGAAGTTGGCCAAGAGTGAGGAAAGTAGTGAACCCATTTCTCTCCCCTCTATATGTTTGTAGAATTTTTCCTGCCAAACGAAATAGCCTGAGTTCATTGTGAACTGAAATATGGCTGAGATATTGGGAGGATATTCAGCTTGGATTAGCTCTAAGGTTTCTTTGAGGGAGACATTTGTGAATACGGAGGAGACATCAAAACTGACCATTATATTGGAGTGTAAGGTTTTCTACTCTGGCATTGAAGTGGGCTGAGTTTTTTTATGTGTGATGGTGTGTTGCCAGTATAGTGTGAGAGCACTTAGGCTAAATATTTAGTTTGTACGTGGTGGAATTAATGCCATCCACTATGGGATGTAATGGATGGCATTAATTTCCCTACATTAATCCACCCCTTCCCCATATATACGGGGAGGGGGTGGGGTCTAGAGTTATATGGTTTTAGTTTGTTAGTAATCTCCACAGGCCAAGAAGTGACCCTCTTAAGGAGCCTATGAAGTTTTCTAATTTGTGAGTTGGTAGGATTGTATTCAATGGGGAGATAAGTAGCCCGATCTAACAGTAAAACATTAAGCTTACCGTGTAGTCAGTATGATTGAGTACCACAGTGACGTTTCCCTTATTCGCTTTGGTGATAACTATTTCTTTGTTTTTCTTCATTTCCTGTAGAGACTTGTATTCACTATTGGATATGTTGGTTTTGGTGGTCTTGCTTTTGTGAGAACACAGGCTACATCTAATCTAATATCGTTGGCTATGTGGTTTGGAAGGTGGTGAATCCCACGTTCAATCTGGATCATTAATTCCTCGGCCGGTATTTTCCTAGGAGCAAAGGCGAAGTTATGACCACATGACAGTGCGTAGAGTGCTTCAGGCTTCCAAATAACTGAAGAAAGGTTAACTACAGTGTCTGTTTGTAGTTTTGGTTTGGACGCCAAGTTCTTTTTTAATTTATCAAACTTGTTGATATGTCGACTCCGTATTTTTTCAAATTCCTTATTCGCCGCAGTGCACGAGACGTCATGTAAAATTGACCTCATCCTCTAGCACTAAAATAGCTCTGTTTCCATCAGCTAGGGAATTGCGTGTAGCGTTAATTTGTTCCTGTAGGAAAGCGTGGCTCGCACAGTTATAGATTTGGAGAGCTTTCTGTGAAAAGAAACAGTGCTTAAATTTTACACAATTTGGGATTACCTGATTATTCCGGCAGTGTTTTAGGAAGGTCAGACGATTCAGTTGTCTCGATAACTTCAGCTTCATTTTGCCGTAATGGTGGGCCTTGCATTCAATGGAATCTCGTGGATGATAGTAATTCTTGTAGAAAGGCTTATATGCTGGTTAAACATGATTATTAAATACTTAAGGAATTGACAGCATATACTAGAAATATAAATTAAATCAAACTTTAATATATACTTTCCAATATTTCGGCGACGTCACGTTGCCATCTTCATGGGAACTTAAGATAAAGAACGCATGCATGCAAGTACTACACAACAGCAAATGAGAAACGAAGCGAGGAAGCTACTGTTTTCCTAAAGTCCTGATGGTACCCCCCCCGGCAGGCTATATTAGGTGTTCTTGGCATTTGGGCTGAAGTTCTATTGATGTATATTTCCTAAATTTAGGACAGTCTCATGCATCCAAATTTGTTGAGGTTTGGCATGTTACTAAGGGCTGAGACTGATTCCATGAATAGTCTTTCATATTTGAACTTGCTGCAGTGTATTACTGTGGCTTTCTTCCACCTTATTCTGTGGCAAGTATCCAGATCATGGTCTGCAAGCCCAGAGTGGCTGTACTGGTGAAATCGGATGTAGGTCCTTTTGTTCTGAGATTTGCTGTCCTGCCTGTTTGGCCAAAGTAGGAAATTTACAGCTGCAAGGGTATAAACTAGGTAGGTCTAGGGCAGTGGTGGCAAACCTTTTAATGTGCACATGCCAAAAATTTAGAAATCAAGTTGCTGACATGCGGGAAGTTTTTTGTAGGGGAAAAATTAATTTATATTATATAATATTTTATAAATTATAATTTTATAAATAATATTTTATTTATATTTATATATAAATTTATAATATTACTTAGTGTAAAATTGATTATTGTATTATTAAATTGATTTTAATGATGTTGGTTCGAAAAAAAAGAAAACGGTAGTGAGAAAAATATTTATGCATTGTAACTAACCATAGAAGTTAGCTGAGCAGGGAAAGCAGCAGAAGGATGTCAACTTGTCAGTGAAATGTTTACGGTATTTACCCGAATATAACATGCCCTCGCGTATAACTTGTACCCCTGATTTTACTTTACAAAAAAAGATATCAAAAAGTTTTGCATATTATAATACCTTGCACACAAAAAATGTTTAAACATGTTCATCGAGGCGATAGTAACTCGTTCCCTGCAGTAACAACATGCCCTCCCCCAACGGCCATCATAATGCAGATGCAAGAAAAACAAGTGTAGTTTAATTGTATCCCTGAATAAGGTACAGAGGTTTTTACAGTCTGTGTAATATTTCTCAACAAATAGTGTGATTCATTAGTTAGAGCAGTTTTGATTCCAGCTGTCTCTAATTGCACTATTATTGTCCCCTCCCACAGAAACTATGCAGAATAGACTCAAGCAAAACAATATGTTGCACTTAAACACTTAAAATCTATTGTCCAATTTTTCAATTACACGAGTGTTTGAAAGTGTTACTTTTCAAAGTGTTTGTTTTATTGCATTTGAAATTCTCGATGTCATTATGACAATCACCAAGGCTAACTTCAAATAAACTTCTATCACGAATTGAAACAAGTCATGTAATTACGGTGGCCATACATCATTTAAGAGGACAGTCCTTTATTTCACTGCTCTATCTTTCAGATTTTTTTTTCTAAAATGGCAATTTTATCTTTCATTTTGTGAATTGAATATTGATGCCAACATATTTAAAGATGCAATTCATGAATTTTACCAAACTTGCATTGATTATTTAAATAACTGGGACAGCTGTTTCGTGGAAATGGAAGTATTTGAATGGGTCCTACTACGAGAAATCCCTTTGCAGGTGAAGATCGAGGAAAGTATTCTGTTCACTTCCAGTCACTGGAATTTAAATGATGGCGAACTATTTGAAGTTTCGTGTTTTAAAAGTTATGTCACCAGTGAAAAGATCGAAGAATGGCAACAATGACAAGTCCTGCCGATGTAGATGGGTTGAAAATTTTAAATATTTCGCAGATAAACATGTATCTTTTAAAAACATTTTAAAAATCATTGAATTTTGCTTATATCCCTGGATCTAATATCCCCGCTGAACAAGTATTTTCCTTAGTGAAAAATATGTGAAAAAAATCAACTAAAAATCGAAACATTGAAGGCATGCATTTATACTAAATGCAACTTTGACATAAATTATATACAGTTTTGTGAATTTTTAAAACACGAACCTGATTTATTAAAAAAAGTTCATTCTTGTGAAAAGTATCAAAATTAAATTTTTTAAGTAATAACATGATTGTTTAAAATGCTATGCATATATGCTTATATTTTACAATAAATACTATAAAGCTTTTTAGTTTTAGTGAAACAAATAAACGCAACCAGTTTTTTTTATTTATTATGAAACAATTTCTGATTTGTCCTTTATTTTCTCCAAAAAAATATGGTCACTATACATATAATGCGTGTGAGTTTGCCTGCAGCTCAAAAGCAAACAAGCAGGAATAAAATTCAACCAAGGGTTGAAACTTTGAGTTGAGCCCGCTGGTAATGAGAAGTTCCGTCGAAAAATGACACCCAGTCGTGAATGTGTTAAAACTAAGAAATATATAGCAATTGTTAAGACAGTTTCAGATGTTATGGAATTCGGTTGAAGAGAATTAGCATTTCAACTCATCAATTGTCGGTTGTCTTTGGGTTACGTGATCTTTTGTTAATACCGCACCAATCATATGCACGTCTTCATAGCTGTTCTCTCGTGTAAAACAAAATTTAACTTGTACATATTGTAATAATTAAAAAAAAAAGTTGAACTTATAAGCATATAAAAGTATATCACCTGTAAATCAGTGACGTGCCAGCAAAATTCTTGGACATGCCATAAGTTCGCCATCTATGGTCTAGGAGAAGTGGATAAAGGATGCCAATTTTCTAGGTGGTCTGTAACAAGAGGTCAAGTCATGTTTTTTTTAGAATTTTGTTGATTTTTTCCTAGGTGCCTCGGATGTAGGGAATGGTGATGGATTTAGAGTAATCTTTTTCATGAAGGGAGGGGGGACAGAGGTGGGTTGTGGATAACTAGTTTTAGTATTTTTTGGATTTTTTTTTTGGGGGGGGGGGGGTAGCCATTGGCTGAGAAAGTGTTAAGGATGTGATTTAGTTCTGGTTACGGCTTTGTCATTTGAACAGATTAGTTTTAACCCTGTTGAATAGCGTTTTAATAACTCCATGTTGTTGTGAGGGGGGGGGGATTGTTGGTGAATGTATCTGCCTGTATGGGTGGGTTTTCTATAAACTGAGAAAACCAAGGTTCTATCAGGTTGGCGGGTGATAGTGTGTCTAGGAAGGGGAGGCTATTATTTTCCTATTTTTCCAGGGTGAACTTGATTCTGGGGTGTTGGTTGTTTAAGTATGTTAAGGAGAGGAGTGTATCCGAGCCATGTGGCCAAATAGCAAACACATCATCAACATAGCAAAGCCATATGGTAGGTTTTTGTGGAGCAGAGTTTAAGGCTTTCTCTTCAAAAGTCTCCATAAAGAAGTTAGTCAAGAGTGGAGAAAGTGGTGAACCCATGGCTGTCCCCTCTATCTGAATCGTCTGACCTTCCTAAAACGCTGCTGGGATAATCAGATAATCCCAAATTGTGTAAAATTTAAGAACCGTTTCTTTTCACAGAAAGCTCTCCGAATCTACAATCACGCGAGCTGTGCTTTGCTACTTAAACAAATTAAAGCTACACACAGTTCTCTAGCTAACACAAACAGATATATTTTAGGGCTAGAGGATGAGCTTTCTAATACGCTAAATCACAAACTTTGGTCAATTCTACATGTCGTCTCGTGCACTGTGGCAAATAAAGAATTCGAAAAAATACAGAGTCGACATATCAACAAGTTTGATAAATTAAAAAAGAACTCAACATCCAAACCAAAACTACAAACCAACACTGTAATTAACCTTTCTTGAGTCATCTTGAAGCCCGAAGTACTCAACGCTCTGTCACGTGGTCACAACTTCGCCATTGCTCCTAGGAAATTACCGGCCAAGGAATTAATGATCCAGACTGAACGCAAGATTCGCCACCTTCTAAACCGCATCACCAACGATATTAGATTGGATGCAGCCTGTGTTCTCACAAAAGGAAAACCACCAAAAACCAACATATCCATTAATGAATACAAGTCTCTTCAGGAATTGAAGAAAAACAAAGAAATAGTTATCACCAAAGCAGATAAGGGGAACGCCACTGTGGTACTCAATCGCAATGACTACACAGGTAAGCTTAAGACTTTACTATTAAATCGAGCTACTTACCTCCCCATTGAATAAAATACATTCACAAATTAGAAAACTCCATAGGCTCCTTAAGAAGGTCACTTCTTGGCCTGTGGAGATTACTAACAGACTAAAACTATATAACTCTAAGATCCCCCGTATATATGGTCTCCCAAAAATACATAAAGAAAATGTGCCATTATGTCCCATAGCGGATGGCATTCATTCTCCCATGTACAAACTAGCTAAATATTAGCAAAAGCGCTCTCACACACTACTGGCAACACATCATCACACACAAAAAAACTCAGCTCACTTCAAAGCCAGTGTAGAAAACCTTACACTCCAACATAATGACATAATGGTCAGTTCAAAAATTTTCCATCAAACAAACTTTAGAGTTAATACAAGCTAAATTTCCTCCCGATATCTCAGCCCTATTTCAGTTCACAATGAACTCAGGCTATTCCGTTTCGCAGGAAAAATTCTACAAACAGCCATAGGTTCACCACTTTCCCCACCCTTGGCCAACTTCTTTATGGAGACTTTTGAAGAGAAAGCCTTAAACTATGTGTTCGCTATTTGGCCACATGGCTCGGATACACTCTTCTTCTTCTTAACACATTTAAACAACCAACACCCCAGAATCAAGTTCACCCTGGAAAAATAGGAAAACAATAGCCTCCCCTTCCTAGACACACACCAGTCACCTGCCAACCTGATGGAACCTTGGTTTTCTCAGGTTTATATAAAACCCACCCATACAGGCAGATACATTCACCAACAATCCCCCCCCCCCCTACCCTCACAACAATATGGAGTTATTAAAACACTATTCAACAGGGCTAAACTAATCTGTTCAAATGACAAAGCCCACACTGAACTAAATCATATCCTTAACACTTTCTCAGCCAATGGCTACCCCCCCCCCCCCCCCAAAAAAAAAAACAACCTCTTGTTACAGACCACATAGAAAATTGACATCCCTTATCTGCTCCACAAAAGACCAACCACCTCTCCTAGACCTACCTGGTGTATACCAGGGCCCTTACAGCTGTAAATTGTCCTACTCTGGCCAAACAGGCAGGACAGCAAATATCAGAATCTCAGAACACAAGGACTACATCCGATTTTACCAGTACAGCCACTCTGGGCTTGCAAGACCATGCTCTGGATACTCACCACAGAATAAGGTGGAAGAAAGCCACAGTAATACACCACTGCAAGTTTTCAAATATGAAAGACTATTCATGGAATCAGCCTCAGCCCTTAATAACACCAAACCTGAACAAATTTGGATGCATGAGACTGCCCCAATTGGGAAACATACATCGGGAGAACTTCTGCTCAAAGGCCAAGAACACCTAATATAGCCCGGCAGGGAGCACCATCAGGACTTTAGTAAAACAGTAGCTTCCTCGCTTCGTTTCTCATTTGCTGTTGTGTAGTACTTGCGTGCACGTGTTCTTTATCTTAAGTTCCCATGAAGATAGCAACGTGACGTTGCCGAAATATTGGAAAGTATATATTAAAGTTTGATTTAATTTATATTTCTAGTATATGCTGTCAATTCCTTAAGCATTTAATAATCAAAATTAAATAGTTATAGCCAAAGAACAGAGTCCTGTGGCATGCTACTAGTTACAGTCCTTCTACCGGACTCTACTCCTGAATAAATTACTCTCTGATATCTCTCCATCAACCACTCTCATGCACTTCACCAACTTTATATCCACTGCAACTTATTGATTAGAAATCCATGATATATCCTGTCGAAAGCTTTTGCAAATTCCACCAGTATCACTGTAAACCCATTATCTTTATCCAACTCAGTTGTCACTGCATTATAAAATGTGAGCAAGTTACTGAGGCATGACCTACCTTTCACAAAACCATGTTGCCCCCTCCCCTGCCATGCAGTATCCCACTTCTGTCTATGCATTCCTGTATTTTGCTTTTGACTAACTACGTTAGTATCCTGGCAATGACTTTTGATATGCTGATCGGTCCATAATTTGTTACATTAATTCTGGAGCCTCCTTTATGCAATGAAACTATTCTCCATTACATAAAGTAAACATGGTGTTACTGATACCTAATGTGTCCTCGACAGAAATCCAGGAGGCACTTAAATTTATTATTGGCCTTACCCTTTTCTTCAAAATTTTCCCCAAACATTTCTGTATGTCTGGGATTCATTTGCTGTTTAGATCTTCTACAAAGACCAGCTTTTCTCTTTACTTTATGTTAGCTGTCTTCTCTATTGACTGAAAAACTCCCACCACTTCTTTTGTATTACAATATTTTGTGGGAACATAGAAATAGGTTTCGTTGTCCAATTTGTCATTTTAAATATATTTACATAACTATTTGACACTCTGCCAATCAAAACATTCATCTTCATGTCTGGTGTTGAATGCTATCGCTATTCCTTCTTTTCCACAACCACTGCTGCCTGAATATAATGGTACTTCTCTAGTTCCTCTGACTTTTTTTTACTTTTGATACTTATGTTGATGGTGTGCCTATCTTCACCTGAATTCTGACATTGGGTGCATTCTAGAAACTGAATTTTCACAGTTTGCTTTACTCTGGTTCACTAACAAAAATGGTGCGGGCCTTGTTTAATCAGGTAACACCCCAGCCGACATAAAATTTCATCATGTTGTTTCTGGTTTAAGCCAGTACAGAATACAATTTTGTTTGCTAAGTCAAATAGCAGCCCATTCTTATTCATTCAGTATCATTTAGATACCTGCTAATGGAATACACTAAATGAAGGTGAGGAATGGATATCAGCAGGGCCAGCGGAAGTGGGCATGCAGAGCATGTGGGCACCGCTACGAAGGGGGCGCTGGGGCACGGGTCATAAGTTCATTTTTAAGAAACAAAATTTTTATCATAAAAACAAAAAATTCTTAGAATGATCAATATTAAAATAAATAAGGCCGGATACACCGAATAAAAATATTTAAAAAATTGTATATTGCCGGCTGTTTACAATTTTGCAGCGAGAGCAGGCTAAATGCTTGCCTCCAGAATCTAAAGTGAAACGGTGAACGGTTTTTAAGCGTAGAAACGAATTTTCATACAAAACATTTGTTGCTATGTAACCAGTCATATGGTACTGTAAAAACTCGATTGTAGCTTAAATATTCTAAAGCACATTACATTCGATTGTTTACTTAGGTTAAGTCCCATGTGAATATTGTAAAAATAAACTTTGTTTGTTTTAGATGTTATTGTAAATAATACTCTGGAAGTTAACTGTATATACTGCTTTAATAAGAATATGTTACAGTGTTAAAAACAAAGGCAATGTTTATATTGCCGAAGCTGCATGTAATAGATCTACATGGCGGCATTAGAAAGATTGTTATTAAAATTTGTTTGTATGAGAAAGGCTGGCAGGCTCTAAGTGTAAACATCTGCTAAGTCAGTCAGAAAGGTTCAAACAACTTTCCGATGGCCGGCAACTTACAATTAAAAGAAACCAGAGGAGAACAAAAGGCGTGCCGAACTTGAAACTTAAGATGAATCATACTGATTCTTTGGGGGTTGCCAAACTTCAAGGTCTCAGAGGAGGCATAATAAAAAGGGACTGCACAGATCCAGAGATTGCTGCAGAAGTAGAGGGGGCCCGGTTCCAGAGAAGTCCACAGAGAGAGACAGGAGAGGCTGCCCGGTTCCAGACGCTGTCAAAGAGGAGGCAGCTCGGTTCCAGACATTGCTAAAGCTGTCCGGTCCCAGACGTTGCCGAAGAGAGACAGAGCTGCTCGGTTCCAGACATCATCAAAGAGCATCCCAGATCCAGACGTTGGTTGAGAGAGGAGTTTTCCGCTTCCAGAAAGGAGTTTATTGGTTCGAGATGTCGCTAGAGAGAAATCACTTCTACGCCACAGACAGAGCTTTCAAATTGCTGAAAGAAGTCCCAAACACCGTAGAAGAGAAAAGTTTCCAGTCCAGAGGGATCCTGATTGACAGTTGACAACAGTTTCATTTTTCTTGGAGGCAGCATTTTCAGTTTCTTAGAGGCGGCAATTCAAGATACTTGAGATGGCAGTCATCCAGGCATTTTCAGCGAGCTCAAGTAGAGGAGAAAAGGCGAGGCAAATTTCCCGAAGTACCTTTGCTCGTAAGTTTTTCTTTTCGCCGTGGGAGAATAACATTTTTCCGGAACTGTACGAGTCCTGCTACATTCCCAATTGATATAGCCGAAGCCAAAATTCCAGATGAAAATCCGAGATGAAAAAATTGCCATAGAACTTTTAGTGAAAGACTTTTGACTAATTGTGAGATACAGAGCCTTTGTAAGTTCAAAACTTTTATATAATTCCTCTTATAGTTGTATTAGAAAGACTTTTAAGATATATGTTTAATAAGGTTAAGAAGTGTCCTTAAGAGAATTAACTGGCATGTTAGAAGTTGATATCAAATTTGTAAAGATAACAGAGAGATTTAGGTAACCTCTTTGCATGTAAGCTTGGAGTTTAATAAGTAAAATTTGTAAACTGAAAGTGGGTAACGTTTTGTGTTAAAGAAAGTATTTTAAAGTTGAAGAAGAAATGTTCTAAATTTTGCTAAAGAGTTTTTAAGAAGGACAGAGAAAGCAATCTCCCTAATGTTTAAATTCGTGTATTTCATAGTAATGTAAATAAATGTTTATTTGACTTTCTTGTAAACATAGCACATAATAATATAAACAAGAGAGATTCTGAGAGAGAGAAAGCGCGCACAGCTACATTAGAATAATGGAGAATAAAGTATAAAGTAAAGAAAAAAGACATCACAAGTAATTAATAGAAATTACAAGTATACAAAGTTAAAATAATAATAAAATTTTACAATGTCGCAGTAATGACAGGATAGCAACAGTAGATTTATAACAGTATGCATCTCAATAGGCTACTGACAGTAGTGCAGTGCAAACTATTGTTTCGTCTCTGTGTCGTGTTGCGTAATAATTTCTTGTGGGTATAAAATAGAAATGGAATCAAAAATTAAAAAAAGTTATCTGGTGCACAAAATCGTAAGCATCATGCTGTGAAAGCAGATATTAAGAAACAAACTGGGGCTCTTAATAAATTTGTTAAAATATTCTGATGCAGATTGTAATTAACTCGATACATCAGAAATCAGAGTTGATGAACCGTGCACATCATCCAGTTTGAATGAAAGTACTATTAAAACTGTTGAACAAGATAACAAGATGCAGAATTTAAGTGAAAAATAGTTAGGAGAAGATTTAGTTGTAGTTGACCACAAAATTAACACATTGTTAGTCTCTGTAATTTTAGAAGATCCAGGTGAAGGGAAATATTGATGAAAAATTACAAGTTGTTTTAATTGAAATGGGGCTTGTTCAAAAAAAAAATATAATATATCCCAGAGATACATATGGTCGTAAATTTGGCAACACGTATTATAATAGAAAAATGGAAAACGGGGAGCTCGTGCCAAGAACATGGCTCATTTATTCCGAAACTTTAAATTCTGTTTTTTGCTTTTGTTGTAAACTTTTTGCACCTACTGAATCAAGTAGTCTTGTAGAAGGTTATAACGATTGGAGAAATGTAAGTACAAATTTGCATAGACATGAGACTAGTTTAGCTCACATGAAAAATTTCTTAAAATGGAAGGAACTTGATAAAAATTTAAAAAACAAAGCTACTATTGATTGCCAGACTCAAAGCATGTATGAAATGGAAAAGAAACATTGGACGAGTGTTTTAGAACGCTTGATTGAAATTATAAAATTCCTTGGTAGCCAAAATTTAGCTTTTTTGCGGATCATCTGATAAATTATATGAAAGGAATAACGACAATTTTTTAAAATTAGTCGAACTGTTTGCGAAGTTTGATCCCGTTATGAAAAATCATGTTGAAAGGGCCCTACAAGGAAACCACAGAGTCTATTTGAGTAAAGACAGTCAAAATGAAGTATTGGAAACTTTAAGTAATGCAATCAGGGATACAATTTTATTATCAATTCAAAAATCTAAATATTCCATAATTTTAGACTGCACACCTGATGCAAGTAAAACGGAACAAAGGACCATTATTATTCACTTTGTTTCCTGTGACAATGGAATTGTCAAGATCAGGGAAAACTTTTTAGGCTTTGCAGATATATCAGATTCCACAGGATGTGGTTTATGTGCAACAGTTGTTCCACTATTGAAAAATGGAACATTCCCATTGAAGACATGCGAGGTCAAGGGTATGACAATGGGGCAAATATGAAAGGGAAAAAATATGGGCTCCAAAATTTGCTTTTGAACAAAAATCCTCGAGCTTTTTACATGCCATGTGCTGCTCATACTCTAAATTTAATCATTAACGATGCAGCCAAAGTGAATGCAGATACATTTAGTTTCTTTGCAATTATTCAAGAAATATATAATTTATTTTCATTCTCTTACAAACGTTGGGCAATCCTTTTAAAGTTCGTAAAAAATTAAAATTTTTTTACGAAACAGCCATCAGAAACGTGATGGGGAAAGTAAAATTAATGCAATCCGCCCTCTATGATATCAGTTAGGAGAAATTTACGATGCACTTTTTGAAATTTTAAATAATGAAAATTTTAATAAAGAAATTCAGCATGAAGCACAAACATTGTGCGCTAAAATGAAGGACTACAAATTTATTTGTTCTCTTATAATTTGGCATGATTTACTTAACAGAATAAACCCTGTGAGTAAAATGCTTCAAGACAAAAATATGAACATTACACTTGCTTTACAATCTATCGAAAACTTAAAAATATTCTTACAAGAGTATCGATCAGATACAAATTTTAAAGAAGTTCTAAAAAAGGCAAAAGAACTGAGTGAAGAGGTGGATGGAGAACAAGAATTTAAAACTGGTATGAAAGTTCGACGACGAAAGAAGCACGACAATTTCACTACAAGCATCATGACGAAACGCCACAATCGCCAGAAGATAAATTTAGAGTGAATGTGTTTTATACACTTCTAGACATTGCAATGTGTTCGTTAATAGAACGCTTTGAACAACTAAAAACATATTATGATAATTTCAATTTATTGTATAGATTACTACAAATTAATAACGAAGATTTACGAAAAAACTGTGACGTTTTAGAGATTCTCTTGATGGACAGCGACAATAAAGACGTAAATGCAATAGAACTATATGACGAGTTATGTGCTTTCCAGGATATTTTCCGAAAGGATAATTTAAATATTCAAAACCCTTTCGATATTCTTAATTTTATTGTGTCCAATAATTTATCTTTCCCTAACTTTTCAGTTGCTTTAAGAATACTATTAACCTTACCTGTTAGTGTAGCGAGCAGTGAACGTTCCTTTTCCAAGTTGAAATTGATTAAAACCTACTTAAGAACAAGTATGTCACAAAAAAAAGGCTTGTTAGTTTGGTGTTAATAGCTATTGAAAATGATGTATGTGTGGAATTAGACGTTAAGACCATTATTTCTAATTTGGTGAATATGAAATCAAGAACCCTAAAATTTTAATAAAAAAATTTCAAGTATATTTATGTAATTTAATTTATTTTCTGTTATTCTGTAAAGATTTTATTTTTTGAATACTTATATTAATATTAATAAAATGTTCTAATTATTATTTCTGAATTCTTTTCTTATTTTCTCATCTATCTTGAGTTTCTTTTATTTTCCTAAAAGATAGTTCCACTTATAAAAATCATTAAAAAAATTTTACAGCTTACTAGGAATTTAGTAAAATGCAAGAATTTTTTAAAATTTAGTTCAAATAAATTTTAGCTTTAATTAAAATTCATTTTAATTTTGTTAGCGATTCGGGTCGGTGAGAAGGCTATAATCCCTGTATCATTATATTCAATGATTAAAGTGAAGTGGCTTTATCAAAATTTGCTTTAACTGCTGAGAATAACTTTTGAGAATATAAAGCCAAAAGGCTAGTTTTCTGGCACCTTAATATATATAGATCGTAGTCATCGATCTTTAGTTTCGCTTACTGGCTATAAAACAACAAAGGAGGTTTATCCCCTTATTTTCTATAACTTTTGAGAATATTTTGAATATTCAGGTTTTTAATGATTATCCTGCCTGGTCGACACCCCCGGTTCGTTATATTTAGCAAACCAACGTGTGGCTGTTCTGTCAAAATTTATTTAAGAAATTTCAAATAATTTAAATTTTTATTTTATTATCATAAAAGAACCACACACGCCTGGATCGTTACAGGGCGCTTAGATGGAAATTGCATGCAGGCGGCAAAGACCCTAGCGCTGGCTCTGGATATCAAGACAAAAGCTCTAGTCAGGTCTTGGCATTCCTTGAATGTTGGGTTGAAGTCTTCTTCCAGTTATTTAGACTGATCCTAAATTGTCAATTATATTACTATTCTACTTTAATAATTATTTATTATTTTTTTTTGACATAATGACTTTCTTCTACCAAACATTTACCAATCAGATAATGATCTGAAAATGTAATGTCAAAATTTTTCGATCACACTCTAGTTGAAGCTGAAACATTTTAATCAAGCATCATAATTTTTCAAAAATAAAATTGATAAGTCAATTTTTTGAAAGATACATAAGAAGATGTGCAAAACAACCAAATTAAATCATAATATTGTCATCTTATCCTTCTGGTAGATTTGACATGTTTGCTGTTGAAATTTTTTTGGTTTAAACCTACTAAAAGAGTTGGAACATAAATTATTATGTATTATATATATATAAATACACACACATGTATTTTATGTACAGTGATATCTCGCTAATCCGAACTAATAAAAACCGTGCTCGTTCGGATTAGCAAATTTCCCCCCAAGAGACAACAATAACTAGTGTTCAAGACAAAAATAATCAGATTCTAATGGTACATCAATGATAGAAACTGATAGAAAAAAAGCTACTGTACTGTAACAGTAGATTACAGGTAGAACTGATTTCACTTTCGGTTCTACCTGTAATCCATTCCATAACATCTGTTTGTGAAATTTCATCATCTGGATTTATATTTTTAACCAAATTATGCACGTTTTGAATTTCCTCTTTTTGTGTATATTTGTGATTCATGCCGACAATACAGTACGTACTGTACAGTATAAAAAAGCAAACGTGAACACACAATACATCAAAATAGGCCTCCAGTATAACCGTACAATCGCCAGTACGAAAAAAATACTGTACTGTAATAATAATAAAATAAATAATAATAGTTAAAATAATAATACACAATAAATAACACTTTTTTTTTCTTTCAAACCGCAGTTCGGATTACTGGAGGGTTTGGACTAAAGAGGTTCGGATTAGCGAGATACCACTGTATTTTTAAATTGATTTTAAAAATACAAAAATTAATATATAATTTTAATATAACTGTAGATTCAAAGTTTCAAAGATTCAGCAGCAGACTCTGAAGAAAATAGTGATTGATTCAGGCCAGGAAGACAAGTCAAGTTTGTTTATACAGATAGATAAATCATAGAAAATAAAGAAGTCCATTACAAGTTTCTAGCAAGCAAATCAGCATGTGCTCTGAGAAAATACAAGGGAAAAAAAAATTAAGAAAGCAAAGAAGTAGGTAAACAAAAGCTATGGAAAGACTAAATATATGGATAATAAATATCAGGAAGGTCACAAAATGTTCTGGAGGCTATTGAAAAATCTTAGAAACAGAGGAAAGAATACTGTGAAAGGAATCAAAGATGATATGAAAGCTGAAGATATTTTAGATGTCTGGAGTAATTACTTTGAACAATTGCGAAATGAAAGGAGTGATATAGAACATTCACACAGCAGATCATTTGCAGTCAGCAGTACATATCAATACTTCAGATATAAAAAGGTGCAAAAAATCTGAAATATGGAAAGGCAGCTGGACTAGATGATATTCAACTAGAAGTGCTCAATTATGGAGGTACAAATGTTTGAAAGCAGCTGCACTACATAATTCAGAAGGCATGGTCAGAAGGTGTCAAGTTTCAGATGATTGCAGTGGAGTTCTCATATTAACGAGAATCACATTTATAAAAGGAGAAATAAAAAAACAATGAGAATTACTGAGGGTCCTTACTGAGTTTTCTGGATAACATTTATAAAAGCATATTTGAGAAGAGGCTAAGAAAAACTGTGAAAGACAAACTTGGAAAAGAATAAGCTAGGTACAGGACAAAGAGAAGTCAGATTCAGATTTTCCCTTTGCAACATATTTGAGAAATTGTAAGATTATATCAAGAATCTGTATTTAAGTTTTGTAGATCTGGAAAGGTGTCTGGCAAAGTGTCAAGAGATATGCTGTTCAAAGCACTCAAATTAGTTTAAACAGGAAATTATATTGAGGAACACACAGTAGTTAAGCAATTTAGAATTTGAAGGTAAGGATATAGTTTCAATGTAAAATCGTGTGTTTATTTACTACTGCCACTGTTATTCATCATCTATGTGGATCACAAATCTGGAATGAAAATCAGCAAAAAGACAGACTGTGAAAATATGCAAAAACACTGAAGATATTAGCTGCATCTTGAATGGAAACCTACACCACCAGCAAAACATTTCAGTTATTTAGGCAGTATTTTTAGTGATGATAGTAAATTACGTATGGAAGTAGGCAACAGAATATGCGAAGCTGGTATAATATGGAGTCAATGGAATAAGACAAAGTCAGAGTTCAAACTAGGTTTAACTTATAGATTTGAGAGTTGGGTTTAGAAATATAACACAGCATCATATTAAAAATGAAGATATTAGGAAGGAACTTGACAAGTATTCAAGAATGTATTACCAAAGGCATTATATGCTCATTTAAAGAGAATGGGAAAGGGCAGGCAAAAAAGGAAAAAAAAATTATAATGATATTTAAAAAAACAAAACAAAAAAACTCTAGGTGCACTAATGCAGTTAAATGAATCTTAGAAGACTGATGTCTGTAAAAGGAATGGACTAATTTGGATGAAAGATGTCAACAGAAAGTTAGTAATAATGAACACTTTTCACATACTATTATCATAGAATATTATACAATTCAGCAAAAAGATAAATACAACTTAACCTAACCAATAATTGCTTGTGTCGCAAGCTAAAAGGATCACATTGAATGGACAATCATTTTTGATATCTGATGAAGATAAGAATCTCCAAACTTTTATAACTGAGAGGTAATCATTCTACTTTAAATATGGTATTTTATAAATGTCAATGGTGTAACAAGGCCTCTGAACCTTCTTTAACAAGATGTTCATATTTAAAACTGCTTCTATGAATTAGGCAATCATTTTTCCAGCAGATACTATGCTCAGTCTTACCCTGTTGTGCAAGAAGGAAAAAAGAATCCTTCCCATAATGCATCACATTATACATGCCCGTAAGGATATGTGCAGCATTATGGGATACTAAGGCAATTGATGAGAGTCATTAGCCTCTATATACAAGTAGCCCACTCATGAAGTTACTTCACGTGTAAACTTTGTTTAAACTTGGATAAAGGATGAAACCAAGAATATAATTTCTTGGCATCTGTAAATTATAGTACAGTCATCCCTTGACTTATGTCTGCTCAAAGATATGTCCATGATCCCATAAGGGATTAAATAACATTTTTGACTATACTTTTGAACAAGATGCAAGCAAGCGTAAAGTAAAAAGGTTTCTATTTAGCAATAACGCATTCAGTGGCAACCTCCCTCGGCAGCCAGCAATCGGCACGTGTCTTCAACAGTTCCTCTGTTGATTGTGCGTTTGAGAAATAGGTTATTTGTGCATTTATCGTTAAATATTTTGTGCAACATGACCCCTAACGCCCAATCAAAAAACCTAGTGAAGAATCACAGAAAAAGAGGTGAGCAACTGATCTTGAAATGAAGTTGCAAGTCATAAAGCAACATGAAGGCTGATAAGTCCATCAATGTGATTACAAATGACTTTGGATGGTCTCATTCTACAGTGATGACCAGTTTGAAAAATAAGGATAAAATTGTAGAAGCTGTGAAAGGATCTGCTTCCATTAAATCAACTGATAGTGACAAAGCAACGACAAAGTCCTATCGGTGATATGGAATTACTTGCATCATGGCTAGAGGACTTGAACTAAAAGCGCATATACCCCTTAGCACTATGACCATAACTGCTAAGGCACTAAGTCTCTTCAACATGTTCAAGGAGAAAGCAGGGCCCGATTATGACTACGAATTCAACACTTCTTCCAGTTGGTTCATGAAATTTAAGCAGCATTTTGCTCTGCACAATTTGAAAATGTATGGTGAATCTACAAGTGCCAATGGGAAGGCCGCCAAGGAGTTTGTGGAGAAATTGGATAAAATTATTACGGGAGGAAAATTATTTGTCATGGATGTCATAAAGCAACATGAAGGCTGATAAGTCCATCATGTTGCTTGTTTTTTCCAAAACAAGCAACATGATGGACTTGTTTTGGAAAAAAATGCCTAAGCGGGTTTTCATCCACAAAAAGCTAAAATCTGTGCCTGGTTTCAAAGCTCTTGAAGACTGTATTACGATTCTGTTAGAAGGAAATGTGGCTGGATATAAACTGAAACCATTTGTGATATGGCACAGTGAAAATCTACTAGTCTTCAAACACATTAGGAAGTATACTCTTCCAGTTCATATTCAGAGCAATAAGAAGTCATGGATGACTCAAAAATTGTTTGAGGATGCCTTAATCAACTGTTATGTGAGTGAAATGGAAAGCTATTGTGTGCAAGAAAATGTAGAACTTAAAATTTAATTAATTCTAGATAATGCTCCAGGTAATCCACCTTACATCAGTAATCTTCACCCAGATCAAGGTCATGTTTCTTCTTCCAAACACCACTACATTGATCCAATCGATGGATCAGGGAGTTCTTGCAGTGTTTAAGGCTTATTATCTACGGAGAACTTTTTCACAAGCCATTTCTGCAACTGAAGGAAATGATCAGACTCTCATGCAGTTCTGGAAACCATTCAATATTTATCATGCTATTAAAAATACTGCTGTGGCTTGGGATGAAGTGACCTCTCAATGCATGAGTGGCATATGGAAAAATACATTGAGAGGTCACTTCAGTTGAATTCATTGAGTTGAATTAACTCATAGAAAGTGCCCCTGAAGAATTGGTCAAACTGGAGGAACAACATGTTACAGAATGTATTTGATGGCATCTTCCCAATGTTCTAAAATATTGTGCTCTAGAGCTAACACACATCCTGCATCATCTCTATAATTTATTATATATATCTGGTACTTATCTCAATGGATGGAAGCAATCTCATATCCATCTTACTCCAAAAAAGGGTGATGGAAGTCTATGTCAGACTACTGACCAATTGTTATCACCTCTGACCTCTTCAAAATAATGGAGAAAGTCATCAATAGCTAACTCCTCTGCTACTTAGAGGCCCATAAATTAATCAGCAACCACTCGTACAGACACCTATAGCCACTTCTGGCTATAGGTGTCTCCCAATTCTCTCCATCTGTTTCTATCCTGAGCTTGTTGGTGCCAAAGAGTTCCTACTGTTTTTTTCTTATATCATCTGATCATCTTCTTTCAGGTCTTCCAGCTGATCTTTTACCTTCAAATGGCCACTACTGCAGTATAACTTTTGTCCATCTATTGTCCTTGAGTCTTGTAATGTGTCTCTCCCATTTCAATTTCTTTCGAAGTACATTTTGTCCAATATCTAAAAATTTTGTTTTAGCTTTTATTTCTTCATTTTATCTCTGAGTCGTATGTTTAGCAGGCATCTTTCCATTCTTCTTTCTGTTTTTTGCATTTTATCTATTATTTCCTTTTTTGATTGACCAGGTTTCTGCTCCGTATGTCATAACAGGCAATACACTTTGGTTGAACACTCTTGAGCTGTTCTCAGGTTTTATTTTGCTGTTTAAAAATCTCTTCAATTTTCCAGAAGCTTACCATCCCATTAAACTGATTTAATCCTTTATCCAACTGTAAGCAAACAAAGTTTATGAGTGAAATATCTTCACGACTGGGCTATTTATATATAGAGGCTAATGACTTCATACAATTGCTCTAATATTCAAGAATGCAAAGCCCACATCCTTCTGGGTGTGTGCTTTGGGAAGGGCCACTACCCTATACGACTTTTGCATTACTTAACTTTTGTATCTCTTCTGGGTCTGGCTCCTATTGATGAGACCTAAACAAAGGTCATGGAAAATATATGACTTCTGCATTACTTCAACCTTGTATCCCTTCTGGATCTGGCGCTCACTGATTAAGTCTCATCAGTGGAAGCCAGACCTTTATTATAAGTTGCTCTGATAGTGTACTATCTCACTCCACTTGGATTCTCACTTCTTAGTCTTTTGGCTGAATATCAAGTTGTAGTGTATGTATATATATTTATAAATTAAATATGCCAAGAAATTATCTACTTGGTTTTAATACTTTATCTAAGTATAAGCAAAAAAAATTTGCATGTGAAATAACTTCACAACTGGGCTACTTGTATATAGAGGCTAATGACTTCACATCGGTTGCCTTAGTATCCCATAATGCAATGCCCACATCCTTATGGACATGTATAATGTTATGCAATATGGGAAGGACCACTACCCAGATTGGTTTTGACCTTTAATGAGGTCTCATCAGTGGGAGCCAGACCCAGAAGTGATACCAAGGTTGAAGTAATGCAGAAGTCATAATTCCATATACAAGTATATATGTGTGTGCATGAGCATGCGCAGGATCACGTTGTGAAATGCACTTTTTACAATAGGTTATGGTCAGAGAAGTTTGAAAAACACTGCTCTAGAAGACCAAAATATAAATTCAACAATATTGGAGCCCCTGACAAATAACAGATTAATTTGGAAGAAAAAAGTCGAACCTAGTCTGGGTAGTGGTCCTTTTCATGATGCATAGCATTACACACTCAAAAAGATGTGTGATTTGCTTTATGGGATACCGAGGCAATTGATGTGAAGTCATTAGCCTCTATATATAAGTAGTCCTGTTGTGAAGGTATTTCACATGGAATCTTTGTTTGCTTACACTTGGATAAAGGATTAAACCAAGAATATATAATTTCCTGGCATCTTTAATTTATAGTATGGAGACAATTAGAGTCTATATACTGCATGTAGCAACAATTAGTAGTGGTAACTGGAGACAATTGCAAAAAAAAAAAAAAAAAACACGTTGCATAATGAACAACTCCCCTCCCTATTACTATATACAGACAATCAAAACAAGTTTTATTATAGCACCAAGCATGTATTTAACTAAATACATTACCCTAACATCCTCTTCCTAATTTTCAGTTTGCGCAAAACACGTGGTCATATCTCTTTATAATGCAGTCATTGGTTGCAGAAATCAACCGATATATGTAAAGCAAGTGTTTAAAAGCAAATATATATAACTTGCAATCAGAAGAGATTTTCTATATCATTAGGACAATTCATCAATACTAATTTTACAAATAACATTCAATCTACATATACGGCACTCTAGATTGAATAATATTCAATCTAGAATGCCATATATGTTGCCGGCATGAGGCCGAGTGGTTAGTGTATCTGTCTGCTTTCCAGCCAAAAAGGCTGTGGGTTCGAATCTTGCCATGAGCATGGATGCTTTTGATTGTCTGTGGAAATTCTAGTGTTGGTGGTGAGCAGTAGATGCCATTGGTGTAGATGACGCAGTTGACCGTAGTTGGTGGATTGAGTGGTGGACAGAGAGTTGTAGAGTGGATGCCCTCCCTCGATGAGGTGTCACATAATAATAGTAATAATGTTTAATGCTTTGTAAATCATCTGCTCAATGAAGAAGGAACATAACATATTAAGCGAGTTCCCACTTACAATGAAACATGGTTGATAATGCCCAGAATAAACATGTTAAAGTACGAAATCTATAAGATACTCTGATATTTTCTGTTTCATTAAAAAAAAAAAAAAAAAACATGGTTATAACTCACTACACTGATTCTACAACCCACTAATGGTCACGACCCACAATTTGAAAAATACTGTTCTAGAGAACCAACTGCATCAATCCAGATAGCTCTTAGAATCCTCTGGTCTTTATCTGTAACATCTTCTCATTAAATGTTTGTGAAATGTCTGAAAAATGATTCTCTGTGAAAATACTAGTGGTGGTCGGTAGACGGCGTTGGTGGATTGAGTGGTGGAGACAGAGTTGTAGAGTAGGTGCTCTCCCTCGATGAGTCTTTGGACTCTCTGGAGGATCATGTAATAATAATAATAAATAACAATAATAAATATCTGTTCTGCTAACCTTTCCTCTTTCATTCTCCTTAAATGATCAAACTACCTTAGATTTTCACACATTCTTGAATGCTAATAATGCTAAGTCCTTTTTTCAGGTTACTTCAGGCCTCCGATAAATGGAGAGGGGTTGGTCTCAGACTGGGCAATGACATTTACCCACCACCTATATGCATTCACAAACAGTTATACCAATGGTAAACTTCCAATCTGGCATCTGTTAGTTGGAGAGCAAGTAAACTAACCACCTGGTCAATGAAGCCAACGAATCTACTCAGTCTAGGATGACGAAGTAGATAGTGTCACTACTTTGTAATCAATATACTGTGGTTTGAATTCCATTGTGGTGTCAATGTTCGTGAAAGTATTCAGGTGGCAGATAATTTTCATTACCTGTTGTGAGCCCACTGCGTTTCTCTGTTGAGTGGGATTTCCAGATTACCTAAACTTATCAGGCCATGATACAATATGCTATAGGTTTGCTTTAACCTTCTGTGGGTAAGAATCATGAAAAAACAATACTAAGGTTTATCCTTTCAGTTGCATGTCACTGATATAGAAAATGCATCTGAAGATTATCAAGTCTCTATTTGACAATAAGAATGCTTTCAAGTACATGTGACTGTACCAAAATTCTAATTTATTTTGCAATTCTGATATGACCTATTATTGTGAATCAACATTTTCATATGTGATTTAAATCAAATGTAACAATCAAAATGCTCACTTAGAAGAATAACTGATTATTAAGCAACAATTAGTCTTCCAAGGGTTGCTGTACTAAGAACCTGCCTGGAGTCAAACATCAAGTTTTGATTTAATTTTTTTGTTTCTTCCTAATTATTTTTAAATTTTTGGTAAATGTTAAGAATTATTTTATAATACATCAAGCCCATAAATGTATTATAAACATACATTGTAATTATAATTTTTATAATATATTATAAATCTGATCCTTTTATGGATTTATATCATTCTAATTAAAAAAAATACATTCGTTTTATTATAATTTTTTATGGGGAAAATCATCACCAAAAAACTTGTAGTTGTCTGGTGCTGCTTTTTTTTTGACTACTTCTCATACATATCATGGGAAAATGCAATTACTTTTTTTCATATCATGCATATGATACCTATATGCATTGTGAAGCTTGTTAGGGACTCAATGCAGCAGCCTTTTAGATTTCTGCAAAAATGTTTGTCAACTCTGTCCTACATTGTCATCATCATCGGTACATCACACTAGGCTATCAATTATAACCTAGTGTGATTTGGTTACTGTGCAGAAACAAACCAAGTACAATATCCAGCTTGAGCATTGTCTTCATTTCATGAAAGAATATGAAAGCAAGACAGTGATGATGATTTATGGTTTTAATGGTACAAAGACAGCAAAGGTCATACTGTGCCATATCAAAGGTTATAGCAGTACAATAGGATGTTTGTGATTGCAGTGTTATAGCAGTATCTTGTGTACTGCTATAGCCTTTGATACTGTGCCATATCTAAGGTTATTGCAGTACACAAAGGTAAGACAATCACAAACATCCATGAAAGCAAGAAGGTGAAAGTAGTTATTAAGAATTATCAGCATGGCAGCTAATGTCCTATAGAAAGACTATTTTGTGCACGGTAAAACCTAAATTCCATGGAGATGAACATTGTTACATCTGAGACTGGTTAACTGGGCTGGCTAAAAATGTTCTTAGAATTTTTTTTGCAAGGATTTGACCTTGGTTCTTCCAATGAAAGGATATATGTAGTTCTAAATGTACCACAGTGCTTACCAGAAAATGAACTGAAAATAGTATGATGGATGTACAGGAATTCCTCCAAATGTGAGCATCCTGATACTTATTTATTATTTTCACTATGTCACTGATACTATCTTTAGCGACATAAAAAATAATTCTCACCATATCAAACTGTTATGGCAAACATTATACAGTATGGTACACACACACACAAAAAACAAACAAACAAACAAACAAACTGAATAACTACAATGATATATGTTGTGGAGTAAACGGGCTTATTAACAAAGAAATACATGCTTACTGATAGTTATGAACATGTACATCCATAATTATCCATGGAATCTTGGTCGAATAAAGCATTAACGATGGTAGATTATATGACAGAAGATTCTCTGTCATCTTGAAGAACAACGGTAGGACATCTGCTGGACATATCATGTAATTTTAACCCTTAGTTCATCAAGGTTTGAAGGAAGGGTCATGGTGGAATACCCATTCCCTCAACATACTCCAAACAAAGACAACAAGTGACGTGAGATCAGGCAAATGTGAAGGGTATGGGAATTCTGTGAGCCTCAAAATGAATCTCTCTATTAAAGCAATGATGACACCATTGCTTGGAGCACACTTATAGAAACAACAAACAAACTGCTCACAAACATGTCATAAGTTTGGCCCATTTGCTCTACCAAATTCTGTATGAATGAAAATTAATGCTCAACAATAAATATTTTTTCTTCCAATGTCAACACCATTGCTACAGCTAAATGTAATGGCACAGACTCCACATATGTGTATGCAGCTGAAAGGCATATCTCAAAGCCAAAGTCCCATAATATTAAGGTTATCTTACAAGAAATTCACTACATCAAACTATTCCTTTTGTCTCTATCAGTTTGTTATAGGGAGAGATGACTATATCAAGCTAAACAGATTCATTTCTTATTCACTTGCTGCTTGATCATGATATTTCCATTGTCAAAATTACAGACAGTTACAAATCACAAACCCTTTTTTTGGACATATTCAATATAATCCAATCTACAGTGACATTATAATCCAATGCACATTCATATTTTTTTTAGAAGTCATGTAAAATATGTTTATAATGAAACAAGTGTTTACTCTCTTACCATGGAGCATAAATATCCAAGCTTCAGATTTTGAATATTAATTTTAAACAGCCTGTGTATAAGTGCCTTTAGTTTTCCAACAGTCATTGTAGCTAAAATTTAAAAAAGCTAAGTGTTAAATAATAAAGCATTAAATAAGAACTTTCTATGTAATAAACATTATTATTACCAGAGCTAAACAAATTCACTCACCTGTAGTAAGCAGATTTTGCCAGGTAGTGAATAGCTGAATGTAGTGAACTCTCTGATTCCAATCTTTGAGTTTCTTATTCGGTTTTAAAACAATGTGGGATCTAATATCCCCCTAAATTTAATTAATAGCTGATTTTTTTTTTCTTATTTAATAAAAATAAACAACTTACTAAACAACATCTTTTCTTTTTAATTTGAATAAAACAGAAGAATACGTTACTTAAATATAAAGAGCTAATAAGCTTCATTTCGGTGATATAAACATTATTTAAATTAATAAGGGGATATTAAATCCCACATTGTTTTAAAACCGAATAAGAAACTCAAAGATTGGAATCCTTTTTTGAGGTTTCATCAGTGAGTAGCTAGACCAAATTGGTCTAGCTACTCACTGATGAAACCTCAAAAAAGGCTGAAACCGGTCTGGGTAGTGACCTCCCACCACAATGTAATAACAGCATACATTTCCTAGGAAATGTGTTTTTACATTATGGAAAATACCTAAGAATAGCGATCAGAACTTTACCGACTTTGCTGCGAGTTCTCCGGTATTGTACTACGTACTAGGGTCACTTGCATTAGCTCACGCTGGTGGTCGCCGATACTTTATAGTTTACTATATTCAGCATGAAACT
Source organism: Typopeltis vanoorti (assembly GCF_054136105.1). Classification (NCBI taxonomy): domain Eukaryota; kingdom Metazoa; phylum Arthropoda; class Arachnida; order Uropygi; family Thelyphonidae; genus Typopeltis; species Typopeltis vanoorti. Next base: position 109,105,569 of record NC_143558.1, read on the forward strand.
CTCTGATTCCAATCTTTGAGTTTCTTATTCGGTTTTAAAACAATGTGGGATTTAATATCCCCTTAATTTAAATTGAAGAATATGTATAATATAAAGGGCCATTCTAGTAACAAAAATTATTGTAACAAATTATATTTTCCAAAAAAAAATCAATATTGTAATGTTTTTCCTGCTTCTATATTATTTACTGGCTTCTTCTTGGAATCGTTCTCGCACAAAGGAAATGTCTCCAAAGAATGATAAGCAACATTGATCACTTTACTCATATTGACTTACTGGGACTTATTAAAAAACTGGGGGGGGGGATTTTGCATAATCTGTCAAGCCCTGAAGATCAGTCTGTCTTGGTTGTTTATAATTATATCTTTGAGCAAGTGGATAATTTTAACTATCTGAGAATCAATATTAGCATCTACAATGATATGCATCAATATGCATCAAGAGATGGCAAAGATAATTGAGAAGGCTGATCATGGATATTTTGCAATTTTACAACTCTTCAAGTCTACAATATTATCAAGAAAATCTAAAGAAAAACTCTAAGCTATCTTTTTTTTTTATGCTGCTTCGAGTAGGAAAGGTTATCTGCTAACCTACAATACAATTTGTACCATGGGTGGGTTAATTTTTTTTTTTTTTTTTGTTATCAATTCACAACACACATATATATATATATGAAAATTTATCCCATAAGTTCATCAAGGATGAATGACCTCTTTTTTTTCCTACTCAAGAAGCTAATTTTTACTCTGTATGGAATTTATTTTCATTATCAACAATTTGAAACCCTCTGCAGACAACTTTCCAGCAGAACGTCAAGCAATTAAAAAACTTCAACAAAACATCATCATCATGCGTTTCAAGGATTTAGGCCTAGCATGGCCTGTTCCGGCCTTAGAAGTCATCGTTGAATCGTTTAAGAGGACGTCCTGGTTTTCTTTTACCTAATGGTTGTACTTTAAGGCATGTTTCGGTAATCTTTCTGTTTTCATTCTTTGAGCGTGTTCCATCCATTTATGTTTATATTTTTTAATTTTTTTCTATTACTGGTTCTTGGTTTAATTCTTTCATAATTTCTCCATTTCTTTTGTGATCAAATAGGGTATACTTTGCAGTTTTTCTCATAAACTTCATTTCTGCTGTTATTAATCTTTGTCTTTTTGTTTTATTGTCCAGATTTCGCTTCCATACATTAAGACTGGTAAGGCTAATGTAATTTTATACTTTTAGTCTGGTTTGTTTTTGAACTACATTTGGTTTAAATATAGAGTTAATTACACCTGTTATTTTTAAATATTTTGCAATTTTTACGTTTATATCTTTTTGATTTTCATATGTGATCATACATCCTAGGTAGTTGAATGAATTCACCTGTTCTAAGATCTTGTTATCTATTACTATTTTAGTTCTTGCTGGATCTTGTCCTTTAAAGGCCATAGTTTTTGATTTTTCTGTTGATATTATCATACCATAATCTTTGTATATCTCATTTAGATCTAAAATAGCTTTCTGTAAGTTATCTTCAGAATTTGTAATTATTATTTGGTCGTCGGCAAAAAGGAGAGTGTTTAAGTTCACTGTAGGAGAAAGTTTAATTCCTTGATGTAAATTTTTATTCCATTTTATTATTATTTCATTTAAGTAAATATTAAAAAGTGTTGCTGAGAGGGGACATCCCTGTCGGACTCTTTGGTTTATCTCTCTCGTATATGATAGCTCGTGATTTAATCTTATTTGTATTTGATTATTTTCATATATACTTGTGATAGCTTTTAGGATATTATTTGGTATTTGTCTTTCTTTTAATATGTTAAATAATATGTTTCTTTTAACTTTGTCAAATGCTTTTTCAAAGTCAATAAATGCAATATGTGTTTCTAAATTATATTCTCTTCTTTTCTCTATTATTAATTTTAGGCAAAAGGTCGGGTCTATACAATCGTCCTTTTCTAAATCCATTCTGTATTTCTAAAATAAAGTTTTCGGAATATTACATTAGTTTGTAACAGGAATTTAGTATACTGATACTTCTATAGTTTGTAGGGTCATCTCTATTACCTTTTTTAAAGAAAGGAATCACAATTGCTTTTTTTCCATTCTATTGGGGGGATACCAGTTGAATAGATTTTATTTAAAAAAAATAAGTCTTTCTTTGAATCTTGTTACTGCATATTTATATAGTTCTGAACCTAGCTAATCTGCTCCAGGTGATTTTCCGTTTCTTGTTTCTTTCAGGCTGATTTCTAATTCTTCTGTAGTTATTTCCTTTTCATTTTTGTTAATTGTTAACCAATTGTCTTTTTTAAAATATTTGTCTGTCCACAATTCTGTGTAGTAATTTAGAAATTCTTCTAATTTCAATTTGGTGTTTAATTTTATGTTTTCTTTGGTATCTGCATTTATCATCATCATCATCAAATTCCTGCCATGTACCCTCAAGGGGTGTACAGGATATGACAGTACTACATGAAAAAATTACATCATTACTAACTTCCTATCTACAATTTTCCGCCAAATCAGTCTGTTACTTGTCAAGACTCCAACATTATCAGATCTTATATTTCTATCGTCTAAGGCACTTTGTACCGTATCAATCCACCTATATCTTGGTCTTCCTCTGGGTCGTTTTCCTGCCAACCTGGCAGAGAACACTTGTTTTGCTAATCTTTCCTCTCCCATTCTATTTAAGTGACCATACCATCTGAGATTAGCTCTGCTAACGAATTCCTGGATGCTGACAATGTCAAGTTCTTTCCTAATATCCTCATTTTTAATATGATATTGCCATTGATGCCATCTGTTCACGCCTCTAATCTTTCTCAGGACTCTCATATCTGCGGTCTCTAGTCTTTGGTCAAGTGTTTTACTTCTGACCCAGCTCTCAGATCCATAAGTTAAAATTGGTTTGAACACAGTCTTGTATACAGCTAATTTAGTGTTCCGACTAATTTCTTTCTTATTCCATATGAATTTATTCAATTGACTTCCCACGATACCAGCTTTGCTGATTCTGTTGTCTATTTCTATATTTAGTTTACTATCTTCAGTAAAAATTGTGCCTAAGTAGCTGAAATGTTTTACTTGTTCCACAGGTTCTCCATTCACAACACAGTTGACATTTTCATTGTCTTTGTCTTTTTATTGCTGACCTTCATACCATATCTATTACAACAGCTATTCAATTTAGTTAGAGAATCTTGCAGACTTGTAGCGGATTTATTTAGAAGTATAACATCATCCGCATAAAGCAAAGAGCTGACATTAACATCTCCAATTTTGATATCAGGTTTAATACCACATTCCTTCATAATGTGATCCATATAGATAATGAATAACAGAGGGGATAATGTACATCCTTGTCTCACACCAGATTTAATATTAAACCATCTTCCTGTACTTCCTTCAATTCTAACTGCTGACTCACAACTCAAATAAAGACTAAGTATTGCTTGATATAATGTCCCATTGACACCATATAACTGCAGCGTATTGAATAGCTTCTCTCTTGGCACCTTGTCATATGCCTTTTCCAAATTGACAAAACTTAAATACAGATCTTTGTTATATTCCCATGCTTTCTCGACTATTTGTTGTAAAGTGAAGATCTGATCCTGACAGCCTCTATTTGGCTTGAATCCAGCTTGTTCTTCACCAAGCTTTTCTTCCACAATTCTTCTCAACCGTTTCTCAAGTATACTTGCATAGATCTTGCCAGGAACATTCAGTAAGGAAATACCTCTGTAATTCTCACATTCAGTTTTGTTTCCCTTTTTATATATGGGTACTATGAGAGCTCTACTCCAATCATCGGGAATTCGTCCTTCTGTCCAGGCTTTCTGAACTATGCAGTGCAGCCACTGTAAGACTCTTATACCACCATACTTCAGCATTTCTGGTCGAATATCATCTACTCCTGCTGCCTTTCCACATTTCAAGCCCATATTTTTCCACATTTTTCAATTAAAATTTATTAAAAAATTTTTTTTTATAAATTTTAACTTGATAAATGAGCAAAGTCTTGCAATACGAGTATTACCTATACGCTTTGTCTGCCGAGAATCACATGATCACAAGCCGCTCGGGATTGTGGGTAATTGTCTCCCATGCTCAGTCTCAGTAGGCATACCTCATTCGTATAGCCAACATTCATGCTAGCGTTGTGACCATGTGTGTGTGCGTAAAGCATTTTGTGTCCAAATGTAGTGACTGTTCTTTATTAACTGTACTACGACAATGGCCCCAATGAAGAAAAGAGTTGAAAAGGAAGGTGGTAAGAAGGAGATGATTACAGTGGAAGTTAAGAAGGAAATCATCGGGAAGCACAAACAAGGTATGCAAGTGGCCGCCATCGCAAGATTTTATAAGAAGTATACGTCAATGATTTGCACAGTATTAAAGAAGAAAGAAGAACTAAGGTGGCTGGATGTAGCAAAAGGAGTCATGAGAGTATCAAAGCAACAGCCACGTATTCTGGAAGTATTCTGTAGAAAAAGTTGCTTTTGGTGTGGATAAACGAGAAGCAACTAGCAGGTGATACTGTGACTGAGAACTTGATCTATGAGAAGGCAATGGCCTTGTATGCCGACCTCGTAAGTAAACTGCCAGGTACGTCTACAGAAAATGAAGAAGGCTTCAAGGTGAGCAAGGGATGGTTTGATAACTTTAAGAGAAGTGGCATCCATAGTGTTGAGAGGCACGGAGTGGCTGCGAGTTCAGACGTAAAGGCAGCTGAGGCGTTCGTTGCCGAGTTCCAGAAGCTCATGGTTTCCGAGTGTTACCTGCCGCAGCCAGTTTTTAATTGCAACGAGAAGGAGCTTTTTTTGAAAAAAGATGCCAAAGAGAACCTACATTACAGCAAAAGAGAACGCAATGCTCGGTCACAAGCCCATGAAAGACGTCTCACCCTCTTGTTATGTGCTAATGCAAGTGGTGATTTCAAAGTCAAACCCCTGCTCATGTATCATTCTGAGAATCCACGAGCCTTCAAGAAATGCAAGGTGCAGAAGAGCCAGTTAAACGTTATGCGAAGGTCCAACAGCAAGGCTTGGATCACTCGCATTTTCTTCGTTGAGTGGATTAACGAGGTCTTCGGTCCTGCAGTGATGAAATACCTTTTAGAAAAAAAATTGCCACTCAAAGTCTTGCTGGTTATGGATAATGCTCCTGCTCATCCTCCAGGCCTTGAGGACAACTTACTGGAAGGATTCGAGTTCATTAAGGTCAAGTTCCTTCCGACCAACACTACTCCATTACCCCAGCCCATGGATCAGCAGGTCATTTCGAACTTTAAAAACCTTTACACCAAGGCACTATGTTAGCAATGCTTCGAGGTGACTGAAGGAACTAACCTTGCTCTCCGAGAGTTTTGGAAAAATCATTTCCACATCATAAACTACGTCAAGATCATCGATAAAGACTGAGATGGGGTCACCAAGAGAACCCTTTCTCGTAGACAGGCTTATACGTTGGTTATGCATTATTAAAACACTTAAGGAATTGAACAACGTAGTTAAGGATATAAATTAAATAATACTTTAATAAATATTTTCCGATATTTCGGCAATGTCACGTTGCCATCTTCCAAAGGAACTTACAAAAAAGGTACGTGCAACGTAGGCACCACAACACAGAAACTGGAAGAAAGCTACAGTGATACACCGTAGCAAATACAAATTTGAAAGACTGTTTATGGAATCAGTCTCAGCCTTAAGAAATTCTCCAAACCTCAACAAATTTGGTTGTATGCAACTGCCCCAAATTTGGGAGACCTACATCAGCAGAACTTCAGCACAACGGCCAAGAACACCTACTTAGCCCGCTAGAGGGCACCATCAGGACTGTTAGGAGAACAATAGCTTCAACTCTTCATTCCCAGTTTCTGTGTTGTAGTGCCTACGCTGCACGTACCTTTTTTGTAAGTTCCTTTAGAAGATGGCAACGTGACGTTGCCGAAATATCGGAAAATATTTATTAAAGTATTATTTAATTTATATCCTTAACTACGCTGTTCAATTCCTTAAGTGTTTTAATAATGCATAACCAACGTATAAGCATGTCTACGAGAATCAACATCATCCAAGGAGATACAATCGCACAGAAGGCCCGCCAATACGGTAAATTGAAATTGAAGCTGTCTAGACAATTAAATCGTCTAACTTTCCTGAAACGCTGCCGGGATAATAAAGTAATCCCGAACTGTGTAAAATTCAAGCACCGTTTTGTGTCACAAAAAGCTCTCCGAATATATAACGCGCTAGCTACACGAACAAATACCGCCACGCGGTCTCTCTTAGTGGACAATAACGAAGCTATTCGTGCCGTCGAAGATGAGCTTTCGTGCACTTTAAACCACGAACTTTGGTCGATTTTACATGACGTCTCATGTACCACTGCTGAGAAAGAATTTTAAAAAATACGAGGCCGACAGATGAAAAAATTCGAAAAATTAAAAAAGAACTCTACCGTCTTTCCAAAACCTGCTACCAACACCGTAATCAACCTTTCTTCAGTCACCCTGAAGCCCTCAACGCGCTGTCACGTGGCCACAACTTTGCCATTGCTCCCAAAAAGATACCTAGTGAGGATATTATGATCCAGATCGAACGCGGAATCCGCCACCTTCCACATCAAGTTGCCAACAGTGTAAGGCTGGATGTAGCCTGTGTCCTTTCCAAAGCAAGACCACCAAAAACCAACATATCCAGCAAGGAATATAAAGCTCTACAGGAAATGAAAAATAATAAAGAATTAGTTATCACCAAAGTGGATAAGGGAAATGCAACTGTAGTACTTAACCAAAAGGACTACACAGGTAAGCTGAATGCTCTTCTATTAGATCGGGCTACTTACCTCCCTATCAATTACAATCCCACCAACTCTCAAACTATAAAACTTCACAGGCTTCTTAAGAGAGTCACTTCTTGGCCTGTAGAAGTTACCAACAGATTAAAGCCGTTTAACTCTATACCCCCCCCCCCCCCGTATTTACGGACTCCCAAAAATACACAAAGAAAATGTGCCATTACGTCCCATAGTGGATGGCACTGATTCCTCCACATACAAAGTAGCTAAACATTTGGCCAAAGAGCTCACACACACTATACTGGCAACACACCATCACACATAAAAAACTCAGCCCATTTCAAAGCCAGCATAGAAAACCTTACACTCCAATATATACTGACATAATGGTCAGCTTTGATGTCTCCTCTTTATTTACAAATGTCCCACTCAAGGAAACTTTAAAGCTAATCCAAGCTAAATTTTCTCCCGATATCTCAGCCTTATTTCAGTTCACAATGAACTCAGGCTATTTCGTTTGGCAGGGAAAATTCTACAAACAAATAGAGGGGACAGCCATGGGTTCACCACTCTCCCCACCCTTGGCCAATTTCTTTATGGAGACCTTTGAAGAAAAAGCCTTAGCCTCTGTCCCACAAAAACCAACCATATGGCTTCGCTACGTTGATGATGTGTTCGCTATTTGGCCACATGGCTCTGAAACACTTCTCTCCTTCTTAACACACTTAAACAACCAACACCCCAAAATCAAATTCACCCTGGAAAAGGAGGAAAACAACTGCATCCCTTTCCTAGACACACTAGTCACCCGCCAGCCTAATGGAACCTTGGTTTTCTCAGTTTACAGAAAACCCACCCATACAGGCAGATACATTCACCAACAATCCCCCCCCCCCCCCTCACAACAATATGGAGTAGTGAAAACACTATACAACAGGGCTAAACTAATCTGTTCAAACGACTTGGCCCTAAACACTGAACTAAATCACATCCTCAACACTTTCTCAGCCAATGGCTACCCCTCAAAAAAATCCAAAAAATATTAGAACCTACAAACCACAGATCTCTCCCCCCCTCCAACATAAGGATTACTCTAAATCCATCACCATTCCTTACATTCGAGGCACCTCAGAAAAGATTACCAAAATCTTAAAAAAACATGACCTGACCTCCTGTTACAAACCTTACAGAAAATTGGCATCCCTTATCCGCTCCACTAAAGACCAACCACTTCCCCTAGACCTACCTGGTGTATACCAGGTCCCTTGCAGTTGTAAACTGTCTTACATTGGCCAAACAGGCAGGACAGCAAATATCAGAATTTCTGAACACAAGGACTACATCCGTTTTCACAAGTACAGCCATTCTGGGCTTGCGAACCATGCTCTGGATACATGCCACAGAATACGGTGGAAGAAAGCTACAGTGATACACCGTAGCAAATACAAATTTGGAAGACTGTTTATGGAATCAGCCTCAGCCTTAAGAAATTCTCTAAACCTCAACAAATTTGGTTGTATGCGACTGCCCCAAATTTGGGAGACCTACATCAGCAGACCTTCAGCCCAACAGCCAAGAACACCTACTTTGCCCACTAGAGGGCACCATCAGGACTGTTAGGAGAACAATAGCTTCAACTCTTCATTCCCAGTTTCTGTGTTGTAGTGCCTACGCTGCATGTACCCTTTTTTGTAAGTTCCTTTAGAAGATGGCAACGTGATGTTGCCGAAATATCGGAAATTATTTATTAAAGTATTATTTAATTTATATCCTTAACTACGTTGTTCAATTCCTTAAGAGAACCCTTAATTCTACTTGGAGAAAACTGTGGTCTGATTGCGTCGAGGGGTTTGCTCATGAACAGGAGCTGCCAGTTATCGATGAAATTGTGTCCTAGGGACTGGAGGTGAATGAGGATGACATTCAAGAGTTGGTGGAGGAACATGGCCAGGAGTTTACCACCGACGAACTGATGGATCTGCATCACGAGTAACAGCAAGAGGTTATGGAGGAGATCTCATCAGAGGAGGAGGAGGAGAAAAGGACAGAGCCATCCCTCTCTTCAAATGTGATTAAGGATGTATGTAAAATGTAGGAAACAGTGCAAAATTTTGTAGAAAAGCACCACCCGAGTAAGGCTGGGGCAGTGCGAGCGATGAATCCGTTTAACGACAATGCAATGTCATATTTAGGTGAAATCCTCAAAAGGAGGCAAAAGCAAGTGTCATTGGATAGGTTCCTTGTTAAAATTGCACAAAAAGAAAAGAAGTCAACCGAGAGCAGTGATTCCGTTAGTGACAATGAAAGTCATCCTACCCAATACAATTACTGCAATATGTAATTAATAAATTCGATTACTTTATATGTATTACATTTAAATAATAAAAATATAAAAAGGTATACATATATAAGGTATACGAAGATATACGTATTTTGTAATAATCATTTTTATATGAATATTTTTGAGTTTTGGAACGAATAATCTGAGTTTCCATTATTTCTTATGGGGAAATTCGCTTTGATATAAAAGAGCTTTGGATTACAAGCACGTTTCCGGAATGAATTATGCTCGCAAACCAAGGTACCATTGTATTTGTATTTTTAATTTATTTTTACATAATCTGGAAACCCTACTCTAGAGAGACCAAACATGGGACTTTTTCAAGCCCCTTTAGGTCTCCAATAAAGCAGGGTGGTAGTCTCACACTGGGCACTGAAATTCATCTCCCACCTAAAGACAATCGCAAACATTTGTGACCATGGTGGAATTTTAACCCACAGCTGTTGGTTGTAGAGCAAGTACACTAACTACTCAGCCAAACAGACCAGCTATCTACATCAATATTTTAATAGACAATGTATCTACAAGCTGTAGCTCAGTTGGCCAATGGCTTATCACCAAGTCCCCCCCCCCCCCCATTTAAGGATTACTTCGTCGTCGTCATCATGAAATTCCTGCCATGTACCCTCAAGGGGTTTACAGGATATGATAGCACTACATGAAAAATTTACATCATTCAACTTCCTATCTACAATTTTCCTTCAAATAAGTCAGTTACTTGTCAAGACTCCAACATTATCAGATCTCATATTTCTATTATCTAAGGCACTTTGTACCGTATCAATCCACCTATATCTTGGTCTTCCTCTGGGTTGTTTTCTTGCCAACCTAGCAGAGAACATTTGTTTTGCTAATCTTTCCACGCTCATTCTGTTTAAGTGACCATACCACATGAGATAAGCTCTGCTAACGCATTACTGGATGCTGACAATGTCAAGTTCTTTCCTAATATCTTCATTTTTAATATGATATTGCCATTGATGCCATGTGTTTATGCCTCTAATCTTTCTCAGGACTTTCATATCTGCAGTCTCTAGTCTTTTATGGATCTAACCTGCTCTCAGATCAATAAGTTAAAACTGGTTTGAACACTGTCTTTTATACAGCTAATTTAGTGTTCTGACTAATTTCTCTCTTATTCCTTATGAATTTATTCAATTCACTTCTTAGGATACCAGCTTTGTTGATTCTGTTGTCTATTTCCATATTTAATTTATCATCTTCACGAAAAATTATGCCAAAGTAGCTGAAATGTTTTACTTCTTCCACAGGTTCTCCATTCACAATGCAGTTGACATTTTCAATGATTCTGCCCATTTTCATTGTCTTTGTCTTTTTATTGCTGATCTTCATACCATATCTATTACAACAGTTATTCAATTTAGTCAGGGAATCTTGCAGACTTGTAGCAGATTTATTTAGAAGTATAACATCCTCTGACATTAACATCTCCAATTTTGACATAATGTTTAATACCATTTTGATTCATAATGTGATCCATATAGATAATGAATAACAGAGGGGATAACGTACATCCTTGTCTCACACCAGATTTAACATTAAACCATCTTCCTGTACTTCCTTCAATTCTAACTGCTGACTTACTACTCAAATAAAGACTAAGTATTGCTTGATATAATGCCCCATTGACACCATATAACTGCAGCGTATTGAATAGCTTCTCTCTTGGCACCTTGTCATATGCCTTTTCCGGATCGACAAAACTTAAATACAGATCTTTGTTATATTCCCATGACTTCTCAACTATTTGTCATAAAGTGAAGATCTGATCCTGACAACCTCTATTTGGCCTGAATACAGCTTGTTCTTCAACAAGCTTTTCTTCCACAATTCTTCTCAACCATTTCACAAGTATACTTGCATAAATCTTACCAGGAACACTCAGTAGGGAAATACCTCTGTAATTCTCACATTCAGTTTTATTTCCCTTTTTTACATATGGGTACTACGAGGGCTCTACTCCAATCATCGGGAATTCGTCCCACTGAACTATGCAGTGCAGCCACTGTAAGACTTTTATACCAGCATACTTCAGCATTTCTGGTTGAATATCATCTACTCCTGCTGCCTTTCCACATTTCAAGCCTTTGATGGCTTTTCTACTTCAAGTATGGATATGTATTCCTGACTGTGTGTGTGTGTGTGTGTGTGTGTGTGTGTGTGTGTGTGTGTGTGTGTGTGTGTGTGTTGAGTGTTTTTTTACCACTCTGCTATCACTGCTTCTTTATTTAGCAATTTTTTGAAGTAATTACTCCATACTTCAAAGATATCTATTTCTCCTATTTTCATGTCACCTTTATCATCTTAATTCCTTTTACAGCAGTCTTTCCACTATTTCTGAGCTTATTCAACAACCTCCAGAATATCTTCCACCTTCTTGATATTTATTTTCTATGTTCTTGCTAAAGTCCTCCCATGACTTTTGTTTAGGTAGTTTTACACGTGTTTAGCTTTCTTACATTTGTCTCTGTATTCTCTAAGAGCACAAGCTGACTTATTTGCCAGGAACTTTTGATACGCTTTCTTCTTTTCCTTCACTGCCTCTTTGACTTCCTGTGTCCACCATGGAGTTCTGATATTTCTGTCCTTGCAGACAACCTCACCATATGCCTCCTTAGCTGAATAAATCAGGATTTTCTTCAAGGCTTGTCAATGAATCTCCAAGGTTTTGTTTTTGTTCTCAAACTCTTTCATTTTTTCTTCAATAATCTTTGTGTATTTTCGTCTACAGTTCACATCTGAGAGCTGCTCAACTGTTATTCGCTTTAAAACTTTCTTAAATGTTATTCTTTTCAATATGAAATTTTATCCTGCTCAAGACTAAATAGTGATAACTTCCAATTTGAAATCCTCTGTACACTCTGGCGTCCTGCACCAGGGAGAAAACATCACTATCAATAATAACATAGTCAATGAGACTTTTCTTATTCCTTGCCTCTTCTCTCCATGTGAATTTCTGCACATTTTTATGTTGGAACATGGTGTTAGTAATAACAGTCCATGTCCTGAGCAGAAATCCAACAGGTATTTGCCATTATTATTAGCTTTGCTCTTTTCTCCAAATTTTCCCAAAATATTTTTGTATGTCTGACAATCATTTCTTACTCTGCTATTTAGATCCCCAACAAGGACCAACTTTTCCTTTTTCATTGTGTCAGTTGCTTTCTCTAAAGTCTCAAAAAATTCCTTCACTTCTATCTTAGTAGAACTTTCTGTGGGACCATAGGCACAAATAAGTCTCACTGTCCTGTTCCCCATTCTGATATTTGCCCACATCACTCTACTTGAGACTGTCTGCCATTCAAGAAGAATAGCCTTGTATTTAGTGTTGAATACTATGACCACTCCTTCGTTTCCTTGATTGTCATTACCGATATATAACATTTTGATTTATTGCTCAGAGAGATGATTATTATTATGGATCTCACCAGTTTTTGTCTATTTTGTTTCAGTCATCCGTATTATGTCGACCTGGTACTTATCTAATTCCTCAGCTAGCTCCATTACTTTGATATTCAGGCTTCTTATATTGATAGTACCGATCTTTAACTCTGGTGATATTTAGTTGGGGTGTTTTTTCAGATTTATTCCAGTAGCTGACTTTTTGCTGTTTGCCCTGGTGAAAACAACAGGGGTCTTGTTTAATCAGACGACGCCCCAGACGGAATGAAATTTTTTTATGTTGTACCATCCTTTTGTATTTTGGTTTAAGCCAATAAGAATACAATTTGGTCGGCTAAATCACAAATTGCCAGCCCATCCTCGTTCGTTCAGTATCCGGGTAGATACCCAACAGTGTGTACCTCGAGAAAGTGAGGATTGGACATTAGGTCAGAAACCCTGGTCGGTTCTCCACATTTCTTTAAAGGCTATATGGAGGTCTCCTCTCAGTTATATAGCTTTGAGCCTTAAGCACCCCCTAAGGACTACGTTTTACAGCATATTATGTGATTTTGTGGTATGTGGTGCTTGCGGCACATACGCATCCTGGTAATTAAATATGTAGCAGGTGAGAGATTGGGGAGTGCATGTCTACAGAAAATGTAGAAAATCTGAAGATCTCTGTGACTTTAGAAATTATTATTATGGACCTCAGGCAGCATTATGTCAGTGCTGACATAAATACTGACTGAGAGAGAGAGAGATGAGTAGTGTGATTGAGGGTGAAGATGATGAATGGAATGTGAATGAAAAAAGGAGTGCATGTCTACAGAAAATATTGAAAATGGGAAGAACTTCGTGATATAGAAATTAGTATTATGGACCTCGGCAGCGATAAGTCAGAAATGGGTGAATAGTGACCGAGAGAGAGAGAGAGAGAGAGAGAGAGAGAGAGAGAGAGATGAGGGTGAAGATGATGAGTGGAATGTGAATGAAAAAATAAAAGGAGGGAATATAGTAGGTTTGAAATATCGTTAAGTTTTTGAAGATGGTGTTAATTGGGAGGATGAATGTTGAACAAGAGTAGGCAGCTTGCAGAGAGAGAGATGCACTGAAAGAAAAAGTGGAATGTATCAGGAACCAACTGAGAAGCATGAAGGCTGAGATTAGGTGACTGGAAACAATGAATGCAAAGCAAACCAGAACAGGAATGAGAGAGAGTTATGGGAATGATGGAAAGAGAGAGAATAGCAGAACCACTAAAAGAGAGGGAATGAGAGAAATGTGAGACAGTTGTGGAACCAGGGATGGAGAGATAACAGGACAATGGGGAGAACCAAAAAGAATATGTTAGAGGAGAGAGAGAGAGAGAGTGATGGATGCAGGAGAGCATAAAAGAAATAGAGTGGTAAGAGGTGTGATGTATGGAGACTCGATGATCTGTGGTGTAAAATAGAGAATGCCAGAAGAGTGTTTGCCTGGAGGTTGTATGGAAGACAGAGATGGAAGATAGTGAGTGCATTGTCCCAGTATAATAATGCAGAGTTATGGAGAAGAGCGTCAATAATGAGTAGTCAGAATATGTCTAAAGAGAGGCTTGGAACATGTGGATGCCTGGCAGGCATTTGAAGACTGTATGCAAGAGACAGCTTGCATTTGAATGAGGAAGGATGTAGGCATTTGGAGAGAATGCTGTTCTTTGAACAAGTCAATGTGTTACTGCAGTAGAATTATCAGAGTGGCCTCTTGTTGGAATAGGTACTTGGGAGAATACATCAGGTAATGCTGAATCCAGTGGAGTCTGGAGGATATATTGATAGGTATAGAAACAGTGACAATGCCTCGAATCTGTATACTAATGCCAGGAGTAGTCAGGATAAAGGAGATGAATTGCAGTGCTGATAGCATCAGCCTGTCCAAAGATTATTGGCATCTCTGAGACAGGGTTGACAGGAGTAGAATTAGCAGGGAATATCATTTTACAGCAGGATAGGAAGGACAAAACAGTAGTGGAGTGCTACTTATGATAATTGATGACTTATGTTCTCTCAGTGTGGAGGATTTGGAGGGCAATGGCATTAATAGTTTTGAAAGCATATGGTGTGAGGTAGAGGTGGGCAGAACAGGATATTTAGTGGGGTGTTGCTATAAGCCAGGAAGCATAAGGAATGAAGAGCAGGAGACGTTTAGGCAGTTGAGCTTGGTGAGTGCAAAAAAAAAAAAATATTGTTTTGGGAGATTTTAACTACAGCAGTAGAAATTGTGAAGAGCAAACTGCATGTGGTAGTAGTAAGGAAATAGAATTTCTGGAATTCTTGAGGGACAAATGTCTTCGACAACATGTAACAGAAGAAACATGAGGTTCAGAAGTTTAAGATTTGGTCATAGAATCAGAAGATTAATTATAACTGAGATGGCCTCTCTGCCCTCAGTTGGAGAGAGTGACCATGTGATTTTGACTTGGAAGATGAATACACATACATGAGTCAAAGAGAAAGAAATCTATGCGGAATTATAAGGCAGGTAATAAACAAAAGTCATGGGAGGCCTTTGGTAAGAACAGAGAAAATAAATATGAAGAAGGTGGCAAAATATTCTGAAGGTTGTTGAAGAAGAAATGGAGGAAAGAGTGCTGTAAAAGGAGTTAGAGATGATAAAGGTGACATGAAAACAGGAGAAAAAGATATCCTTGAAGTATGGAGTAATTAGTTCGAAAAATTGCTAAATAAAACAAGCAGTGATAGCACAGTGGTGAAAAACACTCAACAGGCATACAGTCAGGAATACATATCCATACTTGAAGTAGAAAAAGCCATCAAAGGCTTGAAATGTAGAAAGGCAGCAGGAATAGATGATATTCGACCAGAAATGCTGAAGTATGGTGGTATAAAAGTCTTACAGTGGCTGCACTGCATACTCCAGAAGACCCGGACAGAGGGACGAATTCCCAATGATTGGAGTAGAGCTCTGATAGTACCAATATATAAAAATAAAATAAAAGTGAAGGTAAGCATTACAGAGGTATTTCCCTACTGAGTGTTCCTGGTAAGATTTATGCAAGTATACTTGAGAAACGGTTGAGAAGAATTGTGGAAGAAAAGCTGGGTGACGAACAAGCTGGATTCAGGCCAAATAGAGGCTGTCAGGATCAGATCTTCACTTTACGACAAATAGTTGAGAAGTCATGGGAATATAACAAAGATCTGAATTTAAGTTTTGTCGATTTGGAAAAGGTATATGACAAGGTGCCAAGAGAGAAGCTATTCATATGATGTCAATGGGGCATTATATTAAGCAATGCTTAGTCTTTATTTGAGTTGTAAGTCAGCAGTTAGAATTGAAGGAAGTACAGGAAGATGGTTTAGTGTTAGACATGGATGTACATTATCCCCTCTGTTATTCATTATCTATATGGATCACATTATGAAGGAAAGAGGTATTAAACATGATATCAAAATTGGACATGTTAATGTCAGCTCCTTGCTTTATGTGAACGATGTTATAATTCTAAATAAATCCACTACAAGTCTGCAAGACTCCCTGACTAAATTGAATAACTATTGTAATAGATATGGTATGAAGGTCAGCAACAAAAAGACAAAGACAATGAAAACAGGCAGAATCGTTGAAAATGTCAACTGCTTGTGAACAGAGAACCAGTGGAACAAGTAAAACATTTCAGCTACTTAGGCACGATTTTTAGTGAAGATGGTAAATTAAATAATGGAAATAGACAATAGAATGAACAAAGTTAATGGTAGGAAGTCAACTGAATAAATTCATATGGAATAAGAGAGAAATTAGTCAGAACACTAAATAGTATACAAGACAGTGTTTAAACCAGTTTTAACTTATGGATTTGAGAGCAGGTTAGATCCATAAAAGACTAGAGACTGCAGATATGAGAGTCCTGAGAAAGATTAGAGGCATAAACACATGGCATCAATGGCAATATCATATTAAAAATGAAGATTTTAGGAAAGAACTTGACATTGTCAGCATCCAGGAATGCGTTAGCAGAGCTAATCTCAGGTGGTATGGTCACTTAAACAGAATGAGCGTGGAAAGATTAGCAAAACAAATGTTCTCTGCCATGTTGGCAAGAAAACGACCCAGAGGAAGACTAAGATATAGGTGGATCGATACAGTATAAAGTGCCTTAGATAATAGAAATATAAGATCTGATAATGTTGGCATCTTGACAAGTAACAGACTGATTTGGAGGAAAATTGTAGATACGCAGTTAGTAATGATATAAATTTTTCATGTAGTACTATCATATCCTGTACACCCCTTGAGGATACATGGCAGGAATTTGATGATGATGATGTAATTATAATAGTCTTAGATATCAACTTGGGGAAGTTTCTTGTAGGGAGGAATAGGAAAGTATTGATGATATCTTATCATCAATACTTGGGAATTTGTGAAGGAATAATTTTTAGCAGCAATAGCAATCTGTATACCATGAATGAAGAAGAGAACACAACAATTGTGTAGAGTGCATGACAAACAATATCAAATGAGAACTTCAGGTAAAAAAGAGGTTATGGAAGAGATATAAAGAAAGGAGTGGAGAGCAGATGCATGAAAAATATAAGACTCAGGTCATCATCATCATGAACCATGGGCTCACTGCTCATTGGTGTCTGATGCCTCCTTCACTATCTTCTTCCACCTTTCTTTGTCCAGTGCACAGTGTCACAGTTCTTGTATACCCATTCCACACAAGTCCTTTATGTCGTCTATCCATTCTCTGTATGGTGTACCTCTTCTGTTCACACCGTCCATAATACCAAACATGAATGTCTTTATCTTCCGGTCCTCACTCATTGTGCAGATGTGTCCAAATAATTGCAGCTTTCATTTTATAATCTTCTGCATTAGATTCTCCTTTGGTTGTATCTTCTGATAGAGCTCTTCATTTATGACTAACTTTCTGTACCCATCCTATTCTTAGAATCTTCATGTAACAAGTTCTTTCAAATGTTAAAATTATTTTTCTTGATTCCTTATTTATTACCCACATTTCAGATCCATACAGTACACCACTAAAGATGCATGATTCCAGTACTCTTAATTTTGTTTGCAGGCTGATCACTTTACTTTTCCAGATGTTATCCACGGCCTTCAGATATGTTCTTCTCTTTGCAAGCCTGATCTTTATTTCTTTTTTACAGTCCAAATCATATGTCATTTTACTTCCCAAATATGTGAATTGTTCTACATTTTCTATACAAATTCCACTTACTTGTATCTTTCGTTTCATGTTCTTTTCACCAAATACCATTGTCTTTGTTTTTTACAAGTTCATAAGTTCAAATCTCTTTCCTTCTTCATTTAACAGTTTCAATGTTTTTTGTAGTTCTCTTTCACCTTCTTCAATAATAATAATGTCATCTGTAAATCTCAGACTGTTAATTCTCATCCCGTGCACTGATATTCCCTTTGCATCTTCCTTCATTTTATCCATTGATTCTTTCTAAATGTGCGATGAAAATGATTAGTGATATTGTGTCCCCTCTAGTCCAGTACCTCTGCTTGTTTTAAACCATTTCCCGAAATCATCACCTATTCTAATTGCTACAACTGTATTCTTATAAACATGTTTTAATATAGCTATTAGTTTTCTGTCAATTCCATAGGATTCTAGCACTGCTAATGTCACTTTCTCGTCAATACTGTCAAATGCCTTCTGAAAATCAACAAAGCAGTTATGTGTTTTTGTTTTTTCTCCTAGCTTTCTCTGCTAACCGCATTGTCAAAATTTGTTGAATTGTCGTTCTGTCTTTCCTATATCCTGCTTTCTCATCTGCAAGGTATGTGCTTCCAATTGTGTTCTTAATCTGTCAATATCATTATCATCACCTTACCAAGATGGCTTGTCAAGGCAATTGTTCTATAATTTTTACATTCTAGCTTATTTCCTTTCTTGTATAATATCACTAATATTGATTTCACCAATTCCTCTGGCATTTTCCCTTCTTTCCATACCATATTGCATAGTTGGTGCATTTCTGTAACTATACTTTTGCCACCATATTTAATCATTTCTTCAGTGATGTCATCATTACCAAGACTCTTGTTGTGTTTTAGTGTCCTATTGCAAAATTTTTCTACCTCTCCTCTTAAAATGTCCATATCATACTTATTACATGGTGGTGATATCTGCTTCATTTCTTCAGTCTGTTTCCCAACACTATCTAAATGTAGTTTTTTTTTTTTAAATATAACCCACTACAGTATCTTGTCCACCGCTGTACAATTTTATCTTTACTCATCAATACTTTGCCTTTTTCATCTTTAACTGTGGTCTGTTTTGGTTGCCACCTTCTATTAATGGTTCTAATCATTTTGTACACCTCCCTAGTTTTATGCTGTCCATAGTGCTGTTCTATATTACTGCATTGGGCTTCTGACCATTTCATCTTATCCATTCTGACTGCTTTTTTCACCTTATTACACTTTCTTCTATATTGCTCCTCTATTTGTTCTGATGTACCCCTTCTTATCTTCAACATTTTTTTCTCCTGTACTGTTTCTTGTCTAATCCACTTCTTGATATTCTCTTCTTCTGGTACTGTTTCTTCAAATGCATCTTCTATCACCTTCATTACTCCTTTCACTCTTAGATTTGAATTTTTTTCTTTGTCCACACTTTTAAGTTTCTCTTCTAATACTGTTCTGTACCTTCTTCCTATTTCTGCTTCACTTATTCTTGCTGTATTTCTTAGTTTCTGATGATAGGGTTTACATTTTCTTTTTAATTTCAACTTGATGTTTGCAATCACTAAACTATGATCTGAGTCTATATCTGCTCCTTGAAAAGTTTGACACTGCTGTATGATACTGATGTTATCCATCTTCTTTTAATTGTAATCATATCAATCATGTTCTTGGTTTTCCCATCATTTGATTGCCACGTACATTTTCTACAAACCTTTTGTTGGAATCTTGTGTTGCAGATCATCATCTCGTGGTCCACAGCAAATTCTAACATTTTTTCATCTTGGTCATTTCTTTCTCTGAAACTATATTTTCCCATGATGCTTTCCCAACCATCATTATCTATTCCAACTTTGGCATTCCAATGTTCTTCAATAATTAGTACATCTTGCTTTGGTATTGTTTCTACTCTCTCTGTCAGATCTTTGTAAAATAAGTCAATATCCTCATCTGTGCTGTCAGATGTGGGTGCATATATCTGGACTATTGATATATTAAATGGTTTTGCTTGAAATCTTGCTACTATGATTCGTTCATTGACTGGTTTGTATCCTAACAGTGCCTTTCTAGCTCTTTTGTTAAAAAGGAAGCCACCTCCTGTTTCGAGCTTGTTGTCATGCCTTGAACATATGACTTCGCATCCATTTATATCTCCTGATGATGTTCATCGCATCTCTGCCAGTCCTAATATATCACACCGATATCTCTTCATTTCCTCACGAAGTAGTTCTAGTTTTTCTGACATCCAAAGTGTCCGTACATTCCATGTTCCTACTGATAGTAGTTCTGCTAGTTTCAATTTCTGTTTCCTTTCGATATCCCACTTTTCGATTCAACTCCAATCGCTCGATTGGTATCACGGACCTTGTTCATCCGGGCGATATCTGAGCCAGAATGTTTTGGCTGTTGATCATATAGGCATCAGATACAGGGTGTTCGGGATAAATTTGACAGTTTCGTAAGGAAAAAGAAAATCTTCTTTGTATCTATTAAATTTAATGAATTGACAAAAAAAACATTACAGGCAGAGTTAATTACAATACTATCAACAAGATTTACTCAAAATAACCACCATTAGCATCGATCACAGCTTCAATTCTGCTTCGGAACCTCGAACAAGCTGATGCTACAGTCTCCCTGGGAAGGGCCGCAAAAACTGTTTTAATTTAACCATTAACTGGGCTTTTGTATTACTGGAAGTGCGATTGGTGTCTTTTTCAACTGCGCCCCATACAAAATAATCCATGGGGTTAAGGTCTGGGGAGTTT
Source organism: Typopeltis vanoorti (assembly GCF_054136105.1). Taxonomy (NCBI): domain Eukaryota; kingdom Metazoa; phylum Arthropoda; class Arachnida; order Uropygi; family Thelyphonidae; genus Typopeltis; species Typopeltis vanoorti. The sequence goes on from NC_143558.1 coordinate 109,126,107, forward strand.
GGAGGCCAAACATTTGGACTGGTGAAGTCGTAGAAATTTTCAGACAACCATTTTTGACTTTTCCCAGAGGTGTGGCAAGGGGCCGAATCCTGCTGCCATACATACGGCCTACCATTGGCTACCCTTGTTATCCAGGGCTTGACTACAGTTAGCAACTCCACGAACAAAGCCCGAATTCCAATGCCAGGGTTCTTCAACACCTGTTCCTGCAGATTTGCGACGAATTCTGCTGTACGAATGCAATCAGATCGTCTGCTAGGGATCTTTCTTCTTGCTACATCCTCGTAGTCACCATTGCAAGTCTCTAGTTCATGCCTGATTGTTTTTACTGTATTCAGGGAGCATTGGGCAGCAGTCGTAATATCCTTATTTTGATGGCGGGCACGAATCATCATGATACAAGTTATTCTCTTCCATGATTCAGGTGGGTTCCAGCTATCCATCCTTTCTGACATCTTGTATATGAATGAAGAAGGGTCCAAACTTTTAAATGAAGAGAAGTGTGTGTTAATACATGTAACTTACGGAAAAATATAATTAATTATAAATATGTCAAATTTATCCCGAACACCCTGTATATATATATAGGCACTCAGGCCAGGAGAGTGATTAGTATGGTGAGGAAGGCAAAACTGGAATACGAGAAGAGATTGGCCCTGAGATCCAAAGAAAATCCTAAGGAATTTTTTTTGCTATGCAGCCAATAGGAGGAGAAATGATTGTGGAAGAATGACATTGTTGGATAAAAATGGGAACAGTGACTGATGCAATGGACATAGTGGAGTTGTTCAATGAATCATCCTGGAGAAGTAGGTTTTAATACTAGAGGGATAGGGTTTAGAAATGCAAGAAGAGAGTGTGTTTCAAATACTGAGTACTCTGGATGTCAATAAAGCAATGGGACTGGATGAGTTTTTCACCATGGGTTTTGTGAGAATGTGCTAAAGAACTGAGAGCTCCACTGACCTGGCTTTTCAATGAAAGTTCCTCTGTTGGAGGAACTGCACTGGAGGAAGCGTGTGTGTGGGTGGGGTGGGGAAGAGATATGGGGGTGATATCTGATAGAAACCTGAAATTCAGGGAAGATATTGCAAAAGTGGTGAAGGTAATCCAGAGAATTGCTGCAATACTGAGAAGCTCATTTCCAGCTATACTGTGTGAATGGTAGGCGGTTATGAGAAAACCTGAGTTAATCACCCCCTTGGCAAGAGGTAGCAGTGATATAGTATGGAGAATATTCTGATGGGAATCTCCAGGAGCTCTGACAGCCAAAGACTGTACCATGAATGCTTAAAAAGTATCAATCCATTGATGGTAATTGGGTATACCCATTCATAGTGTCTTACTTTACAAATGTGTTCCAGTAGGATAATGCACTATGTCACATTGCTGGTATGATATCATTCAAGAGTAATCACCAAACCTAACAGCAACTTAGGAGTATAACCAGAAACTTTGAATCCTGTGGAATATCAGGATTATGCACATCGATCAATCTGGTGTTTGAATTCTCAACCTCAAATGCTCATAGACTACAGGAAGAAATCCTCACAATGTGGTAGAGCAGCCCTCCTTCAATGTTCAAAATGTATCACAGAATACAGAATATACATCATACCACCCAGTGGCAGTTCCAGCAGTAAAGGGTGGGGAGGGTTTACAAACTGTTAGGATGGTGTCATAATATTTTCACTTGGTATGTGTGTGTGTGTGTGTGTGTGTGTGTGTGTGTGTGTGTGTGTGTGTGTATATGCAAGTTAAGGAGAAAGAAGGAGCATGCTAATGTATTTCATGAACAGCTAGATGACAATATGAGGATGGCAGTTCTAAAGAACAGAAAAGTAGATGTAATGAAAAGAAGATGAATGAGAAGAAGGTTCAATAAGTTTAAAGTGAATGGAACATGATGTTGATCAACAACAGTTTGTTTTTGAACATGCTTAGAGAAAAGTGGAAAACTGATGAAAAACATCTAAAGCGATTAGAACATCTCTATGAGAGAGAAAAAGGGGTCCTATATTCATTAGATCATCTTTCTTGAAAGTATGCCTATACTTTTTCACATTTCCTCAGTGGCATGGAAACATACATTCCACACAGTACTCTGAACTGCCATTCCCTAACTAAAAACCTGGCTCTCCAAAAGATGTGCCAAGGCTGTACAGATGAAACACCAGACATGCCATAACTGGCTGAAATCAAGAACCTCATCCTCCTTCAGAGCTTATACTGAAGCCCAAAATAGATGCAAAAAAAAAAAAAAACAATCAATGATTCCAAAACAGAGTTCAAAAGAGCAAAAAAGCAAGAAACTAGCAGCCTGCCTAAACGGCAGCTGAGCCTTTTGGTCTCTCGGCAAAGCAATTAGCCGTAACTTCTGCTCAACACTATTCCCACCCTTATCATACCTAGATGGCTCTACTGCATTATCACCCACAGAAAAAGCCAATCTTCAGGCTCCACACTTTGCTTCCAATGCATGCATGCATAACTGATAATGTTAAATGTCCCCCAACCATTCCAGACACCCAACATAAAATGCCCCCTATATCCTTTTGCCAGGATGAGATCAGAAAAATACTGTCCAAATTAGACACAAAAAAATTCTCCTAGCCCTGATGGCATTCCCCCAATTGTCCTGAAAGTTTGTGCACCAGAACTGACTCCTATCATATGTCACCTATATATACTCTCTTACTCCACTAGAATCTATCCCACAAACTGGAAATTGGCCTATATCAGCCCATTCCCAAGAAGGTTGACAAGTCACTGCCGTCCAACTACTGCCCTATCTCGCTTACCTCAGTGTCCTGTCTAAAGTAATGGAAAAAATCATCAATTCCCAACTCCTACACTACCTTCAAGGCACCCAGCTAATAAACGACCACCAGTATGGATTCCATTGCTGCCAATCAACAGGAGATCTGCTCACATATGTCACCCATCTCTGAACAAATGCCATGCAGAAGTTTGGCGAATCTCAAGGAGGTTGCACTTGATATCTCCAAAGCCTTTGGCACAAAGGCTTACTAAGCAAACTACCATCATTTGGTCTGATCCAGGACTTTTGTAGTTTGATTGCCAGCTTTCTGTCTGGATGCACACTGTGTGTGATGATGGATGGCTCCCTATCCTCTCACCATTCAATTAATGCTGGAGTTCCACAAGGTTCTGTCATCTCACCAACCCTCTTCATACTATATATCAATGACCTACTTTAGTTGACCTCCAAACCAATACACAGTTTTGGAGATGACAGCATGCTACACTCCTTGCTTTCGTTTGATAAACTTTACCTTATACAACTCACCTCAATCAACAGAACATCAACCACCACCACCCTCAATTTCGATCTCTAAGCCATCCTACAATGGGGTTCGGATAACCACATCGATTTCAATGCTAACAAAACCCAGTTCTCTCCTATTTCCCATAAAAAAGAAACATTTTTTCCCAGTATCCTTTTTTAACGATACCCAAATTTCCAGACAATTTGAGATCTCTCTCTTCCTGGAATTACCCTCACATCAAACTTCTCTTGGCATAAACACATCACAACCATTGCAACCCCAGCTTCAAAAATACTAGGATATCTCTTTCGCTCAAGACATTACATCACCCCTGAACAGCTGTTAACATTATACAAATCACAAATCTGCTAGGGCTCATAAAAGCTCTTTCAAAATGCTTGACTCAATACAGAGGAGAGCAATTAGACTTATTAATGACCCGTCTCTTACCAACTCCCCCCCCCCTCACTTTTGCACAGACGTTTGGTTTTTGCAGTATGTCATCATCATCAAATTCCTGCCATGTACTCTCAAGGGGTGTACAGGATATGATAGTACTACATGAAAAAAATTACATCATTACTAACGTCCTATCTACAATTTTCCTCCAAATCAGTCTGTTACTTGTCAAGACTCCAACATTATCAGATCTTATATTTCTATCGTCTAAGGCACTTTGTATCGTATCAATCCACCTATATCTTGGTCTTCCTCTGGGTCGTTTTGCTGCCAACCTGGCAGAGAACACTTGTTTTGCTAATCTTTCCTTGTCAATTCTGTTTAGGTGACCATACCACCTGAGATTAGCTCTGCTAACGCATTCCTGGATGCTGACAATGTCAAGTTCTTTCCTAATATCCTCGTTTTTAATATGATATTGCCATTGATGCTATCTGTTCATGCCTATAATCTTTCTCAGGACTCTCATATCTGCGGTCTCTAGTCTTTGGTCAAGTGTTTTACTTCTGACCCAGCTCTCAGATCCATAAGTTAAAACTGGTTTGAACACTGTCTTGTATACAGCTAATTTAGTGTTCCGACTAATTTCTCTCTTATTCCATAAGAATTTATTCAATTGACTTCCCAACATACCAGGTTTGCTGATTCTGTTGTCTATTTCTATATTTAATTTACCATCTTCAGTAAAAATCGTGCCTAAGTAGCTGAAATGTTTTACTTGTTCCACAGGTTCTCCATTCACAACACAGTTGACATTTTCAATGATTCTGCCTATTTTCATTGTCTTTGTCTTTTTATTGCTGACCTTCATACCATATATATTACAACAGCTATTCAATTTAGTCAGAGAATCTTGCAGACTTGTAGCGGATTTATTTAGAAGTATAACATCATCCGCATAAAGCAAAGAGCTGATATTAACATCTCCAATTTTGATATCAGATTTAATACCACTTTATTTCATAATGTGATCCATATAGATAATGAATAACAGAGGGGATAATGTACATCCTTGTCCCACACCAGATTTAATATTAAACCATCTTCCTGTACTTCCTTCAATTCTAACTGCTGACTTACAACTCAAAGACTAAGTATTTCTTGATATAATGCCCCATTGACACCATATAACTGCAGCGTATTGAATAGCTTCTCTCTTGGAACCTTGTCATATGCCTTTTCCAAATCGACAAAACTTAAATACAGATCTTTGTTATATTCCCATGCTTTCTCGACTATTTGTCGTAAAGTGAAGATCTGATCCTGACAGCCTCTATTTGGCCTGAATCAAGCTTGTTCTTCACCAAGCTTTTTTTCCACAATTCTTCTCAACCGTTTCTCAAGTATACTTGCATGGATCTTGCCAGGAACACTCAGTAGGGAAATACCTCTGTAATTCCTACATTCAGTTTTATTTCCCTTTTAATATATGGGTACTATGAGAGCTCTACTCCAATCATAGGGAATTCGTCCCTCTGTCCAGGCTTTCTGAACTATGCAGTGCAGCCACCGTAAGACTCTTATGCCACTATACTTCAGCATTTCTGGTCGAATATCATCTACTCCTGCTGCCTTTCCACATTTCAAGCCTTTGATGGCTTTTTTTCTACTTCAAGTATGGATATGTATTCCTGACTGCATGCCTGGTCAGTGTTTTTTACCACTGTGCTGTCATCACTGCTTGTTTCATTTAGTAGTTTTTCAAAGTAATTACTCCATACCTCAAGGATATATATTTTTCTCCAGTTTTCATGTCACCTTTATCATCTCTAACTCCTTTTACAGCACTCTTTCCTCCATTCCTAAGCTTCTTCAACAACCTCCAGAATATTTTGCCACCTTCTTGATATTTATTTTCTATATTCTTGCCAAAGTCCTCCCATGACTTTTGTTTAGCTAGTTTTACACAGTGTTTAGCATTCTTGCATTTGTCTCTATATTCTCTAAGAGCATAAACTGACTTATTTGACAGGAACTTTTGATATGCTTTCTTCTTTTCCTTCACTGCCTCTTCAACTTCCTGTGTCCCATGGAGTATTGATTTTTCTATCCTTGCAGACAACCTCACCACATGACTCTCTGGCTGAACCAATCAGTGTTTTCTTCAAGGCTTGCTACTGAATCTCCAAGGTTTGGTTGCTGTTCTTAAACTCTTTCATTTTTTCCTTCAATAATCTTTGTGTATTTTAGTCTACAGTTCACATCCGAGAGCTGCTCAACTTTTATTCGCTTTAAAACTTTCTTACGTGTTATTCTTTTCAATACGAAATTCAATTTTATCCTGCTCAAGACTAAATATTGATCACTTCCAATTTTAAATCCTCTGTACACTCTGGTGTCCTGCACCAGAGAGAAAACATCAGTATCGACAATAACATAATCAATGAGACTTTTCTTATTCCTTGCCTCTTCTCTCCATGTGAATTTCTGCACATTTTTATGTTGGAACATGGTGTTAGTAATAAGCAGTCCATGGCCTGAGCAGAAATCCAACAGGTATTTGCTGTTATTTTTAGCTTTGCTCTTTTCTCCAAAATTTCCCAAAATATTTTTGTACGTCTGACAATCATTTTTTACTCTGCTATTTAGATCCCCAACAAGGACCAACTTTTCCTTTTTTCATTGTGTCAGTTGCTTTCTCTAAAGTCTCAAAAAATTCCTCCACTTCTATCTTAGTAGAACTTTCTGTGGGACCATAGGCACAAATAAGTCTCACTGTCCAGTTCCCCATTCTGATATTTGCCCACATCACTCTACTTGAGACTGTCTGCCATTCAAGAAGAATAGCCTTGTATTTAGTGTTGAATACTATGATCACTCCTTTGTTTCCTTGATTGTCATTACTGATATATAACATTTTGATTTATTGCTCAGAAAGATCTCACCAGTTTTTGTCTATTTTGTTTCAGTCATCCGTATTATGTCGACCTTGTACTTATCTAATTCCTCAGCTAGCTCCATTTCTTTGCCATTCAGGCTTCTTTCGTTGATAGTACCGATCTTTAACTCTGGTGATGTTGAGTTGGGGTTTGTTTTCAGATTTGTTCCAGTAGCTGACTTTTCCCTGTTCGCCCTGGTTCCCTGGCGAAAACAACGGGGACCTTGTTTAACCGGGCGACGCCCCAGCCAGCATGAAATTTTGTCATGTTGTACCATCATTTTTTATTTTGGTTTAACCAATAAGAATTCAATTTGGACAGCTAAATCGCAAATTGCCAATTTGCAGTATGTATATTCTACAAATATTTCCACGGGAAATGCTCATCTGAAATAATATCAATAATTCTTCCACTGAGTACTAATCTTGTTGGAATAAGTGCAGCTGCTGCTCAACATCCCTTCACAGTACACCTAGAAACAAACAGAACAAGTTTCTTTTCCTCCTCCTTCATCCCTGCAACTGCTGCACTGTGGAACAGTCTCTCCCCCCCCACTGCTGTGTTTCCTAAGGAATACAATTTACAGTCATTTCAATCAAATGTAAACAAGTTTCTCCTTTCCCAACCCACTACCCATACATGGTACTAATGTACTATAAGTTGAACAACCAACCTCTTGTGTATGGACTCAACATAAAAAAAATAAAATAAAATAAAAAAAATGCTTATTTTGCCTTCATGACTTGGAATAAGGTAAATGACTTACTTTATTCGTTTATGAATAAAACGAACTGAGAACCCAAATAAATGAAAACACATTCACATAAAAGTGAATGTTAGTTCAAAATTTGTAATATTTTTTGAAGAAAATTGTATTATCTTTACACAAATGTTTTGTAGTTTTTTTTCATATGATGTACCAGTACTGTTGAATTTAAAATTCAGCAGTTCTGATATTTTATTGATAATTTAAGTTAATTCAGTTTGATTTAAGTAATGAACTCTAAATTGAAGAAAGACTTGATTTGCTTCAGCTTAAACTGATGTGTAACCAATTATTGAATAACTGGTTATATTTTCCAGTTAATATAATTAAGATCATTATGCTTCACGTTTGAGAAGCTAACTAAATAAAATTTTTTGTTCATACCTGGAATTTTCTTGAAGACTGCAGATTTTTCAGGCATTTGTGGACTAAAAATTTCAACAGCTGTATACAGTTAAAGAAGAAAACAGAAGAGTACTTTTGAAAGGTATTACATTTATTATGTAAAAATAGTTAATTAACATAACCATCTGGAGCAGTGTTCTAGGAAAGGATCTAACACATTGAAAAACATGAATAATCCATTTTGGCATTTATGTATTCATATGTTCGTAAATATTTTCAAATTACAAACACTGAAAGTCATTTGTATGAATGGATTAAACCACTTATAATCTCTGTCCCTTTAGAAAAGTTCATATAATTAATCAACTAATTCTCAAATCAGCTTTTTTCTTCTTCTTCTTTTTTTTATTTTTTATTTTTTTTAAAGCTCTGATAACCGGAAGTTTCATATGTTCATTTTAACTGAAATAAAATATTTTTACTTCATCAACTGTATATTCAATGGCAATAACATTTTTAAACATTTACTTTTTAAAATCCTCTTGATGTGAACTAAGGACCGAGCCACACATCAACGCATCCTATCACTACTTCTATATCTTGTCTGAAGAAGTCACAAGCAACAAATATTCATTTAAGAGGAGATGAACCCTCTTATTTACATGGGCTAACAAATCCAAATGCTGTTTAGGATTAAGGTGATGTTCCAATTTAGCTGTCTTTCAACCACATTTATAAAGATTGCATTAATTGGAAAACTATGTTAATAATTGCAAATTTGCATGTCAGGAATCAACAACCCACAATCAAAATAACATTGGAGTTAAAAGTGTGAATGAACTGAAAGATGAGATGAATATCACATGAATTACTGAATATTTTGTTCATGATGTTCCTAATATAACCAGTGTCAACTCTCACTATAGGAAAGTCATAGCAACCACTGAGATAGTGTGTTATAATGGATATTTTGCAATAGTAAATTTCTTATAGTATAACATTGTACCTAAAGGGCTTTGGTTGGGGCTTTTAAGTAGTTTGTTACAGTAAATTGATTGAGGTACTCCATTAGCTAAGCTTAGATTAGAGTTCTCTGCATTTATCACCAAATACTCTAAAAGAATATACATATGATAAACAAACATAATATACTGAACTGACCTTATGAATTGAGTTGTTTGAGCCACAGTTGCTCAGTCAGTGTCACTGATGCTCTTTGGTTGGAAAGACCTGGGTTCAAATCATCTAGGATGTGAAGAACTTCTATCAGGACTTTTAAACTGAAGGTGAGCTTGTTTGTTTCATACAAAGGTGGCAGAGTTTTTCCTCCCAGAAACTTGGAATTTTCATTCTGCAAAACAGGCAAACCAGCCAGAACAACACACATACACAATTCAGACGTATGCCTTGGTTTCAAATGGGTTCCAATCAAATCTAGGATGTGAAGAACTTTCATCAGGACTTTTCAACTGAAGGTGTGAGAGCCTGTTTCATACAAAGGTTGCAGGGAGAAAAAAATTTCTCCCATAGACTCCAGTTTTTCATTCTGCAAAACAGGTAAACTGGCCAGAAGAACACATACACAAATCAGACACAGCAGAAAATGCAGACAGGATTAACTTTCCAAAGCAGGTTTCTAAGAAGCAAAGTCACTTGGGCTGTGACTGGCTACTGAGCCTAACACTACAGACAAGATGGAATTTTTTGAACGAATGAATGAATATGAAAAAATAAACCCATAAATTTAATTCACAAGAGAAAATCTTATTATCTGATTACTTTATTATCACCAAGATGCATGAAGAATCCACCAATCATGGAAATTATTCACTTGTCTTCCCCTACTATCCTTACTGTATTAAAAAAAAAGCTAGTTGAACATAAATTGTCAATGAATACAAATAACCCTCATCAACAATAATTCTAAATAAAACATCACACAATTTAAAGTATATTACAAAATTAACAATATTTGCAACAGTTAATAAATAATCTTGATAAAGTTAAAATTTCATTATCTCTCCCAAAAAAAAACATGATTAACACCTTTATGTTGTAGAAAGTTTTTTTTTTTTTGCTTGGTTACAAAGTAAACTTGATTACAATTATACTTGCTAAGAAATTATATTGTTGCTTTAATCCTTTATCTAAGTAAAAGAAACAAAGTTTGCATGTAAAGTAGAGGCTGTTAACTTCATATCAATTGCCTTAGTATCCCATAAGCCAAAGCACACTTCCTTTCAGGTATACAATAATTATTATTATGTTATGCATTATGGGATAGATCACTACCCAGACTGGTTTTAACCTTTACTGAAGTATCATCAGTCAAAGGTTGAATTAATGCAGAAGTCAATTATTTTCCATATACAAGTAGCAAAAAAGCACATCACCTTAATCTGGATCAGAGATAATTGCAGAAATTTTCTTTTCAATTAGCTATAAAGTAAATTATACTTGCCAAGAAATTATATTCTTATAAGACTATTACACTTTTTTTATATAATGTTCGTCAAGTAGCTTTATTTTATTGTCCTACATGTTTCGCCAGTTTTTTCTATCGGCATCTTCAGGGAATATAAACTAGTAAGCTATATGAAGGTAACAGACTAGGTTATAACTGATGGTTCTAATTCATATAAAAATTAGTATTGAACAAGGCAATGCGCGTGTCTCAGGAACGTGATTTATTCGTTATGGCTCATGATGTAATTGTCATGAAAGTTCATTTCTTTGATGTTTAATGATCTGATTAAAGCTTTCCAAATTTCTGGTAAGATTAGACCTTGATTCTTGTTTAGGTTTTCACTTTTATAGGCGACTGTAGCTGCTTCCTTGAAGGTTCTTGAATGGTAGTTATCTTCTATATAGGGCATAAGACTCTTATCCCACTCAATGTGATAGTTAGTAGAGGCAAAGTGGCAAGAAAGGCCTAAAATGTCTAGTCTGTTGTTTCTGACATATCCTATGTGTTCTTTCTTTCTTTCTCGTTTCAAAGCTTCTAGAGGTCTGACCTACATAACTAATACCACATGAGCAAGGTATATAATATACTCCAGAGTACTTGTAGAATGGATGAGGATCTTTCGGTGATCTTAAAAATTTCTGAATAGTGTTGATTGGCTTGAATGCTACTCTGATATTATGTGGTTTTAGAAGGTTAGCTAATTTTTTGGAAATGCTGCTGATAAATGGAATAGTAATAGTACTGAAATATTGGACGTCATCACTCTGTCTATGTGGTATATCAGTCAAGAGAATCTTGTTGTAGAGTCTTTTTGGATAACCATTTAAAGACAGTTCTCTGGATATTGTAGTTAATTCCATTTGTAGGTCATTCTTATCTGTTGTGTACTGTATAGCTCTTTTCTTGAGCATATGGATAATGTTAAGTTTCTGAGCTATATGATGAGACGAGTTGAAATGGAGGTAACGTCCAGTATTTGTAGGTTTTCTATAAACAGATAGGTTGATTTGTTTCTTTATTAGGATGTCAAGGAATGGCAGTTTTCCATCTTTTTCAATTTCTAATGTGAATTTGATGGTATGGATGGAATTTGATTTGGTTAAGGTAATCCATTTGTCAGCAGCATTTCCAAAAAATTAGCTAACCTTCTAAAACCACATAATATCAGAATAGCATTCAAGCCAATCAACACTATTAGGAAATTTTTAAGATCACCGAAAGATCCTCATCCATTCTACAAGTACTCTGGAGTATATAATATAACTTGCTCATGTGGTATTAGTTATGTAGGTCAGACCTCTACAAGTTCTGAAACGAGAAAGAAAGAAAGAACACATAGGATATGTCAGAAACAACAGACTAGACATTTTAGGCCTTTCTTGCCACTTTGCCTCTACTAACCATCACATTAAGTGGGATAAGAGTCTTATGCCCTATATAGAAGATAACTACCATTCAAGAACCTTCAAGGAAGCAGCTACAGTCGCCTGTAAAAGTGAAAACCTAAACAAGAATCAAGGTCTAACCTTACCAGAAATTTGGAAAGCTTTAATCAGATCATTAAACATCAAAGAAATGAACTTTCATGACAATTACATTATGAGCCATAACGAATAAATCACATTCCCGAGACACGCGCATTGCCTCGTTCAATACTAATTTTTTGTATGAATTAGAACCATCAGTTATAACCTAGTCTGTTACCTTCATATAGCTTACTAGTTTGTATTCCCTGAAGATGCCGATAGAAAAAAATTGGCGAAACATGTAGGACAATAAAATAAAGCTACTTGACGAACATTATATAAAAAAAAGTGTAATAGTCTTATAAATAATAGTCAAGAAAAAAATTCAACACAAATTATATTCTTGTTTAATCCCTTATCCAAGTGTAACCAAACAGAGTTTACTCGTGAAGTATCTTCATGACTTGGATTAAACAAGAATATAATTATTGTTTAATATAAACTTCTTGTAAAATAAATTCTTGTTTAATATATAAAAGAATATAAACAAGAATAGCTGCTCCGTAGTGCAATTGGAAGAACGATGGTACGTTGCGCCCTTCGATTAGAAAAGGCCTAAGTTCGATTCTCGTCATGATGGGAGGAATCTTTATATGGGTGTTTTCATATGAAGGTGAGTTAGCCGATCTCATACGCAGGTAGCAGGGTTTTTTCTCCCAGAAACTCGGGTTTTTTCATCCTGCATACAGATAAATCAGCCCTTCAGAACACACACAATTTACAGATAAAAAAATACTAGCTGTGGGGGTAGTGGTTGTGTGCAGTAGATGGCGTTAATGTAGGTGATTGGTAGTAAAGGAGACCGAGAGTTGTACAGTAGGTATCCTCCTGCGATGAGTTCTTCGGACTCCTTGAAGGTGTCATGAATAATAATAATAATAATAATTTCTTGGCAGGTATAATTCATCTTGTAACCAGAAGCAAAAATACTTTTACAAATATCTCAGATCCATAGTATTTTAATAATAGGGAGATACACTTTTTACTGCTTGATTATGGAAAATATTTTACTTAATTCTTGATTTAATCCTTTATCCAAGTTCTGATCTTCACAACTTGGACAAAGGATTAAATATAATTTCTTGATAAGTAAAATTTATTTTGTAAGCAAGTGAAAATATATTTAACAACTATCTTTAATCCAAAGCATTTTAATAATAAGGTGATGAACCATATCTGCTAGTTGTATATGGAAAATATTTGACTTCTACATTAACTCAACCTCTGACTGATGAGACTTCAATAAAGGCCAAATATTTTGTGAGTAGTTGTACCCCTTCCCATAATGCAAAGCATTATACACCTTAGAAAGGAAGTATGCTTTGCATTATGAGATACTAGGATGTAGTGGTCAGTGTCCACATGCTGAGAAAGGCCAGATTTAGATGTTTATTATTGTTAATATAAGATTGGTGTCTTGTAGTCTTATTTCGACAGAATGTCCTTTTGTCCAAAGTCTGAGTGGAGGAACTCACGCTGAACTTGGTAAACATCAGATAGAGAGAGACGGGGCAGCTTATCTTTCATGGATGGTAACCAAAAGGAAATTTTGTTGATAGGGAAAAAAATAGGAACTAAATGATATCTTGTCAGGATCTTAGCAATTGTCTCAGAATTGCCTACAATATATGGAATAGGGACTTACCATACAGGTTCAGGGTTTTTGGTGATGGGCTTGTAAGAGAGTCCAAGATGAATTTAAACTTCCTGAGGTGAAACCGTTCTATAGTAAGATGCAATGGATGGTGTTCAATTCTTGTTGGAGGGCTTTTGAATTAGAGAAGACAACATGTGCTCTGTTGAGCAAAAATTTAAAGAAGCCTATTTTTTGAGATGAATGATGTGCTTAATGCATTTTTGAAAATTATGGAGACAACTACCATGTTTGAATAAAAATTTTAGTTTAATATAACTAAAATCTACATTTGACGTTTCACCCTTTATGTCAAGGTCATCTTCTGGAGCATACAACTATACACAGAAAACAAGCTACACTACAATCAAACTGGCTTCTTAAAGACACTGACCAACTGCTACAACAATTGTTGGCCTGACCTCTGGTGAAAAAAATAAAATAAAATAAAAATAAAATAAAATAAAATAAATAAAAAAATAATAATAATTATATATAAATCATTATTATTTATTATTATTTAAAAAAATTTTTTAAAGTTTTTTTTATTTATTTATTTTTTATTATTTTTTTTTTTCACCAGAGGTCAGGCCAACAATTGTTGTAGCGGTTGGTCAGTGTCTTTAACAAACCAGTTTGAGTGTAGTGTAGCTCGTTTTCTGTGTATAGTTGTATGCTCCAGAAGATGACCTTGACATAAAGGTCAAAACAATGAATGTAGATTTTAGTTATATTAAACTAAAGTTTTTATTCAAACATGGTTGTTGTCTCCATAATTTTCAAAAATGCATTTGGATCACCGTGTAAGCCTAAAAGAAAGGATGTGCTTAATCTTGCTGTATGTAGGAGTCTGTGAAGGTAGTTGACATTGAATAGAAGTGGCAAGTATTTCAGAAGAGGTATGGGAAAGGAGGACATCCAGGAAAGCTAATTGTCCATCCTTTTCTTTTTCCATCATAAAGCTGATGCGTGAGTGTAGGCTGTTGATTCTGGTTAAAAAGCTAAGTAGAGATTTTTTGGAGTCTGGACTACGGGCGAACACATCATCTCCATATTAGACCCAAAAGAAAAGTTGGGGTTGTATTGATGAGAATAGAGATTCTTCAAGATGCCCTAAGTAGAAATTAGCAAGTTTAGGTGACAAGGGACCTCCCATGGCAGTTCCTTCAATCTATCTGTTTGCAGAACTGGTTCCTGCAGATGAAATAGCCTGAGTGCATGACAAATTTGAATATTTCAGTTATGTTAAGAGGAAACTCATCCGATAACAGTTGGAGTGTGTCAGTCAAAGGTACACTAGTAAATAAGGACTGGATATCAAGGCTAATCATGAGGTCTGTATGTTGAAGGGTCAAGTTTTTTATTTTGTGAAAATATCAGATGAATTCTTCACAGAGGTTTGTGTGTGTGGCCAGTGCAGGAGCTTAAAAGACAAGCCAGGAATTTGGCTAAGCAACAGGAAGTTTAGCTCTGAGTAGCACCCAGAAGACTTGAAAGAAACCATCAAATCGTCACTTGCTCATCACATTTATGAACTACGAGCCGGCAAAAATGTGATCTCCCCCTGAATACCTGCAATATCTTCTATTGGAAAATGGAAAAAATTAAAATGGAAACATGGAAAATTTTCCAGAAATAATATCTATAATACTAATACCTTTTATCTTAAACAGCGATCTCGTCTCCTTAGTTTTTAGACTTCTCGAGGCAGTCTCTACAATGTTCTTACAAAAAAAAAAAAAAAAAAAAAGCAACTTATTCTCCACCACAAGTTTCACTCACTTTCTCAAAAGCAAAACCGACCAAGGTAAACCTGGTGATAAACAGATGAGTTGTCAACATATCCAGACAGTCCCTCACTCCTGCATATACTACTGTGCTTGCAAGAGGACATGATTTTGCTATAGTGCCTAAAAGAATTCCATATCTGGATTTCCTTTGTAACATTGAGAAGAACCTAACCGCCCTCTCAAGTAATAATGCTAATAAATCTGACTTGAAGTCTCCTCAAAGCTAAACTTTCTCCCCAAACTTATCACTAGATCAAATTAAGGCCCTAAAATCATTGAGACATAATAACCATCTCACCATAATGTAAGCTGACAGGAGCAAACAGAAGATAATTTTTTTTGTTGTACTCAATAGTTATTATGAACAACATTGAGTACAACAAAAAAAAGTAATTATCTTCTGTTACACGATCAGTAACAGAAGAACACAGTAATGTTTAAGAAGATTGACAACATCGACTTAGAAATAACTAAAAATATTTAACTATTACTTCCTATATTTTGCTGAAGTAAAATCAGCATATTCAGGGATTAATAGACTGGTTTTACACACAGGCACACTTCAGCAACAAAGATGGAACAGGAGAAATACAGGATGACCTAAAGTCCTATAATTATGCCACTTATTGGTTTTGCTTGGGTTTTCTTGGTTGTTTGGCTGATTGTCTGCTGATGAGGGTTTCCCATATGAGACGCAGTTTGATACAACCATATTTATTTAGGTAGTTGGTAAGAGCTGCAGCAGATTTGAGAAAAGACCTCTCGAATTTAAATTTGCTTTGGTGGAGTAAAATGGCTTTTCTTCAGTAGATCCTGTGCTGGGTATCCATGGCATGGTCTGCTAATCCTGAGTGGCCGTACTGGTGGCAACAGATGTAATCCTGGTGCTCGGATATAAGGATGTTGGCTGTCCTGCCTGTTTCACCATAGTATGAGCAGTTGCAGCTGCAGGGTATCTGGTATACTCCAGGTAAATCCATAGGTTGTAGATGATCTTTGGAAGAGCAGATAAGGGTTGCTAGCTTTCTATGTGGTTTATAAGTGGTCACAAGATTGTGCTTTTTTTTAAAGATCTTGGCCACCTTTTCTGAGATGCCACAAATATAAGGGATGGTGTGGGTATGTGGTGTTAAAAATCTTTATCTGGTGGGAAGTGAAGCCATTGGCCAAAAAGGTGCTTTATATGTGGGTGAGTTCTGCACTGAGTGCAATGTTATCTGAACAAATTAATTTTGCTCAGTGGTTTGGAACTCTAAAGTTTTTAGAGTTCTAAACTGATGGGAGGAGCGGTGGGAGTGATGCAACTATTGATGGATGTATTTACTTGTGAATCTAATGCAGCTCTAACCAACTATCTCAACCTAAACAAATATGATGGTATCAAACTGCCTGTCATATAGGAAACCCTCACTGGCAGACAGTCAGCCCAACAAGAAAGAACACCTAATCAAAGCCGATAGGTGACATAATTATAGAACTTTAGGTCATCCTGTCATCCTGTATCCCTCCTGTTCCATCTTTGTTACTGAAGTGGATCTGCGTGCAGGTGTATTAATCTCTGATGATGCCGATTTAACTTTGGTGAAATATAGGAAGTAATAAGTAAATGTTTTTTTGTTATTTCTAGTCAATTTCCTTTAACAACACAATGCTGGAGAATCAGTGTATAAGTCTAAACACCATAATTACTATCATCCACGGAGATTTACTTGCATGCAAGGCCCACAAGTTTGGTAAGTTAAAACTGAAACTAGCAAGAGAACTCAACAAGGTTAGCCTTCGTTAAACAGTGCAGGGATAATAAAGTGATTCCCAATTGTGTAAAATTAAAATACTGCTTCCATTCAAACAAGGTGTTCCACATTTACAAGTGCACTCTACTACATGAGCAAATAAGTATGATGTGTTCTGTGTTTGGGGATACCAATGAAGCTATCAGTATGCTACAAGAGAAGCTCTTTGTTATGCTGAATGCTAACCTCTGGATGATCATCTTAGACATCCAAATGCATTGGTTGCTAAGGGCTTATAAAAAGTAAAAAAAAAAGAAAAGAAAAAAGTCTGTACATAAAAAAGTTTGGAAATCTAACAAAAAATTTACCAATGCCTTCAAGACTGTCCAAAATATCCAAAAAGTGTGAAATTATCTCACTCTGATTCCCGAATGCTGAATGCTCCGATTCCAACTGAATGCCAATCCTCTCCCTCTATGTTTCCTCTCTATCTCCTTTTATCCCTAAATTTTCAGCGTTCCTCGCTTATATATCCGTTCTTCCCCCCTTAAATTATTCTCGTGATCTCTTTAACTAAAACTCTTTTCAATAAACTTTTAACATTCTCCTCACGCACTGTTCCAAACTCGCGCTCGCTAACTTACATATGTCTCCATGACAACAAAACAAAACATAATAAAATTGAGCTATTGCAAAACGTTAAACTTCTACAAGTAGGAATAAATAAAGAATATTTACATTTCAATTAATAAGCAGTTAAAATATTGAATACAAATTCTTATAACATTATCATAGCAATAAATAAAATAAACTTAATAATATTTAAATACAGAGTCTAATACTATTATCATATATCTTCGATTAATTAATTAATTATTATTAGAACTTCAAGGAAAATACATGAATAATAAATCTTAAGCAAGGAACTAACAAATAATATATAAACAAGTCTTGCTTAGTATATGGTAGATTATGTTAAATGTGAATGAAGAACAAAAACATACAAAATAATTTCATTCACAGTTTAACAAGCGGGAATGTCAGACTATGAAATTCTAAGTGTGTGAAATAGCCTTTCCAAAAACTTTCATGCTCTTAAAATCTTTGCTAAAGCTCTTCTAACAATTCTTTTTTTTTACATACTCTTCTGAAACTCTATTTTCTGCCTTATATAATATCAAATCGAAAGGGAGAAATAGACTGCGGAATGATTTGAGTGCTGCCTGTGTGGCATTAAAATGTACACACTATAGCCTTTCTATAAAGCAACTTTCTACCAGTACTCGGTAACAGAAAAGTCATTAAATGTAATGTAAGTTTGTAATTTCACTTTATTAAATTAATTGTATAATATGAATATATAGATTTTATATCAATGTCCAATTAAATAAATAGCCTAATATGATATGTATAAGTCACCAACAATGATTATCGGTAATTAGTTCACGGAATTAACAACGCAAATAAAGTATATTAATTAAAGGTAACGTTAATAAATAACTTCTATATTTCGGCAATGTCACATTGCCATCTTCAGGAACATAAAGATATGGTATGTGCACACAGGCACTAACAATAGCAAATGAGGAAGAAAGCAAGACACTAACATTGTTCCTAAAGTCCTAATGATGCCCTCTGGCAGGCTAATTTGGTTGTCTTGGCCGTTGGGCTGAAGATCTCAAAATGTAAGTCTCCCAAATTTGGAGTAGTTTCATGCACCCAAATTTGTTGAGGTTAGGAACGTTTTTTAGGGTTGATGATGATTGATTGAATAATCTTTCGTATTTAAACTTGCTGCGGTGTATTATTTTTGTTTTCTTCCAACGATTTCTACGATGGGTATCTAAGGCATGGTCTGCTAGCCCAGAACGGCTGTACTGGTGAAACTGGATGTAGTCTTTGTGTTCTGAAATCCTGATATTTGTTGTTCTGCCTGTTTGGCCAAAGTGGACAATTTGCAGCTGCAAGGGACCTGGTATACACCAGGTAAGTCTATGGGAAGTGGTTGGTCTTTGGTAGAGCGGATAAGGGATGCCAACTTTTTATATGGTCTGTAACAAGAAGTAAGGTCATATTTTCTGAGGATATTAGTTATTTTCTCAGAGGTGCCCTGGATGTAGGGAACAGTGATAGATTTGGTGTAATCTTTATTGTGGAGGAGGGGGGTTACTGGTTTTAGTATTTTTTGGATTTTTTTGGGGTTATAGCCATTGGCTAAGAAAGTGTTGTCGATGTGGTTTAGTTCAGTAGTTAGGGCCTTGTCATCTGAGCAGATTAATTTTGCCCTGTTATATAGTGTTTTTATAACCCCATATTGTTGTGAAGGGGGGGGGGGGATTGCTGGTGAATGTATCTGCCAGTATGGGTGGGTTTTCTATAAACAGAGAAAACCAAAGATCCATCAAGCTGGCAGGTGATTAAAGTGTCTAGGAAGGGGAGGGTGTTGTTTTCCTCTTTTTCTAAGATGAACTGGACCCTGGGGTGTTGGTTGTTTAAGTGTGTTAGGAAGGAGTGGAGTGAGTCTGAGCCATGTGGCCAAATAGCAAACACATCATCCACATAACGAAGCCAAATAGTGGGTTTTTTGGGGTGGAGTTTAAGGATTTCTCTTCAAAGGTCTCCATAAAGAAATTGGCCAAAGGTGGGGAAAGCGGTGAACCCATGGCTGTCCCCTCTATCTGTTTGTAGAACTTTCCTTGCCAAACGAAATAGCCTGAGTTCATTGTGAACTGAAATAGGGCTGAGATATCGGGAGGAAACTTGGCTTGGATTAGTTCTAGGGTTTCTTTGAGTGGGACATTAGTGAATAGGGAGGAGACATCAAAACTGACCATTATGTCAGTGTGTTGGAGTGAGAGGTTTTGTATACTGGCTTTAAAGTGGGCTGAGTATTTGTGTGTGATGGTGTGTTTTGGCTAATTTATATGTGGGGGAATCAATGCCATCCACTATGGGACGTAATGGCACATTTTGTTTGTGTATTTTTGGGAGTCCATATAATCGGGGGGGGGGTCTAGAGTTATAAGGTTTTAGTTTCTTAGTGACTTCCACAGGTCAAGAAGTGACTTTCTTAAGGAGTCTGTGGAGAGTTCTAATCTGAGAGCTGGTAGGATTATATTCAATAGGGAGGTAAGTAGTACGGTCTAGTACTAAAGCTTTAAGCTTACCTTTGCAGTCATTTTGATTTAGCACCACAGTAGTGTTTCAATTATCCGCTTTGGTGATTACTATGTTTTTGTTATTCTTCATTTCTTGTAGGACTGCACATTTGTCTTTGGATAAGTTGGTTTTTTGAGGTTTGGCTTTATTGAGAACACCGACTACATCCAGTCTGACGTTGTCGGCGATATGGTTAGGAAGGTTGCGAATCCCACGTTCAATTTGGATCATGATTTCTTCGGCAGGTATTCTTTTAGGAGCTAGGGCAAAATTGAGACCACTTGCAAGTGCGGTGAGTGCTTCAGGCTTTAAAACTACCGATGAGAGGTTGACTATGGTACAGAAGTAAAATTCTTTATCAGGTTTTCGTATTTTTTTAAGTGCGACTTCGTATTTTTTCGAATTCTTTTCTTGCTGATGTGCATGAGACGTCATAAAGTATCTTCCAAAGATCATGGCCGAGTGTATTCGAAAGCTCTTCCTCTAGCGCCCGTACGGTTTTGTTTACGTCGGCAAGGAGAACACGTGTCGCGGTAATTTGTTCTCTTAACAGGGCGAAGCTAGTGCGATTATAAATGCGTAGAGCTTTCTGTGAAGTAAAACGGTGCTTCAATTTGAAGCACCGTTTTACTTCACAGTTTTACAATTAGGGATTACCTTGTTATCCCGGCAGCGTTTTAGGAACGCCAGACGATTTAATCGTCTGGATATCTTCAACCTCATTTTGCCGTATTGACGGGCCTTTAGTGCGATGGAATCTCCGTGGATTATCATAATTCTAGTAGCAAGGTTTATACGTTGGTCATACATAACTGGTAATTAGTTTACGGAATTAACAATGCAAAATAATGTATATTAATTAAAGGTAACTTTAATAAATAACTTCTATATTTCGGCAATGTCACATTGCCATCTTCAGGAACATAAAGATATGGTATGTGCACACAGGCACTAACAATAGCAAATGAGGAAGAAAGCAAGACACTAACATTGTTCCTAAAGTCCTAATGGTGCCCTCTTGTGGGCTAATTTGGTTGTCTTGGCCGTTGGGCTGAAAATCTCAAAATGCAAGTCTCCCAAATTTGGGGTAGTTTCATGCACCCAAATTTGTTGAGGTTAGGAACGTTTTTTTAGGGCTGATGATGATTCCTTGAATAATCTTTCGTATTTAAACTTGCTGCAGTGTATTATTTTTGTTTTCTTCCAACAAATTCTATGATGAGTATCTAAGGCATGGTCTGCTGGCCCAGAGCAGCTGTACTGGTGAACTAAACCACATCCACAACACTTTCTTAGCCAATGGCTATAACCCCAAAAAAATCCAAAAAATACTAAAACCAGTAAACCACAACCCCCCTCCCTTCCTCCACAATAAAGATTACACCAAATCTATCACTATCCCCTACATCCAGGGCACCTCTGAGAAAATAACCAATATCCTCAGAAAATATGACCTTACTTCTTGTTAAAGACCATATAAAAAGTTGGCATCCCTTATCCGCTCTACCAAAGACCAACCACTTCCCCTAGACCTACCTGGTGTATACCAGGTCCCTTGCAGCTACAAATTGTCCTACTTTGGCCAAACAGGCAGAACAAAAAATATCAGGATTTCAGAACACAAAGACTACATCCGGTTTCACCAGCACAGCCGCTCTGTGCTAGCAGACTATGCCTTAGATACCCATCATAGAATTTGTTGGAAGAAAAGAAAAATAATACACCGCAGCAAGTTTAAATACGAAAGATTATTCAATCAATCATCATCAACCCTAAAAAACGTTCCTAACCTCAACAAATTTGGGGTGCATGAAACTACTCCAAATTTGGGAGACTTACATTTTGAGATCTTCAGCCCAACGGCCAAGATAACCAAATTAGCCCACCAGAGGGCACCATTAGGACTTTAGGAACAATGTTAGTGTCTTGCTTTCTTCCTCATTTGCTATTGTTAGTGCCTGTGTGCACATACCATATCTTTATTTTCCTGAAGATGGCAATGTGACATTGACGAAATATAGAAGTTATTTATTAACGTTACCTTTAATTAATATACTTTATTTGCGTTGTTAATTCCGTAAACTAATTACCAGTTATGTATGACCAACATATAAGCCTTGCTACTAGAATCTATGATTATGTAGTTAAATTTATAATGCATGTATGCAAGTGGCACATCAACAACGTCAATCTTTAAAAAAAAAAGATGTTTGACACACCTGGGTAAAAAAGTTCGCCATCACTGGTCTATCATCACCCACACACACACACACACAGGTGTAAATATCCCTGTGTGTATGTGGATTTTCTGTGGGTATATAATTAGGAACTATAAAAACTTTAGTTACCCCAACATTCAAAATTTATCTGCTCAGATAACATTACACTCAACAACAAAACTCACACACATTAAAAGAACCTTTTTTAACCAATGACTACACCTCCCACCAGATAAAAAGAATTTTAACACCACATACCTACACCATCCTTTCCACCCCCCTCCAAACATAGGTAACTCTATCACATATATAACGGTTGCTAGCTTTTTGTGTGGTTTATAAGTGATTACAAGATTGTGCTCTTTTTAAGATCTTAGCCACCTTTTCTGAGATGTCACTAGTACATAACGGCATCTCAGAAAAGGTGGCTAAGATCTTAAAAAGAGCACAATCTTGTAATCACTTATAAACCACACAAAAAGCTAGCAACCATTATCTGCTCTCCCAAAGATCAGCTACAACCTCTGGATTTACCTGGAGAGTATCTAGGTTATGTAGCAGCTGTAACTGTTCATACTATGGCCAAACAGGCAGGACAGCCAACATCCTTATATCTGAGCACCAGGTTACATCTGTTTCCAACACTATTGTTGCTCAGGGTTAACAGATCACTGCATGAATACCCAGCACAGAAGCAGATGGAAGAAAGCTATCTTACTCCACCACAGCAAATTTAAATTCTAGAGGCTTTCCTCGAATCTGCTGCAGCTCATACCAACTATCCCAACCTAAACAAATATGGTTGTACCAAACTTCTTCTCATATCGGAATCCTCATCAGCAAGATAGTCAGCACAACAGCCACGAACACTCAACCAAAAACTAATAGAACTTTGGGTCATCCTGTATCTCTCCTGTTCCATCTTTGTTACTGAAGTGTGCCTGCATGCATATGTTTAATACCAGTGTATTAAGTATTAATCCCTGAAAATGCCAATTTAACTTTGGTAAAATATAGGAAGTAATAATTAAATAATTTCAGTTATTTCTAGTCTATGCTGTCAATTTCTTTAAACAACACAATGCTGGAGAATCAACGTATAAGCCTAAACATCAGAATTACAAGACTTACCAAGAGAGAACCCTACCAATAGCTAAATTAAAAAACTTAATTCCTTACTCAACAAAGTGATTAGGTGGGATGAAGACACTAACGAAAAACTTAAGATCCATTTTGGTAGGTGCCATGTTTTTATTGTCTTCCAAAAGTATATAAGGGAGGAGTTAAACTCAGCCAGACTCAGACCCATAGTAGACTGCATAGACTTCTCCATCTATCGCTTAACCAAATTCCTAGCTTGTCTTTTAAGCTCCTGCACTGGCCACAAGTGAAGAATTCATCAGATTTTTTGAAAAAAATAAAAAACTTAACCCCTCAACCAACAGGGTTGAAATGTTGAGAGGTACAACATATTCTACCTTTAGCTAACACTCTCCAACTGTTGAGTTTCAGCTGAGTTTCCTCTGAACATAAACTGAACTGTTCAAATTTGCCATGCATTCAGGCTATTTCATCTGCAGGAACCAGTTCTACAAACAGATTGAAGGAACCGCCATGGGAAGCCCCTTGTCAACTAAACTTGCTAATTTCTACTTAAAGCATCTTGAAGAATTCCTATTCTTTTCACAATCCCAACCTTCCATTTGGGTTTGATATGTAGATGATGTGTCATTTTGCCAATTGGCCAGACTCAAAAAAATCTCTACTTAGCTTTTTAACCAAAATCATGCATTGCATCAACTTTACGATGGAAAAAGAAAAGGATGGGCAATTAGCTTTCTAATTGCCCGTTTCTAACTAGACGTCCTTCCTTTCCCATACCTCTTCTGAAAGACTTACTACTTCTATTCACCATAAACCTTGCTTCACAGGTGGCTACATACAGCAAAAATAAGCACATCATTCATCTCAAAAAACAGGCATCTTCAAATTTTGGCTCAACGGAGCATAAGTCTGCTCTAATTCAAAAGCTCTCCAACAAGAATTGAACACCAATCAGTGCATCTTACTATAGAACAGTTTCACCTCAAGGAAGTTTAAATTCATCTTGGACTCTTACAAGCTGATTGCCAAAAACCCCAAATCCATATGGCAAGTTCCAATCCCATATATTGCAGGCATCTCTGAGACGATTGCCAAGATCCTGAAATATATAATTTAGTTCTTACTTTTTTCCCTATCAACAAAATCTCCTCTTGGTTACCATCTGTAAAAGATAAACAGCCCCCCCCCCCCCATTGTCCTTGGTGTTTACCAAGTTCAATGCAAGTTCTTCCGCTCGTACTTTGGACAAAAGGACATTCTGTTGAAAAAACGACAAGAACACGAATCTTATATTAACAACAATAAATGTGAAAAATGCTGACTGAGTGTCTAAAAAGCAAATATTTGGGCTAGGGCCCAAATACTTGCTGAAGCACTTTTGCATAGCCCAAATTTAAAATGGAAGGATTGTCTCTCCATTACCAAGATTTGGAAGAGTCTCAATCTCATAAATTTTCAAGCAGTAATGTTCTCCCTATTTTAATTTTTAATCATTATTATTATTTTAATACAATGGTGTGTCATTTCATTATGCAATTAAATTTTATTTCAAATCATTTCAAGTCTGTAAATAGGATTAAGATTCTTTGTTGTAGCTTCACCTTGTGATCATAATGATGCACCAATAATGACCAGTTTGTTTCTGGATGAATTGTAGTAATAAAATTACTATATTCCAGTGAATATACATGTATAATAATAATGGCTTTGAAAAGGTGATAATTACTGTCCTTTGCAGCATAAGTCTAAATTTGTGTTCATAGAAAATTCTATTGAATAATTGTGGAATTTTGGGGTATGGGTTGGTGATATCGAACATACAGCCTCTCTCAGATAAGCTGATCCTGCTTTTTCAGGAAGTGGTGTTTTCCACTAAAGAGACACTTGTGACTTCAGTGAGCATTCTTAGTACAAAAGGACACCTTCCTAGTTAGAAGAAATACCACCTAGATCTATCAAATGGTATAAAATCTTCACTGCCTGGTGAAAGACCAATGCCCTGCTTATTGCAGCCAGAATTGGCTATTGTTCTGTTTGGTTCCCAAAGCAGAGGCTACAGTTTCAGCTCCTCCCCTCCCAATTTTTCAAATACTCTGTGGATATTCATCAAAGGTGTGCCAATCATACAATACAGATCCAGAACCACCTCCATATGCAAGAGTACAGAATGAAAACGGTTAAGCAATCTGACAGTCTGAACATATAACAGAAGATTGTACTAGATGGCAACACTTTTAGGATGTTTCCTGATCAGCTGGTGCATCTTGCTATAATCCAACCACATAAGTGAGAGCTCTCGTTGGCAGACTGCTAAGAAGAGTCAATTCATGTTGAAGGGGAGAAAGAAACAAGATGATGAACGAATTGGTCAACAACACACGAAATCCCGTGCTTTGTAGGTAAAATTTTCCAACTGTTATACAACCAAAATAGTTACCACTTTAAAAGCTACAATGATCATAAAAGAGAAGTTAATTATCCGACGTGTAATAATAAACAACTCATCCCACAATACGGATTGATTACCCTATTATAGGAATGGATTCTCCTTCTGTTGACATGTGCAAAAGTGTCTTGTATCTGTGGGCATACTATATCAGGCTGTATCTGGAGAGAGAGAGATGTAATAGTATGCATGGAGCACTT
Source organism: Typopeltis vanoorti (assembly GCF_054136105.1). Lineage (NCBI taxonomy): Eukaryota > Metazoa > Arthropoda > Arachnida > Uropygi > Thelyphonidae > Typopeltis > Typopeltis vanoorti. The sequence continues at coordinate 109,152,123 of NC_143558.1, forward strand.
ATCGAGGCCACATTTTGACACAGACTAGATGCTCTCTATATGGGCTACATGTCTCTATCTATTCTCACAGTGCATTCCCTTGCTCTTTTTCTCTTCACCTTCAAAATATTAACATGACAGTAAACCTAAATAAATATAGTCAGTTAATGTAAAAACCAATCTCCACATCTAAAAAAAATTCCCCCAAACAATTAAAAAAAATTGAAAACAAATCTCACAAAATTTTTTTTCCACATTCACTGAACATGTGTGGTATAAACACCAACCTAAATGTTGTGCACCATCACCTGCAGATATCCAGGCCAGATAACAACCATGGCTAATCATTGTCCAAACTATCTCATATGTTTCCTTCTGCAACAAGGGTATCATTCTGATATTCCATATTAAAGGATGCCTAATCTTGAATCTCCCCTTTTCAACCTTCTCTGGCTTAAGAAGGTCTTGCCTCATTATATATCATTTATCTGCTGCTCTAGCTAGCAATTTCTCCTACTTCAGCAAATCATTCTGACTGCTTAGAATTCTTATCTATGAAGCTTGATTTCCTGCAATCCAAATTTCCTAACACTAAAGCCATCTTCCTAGGTGACTTTATTGTCCACACGTCTAACTGGCTATCTTTATCCAACCACACTGACCAAGCTGGAGAAAAGCAGAGGTATCTGCTGCAAGCAATGACCTAAAGAAAATCATTCATTATTCAACTAGAATTCTTCATAATCCTCTCTACTCAACCCAACACTCCAGATCTCCTTCTAGGTATGGTATTGAGGTGGCTGCACTTCTCAGTAATTCAGATTTCATTCTCATCCATATTTCATCTACTGAATGCCCACCCCTCAGCCATTCATAAACTCATGTAATTTGGCACCACAACAATGCCAAATGGGAAGATCACCAACATTTTTGTCACTGCTTTACATTTTGTTGAAAATTACTACTCTATATTGAAACCGTGATTTTCCATGATGTATGTGCAAGTGATGGAAGAAAATAAAAGAGCTTACTGTAAGTGGCTTGAGACAAAAACTCCAGCTTCACAAACAGCCTACATTGAAGCCCATAACACCTGCAGAAACTTTCATTAACATGGCTAAGTCTGACTTTGAAAGGGCTAAATGTAGAAAATGCACTGCCAGTGTCAATCACATTCATGCCTTTGGTAGCCATTTCTGTCCATCTGTGTTCTCATGTATCTCGCTCTCTCTCTCTTTCTCACACACCCAGATGCAGTATTTGTAACATCAACTGAAGAAAAAGCTGATTTCTAAAAACATTCTTGTGATCCATCATCATCAAATTCCTGCCATGTACCCTCAAGGGGTGTACAGGATATGATAGTACTACATAAAAATTTACATCATTACTAACTTCCAATCTACAATTTTCCTCCAAATTAGTCTGTTACTTGTCAAGACTCCAACATTATCAGATCTTATATTTCTATCATCTAAGGAACTTTCTACAGTATCAATCCACCTATATCTTGGTCTTCCTCTTGGTCATTTTCCTGACAACCTCGCAGAGAACACCTGGTTTGCTAATCTTTCCTCACCCATTCTGTTTAAGTGACAATACCACCTGAGATTAGCTCTGCTAATGCATTCCTGGATGCTGACAATGTCAAGTTCTTTCCTAATATCCTTGTTTTTAACATGATTTGGCCATTGATGCCATCTGTTCGTGCCTCTAAACTTTCTCAGGACTCTCATATCTGTGGCCTCTAGTCTTTGGTCAAGTGTTTTACTTCTGACCCAGCTCTCAGATCCATAAGTTAAAACTGGTTTGAACACTGTCTTGTATACTGCTAATTTAGTGTTCTGACTAATTTCTCTCTTATTCCATATGAATTTATTCAATTGACTTCCTAGGATACCAGCTTTGTTGATTCTGTCGTCTATTTCCATATTTAATTTATCATCTTCACTAAAAACCATGGTTAAGTAGTAGAAATGTTTTACTTGTTCCACAGGTTCTCCATTCATAACACAGTTGACATTTTCAACGATTCTGCCTATTTTCATTGTCTTTCTTTTTATTGCTGACCTTCATATCATATCTACTACAACAGTTATTCAATTTAGTCAAGGAATCTTGCAGACTTGTAGCAGATTTATTTAGAAGTATAACATTGTACACATAAAGCAAAGAGCTGATATTAACATCTCCAATTTTGATATCAGGTTTAATACCACTTTATTTCATAATGTGATCCATATAGATAATGTACATCCTTGTCTCACACCAGATTTAACATTAAACCATCTTCCTGTACTTCCTTCAATTCTAACTGCTGACTTACAACTCAAATAAAGACTAAGTATTGCTTGATATAATGCCCCATTGACACCATATAACTGTAGTGTATTGAATAGCTTCTCTCTTGGCACCTCGTCATACGCCTTTTCCAGATTGACAAAACTTAAATATAAATCTTTGTTATATTCCGATGCTTTCTCAACTATTGTCGTAAAGTGAAGATCTGATCTTGACAGCCTCTATTTAGCCTGAATCCAGCTTGTTCTTCACCAAGCTTTTCTTTCACAATTCTTCTCAACCGTTTCTCAAGTATACTTGCATAAATTTTACCAGGTAAAATTTATGCAAATTTCACTCAGTAGGGAAATACCTCTATAATGCTCAACTTCGGTTTTATTTCCTTTTTATATATTGGCACTATCAGAGCTCTACTCCAATCAGTAGGAATTCGTCCCTCTGTCCAGGCCTTCTGGAGCATGCAGTACAGCCACTGTAAGACTTTCATACCACCATACTTCAGCATTTCTGGTAGAATATCATCTACTCCTGCTGAATTTCCACATTTCAAGCCTTTTATGGCTTTTTCTACTTCAAGTATGGATATGTATTCCGACTGCATGCCTGGTCAGTGTGTTTTACCACTGAGCTATCACTGCTTGTTTTATTTAGCAATTTTTCAATGTAATTACTCCATACTTCAAGGATATCTTTTTCTCCTGTTTTCATGTCACCTTTATCATCTCTAACTCCTTTTACAACATCTTTCCTCGATTTCTAAGCTTCTTCAACGACCTCCAGAATATCTTACCACCTTCTTGATATTTATTTTCAATGTTCTTGCCAAAGTACTCCCATTACTTTTGTTTAGCTAGTTTTACACACTATTTAGCTTTCTTAGATTTGTCTCTGTATTCTCTCAGAGCAGAAGCTGACTTATTTGCCAGGAACTTTTGATATGCTTTCTTCTTTTCCTTCACTGCCTCTTCAACTTCCTGTGTCCCATGGAGTTCTGATTTTTCTATCCTTGCAGACACCTCACCACATGCCTATCTGCCTGAACCAATCAGTGTTTTCTTCAATGCTTGCCACTGAATCTCCAAGGTTTGATTCCTGTTCTCAAACTCTCATTTTTTCTTCAATAATCTTTGTGTATTTTAGTCTACAGTTCACATCCGAGAGCTGCTCAACTTTTATTCGCTTTAAAACTTTCTTACGTGTTATTCTTTTCAATACGAAATTCAATTTTATCCTGCTCAAGACTAAATATTGATCACTTCCAATTTTAAATTCTTTGTACATTATGGTGTTCTGCACCAGAGAGAAAAGATCAGTATCGATAATAACATAATCAATGAGACTTTTCTTATTCCTTGCCTCTTCTCTCCATGTGAATTTCTGCATATTTTTATGTTGGAACATGGTGTTAGTAGTAATAACCAGTCCATGGCCTGAGCAGAAATCCAACAGGTATTTGCCATTATTATTAGCTTAGCTCTTTTCTCCAAATTTTCCCAGAATATTTTTGTATGTCTGACAATCATTTCCTGCTCTGCTATTTAGATCCCCAACAAGGACCAACTTTTCCTTTTTCATTATGTCAGTTGCTTTTTCTAAAGCATCAAAAAATTCCTCCCCTTCTACTTTAGTAGAACCTTCTGTGGGACCATAAGCACAAATAAGTCTCATTGTCCAGTTCGCAATTCTGATATTTGCCGCATCACTCTACTTGAGACTGCCTGCCATTCAAGAAGATTAGCCTCTTGTTGAATTTAGTGTTGAATACTATGGCCAGTGGTTTGTTGGGACTAGCTCGCACCGGCTTGTGCGAGCCTGTTGTTAAAATTTTTCAAATTTAGTGAGCCGACAAATCTTGCCCGACTTAATTTTTTTAAGTCGGGCGAGACAGTTATTAAAATTCTTTATGAAAGGATAGATGATGAATAGTGGTATATACTTTTTCTCATAAATAATTTGAAATTGTGTAATAAACACTTACATATATTATTATTATCAAAAATAAATGCATAAAGGAGAATTCACAAAACGCAAACTCAATTTACGAATGGGAATTTGGAAACGATTTTATTTACTAAACAATGTCTGTATTCATTAAAACACAAACATGTTATCAAAACTACCGAAATGGGTATTTGAATAAACAATAATGCCTTATTTTTTGGCAAATTTCCAAGAACTTGCAACATTAAGTTCTTGGAAATGCAACATTGTTGCACTATCGATAAATACAAAAATTCATCGCGACGGCTACAGTCTCTGGTCATTCGATCGACTACGAGTGGTAATATTAGTGTTACATTTTTTTTGTTCAGGATTCCATATGATAATAGGTAAGTTGTAGGTAATATAGCAACATTTTCTTTAATATATGTTTTTATTTCGTTTTTTTCTTTTTTTTTTAATAATTAAAATAATTTTAATCAGGGTTAGAGTTTTGCGGTCAAAGAAGCAGATAGCCGTTAGTTGAAAAAATGAAACAGAAAGAAACTTCTTAAACATTAAAAGGACAAAATTTGAAGAAGCAGAAACAATGACATCTGAAGATACAATAGAACTTTGTGAAGAATCAAATTTTTCATAAAGCGAGCCGGTTGTTAAACATAAAGCAAGCTGGTTGTGAAAAATTTACCAAAACACCACTGACTATGGCTATTCCTTCTTTTCCTTGATTGTCATTGCCTGAATATAACATTTTGTATTTATTGCTCAGAAAGATCTCACCAGTTTTGGTCTTTTTTGTTTCAGTTACCTCTATTATGTTGATCTGGTACTTATCTAATTCCTCAGCTAGCTCCATTTCTTTGACATTCAGGCTTCTTATGTTGATAGTACCAATCTTTAACTCTGGTGAAGTTGAGTTGGGGTGAGTTTTAGGATTTGTTCCAGTAGCTGACTTTTTGCTGTTTGCACCTGGTTCCCTGGTGAAAACAACGGAGGCCTTGTTTAACTGGGTGATTCCCCAGAAGACATGAAATTTTGTCATGTTGTACCATCATTTTGTATTTTGGTTTAAGCCAATAAGAATACAATTTGGTTGGCTAAATCCCAAATTGGCAGCCCATCCTTGTTTGTTCAGTATCCAGGTAGATACCCAACAGGGTGCACCACGAGAAGGTGAGGATTGGACATTAGTTCAGAAGCCCTGTCGGTTCTCCACATTCCTTTAAAGGCTATGTGGATGTCTCCTCTCAGTTATATAGCTTTGATCCTTAAGCACCCTCTTGTGATCCAGCTCCAGAAAAGAGACATGACCAAGATAAATCACCTCCTTTCTTTACTGGGGAACAATGCACCACATCATATCTTCTCTTCTTTATATCCCTTTTCTGCATGAAATTGTTGGGCTTAATGCATTTTTTTTTTTTTTAATTTTACTTCTATTGATTATATTCACAATTCATTTGTTCTGACTAATTTCTCTCCTATTCCATATGAATTTATTCAATTGACTTCCTAGGATACCAGCTTTGTTGATTCAGAATACACTCATCTGAGAAAATTGTTATTGTCTTTTTAAGGTACTAATGACATCCAGTTTTTGTGTAGGATGGTGGTAAAAACTATGCACAAGTATAGCAAAAGTAAAGTACACAGTGTGCCTATTAAGTAATGAGATTGATTTTTTACAAGAGAGCTCTTTGAATAAAAGCCACAAATGTGTTTATAGTTTTGACTGCTAGAGATTGTTGTAATCACAGGTGCAACTTTCGAGTTGGATGATGCAGCAGTTTTTGTGTGGCAACCATTAAAGTAAGAGTGTGTCAGAAATTGCATCATGGAGCAAAGAGCTGTGATAAAATTTCGCTGTAAATTAGGAAAACTGCTAGAAGTGTACCAAGACCTAAAAAAGTTAACACTGATGACTGTCTGAGCCATGCACTGGTGTTCTGCTGGTTTTCAATGTTTAAAAAGGGGAGTCCATGGAAGAGAGGGTGCCATCCACCATGACATGAAGTGAACAACCAGCTGGCCATCTAGTTACAGAGGGTGACAGGCAGACTGAAGAAAAGAAGTTTGCAAAGCAGATCTTGATGCCAAACACAATTGAAAGCCTTGGAAATATCAAGGGCAACGGCACACGTCTCTACAAACCTTTCCATAGCATGAGTCCAGTGGCGAGTGATGTAGGCTAATATATCAGCTGTGGGTCTGGATTGGCAGAATCCATACTGGTGGTTGCTGGTTAACTGGTGAGGTTCCAGGTAGTGAAGAAGTTGACCATTGATAACTGTCTCCATTATTTTGGAGAGGATTGAGGTGATGGCAACTGGCCGGTAGTTCAATGGTAGGTTTTTTGGAATGAGTTGGATATATGTTAGTTTCCATGAGAAGGGATAGGTGCCAGCTGAGTACAGAAGATTGAAGAGACAATAGAGGACAGGTTATGTCTTTGTGCTGAAAGGCTACAGGAAGCATATGATGCTTAGTTGCTGCTATGGAAGGAGGTCAGCTGTTATGGGAGATAGGTGGGAGCACAGGTGAGCAGACGTTGCATCCAATGGCTTTTGCAAGGGACCAGAAGACATGGCTACCAATTGGACAAGCTTTCTGCTAGTGGCTATTATGAAGTTGGATTTGGATTTTCTGATAGATGATTTACATTTATTGCATACTTCTACATAGGCAAGTATGAAGCTTGTGTTCTTGATGCAAGCCACCTGCAATAAGCTGAGTTTTTTCCTTTGACTACTTTCATACATCGTCTGTTGAACCAGAGCTTGGAAAGTGGATGAGTATTTCAGATGGAATGGGGGATGAATACCAGCATGCCACTGAGGATGATTTCTGTGACTCATTCAGTTCAGGTGCCTGGTCAGAAGCAACAGTCATTCTACTTTGTATCATTGTAGTGCCAGAGGACATGAGGTTGGGTGTCAGAGGAAGAGTGTTGTGAGACTGGAAACTTGCAGTAGACTGTGGTCTGAGTTGCCAAGAGGAGAGGTCACTTGTACAGTGTGTCCAGAATCAAAGTTAAAAAAGATCAAGGATATTGGGAGGGTGGAAGGGATTATCTGGAATGCGTTAGATATTGTTGCTTATAGCAAAAACTTATGCATTATGTGTGGCTTGATCTGCAGTGTTGGAGAAGGGGGAGCCAGCTGGAGATGTGGACATTCAGGTCACCTAGGAGGATGACTTTGCTGTTTGGGTAACTGAATTGTAGATGGTCACGTTTCGTGGAGAGGTTGGGAGAGTCATTATCATTGTTAGTCGTTATCAATGTCAGCAAGGATAGAGTTATGCATACTGTATTGGTTGGATTATATTACAAGAAATTGATGAAGCTAGGGATCTTGGAGTTATGGTGGCTGAAATTCAATGGTCACACTGCAAAAATTGAAAATACAACTTAGAGGATAATCATGATGTTGAAATGAATAGTGATATGTAAGGATAAGGAAGTCATTTTGCCACTTTACAAAGCCTTGATATGACTATACCTAGACTACTGTGCACAGATTTGGCCTCCTGTGTACAGAGGGGATAAAAAAGCTGTGGAAAAGATGCAAAGAGTAACAAAGATTATTATTATACAGGTTGGCTAAATTTACTAAATTATACAGGTTGGCTAAACTCCATGGAGTCAGGAGACTCATTGTGGGAGTCCCATTATTCACACACACTAAAAGTATGAAAAATATTGTTCACACATGCATGCAGTAAAGATGACATCAGGATTATGGAATGCAGACAGGACTGTTGAGAGTATGTGGACTGCAGGCACTGGTAAACAGGAGAAAGAGAAGTGATATAAAAGAGGTCTATAAACTTTTGAAAAGGTTATCAAAGGAAAGGGTTTGAAAGGATTATAGGTTATCAAATGATGAAATTTTTTGTTATGTGATGGGTGGGAAGGGAACAAGATGGCATCCATGAAAGTTAAGTTTATGTGCATTTTGGAAGGGATGAGAGCTATATTTTTCATTCAGAGAGCAGTGAGTGGAACAGTTTGTATGTTGAAGTAGTGAGTGCATCCAGTGTGAATGAGTTTAAGAGAAGATATGCCATCTAGTGTGGGTGATCTACGACTTCCCTTGATGAGTCCTTAACTCCCTGGAGGTTTTTGATTATAATAATAATTACAAAATGTATTTAAAATAATTTTTAATTTATTCTATAGATATTCAATTTACATAAATGTCTTTAATTATAGTCAATCTATAATTAAAGAATAAGAAAACTGTGAAGGAGAAAAGGGAAGATAAATAAGTTTTATTCACTTTGAAAGATAAATCACATATAGGAATTTTTTTCTACATTCTCTGCATAAAAGGATACATAATAAATTATTCTTAAGTACTGTAGATTGTTGCTGTACATCTTCAGGAGCACCATAAACTATAATATTCATAAAGTCCATGAAGATCTTTTTCAATGAAACATTATTTCATTATTAGTTTTTAAATCTTATTTCAAAAAAGTAGATTAATTAATACTACAGAATGTGGTAACTAAAAGCTGTTAAAATTACTTTACAATAAAGTGATATTTTCCAAAATATTTTATGAATACCAACTTACCTTTAATATTAAAATTTTATGGTTGCAATATGTGGTGGTAAATCATTTAAAAAATGAGGTACAAGAGCTGATAAGTAATATGAATATCAATTCATAATTCATATTCTCACGTTTTCTCCACATATTATATCAAATTTTATTTTTATACACTTTTTCTGTCTGTCTTAAATTATTATCATTGTTAGCTTTCTGTTACCATCTAACATAGAAAATTAAATTTGATATAACAGAATGACTCTCAAAAATTCTGTAACTAAATGAAAGTCAGTTTAGTTATGAGGAGAAAATCACTGCATCTGAACATGAACTAACAGCAATTTAGCCAAATATGACTAGTCAATGCTAGGGCAAAACTAGTATGCATAATATGACATTTTCCCATCCAGTGTGAATATATAGGGTGATCAAAATTAAAGTATCCCTGTTTAAGGTACTGGGAAGCACCATCAAGTGATCCATAGAAAATTAAATTTGATATAACAGAATGACTCTCAAAAATTCTGTAACTAAATGAAAGTCAGTTTAGTTATGAGGAGAAAATCACTGCATCTGAACATGAACTAACAGCAATTTAGCCAAATATGACTAGTCAATGCTAGGGCAAAACTAGTATGCATAATATGACATTTTCCCATCCAGTGTGAATATATAGGGTGATCAAAATTAAAGTATCCCTGTTTAAGGTACTGGGAAGCACCATCAAGTGATCCAAATACTGCAGAACTTTGTAGGAATACATTGTGCATCGTGTGGAAGTGATATCTGGGGAAGAGGGAAAAAAAAAAAAAAGTAGGTTCCAAAATTCATCACCAGGGGCATTGTAAACATGAAATGAATGGAATTTGCATATAACACAACTTGGCAAGTGCTAGGAGTGTTTAAAACTTTGTTAATACTGTCCACAGTGATGGCACTCACCCTTCCTTCTGGCACTAACTTGCAGCTCTTTGCGAATTTTGTTGCTTGAATGAATGTCAACCAGGTCCACTATATTCTCCGTGACGTATGATCAGTTGTTTTGAAAAAACAGGATCATTGGTAGTTAGACATGGCAGAGGTTGCAAACCAATCAGTTCAAAAAAAGTGAATGCAGTTGCTACTGCCATTGTGGAGCAGACTATGAATAACAGCATTGGTTCTTGCAGTGCACGTGCTATATCAAGACACATGGATGTGTCTTGCACAACTGTCTGGAAAATTCTATGGAAGATTCTGCATTTCTATTCCCTTCAAAATAACCCTGACACAGAGTTGTGCCTGCAGGACTTTGAAAGTCAACTGCCATTTGCTCTAACATTCCTTGCTCAAGTGGAGTTGGATGCTCCATGGCAATGGATGATTTTGTGCGGGAGATGAGCACACTTTCACCTTAACAGAGCTGTGAATACCTACAACTATTGGGTAAGGGCTACTCAAAACCCACATGCAATCCAACAAATTCCTTTGCATTCACTCAAAGTTACTGTCTGGTAGAGATTTACAGCATCGTTTATCATTGAACATTCTTTTTTGAGGACATTTGCCAATCAGGTTCTGTGACCTGCTCAGTTACTGCCGAGAGGTATTGCGATATGATAAACAATTTTGTTGTGCTACAGCAGCACTTGTGCATGGATTCAGTAATTTTCATGCAGTATGGGGCGCCCTTCACACATCGGTTGATCTGCACAGAAGAATCTATGAGAACATTTCATGTAAGCCAGACTGATCAACCATGTACTTCTCACTGAATGGCCACCTCATTCACATGATCTGACCCTCTGTGACTTCTGGCCCTGGCAATTTCTAAAAGATAGAGTTTATTGGGATCATCCTAATAAGTTGCCAGTGTTGAAAGACTATAATCCAGCATATATACAACATCAGTCCTGACCAGCTGCATTCAACCATTGAACACACTGTGCAAAGGATGCAGTTTGTGATATACCAGAAGTGGAGCACAGAGCCAATGAATGCATAACGGAAGTGAATAAAATGTGTGATTTATGCTTGTGTTACTTTTCTTCTTCTTACACACACTCAGAAAAATTATTACATCTACGTTCGGTACATCACAGAACGTCTCCTGTGGTGAATTTTGAAACTACTTTTTTCTCCTCAAATATCGCTTCTGCATGATGCACAATATATTCCTGCAAAATTTCACAGCATTTGGATCACTGGGTGGCAAGGCTTTAAAAACAGGGATACTTTAATTTTGATCATCCTATACAGGTTTGTGTATATTCACACTCACATTCTAACTTCTCCCTTGCCTACATTTTCTTGTTACCTGTTTTAAATATTTTTATATATATTTTGGATGGTAGGTGATTATCTTCATCTGTGCAATACTACTTCTTTCATTTGACAGTTTTTTAAAATAATTACTACATACAAATAGAATATCTTTATCATCTCATATTTCTTTTACAGCACTCTTTCCTCCATTTCTAAGATTTTTCAATAGCTTCCTGAACATCTTGCCACTTTCCAACGTTTTTCTTCAATATTCTTACTAAAGTCTTCCCAAGATTTGTCTGGCTACTTTTACACAATACTTTGCTTTCTTGCATTTTTCTCCCTATTCTTTTAGGACATCTGCTGATTTACTTGCTAGGAACTTTTGATATGCTTTCTTCTTTCCCAAGACTGGCTTTTTCATTTCTTGCATTCAATGTCATGGAGTCCTGACTTTTTTTATCCTTCCAAACGACTTCACTACATGCCTCTCCAAGGTCTGGTTATTGTTTTGAAACTCCTTCATTTTCTTCCAATAATATTTCTATATATAAATCACCTCTAAAAGCTGTTTGATTCAACTCGATTCTTTTGAAAGCATTCTTACATATTTTTCTTTCTTTTCAATATGATATTCAATTTTATTTTGCTCAAAACTAAATGGTGATCACTTCCTATTTCAAATCCTTTGTATAATCTTGCATCCTGCACTGGTGTGAAGATATCATCATCTAAAATAATATAGTCAGCAAGACTTTTCTTATTCCTTTCACCTTCTCTCTACATAAATTTGGGCACATTTTCAATTTGGAGCACAGTGTTAGTAATTACTCGTCTATCTTCTTCAATAAATCCAACAGGTAATTATTATTAGTTTTGCTCTTGTCTCCAAATTTTTCCAACACATACATCTGGTGTTCGTTTTCTACTCTGCTGTTCAGGCCCCAAAACAGGGGTCAACTTTTCTTTTTTTCTTTCTATCAGTTGTCTTTCCTTATGACTGAAAAAATTCCTACATGTCTTCCTTAAGAAACAACTTCTGTTGGACCACAGGCAGCAAATAAGTTTCATTGCCTAATTCCTCCATTTTGATGTTTGTCCACATCACACTATTTCATAATGCCTACATCTGGAGAAGATGATCTTCACATTTGGTGAAGACTATAGTTATTCCTTCCTATCCATGATCATCTTTGGCTGAATATAAATCTTGTGGTTGCATTTAGAAGTACAAGAGACATCCAGAAAGTAAGTTCTGTTTTTAAATATTTTCACTGCAACATTGCAATCACAATGGTGTGCATGCGTGCTGAGTTTGTTAATTCCTTAGCAAGGTGTGGGTGCCATTTTCAGACATTCTTGCAGTATGTATGCTTCTTAGTGTGTGTTTATAATGTCTAAGAAAATCAAATCGCTTGCTGCATGTGAAATTAAGTCAGTTATCTGTTTCTTGAATGCGAAGAACGTTAAAGCAGCTAAAATTCATCAGCAAATTATTGAGGTTTATGGAGAACAACACGCAATGAGTGATTCAATGGTACAAAGATTGGTAAGACTTTTTTAATGAAGGGAGGATAGGTGTGCACAATGATGAACGGAGCAGGTAACTATCTTTAGTGACTGATGATTTGATGCATTCGGTTGAAGAGAAGATTCGACAGAATAGGGGATTCACTATGACGCCACTCTCGCTGCAATTTCCAAAAGTTTCACTTTCATGTCTTCATGAAATTGTGTCGGAGAAACTGAATTATCGGAAATTGTGTGCACACTGGGTGCCAAAATTGCTTACATGACAACACAAAGTGAATCGGTTGGGCAGTGCATTGGACTTGTTGAATGCTACCATAAAGATGGTGATGCTTTCCTGAGCAGATTTGTCACCGGGGATGAGACTTGGGTGTCACATGCAACCCCCCTGAATCCAAACAACAGTCCATGGACTGGAGGCATACCTCATCACCAGTCAAGACAAAGTTGAAGACAACAGTTTCCACTCGGAAAATCATGTGCACTGTGTTTTGGGACAGACATGGAATTTTGCTGGTAGACTTCTTGGGTCAAGGCTCCACAATTAATGCGAGTATGTACTGCCAAACCCTTAAGAAACTGCATTGTGCAATCTGGAATAAATGATGTGGCATGCTTACCAGGGGTGTTGTTTTGATTCATGATAATGCCTATCCACACATGGCCGGTGTAACACAACTTCTCGCCAATTCGGCTGGGAACAATTCCATCATCCCCTATATAGTCCTGACCTCGTGCCAAGCAACTTTCACCTCTTCAAATATCTGAAACCTTTCCTTAGTGGCTGGCAGCTTCAAGATGACAATAAGGTCAAAGAAGCAGTCAATTTGCGTCACAGGCAGCAACCTTCTATGATGAAGGTATACAACTCTTGGTGCAGCGTTATGATAAGTGCCTGAACAATGGTGGAAATTATCTAGAAAAGTAGTGAAAGATGTCTATTTTAATTTCCAATAAAGTTTTTTTTGTAAGTATATTTTTTTTTTTCTGACAGCCTGTCGAAACATACTTTCTGGACGTCCCTCGTATCTCGCCTGCTTTGTGTTCTTTGTTTCATTAATGCCAATTTTGTCAATGTGGTACTTCTCTAATTCTTCTGCTAGTTAATTATACTTCATTTTCTGTTGATACTTCAATACGTATAGTGGTAATATCTTGAATTCTGCCAATATCGAGTCAAAGTTTATTCCAGTAGATGATGTTTCACTGTCCAGACTTGTTTCCTGATGAAAACAGCAGGGACCTTGTTTAACTGGGCAATGTCCCCTGACAACTTTTCATCTTGTTGTACCATCACTGTCTTTTGGTTTAATCCAAGAAACAATATGGTTGATCAAAAAAGTGAAGAGTTCCTCAAAAAAATCACATCGAACTGCTTGAAGACCAATAACTCTCCTGCCATTAACCTAATAGAAAATTTATGTCATAGTGAAAAAGAGTTTTGGAAAATTAAATTGTGGCACAAAGGAACTTAATACGATCCATTATAAAATTATAGTTTCAAGATGCAGAAATAAGAAAAATGTGTTCTACATTGGTAGAGTCCATGCTTAAGTGAATTAATGACCATATTAGGAATAGAAGAGCACATATAAATTGTTATTATTATTATTAAGAGATACCTCTAGGGAGTCAGAGACTCATCGAGGGAGGCCACATACTACACACACACACATCAGCTATGATACTCAATCTTGAATTCATTCACGCTGTTTGCACTCAAAACATCCAAAGGCAATCCATTCCAATCACGCACCACCCTCTGAGAGAAAAATCTAGCCCTCACACCCTTCTTGGCAGCCTTCATTCTCAGCTTCCAAGGATGCCCTCTCTTCCTTTCCCCACCCTCCATAAATTGAAAAATTCTATCAGTTGAAATCCTGTATGATCCCTTTCAGAAGATTGTAAGTCTCAATCATATCACCCCTCCTTCTCCTGTTTGCTAGTGTCTGCAGTCTACAAATTCTCGATCTGTCTTCATAATCAGTATTCCACAATCCTGATATCATTTTTAACACTCTTTCTTTTGTACTCTCTCTCTCCAATATATCAGAATAACAATGGAAACCAGAAGACCAGACCTGCACACAATAGTCCAAATGATGTCTTATCAAGGCCTTGTAAAGAGGCAAATTAACATCCTTATCTTTACATGTGAACATTCATTTCAGCATTGCAATTATCTTTTGAGTTGTATTTGCAATCTTTGCCACATGGCACCTGAACTTCAACTTCCCATCTATTAACACTCCAAGATCCCTAGCCTCATCAGTTTCTTCTAGCCTAATTCCACCAATATAATACAACATTGGATATCTAATCATGCCGAAGTGAATGACTTTACATTTACTCACATTGAACTGAAACCCATTTTTCCATGACAACAGTTCCAGCCTATTCAAATTATTCTGCAAATTCTGCATATCAGCAGCATTCCTGATTACCCTACCTATCTGTGCATCATCAGCAAATAGCTGTATGTTGCTTGTCAAATCCTTCCTAATATCATTAATGCACAGATTGAATAACAGTGAACCAAGCACTGACCCTTGTGGTACACCACTTGTTACCTTAAACCTTGCAGACTCAATTCCCCTATATATATATATATATATATATATATATATATATATATATATATATATATACCACCTTTTGATATCTATCAGTCAGTCATCCTCTTATCCATGCTAATATTGTATAACCCAAACTCATTTTCTCCAATTTATGCAGCAGCCTGCCATGCTGTATTCTGTCAAAAGCCTTAGAAAAATCCAAAAGTATCATGGTGTATCCATTCCCCTTGTCTAGTTCAATGGTAGCATTGTTATAGAATGTGAGCAAGTTGCTAAAACATGACCTTCCCTTAGTAAACCCATGTTGTTCATTACAAAGTAGAGATTCACTTTCAACCCATTTCTGAATGCAAGCCATAACCAATTTTTCCAAAATCTTCACCACCACTCCTGAGATACTAATTGATTGATAGTTGGATACATCGGTCTTTGCACCAACCTTGCGCAATGGAACTGTTCCATTTATTACCGTTTATGGAAGGAATGCATTACCATAGATTCCTTCCATTCCTGTGGAATCTTCCCTGTTCTTTGACTCATATTAAACAGCCTGGTCAAAGGAATGGCCAGTTCAGCTGAACACTCTTTTAGCACACGTGCTGATATTCTTATTCAATTTGTGCAACAGCTTTAATACCTCGGCCTCACACACCTGCATTTCTTCATCTAGTGAAGAGGTAACAGTGAGCTCAATGTTGCATTCACCAGGTTGATAGCTTTTAACAAAATGAGCACTCCTTAACTGAATCTCTTCTGCATCTGTAACCCTAATGCCATCTGGATTTAGAAGAGTTATTCTTTCATATTCATTCTTTCTTTTACTTGCAGCATATCAATAGAATTCTTGTGGGTTGTCTTTAGCACGCAGAGTCAGTTTCTTTTCATACTCAGACTTTGCTTTCTGTACAACAGCTGTGACTATTCTAGCCTGCTGCTTATAATATTTATAACAGACATCATCCTTATGCAAATGGCATTCCTTCCACATCGTCCTTTTCTTATGAATCTCTTGCTTAATAAGATTACACATCCATTTGACTCCTATTCTATTTTTCAAACTCTCTGGACACATTTTGATATCGCATCATTTAAGTATTGTTTCAATGCTTCCCATGCACTGTCGATATTCTTTCCATCCTACAACCAATCTCATTCCACTGAACTCAGTATACTCCTGAGTTGGTCATAATTTCCTGCTTTGTAGTTCAGCATGTAACCTTTTCTGAATGGAACATTCATAAACTTAGTCACTTCCCAAGTGAGTACCAAATGATCACTTTCACCAATCAGAGGCAGAATAGTTACGTCTTTAACTGAAACACCCTCTGACACTATAATCAAATCTAACACTCTTTGCTGTCGAGTTCCTTCTGTCATATGCTGCTTGAGGAAGTTGTCCTGCAACAGCTCAATAAATGCATTTTCATTCTTCTCATGAGATTCTACTGCTACCAATCAATATATGGATAATTAGTCTCCCATTGGTGATGCATTTCCTAGTGATGCCGTCATCACTAACAACCAATCCACCATTAGGTAAAGTTAGAATTGAATGTTTAGATTCATTTGTTCACTACTGTATGTGTGTGCACCCCTGCATGTGGTGTTACCTTTATTCTTATTGTCCTAAAGTATAATGCATCATTAGGGTGTTATATATTTTTTTTTTTTACTGTTATATTTGTAGGGTCTAAATGTATGCATACTGAACATGTTTTTGACATATCATTAATGAATTGAATAATATTGCACTTCAACTATAACTGTACACTAAATATATTGCAGGTCTACATAGTACTTTATTTTTATATAATCTTAAATTTCATCTTCATCCACTTAAAATGTTAGGCACAATAGACTGACAATGGCTAAGTAACTTGGTTTAACTAAAACTTAATTAACTATAACTGGCTATTTAATCCTATCTGCATCACAGTATAAAAACTAGGATTTTTTTCATTCCATTATATTGGATGGACTTTCAACTAAAGGGACTGACTATGGAGGTTTGTCATTTTGAGTCATTTAATCTAATTATGATGCTTTTGAAATGGTTTCATTTCAACCAAAATTAAGCTGGAATAAGAAATTTCCGAAATGATTGCAAAACCAAATTTCATCAACATTCATCCAATGGATGCTGAATTGTTTATGCATATAAACAGATGGGTACACAAATAACTTCGATGTGTTTGCACATACACAAACACACACACACATTATTATTATTTGAGACCTCTAAGGAGTCAAGGTGTCACCGAGGGAGGCTATATATCACCGAAACCAGCTGTCATATCTTCTCTTAAATTCATTCATGCTAGATGCACTCACTACACCTAAAGGCAAAATATTCCATCACTCATAGATTTAAGAGATAAACCTAGCTCTTGCTCCTTTCCTGACTGTGAACAAACTTAACACGTTCGCTGCCACGATACTTCGGCATAGTCTGTTCCCGAACGCCGAAAAAATTATCTTCTATAAATTCAGTACAGTAATCTCGTTGCCGGCGGTAAGCGTCATACGAGTATACTCATAGTTGGCTTGTGCAGAGCATATACCATCTATGAGAATACATAGTTTTGATGCTAGCTCCACAAGCCAAGCATTTTCACTTGTTCAAGGTCAGTACAGTAATCTCGTTGCCGGCGGTAAGCGTCATACGAGTATACTCGTAGCTGGCTTACCAACTACGAGTATACTCGTATTCTTGTTGAGAGGCTTATACGCTGATTAAACATGATAACTGATATTTAAGGAATTGACAGCGTATACTAGAAATATAAATTAAATAAACTTTAATATATACTTTCCGATATTTCGGCAAACTTCACATTGCCATCTTCTTGGGAACTTAATACAAGGACACGTGCACACAAGTACTACATAACAGCAAATGAGATGAGACTGAAGCTAGGAAGCTAACGTTTTTCTAAAGTCCTGATGGTGCCCCCTGGCGGGCTATATTGGTAGTTCTTGGCCTTTGGGCTGAAGTTCTTCTGATAAAAGTTTCCCAAATTTGGGGCAGTCTCATGCATCCAAATTTGTTGAGGTTTGGCATGTTCCTAAGGGTCGAGGCTGATTCCATGAATAGTCTTTCATACTTGAACTTGCTACGGTGTATTACTGTGGCTTTCTTCCATCTTATTCTGTGGCGAGTATCCAGAGCGTGGTCTGCAAGCCCAGAGTGACTGCACTGGTGAAATCGGATGTAATCCTTGCATTCTGAGATTCTGATATTTGCTGTCCTGCCTGTTTGGCCAAAGTAGGACAATTTACAGCTGCAGGGGACCTGGTATACACCAGGTAGGTCTAGGGGAAGTGGTTGGTCTTTAGTGGAGCGGATAAGGGATGCCAGTTTTCTGTGTGGTCTGTAACAAGTGGTTAGGTTATGTTTTTTAAGATATTGTTGATTTTTTCCGAGGTGCCTCGGATGTAGGGAATAGTGATGGATTTAGAGTAATCTTTTTTGTGAAGGGGAGGGGGTGGTGGGTTGTGGATAACTGGGTTAAGTATTTTTTGGATTTTTTTTTTTTTTTGGGGGGGGGGGATAGCCATTGGCTGAGAAAGTGTCACGGATGTGATTTAGTTCAGTGGTTAGGGCTTGATCATTTGAACAGATTATTTTTGCCCAGTTGAATAGTGTCTTAATAACTCCATATTGTTGTGGGGGAGGAGGGGTGATGGGATTGTTGGTGAATGTATCTGCCTGTATGGATGGGTTTTCTATAAACTGAGAAAACCAAGGTTCCATCAGGTTGGCGGGTGACTAGTGTGTCTAGGAAGGGGAGGTTATTGTTTTCCTCTTTTTCCAGGGTGAACTTGATTCTAGGGTGTTGGTTGTTTAAGTGTGTTAGGAAGGAGAGGAGTGAATCCGGGCCATGTGGCCAAATAGCGAACACATCATCCACGTAGCGAAGCCATATAGTAGGTTTTTGTGGGGCTGAGTTTAAGGCTTTCTCTTCAAACGACTCCATGAAGAAATTGGCCGGGGGGGGGGAGTGGTGAACCCATGGCTGTCCCCTCTATCTGTTTGTAGAATTTTTCCTGCCAAACGAAATAGCCCGAGTTCATTGTAAACTGAAATAGGGCTGAGATATCGTGATTAAATTTAGCTTGGATTAGCTCTAAGGTTTCTTTGAGGGGGACATTCGTGAATAGGGAGGAGACATCAAAGCTGACCACTATGTCATTATGTTGGAGTGTAAGGTTTTCTATACTGGCTTTGAAGTGGGCTGAGTTTTTTATGTGTGATGGTGTGTTGCCAGTATAGTGTGAGAGCGCTTTGACTAAATGCTAGGCTAGTTTGTAAGTGGGGGGAATCAATGCCATCCACTATGGGACGTAATGACACATTTTCTTTATGTATTTTTAGGAGCCCATATATGCGGGGGGGGGGGTCTAGAGTTATAGGGTTTTAGTCTGTTGGTAATCTCCACAGGCCAAGAAGTGACCTTCTTAAGGAGCCTATGGAGTTTTCTAATTTGTGAGTTGGTGGGATTGTAATCAATGGGAAGGTAAGTGGAACGACCTAATAGTAACGCCTTGAGCTTACCTGTGTAGTCTTTAAGATTGAGTACCACAGTGGCGTTCCCTTTATCTGCTTTGGTGATCACTATTTCTTTGTTTCTCTTCAATTCTTGTAGTGACTTGTATTCACTAATGGATATGTTGGATTTTGGAGGTTTTGCTTTATTGAGAACACAGACTACATCCAATCTAATATCGTTGGCGATGTGGTTTGGAAGTTGGTGAATCCCGCATTCAATTTGGATCATTAATTTCTCGGCCGGTAATTTCTTAGGAGCAATGGCGAAGTTGTGACCACGTGACAGAGCGTTGAGTGCTTCAGGCTTCAAGGTAACTGAAGAAAGGTAAACTACAGTGTTGGTTTGTAGTTTAGGTTTGGAGGCCGAGTTCTTTATTAATTTATCAAACTTGTTGATATGTCGGCTCCGTACTCGTTCGAATTCTTTATTAGCTGCCGCACATGAGACGTCATGTAGGACTGACCAAAGCTCGTGATTGAGCGTATGTGAAAGCTCAATTTCTAGTGCTAAAATAGCTTTGTTTATGTTGGCTAGGGAACCGCGTGTAGCTGTAATTTGTTCCCGAAGTAACGACTGGCTAGCCTGGTTGTAAATACGGAGAGCTTTCTGTGAGACGAAGCGGTGTTTAAATTTTACACAGTTCGGGATGACTTGATTATCCTGGCAGCGTTTTAGGAATGCTAGACGGTTAAGTTGTCTGGATAACTTTAGCTTCAGTTTGCCGTAATGGCGGGCCTTGCGTGTGAAGGAATCTCCGTGGATGATCATTATTCTTGTTGAGAGGCTTATACGCTGGTTAAAAATGATAACTGATATTTAAGGAATTGACAGCGTATACTAGAAATATAAATTAAATAAACTTTAATATATACTTTCCGATATTTCGGCAAACGTCACGTTGCCATCTTCTTGGGAACTTAATACAAGGACACGTGCACACAAGTACTACATAACAGCAAATGAGATGAGACTGAAGCTAGGAAGCTAACGTTTTCATACTCGCCACAGAATAAGATGGAAAAAAGCCACAGTAATACACCGTAGCAAGTTCAAGTATGACAGACTATTCATGGAATCAGCCTCGGCCCTTAGGAACATGCCAAACCTTAACAAATTTGGATGCATGAGACTGCCCCAAATTTGGGAAACTTTTATCAGAAGAACTTCAGCCCAAAGGCCAAGAACTACCAATATAGCCTGCCAGGGGGCACCATCAGGACTTTAGGAAAACGTTAGCTTCCTAGCTTCAGTCTCATCTCATTTGCTGTTATGTAGTACTTGTGTGCACATGTCCTTGTATTAAGTTCCCAAGAAGATGGCAACGTGACGTTTGCCGAAATATCGGAAAGTATATATTAAAGTTTATTTAATTTATATTTCTAGTATACGCTGTCAATTCCTTAAATATCAGTTATCATTATCGAGTATACTCGTAGTTGGCAGCGAACATGTTAACTTCCATTGATGACCCCATGTTCTCTCCCCACCTTACATATAACGAAAAATTTCATGAGATGATATCCTATAACATCCATTTAAAAGTTTATAGACGTCTATAACATCACCCTTCTTTCTCCTGTTAACTAGTCTGTAATCCACATGCTCGCAATCTGTTCT
Source organism: Typopeltis vanoorti (assembly GCF_054136105.1). NCBI lineage: Eukaryota > Metazoa > Arthropoda > Arachnida > Uropygi > Thelyphonidae > Typopeltis > Typopeltis vanoorti. Next base: position 109,173,417 of record NC_143558.1, read on the forward strand.
CATAATCTAAATCCCATAATCCTGACATAATCTTTAACTCTTCTTTACACCCTTTCCACAGATTCTTTATCCCATTGGAACCTCCTAGATTCCAAGGTGATAAAGCCTCTTTATAAGGCCTTGGAATTGAGGCCTTATAAAGCTGTACCCCCAGGGACTGGGTCTCCATTTATCCCTTTTATGATATGCAGGAGTGGTTGGGGTGAGTATTAGAATACCCCAGCTGCACTCCTGCATATCATAAGAGGTGATAAATGGAGACCCAGTCCCTAGGGGTATAGCTGGGTCCGCTTCAGGGGGTGGTCAAAGGACTAATCACCCCTCCCTGTAAAAATTATCTGATTATGGAAACTGTAAATCTGGATGAACAAATGCTCCTGGCAACACATGTGACTTGCAAGACCCCAGAAGATTGTTATCTAGCATGGTCTGACGTGGATAACATATATGTGATACACCAAGGGTGTATCACATATATGTTATCCACGTCAGACCATGGCCTTTCGGAACCCTTGTTGTTGAAAGAGTCATGAAGCCACAAAATATTTTAAAGATTAGATCAGGGAATGATCCAATCTTTAAAATTTAAAAAAATTTAAAATTTAAAAAACTTCATCAATGGGCCCGCTACCTGTTTGGGGAGGTGTTTAGGGCAGCGCAAAGAAATGGTTCTGCAAAAGGACAGAAATGGCAACGACAACGACATCAGACTATGGCTTTAGGAAACTGGAACATCTTCTCTCTGACATTGAAGGAGTTGGAAACGGTTGAGGAAGCCAAGCGCTACCGGCTAGACTTAGTCGAGCTTTCTTCAACCAAGAGGAGAGGCTCTGGAACTGTCGACCTGGATAAGGAGTGGAAGCTCTACTACTCTGGTATGAGGCTGACAATGTCTTCTCAGGTGGGTGTGGGGATACTCACAAGCCCCCAGCTGTCAGACTGTGTTGCTGAGTGGATCCCATTGGGGGGGGGGAACGGGTTTGTGTGTTCTTAAGGCTTCAGATGAAAAACCATGATTTGGCTGTGGTGCAAGCCTATGCACCTAATCTGGAGTCAGAATACTCTGCCTTCCTAGAGGAAGTGGATGCTGCTTTTGACAGGGTGGCAGACATGGAATCAGTACTAGTATGGGTGACTTCAATGCACATGTTGGAACAAATGACCAGACATGGAGGGGTGTGGTTGGGAGGAACGGTGCCCCTGACCTTAACGCGAATGGGTTGAAATTATTGGACTTCTGCTGTACTAACAGCTTGTCCATAATGAACACATTCTTCCAGCACCGAGAAGTCCATAAGTATACCTGGTACAGGGATGCACTAGAACAAAGGTCTCTGATTGACTTCTTTATAGTCTCAGCAGACCTATTTTCCTCAGTGTTGGACGTTTGTGTGAGAAGAGGGGCAGAGCTGTCAACCGACCACCACCTTGTTGTGTGCACTCTATGGCTTCAGAAACCAGGTGCTACCATCAACGCTGGTGGGCCTAAGCAGCTATACCGCGTGAAATGGGAGGCATTGGAAAATGAGGCTGTGAGGAAGAATTTTGCAGATGACATTTCCTCCAGGTTCAAAGAGATTCCCAAGCATACTGCAGATGTTGAGGAGGAATGGAAGCTGTTCAGAACAGCTGTCACTACCTCTGCACTCTCATGGTGTGGCAACAGGCAGTGAGAAAAGGACACCTTGGTGGAACCAAGAAGTCCAAAAAATTGTCTGGGCAAAAAAGGAGTCCTACCTAACATGGCTTAGGGTCAGGTCACCTGAGATTGTGACATTGCCGAAATATAGAAGTGATTCATTAAAGTTATCTTTAATTAATATACTTTATATGCGTTGTTAATTCCGTAAATTAATTACCAGTTATGTCTAACCAACGTATAAGTCTTAGTACTAGAATAAGGAATGAAGATTAGTGTGGCCAAAAACTGAAACATTTGTGATCTGTCAGGTTGTGTTTTGTCACCCCTCCTTTTCATAATATTTATGGACTGGATTGATAGGCACAGCCGAGGCAGTGAGTGGGTCAGAATTGGAAAATGTAGCATTGGACGTCTGCTTTTTGCAGATGACCTAGTTCTGCTTAGCTCTTCCACAGATGACCTCCAGCGGACCCTGGATTGGTTTGTAGCTGTTTGTGCAGACGTCGGAATGAAGATTAGTGTGGCCAAAACTGAAACATTTGTGATCTCAAGACAACCATCCCAGTGCACTCTAAATGTAAGTGGAGTCCCAATGAGACAGGTGGTGAAGTGTAAATACCTTGGGTCCATATTCACGAATGATGGAAAATGGGACGTAGAGCTAGATACTCGAATTGGCTTAGCAAGCTCGATATTGCGGGAGCTTGGCCGTTCGGTAGTATTGAAGCAGGAGTTAAGCCAGAAGGCAAAGCTGGCTGTCTTCAATACAGTCTATGTCCCCATCCTCACCTATGGTCATGAGAGTTGGGTAATGACCGAAAGAATGCGGACACGAATCCAAGCGGCTGAAATGAGGTTGCTTTGAGGGGTTGCGGGGCTGACAAAACTCGACAGAGTCAGAAGCTCTGCAATTCGGGAAACCCTCAATACTCAACTGCTGCTTCTCCATGTTGAGGGATCACAGTTACACTGGTACGGGCACCTGGTCAGAATGCCACAAGAAAGGCTCCCTCAGCAGGCCCTCTTTGCCAAGCCAGAGGGTGGGAGGTCACGTGGAAGGCCAAGGATTCGCTGGATAGATTATATCCAAAACCTTGGGTGGACACATTTGGGAATCCCACCAGAACACCTGAGCTTGTTGGCAGAGGATCGTGACCATTGGAAGTTCCTCTTGCAGCTTTTGTCCCCACAACCCAATTAGGAAGAGTGGGCCTTGAAGATGTATGTATGTATGTATGTATGTATGTATCAGGGAATGTCAGAACACTGTACCAGGTAGAAAAAACTAGGCAGGTAACAAATGAAATGGACAATTACAAGGTAGACATATTAGGCATCAGTGAACTCAGATGGACTGGTTTTGGTAGACTTATAACTAAAGACAACAAGACAATATTGTACTCTGAATCAGAGGAGAAGTATGAAAAAGGAGTTGCGCTAATATCGAACCCAAAAGTAACCAAAAGCCTGATGGAATAAAAACCAGTAAACGAGAAAATTATAAAATAATTATAAAACAAATTTATCAAACTTTCTGTTGTGTAGGTTTACGCACCTACTAATGATGCAAATGAAGAAATAAAAGAATGTTTTTATGAAAAACTCCAAAAAGTAATAAATTCTATTCCAAAACACGATATGATAATACTCATTGGCGATCATAATGCAAAAGTGGGTAAAAGGTCATGTGTAGAAGAAAAATCCTTAGGTTTCGAGGCTTGTGGAGATCGAAATGAAAACGGCATGATGTTTGTATCCTTTTGTGAAATGAACAACTTTGTCATTGGAGGAAGTAAATTCAAGCATAAAGAAATACATAAATTGACTTGGATTGCATCGGACGGTAGAACAAAAAAACAAATTGATCATGTTGCTATCAATAGTAAATTCGTAAGATCCATGCTTGATGTGAGAGTTGAATGTGGTGCAGATGTTGGTTCTGGCCACTTCTTGTTAGTGACAAAGTTGAAATTAAAACTTCAAAGTGTATTAAGAAAGAAAAGATGTTCAAGAACTGTATTTGATATTGAAAAATTAAAAAAAACAAGAGAAACGTTTGCTTTGGAGATACAGAACAGATTCAATATGTTAGAAATAGAGGAAAATCAAGATGTAACAGTAGAAAACAATAAAGCAGAAGAATATTGGAAAAACTTCAGGAATACATATAATGAAGGTTGCTAAAGATGTAATTGGTAAATGAAGAAAAAAGAAAAATAAAGAATGGTTAACTGCAGAAACTTGGAAGATCATTGAAGAGAGAAAAAAGGTTAAATCATTAATGAACCATACAAATTCAGAATGATTATATAAAGTCCATAGCAATCGCTATAATGAACTAAATAAAAGCATACAAAGAGCTGCAAGAGCCGACAAGAGAAAATATATTGATGAATTAGCAAAAGAAGCACAACACGCTATAGAAAATGGACAAATTAGGCAACTTTATCAGATTATAAAACAAATCAATGGTAACAAAACAGCAAACCCTTCCTCCATTAGAAACAAACAAGGAAAATTATTGACAACTGACTCCAAAATCGAAGCAAGATGGAGAGACTATTTTGAAGAAACTTTAAATGTAAAGGTAGATACAGGATCTCAACAGGCAAAAAATATTACAACTAGTGTAACACCCACTTTGAACATTTCCGAAGACGAGATTTCGTTAAGTGAAGTCAAAGATGCCCTGAAGGCACTAAAATCTAACAAAGGATGTGGAAATGATAATATCAATGCCGAAATGTTAAAAGCTGATCTTAATACAACTACTGCCAAATTACAAAGGTTATGCAATGAAATATGGAAGACAGAAAAAATTCCTGAAGAATGGAAAGAAGCAGTAATTATAAAAATCCCTAATACGTCTACATACCTTGGATCAGTAATAAATAAACAAGGCGGCACTGATGAAGATGTTTTACAAAGAATTGCTAAAGCATAAAATTGTTTCAGATCCAAATGATAATAATAATAAAGGAGATCTAACTAAGTGTGAAAATTGAAGCGGTTTATTCTCAATTCCCGCAAAAATTTTTACCAAAATTTTAATTAATAGATTAAAAAAGGAAATCGAAAATTTACTAAGAGAAGAACAGGCAGGTTTTCGAACTGGTTGCGGGACCATTCAACAAATATTCACTCTTAGAAATATAATCGAACAATATACATTTCAAGTGGGGCTTGAAATGTATAGAATTTCAAGCCCCACTTTACCTAAACTTCATCGATTTCAGTAAAGCATTCAACTCAGTAAATAGAGAGAAACTTTGGAAAATATTAGAAGAATACAGAATACCTTATAAATTTATCAACATTATTAGGAATATGTATGATGGCAGCAAGTCTTGCGTGGAAGTAGATGGAAAACTTACAGACTTCTTTATCATTGAAACTGGAGTTAGGCAGGGTTGTGTATTAACTGGTCTATTATTTATAATTTTAATTGATTGGATTATGAAAAACTCAATTAATCATCAAAAGAGAGGAATACATTGGGACTTTACATCCACATTGGAAGACCTTGATTTTGCTGATGACATAGTGCTCCTGTCCTCCAAGTTAAATGACTTACAGCTAAAAACTGATGGCTTTGCTCGCTGTGCAGAAATTGAGGGTCTACATATAAACAAGAAGAAACCCAAGGTCATGCGAATAAATGAAAAATCAAATAAAGAAATTAAGTTAAAAAATGAAACAATTGAAGATGTTGATACTTCTACATACCTTGAATCAGTAATAAATAAACAAGGTGGCACTGATGAAGATGTCTTACAAAGAATTGCTAAAGCACAAAATTGTTTGAGGTCATTAAAGAAATTATGGAAAGCATCAAATATTACAGTTAAAGTGAAAATTAATGTCTATAAATCTATTATGCGAGCAATACTGCTATATGGCTCTGAAACTTGGAAACTTACCAAGGCACAAAGTAATAAATTAGACATTTTCCAAAACAAGCATTTAAGAAGAATTTTAAAAATCTTCTGGCCAAATACAATTACTAACAAGGAACTTTTAAAGAAAACCTTCTCCAAGTCAATAGATGAAGAGATTTGCCTAAGAAGATGGAAATGGACTGGACATGTTCTTTGCATGGGGATAAACAGAATTCCCCAAGTAACACTGAGTTGGGCTCAAGAAGGAAGACGCTGAAGAGGTCATCCAAAATTAACTTGGAGAAGAATAATGGAATCTGAGATGAAGGAGGCAAGATGGGCGAGTTGGGCAGAAGCAAGAACAGCTGCGAGGGACAGGGGCAGATGGAAAACCAGCATTGCAACCTTATGCACCAGTAGGCACAGAAAGACTTGATGATGATGATTGATGAACTGATACCATGGGACCAAAGATAGTATTCTCATAAGTTGATCATAATTTCCAACTTGCAGTTCAGCATGTAACCTGTTCTAATGGGAACATCAATAAAATTAGATATAACCCAAGAAAACATAGCATGATCACTATCACCAACTGGTGGTAAAATAGTCATGTTCTTAACAGAGACCTCTTTTGAAGCTATGAACGAATCTAACACTCTTTGACCTTGAGTTCCTTCTTTCACATGCTGCTTGAGAAAATTGTCTCACAACAATTCAATAAAATCCTCTTCATTCTTATCATGAGATTTCTCTTCAACCCAGTCAATGTTTGGATAATTAAAGTCACCCATAATGATCACTTGTTTATACCCATAACACTGAATTGGTGATTCATTCTTCATCTCCTGCAACTGAGCCATCAGGTCTGTAGCAACATCCTACCACATATTTCATTTTGTTAGCCTCCACTTCACACCAGATAGCCTCAAACTCACCACTACATGGGACATTGTTACCATCATTGTATTCTTACGTTTCTACCCTAAAACTGGACTTAAGTATCTGATATCATTAGTAGTACTTCCCGTCCTCTCCCATCTCTTCTGTCATTCCTAAAAATAGTGTACCAATTGCACTTGATCCCAGTTAGTTATCATATCTGATTCTGATAGCCAGATTAACTAATGCCTACAATCTTAGGCCACATCATATTTAATAAAGCAACGAACTCAACATCTTTGGTTTCTGATGCTCCTGGCATTTGTGTATAGACATAATAAATTACCACCTAGCCAATTCTTATAATTAGATATGCAATCTATTTGGCCTTGTCATAGAACTTTCTCTTTTTCCTCCACAGACATACTCAAAAGGTCCGAACCCAAAGCACATATTTCCACCTCTTTGTCAGATACATAACCATGTTTGAAGTCATTCATACCTTTATCATGTTTGCATACCATAGCAGAACTTCACATGCATTTTTCCCATTCCTACCTTGATGATCTAGTTTCCCTGACTCTCTGCATTAGGTCTCATACCAATAAGTAATTTTTTTAGGCTGCCGTGGCAAACAAATTCAGGTTGTCCTTCTTATACAAGTATTTTCTGCCATCAGACACACTCCACACATCTGGAAACTCACATCCATTTCTTCTACACAGCCTGCACATGGAAACATTTGCTATCACCGTCCTCCATAACTTGGTACTGTAATATCTGGGTAGAAAACTCACAATTTTTACTCTCATATTTCATTCTCGCTTCTTCCAACAGACCTTTCATATCCTCTCTCATACTATATTTGTCACTACTTAAATGATTAGTACCTACCAGAACTACTATCTCTTTTACTTTTCTTTTCTGTTTTTCAATTACAATTGTCATATCTTTAATTTTTGTGGCCAGGAAACTAGAAGTAGTGACTCCCTTGGCATGTGCAAATTTTAAGATTGAATCGCCATACCATATCATCTCTTTGTTCTTAAATTTTAAATGACTTACCTTGTTATTATTATGGCTACAAGTTCAGTGCTTTCCTGCCTCTTCTTGTTCTGATCCTTTTTCTTATCCTGTCTAAGTTTCATTAAACATTTTTCCACATTTTCTAATTCTCTGGTCAATTTTCTAATAATTTCTTTTAGCAGAGATATTTCTAATGTTAGGTTATCTTCGAATAGATTATCATCATCACTGCAGCAATACTTTTGCTCATCAGGACAAATTTTCCTCAGTAGCAATAACTTTAACTTGAGCTGTAGACATTGCCGTGTTTTGACCATTCTTAAGAGTAGTAAAAACTAATAATATTTCAACAATTATGTTATTAAATGCTGAAGTACAATAAATACACTAAAAATATACCAATAAATCAACAAAATTCACCGATCTTGCAGGAGCTTTCTAACAGCATGCCATTTTGCCAGACAGACTTGAACAATCCAATTTTCAATATTTTTTATATATATATAAAATAAAATTTATTATTTTGTTTAGGTGCATTCAAAAATATGTGATTTATAATGAATTCTTAGAAAACTATTAATATATATTGTTCATGAAATCTCACAAACACTTCAGTGGGAAAAAAAAATCTATAAAACTCAATGATAAAAATATCCTTGGTCCCATTTTTTTAACACCTGATGTTATTTTATTTTAAAATCTAAATCATGAATAAAATGACTATTACCTTTCAACAATTCCATATACCTTGGATGTTCTGAGAGAAATTTTTCGCTTGGTTTATTTAATGCAGGGTTGGGATTCCCTCCACTGTCTATCCACTCTTTGTAATAATATTTTAAATAATCTAACTCAGCACCTCTTCGGTCTTGCTTTGTTATCTAGAAATAAATGAATGTAATGTGGTATAAACATTTCAAGTATTTATTTATTATTTTAATATGAATCCCAACCAAAAATGTTTTAAACTTATGGTATATAAGTACCGTAGATGAATTTAGATAATCTGGACATTCTGGTCTAGAAATCAAATATGGAGCTTTTGAAAACACATCACCTCTCACACCCAGGATGGTAGGCTCACAACAGCCATCAAAATCATTTGATATTTATCTACAGGCACAAACATCTATATCTACAGTGGGGTTTGACCTGTTGGCTAATGAGCAGAGACATTATGAACTTGAGAACCATGCCTACACAACTCAAATATATTTCAAAGTTATAGTTAAAAGTTACATAAAAAAAAAAAGTGTGGTGTTAAATTCATTACTTATATTTTGCTAATAATTTTAATCAGTTAAAATTATTAGCAAAGATAATAATTTTAACTGGTTATTTTAACCAGTTAAATAATTTTAACTCTGGCACTGAACCCCTATGAATAGAAGAGAAGGGATATGATTAAGACATTTAAGTTGGTCAAGGATTGTTACTGTGTTAATGTGGAAGAAATTTGAAAGCTGTATAAGGAGGGCTTGAGCAGGGGCATAAAATTAAGGTTCCTTGTATAGACAGCCTGGTTGGCTGAGTGTTAGCATACTTGCTCTCTAACCAACAGGTTGTAGGTTCGAATCCCACCATGGGCATGGATGTTTGTGATTGTCTTTAGGTGGAAAATGAATTTCCTCACCCGGTGTGAGACCACCTCTCCACTTATTGAAGGCCTGAAGTGGCTAAAACAGTTCCATGTTTGGTCTCTAGAGCAGGGTTCCAGACAATATAAAAATAAAAAAAAAGTAAAAAATTGCAAAAATAAAATATATAAAATTGACAAAAATGGAAAAACAAAAAAATCCTTGCCCAACCATGGTACAAATGTACTATAGGTTTAGTAATAACCATTCATGGGTGGTTATTACTAAACTATAATAAATTTAGTTTAATCCTTTATCCCAGTTAGAGCAAACAAAGTTTGCACCTGAAAATATCTCCAGGACTGAATATAGTGTTGTACTATCTTACCTGGGTAAGTAGTGCAACACCAGGGCAAATCTTAGCAAGAGTAATTTAATTAAAAAAAGGTGGTAAACCTTTTGACAACTCCTATAGGTAAAGATGACCTTGCTACTGCTTCTGCCTGGTATCTCCAACTCTGGGCCTGGCTCCCACTGAAGAGACCTCAATAAAGGTTGAAACTAGTCTGGGTAGTGTGTGGCCAATCCCTTAATGCATAACAGTATACATATCCACAAGGAGATGTGTTTTGCATTATGGGAGATACTGGGATAGGAGTGTTGGTAGCTTGCTCCACCTTTGCTAAGAGTTGCCGTGGTGTTGCACTACTTACCCAGGTAAAATAGTACAACACTATATTCAGTCGTGAAGATATTTTCAGGCGCAAACTTTGTTTGCTCTCACTGGGATAAAGGATTAAACTAAATTTATTATTGCATCTGAAGTATCTTTCAGGATTAGGGCAACTCGTGGCAAAGGTGGTATGATTTCACATTACTTGCCTCAGTATCCCATAATGCAAAGCTCATCTCCTTGCAGACATGTATAATGCTATGCATTATGGGAAGGGTCACTACCCAGACCGGTTTTGACCTTTATTGAGGTCTCATCAGTGGGAGCCAGACCCAGAGGTGAGATACCAATAAAGGTCGAAACCGATGCGGATAGTGACCCTTCCCATAATGCATAGCATTATACATGTCCACAAGGAGATGTGCTTTGCATTATGAGATTCTAAGGCAAGTGATGTGAAGTCATACTACCTTTGCCACGAGCTTCCCCAGTCCTGAAAGATACTTCAGGTGCAAACTTTGTTTGATTACACTTGGATAATGGATTAAACCAAGCATATAATTTCTTGGTATCTTTAATTTATAATATAACCAAGTGAAAAACTTTCAACTACTATCTATCTCTAATCCAGAAGATTTTAATAATAAAGTGTGACACCTTTTGGAAACTCACACAGGAAAATATGACTTCTGCATTACTTCAACCTTGGTATCTCGGAAATTGAGAATCACCTAGGTGATTCGGCTCGAAAACCCTGGTGGGTAATGGGTGGCAGTGCTGTAGCCAATGAAGTTCTGAGGCTCGGCTATTGCTGTTACCCTCCTGCCATGATCAGAGCTTTAATAGCTCAATAACACCTTATCCCTACACTGTCCTCTACAGATAACAGGGAAGATGAAAAGCATACTTGCTTCACCCCTTTAAGCCAGTCCTTATAAGGACTTGGTATCTCCCCTCTGGGTGTGGCTCCCACTGATGAGACCTGAATAAAGGTCGAAACTAGTCTGGGTAGTGACCCTTCCCATAATGCATAGCATTATACATGTCCACAAGGAGATGTGCTTTGCATTATGGGATACTAAGGCAAGTCATGTGAAGTCATACCACCTTTGCCACAGTCCTGAAAGATACTTCAGGCGCAAACTTTGTTTGCTTACACTTGGAAAAATGGATTAAACCAAGTATATAATTTCTTGCTATCTTTAATTTAAAAAATAGTTATCTCAATATCTTGGACCATTTTCAAGTTAAATGAAAAAAAAAAAAAGCGTTTTTAAAAGTTTGAAAAAAATTTTCAACTACTTAGACACAAAAATTTCAGTTTCTAACAGAGCTTCCCTCATCACAGACAGGATGCGAACCCATATTTTTTTTCCTGATATTTCAAGAGCATTTGACTGTGTCCAGCAGACACCTGCTCAGTAAATAGCCATCTTTTGGTCTACCTTCTACTCTATTTAATTGGGAAGCTAGCTTTCTCACTCTCAAATCATTCACTATATGTGGTGGAATGCACTTCACTAACTTCTTCACTAATGCAGAAGTACTTAAGGGCTCTATCCTACTGTATCTCCTCATTCTCCTATATATAAATGACCTTTTCTCATTTATCAATAAACCTACCAACAGTTCTTCTGACAGTATATTTCATTTCTCCTACTCATTTGATAAATTCTCCAGTGCTCAAACATCCCAAGTTTTAAGATCCTCTGCAACCACTATCATAAACATTGATCTGCATATCAATGGGGCAAAGACACCTTCAATGCTAACAATTTGCTTCTTTTTAAGTGAAAAGGATCTCGACTCACCTTGTTTTATTTTCAGTAATACACAAATCACCAGACAGGTCCAAAGAAGTCTTTTTCTCTCCTTAGACTGACATAGATCCCTATACTTTTTTTTGGCATAAACACATTACATTTCTCAGATTAAAAAATTAGGCACCATTTTCATATGCTACTATTCATTTATCTAGCTATTAATTCTTTATAAATCCCATATATTCTCATCTTCAGAAAAATGTTCACATGTTTGAGGTGGTGCACCAAAACTTCTCTAAAAATTCTTGATGCTGTCCAAAGAAGAACAGTTCACTTGGTAAATGGACAATGTTTAATGGACACTTCTCTACTGAATCAGCTTACTTTATTCCTCTATTTTCCGTTTCCAAACTGATTCTCCTCTGATCTCTGAAACAACCTTCCACATACAGCTTTTCAAGAAGAATGTCAATGGATTCCTTCTTTATTTTCAACGGTATGGCAAAACCATTCAGCTACAGGGGCATCCATCAGTGAATGAAACATATATATGAAATATTCATATTTTAAATTAAATGTTCCATACCATTTCAGTGACCTGGGTTTGGCTCTTATTGCTGACACGTGGAACTACATCTCAGAATAAAAGGGCTTTTTCAACTGATGGTGAGTAAACCTGTCATAAAAAAGTTTCTCATTGCACAAACTGATAAACTGGTTTGTCAGTTTGTGGAATGAGAAATATAAAGTGGTGAGGCAAAACAATGAGATGTACAATGGTCCTGCTATAGGTGGCCTCACATGTTCACTGGGAGTAATTTAAGTGATGTGATATCTAGATTATAGCACGTGATATGCAAATCTAATCTAAGAGCTAAAAAAAATTAAGAAACCTGGATTAGAGACTATAATATGAACCAGAGAGAGAAAAGTACCTTAATTGGCTGGCTGAGTGGATGGTCAATTAACAAGTAGTGGGGGGGGGGTGCAAATCCTACAACATGGACATCAGCGAATCTTCGGGTGGTAGATGATTGTTGTCTGGTGTGTGAGACCATCATCTTGTTTAATAGAGGTCTAGATTGACTTGAAAAAAGCTCCATGTTTGGTCTCTTAAGAAAAGTTATCAGATATTACTCTTAGCTTTAAGCACCTGGTACTACTCTACATACAGCTAAAATCTTTCAAGGGTGCGATTCACATAAAAAAAAAGTTAACTAATCAGGAAATGATCCAAGGATTGCTTGCACTAGCATTCCCTTGAATAACTAATCTATCTGTACCAATTTTCTAAAATAACTGAATGCAGGAAATTAGTCTATATCAAGAATTACTTTAAATTGTATTTAACTTATGAAAGGTTGTAAAGCTATAGTATATTAACACTATGGGTAGGTTAAGAGTAAAGTAAAATGATTTCACACCAAGTAATGAAATTCACTCATCACTGAAATGATAAATAATAACTGAATATGAAATTATTATCAATAATAATCTACTACACAAAATATGATAAGCCACCAACAAAAAAATTTTTTTTTCATACTCCTCAATTTTTTTCCATTGTTTATTATTAACTCACCTCACTTCGATTCAAATGAAGAAGAGTTCCAACTCTGGCAATAATCATTTGAAAAGTTGTTTTTTCAGATTCCATTTCCACAATAGGATTGTTGCAAATTTTAAGTTTCTCAAGCATGGGAAGTTTGTTTAATTGTGAAATATCTCTCCACTAGTTAGAAAGAAAAACAAATTATATATATATATATAATTAAAAATATATATAAAAAAGCCTATGATCACACACACATATATATATAAAATATATATATATATATAAAATATATATATAATTAAAAATATATATAAAAAAAGCCTATGATCACACACACATATATATATATATATATATATATATATATGTGTGTGTGTGTGTGTGTTAGAAGACTGATTTACTCGGTTGAAGTACGTGTTTTTTAGAATTAAATGACTGGGAAACCAAGATAAGAAATAAAACAAATTTTAATGGCACGACTAGTTTCGTCTTTAACAGACTTCTTCAGGGGCAAAAAATAAATAAATAAATAAATAAAATAAAATAAACAACCAACAAGAAACGTAAAGGAAATAACTCTAAACAGCACAAAAAAAGGTTAGCTTTTGCATTTCAACATTAATGCATTGACATTTGTGTATTTAAAAACATTCTCTCTCTGACTTCAAATTTGGGCATACATGTGCACTCATAATCTCGTGTACGCCAATATTGGATAGCAGCACAATGACAGCCAGATAGGTTATAATTTAGGTTACTGTTGAGATGTATAGGATTGAGAATAATTTCTTTAGATTCTACTATCTTTCTCTCTAATTCATCGTAACAATGGAAAATATTAGTAGACTTGTCCCATAGTACTGGATGTTTATGGTTCTCTTCATTAGAATTTGAAGAAAACAGAACATGGCTAGACAGAGCCCTGGCTCGCATTCTCCAGTAACTTATGTCTCTCTGATGTTCTTTGATGCGTAGCTCAATGGATTTCTCTGTCTGGCCAAAGTACAATTTATCACAATTACACCAAATCTGGTAGACACCGGGATACTTGAGGTTGTTATATCTAGGTTTAGGTCTGCTCAGTAAGGAGCGGAGTTTCTGTAGAGGTGTGAATAAAGTCCGTATGTTGTACTTCCGAAGAACCTTGGCCAATTTGGGAGAGACGGAGCTGATGTGTAGAGAAACGTTACCTTTAACACGTTGTATCCTCATTATGGCGAGCGAGTAGATTAAACAGGAATTTGTTAATACTTTTTGGGAATAGCTATTCAGTTGAAAGGTAGTCAAGGAGGAAATTAAGTTCTCTGTTTAGTTCTTCTTCATCATAAATGTCAATACACAAATGTCAACGCATTAACATTGAAATGCATATGCTAACCTTTTTTTTGTGCTGTTTAGAGTTATTTCCTTTACGGTTCTTGTTGGTTGTTTCTTTTATTTATTTTTTTGCACCTGAAGAAGTCTGTTAAGACGAAACTAGTCGTGACATTAAATTTTGTTTTATTTCTTATCTTGGTTTCCCAGTCATTTAATCCTAAAAAACATCATATATATATATATATATATAATTAATTAATTTATTTATTTATTATTATTTTACAATTTCCACACAGGGTGTTTGTTGTATTTAACTGCCTTTTACTTAATTAGAGTACAGAAATACATTTGTGAATGCATTAAACCATTAACAACATGAATTAAAGTTCAATGTATATTATTATTCAGCATTCTCCATGTCAATGATTGTGGTGGTCTGCTCTGATCCTCCAAATTCTTATTATAATTTCTCTTAGACTCATTCAATGATGAGCTTAACATTCCCTCTGGCAATGCCTTCTATTTACTAGCAGTAAAAATTGAATTGTTGTTACTCATAACTTCATGATGCAAACCAAGAAATAATATTCTTGGTTTAATCCTTTATCCAAGTGTAAGCAAACAAAGTTTGTGCCTGAACTATTTTCAGGACTGAGCAACTCGTAAGCTTCCAACAACTATCTCTAATCCAGAGTATTCTAATAATAAGGTGTGACACCTTTTGGCTTCTCATATATGGAAATATGACTACTGCATTACTTCAACCTTGGTATCACCTCTGGCTCCCAGTGATGAGACCTCGATACAGGTCAAAACCAGTCTGGGTAGTGACCCTTCCCATAATGCATAGCATTATACAATACATGTCAATAAGGATATGTGCTTTGCATTATGAGATACTAAGGCAAGTGATGTGAAGTCATTTGCTTCTTTATATGAGTTGCCCAGTCCTGAAAATAGTTCAGGCGCAAACTTTGTTTGCTTACACTTGGATAAAGGATTAAACCAAGAATTTAATTTCTTAGCATCTATAATTTATAGTATAACCAAGTGGAAAAACTTCCAACATATGTCTTAGCTTACGTAAATATCATGAAAATTGACTATTATGTAAGAATGAATATAAAATAAAAAATATTGGAATAATAATTATATTTCTGCTACTATACTATTCACGAAATGAGCAGAAATTGTTGTGAGAAATAAAAAATATTGGAGTAATAACTGTATAATAATTCTGCTACTATACAATTCACAAAATGAGCAGAAATCATTGTGCAAATTTCATGACCTGTCCAAAATGCTAAACATTTCATGAACTGTACAGGGGCAATGAAGAATTCATGGAATGTACAAAAAGTTGCACATTTCATGAATTGTGTAATTACATGATCTGCACATAACACATAGTTTATTAAGCATAAATTTATAGCACAAATATGTAAAAAAATTGTAAAAAAGTATGTTATTGCTTATAAAAAATCCCTAATTTCTATTAAGTTCCCATCCTGCACAACATGCTGACTTCTTTCCTTATTATTTGTGTCTACTGTTGAATGACATTTCCTAAGCAGTCATGAATCATCATATCTTGTTGGATCAAGCATGTCAGTGGTGGGTAAACAATTTTAACAAATACCAGGAAAAATTATTTTTGCCATCAATAAAGAAAATTTGGCTGATGATCAGATTCATTTGTAAAATTCTTGATTAGCATTCACTTGTTGAAACTGGTATCATACTCACAGTATTCATCAAATGCTTCAATTTTGCTGAAACTGTCTGTTCAGTTAGGTATCAATGAAACCCAAGAAATGCATCTCTCATTTAAATGAAGCCTGATTGACAATTCTCTAAACTTCACTCTCACCAAATGTCACTTGAGAGTTAATATCTTTATTTCACTGTTTCCTATCAAATGCTGCTAAATAAGCATTTTTACTGTTCAACAGCCTACTTTCTGTCGATTCTTTTAGAGTTCTATAGTAAGTTTTTGGATCGACTGAAGAATAATTTCTGTACTCCATCCCAAAGAGTGAAACACTTTGAAATTTCCAAGTTTCAGCAGCTCTGGTAAGAAGTTGTACAACAACTTCCATTTTATTTATTTGTCCTGTACAGATTTATAAAGTGTTCTGCAAGTCCAAACTTAAACCTGATAGCTCTTCAAGAGTCACACATTAAACCTAGCTTTAAGATAAGGTCTATATTTGTAATTTTTTTTCTGTAGTCCTTCACATGTGCATCTATTCTTTATGATTGAATCACTCCTTGCTTCTTGAAAATGATCAACTAATGTCTCATAGTTATTGCAAACAAATCAAAACCTCAATGCTGCCTATCACATGATTAAAATTCTTAGTTTTTAATGGTCTTTAGTTTTTAAATATCAAGCAAGTTCACACATACTTTCAGTTCTCTGGTATTTTTTAGCAATGTGTTAGACATAAAATTTGTCAATAAATGCTTTAAATCTATTGATATTTGTGACAGATTGCACGGTATTGCCAAAGTTCTAACTAGTGATAAGCACAATGCCATAATTTGATTTCAAATTTATGGCTGAGCTTATTCCACTGTCTCCAATAAACAAGTTTGAATGTACACAAAGTGGATTTTGTTACCCAAAAAAGTTGATTCATCAACATCAATAAAATTTTTGTGAGCCATATTTTTTGATTTCATCATTAATGTGCTTAAAAATACTAGCATTAACGGAATGAAGGATACGTTCTAAGTCAATCCCATTTAATTCTTGTAGGTGTCTCTAATTCAAAATGATCAACACACTTTGGCCATCTTTCATTTGATGTGAAAACCTTTGCTGTTATTAATTTTTCACAACATAAACATTTTAAACAGATTTTCAAGGGGGATCTTTCTCAGCTTTTGTGAGCAGTTTTGCATTCCTGTTTCTTTATGACTGAAAATTTTCTTTCTAAGAGAGTAGCCACTGATGTCTACTTTTGCCAAAATAAGTAATTTCACTGTTTGCCCATTGCTTACAAATCTTCATG
This sequence comes from Typopeltis vanoorti, assembly GCF_054136105.1. NCBI lineage: Eukaryota > Metazoa > Arthropoda > Arachnida > Uropygi > Thelyphonidae > Typopeltis > Typopeltis vanoorti. Next base: position 109,190,747 of record NC_143558.1, read on the forward strand.
CCATCTTTTCCACTCCAAGAATGCCCAACTCATTTACATAATGCTCATCCAAGTCTCATATTTTGACAATTTTTACATTGCGCAGGAAGTTTTTTATTTTTATTTTTAAATCAATGTCCAGCAATCTTATTCTCTTTGTGCTTTGGGCATTTACTCTTGAAACACTTAAGAAAAACCTGCTCACTAGTTTTGTTTTCCTTCCATAAATCTTTCACACTACATTTCACACTACAGTGTGTGTGAAATGTTGAGTGAACTAAATTCCACATGTTAAAATCCCTTGCCATTGTTTTATGCATGAATGCCATAACAATATGGTATACAATAAAACACGGTGAAAATCACAACATGTAGCATATTCTGCCCTTCGCAAAATAACATTTTCTAGAGTGCAAGGAATTAAGTTTTAAAGACTTAACACATTCAGAATTGCTTCGTTTCTAAAGGAAGCAGATCAAAACCTTTATCTTTCAAAATACCTTCCCCCATTTTTTTTTTTTTTTTTTGTATACTACAGTAACATCCAAAAATAAAGTGCTATTCTTATATTATTTAATAAATAGAAGTCTGCACAAACAGTAACTTTCCAATTGTAATTGTATATAATGAAGAAACAGTCAATGGATGCAGCACACAGTCATGGCATTATTTCATGAGCAAACTTTTGTTTGACAATGCTTCAGTATAACAGACACAAAAATGTGGACAGTTTTTGATAGTTATAACATATTAATGAATTTCAGAAGGTAACAATTACAAAATTTTTGTGGCTATATATAAAGAATAAACAACACTGAAAAATTTAAAGTTGTTTAATAAAGTAAAGAAGGAATAAATAAAACAAAACAACATACTTCAGATAAATTATTGAAAGTTAATGATAAAAATTTCAAATGAGGAAAGTGTGTTGTTTTTTCTGTTGGCTGAACATCAGAAAATGAAATACTGGCCAAATTAATGTTGTCGAGCAACAATTCTTCAAGGCTAAATGAAAAAATAAAATATATATATATACATATAAAATTAAAAAAAAAAAAAAAACAATATATATATATATATATATATATATATATATATATATATATATATATATATATACACACACATATAAAATTAAAAAAAAAAATATATATATATATATATGTGTGTGTGTGTGTGTGTGCGTCTGTGTGTGTGTGTACGTATGCATACAGGGCTTCAGAAATATAACATAAATCTACTACCACAAAAAAAATTTCACTCACCAAAGGTATAGGTCTACTTTATATAAATATTATTATAGGTGATGTTTTAAAAAACTAAATGTTATGAATAAAAATAATAATTCATGAAAACAACAGGAAAGTAGGTAGAACTCAGAAAAGTGAGTCTGGCTGTGGAGCCAGACTCACTTTTAACACATGCATTGACTTGTCTTTGCAAGTCAATGCATGTGTCATTGATTTTTTTTTTTTAAACAGTATTAAAAAAAAGTCTTTTCATTATGTAAAAAGTTTAAGTATTTAATTAAGCCAAGCTAATTCTCTATGAGCTGTGTTAGAAAAATAAGTAATATAGATATACTATGGTATTTAATCAATTGGCAATTTTAATTTTTGTGTTTACAATTACCAGTTTCTTTTCTTAATGAAATTAGATTGTGAGAAAAGTACAATCAATTTTTTATTTTATTATTATTTTTTTGTAATAACAGATTGTCTGCTGTCATATGTTGGATGTATTGTGTGTGTGTGTGTGTGTGTGTGTGTGTGTATATATATATATATATATATATGTATATATATGTATGTATGTATGTATGTATGTATGTAAGGTTAACACTGAACTAATGAATGAAAGCACTGATTTGATTATAAAATTTATTTATTGGAAATCATTGCTGTAATTAAATATGAAATACGTGATATGAAAAATTCGCAATAATATTCATTCTGCTACTCTTAAAGAAGTGTTTTCTAAACTGTGTGTGTGTTGGGGTTGTGTTGCTGTCAGGATGCTATTATTATTATTTCGGGCAACTCCAAGGAGTCGACAGACTCATCGAGGGAGGCCCTAACATCATGTGAAGAACAACTGTTCGCCATTCACACAGTATCTATCATACCTCGCCTTGAACTCATTCACGGTCATAGCACCCACAACATACTCTGGCATCTTATTCCACTCATTCACCACTCTCCAAGTAAAAAACCTAGCTCTAACACCCCTGCTAACCACATTCTTGCCCAGCTTCCATGTATGGCCCCTAGTCCTCCCACCACTAGTCCTATTCTCAAAAATATCTTCTGGATTAATCTTATAGAAACTCTTCAGTAATTTGAATGTTTCAATCATATCACCCCTTTTCTGACTATCAACCAATTTTTGCAACCCACAAATCTTCAACCTGTTCTCATAAGGTTCATTCCACAGACCTGCTATCATCTTGGTCACTCATCTCTGGATCCTTTCCACCTCCTCCCCATCAAGAAGAAACCCTGGCACCCATATCTGGGCACAGTAGTCTAGATGGGGTCTTATCAAGCCTTGATATAGATATTGGCAATTTTAATTTTTGCTTGTTAAAGTATTTTTCAGCAACCAAGTGATTTGATGAGCTGATTTAGCTACTTTTGCAATGTGCCCCCTAAACTTCAACTCCCTATCCACCAACACTCCCAAATCCCTGGCCTCATCTCCTGGAGTACGGTTCCACCAATGTGATATACTGCTGCTAATCTTTTCACCCCAAAATGCATAACCTTACACTTTGCCACATTAAATTGACATCCATTTTTGCTAGCCCAGTCCTCCAAACTATCCGAATCATCCTGCAAAATTTTGACATCCTGTGCACTCACAATTGCTCTAGCGAACTTTGCATCATCAGCAAACAAGTGAACACTTCCTCTCAGAGCCTTTCCTATATCGTTAATGAACAAATTCAAAAGTAGTGGTCCAAGAACAGAACTCTGCAGCACACAACTAGTCACAAGCCGTCTTTTGGACTCCACTCCTGAATAAACCACTCTCTGGTCTCTATCCATCAACCACCCTCCTATCCATCTCAACCAACCCTATATCCATCCCCATCTGCTCTAGTTTACTGATTAGAGTTCCATGTGGTAACCTGTCAAAGGCCTTTGCAAGGTCCAGTAGAATCACTGTAAACCCATTACCCTTATCCAGTTCAGCCATCACTGTATTATAAAACGTGAGCAAGTTACTGAGGCATGATCTACCCTTCACAAAACGATGTTGTCCCCCATACAGTATCCCATTTTCATCTATCCAATCCTGTATTCTTCTCGTGACTAATTTCTCCAAGACTTTGACAACGATTCCTGATATATGCTAATCAGTTGGTAATTTACAACAGCAGTCTTGGAACCTCCTTTAGGCAGTGGAACTATTTTCCCCTCTTTCCACCCCCTTGGGACTAACCCAGACCCGAGACTCAAATTAAACAAAATGGTCAAGGGTACTGACAATTCTTTAGCCGCTTCACGTACGACGAGCTGGTATACCATCCAATCCCACAGATGTATTGATATTGAGGTTTTGCAATAGACTACTCACCTCCACTTCATTCACCACAATTCCCGTATAATCTATTGGTTCATTCATTTCTGCAATGTCATCACCAGGATGATATATTCTTGCAAATTGCTCGCTCAGTAACTCAACTATATCAACTGATTCGTTACCTCCCTACCATTGGCATTCTTTAAAATCATTCTGCCATATACATTTTTTCTTTTACTTGCAACATATCTAAAAAACTGTTTAGGATTCTCTTTAGCCTGCATGGCCAATGTTCTTTCATAATTCTTTTTTGATTTTCTTACCACACTCGTTACCCTTCTGGCCTGCACTTTATACCGTTCATGTGCCTGCCAGTCACCTTTCCTCTTAAATTCCCTCCATAGCTGTTTCTTTTTTTTGCAGCTCAAGCTTAATGGTGTTATTCATCCATTTAACCCCTACTTGATTTATTATTCGGACTCTAGGTATACAGTCAGCCAATGCTTCATGCAAACACTTCTTAATCGCCTCCCATGCACTATCAACTTCTAGCCCTTGCAGTTGAACATGCCATGGCACTGAACCAATCAAACTCCTAAGCTTGTCATACTTAAGCCTGATAATTCCACATGTACCCTGTCTTAATTGTAAATTCCACACCTTTAGCCACCTCCCAAGTCAAGACCCTATGATCACTCTCACCAATTGGTGGCAACGTGGTCATATTCATAACAGCCAAATTCTCAGATGCAATTACTAGGTCAAGCACTCTCTGACCTCTAGTATTTTCCATTACATGTTGTCGCAGATAGTTATCCCTTAATAACCACATAAAATCCAATTCCTTCCTCCTATGTGTCCTCTCCTCCAATCAATGTTACCATAGTTGAAATCTCCCATAATAATTATCCTCCTTCCACTCATTTCTTCTATTTACTTATGCATACTATCTCCACCATCTATTCCATCACCTGGTCTATAGCAGCACCCAACTGTATATTTTGTTCTGCTAGTTTCAATCTCACACCAATAGCCTGAAATGTGCTCTTTTTTCTATCCTGCAGTTCCACATCTATTCCTCTTGGCTATAGCTCATCAGTTATCATCAATAACACCCCCTTTTATTCTCCCTGTCACTCCTGAACACACCATATCCCTCACATTCAATCCCACTAGCTGTGTCATCTTCTGTCAGCCATGTTTCACTAATGCCAATAACCTGTGGTCTGGAAGTGCCAACCAAGGCCCAAAATTCTCCCTTCTTGTTCCTAATACTTCTGGCATTTGTATACATGAATTGAGGATTAAGTATTAAGTATTAAATGAAGGATTGAGTATGTATTTTATGACTGCAGATCCGTGTGTGTGCTCACAGGTTGGTATGCCTGTTCTGAGGGACGAAAAAAGTGAGTTTCTAGGTGAAAACTCCTTCTATTTCCATATGAGACCAGCTAACTCACCTTTAATTGAAAGAGACCGGATTAAGGTTTCTCACGTCATGGACAGGAATTGAATCCAGGTCTTTCTGAACAAAGGGCTTCATCTATACCAATTGAGCTATGGAGGCTAACATGAGACCAATGAAAGTAGCTTTAAAAATATCTTAATTTAACAATATGCCTTAAAATATATTTAGCAAATGTACTAAATGCAATATAATCAGTAAAAATCACAATAATATATTAAAAGTACACTAACTAATCTAAAAAATATATATATATACAATTTGTATACCACCTTCAAACAGCCCAGAAGTTGTCATCTTTTTTCCCACCTATTAAAAATACATTATCACCTCTTTCTTTGCTTGGTGTTTATAAAATACCCTGTTCTTGTCATCTTTGCTACTTTGGACAGACTGGCCATTCTGCTACTATTAAAATCAAAGAGCATCAAGATTATATAAACATTTTTTTAATAGAATTTGAAGGTTCTGGCCTTGCTTCTCATGCCGTCGACACCAGACATAAAGTTCACTGGAACCATATCAAGATGCTATACTACAGTAGGTTCAAATCTGATTGGCTATATTTTGAAATGTGTGAAGCCCTATGCCACTGTCCTAATCTTAATTGGACAGATTTTATGCCTATTTCTAAGTTTCGGGAAGCTATTGCTGTTAATTGTTTATAATTTGTTAAATTATAAATGATAAATTTATAATTTAACATTATGAAAACTTTGCACTCCAACATTGTTAAATTTAAACATTGTTAGTAGTTCTGCCTTCTCCCTGAAAATAGCTGAGGACATATTGAGTGAAACATATAGGAGTAATAAATTATATTTAGTTTTCTCTTACATGTGTGAAGCCATTATTTAAAAATTATATTATACCATTTATTAAATATTTTATCTACTAAAAATTTTTTTTTGAAGGGAATGCCATCATTTACAACTAAATGAAACATAATTTAGTTTTTTTTTTCTTTAAACAAGCAGAATTAATTGCAGATTATTGCACATAGACACACACACACACATTCCTTGATTCCCTTTGATGCTAAACTGTCTATGTCCAGTGAATCTTAATTTACTCATTATTATCAGATATCCATGGCATTCAAAGACTTATTGTAAGAGGTCCATATTAACCAAAATGCCTAATGTACATCCTATTGAAGATCCAATAAAGCACTCACGACTGTTTCTTGCAACCCATTACACTAACTAACCTCTACATGCAAAATATCCAACTTGACTCTCCTCTCCTGTGCTAACCACATTCTTACATAACCTCCAGAAATGATCCCTTATTTTCTCTCATCCAGTCATATACTAACAAATTTCTTTATCATCTACTCTATAAAAATCTTTTAATAACATATATTTTTATCATATCCCTTCTTTTCCATCTATCAGCTAAACTTCGTAATCTACAAACCTGCTATCTTCATAAAGCAGCACTACACCAATCATCATTTTGGTCACTTGTCTCTGTATCCTTTCCAATGCTTTTACATCACCAACAACCCAGGGATCATATTGTGCATAACAGTCAAGCTGTAGTCTGTGGAACTTTACACAGAAGAATAACGACTTCATATTCCTATTTGTCAGGTTTTCTTAACATCCATGTGATCATCGAAGGTATTTTGCTACTTTTTTGCAGTATGTCTTTTGAACTTCAACTCCCAGGTAACCATCACCCCAAAATCCCTAGCTTCACCGATTTCTTGTATTGCAATTCATCAACATAAACATAGTTTGTAATGTGCAAGTGTATAAACTTATACATTAAATTGACAACCATTAATCATCCTTTGTGTACAGTCAGTCTATTCATATCATCCTGCCAGACCTCTGATATCACCTTGATTAATTATTGGTCTCCTCTGTTTAGCAACACCAGCATACGAGATATCTCACTCACTCATACTCTCACTCATCAGGGTTCCATACAGTATCCTGTTAAATATCTTTACAAAGTCTTGCAGTATCATGGTGTAGTCATTTCCCTTATCCAACTTGACTCCCAATTTATTGAAGTAAATTACTAAGACAAAGCCTCACCTTCACAAAGCATGCTGTCATCTACAGGTATTATATCACTATCCATCTATTCCTGATTTCTGTTAAGGCAATGTTCCCATTACCTTAACCACTATTCCAGAGATAATGATTGGTCCATAATTTGTTTGTAATTTGTAAACTACACAGTGTGCCCATTAAGTAATGAGAATAATTTTTTACAGGACAGCCCTTTGAATAAAAGTAATGACATGCTTATAATTCTGACAGCTAGACTGTGTTGTAATTACAGATGCAACTTTCGAGTTGTGTGATGCAGCAGATTTTGTGTGGCAACTGCCGAAGTAAGAATCTGAGAGTGGAGCATATTAGGAGTTACATCATGAAGTAAAAAGCTATGAAAAATTTTACTGTAAATTAGGAAAAACTGCTATAAAAATATACCAAGACCTAAAAAAAAGTTTACAGCAATGACTATCTGAGCCGTGAACAGTTGTTCCAGTAGTTCCAACATTTAAAGAGGGAGAGGAAGTCCCTGGAGGATGAACCACACAGTGGATGGCCAGTTTCTGCACAGACAAATGTGGTGAAAGCTAGGGAAATTGTTGCCCATGACAGGTGAATTACTAGGCTACTCACTGCACAGCTTGGTGTCAGTAAGGAAACAGACAGGGTATTCTTAGAAAGAAATTCATACACGAGGAAGATTTATTTGAGGTTTGTGTGCAGCACACATTGATACATGAACAGAGAGAGAGCACCAAGTTGCATGTTGTAAAAATTTCATCCATATAGTTGATCAAGATCATGATGTGTTGTGAAGAATTGTCACTGGTGATGAAAGTTGGTGTTTTCAGTTTCTGGAAACAACACAACAGAGCATGAAATGGCAGGAACATCTCCCTGGCAGAAGAAAGTCAGGTTGAAAAATATGTAGGAGAACATGGTTCTCCTACACGTTCTCTTTGACATCCCACATGATCAGTGGAAGAATGGCAAGAGAGCAGATTGTATGATCTATTGCAGAATAGAAGTGGATAGACATATGGTATAAGGTATTAAAACTATTATTAAGATGAGAGAAATCATTACTGACAAGTGTATGCACAACAATGTGGTCATGTCCATTTGTGTTTCACTATCCTCACACAGAGTGTTGTCCATTAAAGCATCCATAAGAAGTATGGAAAGAAGCCATTGCGATATAACATTATTAAGGTCAGTCGCATATAAATCTGAACCTGGTGATAAATAAATGGAACATATTGTAATAAGAATGTCAATGGACAGGCAAATGGCTACCTCCCAGATAACATGTAGTGAAAAGGTGTGTAACCTTTTCAGATGAATCCCGGGGATTTTTCACTCTTCAACGTCCTTATTGCTTCTTCAGCCTATGATAGACACACTTACCTAGTATCTCTTTCCTTCATCTCTATATTCAATCCAGTTTATTTCATCATGGCTTCAACTGTGCTTAACAGAACTCAGAAGTAATATAACCACATCACCCTAATCTCTCTCTTACAGTAGCCACAAGATTTCCATTTATTTAAACAACTTGGTTCTTCGCTGTTTCTTTTTCTATTCTTCATTAATCCTTATTGTTCTCACATCCTTGCTAACTGAACTACTTACATTTTAAAGGGATAACCTCATGTTTATCTCCACTCCTGCCATGTATTGAAAAATTTCTACAGTATAAAACCCATAATCATTCAATGAAGAGCATCTCAAGGGATGTACATGATACAATAACAATACTATATTGTTGGATTCTGAATATATAGAGATTGGAGTAATTATTATTTGCTTCAGAATCCAACATGATCTTCCATCACATAAGCTAGACTTGTAATTAATAATTAATGTAGATCACTTGTTTATAAATTAATATTCATATAACTACCTTTAACTTTATTTGATATTTAATTATTTAATCAAGGATATGTATTAATAGTGAAAAGACTCTGAATTAAAATATTATTAAGTTTATTTTATTTATTGCTATGTTAATATCATAAGAGTTTGTATTCAACATTTAACTGCGTATTAATTGAAATGTAAATATTCTTTATTTTTTTCTGTATATAGAGGTATAATGTTATGCAATGCCTCAATTTATTTATATTTTGTTTTGTTGTCATGGAAACGCATGTTAGATAGCTTGCACGAGTTTGGAACAGAGCATGAGGGAGAATGTTGAAAGTTTACTGAAAAGGATTTTAGTTAAAGAGAGCACGAGAACAATTTAGGCGGGAAGAGGGGATATATAAGCTAGGAACGCTGAAAAAAAAAAGGATATTCTAATTCGGCATTCGGAGAAGGAACCAAAAAGAGAGATTGATTCGGGAAATCAGAGTGCGATAATAGCGAGTCACTCAAGCAGCTAATTAAAGTCTACTAGTCGAGAAGTGGTTAGCTAATAAGTTTCAGAATAACAAATAAAGCAACTGAAGATAGCTAAGTGACTGCTGAAAGACTAGCAATACTTGAGTTGAGATTTAATTTCAAGGACACATGGAAACTTGAAGCATAGCACGGAGTAACTAGAGAATAATTAGAGGCAACAAGGTTGAGTTTAACGATAGCTGTGTTAAGAATTATAGTGCCTAAAAGATTAATTGAATGCCGGAGGAATTGGGCAACTGTGCATATAAAACTTCAAGTTAAGGAATTATTGTGTGTTACCTTAGTTCATGAGTGATTAGTAGAATACTGAATTAGTCAAGTGATGTCTAAGATAGTACAAGTGTTTTACTTCATGCAAGAACGTTTAATTATGTGTATTGTAACCGTTAATTAATTCAGTTATTACTTAGAAGATTCGTTTTATTGAGTGCTGTTAATTATTTAAAGTGTTTACAGTTACAAAAAGTGTTTGCATATAAGTAGATGAAGAAGAAAGATTGTCGGTAAGAATATTTCAACAATTGAAATTCCTATGCAGAGATATGTGTGAGTTTCTTCCTAGAATATCCCTATATTAACAGTAACTATTGCAGAGATTAGCTGAAGTGTAGATTTAAAAGTGTAAGCTTGTGAAAGAGTGTTGCCACCATTATATTGTATTTGAAACTTGAGTAACTGTGATATATTTGTGTAATTGATTACTGAGGAACTTTATGACTTTGAGCTTTACCAAGTGGTTAATTAAATTTTGTGAAAGCTGTGTTTCAGAGAACAGATTTACCATTGCTTAAAATTATATGACTGTATTATCAGAAGAGCTAAAGTGTTTATAACATCTTATTTAGTAATTTGAACTTAAGTGTATAATTTGTGATCCTAAATTAAATGTTTGTTTTTGTTAATCTAAAGTTGTATTTTGCCTGAATCTCTTTTTACTGCACCAATCATAAAATATTCGAACCAAAGTGGGTGAATTAAATAAGTTAAATATACTCGGCCAGTATATATAATAACAACACATAAAAGAGAAATAGTTGAGAGCTGGTTTTTCTTCAATTCTTGAACTAATTCAGATATAGAGTGGTACAGTCAATAAATATAAATTTTCTCTATATTTGGATTAGAAATCAACTAGCAACTTATTTTTTATTTAAGAACATTGTAATAACTAAATATTGGATCCAAAGTATAGGTTAAGACGAAGTAGGATCCAACAATATAATTAAGTTTGCAGTATTACTAGCATCCTATTAATAATTTTTTGTTATTATTATTTTACTAGATTCATTGACATCAAATACCTATTTTGCTGGCCTTTCCCATTCTAATTATGTGTTAATAGGGTGGGAATGAACTGGATGTGCAGCCTTATTAAGCAAGAGATCCATAAGATGATGATGCAGAAAAAATATTGTGGGAATAACAGTGAGAGGAGTTATGAAAAATATATAAAGCATGCCAGAAAAGTAACGAGTATAGTAGTGTAAAAAGCTAAATTGGAGCATGAAAAGAAATTGACTATGCAGGCTAAAGGAAATCCAAAAGAATTTTATCATTATGCTGCAAACAAAATAAAAAATGAATGTGTAAGACTTGACTGAATGCAGACAGTACTCTAGTGTTAGAAGCTAATGAGACTGTTCAATTAATGAGTGTTCACTTTGCTAAGATATATTAATCAGGTGTACATAACATAGTACACAGTGCTACTACTACTACATTGCATAAAGAGATAGAAGTGCATGTGAATGAAGTTGAAGTTGTTGCATAACCTGGATAAGAATTTAGCAATAGGAACAGATGAATATCAACACATATGCTAAAGGAACGTTACGCTGAATTAGCTAAGCCTTTTGCATGTTTGATAAATGAGTCTCAGGTCAGGAATGGAAGCAATGTGTGATAGTTCTGTCATACAAGGGTGGGGCAAAAACTGATGTGCCTAACCATTGACCTATCAGTATCTCTAGTGTGGTGGTGGTGATGATTTTAGAGAAGCTGATAAAAACTCGCTTACAGAAATGGGTAGACAGACGAGCTATGCTCTGCAAGGAGCAGCATGGTTTACTAAAGGAAGGTCATATTTTAGCAATTTGCTGATATTTTATAACAATGTTACAGCCGAGTTGGATAAAGGGAAAGGATACACTATGATAATGTTGGATTTTATTAAGGCATTTGATAGGATACCACACGAAAGGCTGTTGCATAAACTGGAGAATATGGGATTAAATATAAACTCTTGACTTGGATCAGTAGATGGTCGACAGGCAGATTTTAAAAAGTGGTATATAGTGGGTGTGAATCTGCTAGATATAAGGTGACCAGTGGTGTACCTAACGGTTCAGTCCTTGGGCCACTGTTGTTCAACCTATTCAATCTACACATTAATGATATTAGGAAAGGTCTAACAGGAGATGTGCAATTGTTCGCCAATGATGCAAAGATAGGCAGGGCGATCAGGGATATCCAACACTTACACAATAATTTGAATAGGTTGGAAATTTGAGCAAACGAAAATGACTGTCAATTTTATAGTAGTAAAGTTATGCATGTTGGCATTATGAGATTTCCAGCTGCATATTATAATAGTGGGATTATGCTACAAGAAGCTGATGAGGCTAGGAATCTTGACATAATGGTGGACAGTAATTTGAAGTTAAAAGGTCATAAAGCAAAAATTGCAAATACAACTCAGAGGATAATTGCAATGTTGAAGCGAACCTTGACATGTATGGATAAGGAAGTCATTTTACCTCTTTATAAAGCCTTGATAAGACACACCTGGACTATTGTGTGCAGATTTGGTCTTCCAGATTTCAAGGGGATAAAAGCTCTGTAAAGGGTGCAAAGATTATGGGATTTTGATTATGAGAACAGATTATAAGTATGTAGATTGCAGACTCTGGTTAATAGGGGAGAGAGAGAGAGAGAGAGAGAGAGAGAGGGTGACATGATCAAGGTCTATAAACTTCTGAATGAGTGCTATAGGATATTGTCTGATGAAATTTTTCATTCTAATTAAGGTTGGGAGAGAACACAAGAGCATCCATGGAAGTTAAGTTTGTCTGCGGTCAAGAAAGGGGTAAGAGATAGGTTTTCTCTCACAGAACAGTGAGTAAGTGAGTGGAATAGTTTGCTTTTAGAGGTAGTGAGTGCATCTAGTGTGATGTATAGCCTCCCTCAATAATACTTGACTCCCTGGAGGTCTCAGCTAATAATAATCATAATGCCATTTAAATTAGCTCAGTTCACACATTACTGAATGCTACTAATAATGTTCAGTTTGTTTCTAGTATCTTCAATTTTAATATGATTCTGCCGGTGATGCCATCTATCCACTCTCTACTTCAGTACACTCATCTATCATCTCTGGTCTATTTTCTAACACAACTTCAGACCCATAGGTAAAATTGGTTTTACTTATGGGTCTACAAGTTGTGTTAGAAAATAGATACTATCTATTTAATACTATCTTATGTAGTACTAGTGTGCATTTTGGCTGATTTCTCTTTATTTCATATAAATTTCGAATGGTTTCCTCGCCATACCAGCTTAGCTTACTATAGTATCCATATTTAATTTGTCATTTTCACTAAAAATTGAAAATAAGTTCACTACTGAGAATTCAGTCAATGCTTCTATGTACTTGCCTGTTTTTCACTGCTTTCATCTTATATTCTGATTTTTGTACCAAATCTGTCACAGCATTTATTCAAAGCCAGAGTCCTGAAGTGATTTATTTTGAAATATATATATATAATATATATATATATATATATATATATATATATTACATTATTTGTATAAAGTAAAGAGCTAAGTAGAATATTACTGATTTTCATGGTTTAATGTCATTTTTCATTTCTAAAATGTGATCCATTCAGTTAAAAAAAAAGCTGGAATTATAAAATGTGGGAACAAATTTATGATTTGCAGAGTTTCTCATATACTGTCTTTTCATGGAAGGATACTGGTATTTTAATGCAAATGTTTTGAAACAATGTTACTTAACTGTCCACTATTTAGAATTTTGTGCACATGCATTCCTATTACATTTTTGTAAATAGATATCATGATGGCTAAAGTTAAACAAAAGCTCAGCATGTTTTTGGGTAGGTGAAATCTGGATCAGCAATTCATGTGCAACAAGAATTTAAGCAAATCTTTCAAGCAAATTCATTTGATAAATGTATTAAATAATGATATAATGAATTCAATGAAACTAACAAAATTGACAAATGAAAGTCTACTGGATGCCCGAGAACTTCAAATGTCCATTTCTCATGAAAAAAGTGAATCATTTCATGCCCATCTTAAATCATTAGTGTTCTAAACTTTATGAGATCAGTGAATAATAAATTGTTCACTGAATTCAACAAAAATAGCAAAAATCATGAGGTCTTTCAACATCAGGGTTTCCTTCAAACCTATTCAAACTACACAACACATGTTAAGATCTCCCAAGGACAGCATCGCCTTCTACAAGTACACAGGTGTATATAACATCCCAAGTTCCTGTGGACTTGAATTATATAGGCCAAACATCACAAAGCCTAGAAATCCGGAAAAATGAACATATAGAGAATGTCCACAACAACAGAACAGATACTTCAGGATTAGCCCATCATTTTTCGATTTCGAACCATTCCATCGATTGGGACAACAGCTCATTGCCGTACATTGAAGAAGATTGCAAATGCAGAAACTTTAAATTAGCTGCAGTGGTACTCCGGACAGGAGACAATCTTAACAGAAATCAAGGCATGATACTAAAAGACATTTGGAAATGCTTAATAAATTCACTATGTTCAGCAGAACTGAACTTCGTGAAAAACTATAAAACGCGATCAACAAACAATGACTAAGACTCCGTGCTCTTGATGTTATGCATCATTTTAATTTTAATTTAACTGTTGTTACGTCATTCTTTTTTTAGCATTTAACGTTAGCGTACCCATTTCTTGTCCTGAAGAAGCCAAACAGACTTAAGCTGGCGAAACATGTCGATGATTGTATATATTTATAAAGAACTATGGTCCACTAATAAATCCAAAAAAAAAAATTTCTCATACTTATGTACATAATAAAATTAGATTTCCAGCAAGAGTTATTATGGCAAAACTAGAGACAGTGTAGCTGAAATTACCTCTGTAAATGATGTTGCAGTGCACTTCGCAAGAGATTAGCAACTGGTTGAATGTATGCTGCACTATATATGGTGCTCAGAAATAAACTTGACCCTCCCAACTATTATTTCTGATAAGTGTTACTGATCTATATCTTAATTTTTTCAATAAATATTTGTATTTAAAATATTAGTCTCTCTCTCATCAAAACCCTGTGCTTTTAAAATTGCAAGATTTTATCTCCCAGAAGAAATGAAGTTGTTGACATAACACACATCACTTTCGGTTCCTTGATATAAATCCTAAAGAACACCAAAGTTCGTTTTTTTTTTTTTTATTAAAGAAAATGTACTCACTGCAGATATTCAGACATTTGGTAAGCTTTAGGATGTAGCAAATTCAGCATGATTTTAAAGTTATTCTGATAGGACAAGAACTTTTTTTTCCCCCTTTCTTACTGCTATAGCTTGTTAATTTTCTATAAGTATTGGAGAAACACAAGTTCTCCAACTTCATGACATACATACATACATATTGAAAAATATAAAGATTTTATAAACAGAACCATTTATTCAAATTAAAAACTTAAATCTCCTAACTCCCTTTAGAAGGTTTTTGCCTAGGATTAAAAAAAAGAGTGTGATGTAACAAATTTAAAGACACACAATAAAAGTTCAATGAATAAGCATGAAGTAAAAACAAATTATGGAATATGTTCATCTAGACTGCGTTGCAGGATAATCTTGGTCATTGCCTCATGTGAGTGTGCATTGTCCCTCTGATGTTTCTTCAGCATAGTTTTTTTGAAATTGGATAAAAGTTTAAATGATTATAGACTAAAGCTTTTTTTTTTCAGCTTGGTCAATTCATTATGCAAGGCATCTTGTTTAAAACAGTTTTAAAACATAATTTTTGTTATGTTCCAACTGATGCAGAGATGTGTGGTTGTCCCTGATTTCACTCCTTGTTGTATTCAAGCTGATAGTAGTCTTGGTGTTCATATATTCAAATAAACAAAAATTTTCCTTTTTTAGGCATCTGTAGTAATAGTGCATTTACTATTGATGCAATTTTTTTTTTTTTTTTTTTGAGAAATATTACATATTTTCTGTTCAGCACTAATAAATAGTTCTTTTTTTCCCCCAATAATGTTTTTTCCATTACATGAATAGCATATTATACCATTCATCACAGAACAGCATAATGTATATAACTTTTTTGTAAAGTATAATTTCACAAAAAATCATGTAACACCATTCCTAGTATTTATATTTAAAGAGGTACATGGTATAATATTACAGTCCAACACTAGCTTCCTACCAAGTTTTTTTTCAGGTTTATCTGTTATTTGTTAACAGAAACACTAGTTATATGTATTACTCCAAGTAACACTACAAGGGCAAAAGAAATACTTACAGTTCAAGTCTAGTCACTGACTAGATGAACTTTTCCTAGTCCTTTTTTCAGCCAGTTCATGAGTTAGCTGATCTTTGGAAAGGGCATTTAAGATTTTTAACTCTATAACTTAAGAATATCAATCACAAACCATACTAATTCAGACAATAACATGAGCTAGGGCTAGAAACACAAGATGCCAGCAGTTGTCTGTTGTGTACTCACCATTAAGTCAAATCATCTGTAGCCATAAACATGACTATGTAACAAAGTTGGAGCCAGGTTCTGCCCTTAAAAACAGCTCTGCCTACTACCTTTTGGGAATATAGGTATCATAAATTTATTTATTATTATTATTTTTTTTATAAAGTACATAATGCAGAACTTGAACATTTATGACAATAATGCTTTATCAAATATCTGAAATTAATATCCATTCCTCTACCTTTCTACAAGAAGCGAGTACCACAAAATGAAACAAATTACAAGATATCACTAACTATTCCTTAAGACTTCCTAGAGTCAAGAAATATATTTCACATGTATTTTGCCAGCCTGGTTGACGAGCAGTCAGCATATCACCTCTCAAACCAACAGGCTACAGGTTCAAATCTTGCGGCGGGCATGAACACACATGATTGTCTTTAGATGGTAGATGAATTATGTTGACTGGTGTGAAACCATTGCCCCACTTGAGGCCTAAGGTCGCTTGAAAAAAGTTGACATTTGGTCTCTAGAGCATGATTTCCAGAAGAGGCAAAAAATGAATTTAAAAAGTTATAAAAACAGGAACAAAATCCTTTGTCCACCCAAGTTACTAACTCTAACATACCATAGATTTTAAACCTTTCTTGAGTAGGAGTCAAACATATTAAACAGACGTACAATCAAAGTACCTGAAAAAAAAAAACAGGTTCTCAAAATAGCTTCAAAACTAATATAAAATTTTAAATTTTACAGCCATGGAATCAAGTATCTTACAAATAAGATTACAAATAAACACAATATGATCAAGCTTCCACTAGGGCAGCAAACAACATCACTGAATTCAATGATACCAAAAAAAGTATCACTATTATTCTAAAGGATATTTACTATATATGATACAGTAGCTAATAAATGCACCAGAAGAAACTACATAGTATAAAGGTTCTCATAATGGAAATAAATATTTAGAATACTCATACAAATAGTTTGACAGGTGGAAGCTCAGAAAAACCAGCCTCTTGCATAATTATTTTTTTAATAAACAAATGTCTGTTTAAAGCAAGTAAAATTCATCAACCCATTGCCTGAAGTAATGTTGCATTTGTTCTTCAGAATAGGATTTTTGAAGTATCTATCGGGTTGGCAAATAAGTTTGTTCGGTTTTTCAGAGTGGAATGAAACACATTTTATTTAATATATATAATACATACTAGTCAGTTATATATTGACCCTCTTTATCCATGGACTCTTGCCATCTGTCCATCAACTTCATTATGCCGCATTCATAAAACTCCTGAGGTTTACTGGCGAAAAACTGATCCGGGTGTCTTTTGACAGCCTCCTCATTAGTGAAGGTTTTTCCCATTCAGAGAATTCTGCAACGATCGGAATAAGTGGTAATTGGAAGGTGTGCCAGGTCTAATGAATACGGAGGATGCAGCAAAACATCCCAGCCAAGATGTAACAATTTACTCCGGATTGTTAACGATGTGTAGGGTCTGGCATTGTCGTGGTGAAAGACAACTCCTTTCCGATTTGCCAATTCAGGACGTCTTGTGCTAATTGCATGGGTCAGTCGCGTTAACTGTGAGCAATAGACAGTTGAATCAATCGTTCTGTCTGACGGTAACACCTCGTAGTGGACAACCCTTTATAATCCCACCACACAGAGAGCATGACCTTCTGGTATGCGGTAGTTCACAAGAGTGAACTACCGCATACCATTACCGCAAACAACCTCAAAAGCGGGATTGCACTCTTGTGCTCCCATATCTTTTACATACCACGTTATTGTACATGACCTATTTTTCATCTCCCGTAATCATCCACTTCAAAAATGGGTCGTTTTCTTGGCGACGTCGCAGCGAATCACAGATGGATATGCAATCAGTCAATTCATTCGGCACCCAAACATTGAGCTTTGAAACATATTCCAGCTCGTGCAAATGGTTTTCAACGCTCGTATGGGATATGTTCAGTACTGCAACAATCTCCCGCACTGTTTGTGACGGATTTTTGTCGATGATATCCTTCACAACACTCGAATCAACCTCGGTCGGGTGACCGGCACGAGGCGCATCACTGAGGTCGAAATCTCCAGAACAGAATTTGGCAAACCATTTATGACATACACGTTCTGTTAAGGCACCATCCCCATATATGCTGCATATTTTTTATGGGCTTCCACAGCATGTTTCCTTTTTTTTTTTGAAATAAAAAAGCAAAATATGCCAGTAATGTATGTTATTTCCTTCCATTTCTAAAAATATGTTACACACATGCAACTGAAGTAGGCTGAACAAAAATTCACTGAAAGGTTATGTGAAATGTCGCCTTTAAACTGCGCAACAGCGTTGTGCGGTAGCACAACAATAGCGACAGGCAAAGAGGCATGAACTTGTACTAACGCATAAACCGAACAAACTTATTTTCCAACCCAATAACATTCAGATCACACATCATATTCATGTCCTGTATGTTTGCCTAGGCTTTCTTGAGTGGGATTCGTAAAAATTACTGTATTTAAATTTCAGTTTTAGAAAGATAACTGGTAGCTTATATTTGAATGAGACATATTATGATTAATTATCTTACCTGGAAAGGTTTCCAAGTTTATATATTTCATTCCATGAAGCAATTGGGTTGTTTTGCAAACTGAGGATCTTCAGTTTAGTAAAATAAGAATGTGGTGGTTCCAGTATAAAGGTTATGTTATTTTCCCACAACCTAAGTTCTTCAATCTCTGGAAACATTGCTGTACAAGACATTATCTGCAATTACAAGACTTCTGATTACATCAGACTGTTCTTATTTACATCAAATTTAACTTGTATATTAGTATTTTAAAAACAAATTAAATGTAAAATATTTTCAGTAGTACAAGTATTATTATTATGTCTGTGACAACTCCAAGGACCCATCACTGGAAGGCACCCACATAATCCACCATTTCTACATACTGTCATCTATCATCGATTAATTGTATTTTTGTCAGTTAACTACATTTATTTACTGTGGAGAATTTATGGAGACAAAAATACACATGTTGAACAAATGCTGAGCAAACGTATTTTTGTCTCCATAAATTGTCCACAATGAATACCGACTACCATGTTACTACATTTGTTCTCTGGCTAACATGCCTATATGCAGATCTGTATGAAATTCTGAATTTCCGAGAGGAAAAATACACTATCTCTGTATGAGGTTGGCTAACTTGTCTTCAACTGAAAAAATGTCCACATAAAGATTCCTCTCATCATGACAAGAACTGAACTCAGGTTTTTCCAATTAAACTACACAAATACTCACAAATATTCCACAAATTATATGGAAACTCATTTACTCCAAATAACACACAGTAGTGACAAAGCAATGATAACAGCACACTTAAGGTATAAAATCAAGATAATGCATTCTAAATGACTACAAGTTGCGTATGATACTGGAAATGAGCAGGATCTAGAATTAACCAACTTTAGTGAGGTGTTATCATATATTACCATACTGCTTATCAGTCAGTTTGTGCACTGACAGCATAGTTAGAGGATCAAGATCAACTGTAGCTGATATTCTTGAAAGATAAGAAAACATATATGTATATACTAGTGAAGAGAAACATTCAAGCAAATGACAAACTGATGGAAATGGATAGAATAGTTTTGGATGCAAATTGTATTCTTCCATATGTGCATAATTGAATTCTTTCCTTCAAACAGGAGGTCTATGAAAATGGATACTGGTGCTAAAAGGGCTATTGCATATCGACTAAACACCATCTCCAATGAATGCTTAGGCTTGACTTGTGTGGTGTCAGGCTTGCTGTGACTGGAGAGTAGACAATTGAAAATCCATACTATAGATGTACTCTTTACATCACATGGTTGAGTAAAGATGCTAGGAGATGGCAACTAACAGTGTACTGTACCATCTGTTAAGAGTGAAGGTAGTGGTGTTATAGTGCATGGATGCTTCAGGTTTGTCCAGGATATTTCTTGTTTTAGCACTCAGAAAACTGAGCAATAGATTTTATTTTGATACTCTGAACAATTCTATGTTGTGGTAATTCTAAGGACACAATAGTTTCCAATCAGGTATCAAAAAACAATTAAGCATCCACATTATCATGTACAATGATAATGTGGATGCTTGTGGATGTAAAAGAACTATGGCAACATGACTTGATGAAATAGGAGTGCAAAGGTGAGACCTGTCAGCATAAAGTTCTCATCTCACTTTAAGGCAATTGTGGAAAGTTAAAAGGCAAGATGACAAGTCTGGCTTGACAACAGGAGCTATTCATTTAAAAAAATGGAAGAATGAACTAAAATATCAGTATGCATTTAGCAATTGTCAGTGAATAGCCTACACAGGAAGGTGACATCTGAAATTGTTGCAAATTAAGGTTTGATAATACTCATGTCGTATAATTTCTGCAACAGCTGATTTTCAGCAGCTAGTATACAACACTCTCTCACTGCAGATAGGAGAATAAAAAGTACCATGTTTGCACTCTAGAGCAGAGTTCGTCGATTATTCTCTTAAAACTCAACTTCCCTTCTCAACAGTTTTGCTGAGAAGGCAAAACTTCTACTTTCTAGCAAAACAATCTAGTGTTGCTAGAAAGTAGAAGCTTTTTTTTTTTTGAACTCAGTCTCAGACAGTGATAGTTCTTAGTCCATAGAGGGCTATCTATATCTAAGCATCTTTCTATTATCACCATTATCAACAATAGGATATACCATAAAAACTAGTGCAGAAAGCTCACATCCTCTTCTTCATTCAGTGCTACAACAAGAAAACTTAAGTCTACCTTCAGTTCCAGTGATTAAAATAATAACTCAAAGTTTTGTTTTATTTATTTTTTTATTCATATCAAAAGCAACATAGTTTAAATACACATAAATTTACAAAAAAAAAAAAAAAAAAGAATTGATTATATATTGGAATTAAAAAGGAAAGAAACAACAGAATTTACATCATAAATATACTAAGTAAAAGTACACTAGAAGGTCCATCAAATTTTTCTGCCCAGAATTTGGCCAGATCACAAGCATTATATGTTGCACTAATCAATTTATCCATTGTACAACTAAAGGGACATTACCTACAGCTCAAGAGGTGAGCCATAGTTTGCTCCCCCCCCACATTCACATAGGAATGATTCACATGAGAGTCCCCACTTTTTTACATTATCCTTGGATCTTCCAACGCCACATCACAGCCTATTTAAAGCTTTCCAAATAGTCCAGTTTTCTCTGTGGCCTGGTGGAGTACAATCCAATCTGTAAGGTGATTGTTTCTTGTCTTCCATGACGCTAATCTTGATTTTTGGAGTGAATTTGGAGTGGATTTTAACTGTTTGATGGACAGGTTGATATCCAAATAGAGGATAGTCTGTAGACATGGATGCCTTAAGCCTCTAATTTCTGGCTGCCATGCCAGCCAATAGATTTTTTTCAGAGGTGTTGGTTTCAAACAACCAGTAATGAGTCTAGATGTCTCATTTAAGGCAACATCCATTTGCTTAGCGTAGCAGGTTCTATACCATACAGGGCATACATATTCTGCAGCTGAGTAGTAGAGCCAAGGCGGGTTCTTTTTGTTTGAGCTTGTGTTCCCCAGGTGGTGTCAGATAGTTTCCGGAGAATACTATTTCTTTTTGTTACTTTATGTTTTGTATTTATACAATGTCTATCATTATAAAATTTAAAAGTAAAGTGATCAGAGACAAATGGCTGGAAGGAAACAAAAGTATCAAATATAGACCAAGCACAACTGATATATGTGACAATTTTAAGGATAGCAATATATCTAAATGAGTACTCGACTTAAAACCTAAAACATCTGCTGTTTATTGCCAAGAAACATAAAGAGTCCACTACAAATATCTCTGGATCAAGCTCTTCATGAGAAGAAACGATACATCTAAAATATGGTGAATCAGATGCAAAGAAGACTTGTGTAAACTCCAAGCAAACAGAGAGTAATAACCGACTCACGAACAACAATGGCAGATGAGAATAACAACTATGATGTCACTTTTCATAAATGTGTAATTTGTCATGATTCAGTAGAAATCATGACAAATTAAGAAACTTTTTATTCTCAGACACTGTAAGTACTTTGAATATTTTGCATATAAGTATTCAAGATAATTTAGAAGACACTGAATTATTACTAGACAATTTAAACTATTGGCTAGATGTTCTGATATTAACATAAATCTGCATAAAGACAAAGAAATTGATTTATACATTCAAGCGGATTTAAAAATTATTATCGATGTAGAAATTATAACAAATCTGGAGTGTAATTATCTTTATTCGAAATTCCATATCTATTAATAACATTACTAACATAAAAATGAAAACAGCTGAAAATTTCAATTTATATTTAGAACATCATAATATATATATATATATATATATATAATGGCTGTATATAGGTAACATTGCTACACTGAGTCCAACTTTATATAAGAACTTGAGTGTAGTCTAGATGAGATCAGAAGTGATAATGTTCTCATAATTGGTGATATGAATATATTCTTACTGAGGAATAGAGGCTCCTCTCAAGATTATCTAGATTTACTTGCTATGCATGGACTCAAACAGTATATTAATGTCACCATGAGAGAATTCAATGGTGGTAGAACATGCCTAGATCATGTATTCAGGAGAACTTTAAGTGGAAATAAAATCCAAGCAGCAGTTCTGTGCTAACCTCTCGTGGATCACTTTCCAATCGGTATTAAGGTGCATTTGCAAGTAAAGCACATAGATAGTACAACTGAAAACATCCCCTACACAACAACTAACTCCAGAGTATTGAAATGTAACTTGAGCACTGTCTCTTGAGAAGAGATAACGACAGAAACAAATATTGAATTAAAGTTAAAATAATAGACAAAATGAAAGAAACAAAGTGCTGGATTACAGAGGAAATTCGACACTTCAAAAAAAATTAGAGATAAAGTATATAAAAAAGTTTAAAAAATCCAGCACAAACAATATTATGAACACAGTTTCAAGTACTATAGAAATCAAAAACACCATAAATTAAAATAAAGTAAAAACGAATACTACAGAAATGAATTCCTAAAATGCCAAGGAAACCCCCAGAAAACAATGGAAGTTTGTTAATAAATTAATCTGCAAAGATACAAACAAACATCCCCCCCATTCTTTAAGAATGGGGGGGGGTTGTTTCTTAAGGAATAGAGAAAATGGAGACAGAGGATTAGCTGAAGAATTCAATAATCATTTTGCCATGGTCAGTGAAAGCATTCTGAAAAATGCTGAAACCACCGCTCAAAATTGCACTTCCAAGTGAATTGACAACTCCATATATTTTTTACCCACTTGTGAAAACAAAATCAAAAGTGTTATAGCTAGCTTAAAAACAACCAAAACTTCAGGATTCAATGGTATTAACACTAGCATTGTGAAAGAATGTGAAATGTACATTATGGAACCCCTAATGTACATTTTTAACTTATCACTGATGACAAGCACGTTTCCATCAGATTTTAAGAAGGTCGTAGTTGAACCTAAAAAGGGAAACAAAAATAACTTGAAAAATTACAGACAGATCTCCCTTCTACTGGTCTTTTCAAAAATATTAGAGAAATTGGTAAAAATAAGACTCATGAAATTTTTGGACTAAAACAACTTTTTTTCAAAAAATCAGTTTGGGTTCAGGCAAAGTTTAGCACAGAAATACATGCTCTTTACTGAATTAACAAACACAGTTTATACTTCCCTAGATGAACATGAACTAATATTAGCAGTATTTTAGATAAAAAAACAAAGCTTTTCACACTGTATCACATGAAATTTTAATTAAAAAAAATTAGAAGTCATAGGAATATGAGGTACTGCCCTAAACTAGTTCAAAAATTATTTAAATGACAGATCACAAATTGTAAAAATAAACAACAGATCTAGTAACTCCAAAACAGTAGACTGTGGTGTACCAATTTTATTTAATAGTTATATCAATGACTTCTGCAATCAGTAAAATAAATACTTTTGCAGATGATACAGTCTTAATTTTCTCTATGGACATAGCTGAATAAATGCAAACCATAGTGAATGCTGATCTTTTAAAATTAACAATTGGTTCTAAGTCAAATAAACTCAGTCTGAATGTCTCAAAAACTAAATATGTAAATTTTAATTTGCGAAATACAACAAGCAAAATGAGCTTCACTGAACATTAATTTTGCATGATTGGAATTGCAAGACCAATTCAAATTGCAACTATGAGGAAATAGAAAAAGTCAATCTAATAACTTACTTGGGATTAAAAATTGATAGTAATTTAAGCTGGAAACCACATATTAACTAATGTCATAAATAAAGTAAGGATTATGTTAAACAGACTTTACTAACTAAATAGATTCTTAAATTTAAATATGCTAAAAATATTATATTCTGCCTAGATTCAAAGCACACTACAATATGGTATATTAAGTTGGGGAGGAATCTATCACACTATGCTGAAACCTTTAGTTTCGACTTGGAATAAAGTAATTCAAATCTTAACTAGAAACAAATACAAGGATACTGCAATGTATAATAAATACACCATATTAAACATACTATCATTTCGATATTTATACTCCTATAGGATACTGCTATTCATAAAAAATGACAACAAATACGTAAATATCAAACAAGATGCTTTCCTTAGTAGACATAAGGGCCTAAAATATATAGTTCCTAAAGCAAATAAAGACGCAATACACAAACATTATACTTATTTAGCACCAAAAATATTCAACATACTACCTTTAACAATAAGAAATGAAACTGTTGCTCTTAGGTTATGCATATGATTGTCAAAATTTTGTACTAGAATATGAAGCATACAATAAAAAAATATTTGTCTGTCAAAACAATGTCTTTCATAAGTGAGGGAACGATCTAAAGTTACCCCTAAATATTTACGTGTTGGACAATGATCTAAGCGAGTGCTCTCCAAAGCTATTTGTAGTTTCCTTGTTGCCTGTTCATTCTTTAAATGGAAAGCACAGACTTGGGTTTTTAGGGAATTAGGTTTCAACTGGTTTTCACTATAGTAAGAGCTGAGTTTGATATGATAATGGCATGATCATCAGCACAGATAAAACTTTTTTTTTTCTTTTTTTTTAACTTTGAGGTGTTAAAAAGCAATCGGAGCCAGAACGCTGCCTTGAGGGAGGTCGTTCTTCTGAATCCTCGAATGACTACGTTGTCCTTGAAATTCAACAAAAAAATCTTCAATTCTGAAGAAGGCCTCTAACTAGTTCAGTTACCTTATAATCTTTTGTCATTTTATATAGTTTACTTAACAAGATGTGGTGGTTAACCATATCATAAGCAACAGTTAAGCCTATGAAAACTACCAGTTATTTTCCAGTTCTCAAAACCATCCTCAATATATTGTTATTTGAAGAACTTGCGATGTACAACTTTTCCTAGCTCAAAAGCTGGCTTGTTCAGGAATTAGGAGTGGATCAATTATCCTCATTAGTTTTTCAAGAATCATTCACTTACGAATCTTATATAACACAATAGAGAAATAGGTCTATAATTTTTGGGATCACTTGCATCTTTCCCTGGTTGGAGAACTGCAATAACTCTAGCCTTTCTCCAAACTGGGTATTTTGCAGGTACTAATACAATTGTTGAATAAATTCAGCATCCAATCTTTGGTCGCAGGACCAAATTCCTTGATTTGCTCAATACAAACTTCATCCAGACCTGCTGCTTTTCCTTTCTTACAAATTTTAATTACCATATTAAGTTCTTCCATTGTAAAAAGTTTGGAGAAAATAATTGTTTCTTTTCCATATTCCCTCTGAAGTATTGTCTTTTGTATTTAAACTGGATTTATAGGTTTTGCCACTTTTAAGAAGATGGTGTGCTATTTGATTTGCTAAACATACATTACATTGCATCAAAGTTTTGTTTTGGTCATTGCTGAGGTATCCAAGTAGTCTCCAAGCTTTTTGGCTACTCCTTGCCATACCTATATCATTCATTAACTTTATCCATCATTCAGGTTTTTGCTTCAGATACAGATGTAACACCCAGTTATCCGCTTGCTATAGTTTCGTCACTAAAAGGATCTCTTTCAAAAAAGTTGCAGTATTCTATCATTTAAGCAGTTATCTCATATCAATTAACTATCCCTGGAAACAATTAATTCTACATCCTTTTGGGAGCATATCTGATACAGCTTCAATGAATTGGTCACAGGCCTCTGGAACTAGGTAAATGTTCTTGATTTTCTTATCTAATAGGTCGGAAAATTTTTCCCAGTTTACCTTTTTAAAATTATATCCTCATCTAAATTAAACAATTTGTAGTTGAATTGCTGCTAGTAGTTGACACATTATAAGTCAATGTTGTGAATTTGGAATATGTATACAATCAGCTTTCATGCACTGGTGGGCTACCCTCTCATTCACAAAGATGAGATTGGGGTTATAGTCCTGCTTCCATCTTCTACTATAAAAGGAAGGAGGATGTTTACTATCATGGATAAGAGCTAGCCAATATGATTCAGCCCATTCAAACACAGCCTGTTCGTATTATTTTGCAGGAAATCTTAGACACTACTGTGGCTATTAAAGTCACCAATACATAAAGACACTTTCTGCCTGAAGTTTAAAGGAGAAACCAACATTTTTGGGTTTGTAGATGGAACAGATGACAGAATTGCTCAACTCTACAGTGATTATCTCTATGTCATTCTCCTCTGTAATAGATGTTGCGAGGATCTGAAGGTCTGATCTAATGAAAATGGCACTACCATATTTGCTATGGAGACGTTCCTCTGCCAATTTAATTTCAGCTGATCCTTCCGCTTTTGGAGCAGAAGGATTAGCTGGTGTTAACACGATTGCCACGTGCAAGGAGTTTCTAACCACATTACTTCAATACGTCAATTTGTAGCATGCAACAGCATAGTACGATGTTGGTCTGAAAAGTTCTCGGTCTAACAATGAATTTATAATTTCAAAATTATTTTTATTTTTCAACATAATCTCTCTCAAGATTAATACATTTATTCCAGCAATGCTTCAGTGCCATTATCCCGTCCCGGTAGTGGTTCTCAGTAAGATCTGCAAAATACTCTTCTAGTAATCAAGAGGTGATGCAATCACCTCTTGATTCGAAGAAAAAACGCTGACCAGCGAGGAAGAGGCTTAGTTTTGGGAAGAGATAGAAGTCAGAGGGAGCCAAATCTGGGGAATAGGGTGGATGTTCTAACAATTCATAGTATAGATCCCTTAATTTTCCAATTGCAAAAACACTTTTGTGGGCAGGCGCATTGTCCTGATGAAAGATGATTTTTTCCTTCTGCAAACTGGGTCTTTTCTAACGAATTTTTTCACCTAGTCTGGTTAAAAGATCGAAATAATATTCCCCGGTTATTGTTTTACCCTTTTCATGATAATTAATAAACAAAATGCCTTTAGCATCTCAAACCACCAATGCCACGACCTTTCCTGATGATGGAACTGACTTTGTCTTCTTTGGCGCTGAACAACTGGCTTCTGTCCACTGTTTTGACTGCTGTTTGGATTCTGGTGTTTAATGGTGAATCCAAGTCTCATCCATAGTAATAAATTGATGCACAAATTCAGTTTTATTCTTGTTAAAATGCTCCAAGCACTGTTCAGAGATTTTCATGTGAGTGCGTTTTTGGTCTGTTGTAGCAAGTGTGGCACCCATCTTGCACAAAGCTTTTTCATATACAATTCTTCATGCAAAATATATCCTGCACGTTCTTTTGAAATGCCTATAGTCTCAGCAATTTCATGCACTTTGACTCGCTGGTCATCCAATACCATAGTGTGCACTTGATCAATGATTTCTGGTGTTGTTACACTTTTTGGATCCTTCATGTGGATCACCTTCAAGGCTAGTATGGCCATGCTTAAACTCGGCAGCCCATTTCTTAATTGTCGAAAATGAAGGAGAAGAGTGGCTATAAACTTTTATGAACTTCAAATGAATTTCTTTTGATGTTAAACCTTCTTTTACAAGGAAATTTATAACCACACGATACTCAATTTTATCCATTTCAAGGGATACAGACAACACTTTTGCTTCAGACAGCTGTATAAAACAAACTACTTGATAGAATGACTTGCAATTTCACATGGATGCTTATGACAGATGTATCAACTTAAAAAAAAAACCTCTTGCCGATAGTGTTGCCATCTATGGCTGAAGCCGAAAACTTTTTAGACCACCCTCATAAGTATCATAGATGATGTTTGGCTTATGCAGCTATTCCCCAGAAACTAAGACTTCTCTATAAGTAGTGGTGCTTAACTACTGATCTGAACCCATGTATACAGGTTCTCTGAACTCCTGGCTGATTATTTCTACATCTGATTCCAACTATTTCCATAACATCTTTTGAGACCTTTGATCCTCTGATGTTAGTTTTCTGGGTCTTCCTATGTATTTTTTGAATGAGGAGACACCCTCACGTTTCCACTGGTTGATTATGTTGCTTACAGTTGATTCTTGGTGATACATTCTTTACCAGTGTCATGAATGGACAGTCCACTGGCATGGCATCATATGAGAACATTCCTTTCCAAGTCTGAAATTTCTTCTACATATGCTCTTGGTAATTAGAGGAATATCTGTCAGAAATTTAAAGCAGTGTAAGCTATGCATGAGAACAGGAATATACACATCAATATGTTTCATTTAAAACCAGAGCATCACAATACAAATGGAGTTTATGTAATGCGATACGTAAAATGAAAAATTTTGAACTGCTTCATTTAAGGAATTACTTAAGGGTTAAACTAGACAATGGGGAGGAGACTTCCAGCCTTTTAGGAAATGTCAAACACTCACTGAACGTCCGACCTAATGTCAAATCCTCACCTTGTGGTACACCCTTCGCTAAATACATAGATATCGGGCAATAAGGATGGGATGACAATCTGTGATTCAGATGACTGAACTGCATTCTGTTTTGAACTTAACCAAAATATAATCATGTCACAACATGATGAAATGTCTTGCTGGCTGAGACATCCCTGCTGTTTTTGTCAGGAAAAGAGGGAAAACAGTGAAAAATCAGCTACTGAAACAAACTTAACATCAGCAGAACTGAACATAGCAACATCAAAGTAAGAAGTATCAGCAGGAAAGAAGTGGAATTTGCAAAAGAATTAGAGAACCACCATATCAACATAATTGGAGTTAGTGAGATGAAGAAGAAGACTAAAACAGGCAAGATTCTGTCTGTTTAATAATAACTATAAAACTATATATTGAGACAACAATCAAGGTTGAACACTAAATACGAAGATGATTTAGCCGAATGCAGCTAATTTCAAATATCAAAATGAGGAAATGGAAAATTAGACTTACTTGTGTATACTGACCCATAGAAAATTCTAATAAGGAAAAAGTAGAAAAATATTTCATGTCATCAGAGAAGGCAGCTGACAAAAAAGAAGGAAAAGCCAGTCACTGGAGATCTCAACGATAGAGCAGGAAATGAATACCAGACATACAGAAATGTTTCAGAAAATTTGGAGAAAATGAACACATGACATGCATTACTAATGCCCCCAACATAAAGATGTGCACAAATTCAAACGTAGGAAAAACATAAGACTCCTTGGCTATATTATTTGATAGTGATATTTTCATTCTGGTTCAGGATGCAGGAATTTATAAGGATTGCAAATGGGAAGTAATTAATCATCCATTTAGTTTGGAGGATAAAAATGAATATTGCACTGGAAAAAATAATATGTAAGAAAGTTCTAAAAATAATGAAAGTTGAGCAGCTTTCAGTGGTGAACCGTAGACTGAAGTATATAAATATTATTCAAGAAAAATGAAAGTTTGAAGATGAGAACCAAAATCTGAAGGAAACATTAATTCCAGTGTTCCCAATAGTTAGAAACACTTGGTGTACAAAGCTGTTCCAGAGAACACATCCGCTTAATTTTATGTAGGTATGTTTTTGTGAACTACAAAACAGTTTAATATTAATTTATGCAGTTTAGTTCAAAATTTATATTTGGCTGTGGTTTGGATCATATGCCTTTACACAGCATGCTAACTGACATCAGCGGAGGGTGAATATCCATCCACATTTCCTACTGATATGTGTCACATCATTCAAACTCTACACATGGATTTATTTATAGGCCTTGCAACTTCTCATGCAAGAGTGAACAAAATTTGCTAGTCAATGAGTAATACCATACCATGTGGTGGATTTAAACATTATACAATAATAAATAATTTTTATGTAAATTCATACTATTTTTAAACTTCACAAGCCATTATGCACTGTTGATTGAAGATTATAAGCATAAAAAAACATTGATGTTGAAATATAAGTTAATGAGAAGCATGAAATTCATTCCTCAAATTCATCCCAAGATGACTTTTAAAATAACCTGTAAAATTCATTCAGCTGGTGAAACCAAATATATAAATAAATAAATATATAAAGATGTTCAAAATATTGCTATGAAAATGAATATTAAAAAAGAGGAAATGTAGTGCAGATTATATTAAATTTGGATTTTTATTTCTTGGACTATCCACACCTGCAATGTGCCATTTGCAGAAATGTGCTCCCCAATAATAGTTTGAAACCTTCATTCATCTCATCATTTAGAAACATAACATGAAAATTATGTAGAAGAGTCAGCAGAAATTGCAAGAACTCAAAACATTTAACAGTCAGGCAGAGGACAATGTTATAGTTTTACGTGTTACTAGGTGACAGAGTTAAAAAGGTAAGTTTTTCTTATAATTTATTAGAGTTTTACTTTAAATTTACGAGAAATCTAAGCTAGACAAAGCATGTAGTCTGTGGATAGTTCGTGCTTGGGGGAATTTGTACTTTAATGTAATATTTTAGTATAGTTTGTTAATATTCTTTGTGCAGTGTTTGAATGGTAGCCACCACAATTCAGTTTGCCAATGGCTTATCACTGAATCCTCTGCCATTTAAGGACAACATTTACATAGCATACTATGGTATTACTCATGTGTATGCAGGGTGTCTGGTTAAATGTAGAAAATGAGAACTTCGTGATATAGAAAGTAGTATAACAGACTTTGGCAGCATTCCATCAGAAATGGATGAATACTAACCGAGAGACGAGTAGCATGACCAAGGGTGAGGAAAACTAATGGAATGTGAATGAGAAAATAAAATTAGGGAGTGCAGTGAGTTTGAAAGATGGTATAGTTTTGCAGGATAATGTTGATTGGGTGGCTTAATGTCGAGCAAGAGTAGGTAGCTTGCAAAGAGAGACGTAGTGAAAGAAGTAGTAGAATGTATTGGGAACAAGTTGAGAAATGTAAAAGCTGAAATTAGGTGACTGGAAAAAAGAAAAGCAGCTATTGGAATGATGGAATAGGAGCTAATACGAGAACCAGTGGAAAGCGAGACAGTGCAGGAATCAGGGATGGAGAGATGATAGGACAGCAGTTATGTAAGAGAACAAAGAAAGAAAATGCTAGGGAGAGGGAGGGAGAGAGAGAGTGTTTGGGATGTAGATGAGCAAGGAAGAAACAAAATGGTAAGAGATGTGATGTTGGAGACTCAATGATCTGTAGTGTACAAGACAGAATTCTAGAGGAGTGTTTGTTTGGAAGAATGATAGACAGTGTGACTATAGCAATTAAGCAAGGTGGTGAAAGAGTGGATGAGATAAATGTGATGATGGGCACAAATAATTGAGAGGAGTGTTAATTGGATGGCAAGAGATCTGAGTTTCATGCTTGAGGTTGTATGGAGGAAGACTGATGGGGGGGGGGGGGGATCGTGAGTGTGTTGTCCAGGTATGATAATGCAGAGCAGGATATAGCATTTTTTGGCAGGATAAGAAAGGCAAATGTCGTGGTAGAGTACTGCTTATGATAAGTGATGAGTTGTGTCCTCTCAGAGTGGAGGATTTGGAGGGCAATGGCACGTAAGGTTTTGAGAGCATACAGTGTGAGCTGGAGGTGGGAAGGACAGGATATTTAGTGGGGCATATGTGTTGCTATAAGCCAGGGAGCACAGAGGGTGAGGAGAAGGAGAATTTTCAGCAGTTGAGTTTGACAAGTGCAAAAAGAATGATCATTATGGGAGATTTTAACTACAGTATAAATTGGGAAGAGGAAACTGTGTGTAGTAGTAACAGAATGGAATTTCTGAAATTCTTGAGGGTCAAATGTCTTAGGCAACATGTAGTAGAAGGAATACAAGGTTCAAGAGTTCTGGATTTGGTCATTGTATCAGATGATCTAATTATAACTATGATGACATCTGTGTCTCCAGTTGGAGAGAGGGACCATATAGATTTGACCTGGAGGATGAACAGACATGTAAGAGTATCAAAGAGAAAGGAATGTATGTGGATTTATAAGGCAGGTGATTATATTAAGCTTAAAAATCAGCATGGGGGAGTTCCATGGATGGAGGAAATGGAAGGGCGATATATCATCAGTGCTTGGGAACTAGTGAAGAAATATTTATTAGCTGCAATAGCAAGTTGTATACTACAAGTAAAAAAGAGAACACAATTTGGTGTAAAGTGGATGACAAACAATATCAAACGGGGAATGCAAGTAAAAAAAAAAAGAGATTATGGAAGAAATATAAGGAGAGGGGGTGAGCAAATGCATGAAAAATATAAGACTCAGGCCAGGAGAATGACTAGTATGGTAAGGAAAGCGAAACTGGAATACGAGATAAGATTGGCCATGAGATCCAAAGAAAATTCTAAGGAATTCTTTCATTATGTGACGAGGAGGAGGAGGAGAAATGATTGTGGAAGAATGACGCTGGAGAAAAATAGTTGATGCAAAGGACATAGTGGAGTTGTTCAATGAACAATTTATTGGGGTATTTTATTCTGGACAAGTAGGTTTTAATACTAGAGGGATAGGAGAAGTTCAAGTACTGATCACTCTGGATGTCAATAAAGCAATGGGACTGGATGGGATTTCACCATGAGTTTTGAGAGAATGCACTACACAAATGATAGCTCCATTGATATGGCTATTCAAAGAGCATCTGGCCATGGGAAATGTGCCCAAGGAGTTGTAGGAGGGTAAGGTAGTGCTATTGCATAAAAGTGGTAGTAGACTGGAAATGTCAAACTATAGACGAGTTTGACATTTCCAGTCTACTTTTTTTTATTTTTTTTTTAATTCTACAAAGGCATCTGACAGGGTGTTACATGATAAGCTGATATTTAATTACAGCACATGGGTTTAGTATATATGAGAGAGCAGTATTTAGGAAACAGAAGTTTACAAAGTGGGGTCCCACAGGGCTCAGTATTGGGACCTGTGTTCTTTAACCTTTATATCAATGACATTGTCAGTGGATTGCAAGGGGATATTCAGTTGTTTGCAGGTAAGGCAAAGTTGGAAAATGTTACTAATAACCCTTCCCATGTGCATATATGGTAGCCCTTCAAGAGGATTTGAAAAAACTGAACAGATGGACAAATGAATGGGAGGTTGTCAGTTTAATTCAGCTAAATATTAAGTCTTGATGTTTGTGATACATCGATGGGAGGCTGCATGCTCTGTTGGAGGAACTGGGGGAGGGAAGGAATCTTGGGGTGATGACTGATAGAAACTGAAAGTTCAAGAAGCTTATTGCAAAGGTGGTGAGATTACCCAGAGGACTACAATACTGAGAAGTATGCTTACCAGCAGAGATAAAAGAGTTGTCATTCCATTGTAAAACTCCCTGATCAGACCACACCTGGATTATTGTGCTCAAATTTGGTCCCCAGGATTTGAAGGGGATAAATTAACCTTGGAAAGAGTGCAGAGGTGGATAAAAAAAATGATATCAGGACTGTACAATGTTAGTTATGAGGATGGACTGAGGGAATGTGGATTGCAAAGTTTGATAGATAGACAAAGGAAAAGTGATATAATTGAGATATTCAAAACTATTGAGAGGTAGTTACAGTGTTGACACTGAGGAGTTTGTTTGGTAGAACAGGAGGAAGGAGCAAGGACAAGTGGCCATCCCTGAAAGTTGCAAAAGGAGATCATGAGTGGTTTCTTTGCAACAAGGGTAATTGAACTGTAGAATACACTGCTGATAGGGTGGTGGGAGCACGAACGGTGAATGAATTCAAGGAGTGGCATGATAGATTTTGCATTTTCTATGGTGGGTCCCACAATAAGTATTGTGACTCCATGGAGATCCTTAATCACAATAATAATATGACTTAGAAATCAATATGCTGCAAAAACATTTACTCAGTCAGCTATGAAATAAAAGCTGGAGAAGCCCATACTACTCCAGAAAATCTGATTTTTCCATGTGCAAAAGCAATTATCAGGTGCATGCTTGGTGATAATTTGGAAATTTGGAGAACTTGGATATGATATCCTTTTCCAATAATGTGGTGTCTCACCGAATATATGAGGTCTAACAATATTGAATCTATTATAGAAAGAGGAAAAAAAAAGATACATTAAGCTTTGCAATTAGATGACACCACGGATGTTTCTAGTCCCATTTTAAATGCATTTACATGTTACTTGAACAAAGGTAAAGTGGAGGAAAATAAACTGTTTAGCTGTGGCAAATTGCCTATCTTCTTTGAATTGTGGAATTTGTACAGATGGAGCAAAATCAATGACAGGAAAATTTGTGGGGCTTATTACTACTTGCATCAAAAAATGTATGTGCTAATATCTTGTGGACACCTCGTAGCATTCAAAGGCAAACTCCAGGATCAAGACAAATGTCTCAATAACTTAAAAGTGTACTTGATGATAAGATCACAATTGTTAACTTCATAAATTTTAACTTTAGCCTGTGTAACTCAGTGGCAATGGTGTTTGAATTCCTGACCACTAAATTGCATGAAGATAGACTTAAGTTCAAGTCTAATCGTGGACTAGAGTAACTTTTTGCCGGCCTGGTTGGCCAAGTGCATAGCGTATCTGCTCTCCAGCCAAAAGACTGCGGGTTCAAATTCCGCCGTGAGCATAGATATTTGTGATTGTCTGTGGAAATATGTGGTGTTCGGCAGTAGATGGCGTTGCAGTCAGATGGTGATTGAATAGTGGAGATGGAGTTGT
Source organism: Typopeltis vanoorti (assembly GCF_054136105.1). Classification (NCBI taxonomy): domain Eukaryota; kingdom Metazoa; phylum Arthropoda; class Arachnida; order Uropygi; family Thelyphonidae; genus Typopeltis; species Typopeltis vanoorti. Next base: position 109,225,968 of record NC_143558.1, read on the forward strand.
AGAGCAGGTGCTCTCCCTCGATGAGTCCCTAGAAGTGTCAAATAATAATAATAAATGAAACCCACCAAATTTCAGACTGTTCACTTATGTAAAGAAATTAATGAAGAGCACATAACCTTTTTTCATTATTATTATTATATTATTACTATGTGATACCTTCAAGGAGTCCAAAGACTCATCGACGTAGAGTAGAGTAGAGCAGGATGTAGAGTAGACTCACCTACTTTACAACTCTCCGTCTTCACCACTCAATCCACCATCTGCAATGCAATCTACTGCCCACCAACCCCAGTTCACAGGCGTCCATTTCCCATGGCGGGATGGACGTCTGTGAACATTTTTGACTTACACATAGATGTTAGATTAGTGTCACATAGCAGAATAATTACATGTTATTTGAATTAAGACAAAAATTGTTTTCTTAATAGATGATCCTTTTCATTTCAGTGGATGTACAAAAAGCCAAATATGGCCTTCAAAGATTAACTTATGTGTTAATTCTTTTTAATGATAAATTTGTCATTACAAGGCATAAAATATAATGCTTTCATATTTATAAATTTAGGGACACAACAACACACGTGATGAACAGATTATTTTATTAATTACTAATAAAATAAAACTTGACGTTTCAATCCCTGTATTGAGGTCGTCATCGGAAGAATACAAGTGTATAATGAACCAAGCTACATGCTCATGCCCAGTATACCGGTAAACTAAATCTACGTAGTTAATTAATCCTTTTCCCTAGCCTGATCTCTAGTGATAAAAAAAATAATAAATTAATTAAAAAAAAAAAGAAAGAAAGAAATACAACTACAATAAACTGCTAAAGTCCTCATGTATTAATATTCTTTTGGATTTGTACAGTCTGATTGTTATAATATGATTTCTTATGAACAAATCATATTATAATATGATTAATATGAACAAACACTTCATCAGGTTGTCTTCTTGTAGTAGGATTTTTCTATGGCTAGTTTAGGTTGTTATACAGGTTGTAGATGGGTCCTCCACATTCTTGAAATGATTTAGGTTATCATTTTTGTTGAGACTCTTTAATGCACATGTAACATACCATACATAGGGGAAACAGGGCGAACTATCCCATTCAGACAAGATGAACATAAACGACACATTAAATACCTCCATTTTGGAAAAACCGGCCTTTCTGACCACGCACTCCAAACATACGAAAGAATTGATTGGAAAAGACCAAGTACTACACCACACCAAAACCTGGTTTGAGAGAAAATTTAAAGAGTCATGTGAAATGCTCAAACACAACCCAAATCTCAACAAAAATGATGGCCTAACCATTTCAAGAATGTGGAGGACCCATCTACAACCTGTATAACAACCTAAACTAAGCCATAGAAAAATCCCACTACAAGAAGACAACCTGGTGAAGTGTTTGTAACATTCCACAGCAACTGAAAGAAATCATATTATAACAATCAGAACTGTACAAATCCAGAAGAATATTAATACATGAGGACTTTAGCAGTTCATTATAGTTGTATTTATTTATTTTTTATTTTTATTTATTATTATTATTATTATTATTTTTTTTTTTATCACTAGAGGTCAGGCTAGGGAAAAGGATTAATTAACTATGTAGATTTAGTTTACTGGTAAACTGGGCATGAGCATGTAGCTTGGTTCCTTATACACTTGTATTCTTCTGATGATGAAGACCTCGATACAGTGGTCGAAATGTCAAGTTTTATTTTATTAGTAATTAATAAAACAATCTGTTCAACACGTGTGTTTTTGTGTCCCTAAATTTATAAATATGAATGCTGATCACCATGTAACCTTAAAAGAAAGAATAAAATATAATGGCTTTCACTGTTTTCAAGACTTACTGGAAAGCATGAAAAAATTCTTGCTTACTAGTAAGCAAGATGTACTGGAAAGCACAGTCAACCAGGCTGGCAGTAAATGCCGGCCTGGTTGGCCGAGTGGTTAGCATATCCACTCTCCAGCCAAAAGGCAGTAGATTCAAATCCCACCGTGGGCATGGATGTTTGTGATTGTCTGTGGACAATCTAGAGATGGAGAAATGCGAGATTGTGGTTGGCAGTAGATGTCGTTGGTGCAGTCAGAGTTCTAGAGTCGATGCCCTTCCTTGTTGAGTCTTTGGGCTCCCTGGAGGTGTCATGTAATAATAATAATGAAAATAAAATGTAAATTCTGGGACAACTTTATGGTTAACAATACCAAAGTCTTAATCTTTATTTTTTTTAACTGAAAATGAACTGACTTTGAATAAACTTGTTAAAAATCTATATATATTAAAGAGCTTTAACAATATCAGTAATAATCTGATTCAAAAAGAAGAAAATTACAATAATAATAAAATTTAGAAGTACAGCAGAGCACTTAGAATAAGTAAGTTTTTAATCCAACGAATATACTTTCAATCAAAGTAGACAATAGCTGAAAGCATACAAGACATTAAACAATGCTTGCCTATGGGAGTAAGCCTGGACCATCAGAAAGCAAGATGAACAAGGACTTAAATAAGTTAAAATGAAATTTATGAGAACTGCATGCAGGATATATATTGATGGACTAGATGAAAAATAAAGATATATAATGAATAAACTAAATATGCTACAAATAATAGAATACATCCAGCAATGCAGAAAAATGAACAGCATATAAACAGAATGGACAAACAGGATATCTTGACAGGTTCTTCAATATATCACTAGAGGAAGGAGATAGCCAGAATGATGAATCAAACGATCGCTTGAGACTGCATCAGGTCATTAATGCCTTTCCTCTTCACAGGATGATGATTAAAGAGCATCTCACATTCCTACAAGTTACTTTTAAAGAGTACTTTCTATAAATATATATAAATAAAAAATGAAATGAAGAGAATTTATAAACCATTTGATTAGTCTTTGGTAGCAATGGTTGATGAATTAAAAATGCTATTCATGACTGAAAATCTTAACTTTTTGGCTGGGATTAAAAAATATTCCATTACTTAGCAAAAGAAGCTATGCAAATCTGTTCAACAATTTTCAACCATCTATGTGCATAAGAGTTTTTTTCAACTTATACCTCACTGAAGTCAAAATTGATGCAGAACTAGAAGTAAGTCTCTTTCTTCCATCAAACCAAATGCTGCTATACTTACCATGCTAAACGAATTCAACACATAAATTTATGATTTATTCTGATTTATGACTACATATTATGTTTAACGATTTTATTACATATATATATTCCTCATAATTAGTTTACTATTATTATATGTTAAATATATTTTCCATTATATATATAAATATATTACATATATTCTAGACATTTTTTATAACTTTTTTTTAAAATTCTCCAGGACCACTGTTATGTATAGGTACTAAATAATTTTATATTATTAAGCAACGTCACTTACACAATATTACTTATAGTAAGCACTTTTTTCTTTCTTTCTCTTTTTTTTTTTTTTTTGTAAAACAATAGGTGCCGGTATGCATTCTTTGCTAGCAGTAAAGCTGCAAATTAAAAGATTATATTTGTGCATCATGTGTCACTATTAATAAAGGTGCCTGTATGCTGTACTATTGCATGCCATCACAAAAAATAAAATACTGTTTATTGTAATATCAATTATAGCAATATCACTTATAACAAACTAGAAATATTTGACAATAAAATTTCATAACTATTACACAATTTCAGAGAATACAAGCTTAGTGGTATACAATAAAAATATTATGTTGAATGGAGTTCTCAAAAACTGTTGAGAACTGATGGAACAGAGAAAATTGCAAATAAATATCAATGGATTTATCCAGTGGACACAATGGGATAAAAGTATCTGCAAGGATATAAAAATCTCAACTTCATGATGGGCTCAAGATGTTAAAAGAGTAGTCATGGAACAGAAAAATGCATATCAAACGTTCCCAGCAAGTAAATCAGCATGCTTGAGTGAGGGGGGGGGGGGGAGAGAGAGGAGAGAACAGATAAAAGTGTAACAAAGCTATGTATATGTCTTCTTCTTCTTCTCTCTTTCATCATCTATGTGGATGATGAGGCCAAATGAACTCTTTCCACTTATGTTTACCCCCAGGGCATTCCGAACAATTCTGTCTAGTTTGGTGTCACTTGTTGCGATTTGGTTTTCAGGTCCTCTTTTATTTTGTCTAACCATCTAATTCTGGGCTTCCCTTTAGATCTTTTACCTTCCATTGTTGTATATAGGGCTTTATAGTTGGTAATCTTTCTGTTCCCATTCTGGTCACATTGCAGTCTTCTTGGATTTTGCCTATTTTTGTCTATATTTGTCTATTATTTGAACAAAAATTATGGAAAGATTTTGGAAAGAATAAAAGATACATATCTGAATAGCTCTTTGTGGTAACAGATATGGTTATATACATCACAACCATGGCTCATAAAGGTCTTGTAATCTTCATAGATAAATATTAACAGTAAAATAGGCCATGAAGAAATCAGGGTCTTTTGACGTAGCACTATCACAAGATGCTATCTCTGAAACAATTTAGTCAAGAAAATTTCTGTTTTGCAGCAACCTCCCCAATCAACTGTAAGTGATGTTACTGTGAAGTGGAAATGAACAGGAGCAACAGCAGCACAATCATGTGGAAAGCCATATAAAATCACAGTGAGACAGCTGAGTGCTGAAATACATAGCACAAAAACATTGCCTGTCCTTGGTGCAACTGCTTGCTACCAAGTTCCAAAATGCTTCTGGAAGCAACATCAACACCATTTTTTCTGGTTTCTTATGGAAACAACAACATTCATTGGGAACTAAAGAACATGGGTTTCCATGGCCACTTAGTCACATGCTAGCTTGTGTGAGACTGTGACATCAGCAAGGGCAATGCTAAGTGTCAAATGGAGTGGTGTAAAGCTCACCATCATTGGACACTGCAGCAGCAGGAATCCATTCTCGAGAGTGATGAATCGTGTTTCATCTGAGTGTCTAACAGATGAATCTGGATTTGAAACATGCCAGGAGAATGCTACCTGCCCAAATATGTTGTGAACTGTGAAGTTTGGTGGAGGAGGCATCATGGTCCGGGGCTGTTTACCATGGTTCAGACTGGGCCACCTATTTCCAATAATGAGGAATCTTAACATGGCTTATAATATTCTAGACAATTCTGTGCTCCAAACTTCAGCACAGGCCATTTCCTGTATCAACATGACAATGGCTCCATCAATAAAGTGATGGTCTGTGTTGAGTGCTTGGTTTTCAAAATGTTCCATGTAGAAGTTATCTAGCAGGTAAGAACTCACAGCAGACCAACCAGTGTACCTTTGGCAGAGAGACTTGACTTTATTAAGCCACATTTCCCCTCTGATATAATTCGATTGTTCAAATTCACCATTTATTCTGTTTATATATTTTTTCCTTTCCATAAGAAACCAAAATAAATGGTGATATAATTCGAATTATATCAGAGGGGAAATATGGCTTAATAAAGTCAAGTCTCTCTGCCAAAGGTGCATTGAAGAGTGAAATAATATCAAGGTCACATTTTTTATTAAGTGTTTTAAAGTGCAGTGAATTTTTTATAAAAGGAGAGCTGGTCCTGTGAGGGGGTGATAAATGTCTGACTATTTTGCATGTGGCATTATCTATGCTGTCAACTACTGGAAGGAATACAATTCATAAGATTACAATCTATAATCCAATAAGTAGAGGAATCATTAAGGAGATGATTCATTTTTCTGTTATAATCTATTTGTCCACAATAACAGTAGCATTTCCTTTGTCAGCTTTGGTTATAATTTTTTTTTTCTTGTATAACCTTTTAAGTGCTAATATTTCTTTAGGTGGAATGTTATTTTTTGGGAGGTTCTGATTTTATCAGAATTTATTATTATTATCACAAACACATCTGCGAAGAAATGCAGGTGTGAGGCCGAGGTATTAGAGCTGTTGCACAAACTGAATAAGAATTCAGCAATAGGAACTGATGGAATATCAGCACATGTGCTAAAAGAGTGTTCAGCTGAACAGGCCATTCCTTTGGACCAGGCTGTTTAATATGAGTCTAAGAACAGGGAAGATTCTGCAGGAATGTATGGTAATTCCATTGCACAAAGGTGGTGCAAAGATCAATGTATCCTACTATCGACCAATCAGTATCTCATTAGTGGTGGTGAAGATTTTGGAAAAATTGGTTAGGGCTCGCATTCAGAAATGGGTTCACAGTGAATATCTACTTTGCAATGAACAACATGGGTTTACTAAGGGAAGGTCATGTTTAAGCAACTTGCTCACATTCTATAACAATGTTACCATTGAACTAGAGAAGGGGAATGGATACACCATGATACTTTTGGATTTTGCAATTCATGCAGCAGTCAGCATGGCAGACTGCTGCATAAATTGGAGGAAATGGGTTTGGGTTATACAATATTAGCATGGATAAGAGGATGGCTGACTGACAGATATCAAAAAGTGGTAGGGGATTTGAGTCTGCAAGGTTTAAAAGGATATAAAAGTTCTTTCCTTGAGGGCCCTATAGGGCACACTGGTGGCATGGCATTGCCACCAGAGAATGACTACTATGATAACTCGAACAGGCATAGGGTGAAACACTTGTAAAGGCTTAGGCCTATATCAAGTCTGGACATGATGTAAGGGTAGTACTGCCCATAAAGGGTATGAAGATTAATAAAAAAAAAAATATAAATAAAAATAAAATAAAAATAACAAGTGGTGTACCACAAGAATCAGTGCTTGGTCCACTGTTATTCAATCTGTACATTAATGATATTAGGAAGGATTTGACAAGTGACATACAGTTATTTGCTGATGATGCAAAGTAATCAGGAATGCTGCTGATATGCAGTCTTTGCAGAATGATTTGAATAGGCTGGAATTGGGGGCATGGGAAAACGAGTGTCAGTTCAATGTCAGTAAATATAAAGTCATTCACTTCGGTGAATGACTTTATATACGACATTGGATTAGATATCCAATGTCGTATTATATTGATGGGATTAGGCTAGAAGAAACTGATGAGGCTAGGGATCTTGGAGTGTTAATAGATAGGAAGTTGAAGTTTAGTGCCATGTGGCAAAGATTGCAAATACAATTGAAAAGATAATTGCAATGCTGAAATGAACATTCACATGTCAAGATAAGGATTATTTTGCCTCTTTATAACGCCTCACTTGGACTATTGTGCGCAGGTCTGGTCTCCTGGTTTCCGTTGGGATTCTGATATATTGGAGAGTGTTAAAAATGATATCAGGGTTGTGGAATACTGATTATGAAGACAGATTGAGAATTTGTAGACTGCAGACACTAGCAAACAGGAGAAAGAGAAGTAATATGATTGAGACTTACAAACTTCTGAAAGAGTTATACAGGATTTCAATTGATGGAATTTTTCAATTTATGGAGGGTGGGAAAAGGACAAGAGGGCATTCTTGGAAGCTGAGAATGAAGGCTGCCAAGAAGGGTGTGAGAGCTAGATTTTCTCTCTGAGGGTGGTGCGTGGTTGGAATGGATTGCCATTGGATGTTGTGAGTGCAAGCAGTGTGAATGAATTCAAGAATAAGTATGATAGCTGGTGTGTGTAGTATGTGGCCTCCCTCGATGAGTCTCTGACTCCCTGGAGGTCTCTCTTAATAATAATAATAAACCCTTCAGCTTAATTGGATAGCTGAAAACTGAAATGTCATTTGGAATTAGTTTTAATTTTATTAAACAAACGATAAGAAATGAGTGAAATATTTGCGCCAGTGGATATCACAAGGCACATCTTTAATAAATCCTTGTAGAACTGTCAAAGGATTATCTCCATTAGCACAAGGAGCTAATGCTACATCAAATTCCCTTTCAGGGTTTGAGCTGTATTTAGCTTTACCCATGTCTAATGAGTAGTTTGACATTTCTGTCCTTGCCAATATGATATTGGAATAATAATTGTTTCCAGATTTTCCTTTATCCTCAGATTTCTTATGTTGAAAACAAGATTTATCCTAACATAACAGTCTATAACAAAGTGACCAGGTTTACTGCATCTAAAGCATTTTGGAACATATCTCCTTTCAGATGTTTTATTCATGTCAATACCATTAGATTTACAAAAGAAAGATTGATTATCTGTAGGATTCTTGGATATTGTTAAATCAGATATCATCTTAAACAGAAGTTCCTGTCCCTTCACTAAGAAATGTTTTTAGTTCCTCTATTTTTCCCAAATCAAGTGATTGTACCTTGGACTCATATTCTGGAATATCTTCAGCGAAATTCACAGAAATTTCCTTAGACTGTTTCTTTTTTGAAACTTTCCTTCTCTCACTTTATCTGTAGCCACAATGTTAGGAGAATGAGTTTCATTATACTGAAAAGAGTTTACCTGTTTATTATTTGTGGAATGAAATATATCTTTAGGTCCTCTTCCTTTTTCCTAACAATTTGAAAACATTGTTCAAGATTTTTAACCCTTTTCTTGTATGCTGTTTCCTTCAAATTATCTTTAAGGCCATGCCTAAATTAATTAAACAGCAACCATTCTAAAGAGGATCTCTCTTCAGATGAAACATTAAATTTATGAGCAATGCTCCAAAGTCTGTGGTAATACTCTGAAACAGACTTCCTATTACCTTGGATGCACTGATGAATTTTCCAAATGTTAGGCCCTAATTCTCTTACACTTGAAAATTCTGATATTAGCAAACTTTTAAATGTTCCACAACTGTCAGTGTCTCTCAGTAAAGGGGATGTGTTTAAGAATGTTTTGGCTTTGCCCAATAATTTATTAAGAAGTATAATTAACAAAGGAAAATCTGGCCATTTTCCTAAATCTCTAATTTTTTCTGCATATCTAAAAAATGTTTTTACGCTTTCACTACTATCTCCTGAGAAAGAAGGTATTACTAAAGTTGGATTAACTAACCTAAAAAATTTCTCATCTTTAACTAAAGGAACTTCACAACTAGAATTAATATCTCCTGTAGCCATTTTACTTGAGTCAAGATTTACTTTCTGGAGTCTAAAATAAAGTTAAGTCACAACCAATCCTGTAAGTCGACTGCAAAATTTTGTTATAAAAAGATTAGATCTCCGTAGCCATTTGTAATAAAGAGGGATTATTTATTATTTAATTTTTATCAATCCTCATTTGTTATGTTATGTTTCTTTATAACGATTATTTCTATTTCTGAGTGTTTTTATTTATATGCAAAAGGGTTCAATTCCAATTGGTGCAATGACTTTTAACTATTTCTTTCAGAATCCGAAAAATCACTGACTCAAGACCAAATACAAAATATACACATTTAATAAAACAAAAACAATATATACACTTCAAATAAAATTACACAATTAACTACAAAATTAACTGGATCCAAGGCCTTTTAAAATAAACTTACACTTTAGAGATCATCCATTCTCTGACTCATTCTATTACTGGTTTTTTTAACATATACTTAATCATGTCTACTAGACTAAATACCTTGTTTACACAACTACAAAATGTTCATAGTCAGCTTCTTTGTTAAGGCCTTTTTCAGAAGATATAAGATTCTCTTCTTCTTTTTCCATAGAATCCTTTCTCATCACCCTTATGTAGCACACATTATTCCTCCTGACTCTGAAGTAAGATATTCTGAATTCACTGAAGTATAAGTACTCTTACCTCACACAGTTCAATTTTGTTACCAGCAAAAAAAAGGTTTCTTCTACTGCTTTATCTAAGTTGCTAAATTCTGTCTCCTTTTCCAGTAGAAATAAGATAGATCCGGCTCCTTAAAACAAATGAAATTTTCAATCAGCATTTTCTCGAACATTTCTATAGAACATCAATCGTAATAATTTCTTTTATTTACCAATACTTATTTACAGTCTTAATTCCTCCACTTTAAAAACTCAGAATTCTATGATTTCCTTTTAGGAATCTTCTATTAATATTCCTCCCACTGTCACATACAACTAAATAAACTTCGTAAGAACAAAATTCCTCCGTCTGCATTCTTAAACTTCCATTAGCTCTCTTGTTTATCCTCCGTTACTTCGATACTGAACGCTCTCTTGTTGTTTCCGTTACCTCGATACTGAACTCTCTCTGTCAGCTGTCAATCACCCATCAAACTCCTCGGTGAGCATTTGCACTCCATGAAAAGTGGCAAACAAAAAGTTAGGTATAATGGCTGATGTGTTATCTCCAATAGCACTACGAGAATGTCTTTACAAAACACAGCACTTAATAATTTTAAACGACAATAAAATTTCTGAAAGTAACACAACTATCCAAATCCAGTAAGTACATAATTTTTTTTTTAAATGCTTCACATTTCATCTTGACAAAATAACATCAATAACGTGCACATCGCAAGTGCCGACAGTACTTATTATGAAACCAAAACTAGTAATGTACTAACAAACAATTTGTAAAAATATTCATAATTTTAAATTATGACTGTTTTTACACCTGTCTAATGCTGTTTTGCATGGAAAGTTTCTGGCAGTTCATTGTTGATTTTTATGTTTGCAGTTTGGTTGCAACATATGTAGGATATCAGTTTTTGTATGAGATCATCTTTTCTTTATTAATGTTTCTATTAATTTCTGATGGCGAACACTTTATCAATTGCTTTAGTATAATCTATAAAACATGGATAAACATCTTTTTGCATTTTCAAGTTTCTTTCCAGTTATCATTCTATATTGAAGATACCCTCCTTTGTTTCTCTGTTTCTCGTAAGTCCACTCTGAACATTCATTATTTCATTTGCTGCTTTTTTTTTTTTAATTTTATTCTTTCCAACATAATGAATAATAGTAATTTTATGACAAGGCTCATTAGGCTTATTAGTCTGTGATCTTTACATTCAACTGTCAGAGCCTTTTTTAAGTTGTTTATAAAGATAGAATTCCTGAGATCATTAGGAACATATCCACTTTCATAAATATGGTTAAACAGTTTACTTAACTCTTCTATTTCATTTTTCAAGTGCCTTTAGCATTTCTGTATGAATGTCAACTTGACATGGTACTCTTCCTGTCTTCATGTGTTCTATGGCTCTTAATATTTCTTCTTTTAGTACTGGATGACTATCTCCAAGACTGTTAAACTGTGATAATATTTCTCTTCCTCTCTCTCTGAAAAGATCTGAACATATTCAAACCATTTTTTCTTAACTTCTTCTGTTTCAAATAACATTTTGCCATTCTTGCTCTTCAATGAAAAATTATGGGATCATTCATTATCTTGTTCATCATTTCTTTTATTACTTGGTGTACCTTTCAAGGTTGTTGTTTTACTTCTAGGACTTCTATTCCTTGCATTTATTATTAAGCCATGTTTTTTCTTTGGCCTCTCTGCATGCTTTTCTTATTATATTGTTTAAAGATTTATATTCTATGTTATTTTTGCTTGTCTTCTTTTGCTGAACAGATTGAATATACTTTCATCCTCTATGATTTACTTTTTAGTCTTCTTGGGGGAATTAGCAGAAGAAAGAATTTTTTCCAGTAATTCTTTCTTAAATTAAAAAGCAAAGACAAGTGAAACTGCTTAGACATCTTAATAGTTTTTTTTCCCCTCATTTGGAGCTCTGATGAATGAAATGATAAATTTATTACTTCAACTTTTATTTTATACATCAATCCCACCCATGAGAGGCTAATAACTTATAGCACATTTAGTACACGGGCAAAAGTTAGATATTCTGGAAATTTTCTGTGCTGTGAAGCTTGCTTGACAAAAAGTACCATACATGGTCCTTATTTAGAAGATGATAATGCTATTTGAACAACCAGGCAAGCAAATGATAGATCATAAGTGAGTGTCAGACTATTGTTTTTGGGGCTAAAACCAAGCCGAGGTGATTTTTGAACAACAAGCCCTGAAGAGTTTCCATGTTTTTTTTGTTTTTTTTAAATTATTTTATTTACTTTTAAGTTAAACACTGGCTAATTTTTATTGTTTTAAAAGACTTCTGATGTACAGGTCTGTGTTTATGATTAATTTGTTATAATTTATTTCTGCCTTGGAACCAGTATCTCATTGAAATACCCATTATAATAATCATGAAGAATGTGGGGTTTTGGTTTCATCAAACATGGAACTGATAGTAATGTAACTGCCATATTAAGCAGGAGTTCCCTATATTTCATTCAAATTGACTAAGTTTTTATAACAGAAAATCAAACTTACCTCATTCCAATTATATGACATCTGATTTAAAATCAATATCTTTATTTCATTAAAATATGGCTGTAATTTTTCTGGCTGAGATGGAATATCTAATCTGTTGGCACTGAAATGTAAGTTAAGAAAAATTATAGAAATAATAAACTGCTTATTTCTAACATTTTCAAAAAGAAACATATTCCTGAAAATAAAAGACAATTTTAACCATTGTCTTTTCTGAAATGTGAACATTTTTATTCAAACTAAGTCATAAACTAAGTCTTAAAAGTAAACCTTTTAAGAAGATATATCAGACATTTTTGTGAAGCAAATAATGGTTACCACATGTAGTAAAAATACAGATTTACTGCCTCCAATGTTTCATTTTTGATATAAGGATACTTATATGCATCCCTATCAGAGAGAGAGAAAAGAGAATGACAAAACATTTCAAACTGACGTTATCACATTGCACGTGTTTACTACTTCAGTCTTGGTCACAGCTGTGCGAGTATGAGAATGTATCTATGGTTCAAAGAAACAATAAGCAGTTATATAAAGAGGTTAAAATAAAACATACGTTAAAAATATCATTAAAAAAAACTTATGGACAATCATCATGATTGCTTCCCAGAAGTTCGATACAGACCTGGAGCAACTCATGTCATATGCCTGAAAATTGAAGAGTTTCCTGAAGTGGTATTTTGGTAAATTAGGATGCTACTTCAAAGGAGATCATTATTTCAGTGTCATGCAAACATATATCCTAATTTTTTTCCTTGGAATTAATGCTATTTTTAATGCACAATCGAGAGTGGCCAGTAATGTCCTGACACACATCTTAAAAGTTTTAATCTGTATACTTTGAAGAATAGTGTAGAAGTAATTTGAAAATTTGGTAAGTTTCATTTAAAGAAGGCTAATTTACAGATTGCTGTCATAATGCTGATATTATACCTAACTGATGAAATCAAAAGAGAACATTATATTGATCAAATGTGTATGAGATATATTTGAAAGCAAGCAAGGCATTATTAATAGACAAGCTTCATCATGCTAAAATAAATTTAGTTTAATCCTTTATCCAAGTGTGAGCAAACAGAGTTTGCACCTGAAAATATCTTCAGGACTGGGGTAAGGTAATACAACACCGGGAAACTCGTAGCAAAGGTGGACCAAGCTAACATCACTCCTATCTCAGTATCTCCCATAATGCAAAACACATCTTCTTGCGGATATGTATAATGTTATGCATTAAGGGAAGGGCCACTACCCAAACTAGTTTCGACCTTTATTGAGGTCTCTTCAGTGGAAGTCAGGCCCACTGAAGTACTACCTTACCCCAGTCGTGAAGATATTTTCAGGAGCAAACTCTGTTTGCTCACACTTGGATAAAGGATTAAACTAAATTTATTATAGTCTAACCAAGTGAAAAATAAACTTTCAACATCTTTCTCTAAATCCAGAGTAATTTAATAAAAAGGTGGCACACCTTTTGGCAACTCCTATAGGTAAAGATGACCTCGCCATTGCTTCTGCTTGGTATCTCCACTTCTGGACCTGGCTCCCACTGAAGAGACCTCAATAAAGGTCGAAACTAGTCTGGGTAGTGGCCCTTCCCTTAATGCATAACATTATACATATCCACAAGCAGATGTGTTTTGCATTATGGGAGATACTGAGATAGGAGTGATGTTAGCTTGGTTCACCTTTGTTACGAGTTGCCAGGTGTTGTACTACCTTACCCCAGTCCTGAAGATATTTTTAGGCACAGACTTTGTTTGCTCACACTTGGATAAAGGATTAAACGAAATTTATTATAGTCTAACCAAGTGAAAAATAAACTTTCAACATCTACAACATGCTAAAAAAGCTGTTCCATATAAACAACACTCACATTAAAAATTTTGCAAAAAAAAAAAAAAAAACTGTCTCAGCCAGGACCTTTCTCTCCTGCATTAGTTTCACCTAGAAAAGCTTATTGTAAATGGAAGGCTTTAATGGAAATTCAAATTATTGGAATATAAACTATCAAAAAAAAAATTATGCCAGGTAAATTAAACATACCATCTAAATCCTTTGGTTTTGTCTTAGTCCCATGCTGAATACCATACCTAGAAATTATGATAGGTGAGGAAAAGGAATCTGGGAATTGAGCATGGATGAATATATAGGGTTGAGAGGTTGCACAGATTTTATTCCACACAAAACCTGCTCTAGTGAATATATCACTTTCAGAACTGCAAGTTCAACGCTCCTTGTACCATAACAACAAGCAACAGTGTTCCTATCACTAGGTTAATAGCACTGTTGTTCTGAATACTATAGAGTATAATTGCAAACTGAATTTTATACTCAGAGATAGATCTACTATAATGTAAGCAGCAGAGATTCAACTCAAAGTCAAATAAACCAATTACAACTTATTAATTTAATTTAAATTCATTAAAGTAAAACAATTAAAACTTGGCAGAATAATTTACATGAACAGACTAAAGGAAGCAGCTGTCTTGGATAAAGTCTGCCCACACTTCATCCAAGTGTGGAATCCTCAACATCATATTTGGCTTGGTTTTGTAGGTGACATTTTTGTGGTTTGATGACATTCAAAGATTAATTTATGACAGTTTCTAAATAAAATAAACTCCATGTATAGTCATATCAAGTTTGCCGTTATAAATCAGATAACAACCTTACTTTTCTGGATACTTTAATAGCTTACACCTAGATAAACAAGTTAAACCTACACCTAGATAAACATTCAATTTAGTAAACTATAGGAAACTACTTTACTGACTGATATAATCATGTCCTCTCTATATCATCATCCATTAAGCATTATCAAAACTGTTATGGACTAAGGTCACTGCATCTGTTTTACTATTCTCTCTCTTAGAAGAACTAAAATAAAATTAAAAATCACTAAGAATCCTAGATAAATATTATCCCTCTATCATACTGCAATCAGATGTTAATTGAGTTCCCATATGTTACATTAATGGGACATCAGAATGAATAGTCCAAATTCTTCACAAGTTTAATCTACATACTACCTTCAATTATCCCCCCAATCCTTGGTCAATGTTTATCAAGCACTACTTTGTTTCACTGTGTTATTTTGGACAGACAAGCTGCTATGCTGAGATCGGAATCAGGGAAACATCAAGATTACATCAAATCTGGCCCCAGTTATCGTGCCATTGGACACTAGCTGCAGAGTTTGCTGAAATCAAACTCAGATGCTGTATTGAAGTTGATGCAACCTCAGAACACTGTGAATTTGGTGTGAGATAAAGCACAATAGGACAAAATATATTGTTGGTTGCTGCTACAGATCTGGGGATTGAGAGGAAGACATGGATGCGATGTGTCAGAAGGTTAGCACAATGTATGCAGGCTGAACAATTATCATGAGGGTCTTCAACGGTGGAGACATAGACTGGAAGGAGTAAAGGTCACATAGAAAGATGGAAATGAAATTTATACAGTTATTATGGGATAATTATCTGAAACAGCACGTGATGGAAGGAGACCAGGAGTTTGAGAGTATTAGATTTGGAAATAGTATTAGAATCCATAACTACATTGGAAGTTTATTATAATCCATAACTACAGTAGCAACTCTATTGCCAATCAGGGAGTGTACACTCTTGTTCTGGAAGGTGGCTCAACATTATGGCAAACTTAAATGGCAACTTGGAGCAATGTTATGGAATAAGATGGTACAAAGAAAGAATGTCAGTAGTGCATGGGAAGTGGTTAGAGATTGTTTGCGAGAGGCAGTATCAGACTGCACACACTCACTCCAGGGTCAGGAGGATAACTTAGTAGAGGTTAATTGGATAAATAGCAATATAAAGCAAAAGCAACAAAAAAAAAAACATTGTGGGGGGAATATAAACAAAAAAAAGTAATCAAGATGCTCATGAGCAATATAAATTTCAGGTAAGAAGATAACGAGTATGGTAAGGAAGGCTAAATCAGATTATGAGAGAAAATTAGCTAAGCAGGCCAAAGTAAATCTAAAAGAGTTTTTTGCAATATAGCAAATAAGAGATAAAATGATTACGGAAGGATAACTTGACTCAGTACCAATGATGAAGTGACAAAAGAAACACTTTAGCTACTGAAAAATTTAAACTGAATACAATTCAAAGTCATGGACAGCATGTAAGCACATTTGCTATGAGAATGTGCAAGAGAAATGGCAATGCCTCTGAAAAAGGTGTTTAATCTTAAGTCTCAGCTCTGGAAGGTTTTTAGGTAGAGGGAAGAGGGTAAGATAGTTCCATTACATAAACATGGCTCCAATACATGGATCAGAAATAAATCAGAAAATAGATGGAAGTGCTTGTGACTACAGTAATAGAAGTGATATTATTAGTGAAGGTAGTACAAAAGAGCTTAGGCAAGAGTTAATGAAAATGAAGAGTGAGGTTAAACATATAACCTCACTGAAATGTAAACTGAAACATAACCTCAGTGGAATGTGAAGATATGAATGAAAAGTGAACTTTCAAAGAAGAGATTAACTGATGTAAAAGAAAAGGAGGTTAACAGGAAGAAGCAAGTATATCTAACAATGTAAATGAAAAGGAGGTTAACAGGAAGAAGCAAGTATATCTAACAATGTAAATAAGAAGGAAGTTAACAGGAAGAAGCAAGTATCGAAAGATTATAGGGTGACTTTATTTGGTAATTCAATCATTAAAGGTGTGGTAAATCATAAGGTGCATGAGGCATTTTCCAGGTGGTACAATGAAACAAATATCTGATGCTTTGCTAAGGAATTGGCATCACAATCAGTGGTAGTGGTGGTGGGTATAAACGACTTGAATAGTGTGGCAAAAATGTGGAAAGGGATTCGAAGAAGTTTTACAGGAGGTGAAGAATAATAGTGTCATTGGGAAAGTAGTTAGTTGTTGCCCAAATATGATAGTAATGAACTGAGAAGGGGAGCAATGATACTGAATGATAAGATGGCTGAATTGTGTCAGGCAAAGTATGTTTAATTTGTGAATGCATGGAGTAAATTTCAAATGGTTTAAAGCTGATGGAATGTATATGAATGGGTTTGGTGTTGGACATTTGGAGTGACTGTTGTTTACTAAGAGTACACAGGGTTCATAGGAAATTAGTATCACTAAGGGTGAGAGAGAGGTTGAGAAGCAGGTGGTGGAAGGATAAGAAGAAGATGGATACCAAGGTAAGGAAGTGATTATGGCAGGGTAAAATGATGCAGTACAAAAAAAAAGGTGGGGAATGTGAGGATATGAATGAAAAAATCAGAGTCATGATCAGGGAAACAGAAATAGTCAAATCAAATAGAGAGGTGTATTACAGCAGAGAGATGGTGTTGGTGGGATATCCTCAAAGAACAGGGAATTATTATGTTTGTATATTAATGGAAGGAATATCAGAAATAAATGGGCTGAGTTTGTAGCACTAATTGAGTTAGCATGCCCAAAGATAATTGGTATGAGTGAAACTTTGTTGTATGAGGATGATATATTGTCAGGACTACAACAGAATTCTCTGAAAGGACAGGAAAAAGGAAAGAGGAAGGGGGGCAGGCTGTTAATAATAGCAGAGGAACTGTCCTTCAAGACTAGAAGTGGAAAATAGTACATGTGAAGTGGAAATCAGCAAAATAACATATCTAATAGGATATTGTTACAGGCCAGGGAATGTAGAGATCACTGGCTAAAATGTTTAGACAAATTAGTTGGGCAAATAAAAGGAAGGTGTCCTAATGGGAGATTTTAATTATAAGAATATGGATTAATAAGGAGAGTGAATTTTTGTTGAGTTTCTGCAGTAGATAACTTCCATCACATGCTGCTTGAGAGAACTACTTTAAGCAGCATGTGAGAGAAGCAAAAAGAGACTTTCAGATATCCTGTGAGAATATCTGAGTGATATCCTCACAGGATGTTGTTGTGAATAATGTATCAACACTGCAACCTGTCGGTGAGTAATCATGAAGTATTAGTTTGGAAGGTAGTCAAACAGGAAAAGTTTGTTATCAAGAAAGTATATGTTCAGAACAATAAGATGGGTGATTATGAGAAGCTCTGTAGTCAATTAGCACCAATACATTGGGCTGATGAGTTATGCAAAAATGATGTCAAGTACATGGGAATTGATATGGCAATATCTGACACAAGCAATGCATAGCTGCATACTAAGAGTTAAAGTGAATAAACAAAGTAGGATGAACAGTGAATTCAACAAGTAGTATTGGCAAAAGAAGTTATGGAAGAGGTACAAGACAGTTTGCAGTGAACAGATGAATGAAGAATATAAGCTGCATGCCAGAAAAGTGGCAAACATGGTTAAAAAAGAAAAAGCAGAATATGAGAGGAGATTGGCCAGTCAGATCAAAGATAATCCAAGGAAATTTTTCTGCTATATGGCAAACCAGAGGAAAAATAATTATGGTAGGTTGACACAGGTGGATAGCTATGGTACTAGAGTAACCATAGAAAACGATATAGTTGAATTATTTAATGAACACTTCATCAGTGTATATTATACTGATATGAATGATGCTGTGCAACATGTAGAAGGGAGCAAGTATTTGGAGAATTAAAGGTGAAAAAATCAGAGGTATCAAGTGTTGCTTGGGTTAGATGTTAATAAGGCTCTGGGAATGGATAACATATCATCAAATATTTTTAAAGAACATGCAGAAGAGTTAGCCATGCCCTTGACCTGATCATTTAATTTATGGTGAAAAGAATACAATGCAGCTATAGGTTAATGTCTAGCCAGGAAAGCTAATCTAGAGCCTCATCCGTCACCTCTTGGATGTCTTGGAGGTTACCGTGAAATTGGCACCTTGGGCAGTCACTCACAATATGAGTGATTGTCTGGGCTATGGAGGGAAACAGTCACAATAAGGGTGGTCCTGACAGTTTCCATTTGTGTAGTAGGTAGCCACATCTGCTGTGGTTAGTTCAGATCCTGTTGACAGATAACCAAATCTTCTTAGGAAAAGCAAAACCATGCTGTGGAGCACAGAGATCTTCAACCAGGAAACCATTTGCTGGGAGAATGTTGGACCAGCATTCTCTCCACGAGCCAGAAAGGGTTTCTTGTTAGATGAAGACTAGGTGGATTTTTGAGAGTCCAGTGCAAGGGCAGGAGCAGGTTGCTCATTACTTTATTAAATTCTTTAATCGAGACTTGTCTTCTCCGTATATTTCGTGGAGCAATGTTGGATAGGATAGGCAGCCAAAGGAGAGGGAGCACTTCTCAGTGTGCATGGTAAAATTTAGCTGGGTTTCTATGATGTTAGTGTGCACATTTCTTTCCCAGATGGGGGCACAGTATTCTGCTACAGAGAATGTGAGGGCTAGTGCAGATGACCTTAGGACTTCTGCCCCACAACCCCAGGTTGTTCCAGCAAGCCTTGAAATGATATTATTTTGAATTTTAATTTTAATGGACAGGTTAGCGATGTGTCTTTTATAGGTTAGACTTCTGTCCAGCTCACTCCAAGTGAGCTGGACAGAAGTATTTCAAGTGAGGCTCATGCTCTACCATCTTGCCACAGAAGGAGACGTTGAGGTTGAAGTGTTGATTTGCCTCGGCATTGTTTAGGTGGAATGCAGACACAGTTTTTGTTGGATTTGGCTTCAGGTACCACTGCTGGAAGCAATCTTCCAGGATGTTTAGGTCTGTGTTTAAGGCTGTTTCTAGGTTAGCTAGTTTTAAGAGGAGGCCTCTGATCCAGACTCTGTCATAAGCTGATGTCAGGTCAATGAAAATGACTCCAGATTTAAGTTTCTTCTGGAAGCCTGATTCAATCTGTGTTGTCAGGGCCAGGACTTGGTCACAGCAACTTTCTCCTGGCCTGAAGCTAGCCTGTTCAATGAGGGGGGTGCTCTTTTGATGAATGGTGAAATTCTTTTAAGGAGAATTCTTTCAAAGAACTTAAAAGAGTGGGGAAGATTCCTAAGGAGTTGAAAGAAGCCAAAATAGTACCTCTCTGCAAGCATGGTTCCAGGAAAGAAGTTTCCAATTACAGACCAGTCTATATATATCTGTAGTTGTGGTCAAAGTGTTGGAGAAATTGATTAGGAATAGAATACAGGATTGAGGTGGTGGACATAAGATTCTCTATGACAGTCAGCATGGGTTTGTGAAGGGCAGCTCTTGTTTTAGAAATCTGTTTACTTATGATAAAGTAACGTTTTGGATAAAGGAAATTCATATGGAGTGATTTTCTTGGACTTTACAAAGGCATCTGATTGATTAAAACATGACAGATTGGCATACATACTGCAGAAGATGGGATCAGATGACAGACTGGTTAGATGGATTGAGGATTGGTTCCTGAATGATACCAGCATGTTGTGTGTGTGGTGGAGCACTGTCTCAGGAAAGGAAGGTAACCAGTGGCATGCCTCAGGGTTCTGCTGTTTGGATCTTTAAATGTTTGCTGATGATGGAAAGTTAAGTAGAATTATCAGGAGTATTGCTAAGGTTAATTCTCTACATGAAGATTTGAACAGATTTTTAGCTTGGACAGATGAGTTGGGTTGTAGTTTTAATATTAATAAATGCAAGGTGCTACACTTTGGGGTGCAGAGATATAAAGTTGCATACTGTATTGGTGGGGCTGTACTTCAGGAAGCAAATGAGATTCAGGTTCTTGGGGTGATTAGACAGTCGGCTAAAGTTCCAAGGTCACATTGCAAGTGTTGCAAAAGCTACACATATCACATGATGCTGGAATAAAAATTACATTGACATGTAGGGATACGGAGGTGGTGGTGCCTCTATATAAGGCATTGGTCTGACCACACATGGATTATGCTCAAATTTGATCACCTACTTTGCACTGTTATGTGAAAGCAATGGATAGGGTCCAAAGATGAATGACTAAAGTGATATCTAGACACTGGAGTGCTGGTTATGCAGAGTGGTTGAGGGAATTTGGATTATAGCTTGGTGGATAGGAGGAAAAGAGGAAATATGATATAGACCTTCAAGTTAGGGGATTCTTGACTAAAAAGGAATTATAAAAACAGTGGACATTAAGATGGGAAAAAACAAGAGGCCATCCCTGAAAGTTATATAAAGATGTGGCAAAGAAGATAATCAGGTGATATGCAAATTAATAAAAAATTCATTAGTTTCGATCTCAGTGCCCTTTATGACATAATGTCGAAATACCTAATAATTCACTATATTCTGTATAACTGATCCAAAAAGATTGAATCCAGTTAAACAGGAATTGACTTGTTTTTGAAAGATAAAACTTTTTTCATCTCATATCTGCAGGTGTATTTACAAAACTCTTTCCTCTATTAGTATTCGAAGAAAATCCAGGAATTTCCTAAATACTCTTGCAAATACTCTTTCTTATATATATACATAGTAGTAGAATCTTTCATGGGACCAAAAGAACAAATAAATCTGACTGTCCAGTTCCCCATTATATTATCTGCCTACATTACTTGGTGCTGCCTGCTATTCAAGAAGATTATTCTCTTAGTGTTTAAAATTACAACTTGTCCTTCTTTATCATGATTGTTATCTATGCAACATCTTGTATTTGTTGCTTGGAAAAATTTCACCTATTTGTTAATCTGTTACTTATCCAATTCTTCTGCAAGCTCAGTTTCTTTTCCATCGATATTCCTCATGTAGATAAAGTTAAGATGATGTTTCTATACAAGGATATGAGCACCTTTATATGATTATGTTGTAAGGTGTAATTCTTTATTGTAAAGTGTAATTAAAGCATTCTTTCAACTTTTTGGAGATGCTGATGTAAGGCAAGGAAACAAGTTTTTATTTTATTTTTCTTTCATTTTTTTTTTCTTTTTTTAAAATTCTCTTTCAGAATTAAGACATTATCTCTGAGGTAAAGTCATTCAACTTTCATCGTGAGGTCTACTAACCACTAAGCACCATGGTTAGATTTTGCTGTAGAAACATTTAAAACAATAATTCTGGCTCTCTGAGTACTTGAGGATTAAGACTGCGTCTTTTGGATGATTTGGCCATGCAATGATGATGATATACAGGTTTTCTGTATATTCTTCAGAGAATTTTAAACAAGATTATGATTAAAATAAAGTGCCAGATTTTGTAAAAAAGTAACATTTTGTAACAAGCTTCCATGGTGCACTCAGTAGCCATAACATCCTACAGTTGTTGGAAAGATACTGATTCAAACATGACTAGAATGTGAACAACATGCTCAAAAAGAATTTTAAAAAAATCCAACAAAAATAAAAAAAAAAGAAAAGAAAAGAAATATTGATATCCACTTCACATTTAACATAAATGATGTATACCACAGCTTGTAGTCTTGAAAGCCTCACCTGTTATTTCTAAAGAAACTTCTCCAACTACAGTCCATCTCAACCAGTTCGCTTGCACTTTACATGATTCCTTCAATACAACAGGAGTGTCAGTATGTTCATTCATAAAACTTGACATCCACTCTTCAGGAATGCCAAACTGAGAATCCCTTCCTTTTGATCTGTTGTGATTCAACCTTTCCTTACTACATTCTAGCATTCTTTGTTCCATTTACTGCTCTCCAAATGATGTTAATCGCTCTAACCACTTGGATTACTTTTTGAAACATGCTTCATTGCAGTCTCAATAACAAGTGAGATCATCAACTGTAGGAACTTCAACGTCCACAGCTCAAACCAGCTTACCTTTTCCAGTTCCTCTGAATAAGATGAAGCTTTTAATATTGACTATATACAAACGCTGAAGATCCTGTAGCACAACAATGCCATGGGTGAACAAGAAATGAAGAAGAAAGAAGGAACTTGTCTGTTGATATCAAACAAATAAGAGTTATAATCTTTAGGGAAAAACTGTCTGGGAGGACAAAGTATAAAGAGTGAGAGAGAGAGAGAGAGAGAAACAGCAATTGAAGCTGAACAATGAAGAGATGTTGATTAGCAGTTACACATATTTGCAGATTTAAGGAAAGGTTGGAGTAATGGTAATGGCTAATTCAGCAGAACAGTATCCAGAGAATACTTATACAAAAGGTGCATGGTGGTAAGAGGATGTCAGTGTTGACTGGAGGATGAGAGAGAGAGGGGTCACCAATTAAGTGGACTGTCCTTGTATGGTATGATCAAGCAATTTTAGGAGTAATTCTGGTGCACCACACCAAATATGAGAAGAATTTTCTATAAGGTAGAGCAGATATGAGTTTTATACTAGAAGTTGTAAGATGAAAAGTAGGGTCTTGAACAGAAAATAACACAATTTTGAGGCAGATAACACTATGGATATGATATGCTCAAGTCAGGAAACACTGCAACTGTAAGTCAGGCTAAGAGAGACAAGAGATCTGATCTTGAGTGATCCAGATACAGTAAACACCACTATAATGAAATGAAATGAAATGATACACTATAATGAACTATGGAAATGACCTAAGTCCCACAGAACCAATAGTAACTTTAAGCTCACTGCAGCAGAGAGTAAAAGCACAAACCCTTCATGAAAGAGAACTGAATTCCTCCCAAATGATTGGTCCAATCCATGTCACAAAACAGAGCCATTGAGAGCAATCCTTAACCAAGTCTACACCAAAAAAGAATGATGGAAGTCAGCCATTAAACTGTCATCCCATTACTCTCGCTTCAGTTCTCTCAAAAATCCTGAAGAAAGTCATCAATCACAAACTTCACCACCTAAAGGACCTAGCTAATTAATGACCAGTGGTAGGAATGGAATTCTACCATAATACATAACGGATCCTAGCCTGTTGCTATAACTTGCCTCTGGACACAAGTCAAGAAATTTTGATGAACTCATGCAAATACCCTTGACACTTCCATGATCTAGCACAGAGACCTGCTCACCATACATTGTAATTGGGCAGCCAATTTCCTCTTGGGTCATTCACTATGTTTCATGGTGGATGGCCTTCAGATTTCCTCACCACCCATTCTCTTTCTTATATACATAAATGACTCTCTTCCAGACTACAAGTCCTATTCAGAGCCTTGCTAATGAACGACAGTATGCTACATTCCTCTTCAAATTTACACCTTACAGTTTCCAGTCATTCTAGGCTCATGATCTATAACCAATATCTTGTGAACTTCAATGCTACCAGAACACAGTCCTGCCTTATTTCTTGCAGGAAAGATCTCCAATAATTTCCCTTTACTTTCATAATACCCATATCTCTACATAAAACCATGTTTCTCTTCTCAGGCTGAGTTGCATTACTAGCTTTTCCTGCATGAACACATGTGCTTCTGCAAAAAAAGATATCCTTTTCTATTCAAGACACCTTTTTTTCACCAGAAAAACTTAATGCTATATGAATCCTATATCTACAAAAAACAGAATACTTTTCTCACAGTCTAATTGGCAAACAAAAACCTCTTAAAATACCTGATAATATCCAGAAAAGAGCAATCCAATTAAGTGATGCCCACTCTCAGAGATTTACTCTAAGTCATTATCTTTTAGATATGCTATTTCTGTCTATAGCAGAATGAAAATGCCTATAACATGACTATAGGCATTTTCATGGACAATGTTTTGATGAAATAGGAACATAGTATCTCCATTTTGCTTTAATTCTGAAAGAGCACAAGTAACCAATGTGATGACTAACATCCATTTACTGCATGCATGACTCTACCTAAATTGTCCTTCCTCTTTCATTCCATCTACCTTTTTCCAAAGAGAATAAATTCATTTCTGCTCTTTGGAAAACAGCTTGATGCTGTTTTCACCAGACTACAACTCCCAAGTATTGAAAAAAACACCAACATGAGTTCTATGCCTACTCTCCATATCCTCTTGTCTACATAGCACTCATGTTATACATTCTGAAATCTCTTGCATGCGGAATTGATATAAAAAGAGAACTTTAAACTGAAGGTGAAAAGGTTTTTCCTCCTAGAAACTTGGTCCCCCTCCCTAGAAAATGGATAAACTAGCCAAGAAACTAACAATGACAGGTACAGCAGACAAAGGAAGCAGAATTTCCATAGCTGTTGCTATGATTCATGTTGAAGCTTCTGGGAAATAAAAAAAATGCAGAAACTGGAATGTGAATAAATAATTTACTGACTAAAATTAGTTATTTAAAAGCTGACATTATCAGAGGCATTTGAACAATACTGTTATTGAAGGCAGGGAGACAGTAGTGCACTTCATGGTAATTTCTGTTATTACTGCTGACAGGAAGCTGGGGCAGTGTGCTAAAATCTATGCAGGATCACACTATCAGTTCAATTGTAGTTAACCAGGTTCTGTAGAACTTGTTCTGCTTCCAGGAACAGTCTCTCTAATTTAAACTCTGAGAAGAAGCCAGGCTTTCTTTGATCTCATGAGATAGTCTTTCTTCAAAGAATGTTGTGGTAGTCTGCTTTTTGGCTGTCTGTACCAAATGGACTTTTTATGATTTTATGCATATGTTTTCCCAGGTGTCTAACGCTTCCTTTATCAGTGGTACTCAGTAGTCTGGACAGACAGGATGGACTACTTAGGGAAAAAAAAAAACATTAAAAAAATACATCCATATGATGACCAAAAAGCAAGTAGACCAGCATAACATGCCTTGGAGGAAGCCATTTTAACATATAGAAGAAAGCCAGGCTACTTCACAAATCCCAGTTTAAATCAGAGAGACTGTTCCTAGTGGCACAAGTTCTACAGATACCAGTTAGCTGCATGCTGCATCAGTTAACATGGCAATCCATGTTAACTGATGGTGCTATCTTGCAGATTTTGGCACATTACCCTAACTTCCTTTCAGCACTAATGACAGCTATTACCACAAAGAATGCCACTGTCATCCTTCGTGAATGTGAATGTCAATTAAGAACATTTCATTCCTATGTCTTCACAACTATGTATTGTTAAAATGCCTCTGATAATGCTAGCTTGAGCTGGTGAAACGCTTAAACAATTAATTTTAATCAGGAAGTTATTTACTGCATCCCAGTTTCTACAAAGTTTTTTTGTTCCAGAAACTTCAAAATTAGAAAAAGTCAAGTTACTCAGCCACTAGAGTTTACATCAAGGGAGACAGAATTTTGTTACAGTCATGTTTGTAGGAAATATATTGATCTTGCTTACAATGAAATGTAATGATTTTGATTTTCAAATAGCTAAAAATTTATTGTTCCTTATAAGAGGTTAAAGAAATGTAATACAGACTTAAAATATATAAACTGGAACTTCCTTATAAATAAAGTTCAACTTGCATTGATGTGCTTCTATAAAAATCTTCACTCTGATGACTGGAAGCTGGTGTAGTGAAACAGATTTCTGAAGGTCTGTTTGACATTTGTTCCAGTTAGCATTTCAGTATTTCAAGGATAATTTAAAAGATATTTAGAAAAGCATTGTAATTTCACTGAATTTATGAAAATAAAAAGATAAACTAATTTGAAAAAGGAACTAAAGTATTCCAGTAATCTTGTATTTGAGAAAAGTATGAAATATTTGTACATGGAGTTTCTGAAACTAAGGTTTTGTGTCGCTCTTGATGTCAGATAATAGAAAAATAGAACAGCTTAGTAATTTAATGAAGCTACTCTGTATCTTCAACCACAGGCTAAATAAAAGCATTATATAAATTACTCTTCATTAATAATGAAGAGTAATTTAAAAGACAACACCTGGTTGTATATTTTTGTTTTAGACAAGAATGACAAAATATTTGGAACCAAACTTCATTGAGCCAAGAACATGCAGTAAGAGAATGGTGTTGATAATGGTGCATAAATAAGACCAGTAAACAAGGAAAATTATGAATCAATTACAGATTTTGAAAAGGATAAGTTCGAAAACTAAAACTTTTAGAAACTAAAAATTCTCGTATTCCAAATATATACAACCAGATATGTCTTTTAAATTACTCTTCAGTATCAATTAATATTTTTCATTAATCTTTTAACTTAGCTTCTGGTTGGAGATATGAGGTGGCCCCATTAACTGCTAAGTTTCGCTATTTTTTTAGTATAAAATATATTAGTGTTTGAATTCTCCTAAAAAACCATTTTATATTTTTATTTTGATTATACTAAATAAACTCATCAACATTAGCCATACATACCTGAGATTTAAAGTTTTTAACTTTGGCATCTTCTGAACTATCTCGGCAACATCTTTCCATGATGTAAGAAGATTCAGGGACAAATCAAGAAGAATGCCATTAGATATTTCTGGTAATTGTGCTAGATCTCCAGGTCCATTCACTAGCATATTTGTTACATTAATGTTTGTTAATTTTTCAAATTTACTAAAAGAAGAAAAAAAAAAAATATATATATATATAAGATATTAAAACTGTGCTGAAAAGAATTAAATATTTAGAAGTTCGTAACAGAATCATAACAGGACTTCACAAATATTCTAAGAAATAAGGTCATTTCAACTGATGTTTAAATAAATAATTTATGCTTATATAATGATAAAAGTATGTATGACAGACAACTTTCAATTAGCCAAATATATGTGACATGAGATGCTTTTCTGGATGCATAACTTTTGTTTACATTTTAGACTTTTCAGAGCGATGACAAGGGGGCCATTCCTGAAATTTGCAAAAGAAAGCTGTGAGCAAGGGGGTGAGGAGTGGTTTCTTTGCATGGAGGGTGGCAGAGGAATGCACTGCCTGATAGAGCAGTGAGAGCAAGAATGGTCAAGGAGTGACCACTCTTTCTTTCAATGAAATGAGTTCAAGGAGTGGTATGATAGATTTTGTGTTTCCTTGGAAGGACCTCCCAAGATGAGTCTTTTGGCTCCATGGAGGACTGAGTAATATATATATAGCTAATATATACATATAGCCAGTGGCAGAATGGCCAGGGTGTCAACTAGCCCGATGGCAAGTGGGCCCACTTAAACATTAGACAATGTGTTAAAAATGTTAAAGACCTTTTAGTAGCTTGAAAATATAATCGAAGTTCCAATATTATTACTGTACAAAACTAAAATTTACATTGTATTACCATTTTAATTAAAAATTTTTAATAAAATAGTTTTTCGAGGATACTTTATATTTAAGAATATAATAAAGAACTCTGAAAAAATAATTCTGATTTGAGTTATGTGAGGCCAACACATACATTATATAGGCTCGGATCTTTAATACTGCAACTGCACAATGAACTTAGCTGGGAATTCCCAGCCTGGGATCGTGACATGCAGCTGGAGTCAACTTTGTATTCGTATCGAGCTATTGCATACACAGCAAAGACAACAAATATTTATCATTGTGTCAGCCTTAGTTTGAGTGTGCTTTGTCAGCTCTTTACCTCGTGCTTGCTGTGTTTTATAAAAGGTATGTATTTAATTAATATTTTTTTATACTGTGACCCTATGCCCTTTAATTTAAATATAATGTATTTTCTTTCATTGTATAAAATTAGTATTAAAATACTAGATAGTAAATATATTTAAGCTGCAGTCTCAAATGATAATATATATACGCATAATGCAAGTTCAATAAATAATGATACCTTTTATTTACTCTACAGTTAAAATTACTGTGATTGTTAAAATTGTTGTTAATAATAGA
The DNA here is from genome assembly GCF_054136105.1 of Typopeltis vanoorti. Classification (NCBI taxonomy): domain Eukaryota; kingdom Metazoa; phylum Arthropoda; class Arachnida; order Uropygi; family Thelyphonidae; genus Typopeltis; species Typopeltis vanoorti. The sequence goes on from NC_143558.1 coordinate 109,254,660, forward strand.
AGGGTCTATAAAGTATATTTCCATTGATGTGTTCTTGCAGCTAATTGTAATTGTAGATGTTCATTTTTCCCAAATTGGATTATTTTTAATTAAGTTTTAATAATAGATGCATCATTTCAGGAATATTATCCTTACCAGCATAGAAAAGAAAAAGCATAAATCTGGATCACTGAAACGCAAAGAGCAACAAGAAGCAATCTGCAACAAATAATCAAGAAGCAAGAAACAATATTCATGGTGATGATGCAATGATTTGTGAGTTACAAGAACAGAAAAAAAAAGCTACTTTGAATGTAGAGACAAATACAATAGCATGTTTTACTCTCCAACCCAAGCCCAGTACTTCTTCTGGCTTCATTGTTCGGGTATCTTTACTACCTGTAGTTGCAACATCTGAACACATAGCTTCAACTAGTTACAGGGAATCAGATATACCTTCAGGCATAAATGACTTGGTTTCTGAAGCACATCCTAAATGAACCTACACAAGAAAATGAAAGATCAATTGCTGAAATTTTCCAATATCCATCACGAGCAAATCTGAAACAGTTTTTTGCTGAACATCCATTTCAGCCACTTGATGCTCATTTGTATGAGAGGAAAATTATGAATGTTATATTGTTCATACTGCTTTAGTCTTTGAGTCTCCCAACACTTCTAATCCATCACCCTTTGTACGTGGCTTTAATGACTACAGGCATATTAGCCAGAGTTTGGCTTTACACAAATCGACAACAACACATGTGTTGTTGTCGATTTGTGTAAAGCAACACGTCAGAAATGTTCAGCAATTTATCAGTGTGGTTAATGATGGCAATTTCGATAATTTTTTTGCATCTTCGCTAATTAAAAAGAAAGAAGTGTTGAAACAGAGGAATATTGTCATGAAGATTATAGACATCATAAAGATGTTAGGCAAGCAATTCCTTTTTCAAGGTCACAGAAATGAATCAGCTTATACTCTGGATAATGAGGTTCTGAATCATAGCAATTTTTTAGCTACAGTGCAGTTGATGGCAAAATATGACCCCATTATGGCATCTCATGTTTCTGCAGCACAAAACAAGTCTACACAAAGAATCAAACAATTAGAACAACAAGGAAAGGCTGTGGTGGACTTGTTACATACCTTAGTAAAAAAACTATTAACATGTTAATCCAAATTATGGAGAATATGATAAAAAAAAAAAAGAATTAGTCATAAAGTTTCTCAAGCAAAATATTATTCAAGTTGATTCAACACAAGATAATTCATCCATCAATCAGTTTAGCATTATTATTTGGTATGTGCTTCAAGGGGTTATGTGTGAGTGACTACTTTCAGTTGTGCCAAGTAATGATGGTACAGGACAGGGACTTTTTGATCTATTGACTGAAACATTACAGCATCTTAAAATTAATCCCAAAAAATATTTTCCAATAGTACAAATGGAACTGCAAGCTACCATGGCCAGTATAATGGTTTACAAAGTAAAATTACTGATGTGACTTATCAACTTGTTCATATATGGTGCTATGTCCATGTCTTGAATTTGGTAATAACCGAACAAACAAAATGTTGTGTGCCTGCAGTTTCTTTTTTCAGTTTTTAAATTCTGGAGTAGTTGCTCCAGAATTTAGCAACTTTTATGAAAACATCATACACGAGAATGGCTGTATGGGTAGAAGTTGTTGAAAAACAGATAGGAAAAGAAAAAATGAAATGATTAAAGTTAAATGGTGAGACAATATGATCAGGAAAATCCAATGCAGCAACAACTATATTTGAACAATTTGATGATGCCGCTGTCAGCACTTTTATAAATCTATTGACATGCTTATCAATGATACAAGATTGAGACAAGTTTGATGCAAAAACAAAACAAGAAGCAAATGTTTTACTTCAAAGTCTTCTAAAGTTTGAAACAATATTTACTTACTTGTATATATTTGAAACTACAGCCCGATTATCAAGTTATTTACAGACAAGTGGTTTAGATGTTTACTGCATGGAGTTTAATAGATTCAGCTACAACAAAGGTGAAGGAACAGTCAAGAACATTTGATAACGTTAACAGCAAGGCATTGGAATTTGTAAATAAATGCAATGACAAGATTTTACAGTTGAATATGGATGAAAATCAAACATTGGAAATTGACTCTTTGGAAACAGCATTGTCAGTTAAAAGGCAGAGGAAGAAGAAAAGAATGGCAAATGAGCTTAAAGATGATGAAGAAAATTCCTCAGATTCTCTAACTCATTTTCAAGTAAATGTGATTAACCTAATAATAGACTGCATTGTCCAGTCACTATACATTTTGTATGCAACACAAAAAGTTACATAAAGATTTATCCTACTTGGACCCAGCAAAGTTCAAAACTATTACAAACAAGGGCCTTGAAGATGAAGCACTGGAAGGTATTATTAAGCTGTCTCCACAAATCAGCAAAGATCAAGTAATATTGGAATTGTTTTCTTTTGTTTCGATCTTTGACGTATTAAAGCTATTGATTAATGATGGTGAGTAAAATTTGTAGCACTTGCCTGTCGCGTTACTAAAAATTCTGGCACCCAACAGACTTCATGAAAAGGCATATGATAACCTTTATGAACTTTATAAAGTCAACTGCACACTATCAGTTACTCAAGTCCAATGTGAGAGGACATTTTCAAAGCAAAAGATCATAAATTCTAGTAGCAAGGCTTATACGTTGGTCAGACATAACTGGTAATTAGTTTACGGAATTAACAACGCATATAAAGTATATTAATTAAAGGTAACTTTAATGAATAACTTCTATATTTTGGCAACGTCACATTGCCATCTTCAGGAACATAAAGATATGGTATGCGCACGCAGGCACTAACACAAAGCAAATGAGGAAGAAAGCAAGAAACTAATATTGTTCCTGAAGTCCTAATGGTGCCATCTGGTGGGCTAATTTGGTAGTCTCGGCAGTTGGGCTGAAGTTCTCATAATGTAAGTCTCCCAAATTTGGGGTAGTTTCATGCACCCAAATTTGTTGAGGTTAGGAACATTTTTTAGAGCTGCTGAAGATTCTTTGAATAATCTTTCCTATTTAAACTTGCTGCGATGAATAATTTTTGATTTCTTCCAACGAATTTTACGGTGGGTATCTAAGGCATGGTCTGCCAGCCCAGAGTGGCTGTACTGGTGAAACCGGATGTAGTCTTTGTGTTCTGAAATCCTGATATTTGTTGTTCTGCCTGTTTGGCCAAAGTAGGACAATTTGCAGCTGCAAGGGACCTGGTATACACCAGGTAGGTCTAGAGGAAGTGGTTGGTCTTTGGTAGAGAGGATAAGGGATGCCAACTTTTTATATGGTCTCTAACAGGAGGTAAGGTCATATTTTTTGAGGATATTGGTTATTTTCTCAGAGGTGCCCTGGATGTAGGGGATGGAGATAGACTTGGAGTAATCTTTATTGTGGAGGGGGGGGGGGGGTTGTGGTTTACTGGTTTTAGTATTTTTTGGATTTTTTTTTGGGTTATAGCCATTGGCTAAGAAAGTGTTGAGGATGTGGTTTAGTTCAGTAGTTAGGGCCTTGTCATCTGAGTAGATTAATTTTGCCCTGTTATATAGTGTTTTTATAACCCCATATTGTTGTGAGGGGGAGGGGGGAATTGCTGGTGAATGTATCTGCCAGTATGGGTGGGTTTTCTGTAAACAGAGAAAACCAAAGATCCATCAAGCTGGAGGGTGATTAAAGTATCTAGGAAGGGGAGGGTGTTGTTTTCCTCTTTTTCTAAGGTGAACTGGACTCTGGGGTGTTGGTTGTTTAAGTGTGTTAGGAAGGAGTGGAGTGTGTCTGAGCCATGTGGCCAAATAGCAAACACATCATCCACATAACGAAGCCAAATAGTGGGTTTTTGTGGGGCAGAGTTTAAGGCTTTCTCTTCAAATGTGTCCATAAAGAAATTGGCCAAGGGTGGGGAAAGCGGTGAACCCATGGCTGTCCCCTCTATCTGTTTGTAGAACTTTCCTTGCCAAATGAAATAGCCTGAGTTCATTGTGAACTGAAATAGGGCTGAGATATTGGGAGGAAACTTGGCTTGGATGAGTTCTAGGGTTTCTTTGAGTGGGACATTAGTGAATAGGGAGGAGACGTCAAAACTGACCATTATGTCAGTGTGCTGGAGTGTAAGGTTTTCTATACTGGCTTTAAAGTGGGCTGAGTTTTTTTTTGTGTGTGATGGTGTGTTGCCAGTGTAGTGTGTGAGCGTTTTGGCTAAATGTTTGGCTAATTTATATGTGGGGGAATCAATGCCATCCACTATGGGATGCAATGACACATTTTGTTTATGTATTTTTGGGAGTCCATATAATCGGTGAGGTCTAGAGTTATAAGGTTTTAGTTTGTTGGTGACTTCCACAGGCCAAGAAGTGACTTTCTTAAGGAGTCTGTGGAGAGTTCTAATCTGAGAGCTGGTCGGATTATATTCAATGGGGAGATAAGTCATACGGTCTAGTACTAAAGCAGTTAACTTACCTTGGTAGTCTTTTTGATTAAGCACCACAGTGGTGTTTCCCTTATCAGCTTTGGTGATTACTATTTTTTTGTGGTTTTTCAATTCTTGTAGGGCTGCATATTCGTTTTTGGAGGTTTGGCTTTAGTGAGAACACCGACTACATCCAGTCTAATGTTGTTGGCGATATGGTTAGGCAGGTAGTGAATCCCACGTTCTATTTGGATCATGATTTCTTCGGCAGGTATTCTTTTAGGAGTTAGGGCGAAATTGTGACCACATGAAAGTGCGGTGAGTGCTTCAGGCTTTAAAACTGCTGACGAGAGTTTGACTACAATGTTGAGTGTTGGCTGTGGTAAGGAAGTAGAATTCTTTGTCAGGTTTTCGTATTTCTTCAAGTGCCGCCTTAGTATTTTTTCGAATTCGTTTTTTGCCGATGCGCATGAGACGTCATAAAGAATCGACCATAGATCACGGCCGAGTGTATTCGAAAGCTCTTCCTCTAGCGCCCGTACGGTTTTGTTTTCGTCGGCAAGGAGAACATGCGTCGCGGTAATTTGTTCTCTTAACAGGGCGAAGCTAGTGCGATTATAAATGCGCAGAGCTTTCTCGGAAGTAAAACAGTGCTTCAATTTAACACAATTAGGGATCACTTTGTTATCCCGGCAGCGTTTTAGGAATGTCGGACGATATATTTGCCTCGATATCTTCAACCTCAATTTGCAGTATTGACGGGCCTTTCGTGCGACGGCATCTCCGTGGATGATCATGATTCTAGTAGCAAGGCTTATACGTTGGTCAGACATAACTGGTAATTAGTTTACGGAATTAACAACGCATATAAAGTATATTAATTAAAGGTAACTTTAATGAATAACTTCTATATTTCGGCAACGTCACATTGCCATCTTCAGGAACATAAAGATATGGTATGTGCACGCAGGCACTAACACAAAGCAAATGAGGAAGAATGCAAGAAACTAATATTGTTCCTAAAGTCCTAATGGTGCCCTCTGGCGGGCTAATTTGGTAGTCTTGGCAGTTGGGCTGAAGTTCACATAATGTAAGTCTCCCAAATTTGGGGTAGTTTCATGCACCCAAATTTGTTGTGGTTAGGAACGTTTTTTAGAGCTGCTGAAGATTCTTTCAATAATCTTTCATATTTAAACTTGCTGCGATGAATTACTTTTGTTTTCCTCCAATGAATTTTATGGTGTGTATCTAATGCATGGTCTGCCAGCCCAGAGCGGCTGTACTGGTGAAACAGGGTAAAATTAATCTGCTCAGATGACAAGGCCCTAACTACTGAACTAAACCACATCCTCAATACTTTCTTAGCCAATGGCTATAACCCCCAAAAAAATAGAAAAAATACTAAAACCAGTAAACCACAATCCCCCCCCTCCACAATAAAGATTACACCAAGTCTATCTCCATCCCCTACATCCAGGGCACCTCTGAGAAAATAACCAATATCCTCAAAAAATATGACCTTACCTCCTGTTACAGACCATATAAAAAGTTGGCATCCCTTATCCGGTCTACCAAAGACCAACCACTTCCCCTAGACCTACCTTGGTGTATACCAGGACCCTTGCAGCTGCAAATTGTCCTACTTTGGCCAAACAGGCAGAACAACAAATATCAGGATTTCAGAACACAAAGACTACATCCGGTTTCACCAGTACAGCTGCTCTGAGCTGGCAGACCATGCCTTAGATACCCACCATAAAATTCGTTGGAAAGAAACAAAAATAATTCATCGCAGCAAGTTTAAATAAGAAAGATTATTCAAAGAATCTTCAGCAGCTGTAAAAAACGTTCCTAACCTCAATAAATTTGGGTGCATGAAACTACCCCAAATTTGGGAGACTTACATTATGAGAACATCAGTCCAACTGCCAAGACTACCAAATTAGCCCGCCAGAAGGCACCATTAGGACTTTATTAACAATATTAGTTTCTTGCTTTCTTCCTCATTTGCTTTGTGTTAGTGCCTGCATGCACATACCATATCTTTATGTTCCTGAAGATGGCAATGTGAGGTTGCTGAAATATAGAAGTTATTCATTAAAGTTACCTTTAATTAATATACTTTATATGCGTTGTTAATTCCGTAAACTAATTACCAGTTATGTCTGACCAACGTATAAGCCGTGCTCCTATAATCATGATCATCCACAGAGATGCTATCGCATGAAAGGCCCGTCAATACGGGAAATTGAGGTTGAAGATATCTAGGCAAATAAATCGTCCGACGTTCCTAAAACGCTGCCGGGATAACAAAGTGATCCCTAATTGTGTTAAATTGAAACACCGTTTTACTTCCGAGAAAGCTCTGCGCATTTATAATCGCACTAGCTTCACCCTGAGAACAAATTACCGCGACGCGTGTTCTCCTTGCTGATGAAAACAAAACCTTAAGGGCACTAGAGGAAGAGCTTTCGAATACACCTGGCCATGATCTATGGTCGATACTTTATGACGTCTCATGCGCATCGGCAAAAAAAAAATTCGAAAAATACGAAAACCTGACAAAGAATTCTTCTTCCTTACCACAGCCATCACTCAACACTGTAGTCAACCTCTCGTCGGCAGTTTTAAAGCCTGAAGCACTCACCGCACTTTCATGTGGTCACAATTTCACCCTAGCTCCTAAAAGAATACCTGCCGAAGAAATCATGATCCAAATAGAACGTGGGATTCGCAACCTGCCTAATCTCACCAACAACATTAGACTGGATGTAGTCGGTGTTCTCACTAAAGCCAAACCTCCAAAAACGAATATGCAGCCCTACAAGAATTGAAAAACAACAAAAAAATAGTAATCACCAAAGCTGATAAGGGAAACACCACTGTGGTGCTCAATCAAAAAGACTACAAAGGTAAGCTAACTGCTTTAGTACTAGACTGTACGACTTACCTCCCCATTGAATATAATCCGACCAGCTCTCAGATTAGAACTCTCCACAGACTCCTTAAGAAAGTCACTTCTTGGCCTGTGGAAGTCACCAACAAACTAAAACCTTATAACTCTAGACCTCCCCGATTATATGGACTCCCAAAAATACATAAACAAAATGTGTCATTGCGTCCCATAGTGGATGGCATTGATTCCCCCACATATAAATTAGCCAAACATTTAGATAAAACGCTCACACACTATACTGGCAACACACCATCACACATAAATACTCAGCCCACTTTAAAGCCAGTATAGAAAACCTTACACTCCAACACACCAACATAATGGTCAGTTTTGACGTCTCCTCCCTATTCACTAATGTCCCACTCAAAGAAACCCTAGAGCTCATCCAAGCCAAGTTTCCTCCCGATATCTCAGCCCTATTTCAGTTCACAATGAACTCAGGCTATTTCGTTTGGCAAGGAAAGTTCTACAAACAGATAGAGGGGACAGCCATGGGTTCACCGCTTTCCCCACCCTTGGCCAATTTCTTTATGGACACATTTGAAGAGAAAGCCTTAAACTCTGCCCCACAAAAACCCACTATTTGGCTTCGTTATGTGGATGATGTGTTTGCTATTTGGCCACATGGCTCAGACACACTCCACTCCTTCCTAACACACTTAAACAACCAACACCCCAGAGTCCAGTTCACCTTAGAAAAAGAGGAAAACAACACTCTCCCCTTCCTAGATACTTTAATCTCCCGCCAGCTTGATGGATCTTTGGTTTTCTCTGTTTACAGAAAACCCACCCATACTGGCAGATACATTCACCAGCAATTCCCCCCCCCCTTCACAACAATATGGGGTTATAAAAACACTATATAACAGGGCAAAATTAATCTGCTCAGATGACAAGGCCCTAACTACTGAACTAAACCTCATCCTCAACACTTTCTTAGCCAATGGCTATAACCCCAAAAAAATCCAAAAAATACTAAAACCAGTAACCCACAATTCCCCCCCCCTCCACAATAAAGATTACACCAAGTCTATCTCCATCCCCTACATTCAGGGGGGCACCTCTGAGAAAATAACCAATATCCTCAAAAAATATGACCTTACCTCCTGTTACAGATCATATAAAAAGTTGACATCCCTTATCCGCTCTACCAAAGTCCAACCACTTCCCCTAGACCTACCTGGTGTATACCAGGTCCCTTGCAGCTGCAAATTGTCCTACTTTGGCCAAACAGGCAGAACAACAAATATCAGGATTTCAGAACACAAAGACTACATCCGGTTTCACCAGTACAGCTGCTCTGGGTTGGCAGACCATGCCTTAGATACCCACCATAAAATTCGTTGGAAAGAAACAAAAATAATTCATCGCAGCAAGTTTGAATACGAAAGATTATTCAAAGAATCTTCAGCAGCTGTAAAAAACGTTCCTAACCTCGACAAATTTGGGTGCATGAAACTACCCCAAATTTGGGAGACTTATATTATGAGAACATCAGTCCAACTGCCAAGACTACCAAATTAGCCCGCCAGAAGGCACCATTAGGACTTTAGGAACAATATTAGTTTCTTGCTTTCTTCCTCATTTGCTTTGTGTTAGTGCCTGCGTGCACATACCATATCTTTATGTTCCTGAAGATGGCAATGTGAGGTTGCTGAAATATAGAAGTTATTCATTAAAGTTACTTTTAATTAATATACTTTATATGCGTTGTTAATTCCATAAACTAATTACCAGTTAAAGATCATAAACACAAGGCTAAGAAATTCACTGTCTCAGGAGAACTTGGAATCATACATGTTGCTATCTGTTGAAAAGGAATTGTTAGATGAATTGGATGCAGAAGTAATTATTGACAGATTTGCACAATCATCTAGTGAATTCAAACAATTGCTCTTAACACATTCACTGCCAACTACGAGTATACTCCTAGTTGGTATATGAGCTTCACAAGCCAACTATGAATACACTCGTATGACGCTTACCGCCAGCAACGAGATTACTCATACTGACCTTGAAGAAGTGAAAGTGCTTGGCGTGTGGAGCGAGCAGCAAAAGTGTGTATACTCGTAGTTGGTATATGAGCCTCACAAGCAAACTACGAATATACTCGTATGTTGATTACTGCCGCAAGAAGTGAAATTGCTTGGCGTTTGGTAACAAATTATGCCCAAGGCGCATGGCAGCGAATGTGTTAATATAGTGGACTGCATGAAATATGTTTTGAAATACTTGTTAATGTGTAAAATATTCAGTACAAACAAACTATTTTAAAATATCCACTATTTATTTAAAATTTTTTTAAAATTTCTAAATTCAATTATAACAATCTGTATTTACATTTAGTATCTACTGTATACTGCCAGTAATATGTACAATATATGTACACTGTAATTACTAAAAAAATACATTTATTTTGCAAAAATTTTAATTCTACTTTTTTTCATTTGTGTATTTTTTGAAAATTGTATTTATTTCTTATAAAAATTAAATGATAGCCTTATACTGGTGGGCCCATTTGTCTTCTGGCAACCAATATTTTAGACCTAGTCTCCTACTGCATATAGCTAATAACATCTCTCCTCTTTCACCAAAAATGCTACTACAAATTCAAACAAAACTAAGTTTTATCGTAAAGGTAAACAGAGTACAACTTCCTAACACCTTATTAATTATTCTAAAAATTTTTGACAACTTAACATTCGATTTTTCTCGCTTTTATTTCCAAGAAAAGCCTTGCTAATATTTTAAAAGATCTACATTTCAAAACCTGCTGATGTGCTAGAAACTTTATTTGGGATGCAGAAAAATCAGCAAAAACAATTCATGAAAGACAAATCACTAAAAGGCAACTTACTGAAAAAAAAAAAAAAAAGAATTAACCGAATAAAGAATTAACCAAAAAATAATTCATGAAACAATTAACTGAAAAAGCAATTCATCAAAAAGGCAGTTATTCGAAAAAATAATTCTTTGAATGACAATTCACTGAAAACCCAAATTATCAAAAACCAACGATTCAATTCAACAACTCCAACAGCAAACCTTCTTGAATGGCAGGCAACTTCAAGTAGAGTGATATGGGCAAATATCAGAATAGGGAACTAGACAATGAGACTTATTTGTGCCTATGGTCCCAAAGAAGGTTTTACTAAGGTAGAAGTAGAGGAATTTTTTGAGGCTTTAGAGAAAGCAATTGATACAATGAAAAATGAAAAGTTGGTCCTTGTTAGGGATCTAAATAGCAGAGTAGGAAATGATTATCACATATCCAAAAATATTTTGGGAAAATTTGGAGAAAACAGTAAAGCTAATAATAATGGCTAATAGATGTTGGATTTCTGCTCAGGACATGGACTGGTTATTACTAAAACAATGTCCCAATATAAAAATTGTGTACAAATTCACATGGAGAGAAGAGGCAAGGATTAAGAAAAGTCTCACTGACTATGGAGCTCTTGAGCAGGATAAAATTGAATTTCATATTGAAAAGAATAACATGTAAGAAAGTTTTAAAGCGAATAAAAGTTGAGCAGCTCTCAGATGTGAACTGTAGACTAAAATATACAAACATTATTCAAGAAAAATGGAAGAGTTTGAGAACAGTAACCAAACCTTGGAGATTCAGTGGCAAGTCCTGAAAAGAGCATTGACTGATTCAGCCAGAAATGCATGTGGTGAGGTTGCATGCAAAGATAGAAAAATCAGAACTCCATGGTGGACACAGGAAGTTAAAGAGGCAGTGAAAGAAAAGAAGAAAGCATATAAAAATTTCCTGGCAAATAAGTCTGCTTGTGCTTTTAGAGAATAAAGAGACAAATATAAGAAAGCTAAAACTATAAACCTAGCTAAACAAAAGTAATGGGAAGACTTTGGTAAGAACATAGAATATAAATCTCAAGAATGTGGCAAGATATTCTGGAGATTGTTGAAGAAACTCAGAAAAGGTGGGAAGAGTGCTGTAAGAGGAATTAGAGATGATAAAGTTGACATGAAAACTGGAGAAAAGGATATCCTTGAAGTATGGAATAATAACTTCGAAAAATTGCTAAACGAAACAATCAGTGACAGCACAGTGGCAAAAAAAACACTGACCAGGCATGCAATCAGGAATACATATCCATACTCGAAGTAGAAAAAAAAGCCATCAAAAGTCTGAAATGTGGAAAAGCAGCTGGAATAGATGATACTTGACCAGAAATAGTCAAATTTTATACCTCAAGTATGGAGGTATAAAAGTCTTACAGTAGATAGTTCAGAAGGCCTGGACATAGGACTGAATTCCAGATGATTAGAGTAGAGCTCTTAATAGTACCCATATATAAAAAGGGAAATAAAACTGAATGTGAGAATTACAGAGGTATATATACTGAGTGTTCCTTCCTGGTAAGATATATGCAAGTATACTTGAGAAAAGGTTGAGAAGGATTGTGGAAGAAAAACTTGGTGAAGAACAAGCTGGATTCAGGCCAAATAGAGGGATCAGACTTCATTTTATGAAAAATAGTTGAGAAATCATGGGAATATAACAAAGATCTGTATTTAAGTTTTGTAGATCTGGAAAATGAATATGACAAGTGCCAAGAGAAAAGCTATTCAACACTCTATAGTTGTATGGCGTTAATGGGGCATTATATCCAACAATACTTAATCTTTATTTGAGTTGTAAGTCAGCAGTCAGAATTGAAGGATGTACAGGAAGATGGTTTAATGTTAAATCTGGTGCCAAAAAAGGATGTACATTAACCCTCTGTTATTCATGATTTCATAGATATAGTATGAAAATCAGCAATACCAAGAAAAAGACAATGAAAATAGGCACAAACACTGAAAATATCAACTGCATTGTGAATGGAGAACCTATAGAACAAGTAAAACATTTCAGCTAGTTAGGCACGATTTTAAGCGAAGATGGTAAATTAAATATGGAAATAGACAACAGAATCAACAAACCTGATTCTGTTGTCTTAGATGAATCTGAGAGCTGAGTTAGAAATAAAACACTTGACGAAAGACTAGAGACTGCATATATGAGAGTCTGAGAAAGATTAGGAGTGTGAATGGATGGCATCAATGGCAATGTCATATTAAAAATGAGGATCTTAGGAAAGAACTTGACATTGTTAGAATCGTGCCTAACTAGGCACGATTCTAACAATGAATCGATCATATCCTGTACACCCCTTGAGGATACATGTCAGGAATTTGATGATGATAATTCACTGAATGAACGATTCACATAAAAATGAAAATTGTAATTTCATGAAAACCAGGAACAAATTAATTCTGATGGTTGCTGCATCAAATGTTAACTAAAAAAAAAAAAAGTATTTATATCAAACAAGCAACAGTGTAACTTTGGCAAAACATTACTTCAAAAGGCAAAGAACACTTCCAAGTTATGAAACCAGTAATAGAAACTCTACAAATGGTGGATTCAGGTCAGAGAGGAGGGTAAATTTTTTTTTCTCATGAACAATCATACTGTGAAAATATTACCAACCGTTATGAGAATTATATCATTGCAGCTTTAATGTTTTTTATGACAATTTTTATAGTGATTATAAAAAATGCATGTACCTAATAAATTTAAAAAATGATTCTTGGGTTTATTGAATTAATTTTTTCAAGAAATTCATGAAGATCAGACAAGGAGGTACAAGTAGAAGGTTTAGATGAAAAAAACGTTCAGAATATGTTGTTCGAAATCCATAAAGTAATTGGCTAGAGTTGAGGAAACCTCATAGCTGTTCTCTATCTACATCTTAGAAATTGTGGAAACAACTACTACGTTAGAGTAAAACTTCAGTTTAATATAAACCAAAATAATCACTTGACATTTCGACCTTCACATTAAGGTCATCTGGAGTATACACACGTATACAAAAAAACAAGCTGCACTACAATCTACATGGCATGCTAAAGTTACTGGCCAACCATTAAAACTACTGGCCTGACTTCTGGTGGAGAAAAAACCTTACTACATCAAAGCTAGAGTCCTGTTATTATCATCTATTAGGTCAAAAATTAAATTAATCTAGAGAGCAACATGTTTATAGAAAAGATACTTATATAAGTATACATATAAATTTAAAAAAAAAGAGGCAGGATGGTGGCCAATAAAAGCTGAAAAATTGCTTCGAGTCCTAAAGTTAGGGTTTGCTGGAAAACTTGAAGAACTAAGTGAGCTGAATGTGTGCATCCAAATTCTTGGGATTTGTATGCCACCATTATTGTTAATCAAAATTTCTTTGATTTCAAAATTTTTTTCATCAGAGGTCAAGCCAATAGTTTTAAAGGTAACTTTAGCATACCATGTAGATTGTGGTGCAGCTTGTTTCTTTGTATATATATATATATATGTGTATACTCCAGATGATGACCTTAATGTGAAGGTTGAAACATCAAGTAATTATTTTGGTTTATATTAAACTGAAGTTTTACTCTAACACAGCAGTTGTTTCCATAATTTCTAAGATGCATTCTGATCACCGTGTAAGCATGAAGGAAAGGGTTCTCTCTATCTGTTTGTACAGTTTTTCTTGCAGCTAAAGTATCCTGACTTTGAATTTGTCATTAATTCGGTAGTTTAATGACAAATTAATAGCATTTTAAGCTGATATTAATGGCATTATTAATATTAATGATGTCATTAATTCACTAATTTACTAACATTGAAATAACATCAATTTTCACTTACCCACAATTCTTGCCTATTTGAATCATTCAATAAGTGCTGTATATAAGTTGCATTCTTGAATACCCTGCCTATCTTTGCATCATCAGCAAACAGCTGTATATCACCTGTCAAATCATTTCCAATGCCATTAATGTAAAAACTGCATAACAGTGGACTAAGGACCAATTCCTGGGGTACACTATTCATTATCTTAAGTCTTCCACTTTTTGATATGTCAGTCAGCCATTCTCTTACACATATTAGCACCTCAATCCCATATTGTACAACTTATGCAAACTCCTTCACAATAACCAGTAATATCACAGTGTACCAGTGCCACTTGTCTAACTCAACTAACATTGTTGACCAATGTTGTCCAACTTGACCCTCCCTTAGTAATTAGAAATGATGAAATTAGTTTCATATTTTGAACCGTGAGATATAACCATAGGTCCAGCAGCTAAGAGAAATTGTAACGAGAAAAACTAAAGTTCCAACAAATTATAATTTTTAGTTTCACCACAAAGTGGAGTGACCATGATTTCTTGGCATTTATGCATGAAGTTTATCAATATGCTACTATTTTTTATTTCGTATCCAAGCACAAGTGGTAAGTTGTACAACATTATTTACAACAAATTTGGATACATTACAAATGAGAACAGCTTAAATTTGATAGGTGAATTATACAGGGAATAATAAGTAAAATATGAAGAAAAAGAAACTAGACATAAGTTATATACAACAGATATGGTCAGATGTTCATCCAGTATCTTGCGCAATCAACTGCTCTTTCTGTGCAGGATATAAGGTCCTCTTTTGTGCAAGGTGATTGAAGAAGAGGAAAAGAAAGAAGGTGTTCCATGGACTGGGTTGTTGCACACTCACAATTATCTGGTCCAGTGAGGTAGCCCAATTTGAAGAGGTTTTGTTTGCAGCATCCTGTCATTCGAAGTCTGTTGAGGCTTTTCCAAGTATTCCAGTCCAAGTGGGCACAATGTGGAAGATGTACAGCTGTTGGAATACCAGTATTATTCTCAGGATATAGATAGTGTAAGCCATTGGTGAAGTCTTGTCTCTGGAGGGTTTTTGGATGGTTTAACAGTTGCTAGGAAACCATGTCTTAATCTGTCTTTGGGGCACTGTGGCCTAGCCGAACAGCGGGTGACATTCGTCTGCTTTTTTTGTCGAGAATGCAGATCTTCGAATTGAAGGGGGTGCAATACCAGCCAAAAACATACAGGTCTTTTAATGGTGTTGGTTTCAGGCATCCTGTAATTAAACAGCAGCTTTCATTCAATGCTGGGTCAAGTTTTTCAGCATGGCAGGATCTGGACCATACTGGACAAACATATTTAGCAGAAGAATAGCAAAGGGCCAAGGCAGAAGATCTCAGTGTGCTAGGGTCTGCACCCCATTTGGAGGAGGTAAGTTTTGTTAGTATGTTGTTTCTTGCATTCACTTTTGCCTTTGTTTTTTACTATGTGTGTTTTATATGAAAGGCTTCGATCGAGACTCACATTGAGGCAGACTGGGTTCCAGGAATGTTCTAAATTACAGCCTTCCCAAGAAATGTGTAGCTTCCTGTTGGCTTCTTTATTGTTAAGGCAGAAAAGACCAGTCTAGGTTTTAAAGGGGTTTGGTTTTAATTTATTGCTGCTATAATATGTGGTTAGACTATTTAAGGCAAGTGATAGAGTAGTTTCAATGGACTTGAAATTTTTTGATTGAGTAGCTATGATAAGGTCATCAGCATAGATAAAATTTCTAGTTCCTGGAAAGATGGGGAGATGGGGAAAGATGATAACACACTTCCTTGGGCCATTTTTGGGGGGATGCCAGCGACTCCCCCCCATCCGTTCCATTAAAAAATGTCTGTTTTCCAAGAGCGATTGGATCAGGAGAACAAGGCGATAGTCTTTAGTTATTCTGTATATTTTATTTCTGAGTGTGAGATGGTTTATGTTATCATATGCTGCAGTTAGGTCTGCAAAGACTGCTCCTGTGGCTAGTTTTTGCTCATAACCATTTTCTATATATTGAATGAAGTTGAGAATTTGTGATGTACAGGATTTCCCTAGTCTAAAACCAGCCTGCTCAGCAATAAGATGGGGTTCGATTAGGGATTGTAGCCTATTCAAAATTAATCATTCATTGGGTGGTTTGAAGAAGTTGCTGAGTAGTGATACAGGTCTGTAATATTTTGCTTCGGTTAGAGTTTTCCCCTCTTTCAGAAAGGCCACCACTTTAGCATGACTCCAGTTAGTTGGTATCCTTAGGGTTCTGAGGCAGGTGTTGTATAGTTTTAATAACCACTCTTTAGCCATGAATCCAAATGTTTAATTTGTTCATTACAGATATCATCAAGGCTGCAGATTTTCTAGGTTTTAATAGGTTTATGGCAGCATTGAGTTCAGTGATGGTGAAATCTGAGTTAATCATATTTTGTTCCTCACTTGGGGTTCTAAATATCTTATTTTTTGGGTGCTTTTTAGGGAATTTTCCATTCAGCAGCAGCTGGTGAGCAATTTGATTAGCTGTTACCTGTGGATGCTCATATGGCTTAGTGAAATCCTTCCTAATTATATTGATAAAGTTCCATGCCTTTCTGCTACTATCGGGTCATATCAAGGGCTTCTATTTCTTTTTTCCATGAGGAATGCCTTTCCTCTGCCATCTTGAAGCATAATTTTTCTCCTGCTTGGATAGTTTCCTCTGAGAAGGGGTTGGTGTTGTAGTTTTAAGTAATTAGTATACTGGGCTTGTATGTCACTGGAAAGTCCTGGAATGTAGTTTGTGCAGTATCCTTGGGGATGTGTTTGGTGGAGATTTTCCTCAGTATTTTTATGAATTTGGGATACTCTTGAGGGTTTGGAGGGACTGGTTCTATCAAGCAGTCAAGATCTTCCATGAAACCCAATTAGCATTTTTTAAATCGTCGTCTGTAAGGGACTGTGTTAGGCATAATGGCTGGGTTGAATTGAAGCGTTATAGGTCTACGTTGAGTATGTGGAATGGTATTTAAAACCTTTTTTAACACAAATGGTGGATATTTTTGAGCTAACAAATATGAGGTCAGGGTTATAGCCGTGCTTCCATCTGCCACTGCTGAAAGATGCAGGGAGTTTTGGATTATGTATCAGGTTTAGAGGAAGGTTTTCAGCCCATTTTCAACCAGTTCTCCATCTTCGCTGGACTTTGTGTAACCCCAGTTAATACTATGGCTGTTAAAGTCACCTAATACAACATTAGTCATGCATGCATTATTATTGAGGAGGTTGTCAGAGAAGGAGAAAGCTTCTTCTGGCAGTTTATAAACTGAGGTGATTAAAGATATTTTTAAATGTGATTGTAATAATCTCAATGTTTCTGTTGTTCACTGAGTCAATCGACAATGGTATTAAGTTTTCTTCTATAAATATTGCACTACTATATTTATCATGGGGTATCTCTTTGATGAGTTTCATGCCATGGATGTAGGTCTTGCAGCACTTTCTCCCTCTGTGAGTTTCTTGCAGACAGAGCACATAACAGTCATTATCTCTGTAAATATTTGCAATGAGATCTTGCTTGACACTGGAGAAACCTTCAATATTAAATGATATTATTTTTAGGCCAGGCCCCATGTGGGATCCTTTAGGGCAGGAATTTGGGAGCATTTTAATTTGATCACTTGCATTTGGTTGATAGCAGCTTTAGCTTTCCCTAAAGGATATTAACAGGGTGCAGGAACGAGAACCTAGCTGCTTTGCAACCCACAAAATATGCTACTGTGAAACTTTTGCTGAGCTTCCCATATTGTACTACTTGTCTAACTCAACTAACATTGTTGACCAATGTTGTCCAACCCGACCCTCCTTTAGTAATCAGAAATGATGAAATTAGTTTCATATTTTGAACTGTGAGATATAACCATATGTCCAACAACTAAGAGAAATTGTAATGAGAAAAACTAAAGTTCCAACAAAAGTATAATTTTTAGTTTCACCACAAAGTGGAGTGACCGTGATTTCTTGGCATTTATGCATGAAGCTTATCACTATGCTACTGTGAAACTTTTGCTGAGCTTCCAGTGAGAAGTTGTAAACATCTAAGATTATATTTACATATTTAGATAATATTTACTGATATTTATATATGGACAATAGTGTGAAACCTACTTTCTGATATTTATATATGGACAATAGTGTGAAACCTACACAATGAAAAACTCAAGCCAGAAACCTGGCTTGAGTTTTTCATTGTGTAGAACAGGCAATCCACTTGAAATACTCTCACAATTACCATTCACAAGATACTAGCCTCACAGTCTTAGTTGTCACAATTCAAAACAACTCAACCAAATCCCATTTTCCTTTAGTGTGATATTTCCTAATTTGTGATCCACAGAATATTTCAGCCCATGAGAAGCTTGAATGCAATCCTCCAAGAACTACACGTCTGAATATAATAACACACGCACATGATTCGAAAACCCTTATAAGATGTCCTTTTTTCACAGGTTTACTATTTCTTTACTCTGAATTCCTATTCATTTTTTGGAAAAAAACTTTTTTTTAACACATTACATCAATCACATCCACCACTCCAGAAATACACCCTTGTACACCTTTATTAGTATTCTTAGCTTAATCCTCTCCTTGTCAAGTGTAATTCCCACTTTCCCCTGAGGATACTCAGGGGTATAGGACATATATCACTCCTGAAACTTAATTATATCAGAAACAGGAGTAAATAACAGATGGCATTATGCTGTAATTGATGGATTGTGGTATTACATGTAGACAGAAGATTAAGTTATCTACACGTAAACACAAGAAAAAGTATTATTTATTAAATATACTGCCAAATATTTCAGTTTGAAATTAACAAACTATCATCAGTAGCCTGAACATTTTTTACAAGGCAGAATGCAAACAATTGATTTATTCAAATTAGTATGAGTTGCATGATGTTATGCTAATTGCATTATGCTTCACTGAAGAAAAGGTTAATCATCTCATCTTCATTATACCCTCTTTTGCCTTGTGGTGTCGAGGGTTTATTACTCATCGGACATCAAACCATTCACAGGATAAGGTGGTCAGCCCTACGCTCTGGTGTATCCTATGTCCTGTAGTGTTGAGTTCTCAAGGCCAGTTTGCCTGCTTTGTGGGATGACAAAACCCTAGGATAAACTGGGGAAAAACCCTACTGTCCACGCCCAAGACCGGCTAACTTGGCTATGGCTGAGGAAGATCCTTCAGCTCCGCACATCACCGACGGGAATCAAACCTAGGACACTCCTTCCCCAGGCATATGGTTGCAAAGCACACAGTCACTAGGCTAACCATGCGGACTTCAAAAGGTTAATCATAAAAATGTAAAATAAATTGTATAAATAATTATATAATTTATATTATCATCCAAAAAAAATTAATTTATAATATCATACCAAACAGATCATTAGATAGATGTAGTATCCAGATGGTTTCTTAGGACCTTCTATCTTTGTAAATATCATTATTGGCCTTAAAAAAAAAGTGTTATTCAGATCAAACTTTCCCATATTTTTGACAAGGATAGGCAGTCATTCCGATTCAAGTTAGGGCAGTAAAGTAAGGCCTCAGCACTTTCTTTAAATAGGTGTTTGAATTTATACAGACATTTGTGTAGAAGGCAAGTGTTAGACCAGAGAATGTTGGGTCAATCCAGACTTATCGGATTTGTTGTGAAGAATATAAGATTGATGTTCTTGTATTCTTTTTTCTATTGACCGTCTGGTTTGTCCAAAGTAGGAAAGCTGGCAGTCGCACGAAACTTGATACACGCCAGGAAGAGACATAGCTGAGAGGTTATCTTTAGATGATGGGAAATACGCGGATAGTTTATTAATAGGAATATAAGTATCTACAAAATCATATTTCCTCAGAATTCTTGAAATAGGCTCGGAGATACTGGAGATATATGGGATTGGAACTCGACATATTGATTCTTTGTTGTTTTGGTTGTATTTGTAGGAGTCAAGATATTGTGTAGTTCTTTCGGAGAAGCTATTTAGTTTCATATACTGTACGATAGTAGAGTTCTTCCTGTAAATGATGGAGAGTTGAACAATTAGTTCTAGCTCATCAAATTAAACATGTTATGATTCCTGTCTTTTGAGAAGGATAATGTACAGATTGTTGGAGAATGTATTGTCCAGTAAAAGTGGGTTTTCTATAAACTGATGTTGTTAAATTACCTGATGGTGAGCAGATGAGAATAATGTCTAAAAAGGATAATTTGTTGTCTTTTCAATTTCCATAGTGAATTATACGAGGGTGTAAGGTATCGATTTAGCTAAAAAAGTAGGTAAGGAATCTATATTGTTAGGCCTCACAGCAAAAATGTCGTTTATATATCTAACCCAAAATGAGGGTTGTAGGTCTATAGATGAAAAAAGGATGTCTTCTAAATGCTCTAAATAAAAGTTGGTTAAAGCAGGGGAGAGTGGACTTCCCATTCCATTCCTTCTACCTAGTTGCAGAATTTGTTTCGACACAAGAAATATCTGGAATGCATCATAAATTCGAACGGTTTTACTATATCTTGTTGGAAAATATCAGTAAGTAGTTGTAAAGTCTCTTCGAGAGGTATGTTGGTGAATAGGGATTCTACATCAACCTACATAAGATCAGTAGGTTGTATGGAGACATTTTTTAATTTGTCTAAGAAATCTGATGAGTTTTTTTAAAAAAGAACAAGAATTGCCTATATGTGATTTCAATAGGTTTGCTAAATATTTGGCTATGCGGTAAGTAGGTGAATCAATACAGTCCACAACCGGACAGAGAGGAATGTCTTTCTTATGGATCTTAGGAGACCATGAAACCTAGGAATTCTTGCAAAATGTGTTTTTAACTTTTCTATGGTGTCTGCATCTAAACTTATAACTTCATCTAGATGGAAATTTAATTTCTTAAGTTGCCTGTTAGTGGGGTTGTGATCCAGTTCTTGGTAGGTTGAGCAATCTCGTAGTAAAAGAGAAATTTTTCTTTTATAATTTGAGGAATTCATAACTACTGTAGCTTTTCCATTGTCTGCTTTGGTGATAACAAGGTGATTATTGCATCTTAGGATGGATGAAACTTCTAAGCAAAGATTATTAGCCTTTTCACTAGAGAGGTGAAATAAGTTTCGTTCGATGTTAGAAAATACCATATCTAAATATGGTATTTTTTTTTAAACTACAGCAAATTCATGTCCTTTTGAAAGAATAAGTGTTTCGTTATCAATTAAGGGGCATCCGGACACGTTGATAACCCAATTCTCTGGAACATGGAGAGGCTTGATTTGTCTAACAACAAGGATATTGAATTTACGGTTTAGATGTCGATTTTGTTTATTAAATGAACATTGCAGAGAGTGTTTAGACACATTAAGAAGTATATAGGAAAGTTGTGGATCTAAGTTTGAAGCACAGAGATCAGTAACAAGAATTAATGGCAAGATCTCGTTTAGCTGCTCTGAGTTTAGGAACACCAGCTTGTCTTTAGTCTCAGACTAAAGACAAGCTGGTGTTCCTGTAGATAGTATGAGCAATAATGATATTTACAAAGATAGTCAGTCCTAAGAAACAATCTAGATACTACATCTATTTAATGATCTATTTAGTATGATATTATAAATTAAATTTTTTGGATGATAATATAAATTATATAATTATTTATACAATTTATTTTACACTTTTATGATTAACCTTTTCTTCAGTGAAGCATAATACTATTAGCAATTTAACATTACACGGCTCGTACTAATTTGAATAAATCAACTGTTTGCATTCATTCTACCTCATAAAAAATGTTGTTCAGGACAATGATGATAGTTTGTTAATTTCAAACTAAAATATTCGGCAGTATATTTAATAAATAATACTTTTCCTTGTGTTTACATGTAGATAATTTATAATACTCCGGCACAAGTTTCCCTCAAATCTAGAAGATTAAGTGGTGGTGGGTTGTGTGGATCATCCTCCCACAAAGAGTCCTTAGAGACGTCATATAATAATAATAAGCAGCAGTGCAACATGATTTGAAAATCTTCATACATGATTTTTTTTATTCTGAATTTATATATATATATATGTGTGTATGTGTGCGCGCGTGTATGTGTGTGTGTATAAATAAGTTTTTTTTAATTTTTTTTTATGGAAAATACTAAGAATAGTGATCAGAGCTTTACCCACCTTTACAATGAGTTGCCCTGGTGTTGCACCACCTTTAGACTTGAACTACATTCAGGTGCAAACTTAATTGTTTGCTTACTTGGGATTAGGAGTAAAATAACCAAGTTTATAAATAAAATTACTTGGTAACCCAAATATATATATATATATATATATCTATCTACTCTATACTATACAATGATAAGCTGAAATTGGAAACAGATGTAGGCTGTAACATTTTTGTCAAGTTATTTGAAACGTTTTGAAACTCAGGCTACCCTGAGTGTTGAGTCTTCAAAATTTGAGTCATCAGAATTCAAGGAGGACTGGCCTACCAGTCCAGAACACAGGGGGGGGTGCCATAGGCAGGGCCCCCCTAGTATATATATATATATATATATATATATATATATATAAAATTATTATTATTATATTCTGAAAGTCTTCTTAGCAAGCTACAAATCACATACTCCAATCCCATAAAATAGACTCAGATGTCCTCTCTTAGCAATGTTTCTTTTCATGCCTAGGGTTGTACAAAAACTTTTTAAGGATCCCAGAGCACATAGACATAATTTATATTAGATAGTTTTCACAAAACCTTCAATGAGTGGGGAAAATACTAACTTTTCTTAAGCTGACTTATTTTAAGTAAAGTTATGTTATTTTATTATTTGTAATATTATGTACCATATTATTTTCTCTATTAAAATATTTTGCAGGTAATTCAGTCATGATTCCTTTCTAATAATTTATGAAAATTTTCATAGAGGATCTGTGAAAACGAAATATTTTTATGTAGCATTTTGTAACCTCAAAATAGTTAAACACTACAGTACTCTTAGCTTATTCCACACCTTTCAACTACATGGACAACTTGCCCTGGAGAACACTCAAAGGTTAAGTCTATAAGGTACTCCTATGAAGTTGCATATGAAGTTCAGTCACAAAGAGGGAGGGACCTACTTTGGGACTAAACTTCATATGCAACACCTTTATCTAACAGCTTAAATGTTACATTAAACTAATGGCTTACATTAAACAAATATAGCAATTAACACTACTTGATTACTTCAAGTGGTAGAATTATCTACCCTTCTGTTATCTATATCTATCTATCACCTATTACTGTTTCATTATTCGATTTTATGGTTTCACATCACCACAGATCTTAGTCTTTATTTATTTTTTTTTTTAATTATTGAACTCTAAGTTCAAAGTTATATGCAGCATATACATCGAGCAAATAAAATTGTCTTTGAAACATTGTATGAATAGAAAATTCAGCTGATAATTTCGGCTAAAGAAATCACTGACTGCAAATATTATGTTTCCAGATTTATGTATGAAGTGCTTTAGAAGAAGTGCAGTGATTTTTTTTTTTTTTTTTTTTTTTGATAAAGAGACATTTTTTTTTAAAAAAAATCAAGGTACCAATGAATCTGCAATTGCAGAATAATACTTTGTTTTTCAGTGATGGTATGAATTAAGTTGATACAAGGAAGAATGTAGATTTAGTTTGCTTAATTCATTTCGTCACCTAAGTTCCAAAACAACTAAATTACAATAGTAATGAAAAAAAAAGAAGAAAGAATGAGAGAACATTCAGTTAAAATGAAAACAAAACTATTTTATTTTTCATTTAACTTAAAATTTCATTTTAGTTTTTCGAACATCATAAAAGCAACAATATGCACATAGAGTGCAAATTTTGACTATGGCAAAAACTAATATCGAAATGAATTTACTGTGAAAAATAGCATACTTTTGTTTTGTAGTATCCTGTAAGTATTAGCATCATGTTCATGAAATTTACAAGTGATAATCACAGCATGTTTGCTAATTTTATCTTTTTACCCATCACATCAAGCATTTTGCAATCTGCAGTGTAAATACAGTAATAATAATCAATCCAAATGGTTCACTGTAAACAATATATTAATCTGGAAAAAACAAAATAATTATTTATTAAAAGTCTTGATGACCATTGTTGGATCCTACTTTCTACTCCGATGCGTATTTTAGTTGTTGATTGACTCCTCATTCGAACACAGAGAATATTTATTTTTAACAGCGCCACTCTATGTTCAAATTTGCATGAGCAATGTTCAGGAATCAACCATCAACCAATCTATATTATTACTAACTTAATTTTAGGCCGAGGTTCTCTTTATTATATTGGGTTCTCACTAAGATTCGAATTATTTTAATGAGCGGTGCAATGAAGAAATCAGGCAAATACAAGATACAATTCAAATAAAATTATTTAATGCAGTGTCACATAAATTTACATCAAAGCAAAGATTTCTAGTTGGGAAAATACAGTTAAACAATAATTAAGTTTTCATTGAGATACTAGCAAACTACTCAGCTGAGTATAATAATTACAATTAGAACTTATGCTTACAGATTATATTCTTCTTATTATCAATGATTCTTATCACAACTTCACTCTGATTAAAGTTATTATTCAATATAGTTTAAATATCAACTCAGTTTAACTATTCAGAACAGTTATAAAATATAAACCATCAAACATTCATTTGAAGATTTCAAAGTTCTATCAACCTAGCAAAATAGTTTGCAGAATTTTCAGTTTCCAATATTACATTAAGTTTCTTGCAACAGGCTTCTTTATATCACACTTTCAGTCTTTAACTATTAATCCATATGGAACCATATTTGGCATGACAAGAGGGAAATGTCTCACTACATTACACATTCAATCTTGAATAGATAAATACAGCAATAAGGATTAAATTATGTTCGCCGGAAATAAGTTCGCTACTTCACACTAGGCATAGAAAAGATAATCTTACCGGTATAAGCAGCACATTCTTCACATCGAGAATCCTATGAACACACTTAAATTCTTGTCGACTTTCACTTTGAGACTACACAAACTTAAAAGAATCTTCTGTTTGAAGAAGTAACTGATTAATAAACTCGGGAGAATATATCCTTTTGCACTGGTCCAACTTAACTTCCAATTTCTTTCTTTTCTTATTCTCCTTTCACCTGCATTATTCCAGTGCAAGGCAATAGGAAATTACAATAGGATCAGAACTCCGAAAAAGGTAAGTCAAAGTGACAAGCGATTCCCATTACTTCTTATTCCGTTTACACAATGTTAATCCACCATCTTCCTTGCTCTGATCCTGACAGCCTCTATTTGGCCCTAATCCAGCTTGCTTTTCTTCCACAATTCTTCTCAACCGTTTCTCAAGTATACTTGCATAGATCTTGCCAGGAACGCTCAGTAGGGAAATACCTCTGTAATTCTCACATTCAGTTTTATTTCCCTTTTTATATATGGGTACTATTAGAGCTCTACTCCAATCATCGGGAATTCGTCCCTCTGTCCAGGCATTCTGAACTATGCAGTGCAGCCACTGTAAGACTTTTATACCACCATACTTCAGCATTTCTGGTCGAATATCATCTAGTCCTGCTGCCTTTCCACATTTCAAGCCTTTGATGGCTTTTCCTACTTCAACTATGGATATGCATTCCTGACTGTATGCCTGTTGAGTGTTTCTTATCACTGCTTGTTTCATTTAGCAATTTTTCGAAGTAATTAACTTCCTGTGTCCACCATGGAGTTATGATTTTCATATCCTTGCAGACAACCTCATCACATGCCTCTCTGGCTGAATCAATCAATGTTTTCTTCAAGGCTTGCCACTGAATCTCCAAGGTTTGGTTCATGTTCTCAAACTCTTTCATTTTTTCTTCAATAATCTTTGTGTATTATAGTGTACAGTTCACATCTGAGAGCTGCTCAACTTTTATTCGCTTTAAAACTTTCTTACATGTTATTCTTTTCAATATGAAATTCAATTTTATCCTGCTCAAGACTAAATAGCGATCGCTTCCAATTTCAAATCCTCTGTACACTCTGGTGTCCTGCACGAGGGAGAAAACATCACTATCAACAATAACATAGTCAATGAGACTTTTCTTATTCCTTGCCTCTTCTCCCCATGTGAATTTGTGCACATTTTTATGTTGGAACATGGTGTTAGTAATAACCAGTCCATGTCCTGAGCAGAAATCCAACAAATATTTGCCATTATTATTAGCTTTGCTCTTTTCTCCAAATTTTCCCAAAATATTTTTGTATGTCTCACAATCATTTCCTACTCTGCTATTTAGATCCCCAACAAGGACCAACTTTTCATTTTTCATTTCAGTTGCTTTTTCTAAAGCCTCAAAAAATTCCTCCACTTCTACCTTAGTAGAACCTTCTGTGGGACCATAGGCACAAATAAGTCTCATTGTCCAGTTCCCCATTCTCATATTTGCCCACATTACTCTACTTGAGACTGTCTGCCATTCAAGAAGATTAGCCTCGTATTTTGTGTTGAATACTATGGCTACTCCTTCTTTTCCTTCATTGTCATTTCCTGAATATAACTATTATTTTTCTGACCTCGATGAAATCACAAGACACTCGTCATGGGTGTTCAATCAACACAAAAATCTATCATACCACTCCTTAAACACAGCTACAGTTTGCACACTCACCACCCTCTCTGGTAATTCATTCCATGCTCCTACCAATCCCTATGCAAAATACTTGCTTCTTATCCTTTTACTCGGCACCTTCTTTTGCAACATCCCATGATGACCCCCTTGTCCTTGCACCTTTCCCTCATTCCACCATATGAAAAATCTCCCCCTTTTCCTTCTATCCACCAAACTCTGCAGTCTGCATGTCCTCAGTCTATCCTCATAATCAATATTATATAATTCTAATATCATTTTTGTTATCAGTCTCTGCACCTTCCAAGTTACTTCATCCCCCTCCTGGTGACTAGATCTGAACACAGAAATCCAGATGTAGTTTGATGAAAGTTTTATACAATGGGAACAGCACACTTTTATCTCTCATGATCTATGTTCTCCTCAACAGTGCCGCAATTCTCTAAAAGGTCTGCACAACCTCTGCAATATGTCCTTGGAACTTCAAATCTCTATACAATCATCCCAAGATCCCTTGCTTCCAGTGTAACTCCACCAAGTATGAAGTATCCCATCTGTGGATCCCAAATTTTAAAACCTTACATTTATTTGTATTCAACTGATTTCCCCAATCACTTACCCACCTGTTCAGCTATTCAAATCATCTTGAAGATCCAAAACATCAGCACTATTACTGTTTACTCTCCCAATCTTCACATCATCTGTAAACAACTGAACATCTCTCTCTCTCTCTGTCCTGTTACTCTCCCACATACAACTCTCTGATATCTATCAGAGCCAATCACCAATCCAACTTGATATCGAAACCCATCTGATGCAACTTAGAATAAACTTGTCCTGTGGCACCCTGTCACATGCTTTGGAAAAATCCAAAAAATCTCTAAAATAAGGCAAGAGAAACTGTAATACATAAGAAGCAATGTTTAATGTAATATTAATGTTAATAATTATATAAACAGAATTATTTACATTAAGAAATTGTAAGAGCTACCCTTCTCTCTCACACTCACTAACTTTGAAATTTAGACTCAGGAATTTTTAAAAAATTTCAATAATAAACAAAATAAAAGAAAAATTCCTTTACCAATCCTCTCTGGGATTAAACAGAGAATGCTATGTGCTACTCTTAGAAGCGTGGGAACTTGCTGAAAACAACTGAAAACAACATGGTGCACCTATGTGCAGGACGTAGGGAAATGTCTCTCTAGCAATGACATCATTAAAGCAGTGAGGAGGCAGTGTACTTCACAAAAACTACATCCTGCCTCAGCACAGCAACTGTTGGGAACCTACTTGTCTAAGTTGGATTGAATTGATGGTCTCATGAAACAAATGATTCTACCAATAACAAATAGTGATATATATATATCACTGCAATAGTGATCTCCTTTGGGTTATAGTTTCTAGAGAATGCTTAATAAAAATTAGAAAAAGGAAGGTAGTTAAGTAAGTAAGTAAATAAGGTGTTCTGGTAGAGATTCATGTGCTTGGTCAAATAAATATTAGATTAAGGTAAGTGTTCAACTGGCTGAATCTGCAGTAGCCCTGACCTAGCATTAGTGAGGTGCCAGAATATATCTGCACACATGGCCAATTATATGGCAGAGGTCATATGAAGAGGTAGAGGTGCAGGGTCCTTAAACATCTACTTCACGTACATTGGGGATTGAATGCCTTTAGGTCCTTAAAGTGGGATTATGACTGAATGCTTCTAAGTCAGAATATTATCTAGCCACTGCAATGATACCATTCATACCTTGCATGATGAAAGGCAGCACTAGACAAAGTTGTTTTCATACTGTTACAGTGCAATTGCTCTGGTGATGAGGCCCCTAGAATGGAAGCATGAACGCTGCAGTTGAGACTATACAGCTACTACTTCCTGCACAGCACCACTCAAGTGTGACATGCTGGCACAAAATCATTTGCATAGAGCCTAGGTACTAATCTGAGTGTCATGCTTAGAAGAACCACCACCATACTGCAATCTATCGACTCATCCTCATGCCTTCAGGATGAGTCTGACCTCAACCTCCATTTCCCTGTTCAACTTGCATTCCTATTCTCATCGCCATTCATATTAGTCTCACCTAGTCCTCTCTCCTGCTCATTTACAACATCTGACTTCTACTGATACTTCATTTGCATCACTGATCACACTTCCTTCCAGCAGGTAGTCATTCCAGATGATTCACTCCCAAACTATCCAGATGCAGTCCAACACTATTATAGTTCTTCATTCTTCAATCCAGCAATTTGTGGATGTGCGAAATGAGTTTGAAGGACAAAAGGAACTTCACACATCCACAAATTGCACTCCTTTCTCTTCACACATTTCTGCTAACATTTAATTCAAGATCTTCACTCTCCACCATAACTCATCATTGTCGTACCTGGGCAATTCTTCCTGCCACTCTGTATCTTTCACTCTCCTCAATAATCTCCTGATATCCATCCTCACATTCTCCCTATGCCCAACCAAAAAATCATTCGTTCCAATTGCAACCACTAACTCACTTGCATGCTTATTTCTCATATCCAACACCTCAATCACCCTGTGTATCCTCCCTCCTAGAAAACAGACCTTGTGCACTCTCTCATACACTACACCTTTTATAATAGAATCTCCATATAGTGCAACTTTTGAATCATTTGCTACTTCTTTATCTTCACTATCTTTCATTTTATTCTTTTGCACTCTTCCGTTCATACCTGCCATGCACCTAATTTCATTTTGCATACACATTATCTCATTTGTCATCTTAATCATTTCATTCTTCAATCCAGCAATCATCCCCACTATTACTCTGTTAGGCTTTCTTATGTCTTCGCAGTCACACCAGTTCTTGCACCATCAGTTAGGCAAACTTCTGCTTCATTTATGCTGGCTTTTCCTTTTTCAATATCACATTCTCCATACTCATACCCACTCACTTTTCTGATTATCATTCTCAGTCTTATACCCATCACTATCATTTGTCTTTCGTCTAGCATGCTTCACTTGTCATTCACGACTGTCATTCAAATAACCACATTATATTAATATAACCCACTTTCTGCAGACCCTCAGTCTATCACTTCTCTTGTTAATCTTTCAACAAACAAACATATCATCTGCCACATTTTCCCATGCATACATATTACACATCTGACAATGAGCCATCTTAGTAAAATCTATTCTGCTCAAACACTCGAATTTCATACTGTTTGTTCTTCCTGCAAATTTTGGCTTTATAACTGTTATTCACAAAATTCTATACAAAACCTAATAACCTCAAGCAGTATGCTAACATCATAAAATCACTATTTTACTGGGTATACTATATATACTTCACTGTGTGGAGGATACAATCAATTGAAATTTCAAATGTATGACATTAAAAAACAGATGCTCATTTGGCGATTTTCCATGCCATTGAAGCAGTTCAGAAATAGCAGTCTTATGTGAAAATCCTACCAAAAAAAAAAAAAAAAAAAACTGAAAGTAGCAACCATTAAATATTAAGCATTAATAAAAATGTCCCTACTTGACGTGGAAATATATGATGTGGATGTTGAAATGTGGAAATATGATCAAGTGAGTTCCTGCCTTGATATGCAACACAGCACAGCATGAACATGGTAAAAAATTATATGAAATGCAAACTGTATTACTGTATGAACAGATAATCAAAAGAAAAAATTGAGATTTTTACCTTTGTTTTTTAGCAATTCTTTCCATTCCAACAAATTCAATGATACGATCTTTTCCTTTTTTCTGAGGTACCTTGATTGACTCTGTAGAAGTATTATTCCCCTCCTCTGAACCATATTTTTCTCTAACTGCATCTAGAAATGATCTTCCAAACTGCACTTTCTTTGGACGGACAAATGATCCTGATGATTCATATCTTATAAAAAAAATTTAAAAAGTATGTATGGAAAACAATTATCCAAAAAACCTGCAAAAATATAGTACATATTGGTACAATAAAGCAGCCACTTGCATATCAGAAACAAGCAACTTGTTACTTTAAACTTCCAAGTTTTTTTTTTTATTTCTGACACAAAATTGCATTTTCATTTCTTTTGTTTTCTAATTTTAGCTAAAAACTAAAAATAGATAACATGATAACAACAACAACAAATGCACATTCTCAATATATCACATTAGTAAATATACAGTGGTGTCCAAAAGTTAAGGATGAACTACATTTTTACCTGCATATAAAAAAAATTTCACGACTACAGCCAAATGTGTGGAAAAGGGACTACATTTATTGCCAGCATACTAATATATTATATTACATAAAAAATGTGTTATAAATTTTATTATAAAAGGGCATAGTTAAGGAATTAATGTACACAGAAAACTATGAGGAGATACATTTCAGTATGGATATGTCCACCCCAAACTGCAATAGAGCTCTCACAATGTTGTATGATGCTTAGCAACAAGCAATTCAGGAGTTCTTGAGGCAAACTGGCCCCCAGAGCAATGTGTCTCTCTAATGTCCCAAACATGTTCTATGGGCTTGAGATTTGGGGAGTATGCTGGCAACTCAATTTTATTAATATCCTCGGTCTACAGAAGTATTTCCACTGCTTGTGTACAATGTGGTATGGCAATGTCATCCATAAAAATGAATTATTCTCCTACAGCACTATAGAACAAGAAGTTGAAGAACTTCATTGCAATAGTGCTCACCGGTCACTACAAGTGTCTGGAGTACCCATTTCTAGACACTTGTAGCTCGGTACATCCATTAAGCATAACGCCTCCCCACACCATGACCCCAGCACTACCATATCTATCCTTTTCAAGAACATTCTCGCAATGGTAAGCAGTACCATTTTCACACCAGATCAAGTGTCGTCTAGAATCGAAGGAGAGGCTAAAACGACTCATCTGTAAAGAGTACACTAAGTTGTACACTAATATCCATTGGTGTCTTTTCCATTTTTATGAATACAACTCCACTGAAAACATGCTCTGAAATGAGCTGTGGGAAAAAGTGATGCAGACTACAGGCCTTCAGACATATATTTGTAGCAGATGTCTTGCCACAGTTTGTCGAAATATCTGCATATCTGAGTTGGGATTGAACTTGCAAGTTGACCTGTCATGGCGCGTCAATTACAATTTACTGTTATTAACAAAAATCTGTCTTCATACTCTATGGTAGAGCAAGGGTGACCTATTAGCAAATGTCTGGAACATGTTCCATTAGTTTCAAATGCTTCCCAGAGACTGGATATAGAAGATTAAAAACTCTCTGGCAATATCAGTAATTCTGCAGCCTTCTTCAAGCTGTGCAATAATTCTTCCCCACATGAAATCATCTAGATCAGGGATTCTCAACCTATGGTACGCGAGCTCGGTACTGCCTTACTGGCACATCTAATATCTTGAATTAAATATAGTGGTACGCCACTGGAAAAGGTTGAGAACCCCTGATCTAGATTATGTCTTTGAGACATCGAAGTTTGCAAAACATTATTCTTTCACAAAAAGAGCTTCCTTAAAACACAATTCTCTTATTGTAGCCTTTTGTCTTTTATCCTGTTGAGTACTACCACGTGACCCTTTGCATGCAATTTGAAATTTTGAAAGTCTATTCGCTTTCTACTCGAAATCTTCAGTTAAACAAATTGCCACAAGCTGATTTGACTGTGAATTTGTGGTTGTAATCTTCAGTAATCAAAAATATTTTTTGTCCTTCAGTTTTGGATTTCAGTGTGCTACTGATTTTCACTTTTTTTTTTTAATACTTGCAGTTGGTATTGATAGAAAAATTTTGCAAAGAATTATTACTTAATAATCTCTAAAATGAAACAAATAAAAAGAACATAATGAAATTCATATCAAAGCAATCCTTTAAAAAAAAAAACTTCTTGATAAATAATAGCATCTTGTGTGTACACATCACATGATTTATTCTATGATAAAATTATAGTCACATTATATGTCTTTAATTTCTGATATCTATCTCCATGAAATTTACAGAAGACCATGAGAGTATAACATATTTAGGTTACATTATTTCTAGCCTCATTTTTTTTTGTTTTTTAAATTAATCTGTTAGTTCTCCAATATTGTTTCGATCTCAAATTTCAGGCTTAAATGCACCATTAACTGCATTGATCCTAAATCACGGTCTTCCTCTAGGTTTTTTCCTACCATTATGACAAAGAACATTTGTTTTGTAACCTTTCCTCTCCCATTTTGTTTAACTGACCCTACTGCCTTAGATTAGCCCTATGCACACATTCTTGAATGCTAACAATGTCAGGTTCCTTCCTAATGTCTTCATTTGCAATATGATTCTGATGCCCTGTGATGTATAGCCTAACTTTTATAAGAAAGTTCATATTTCTGATCTCTAATCGTTGATCAGCTGGATTAAAGTTGGATGGAACACATCTTGCATTACAGCTGGCGTTTAGTGTTTTGACTAATTTCTTCTGATTTCTTATAAATTTGTTCACATGACTCTCGTTTTGCTTATTTGCTTATCTATTTCCTTATTTAATTTGACATTTTCACTAAAATTGCTTATTTTTAGTGAAAATGTCACAAAATCTTTTTATTATATATCATCATCATCATCAAATTCCTGCCATGTACCCTCAAGGGGTGTACAGGATATGATAGTACTACATGAAAAAAATTACATCATTATTAATTTCCTACCTACAATTTTACTCCAAATCAGTCTGTTACTTGTCAAGACTCCAACCTTATCAGATCTTATATTTCTATCGTCTAAGGCACTTTGTACCGTATCAATCCACCTATATCTTGGTCTTCCTCTGAGTCATTTTGCTGCCAACCTGGCAGAGAACACTTGTTAATACCACTTTCCTTCATAATGTGATCCATATAGATAATCAATAACAGAGGGGCTAATGTACATCCTTGTCTCACACCAAATTTAACATTAAACCATCATCCTGTACTTCCTTCAATTCTAACTGCTGACTTATAACTCAAATAAAGACTAAGTATTGCTTGATATAATGCCCCATTGGCACCATATAACTGCAGCGTATTGAATAGCTTCTCTCTTGGCACCTTGTCATATGCCTTTTCCAGATCGACAAAACTTAAATACAGATCTTTGTTATATTCCCATGCTTTCTTGACTATTTGTCATAAAGTGAAGATCTGATCTTGACAGCCTCTATTTGGCCTGAATCCAGCTTGTTCTTCACCAAGCTTTTCTTCCACAATTCTTCTCAACCGTTTCTCAAGTATACTTGCATAGATCTTGCCAGTGACACTCAGTAGGGAAATACCTCTGTAATTCTCACATGCAGTTTTATTTCCCTTTTTATATATGGGTACTATGAGAGCTCTACTCCAATCATCGGGAATTCATCCCTCTGTCCAGGCTTTCTGAACTATGCAGTGCAGCCACTGTAAGACTCTTATACCACCATACTTCAGCATTTCTGGTCGAATATCATCTACTCCTGCTGCCTTTCCACATTTCAAGCCTTTGATGGCTTTTTCTACTTCAAGTATGGATATGTATTGCTGATTGCATGCCTGGTCAGTGTTTTTTTACCACTGTGCTGTCATCACTGCTTGTTTCATTTAGCAGTTTTTCAAAATAATTACTCCATACTTCAAGGATATCTTTTTCTCCAGTTTTTATGTCACCTTTATCATCACTAATTCCTTTTACAGCACTCTTTCCTCCATTCTTAAGCTTCTTCAACAGCCTCCAGAATATCTTACCACCTTGTTGATATTTATTTTCTATATTCTTGCCAAAGTCCTCCCATGACTTTTGTTTAGCTAGATTTACACAGTGTTTAGCATTCTTGCATTTGTCTCTATATTCTCTAAGAGCACAAGTTGACTTATTTGACAGGAACTTTTGGTATGCTTTCTTCTTTTCCTTCACTGCCTCTTTAACTTCCTGTTAAATCAGAATTCCACCAGAGAGTTCCGATTTTTTTATCCTTACAGACAACCTCACCACATGCCTCTCTGGCAGAATCAATCAATGTTTTCTTCAAAGTTTGCCACTGAATCTCCAAGGTTTGATTCCTGTTCTCAAACTCTTTCATTTTTCTTCAATAATCTTTGTATATTTTAGTCTACGGTTCACATCTGAGAGCTGCTCAACTTTTATTCGCTTTAAAACTTTCTTACATGTTATTCTTTTCAATGTGAAATTCAATTTTATCCTACTCAAGACTAAACAGTGATCACTTTCAATTTCAAATCCTCTGTACACTCTGGTGTCCTGCACCAGGGAGAAAACATCACTATCAACAATAACATAGTCAATGAGACTTTTCTTATTCCTAGCCTCTTCTCTCCATGTGAATTTGTGCACATTTTTATGTTGGAACATGGTGTTAGTAATAACCAGTCCATGTCCTGAGTAGAAATCCAACAGATATTTGCCATTATTATCAGCTCTGCTCTTTTCTCCAAATTTTCCCAAAATATTTTTGTATGTCTCACAATCATTTCCTACTCTGCTATTTAGATCCCCAACAAGGACCAACTTTTCATTTTTCATTTCAGTTGCTTTTTCTAAAGCCTCAAAAAATTCCTCCACTTCTACCTTAGTAGAACCTTCTGTGGGACCATAGGCACAAATAAGTCTCATTGTCCAGTTCCCCATTCTCATATTTGCCCACATTACTCTACTTGAGACTGACTGCCATTCAAGAAGATTAGCCTCGTATTTTGTGTTGAATACTATGGCTACTCCTTGTTTTCCTTGATTGTCATTGCCTGAATATAACATTTTGTATTTATTGCTCAGAACGATCTCACCAGTTTTGGTCTTTTTTGTTTCAGTCACCCCTATTATGGCGATCTGGTACTTATCAAATTCCTCAACTAGCTCCATTTCTTTGCCATTCAGGCTTCTTATTTTGAAAGTACCGATCTTTAACTCTGGTGATGTTGAGTTGGGGTTTATTTTCAGATTTGTTCAGCTGACTTTTCGCTGTTCGCCCTGCTTCCCTGGCGAAAACAACGGGGGCCTTGTTTAACCGGGCGAAGCCCCAGCTGGCATGAAATTTTGTCATGTTGTACAATCATTCTATATTTTGGTTTAACCAATAAGAATACAATTTGGTCAGCTAAATCCCAAATTGCCAGCCCATCCTCGTCCGTTCGGTATCCAAGTAGATACCCAACAGGGTGCACCACGAGAAGGTGAGGATTGGACATTAGGTCAGAAGCCCTGGTCGGTTCTCCACATTCCTTTAAAGGCCATGTGGAGGTCTCCTCTCAGTTATACAGCTTTGACCTTAAGCACCCCTTTATTATATATTTTCATGTTAAATTTGTTACAACAGTTAAATTTAGTTAATTATTATTATTTTTTAAATTATTGTAACCTTTCAATACACTTCCAAGGAGTTCGAGGACTATCAATGGAGGTCACCTACTCTTCAACATTCCATCTCCACCACTCCATCCACCAACTACACTGAACCTCTACTATTATCATCTATATCAACGCCATCTACTGCCAATACCACTAGTATTTTTGTCTGTAAATTGAGTGTGTTCTGAAGGGTTGATTTGTCTGTATGCGGGATGAAAAACCCTGCTACTTCTGTATGAGATTGGCTAACTCACCTTCAACTAAAAAAGCCCATATAAAGATTCCTCCCGTCACTATGAGAATTGAACTTAGACCTTTTCCAATAGAAGGGGGTAATGTACCATTGTTCTTCCAATTGCACTACAGAGGTACTAATTAAGAAATCACAAATTAACAACAAATTAAGAAAGAAATCATGCGGACTTGGACTGCATTTGTTTAGGAGTATAACAAGTAAAAAGATGAGATTAATATTTCTAATTTTGATATCAGGTTTAATGGTCACATAGATAATGAATGTGTAACAGTCGAAATAGCATGCACTCTTGATTTTACATCAAATCATCTTCTTGTAAATCCTTCAATTCTAATGTATGAATTACAAATTAAATATAGACTATGTATTGCTCAATATAACATTCTATTTTCATCACAGAATTATACATTTTGAATTTTAAATAGCTCTGCTCTTTGGCACCTTAACAAATGACTTTTCCAAATCTACAAAACTTAAATACACATACTTGTTATATTCCCATGATTTCTTAACTATTTTTCATTATCATCATCCCCACTATCATCTTCCTGATATGTATCCTTAGGGAGAGGATACAATGACGGCACTACACAAATTACCGTATTTTTCCATGTATAAGATGAAACATTTTTCTAAAATTTTTAGACCAAAAATTGGGGGTCGTCTTATACATGGAGGTAAATGGTCGAGAGATTTGCGGTTGTCGTGGTGAAACTCCCTCTACCTTGTCTCTGTGAACAGGCTTCTGCCAATCACCAGCCTTTGTTAACTCTGTCGATTGAAGTCATGATAAATAGCTTTGCTCTTTGGCACCTTAACGATTGAACGGCTGATTCTGAATAAACCAATCAGAACTCTGAAAGCATTGATACGTCTGCAACTCATTGGATGGGTAAGTTAATGCATTAACAATATTTTGAGCACTGGCCCATAAAAATGTCCAAAAAGAAAAAACGATTGTCATATTCTTCAAAATTCAAGTTAAAAGTCATCAATTACGCAATAGAACATAGAAATAAAGCTTCTGAGAGAAGTTTGGACCTCCTCCCACTGAGTGTGTGATTAGACAGTTGAGAAAACAGGAAGAACAACTACTCAAGATGCTAAAAAGGAAGAGGGCCTTAAGAGGAAAAGCAGCAAAATGGCAAACTTGGAGCAGAGGCTTAAGACTTGGATTATGGAACAGTGCCAGAGGGGGATATGTGTGTCAACCAACCTTATTCAATATGAGGCAAAAAGATTTGCAAGAGAAATGAACATCGTTGATTTCACAGGAAAGGCAAAATGGTGCTTCAACTTTATAAGGAGAGAAGAGTTGGCCATGAGAACACGAACCAGAAAATGATATGCTCGTAACTGAGAGTGATGCATAATTTCATAGTATGTATCTTAAAAATATTACCTAATTACTAAATAAACTTTAATATTAAAAAAAAAATATCCACTGTGTTCTGTTTTATGTTTAAAATATTGATTTCTTAATTTTGGGTTTGAAAAAGTAGGGTTCTTCTAATACACAGAAAAATACAGTAAGTGTACATTATTACTAATCTCCTGTCACCTATTTTCTTCTAAATTAATCCATCACTTGTCAGCATTCAAATATTGTCAGATCTCATACTTGTCATTTAGGATACTTCCAGATACATCATTCCAACAAGATCTGGTCTTCCTCTGGGACTTTTTCCCTGCCATCTTGGTCAAGCATCGCTTTTGTTAACCTTTTCTTTCACGTTTTGTTTTGATAATCACACATTCCTGAATTTTAATAATATCAATTTCCTTCCAAACACAATCATTTTTAATATGATTCTGATAATGATGCTATTTGTACCATTCCTGAATTTTTCTCAGAATTCTCATATCTGTATTTCTAACTGTATTTAAGTTTTGTCAATTTGGAAAAGGCATATGACAAGGTGCCAAGAGAGAAGCTATTCAATACGCTACAGTTATAAGGTGTCAATGGGGCATTATATCAAGCAATACTTAGTCTTTATTTGAGTTGTAAGTCAGCAGTTAGAATTGAAGGAAGTACAGGAAGATGGTTTAATGTTAAATCTGGTGTGAGACAAGGATGTACATTATCCCCTCTGTTATTCATTATCTATATGGATCACATTATGAAGGAAAGTGATATTAAACATGATATCAAAATTGGAGATGTTAATCTCAGCTCTTTGCATTATGTGGATGATGTTATACTTCTAAATAAATCCGCTACAAGTCTGCAAGATTCTCTGACTAAATTGAATAACTGTTGTAATAGATGAAAATAGGCTGAATCGTTGAAAATGTCAACTGCATTGTGAATGGAGAATCTGTGGAACAAGTAAAACATTTCAGCTACTTAGCACGATTTTTAGTGAATATGGTAAAATAAATATAAAAATAGACAACAGAATCAACAAAGCTGGTATTGTAGGAAGTCAATTGAATAAATTCATATGGAATAAGAGAGAAATTAGTCAGAACACTAAATTAGCTGTATACAAGACTGTTCAAACCAGTTTTAACTTATGGATCTGAGAGCTGGGTCAGAAGTAAAACACTTGACCAAAGACTAGAGGCCACAGATATGAGAGTCCTGAGAAAGTTTAGAGGCACGAACAGATGCATCAATGGCAATATCATATTAAAAACGAGGATATTAGGAAAGAACTTCACACTGTCAGCATCCAGGAATGCGTTAGCAGAGCTAATCTCAGGTGGTATGGTATTGGCAAAACAAGTGTTCTCTGCCAGGTTGGCAGGAAAATGACCCAGAGGAAGACCAAGATATAGGTGGATTGATACTGTACAAAGTGCCTTAGACGATAGAAATATAAGATCTGATAATGTTGGAATCTTGACAAGTAACAGACTGATTTGGAGGAAAATTGTAGATAGGAAGTTAGTAATGATGTAAGTTTTTCATGTAGCACTATCATATCATGTACACCTCTTGAGGGTACATGGCCTTTTGCCAGAAAGAGATCAGCAAAATACTATCCAAATTAGACACAAAAAAAGTCTCTCAGCTCTGGTGGCATTCCTCCAATTGTTCTGAAGGTTTGTGCACCAGAACTGTCTCCTGTCCTATGTCGCTTATATATACTGTCTTACTCCACTGGTATCTATCCTACAGCCCGGAAATTAGCCTATATTCAATCCATTCCCAAGAAGGACACCGAACTACCGTCCCATGTAGCTCACCTCAGTTCTGTCTAAAGTAATGGAAAAAATCGTTAATTCCCAACTTCTACACAACCTCGAAGCTAACCATCTAATAAACAACCGCCAGGTATCAAGTGCAAATCTCAAGCGGTTGCACTTGATATTTCCAAGGCATTTGACCAGGTCTGGCACAAGGGCTTACTAAGCAAGCTGCCATCGTTTGGTCTATCTCAAGGCCTCTGTAGTTGGATTGCCAGCTTTCTGTCTGGATGCGCACTATATGTGGTGGTGGTTTGGCTCCTTATCTTTTCCAAATAACTTAGGGAATTGAAACAAAAAAGATTACTCTAAATCCATCACCATTCCCTACATCCGAGGCACCTCAGAAAAAATCACCAAAATTCTAAAAAAACATGACCTCACCTCCTGTTACAGGCCTTACAGAAAATTGGCATCCCTTATCCGCTCTACCAAAGACCAACCACTTCCCCTAGACCTACCTGGTGTATACCAGGTCCCTTGCAGTTGTAAACTGTCGTACTTTGGCCAAACAGGCAGGACAGCGAATATCAGAATTTCTGAACACAAGGACTACATCCGGTTTTACAAGTATAGCCATTCTGGTCTTGCAGACCATGCTCTGGATACTCGCCACAGAATACGGGAATAAAGCAACAATAATACACCGGAGCAAATATAAATTCGAAAGATTATTTATGGAATCAGCCTCTGCCATAAGAAACTCTCCAAACCTCAACAAATTTAGTTGTATGCGACTGCCCCAAATTTGGGAGGCATACATCAGCAGACCTTCAGCCCAACGGCCAAGAACGCCTACTTAGCCCGCCAGAGGGCACCATCAGGACTTCTAGGAGAACGATAGCTTCATATCTTCATTCTCAGTTACTGTATTGTTGTTACCTGTGTGCACCTGCCTTTATGTAAGTTCCTTTAGAAAATGGCAACGTGACATTACCGAAATATCGGAAATATCTATTCAAGTATAATTTAATTTATATTTGGATCTACGTTGTTTCAATTCCCTAAGTTATTTAGAAATGCATAACCAACGTATAAGCCTGTCTACATGGCTCCTTATCCTTTCACCATTCAACTAATGCCGGGGTTCCTCAAGGTTCTGTTCTCTCACGAACCCTCTTCCTACTATATATCAATGACCTGCTTCAGCTTACCTCCAACTGAAAACACAGTATTG
This sequence comes from Typopeltis vanoorti, assembly GCF_054136105.1. NCBI lineage: Eukaryota > Metazoa > Arthropoda > Arachnida > Uropygi > Thelyphonidae > Typopeltis > Typopeltis vanoorti. Next base: position 109,295,376 of record NC_143558.1, read on the forward strand.
CAGATCACAGCACATTGCACTCCACCCTTTCTTTTGATAAACCTTACTCCACACAATTAATCTGATTTGTTTATAACACTGCCTATTTTCTTATATAACAATGTATTGTAACTACCTAAATGTTCATCTAAGAAATTAAGCTTCCCTTTTTATACTCGCCATATAAGACAACCCATGATTTCGAGGGTTTTTCTGTAGTATTTGAGAGTCATCTTATACGCCGACATATACAGTAATATGATATTATAATTGCATTTCAAGATAGCACAAGTTATAGTGCATGTTAGTATATTCAATACAAGAAACAAAGAATGCTTAGTTTATTATACTGTATATAAAGTTATGCCATGTTTATTTTGAGTAACCAGCATATGGGCCAATTTGATATACTCAATGATTTACTAAATATTATAAAATTTAAGGGAGTCTCTAGCTCAGTCAATAAGATCCAGTCTAGGATGCAAAGCACCTTTAAATGGACTTCTCAAGCAAAGGCGAGTTAGTCGATATCATACACATGACAGGAATTTTGATTATTTGACTCTGGCTTTACATCCTGCAAAACAGACACACAAACTGATTTAATAGATAAACTGAAAAGACTTAGCAGACTATGCAAAGAGAGTATTAGGTATATTTCTATGAAGGTATAACACACAAGGAGAAAATGAACATTATGAAATTCAGTTATATTTCCTCTTTCAAGTGGTATTTCTGATATTGCAATAATATAAACAACAAAATATCTCCTACCTTGTATGAAAATAGCGAATGCTATTATGAGTTCCATCATGTTTGCCTCGGTTAGGATTATCCCATTCAATTCCTAGCCATATTCCTACAAAAGAGAACACTGTATTATTCATTATTTTGAAAAGATTAAACAATGGAAAGAAAAAAATGTTCAATATAAAATTTTGCCCAATAAAAGCACAAAGCAAACATAACAGAAAATTCAACAATGCTAATATGAGATCAGGAATTTGTATACAGCATCACAGTTAGATTGAACTCATTGGCTAATGCAGTGGTTCTCAAACTTTTTTGTCTGGTGGCACACTAAAATCAATAAATAAATTTCACGGCCCCTAGTATTATTTGCTTTTTATAGAGAGTAAAGTGCCGATTAATTGATTCTGAAAGACTCGCATATATAACCCATATATAAATTGATATTATAGATACTAAAGATATGAAGGAAAGCGTGTTTAAAAGAAAACAGATTTAATTTAAACTAAATTGGTTTATTTTCAAACAACCCAAAAGCTATTATAAAGGTTCAGATAATAAAATATGAACTATGTGCCTGGTGTTGTTTGCATATTTCTTTGATATTAGGCCTTGTTTTTGAGAGACATAGTCTCATCTCATTTTCAAGGGCCTTTAGTCTTTCTCTCTTCTTTGTTTTAATATGTACGAGTGCAGAAAAACCCAGTTCACACAAATAAGATGTAGAAAATTGCAATAAGATGTTAAGTGCTTTGAATCCTATATTGGGATACTCCTTCATAGTTGTTATCCAAAATGAATTCAGACACATTTCTGAATGCTTCAATCTCAATGTACGATCGTTACTTATATCAATTAATTCTTCGGCTTCTATAAGACTTAACTCACTCATTGCTGATGTTGACTCTACAAATGGATTTCGAATCCAATCGTATAAATTGACTGAAATGTCTGGAAAATAATGGTCAATTTTTTCTTCTAATGATGTTAAATGACTGTAAATAAGCTTTTGCAGATCAGTGTTCTTACATTTTCTGGAGGCAACTTTAAGGAACATTTCTACATTGTTGGTGCTTAATTTTATCTTCCACATTTTTATTTTATCTTTAAAAGCTTTAATATTATCTGTAGATGTCAAAATATTCTCATTTCTTCCTTGCATGTTGGAGTTCAGCTTGTTCAGATGATCGAATATGTCTGTTAAATAGGCTAGTTTGGAACACCAAAAATCATCTTGTAATAATTTATGGAATTCTGGTTTGTCTTCATTTTGGAAAAACATTAATATTTCTTCTTTAAGTTCAAAAAATGATCCAATACGCGACCTTTTGAAAGCCATCTTACTTCGGTATGAAGAAGAAGATTCTTGTAATGAGGTGGTATCTCTTCACATAGAACTGCAAATATTCTAGATTTTAATGGTCTGGCCTTGATATAATTAACCATCTGAATGATTTCTTCTAATACACTTTTTAATTCCAAGCCTATTGTCTTTGCCACCAATGATTCATGATGAATGAAGCAATGAGTCGTTATAACGTTCTCATTTTCTTTTCTAGCAAAGGAAACAAACCCTTTTGTAATTCCAACCATAGAAGATGCACCATCTGTACATATACCCACACAAGTTTTCCAAGATAGACCATTTGTATTAAAATATGTGTTCATTATATCAAAAACATCTTTTCCCGTCGTAGTTTTTTCGAATTCCTTGCAGCATAGAAATTCTTTGATAATTTTATCATCTTCAATGAATCGAGTAAAAACAAGTAAGTATGCTTTACCACCGATATCAGTTGACTCATCTAACTGCAAACCGAACAATTTTGATTCGATTATTTTGGTTATAACTGACTTTTCAATATCGACTGACAGATCATTAATATGTCTACTCCTAGTATCATTTGATAATGGAATCTCCTTTATTTCTTCTTATGCCTCAGTACCAAAAATTGTTCTCACAATTGCTGAACAGGCCGGACGAATCAAGGTTTCGCTGATAGTATGAGGCTTCATTTCCTTTGCAATTATTTCAGCGACTAAATAACTCGCTTCTTGAACTCGGTCGGAAATTGTAAACTTTCTTACAAAACTTTTACTTTGTTTTTCTTGTAATATTATTAACTCTTTGAAATATTCAGGATTTTTATTCGACAAGTTGTCATGTTTTGTGGAGAAATGTTGCAATAATTTGCTAGGAACCAAAGCCTCATTTAATAGAACCAAACCACACAAAATACACTTAGGTCTGGGAATTAATTTATCACCACACCACATAAATTCCATTTTTAGATAGCTCTCTTGATATAAATGAGTTTTTACATTTTTTTCATTGTTCCCTTTTTACATGAACTTATTCTTTCTGTTTCTGTTGTTTCATTAATGCTTTTTTGTTGCTGAACGTTAAAAATAGTCAAATCTTCATTAATGCAAGTATCAATTTTTGATAATTTATTAGTGCGAATTGGTTTGTCAGCTTTGCTACAAGTAGACATTTCTTGATCGTCAGAATCTTCGCCACTTCTTTTTTTAAGGAAAAAATTATTCATGATTTTGAAGGGCATATGTAACTTTAAGATTTTATTTTAAAATTTATTTCAAGTAAATAATTTTTTTTCCGGATGGAAAAAGGAAAAACATTTGTTTACTATGTCTCTCGTTATAGTGGGAATATATAACAATAAGAAAAACCTCTACTCACTGAATTTAACGACTTTAATATCATACTTCGTTTATTCTCACCGATGACAAAAGATTCATGATTTTTGTTTAGGGGAAATGATCATGTATAATACTTGTCACATGGAACAGAGAAATACTAAAACAGACAGCAGGACAACTAACCATTCATTAGTTCATTTTCCCCATTATTTATGTGCCGTCACATATCTAGTTACTACGACACCGGTGATCTAATGAAATCCCAGGATATAATATAAGAGTGATACAAAAAATGATAATTTTTATATACGCTTCATCCATTAAAATCAAAATATATATATTTTTTTGTTTTTGATATAGTTATTTGTGGCAATTGAATATTTTGCTTTTTTCAAATAAACAATTCAAACTTTTGCATCACCCTTGTGGCACCCAGTTTGAGAACCACTGGGCTAATGATATGATACAAAATATCTATCCTTCAATAGGAATTACTGTCTCATACAAGGATAAATCAGACCTGTTAAGATTAGGATAATATATCACTGCATCAGCTCTCCTTACATAACTTTGCCATGAGGAAACTACTCAGATGCAGAATAAGTCTTTTTTTTTTTTTTTAAAGAATCTTGTACTAAGAGGTGATAGCACATTTCAAAACCAGTATTCTATCTCACTGTACTTGGTTAGAATAAGAACATCTATTCACAATAAAAGATGAATTAAAATAATAATTAGATACAAATATTTCATTTAAGTTTCATAAACTATCATCAGTGTTAAAAATTAAAATTAAAATTTAATAAACAACAATGCATTCATAAGGAGAATAGTATGTATTTCTGTGTAGTTGTGAGAGAAACATTAAAAATTATTGTACTATTAGGATCCGACATACTACATGCATGCATGAACTCTCTCTCTCTCTCACACACACACACACACACACACAAAAAAAAGAAATGTAGTTTTTAATGACAATTTCCCATATTTGTGACACAGAAAGTCCATAATTGAGATTCAGACAATGAAGGCCAGATTTCTTATGCTTATTTAGTTAAATACAGAACTGGTTGTTCAAAAATATGTTTTGTGTAAGAGTAGCCTGTTTAACTGAAACAGGATAAGAGAAGAGAAGGCAAAAGGACTTGATTTCGTTAATGGTTTTGTATGTGAATGAGAGATGGAATTTAAAAACCAAGCAACACATTCAGAGATCCCCTAAATATAATGTAAAGATATCCTATGGGAATCATTTCTTCTTGTGGAATTAGGAGAAAAACAGATGATTTTGTCTATAATTCTTGGATTGTAGCTATTCAGAGAAGGAGTTTACTTGGTGGGAATTTCCTGTTGAAAAACACTACTATGTGGGCTCTTGATAGTAATGATTTGATAATACCATATTTCTGCAAAGGATGGTCAGACCATTCTCTAAGAGGATAAGCTCATCCTCTTAGAGAATGGTGAGTTGATGTGTGATGAATGCAGTGCCCATGGAAAGTATAAGTTTGTTGTAGACAGAAGTGATGAGTAAAATGCAGTAGAACGCTCAGGATTTAACTTTTTTTGGGGGGGGGGGGGGGAGGAGAGTTGAGTAGACACACTACACATCGCATATGACCTATGACTGAGCATCTGCAATGATCACTAATTCATAAGTAGTATAGAAATAGAAGAGACATGACATAACATAAATACAAAAAAAAAAAAAAAAAAAAAGAATTTTAATTAGGAAAAGATTTTTGAAAAATTTTCTAATGTTTTTTCCTTTTTCTTTGGAGGGGGCCAGGGCTCAGTGGTCCCCCTCTGGATGCGTCACTGCTGAAATGCTTTCCTCTCGATAAAGTTTTGCTTGATATTTATAAGGTGAATTTAATCCTAAGGAGTAAGTCGTTAATTTTTTCAAGGAGGACTTCTAGTTCTTGATGCGAGTTCTTCCTGATGGCAAAAATATTCCATATATCAAATCCACAGAGAATGTTTGGGATTTAAAGCAAACATTTTTTTCCTCTGAATGTTCTAACTATTTGTATCTAATTTTTTACTTTCGATTAACCTTCTTTACTCTGAATACATGTTCTTATTCTAATGAATTTTACATAGTTATTTCTTCATCACTGTACTTGATGTGATTTTGATGTTTCTCACAACACAAGATCTACAAGACTAACTAAAATGGAATAAAGCACACCACAAGAGAGTTGATAAATCCTAAGGCAAGACAATGGGAGGAATCGTGGTCTACATTGAACCTAGAAATGAAAAAATCTTACAGGCCAGGTGGAAGGAATGCATGCTACCTTAAGACCAAGAGGTTAAAGTATCTCAATACATTCAAAAATACCTTGATAAGCAATCCAGGATTGAAGAAATTATGCAAAACCTTACTTGCAATGCAAAAATTGTACTCACCCAAGAACCGCATTTTTTTTTTTAATGATATATTGTAATAAGTAATAAACATTAAGTGATTAGTGATGCTGTATTATCATTAGTGAAAGAAGATTTATTTTATATGATGACAGCGATTCCAAGAAGGAAAAGTCAACAAATAATAAGAATAGGAAGAATAATTAAAAACAAATTTTTTCAGATAAGTAATGTATTAGATATTTAATTACTGTTACTATAATGGCCCTTTATATAATGCATATTTTCAGGAAAATCCAACTAAAAATTGCACATTCGGGTTCAAAGAAATTTAATGACAGTCCATTACAAGATACCGTCATAAGATTCAAAGCTGGACCATGAGGTATAGATTTCATTATACTCATCACAAGAAAATCCATTGTAGGATGAAGGAATGACTACTATTATTGATATGAACTTGAAAGCATATAAAAATATATATATATATATATATCTGTCGTGTGTTACTCAATTGATTTAAGGATGTCATCGGGTTTTTGAAATGCTTGCATAATTCTTTACGTCACACGATTCATTTAAAATGCTTCGATAATTTCACAGCTGAGTCTTTGAGATATTGAATGATGAAAATGGCTAGTGAGTCTTAAGTCAATGCCAGATAACCAAGAAATAGTATCATACCTAGAGTAGGCATTAGATACTTTGCTATCAGTTTTTATCCAAAATTTTTTTTATTAAACTTTTATTTAAAAAAAAAAAAATTAGTCTATTTCATCCAGTCTGCAGCTACTTGCCTGGCAAAATCCAGTAGGCATATTTGTTGGATCCTAATTATATGGGTTACTTTCTGAAGAGAAAAAAAGAGATCTACAGTTGTTTATGGTTTTGTTGATGGACTTGGTACAACCATTAGATGTGAAAGTAGACTTCATATGTTCAGCTTCTTGATTTAGTAAGGCATCACAAACCAAAGGAATGACTTTGATGAATCAGAATTCTTAGTGTCCGATTTTTGACAAGGATGGTGACACTGAAAATGAACATAAACAATGACTAATGTGCTTCCTTTTGAAACATCAAGAAATGAAGTCCCCCATCTATCTGGTGAAAAATTACGAGATCAAATTAAAAAAAAAAAGAAGGAAATATGACAAGTATCTCCTATTTTTAACATAAATTAAATGCTGTGTAATCGTATGCAGTCTTCTGTGTGCAAAATATTCTTCCTTATGCAGCTAACACAGTTTTATTTGATGCTTTTCTCAGATTTTCTACAAAGCTACACCTCGACCTCTCTGTGAAAAGGAATAACAATTTTGCCGTCATAAAAAACTGAAAAGAGGAAAAGATTAGCCGCAGATGAGACAGGATTCTACAGAAGCTTACCTTGTTGCTCCAGACTACTTCACATATCATCCACTTTCTTACAATCTCACCTTAAGCCAGTTCAACAAACTGAAAAAATTTCTTGATAAAGTTTTCTATTGAGGTGCTGATTTTAAGAAGAAACTAAATGCCTATTATAATCAACCACCCAGCTTCTCCAGATTCATGAACAGGATGTTCTGTTAAAACCAATAATAGACTGCACTGGTTGTACCTAGCTAAAAGCTAGTCTAATATTCCATTTTATGTTAAAATCAAGATCTCAGAAAACTTCATCGCTCAATGGACATATTGATTAGCCTAGCCATTCTTTCCTTGCTTACAACCATATCTTTAGAAAGTAACTTTTTTTTGAAGCAAATTTTACCAACAAATACAGTGATGGGAATTTGACTGGTTTTGACCTTTATTGAGGTCTCATCAGTAGTGACCCTTCCTATAATGCATAGTATTATGCAGCATGTCTGTAAAGAGATGTGTTATTATTGGATACTAAGGCAATTGATGTGAAGTCATTAGCTTCTTTATACGAATTTCCCAATCCTGAAAATAGTTCAGGCACAAACTTTGTTTGCTTCCTTGGATAAAGGATTAAATCAAGTATATAATTTCTTGGCATCTTTAATTTATAGTATAACCAAGTGGGGAAACTTCCAATAATAAGTAACTCGAAACTTGTCCAAAACCTCCACATAACCCAATGAAAAAACCAGGAGTTTATAATATTCCTGTTCCTGTGGCATCTGCTATGTAGGCCAACAGGGAAATCAAGAGAAATCCACATGAGCGAACATCAAAAGGATGTACAAAAAAAGAGAGAAAATAAGTCTGGCTTGGCATTTCACACAGCTTCTACTGGTCATGATGTACTCTGGGACAAAACAAACATGTCCTACATTGATAAAAACTGTTTCACAACAAAATTTAAAAAAAAAAAAAAAGTTTCACAAGAGGCAGCAAATATGATTAAAATTCCTACACAATGCAACAAAAATCGAGGCTTAATTTTAAATCAAGTTTGGTCAGCGTTTATTAAAAATTTATCCAGTTCAGACCTCGGACAAAGTGAAAGTGAACCACAGAACGCGACATCAAATAGCATCATTTCCAGCTAACACGTATTAACGGTTGTATAAATCTGTTATTCGGTTTTCTAACGAACTTTTTTGATGTTCATAATACCAATAAATGAACTTGTTTTTTCATAATTTCTTATAGTTTGTGCTTTAAACTGTTAGTTATCTTTACCCCTGAAGATGTTAGTCTGACGACTAACGAAACTTGTCAGGTTTGTTTTTTAGTACTTGTTTAAAACAGTACTAAAAACAAACTTACTTAATAAAAAAAAAGTTTTTTTTTTATTAAAAAACATTTTAATAAAAATGTGGTCAAAAAACCAGAATGATTCGATTAAAGTAACTTTTTGTATTTTATTTGAGAATATTAGATTAACTTATTATAGTTTTTGTTTTAAACAGGTGTGGGATTGACTGAGCCAGTTAGTTTGTAAGTAAACGCATTTTTTGTTCTGTTTTGTTTAAATATGATATTGTCAGCTTGATATCAATGCTTGGACAAACAATGGCAGCAAAGACCACGCTGTAGGGCGATTTGAATTTGCAGGGTGTTATTCAGTGCAGCGTGTGAAACGAATTTTTTGAGAAAATTAAAGGATATATAGGAAATTGAAATTTGAGAGCTAGTGTGTATTAAGTGTTTCAAAAGCGAGTGCCTGTTAATTGGTAAGAATGCAGTAGAGTGGACAATATCAACGGTAAGATGGAAAATGTTATTAATATTGAATGTGCAGCCATGGAAATAGAGGAGAACGAAATGGCATTAATAAAGAAATTGTGTGTTTGAATGTTATCCTTCATAGGACAAAGTGCAAAACTGAAAAATTGCAGGGCTGAAAAGAAAAAGAAGCAGGCGGTCCAAAAGAATAATAAAGACTGACCGAACAAACAAGAAAAACAAGTTACGGAGAAAATTATGTACAGAGACTCAATGGTCAGGGGAGTACTTAATGAAAATGTGAAAAAATCATGTTTTCTGAGTGCAAAAATTCACAATATTAGCCATGCCATCCAGATGCAAAAAGGTAAGTCGAAGGAAATTACTGTCTTGGTTGGTACAAATAATTTGAGAAGAGAGAAGAATTCTATGAGGGAGGATGTAAAGGAGTTGTTAGAAGAGGCAAAACTAAACAGCAAGAAGGTGAAGAATGTAAGTCTCTTTCCAGGCTATGACAGACGAACTGAGGAGAAGGATGTTGATAGCCAATGAGTCTATATGCAGATTGTAATTAAGGATCTACACAATGCTGATGGACTGCATCAAAATGATTTTGGTGTTAGGTGTCTAGAGAGCTATGTTCACTGAGCATACTGAAGCACAAATTCAGGAAACGTAAGGAATTAAGGTGGTGCTTCACACAAGCAAGTAAGTTTGTGTGAAGCACCCATGAAGTGAGTGACTGTGAGAATGACCAAGTGAGGAATCTAGTCTCTCAAGCAAAAATACTGAATAGTAGTCAATTCAAAAAGTAAAGGTGTGGGGGGGGCCTAAACGGATGCTGCAGTTTCTATATACTAATGCTAGAAGTATCAAGAACAAGAGGGGAGGAGTTTTTAGCACTGGTTAGTGTAACCTCACCAAAAAAGTCATAGGCATTAGTGAGACTGGCTAACAGCAGATGGTGCAGTTACAGGAACAGAATGTGGAGGGGTTAGTATTTTCAGGGAAGATAGAGAAGATAAGATTGGGAGAGGGGCACTGTGGATAATAGCATATGAATTGCAGCCAAAAAGAACTGGAGAAATGGGAGGGTGGAGGTTCATTTTCATTTGATGCAGTCTGGTGAGAAATTAAGGCCAGTAGGACAAAATATACAGTTGGTTGTTGCTATAGGTCAGCGAGTTCCACAGGTGACCTGGAAGACATGCATTGCCAAATTAGTACAATGAAGGTTGAATGATTATTATAGGGGACTTAAACTATGGAAATATAGACTGGAAGGAAGAAAGATCACATGGCAGGAAGAAAATGGAATTTATACATCTACTAAGAGATAATTACTTAAGGCAGCATGTGATAGAGGGGGATAGGTGTGGGAAAGTATTGGACCTGGTCACAGAATCAGATGAGCTATCCACAACCAAGGTGGCCACACTGCCACCGATTGGTGAAAATGACCCATGTGGTCTTGACTAGGGAGATTATAAAACATGAGGAATATTCTGGCAAGAAGTGGTATATATGGAACTACAAGGCAAGTGATTATGACAAACTTAAATCTGTGGCATGGATAAATCACGGCAGGATAAGGATGTTAATAGTGCATGCGATACAGTTAAGGTTCATCTAGAGGAAGCAATATTAAATTGTATACCTAAGGTATAGAGGGCTAATCAGATAGGAGTTAGATGGATGAGTAATATCATTAAGCATGAGCTGCAGAAGAAAAAAATGCAGTGGTGGGTATATAAAAGCACCTCCGTAGCACAATTGGAAGAACGACGGTACGTAGCATCATTCAATTGGAAAAGGCCTAAGTTCGATTCTCAGCATGACAGGAGGAATCTTTATATGGACTTTTTCAATTGAATGTGAGTTAGCCAATCTCATACTGAGGTAGCAGGGTTTTTTTTCTCTCAGAAACTCTGGTTTTTCATCCCACATACAGACAAATCAGCCCTTCGGAACATACGCAATTTACAGACAAAAAATACTAGCTGTGGTGGTAGGCAACAGATGGGGCTGATGTTGATGATTGGAAGTAGAGGATTAGTGTAGTGGTGGAGACAGAGAGTTGTACAAGGTGTCCTCCTGCGATGAGTCTTTGGACTCCTTGGAGGTGTCACGAATAAATAATAATAAAGAGAAAGGTGGCCAATAGACTCATTAACAGTACAGGGTTCAGGCAATAAAGATCACCAGCCTCGCAAGAAAAGCAAAATCAGATTATAAGAACTAGCCAAACAGGTCAAAGGAAATCCCAAAGAGTTCTTTCATTATGCGGCAAGTAAGAGGAAGAAGGAAGACATGACATAGCCCTTGTAGCAGAAAACAGAAGAACGTTAAAAACAATGCTAGAATTACTAAATAATAACCTTGAAAAATATAAAATGAAAATCAACACAGATAAGACTAAAATCATTGTTACAGGCAAAATCCCTATCAATACAGAGCATACAGACATTAGCGGGGAACAAATAAAACAAGTGAAAAGCTTTAAATATTTAGGAAGCCTAATAACAGAAGATGGCAGAACAAGAGAAGACATAAGATCAAGAATAAACAATGCAAAAGCCCAATTCTCTAAGATGAAAAGCATTTTAACAGGAAACCTCAACCTACAATTGAAAAAAAAAATTAGTAAAGACATTTATATGGAGCATTGCACTGTATATGGATGTGAAACCTGGATTCTAGGCAGAGAAGATTGGATGCTTTTGAAATGTGGTGCTGGCGTCACATGAACAAAATAAAATGGACAGAAAAAAAATCAAACCAACAAGTCCTGAGATAGGTGGTTTGGACATATATTTCAACATGGACTTGTGAAAAGAATAACTGAAGGCAAAATAGAGGGGAAAAGAAGAAGAGGCAGATCAAGGAAAAGCTTTCTTGACGAAGTCAAAGACAGCACGGGTTTGAGGAGCTACCAGGAGGTTAAGAAGAAAGCCAATGACAGAGCAGAATGGATGAAATTGCTGCTGAGCTACCAGTCCCAAGACTGATGCAACTGATGATGAAGAGGAAGAATAATTATATCAGCTAACGCCTTTTATTCCCTTATAGGGAGTTGACAAGGACTTTAAACCCTATCTAGCTTTTGGAGACTGAATGGGCAGTTCAACTTCAAGCATCATCATCATCATCAAATTCCTGACATTTGCCCTCAAGGGGTGTACAGGATATGATGGTACTGCATGAAAAACTTACATCATTACTAACTTCCTATCAACAATTTTTGTCCAAATCAATCTGCCACTTGTCAAGACTCCAACATTATTCAGATCTTATGTTTTCTAAGGCACTTTTTAATGTATCAATTCACTTATATCTTGGTCTTCCTCTGGGTCTTTTCTCTTCCAACATAGCAGAGAACACTTGCTTTGCTAATCTTTCCTCTCCCATTCTGTTTAAGTGACCATACCACCTGATATTTTCTGCAAATACATTCCTAGATGCTAACTGTGTCCAGTTCTTTCCTAAAATCCTCACTTTTAATATGATACTTCCATTGATGCCATCTATTCACACTCCTAATCTTTCTCAGGACTGTCATATCTGTGGTCTCTAGCCTTTGGTCAAGTGTTTTATTTTTAACCCACCTCTCAGATCCATAAGTTAAAATTGGTTTGAACAGTCTTGTATACAATTAATAGTGTTTTGACTAATTTCTCTCTTATTCAATATAAATTTATTCAGTTGACTTCCTACCATACAAGCTTTGTTTATTCTGTTGTCCATTTCAATGTTTAATTTACCATCTTCACTAAAAAGTTTGCCTAGGTAGCTGAAATGTTTTATTTGTTCTATAGGTTATCAATTCACAATGCAGTTGATATTTTCAATGTTGCTGCCTTTTTTCATTGTCTTTGTCTTGTTATTGCTGACCTTCATACCAAATCTATTACAACAGTTAATTTAGTCAAGGAATCTTATAGACTTGTAGCAGATTTATTTAGAAGTATAACCTCATCTGCATAAAGCAAAGAGCCGAGATTAACATCTCCAATGTTAATATCAGATTTAATACCACTTTCCTTCATAATGTGATCCATATAGATCATGAATAACAGAAGGGATAATGTACATCCTTGTCTACCACCAGATTTAATATTAAACCACATTCCTGTACTTCCTTCAATTCTAACTGCTGACTTACAACTCAAACACAGACTATGTATTGCTAGATAAAATATCCCATTGACACCATATAACTGTAGTCTTTTGAATAGCTTTTCTCTTGGCACCTTGTCATATGCCTTTTCCAGATCTACAAAACTTAAATTCAGATCTTTGTTATATTCCTATGATTTCTCAACTATTTGTTGTAAAGTGAAAGTCTTATCTGACAGCCTCTATTTGTTCTAAATCCAGCTTGTTCTTCACCAAGCTTACCTTCCACAATTCTTCTCAACTGTTTCTCAAGTATATTTGCATAAATCTTAACAGGAACACTAAGTAGGGAAATATCTCTGTAATTCTCACATTCAGTTTTATTTTCCTTTTTATATATGGGTACTATTAGAGCTCTACTCCAATCATCAGGAATTCGTCCCTCTGTCCAGGCCTTCTGAATTATGCAGTGCAGCCACTGTAAGACTTTAATACCTCCATACTTAAGCATTTCTGGTTGAATATATCTACTACAGCTGCCTTTTTACATTTCAGGCTTTTGATGGCTTTTTCTACTTCATGTATGGATATGTATTCCTGATTGCATGCCTGTTGAGTCTTTTTTTTACCACTGTGTTAAAAAAAAAAAAAATCAGTTTTTATCACTGATTATTTCATTTCGCAATTTTTTGAAGTAATTACTCCATACATCAAGTATATCTTTTTCTCCAGTTTTTCTCTCACCTTTATCATCTCTAATTCCTTTTACAGCACTCTTTCCTCCATTTCTGAGAGTTTTCAACAGCCTCCAGAATATCTTGCCACCTTCCAGATATTTTTTTTCCCTATGTTCTTACCAAAGTCTTCCTGTGACTTTAGTTTAGCTAGTTTCTCACAGTGTTCAGCTTTCTTGCATTTGACTCTGTATTCTCTAAGAGCACAAGCTTACTTATTTAGATATTAAATAGATGAAGCTAGAGATTTATTGGTGGGGGGATAGACAGAGAATTAAAGTTTTTTAGGACATATTGTTAATGTTGCCCATAAGATTACTTGGCTAGTGAACACATTAACATGTAGAGATAAGTTGTTATTTTTCTTTATAAGGCCTTGATATGCCCACATCTGGATTACTGCACTCAAGTCTTGTTCCCTGGGTTTCTTGAAGATGATAAAATAGTGGAGCAGATTCAGAGGAAGGTGACCAAGATGGTGAGTGGTCTGTGGAATGTTCCCTATGAGGACAGATTGAAGGTGTGTGGATTGCAGAAGTTGGTTGATAGGAGAAAAAAAAAGGGGATATGATAGAAACATTTAAGTTGCTTAAAGGGTTTTATAGGATTGATGCAGTAGAGGAAGACCAGAACAAGAGGTCATCCCTGGAAGTTGAATAAAGATTTGGTTAGTAAGGGCGTGAGGACTAGATATTTTGCTTGGAGAATTGTGAATAAGTGGAATGGGTTGCCAGAGTCAGTTGTGAGAACTCTGTCTGTTAAGGATTCATGGAGAGGCACGTTAGATTTTGTGGATAGATTGGGTCTCCCATGACAAGTCTATGAACTCCATGGAGGTGCCCGTATAATAATAATAGTAATAATAATAACAATAAAGAATGCTTAGAAGGGTAGGATATCTAAGCAGTCCAATACAGAAATATTCCACCAGGAAGTCAAAGAGTCTGGAAATGTTTAAGTTAGTAGTAAGATATTATACAAAGATCTGCATTGTCTACTTCTATGGAACAGTAGTGCACATATGCTAAACATTACCCATAGCAATCAATAGCACAGACTACACTGTTCTAATGAACATCATGACTGCTCTGTAGATAACTGATGTAGAACAATAAATCATGCTGTTTCTAATCAGTTTAATGAGCCTGAATGTAACAGATACATGGGGAACACTAAGTTTAAGTGCATCATTGTAACTGAAAAGTTGGTGACAGAGGTGTAATAGTCTGGAGTTGATTCTCATGATTTGGGCTTGTCTTTAGTTGTAGTGCCTGGAAGGATGAATGTAATACTTTGTACATTGTAACAGTTTTATGGATGAGATCCATGTCTTTTTTTCAACATGGCATTGCAGCTACTGTGAACTGAGTTTGAGGAAAATGATGTGGAAAAACTTCAATGTCCTTCAGAGAGCTGCTGATTATGATTCAGCAAACACTGGGATAAACTTAAACATCAGGTACAGAGTAGAGACATCCAACACCAAAACATGATCTTGTGGTGATGGTGATGATGGTGAAGGAATAATGGTCTAATACACCTGACTCATTATTGCAAGCTGGTGACAAGTGTGCCTACAAAGGTAGAAAGTGTGATGGTGAGTAAGTGAAGGTCATGTTTGCACAACAGTAACATAATATGAAGTCTTATTATGTTATATCTTCAGAGTGGTTAAGGAAACAACAGAATTAGTGGATAAACAACAAACAACAAATTACACGATAACCACAGCAATTAACTTTAATGAAATGAAAGTAGAGATATTTCATACTGAAAATAACAGTACATCATCAGTTTGTAGAAACAAGCAAATCAAAGAAGCAGGAATACATGGTACATACAATGTGTTTACCAATTAAAAATAGTTGCTGCATGGTAGAAATTAATATATAGGGTGTTTCAAAAAGAATGTCCCGATTTGAAAATTGTACATCTTTGCAACCATGAACCACAAATGAATACGACTTGTGGTGAGTGAAACTTTAGGCCTTACTTCATACTTGGTAATTTATTTTGTAACTGTACCACATTTTCATTATTAAATATAATTATTTGAAATCGGGTCATTCTTTTTGAAACACCCTGTATTAATCAATAATATTAAAACTGCTTTTGATGTTTACATAAAATGAGAATCTCCAAAACTTTTGAGAGAGAGAGAGAGAATCATTCCAATTCAGGCTTGGCAGATGTAAAAGGAACTTTCTTTGAAAATGTGTTCGTATTTAAAACTGCTTCTATGGAGAAGATGAGCTTCATCCACTGGATACTGTGTTTAGTATCAATACTATGTTGTGCCAGACCAGACTTTTGATGTTTCATGTATTCAATATAATATTGATATTCATTAATTCTTTTTCCCACAGAATGTCCTGTCTTCTCAAATAACATTCACAAGGTATCTATCTGGTAAACACTAGTTAATTATAGAGGTTAACATTTGTCTTTTGAAGATGGTAAGAAATGAGAATTTTGTTGATATGAAAATATGTTGGAATAAGATGATACTTGTTCAAAATTCTACCAACAGATTCAGAGCTACCAGAAATAGAAGGGACTGGAACCGTGCAGTCTGTTAAAGAATCCTCAGGTGTTGGAACATAGGAGCCAATTATCTGCTGGATTTGATGTGGGTTGTAACCATTAAATTCCATTAAAGTTTTGATAGTGAAAAGTTTTTGAGGGAGACGAGCATACATTATGTATTCTATTAATTAAAAACTTGATAACACCAGTTTTTTTGAGAAGTGTGATGAGCAGCCCTTTGATGAATGTATCTGCCAGTAAAAGTAGATTTTTAATAAACACTGGTTGAAAAATTAATGAACATCAAAATTATATTAAATACATGAAACCTCAAAAGCCTGGTATGGCACAACATAATATTGACACTAAACACAGTAACCAGTGGGATGAAGCTTGTCTTCTCCATAGAAGCAGTTTTAATTATGAATGCTTTTTCAAAGAAAGTTGCAAAGCTCTTTTACATTGGCCAAACCTGAATTGGAATGATTATCTCTCTCTCCCAAAAGTTTGGGAGCTTCTCATTTTATGCAAACATCAAAAATAGTTTTAATATTATTTATTAATATATTAATTTCTAGCATGCAGCAACTGGTTCTAATTGGTAAATTGATTGTTGTTTGTACCTTGTATTCTCGCTTCTTTGATTTGCTTGTTTCTATGCACTGATAATGTACTGTTATTTTCAGTACAAAATATCTCTACTTTCATTACATTAAAGTTAATTATTGTGGTTATCGTGTAATTTGTTGTTTATACTTATGCCACAGGTACCTTTAAAGATTAGAATAAAACATTACATTAATTAAGAGGGAGATATTAAATCCCATTTTATTTTATAGCCGGGTAGGAAACTCAGGTCAAAATCCATCGACATCCGTAGAGTTTCAATGCCGAAAAAACTATTGGCGGAACCAAGTGTAAATGATCACTTGGATAGTACAACACCAGGGCAACTCCATGCAAAGGTGGAGCAAGCTCCCTCACTAACTTTAATATGCTTTCATAATGTAAAACCCAGCTCCTAAGAGATGTAAATATATTGTTTTACATTATGAGAATAGGTCACTACCCAGACCGGTTTCCATCTTTTTTGAGGTCTCATCAATGAGTAGGTAGACCTGGAATATCAAGGTTTTAAGTGAACAGAAACTTACATACCTCTACTATCGAATTGCCGAAGTGGTGTACTATATATCTCCCTCTTAATTAACAAATTCGCAGGTAAAATAGCCTTTTGGCTTATTATCTTTGTGGTTTAAAACATTACATTGTTTTAGTAAATTTAAACAGGAAATGATCGCGATAAGTTTTGAGCGGGATAAGATAAGGTATTTTAAGATGTTGAAATGAAACAACATTTACAAGTTTTTTTTAAAAAAATCAAGGTAAAGCAGCTTTCATATGTGAACTGTAAACTCAAATACAGAAATACACTGGTGTCCAAAAACCTAAGGACAAACACTATTTTTGAAGATAACCAGAATTCAGACAAATCAGCTTGTGGCAATTTGTATAACTGATGATGTCGAGTGGAAAGCGGGTAAACATTCAAACTTTCAAATTGAATGCAAAGGGATCCAGTGGTAGCACCCAACAGAATATATGGCAAAAGGCCATGATAAACAAATTGTGCTTGAAGGAAGCTCTTTTCGTGAAGGAATAAAGTTGCAAACTTGGATGTCTTGTAATGTCTCAACGACATCATTTAGATGATTTCATACAGAGAAGATTACCGGAAAGCTTGAAGACCGCAGAATTACTGATCTCACCAGAGAGTGAATCTCACATAGCATTGTGTGTCCAGGCTCTGAGCAGCATTTCAAACCAATGGAATGTGTTCCAGACATTTGCTAAGAGGTCATCACTCTCGCTCTACCATGGAGTATAAAGACAGATTTTTGGTTATAACAACAAAACATAATTGATGCACCATGGCAGGTCAACTTGCAAATCAGCTCCATTCAAGCACAAGTATGTGGACATCTCAACAAACTGTGGCAAGATGTCTGCAACAAGTAGACCTATATGCCCAAAAACCTGTAGCATGCATCCATTTATCCACAGCTTATTTTAGAGCATGTTTTCAGCGGTGTGGATAAAAATTAGACAAACACCAATAAACTAATGTACTCTTTACAGATGAGAGTCGTTTTAGTTTTTCCTTTGATTCTAGATGACACTTGATTTAGTGTGAAAGTGGTACTGCTACCCATCGTGAGAATGTTCTTGAAAGGGATAGATATGGCAGTGCAGGGGGGTCATAGTGTGGGGGGAGGCACTTTGCTTAATATATAGACTGAGCTATAAGTGCCAGGAAAAGGGACTATAACCAGTAAATGATATTGCAATGAAGTTCTACAACATCATGTTCGATTGTTCCATAGTGCTGCAGGAGAAGAATTAATTTTTTATGGATGACAATACCACACCACGTCATACACGAGCAGTGGAGGATATTAATTGAATCGAGTGGTAAGCATGTTCCCCAGATCTCAAGCCCAGAACATGTTTGAGATGCAATAGGGAGACACACTGCTGCTCGAAATCCCCTTTAAAAATCAAACAATGCCTTATCCTTGCTCTGAAGGAGGAGTGGACCAGTTTGCTCATGAACCCAGGGATCATGAATCGCTTGTTGATACGCATTGTACGACATTGTGAGAGCTGCACTGCAGTTGGGACTTACATATTCTATACTGAAATGCCTGTCTGCATAGTTCATGTAACACTGTACATTAATTCCTTAACTATGGATGCACCAAGCTATAAGTGTCAGGAAAAGGGACTATAACTGGTGAACAATATTGCAATGAAGTTCTACAACATCATGTTTGATTGTTCCGTAGTGCTAGGAGAAATCTGTAACTTTTGCCAAAAACAAATTGCAATTTTAAATTTGTACGAAATTTATAACACATTTTTTGTGTAATATAATTTATTAGTATGCTGGCAATAAATTATGTCCACATTTGGTTGTAGTCATGAAAATTTTTTCATATGCATGTAAAAATGTAGTTAGTGTTTAGCTTTTGGACACCAGAGTATTATTAGAGAAAAAATGAGAGTTCAAAAATAAGAACTGACCCTTAGAAACTCAGTGTGAAAATGAAAAGAAAATGCTGATTAATTTGGCCAGAGAAGCATATGAGAAATCAGAAATTCAAAGTGGATTCTAGAAAGCTGAGTTCAGGTCAAAAAATTCTACTAATATCTATCGTGAAGCTCAGAAATTAGTCCACATTTAACCCATCACTAAGAAAAATTAACAAATATTTACTATTTGTTAATATTATAGCAGCAATCTTGAAAAAAGAAGACATTATATCGAAAGTTCCCAGCAAAACATCAGTAGATGCACTTAGAAAATGCAGCAAAAAATAAGTAAGCTAAGGCATGTGTAAAAAGTAGTAGAAAAAAAGTTTTGAGAGGATTTTGGAAAGAATATTGAAGATAAAATTCATGAAGATAGGTTACACAATATTCTGGATTCAAGAAGTTTAGAAATGGAGAAATAAGTAAATACAAAAAGAATACGAGATGATCACATAAAAACTGAATATAAGAATAAATTCAAGATGTCCAAGAAAATTGCAATGAAAATTTACTAAATGAATAAGTAGCAACAGAAAATAATTTAAAAAATATCAAGAAGAAAACACAATTATGAGTAGATTTCAGCACTGGAGGGGGAGAGAGAAAAAAAAAAAAAAGACTGAATTTCAGAAATCTGAAATACAGAAAGGAATGGATGGATAATTAGTAACCAGAAATGCTCAAATATAGGAATGTAAATCTTTTACTGTGGCTATACTGCATAATTCAGAAAGTAAGCACTAATGGTGGTAGCTGTCTATAATATAAACGGTAATAAAACAATGTTTCAATTACAGAAGAATTTCCTTACTGAGTGCTCCAGTAAGGTAAGATGTATGCAAACATACTTGAAAACAGGCTAAGAAAAATTGGAAAAACTGTGGAAGAGAAATTTG
Source organism: Typopeltis vanoorti (assembly GCF_054136105.1). NCBI lineage: Eukaryota > Metazoa > Arthropoda > Arachnida > Uropygi > Thelyphonidae > Typopeltis > Typopeltis vanoorti. The sequence goes on from NC_143558.1 coordinate 109,315,627, forward strand.
GAAAAGAAATAGCTGAGTTCAGGCCAAAAAATTCCAAAAGCTCAAAAATTAATCCACATTTAACTCATCCCTAAGATTAACAAATATTTACAGGTAACCCTCGTATAACGCGTATGTTAGCTTCCATAGAAATGCTGCATTATATAAATCGCATTATGCGAGACTTAGATCACATAGAAAAAGTTTATGTTCCAAAAAAATCATTTATTATTTTTTAATTATATAAACAATAATGACAAACTTAACAAAATATATTTTATTTAATTCAGGTAATTCGTGTAAGTTTAGAAAACATATAAACTATGAAACAAATACAGTAGACTCTCGACTATCTGGAGCCCGGATTTTATCACGGAGAATTATAATAATACAGTAATTCTCCATGATAAAATGAGGAATACGTACTGTAATTTACTTTGCCAAGGCATTGCAAGCGGACGTCTACTACAATCCTCCTACAAGCCATGTGCATAACACAAGTTGAGACATGCAAAGTGCGGATTTCCCCGCTTCGTCAGTTGTGTTTCGGATGTCCACAAGTACAGAATATGTTTGCCACTGTTCCTGGTTACGTTAGTAAATTGTTGTTTGGTGTGCTTCATTGTTTTTTTATTAAAGATTACGAAATGGGTATTAAACGAAAAAAGGTTGTAGTGACTATGAAGGAGAAACTACGCACTGTAAAGCGACTAGGCTTTGGGGTAATGGCAAAAACTATTGCTTTGGAGGTAGGAGTCGGGAAAAGTACAGTTAGAGACTGGAAGAAAAATCGAGCAGAAATTAAAAAGTGGTGTGCTGCCCAAGCTAGTGGAAGTGGAATGAAAGTAAGAAAAAAAGGTAAGCATAAAGAAGTTGAGGAAGTTTTATTTTTGTGACATGAACACTTAAGAGGAAAAGGCTTGCCTGTTCTGGGCCAATATTGCAAGAAAAAGCATTGCAATTTAAGCAACAAATACATGTAGGAGAAGAAGATTCAGAATTTAATGCCAGTGATGGATAGTTAGATCGGTGGAAAAAACAATTCAGTATTCGCCAGATTACCATAAGTGGGGAGGCTTTATCCACTGATAAAGAGGCTGTACCTTTGTTCAAAGACTATCTTTTTAAGCTTATTGAAAAGGAGGGAATTTCTGGGGAGCAGTTGTACAACTGCGATGAGACCAGTTTAAATTATAAGATGCTCCCTACAAAAACGCTTGCATCAAAAAAAGAAGCTGTTGCACCAGGATACAAGAAAAGCAAGGAACAAGTCACCATCTTGGCTTGGCAACCACAAGCTTAGGCTTACATTAATAGGAAAATCAAAGAAACCTAGAGCTTTTAAAAAACTGAAAAATCAGGAATCACTACCCCTATATATTACACACATCAAAAGAAAGCATGGATGAATTCAGAAATCTTTAAAACCTAGTTCCAAAATGAAGTCGTACCGACTGTAGAAAAACATTTGAAAGACAACAATTTGCTGAGAAAAGCTGTGCTACTTCTTGACAATGCACCTTCGCATCCTGCCAATGATGAACTCACAGATGGAGACATCAAAGCTTTATATTTACCACCCAATGTGACTGCTGTTTGTCAGCGGATGGACCAGGGCATCCTTGAAATGCTAAAGAAAAAGTATCGTCGGCATCATCTCAGTTCGTTGATATCAGCGATTGATAATAATGAAGACTGCGTAACCACTCTGAAAAAGATTGACTTGCTAGATGTCATAAGGTGGTTGGCCGAAGCATGGAAAGAGATTCGAAACATGAAGGTGGACATTTCAACCTTGAACCCGTGTGTGAAACCGAAGTGGAAGATGAAAACGATAAACTTGTTTCGTTGCTCAAAAATGTACCGAGCTGTGATGATGTCAATGCAGAGGACATTACAGAATGGATGTCAAACGACGAAGTTGATGAAATAACTGACAACGATATTGTGGAAATGGTGACACAGGGGGAAGAAGAAGAGGAGGCATCCTTAGATGACAGGAAAAATCTCATTCCACATTTGGAAGGGTTCGAGATGATTGAGCAGTGCTGCAGTACATTAGTGAGCAGGAGGAAGCGACGCCAGCTGATATCATCTGCTTGCGTAAGTGGAGCAGATGATATCCAACAACTAGCATATATGAGAAATCTCTTATTGATAATACAGAAAAGCTGCCGACAAAAAAAAAAAAAAAGTAATGAATATCCTATTACTGTATGCTGACAGTTAAAAAAATAAAATCCTTAGAAACCAAACAAAATATACATAAAACAGAAAAATAAATACATATAACAAACACAACAAATTTTACAAGATGATCTGCTGCTCCATCAACCAACATGCATTCCTGCCACACCTAAGCGAATTAACTGATCAACATTATTAGTTCAATGGATTAGTCGCTCCCTATAGTTATTTACTGAACTACCAAATGCATACAGCAGCTCTTTATTATTGGTTAGTTATTTATACTTTGCAAACAAATCTCTTTCCTTCTCCTCACATTTTTTAAGGCATCATAAATTCGCTTATGCATGTCTAGAATTCAGAAGGATCACATGCTATTGGTCCCACCCAGCACCTTAATGGTACACATATATCACAAATTTTTAATTATTAATAATTTGGTTGCCAGTAATGAAAATATTTCTATTTACGTTGTTCTTTCTCTCCTTTATATTTCTCATTCTCCAGTGGCTTATTAATTAAGGTTCACATATCGACATCTTTAAGATTTAAATATTCCAACCAAATACAGCATTCTCCTTCATTACTGCTGTTTTCTAATATATCCTAAAACAAACCACCATTTCCTCACATCTATACACACATGCGAGTGTGCAGATTTGGCTACAGTTAAAGAACTATTATAATATATAGTGTGGCCACTGAAACAAGCATGAAATTACCACAGGGAACAGCACTTTCTCTTTCCTTGTCAGATAATTAGGGTGACAGTGAGAGAGCTACAACTGCCACGACCTGAATGTGGTAAGCAGAGGTATGATAGGTATTGTGTGAAAAATGGTTAACATGCATCTCATGTGATGAGTCTTTTGACTTCATAATGAATATCAACTTCAATCTTAAATTCTGATTTTGCTGTGATTGTTCATATAGGATCAAATAACCTTATTAATTTCAATAACAATAAACTCAATCCTGTCACGGTTCAGATCTTGTAAGATTAAAAACTTTTCTTCCAGTCTTATTCTGACAAAAGCAGCATCTCTGGAAATGAGTTCTGTTTCTCTTCCAGGTTAACTCTAAACTCCAATTTTTCTTTGCATAAACATATTACAAATATCATCACCGTAACATTCAAAAATTTAGATTTTCCTTTCTGCTTTGCTTTACATTGCTTAATAGCTGTTATAATGCTTTTTACTTATTAATTAATAACTATTAATGCTTTTTGAATGAGAAATTTCTTCAGCTGTTGAATACCATTCTCACATTTGGACTCATACCTCTCTGAGATCTCTACAACTCCTTTAGGTGATGATTAGGGAGAGTAATCAGTGTGTTGCAATTTTCATATTACGACAACTATTCGAGAAATGGTGGGAATATAACAAAGATCTGTATTTAAGTTTTATAGATCTGGAAAAGTCATATGACAAGGTACCAAGAGAGAAGCTGTTCAAAGTGCTGCAGTTTTATGGTGTCAATGGAGCATTATAACAAGCAATACTTAGTCTTGATTTGAGTTGTAAGTCAGCAGTTAGAATAGAAGGAAGTACAGGAAGATGGTTTAATGTTAAATCTAGTGTCAGACAAGGATGTACATTATCCCCTCTGTTATTTATTATTTATATGGATCACATTATGAAGGAATGTGGTATTAAACCTGATATCAAAATTGGAGATGTTAATCTCGGCTCTTTGCTTTATGCGGATGATGTTATACTTCTAAATAAATCTGCTACAAGTCTGCAAGATTCCCTGACTAAATTGAATAATTCTTGTAATAGATTTAGTATAAAGGTCAGCAATAACAAGAGAAAGGCAATGAAAATAGGCAGAAGCATTGAAAATATCAACTGCATTTTGAATGGAGAAGCTATAGAACAAGTAAAACATTTCAGCTACTTAGGCATGATTTTTAGTGAAGATGGTAAATTAAATATGGAAATAGACAACAGAATCAACAAAACTGGTATGGTAGAAAGTCAACTGAATAAATTTATATGGAATAAGAGAGAATTTAATCAAAACACTAAATTAGCTGTATACAAGACAGTGTTCAAACCAATGTTAACTTATGGATCTGAGAGCTCGGTTAGAAATAAAACACTTGATCAAAGACTAGAGGCCACAGATATGAGAATCCTGAGAAAGATTAGAGGGGTGAACAGATGGCATCAGTGGTAATGTCATATTAAAAATGAGGATATTAGGAAAGAACTTAATATTGTTAGCATCCAGGAATGTGTTAACAGAGCTAATCTCAGGTGGTATGGTCACTTAAACAGAATGGGAGAGGAAAGATTAGCAAAACAAATGTTCTTTGCCAGAGTGGCTGGAAAAAGACCCAGAGGAAAACCAAGATATAGGGGGATTGATACAGTAAAAAGTGCCTTAGAAGATAGAAATATAAGATCTAATAATGTTGAAGTCATGACAGGAAACAGATTGATTTGGTGGAAAATTGTAGATAGCTAGGAAGTTAGTAATGGTTTAAGTTTTTCATGCAGTAATATCATATCCTGTACACCCCCCTCGAGGATACGGTACATATCAGGAATTAGATGATGATAAATTATAATTGCAAATTATCAACACATTTTCTGTGATTATTCTAATTTTTTGATTTGGAGGTGTATACCATACACAAAATGGCGAAGGACCTATAAGCACATCAGTGCCATTTCTGAGATGCAAGTGAGGACTTAGAAGTTCATAGACAATTATTTTGAAGAGTTGTAGGCTGAAGTTGTTTGGAAATATTTCTTGCAGAAGGCTGTTCCAAAGGATGGAGGTAGATGGAATAAAAGACAAAAACAACAAAAAATGCAGGTTTGGTGTGTTTGAAATTGAACAGTTTTACTGTTCAACTTCAAATAGGGTCATGGGCAGTTGCTACTTTAACAAAGAGGTGCAACATTTAAAGTGAAGGAATGACCAATGAAGAACCTGGAAAATAAATGCAGAGCCGAAACTGCATCTGTAAGTTAGAGGTTGAAGTGAATCTGTAAGAAAGGAATCATCTATTTGGGATTTGTACATAGTTAAAAGAGTTGGTTGGGTGTAAAATAGCATCTTGAACAAAAGAGAATGTCTAGTTTCTTTGGATGCTGAAGAAGCTATTAATGTTTGTACCACAAGACACCGAATATAAATGTTACTCCAAGAGAGATCTAATTTTCTCTGGTGATTCGTGTATTACTGAGAAGGGAACATGAGCTGCAATCATTTTTGTGTAAGAAGAAGCAAGACTATTCTGGTAGTGTTGAATATAAATAGATTGTCCTAGCCTCATTCAAGGATAGTACACAGATCAATATTCAAGCACTGGTTGAAGATGATTTTGATACTCTAGATGTTTACACACTGCATGGTTTTTCAAATGAGTAGGACAATCTGGTTATGTTTGACACTATCAAAACAGTCTTTCTTCTTCTTACACAAAAATGAATGCAAATGTTTCCTTAACCTCACTAATACACAAATCACCAGAGAAAATTAGATCTCTCTTTTTTTTACAAAGGATGGCAGTTTGTTTAGCAGTCCACAATGCAATGCCAGACACAAAAGCTCTAGAAATGTCAAGAGCAACAGTACAAGTTTCTCCAAACTAGTATGTGTCCAGTGATGAATAACTGGACACATACTAGACCATTCAAGACCCACAGTTAGCTGTGGGTCTTGAATGGTGGAATCCATACTAGTAGTCGCTGATAATTAGTGGGCCTCCAGGTAGTGAAAAAGTTGGCTACTGATGACTTTCTCAACTATTTTGAGGGCTGAGGTGATGGATATGTGATTGCTTCCACACATTGGGACATGTACCAGCTATGTTAATCGATTGCAGAGATGATACAGGACCAGAAGATTTTTAGTGTCCAAGTTATTTAGTAAGTTTCTGATGTCTTTTTCTTTAATAATTAGGGGAGACATACGGTGCTCAGATTATAGTATGGTAGGAGGCGATTTCCCTTGGTCGTTAATAGAGGAGTTCGAGGAAAAGAGAGATCTTTGGGTGAAGTAACACTGGTGCCATCAGGATGAGAGAGAGAGATTGAGGGGGGGGGGGGGAAGTGCAGTTGAACAGAAGTGGCATCCAATGGCTTCCATTTGGACAGGAGGCAAGTTTTCTGCTGATGACTGTTTTGCATACTTTGGTTAAAAGTTGGGTGTTCCTAGTCACTGGGCTGAGTGCCTACAGATGAGAGTTTCCCATATGAAGGGAGTCTGATACAACCATATTTGTTTAGGTTGGGATAGTTGGTAAGAGCTGCGGATGATTCGAGGAAAAGCCTCTCATACTTGAATTTGGTGGAGTAAGGTGGTTTTTTCCACTGGATCCCATACCAGGTATCCAGGGCATGGTCTACTAATCCTGAATGGCCTTAGTGGTGGAAACGGATGTAATCTTGGTGCTCTGATATACGGATATTGGCTGTCCTACCTGATTGTCCATAATAACAAAGGTTGCAACTCCAAGGTACCTGGTAAACTCCAGGTAAATCCAGAGTTTGTAGCTTGTCTTGGAGTGGATAAGGGTTGCTAGCTTTCTATGTGGTCTAACTTTTTGTTAGATCTTGTGTGTGATCTTGGCTAACTTTTTCATGGAGACCAAAGGTCTCCATGAAAAAGTTAGCCAAGGTGGTCACAAGATTGTGCTTTTTTTTTTTTATCTCTTGGCTACCTTTTCTGAGACACCAGAGATATAGGAGATGGTGACAGATTTGCTGTAATCTATATTTGGGAGAGGGGGTCGGAACAGTGTGGGTACATGGTGTTAAAATTCTTTGTATTCAGTGAGAAGTGTAGTAATTAACCAAAAAAAGGTGTTTTATTATGTGGGTGAGTTCTGTGTATTGTTATCTGAGCAAATTGATTTTGCCCAGTGCACTAAGGTTTTTATAATTCCAAATTATTGGGGGGGGGGGGGGGTTGTGCTGTGTGTGTTGGTTTTCTGTAGACTGATCAGAGATCCATTTGGCTATCCTGTAACTAGGGTGTCTAAGGAAGGGCAGACTGTTGTGAATGAATTGGATCCTTAGATGTTAGGTGTTCAAATGGGAAAGAGAAAGTGTATAACGTGTTCTTCTGGCATATGACCAAACACATCGTCCATATAGTGTAGCCAAATAGTGGGTTTAAGGGGATGTGAGGAATTTAGGGCATTCTTTCCAAAGGTCTCCATGAAAAAGTTAGTCAAGGGTGCAAAAAGAGGGGAGCCCATGGCAGTACCCTCAAACTATTTGTAGAATTTTTCTTGCCAAACAAAACAGCCCATGTTCATAGTGAACTGACAAAGGACTGAGAAATCAGGAAGAAACTCTGTTTGGATAAGTGCCAAGATGTCCTTAGTGGGACATTTGTGAATAAGGAAGAGACATCGAAACTGACTATTAAGTCAGTGGTGGAGTGTAATGTCTTGTATACTGTACTTAAAATGGGCTGAGTTTCTGATATGTGACAAGGTACTGCCAGTAGTATAGGAAAGCACTTTGGCTAAATGTTCAGCTAGTTGGTAGGTGGGTGAGTCTATACCATCTACAACTGGTCATAGAAATACATCATCTTTATGGATTTTTGGAAGTCCAACAAACTAAAACCCTATAATTCCAGATCCCCCCCCCCCGACACACACACATAAACACCATATCCACACACATAAAGAAAGATTTTTTTTAGTAGTCTACAGATGCTTGTAATCTGTGTGTGGATGTTTAATACCAGTTCCATTCCAACAAGGCACTAGCTTCACCTTACTGTGGAAGCAAATTGGTGCAACACGCTCAGTGCTTGCCAACACCAATGAAGCTATCCGTATGCTGCAAGAGGAGCTCTCCACAATGATGAATCCAAACCTTTGGACAATCCTTAAAGACATCTCGAATGAATTGGTTGCCAAGGAATTCACAAAAATAAAAAGTTTACATATTAAAAAGTTCACCAACACCTCCAAGACTCTCCAAAAACAATGTGATTAATCTATCCACCACCATCCTCGAAACAGATGCCATCAATGCACTCAGCCATGGCCAAAACTTTCCCATCATGCCCAGACACGTACCAGTCAAAGATTTCATGATCCAGATCAAGCTTAGAATATACAACCTTCCCACAGTGAAGCCAACAATATTAGTCTTGATGTAGCTAATGTACTATCACAGGTGAAACCTCCTGCAAGTAATCTGCCCAACAGAGAATATAAAGTCCTTCTACATCTAAGAAATAACAAAAAAATAATATTATTTAAATTAAGGGGATATTAAATCCCACATTGTTTTAAAACCGAATAAGAAACTCAAAGATTGGAATCAGAGAGTTTCATGCCGAATATAGTAAACTATAAAAGTATGCTGGACAACTCGCAGCAAAGGCGGTAAAGTTCTGATCGCTATTCTTAGGTATTTTCCATAATGTAAAAACACATTTCCTAGGAAATGTGTTTTTACATATTATTAAGTACTAATTATTAATAAATTAATAATTAGTAGGTATTAATTTGGTCTAGCTACTCACTGATGAAACCTCAAAAAAGGCTGAAACCGGTCTGGGTAGTGACTTCCCACCATAATGTAATAACAGCATACATTTCCTAGGAAATGTGTTTTTACATTATGGAAAATACCTAAGAATAGCGATCAGAACTTTACTGCCTTTGCTGCAAGCTGTCCGGTATTGTACCACGTGCTAGGGTCACTTGCATTAGCTAACGCTAGTGGTCGCCGATACTTTTATAGTTTACTATATTCGGCATGAAACTCTCTGATTCCAATCTTTGAGTTTCTTATTCGGCTTTAAAACAATGTGGGATTTAATATCCCCTTAATTTAAATAATGTTTATGTCGCCAAAATGAAGCCTATTGGCTCTTTATATTTAAGTAAAAAAATAATAATTCTGAAAGAAGACAAGGCAATGATACTGTCATTTTAAACCGCACAGGCTACTTCTTAAAGATCTTCTTAAAGAACCTTCTTAAAGATCAATCCATATACCGGCTACTAAATTACGACCCCACCCACACCCAGATAACAACAATCCATAGAGTACTAAAAAATGTTACTTCCTGGCCAGCAGACATAACCAACAAACTAAAACCTTATAATTCCAGATTCCCTAATATTTATGGACTTGCAAAAATCTATAAAGATGATGTACCTCTTCGCTCAATTGTAGATAGTATAGACTTACCCACCTACAAATTAGTTAAACATTTAGCTAAAGTGCTTTTCTATGGCAATACCTTGTCACATATCAGAAACTCAGCCCATTTTACGTCCAAAAACAAGACCTCACAGACTGTCAACAATGGTCACTTTTGATATTGCCTCCTTATTCACAATTGTCCCACTGGAAAACACCTTGGCACTTATCCAAGCAGAATTTCCTCTGATATCTCGGTTGTTTTTCAGTTCGCTATGAACTTGGGCTATTTTGTTTCACAAAGAAAATTCTATAACGAAATCAAGGGTACAGTCATGTGCTCCCCTCTTTCCTTGGCTAACTTTTTCATGGACACATTTGAAAACAATGCCCTAAATTCCTCCTCCTCCATCTTAAACCCACTACTTGGCTATGCTATGCATACAATGTGTTTGCAGTTTGGACAAATGGGCAGGACACCTTACACACTTTCCTTTCCCATTTGAACAGCCAACATCCAAGGATCCAATTCATGACAGAAATAGAAAGCAACAACAGTCTGCCCTTCCTAGACACCTTAGTTACCAGACAACCAAATGCATCCCTGAGATTCAGTCTAAAAACCTTAGTCCACCAGGCAAAATTAATATGCTCAGATAACACTGCACTCAACAGAGAACTTGCCACATAAAAAACACTTTTTTTTTGGCCAATGGCCATCAGTTCCCACCAACTACAAAGAATTTTAACACCACATACCTACACCATCCCTCCCTCCTCCCAAACATAGATTACAGAATCTATCACCATCCCCTATATCTGTGGTGTTTCAGAAAAGGTGGCCAAGATATTAAAAAAGCACAATCTTGTGACCACCTATAAACCACACAAAAAGCTAGCAGCCCTTATCTGCTCCACCAAAGACCAGCTACAAACTCTGGATTTACCTGGAGTTTACCAGGTACTCTGCAGTTGCAACCTTTCTTATTAAGAACAAAGTAGGACAGCCAACATCCATATATCAGAGCACCAGGATTACATTCTGAGTAGTTGTAGTGTGTTTCCACCACTACAACTACTCAGAATTATCAGATCATGCCCTGGATACCCGGTACAGGATCCAATGAAAAAAGCCACCTTACTCCACTGAAGCAAATTCAAGTACGATAGGCTTTTATTTGAATCAGCTGCAGCTCTTATCAACTAACCCTATCTAAACAATACGGTTGTATCAGACTATCCTCATATGGGACACCCTCATCCGCAGTCAGTCACAGCCCAACAACCAAGAACACCCAACCGAAGCCAATAGGTGGCATAATTGTAACACTTTAGGTCTTCCTGTATCTCTTATGTTTTTTCATCTTTGTTACTGAAGTACACATCAGAGATTAATACAAGTGTATTAATCCCTGATGATGCCGATTTGACTTTGGCAAAATATAGGAAATAATAAATAATTTTTTTTTTATTAATAAACATGTTAATTTCATTAAACAATATATGATGTTAACTTACAGTGTGATTGCCAAGAAATCAACTTATAGAAATCAACTCGCAAATAAATTATTAAACCACGTACAATAATGGGATGCAACCACTGTTAAGAAATGGCAAATTCACCATCCTCATCTTCTAACTGTATGGTCTTTCCTAGTAGGTGGCCATTCAATATGCCATAAGCTGATTGTATCAGATCTTCTATTTAACACCTTGCCAAACATCTTTCTAATCTTCTTTGATACCTCACTGACCCCACCAGCTCTTATATTAAGAACAACACTAACTCAAAGATAACATTACTGCTCTGTTAGATAAAATAATTTTGAGACACACTTCAGTTTGTAAGCTGATTTTCCCTAGGAATAATGTCAATTAACCTGTTTAAATTCACCATCAATGCAGGCTACATTACATGGCAGAATAAACTGTACAATCAGACTGAAGCAACAACAATGGGCAATCCTATCTCATCAGCTTTTGATTATTTTATGGAACATCAAGAAAACCAACTCTTCAATACTATTTTCCCTCAAACCTTTGAATCTTATTTTGATTCATGGATGATATCTTTGCAGTAATCCCACACAGAGACAAAATTACTACAATTTCTAGATAAAATAACCTCTTTGTGCTTCCAAAATTCACTATCGAATATGAATCTAAAAACAGTCTCTCTCCCTTTTGGATACCTTAATAATCCATATGGAACAAATGGAAAAAGAGCAAATGGGATTTAGAAATAGCAGAAGCACAATAGATGCAATTTTCACATTAAACAGATTCGCAGATCTTATGAGAGACAAAAATAAAATACTCTACTGCTGTTTTATTCACTTCGAACAAGCAAACTCATTAAAATTCTTAAAAAGAAGCAAACTCATTAAAATTCTAGAAAAACGAGGGTTTGACAAATACCTATTAAATTATATCAAGAATTACTATTCAGAAATACAAGCAATACAAGAAATACAAATTTTAATATGCTGAATTGAATTTAAACGGTATTGATGCGAACACAGGTTGATAAGAAAATAACTATTTATTAACTTAAAAGCTAATATTTTGCTGGTATTATATCCAGCATCTTCAGAGCACACAAAGTTTGTTACAAATGTGAGACAACCACAATTCGGTGTAACAGTGGGGGCTAGTATAAGTAATTGCAGCATGCAACACAAGACTAAAGTCTTAATACGCCGCCATCTAAGTTATAATAAAAAAAAATTTAAAAAAAACAGTAGTCCAAAGTTTTGAAAAATAGCAGTCCAAAGTTTGAAAAAAATAAAAGTAAAATAAGTAAATATTAATATGGTCTTAGGATGACTGTCTCCCAAATCTTTGGTAGATTTATACAGCCATACTTGTTAAGGTTTGGAGTATGTTTTAAGGTTTCTGTTGATTCCAGGAACAACCTCTCTGACTTGTAGAAGCTTCTGTGCAGTACTTTTGTTTTTTTCCAATTGATCCTGTATACTGGGGTATCCAAAGCATGGTCTGCCAGACCCGACTTGCAATAACGAAAGTGCCGGATATATTTTTTGTGTTCACTGAGGCGGATGTCTGTCCATAGTAGGCTCGATGATAAGAACAGGGCACTTCATAGACTCCTGGATGTGATAAAGGAGTGAATCTGTCCTTAGGTGAATGGATGAGAGTTGCCAATTTCACATAAGGTAAAATTGGCAACTAAATACAGTGCGCAGTTGGTGTTTGTTAAGCACCCTAGTTATCTTTTTAGATATGCCTTTAATGTATAGGATGGTGATAGTTTTGTTGTAGTCTTCTGTGGTAGATGGTGGCGGCATTGTGAACTTATCATCATTAACCTTAACTAAAGAAGCCACAAGTGCATTAAGTCGTGGACACAATTTTGCCGTTACTTCTAAAAAAGTTCCAAAAACCAAAATAATGGCTTCCATTGAACGTGGAATACACGATCTGCCTCCAGCATAGCCAATAATATTAGATTAGATGTGGCCAATATCCTAATCCATTCTAAGTCTCCCATTACAATAATAACCACATTACAATAACCAAATCAGACAAAGGAAACGCAACTGTAGTAATGGATACAACAGAGTATGAAAGCAAATTGCACACTTCTCCAAGACCAGTCAACATATCAAATTACAAATCGAGATCACACCAACTCACAAAAGAATAAGGTGTGCAAGCTATTGAACAAAGACACTTCCTGAGCTAAAAAAAAAAAAAAGAAAGAAACAGTCAACAAATTCAAACCCTTTCACGTTAAAACACCCAGAATATATGGAGCTCCAAAAATCCACAAACAAGGTACACCTTTACGCCCTATTGTAGATAGGGCTAATAGTCCTACATATAAACTAACTAAACATTTAGCCGAACTACTTGCACAAACAATTCTCCCTCTTTTGTTAAAAATTCTATCCACCTAAAAAGTATTTCAGAAAACCTCCCCTTAAATAGTTGAAACCTAATGATGAGTTTTGATATCACCTCATTATTCACTAATATACCATTGACTGAAATACTTAACTTACTAAATTCACAATTTCCCCTTGATATATTCCAGCTATTTAAATTCACAGTACAGACAGGTTATTTTACATGGAACTGAGAGGAGACATCCACATAGCCTTTAAAGGCTATGTGGAGAAGCGGAGAACTGACCAGAGCTTCTGACCTAATGTCTAATCCTCACCTTCTTGTGGTGCACCCTGTTGGGTATCTACCTGGATACTGAAAGAACGAGGTTGGGCTGGCAATTTGGGATTTAGCCAACCAAATCCTATTCTTATTGGTTAAACCAAAATAAAAAATTATGGTACAACATGACAAAATTTCATGCCGGATGAGACATCGCCTGGTTAAACAAGGCCCCCGTTGTTTTCGCCAGGGAACCAGGGCGAACAGCGAAACGTCAGATACTGGAACAAATCTGAAAACACACCCCAACTCAACATCACCAGAGTTAAAGATCGGTACTATCAACATAAGAAGCCTGAATGGCAAAGAAATCGAGCTAGCTGAGGAATTAGATAAGTACCAGATCGACATAATAGAGGTGACTGAAACAAAAAAAAGACAAAAACTGGTGAGATCTTTCTGAGCAATAAATACAAAATGTTATATTCAGGCAATGACAATCAAGGATAAGGAGTAGCCATAGTATTCAACACAAAATACAAGGCTAATCTTCTTGAATGGCAGTCAGTCTCAAGTAGAGTGATGTGTACAAATATCAGAATGGGGAACTGGACAATGAGAGTATTTGTGCCTATGGTCCCACAGAAGGTTCTACTAAGGTAGAAGTGGAGGAATTTTTTTGAGGCTTTAGAAAAAGCAACTGACACAATGAAAAATGAAAAGTTAATCCTTGTTGGAGATCTAAATAGCAGAGTAGGAAATGATTGTGAGACATACAAAAATATTTTGGGAAAATTTGGAGACAAGAGCAAAGCTAATAATAATGGCAAATATCTGTTGGATTTCTGCTCAGGACATGGACTGGTTATTACTAACACCATGTTCGAACATAAAAATGCACAAATTCACATGGAGAGAAGAGGCAAGGAATAAGAAAAGTCTCATTAACTATGTTATTGTTGATAGTGATGTTTTCTCCCTGGTGCAGGACACCAGAGTGTACAGAAGATTTGAAATTGGAAGTCATTACTATTTAGCCTTGAGCATGATAAAACTGAATTTCATATTGAAAAGAATAACATGTAAAAAAGTTTTAAAGCGAATAAAAGTTGAGCAGCTCTCAGATGTGAACTGTAGACTAAAATACACAAAGATTATTGAAGAAAAAATGAAAAAGTTTGAGAACAGGAATCAAACCATGGAGATTCAGTGGCAAGCCTTGAAGAAGGCCCTGATTGATTCAGCTAAAGAGGCATGTAGTGAAGTTGTCTGCAAGGATAGAAAAATTAGAACTCTATGGTGGACACAGGAAGTTAAAGAGGCAGTGAAGGAAAAGAAGAAAGCATATCAAAAGTTCCTGGCAAATAAGTCAGCTTGTGCTCTTCGAGAATACAGAGACAAATGCTAGAATGCTAAACACTGTGTAAAACTAGCTAAACAAAAGTCATGGGAGGATTTGGCAAGAATATAGAAAAAAATCAGAGAAGAGTGACCAAGTTGGTGAGTGATATAAAAAATGCTCCCTACATTGATAGATTGAGAGCTTGTGGATTGCAGAGATTGGTTGATAGGCGAAGAAGAGGGGATATGATAGAAACATTCAAATTACTAAAAGGTTTTTATAGGATTGATGCAGGGGAAATGTTTCAGCTGTGTGATAGTGATGGAAGAACAAGAGGTCATCTCTGGAAATTAAAGAAGAGTGTGGTTAACAAAGGTGTCAGAACAAGGTTTTTTGCCTGGAGGGTGGTGAATGAGTGGAATTCATTGCCTGACTTAGTTGTGAGCTCTTCGTCTGTAAATGAATTCAAGAAGAGATATGACAGATATTGTTTTGCTAGTTTGGGTCTCCCGCGATGAGTCTACTGACTCCATGGAGATACCCGTAATAATAATAATAATAATAATAAATATCAAGAATATGGCAAAATATTCTGGAGGTTATTGAAGAAGCTTAGGAATGCAGGAAAGAGTACTGTAAAAGGAGTTAGAGATGATAAAGGTGACATGAAAATGGGAGAAAAAGATACCCTTGAAGTATGGAGTAATTACTTTGAAAAACTGCTAAATGAAACAAGCAGTGATGACAGCACAGTGGTAAAAAACACTGACCAGTCATGCAGTCAGGAATACACATTCATACTTGAAGCTGAGGCTTGAAAGGCTTGAAAGACAGCAGGAGTAGATGATATTCGACCAGAAATGCTGAAGTATAGTGGTATAAGAGTCTTACAGTGGCTGCACAGCATAGTTCAGAAAGCCTAAACAGAGGGAGACAAATTCCCAATGGAGTAGAGCTCTAATAGTACTGTCGTGCTTATTTCCCTTGATACTTTCTTAAACTTTAATTTCTTTTGTCTATCACTGTACCTTTATTACTTGTTTGTTTATTTTGCTACAGTTATCTTAGCTCCTCTCTCACATACGCAAGTAAGACACTTATTTCCTATTAAATATTCTTCCCTTAAACTCTTTGCAGTCTCATTGGCCTCTCTGTATTCTAATCATTATCTAATCACACAACAATCTGATAGAGTTCACCCGATAAGTATCAACACATTTATTTTTCACTGCGCCAGCTAATACCTAGGATAGATGGGATTCTTACCCAGGGTGACCCTTTCAGAGTGATACATGATAACTAGATCAAGATTAATCTTATCCCTCCGTTCGCTTATTTCTTTCTCACAGTCGTGGCTTGCTTAAAATATTTGTACACATGGATTTATCCCGCTTAGTTTGTTGATTTTTTTATGAGCGGTAGTTTTGAATTCATAGGACAAAAGCAGATCAGGCAGGTACTTGAATGAAACAATTTAATGAGCTTTAAGGAAATATACAAATACACAATGCAAACATGTTAATATGAATGCTCTCAAGTTAGATTAAAGGTTCTAATTAAATTATACTAATCACACATATTAACTTGCATTGACCACTAATACAATCATCTTTAGCATGAATTCGTAGGCAATCACCATATCAATCTAATACACGTGGCCATGAATTAACACAATAACACACTTCATACATTAAGTTTAGCTTGATCAAAAATCTACTCGGCCTCGTAGGGCAAACAAATCTTAACATGATCTCAGGCCTATGCCTAGTTATAGGCTATTCTCACAGTTCCTTAATTTTAGTCCATTACAAAATATTCTCACAGGGGATTCACTCTCTTCTATAACTGGAAATAGGAATTCAAAGATCTATATTACCATCTCTGTCCTTAACTTCTTTAATTTCTTTCTTGCCTTGTCTGGTCATCAAGGCCTTCAGTATAGTTTCCTAAGAGGATATCTCCCGTTGATCTGTGCGAGTAGAATCTCAGCGGGAAAACTGGGAGGTGACATGGTAACGTTGCCTTGAACAGACGGCTCTATTTGGTTCCTCCGTCGCACGGCAATGCACAGCTATCCTAGTGCACAGATATAGCTTGACCCATTACGAACTCTACGACAGGCGAACCAAATGCCTCCACGACTAGCCAGGAACTTCCTCGACGGCGAGCTCGACCACTGTCCGAGAGATCAGGAACCAGGAATCCAGGAAAAAAAAGCCTGGAAGAACAGACGGCATCTCCGAGCTTCTTTCATCGCACGACAAAGCATAGCCTTCCTAGTCCAAGGAAATAGCTAGCCTCCTTAGGTACACTGCGACAAAAGTCATACCTCCCACGTCCGCCTGGACTTCTCCGTAGGAGCGGGACTCTACCCACGTCCACACTCAGGAAACAAGAACCAAAAAAAGAGAGCGAGTGTCGGATGCTTGACCGTTTTGTTAAATTTTCTCTTCTCGGTAATTCTCGATCTTCGCAATGCGTGCCAACGCGGTCACGTGTTTTCACGCCGATCTCCTTAGCTCCCTCTATTTATTCGCACGTATACCTGTTTTCTCTTCATGGAAGACGCTTAGGTTTCTTTTTCCAGTACTTCTTTCCCTCCTTTCTTACAGGACAGCAAAAGTGACCCTTGAACCCTGACTCATAGGCTTTGCTATTTTAGTACAAGAGACTGGTCTTTTCAAGTGGATTTGCCAGCTTACATGGATCTCTATATCTGGCTCACACTTAATACAGATTATATATAAAAGCTCATTATACAATTTTATACAATTCCTAAATTTTAATTGTTTTGCACTTGTAAACAGCTTACACTTATCCTATTGCCAACGTTCCATATTCTCTGCTCAAGTTGGATTAAAGTTGTGACCTGAATATTTTATAATAAACATTTCATAACTTATTCAGGACACAACGGTACCCATATACAAAAAGGGAAATAAAACTGAATGTGAGAATTACAGAGGTATTTCCCTACTGAGTGTTCCTGGCAAGTGCTCAGTGACTACAGAACTATAAGCATACTCTCACATGCCTTCAAAGTACTGCTACGAATATTAAATCAAAGATTGTATAATAGAGTGGAGTATTTTCTGGGGGATGATCAATTTGGATTTAGAAAAGCCAGAGGAACCAGAGATGCAACTGGAGTAATGAGGACCATATGCGAAAGGAATATAGAAGTAAATAAAGAAGTTTATATTTGTTTCATCGACCTTGGAAAAGCATTTGACATGGTGAAATGGGAAAATCTGATGGAAATATTATGCAAAATAGGTTTAGATTGGAGAGACCGAAGGTTAATAGCTGAATTAGATATGAACCAGACAGCCATAATAAAGACAAAAAGTAGGAAAAACTAAAAAATGTGTGATATGCAGAGGTGTAAGACAGGGATGCTGCCTGTCACCAACACTCTTCAATATGTTTGCAGAAGAAATCATAAAAGAAGCATTTTATGAAGAGGAAAGTGGAATCACTATTGGAGGAAGAACAATACAAAATATTAGATTTGCAGATGATTAAGCAATATTAGCTAATACCGAAGATGAACTACAACACCTAATGCAAAAATTTGAACATATATGCAAAAAATATGGTATGCAAATTAACGCAAAGAAAATAAAAGTGATGAGAGTCTCCAGGAAACCAGGAAGTATCAAGGTGATGATGAATGGAGAAAGTGTAGAGCAAGTGAGACAATACAAATACCTTGGTAGTATGATACAAGAAAATGGAAAATGTGACATGGAAATAAAAGAAAGAATTAACAAAGGAAAATATGCTTTTTATAACAAGAAAAATTTGTTTATTAATAAAATGAATAAAAATCTAAAGAAAAAGCTTATTAAGTGCTATATTTGGAGTATGACCTTATATGGGTCAGAAACATGGACAATTAGGAAGAAAGAAGCTAAAAGGTTGGAGGCATTTGAAATGTGGTTATGGAGAAGAATGGAGAAAATAAAGTGGACTGAAAAAAATCACCAATGAAGAAGTATTACAAAGAGTTGAAGAAGAAAGGAATTTACTAAAGACCATAAGAAGAAGAAGAAGAAGAAAGCATAATTGGATTGGACATGTATTAAGAGGAGACAGCCTACTGAAAAGAATGATAGAAGGGAAAATTGAAGAAAAGCGACCAAGAGGAAGAAGACGACTAACGATGATATAATGGGAACAAGAAGATATCAGGAAATGAAGGAGAAAGCAAGAGACAGAAGAAATTGGGGGAAGAGAATCTGCTGAGTTATAACATTGGACCTGTCAAGAGACAGAACACTAATGATGATGATGATAATAGAAATGCAATAGAAGTGCATTACTACTGTACCACTGAGTGAAGATTTGGTCTCTTATAGTATGTTTGGCGTAATCTGGAAGGACATCACCCATATATGTTAGAAAAGGTGGGGGGGGGGGGGACAGGAGACTGAAAGCAGAAAGTTTGCTCTGAAGGTCAAACATGGTAGAAGGTACTTCAGGCCTACAATGAGCAATCTGAGATGGTGATGTTCCAGTGGGCGATGAATGTCATCTAACACTTAGCTAAGGGTACAATTGTTGTCATCTCCAAAAAGGGAAGGTACACTTTTATGGCAGTCAGAACCCTATATCTATGATCAGACTCTGCTGTAGGAAGGTAGAACGATTTGGCTAGGAAGAACTATATCTTGCACGACACCAGCACATTATTATCTGATCTGTCTATGACTCTCTGCTCCATGATACTATCTAAAAGAATCTAAAAAAATTGCAAATCAAAATACTTGCCTAACAAAAATACACAATTCTCCCCTCACCGCTACTCAACTGGTATAGGCAACTAAAATATTGCCTGATGTAAGAACATTTTTATCTTGTAAGAAAAAAGTATAGATGTCAGTAATTTTGAATGAAAATATAAATAAAGTTAGATGTATCCTTCAACTAAACATTGAACATTTACTTTGTAATCACAGTAAATATTAATGAGATGTCTAATGTTTCAGCTATTCTATGTTCATGCATATTGAAGAAAATAGGTGAGAAAAATGGATTATGCTATCAAAGATTTCCATTATAGACATATCTAATAGATGTATCATGACTAACAAAATATATCTAACAAACAATATTAAAGAAATGAAATACCAGACACTGATTCCAGTTCCCCAACATATTGAACTGTTCCAAATTCTTTATCGCATAAAATCCGTGATCCAACTGCAAAAGATAATGGCTCTGTGTCCTTCATGCTTTATACTGAAACACGATCTAGTTGAATCATTTTAAATTTATATCAATGAAACAGTCATGAATTATTACGAAGATATTTTTGTAGAATATATTGAAAATATAATAATTTTTTAGAGCACAATTATTATAATACAGAACTGCAATTATTAGAAACAGTGTCCTCCAGGATTGCTTTTCATTTATATGTTCCTTCCTTGAGTACAGACTTATTATGAATGCACATTCAAGTATTCATGAATTATTCCATTTCAAAACAATTAAGTGCATTTATAATAGTCCCATTAATGTTCTGCTAAAAATGCAGTCACTAACATTACACATAAATAAAAATAATCTGCTTAGGATTCATATTTAGAACAAACTATTAGTACCAACTTCTTTTCAACCTGCTACTTGTTTATCCTCTGAATCACTCTCTACAGTCATCTACAGTCTAAATTCTTGGCCTGTAGAAGGCAGAATACTTTTGTATGCTAAGTAGCAATTACTACAGTTCTAACAAATCAGCTTTAGTTATATTTTATAATTAATCACTCTGTAATGATTATATATAATGAAAGTTGATTTGCTACAAATAAAAAATGATAAAATAAATTAACATTTACAACTAATTTAATAAATTTTTGAAAATGACAATTTGTGTGCCTGGAGGAGTTGTAAGGTGTTAGACGGGTTGAGGACTAGGATTCAGAAATGAGTTGATGATAGTATTCTTTATGATGTTTATTCAAATTAAGTGGATATCGAATCCAACATTATTTCTTAGCCGAATAAGAAACTCAAAGATAGAAAATCTATCTAAGAGTTTCATGCCGAATATAGAACACTAAAAGTTCACCGAAGTGAAACCTATTGGCTCTTTATCTCAGTTCTTTATGATGGTTGATCAGCCTGGGTTTGTTAGGGGAGATCATGCTTTAGCACTCTGCTTCTTTATTATTACGTGACACTTCCAGGGAGTTCAAGGACTCATCGTGGGAGGGCACACTACTCTACTTCGCTCAATACATCTCATCCTCTCCACTATAATAAATTTAGTTTAATTCTTTATCCAAGTATAAGCAAACAAAGTCTGCGCCTGAAAATATCTTCAGGACTGAGGTATGGTGGTACATCCCTTGGCAACTCATAGCAAAAGTGAACAAAGCTCTCATCACTCCTTGTCTAAATATCTCCCATAATGCAAAGCACATCTCCTCGCGGACATGTATACTGCTATGCATTAAGGGAAGGGCCACTACCCAGACTGGTTTTGACCGTTATTAGGTCTCGTCAGTGGGAGGCAGACCCAGAGTGGTGATACTAAGGCAGAAGCAATGGAGAGGTCATATTACCAAGACAAGTTGCCAACCGATGTACCACCTTATTATTAAATTACTCTGGATTTAGAGAAAGATATTGGAAGTTTATTTTGCACTTGGTTAGACTATAATAAATTTAGTTTAATCCTTTATCCAAGTGTAAGCAAACAAAGTCTGCCCCTGAAAATATCTTCAGGACAGAGGTAAAGTGGTACATCCTTTGGCAACTCATAGCAAAGGGAGATATTTAGACAAGGAGTGATGAGAGCTTTGTTCACCTTTGCTATGAGTAGCCAAGGGATGGACCACCTTACCTCAGTCCTGAAGATATTTTCAGGACTGAGTGGTGCAGACTTTGTTTGCACCACTCAAGACAGGTGCAGACTTTGTTTGCTTACACTTGGATAAAGGATTAAACTAAATTTATTATAGTCCAACCAAGTGCAAAATAAACTTCCAACATCCTCTTCACTACTACTTAATTCTCCAACTGTGACACAACTATCACAAATGGCATCTATCGATCTATTGCCCATCATAATCACTAACAACAGTATTTTTGTCTGTAAATAGCGTGTGTTCAGAAGGTCAATTTGTCTGTACGCAGGATGAAAAACCCTACTTTCCAGAGAAAAACCCTGCTACCACCGTATGAGATCGGCTAATTCACCTTTAACTGAAAAAGCCCATATAAGGATTTCCCATCGTTACGACGAGAATTGAACCCAGGTGTTTTCCAATCGAAAGTCACAATTCCGCTGTTCTTCCAATTGCACTACGGCAACAAGGTGACAAATTCACTGGATAATGCAGATGCACATAGTAGTGTACTTGGATTTTACAAAGGCCTATGATAGACTGCCACATGACAAGCTGGTAACTAAATTGAAATAGATGGGATTAAATAAAAGACTAATGAGTTGGATAGCCGACTGGCTAACAGATAGGTATCAGCAGATTGTGTATGGAGGAATGATATCCCAAAAGAGGAAGGTCACTAGTGGAGTACCACAGGGATCTGTTTTGGGATTATTATTGTTTAACTTGTATATCAATATGGAGTGGCTTAATTGGAGATATGCAGCTGTTTATCAATGATTCCAAGTTGGGAAGTAGTAGGAGAGGTAGAGTAGATGTTGTGGTTGCAGGAGGATCTCAATAGACTATGTAAGTAGGCAAGCTATCAGTTTAATCTTGCAAAGTGCAAGGTTTTGAAATTTGGTAGACAAGGTTGGAAAACAAAGTATACAATTAATGAGGAAATTTTGAACGAGGTGGAAGAGATTACAGATATGAGAGTGATGGTGGACAAAGACTTGAAGTTTCGAAGTTACATTGCTAAAATTATTAGAACACTGCAACAGTTATAGCAATAATGAGGAGGACTGACATCTTCTACATGTCAGTCCTCCTTTATGATTATGTATTTAAGTTGATGCGTTAGTACAAGTTTAAGCCGCTTTGCCTGTCACTATTATTGTGCTACTGCACAACGCTATTGCACAGTTGAAAGGCAACATTTCACATAACCTTTTTAGTGAATTTTCTTTCAGCCTACTTCAGTTGCATGTGTGTAACATATTTTTAGAAATGGAAGGAAATAATGTACATTACCACCATATTTTGCTTTTTTATTTTAAAAAAGGCAAACGAGCTGCGGAAGCCCATAAAAAAATATGCAGCGTATATGGGGATGGTGCCTTACCAGAATACGTATGCCAAAAGTGGTTTGCCAAATTCCATTCTGGAGATTTCAACGTCAGTGATGCGCCTTGTGCCAGTTGCCTGACTGAGGTTGATTCGAGTGTTGCGAAGGATATCGTCGACAAAAATCCGTCACAAACAGTGCAGGAGATTGCTGCAATACTGAACATATCCCATACAAGCATTGAAAACCATTTGCACAAGCTGGGATATGTTTCAAAACTCAATGTTTAGGTGCCGCATGAATTGACTGAGGACAATATGACTGATCACATATCCATCTGTGATTCGCTGTGACGTCACCAAGAAAACAATCCTTTTTTGAAGCGGATGATTATGGGAGATGAAAAATGGGTCGTGCATGATAACATGGTACATAAAAGATCGTGGGGACACAAGAGCAAACTGCCGCAAACAACCTCAAAAGTGGGATTGCACCCAAAGAAGATCATGCTCTCTGCGTGGTGGGATTATAAAGGTGTTACCGTCAGGCATATTGATTGATTCAACTGTCTATTGCTCACAGCTAATGGCCCATGCAATTAGCACAAAACATCCTGAATTGGCAAAGCAGAAAGGAGTTGTCTTTCATCATGACAACAGACCCCACACATTGTTAACAACCTGGAATAAACTGTTACGTCTGGGCTGGGATGTTTTGCCACATCCTCCGTATTCACCAGACCTGGCACCTTCCGATTACCACTTATTCGATCGTTGCAGAATTCTCTGAACGAGAAAACCTTCGCTAATGAGGAAGCTGTCAAAAGACACCTGGATCAGTTTATGAATGCAGCATAATGAAGTTGGTGGACAGATGGCAAGAGGTCATTGATAAAGAGGGTCAATATATAGCTGATTAATACATATTATATATATTAAATAAAATGTGTTTCATTCCACCCTGAAAAAAAGAACTTATTTGCCAACCCAATATAAGCTCTCATCAGGCTATATATGGGATACTGTGCACAGATTTGATGATGTATTGGAAAGGATCCAGAGAAGGTTAATGAAGTGTCAGGTCTATGGAATGCTAGATATGAGGAGAGATTGAGAGAATGCAACATGCAGAGATTTGTGAATAGAAGATGGAGAGGGTATACCACTGAGACATCAAAAAGTTGGTGAGGGATTGTTATCCGATTAATGCTGAGGAGATTTTTCATAGAGTATAGGGAGACAAGGGTAGAACAAGAGGCCAAGGTGGGAGCAGGAGGGTGGCAGGTTCCTCGCAAGGGAGTAATTGGTGAGTGGAATGCATTGCCTGAAAGTGTGTTGAATGCATAAACTGTGAATGAGTTTAAGACACAGTTCGATTATCTTTTTGCATGAGAGAGTATGGAGTTCTATGACTGCATGTAATTCAGATGTTAATAACAACATATCCACAGGGATAATTTTTTTTTTTTTTTTGGGGGGGGGGGTTGCCTTTAAGCTTGCACAGCCAATTTCTTTCCACACACATTTCTATTTGACAGTGGCTTAAGTTGATTTTAGGTAATGCACCAATATCATAAATAGATAGGTCACTTATATGAAATCCTATGATAATGTACAGTTAAATCTAGGGATACATTAGTTGGCCTTATATAGCAGTAAAGAGCATATGGTGATAAAAATATGCATGTATATTATTATTATTACCACCCCAAGACTGGAGTCAAAGACTCATCCGGGAGGTCCTTTTATCACACACACAGCTCATCATACCGTGTTTTAAACACAATGAAACTCTTTGCAGACACCACATTCTCAGGCAAGGCATTCCAATCATTCACAACTCTGCACAAAAAAAACCTGTCTCTCACTCCCCTACTCACACCCTCTTTATACAGTTTCCAGAGATGACCTCAGGTTCTCCCCTGATCTCTCACTATTCTCTGTAAACTATAATCTATAACCCCTTACCAACTTGTAGGTCTCTAATCATATCTCCCCTATTCCTCCTGTCCAACAGACTCTGCAAATTACATCTCCTCAATCTTTCCTCACACTCGACATTCCAGAGGTCAGAAACTACCTTAGTCAGTCTCCTTTGGACCCTTTCCAACATCTCTTCATCCTTCTGAAAATCCGGTGACCAAATCTGGATACAATAATCCATGTGTGGCCTAATCAAAGCCTTATACAACGGAACAAGAATCTCCCTACTTCTACACGTTTCCTCCGCATCATTCCCAGAAGTCTTTGTGTTGTCTTCACAATTTTGGCGATGTGTCCCCTAAATTTTAGATCCTTATCCACTATCACCCCCAGATCTCTTATTTCCTCTGCCTCGAACAATATATTCTCACCAAGCATAAATTCTGCATCCCATCTTTTTTTCCAAATTTTAAAACCTTACATTTTGTAACATTGAATTCGCATCCCCATTTCCGTGCCCAATCACTCAATCTATTCAAGTCTTCCTGTAAGGCCACAACATCTTCACTACACTTCATGGTTCGTCCCAACTTTGCATCATCTGCAAACAACTGAATATCTCCATCCAAATCTTTGCCAATATCATTAATATACAAGTTAAATAGTAATGGTCCTAAAACAGACCCCTGAGGCACTCCACTAGTGACTTTCCTTTTCCCGGATATCGCACCCCCATACACAACTTGTTGATACCTATCAGATAGCCAGTCTCCAATTCAATGCACTAATCTAATATCCAACACCATCTGCTCTAGTTTGACTGTCAACTTATCATGAGGTACTTTATCAAAAGCTTTTGCAAAATCCAAGTATATTACTGTGTATCCTTCTCCTCTGTCCAAGGAAGCAGTCACTTTATCGTAATAAGTAAGTAGATTACAAAAACATGACCTCCCTTTAGCAAATCCATGCTGTCCATCAAAGATAATACCATTGTTATCAACCCAACTCTGGATCCTAGTTCTCACAAGCTTCTCCAACAACTTAACCACAACACCTGACACAGAGATAGGCCTATAGGTGGATGCTTGAGTTCGATCACCTCCTTTATGAAGTGGCACAATCTTGCCCTCCTTCCACTCTTTAGGAACTTGACCAAGTGTGAGACTCGTATTAAAAAAATATGTCAAGGCAGGTGTCAACTCCCTGGCACATTCTTTCAGAATACGTGGTGATATATTATCAAGTCCCACAGCCTTATTAAAATCTATTTTACTCAACTCTCCATACACCCCTTGCTTACCTATAGTCAGTCTCTCCTCCCCATCATCATTAACTCCTCTCAATCCTTCCATGAAGTCACATTCACAAGATTGAAAGATCTTTATGAACTGCTCATTAAGTATCTCCATCACACATTCTACATCAGCTGTCTTTATACCATTTTCTCTAATCAATGTCATCCTTCCATAATTATTCTTTCTTTTGCTGGCTACATATCAAAAGAGCTCCTTAAGATTCTTTTTGGCTTCATTAGCCAACTGCTGTTCATACCTCTCTTTAGCTACCCTCACCAACCAAGTCACCCTCATGGAATTGGTTATTTCCACTTCTCTTATGCTGCCTCCACAATGCCATTTTTCTCTGTATCGCATGCTTAATCTCTTTATTCATCCATCTCACACTCACCTCATTTAACCTTCTCACCCTTGGAATACATTTAGACATTGCATCTACTAAACATTTTATGAAAATCCCCCAAGCTGCAATGATCTCTTTTCCAGCTAACTCCTCATTCCACGCTACACCCGCCAGCTGTCTCCTGAGCTCTTCATAATCACCCCCTTGTAGTTCAACATACACCCTTTCTCACAGAGGTCCTCGCACTGCTGGCAACCACCCAGGTAATCACCTCATGGTCACTCTCACCAATTGGTGGATGATTTGACACCTCATTTATAATTACATCCTCTGATGAGATGACCAAATCCAAGACCCTCAATCCTCGTGTGCCCTTTGTTACATACTGTTGCATTCAAAAACAGGGAATGCCCAGTACTGATTTCAACACTATACTTTTTTTTAACTGTGAATGTATTATTTGAAATATTACTATTATATACTTTCATCACCTGACATAAATGTCAGGTGATGAGAGTATATAATAGTAATGTTTTTTTATTCACTTCTACATAGAGAATAAAATCTAAAGATTGTATAAAAAAAAAAAAAAACCAAAAGAAGAATACTGGCAGAGCTAGAGAGAAGCTAAATTGGTGGAAAAGGATCTCGGCCTTACATATCATGAGGCACAAAAAAGGATGAATACACAGAATAATGCTGAAAAAAAGAAAAAAAGTGCGAAATACTCATACCAGTGTCCTAATTGCTCCCTCAGCTTGCACTTACAAGTTTTCTTATTGTTTTTGATGGAGAAGAACAGTCTCCTAAATTTCAGGAAGTTTCTTGCAGCCAAATTTACTTCAATCAGGAACATTCTGTAGAGGACGTGCTAATATCTAAGACAGTCGCCTTTCACTTCTGAAGCAGTCTTTTAAATGGAGTGTGCAATAAAATGGAGTAGTTTTTCCATCTTATTATTATTACCACAAGACCTCATGGAATCAAAGACTCATCCGGGAGGTCCTTTTATCACACACACACATCTCATCATACCGTGTCTTAAACACACTCAAACTCCTTGCAGACACCACACTCTCAAGTAAGGTATTCCAATCATTCACAACTCTGTACGTAAAAAACCTGCCTCTCACTCCCCTACTCACACCCTCTTTATACAGTTTCCAGGGATGACCTCTGGTTCTCCCCTGATCTCTCACTATTCTCTGTAAAACTTCTCCACCATTGATCCTATAACAACCTCTTACCAATTTGTAGGGTCCAATTTATTGCACAAATGGTGTAAGGTAATATCTACTAGTTTGCTTTTTTCACTTTGTAATAAATATGGGTTTTGTGTTCTCTTCTTTTGGCTGCAGATCTACAAGATTTCCCCAACAGACAAGTTTGCATTGGCAATAGATTGGCTGGTATGGTTAGATGAATGGTTAACGTACCTGCTCTTCAGCCAATAGGCTGTTGGTTCAAATATCCCCACGGGCATGGCTGTTTGTGATTATCTATATGGAAGATAAATTTCTTTGCCTGGGTTAAACAGGGCACGAGAACATTACATCACAGCGTGTATGCATTCCCATCCATTGCAACTTCCCACACAGTCAACATCAACTGGTGTTACTAGAAATTGGTATGACACTACTTATACCAAGATCCTTTCCATGACTGTGTTGGAATTTCAAAAAAGCAAACTGGAGAAATTTTGCAAAAGAAGTGGATAAATGTGTTCGTTGGATACCTGTTAGTTACGGAGTACAAGAGATTCGTAGGAGCAATCATATCGACTGTGAAAAAATATATCCTTAGAGGTTACAGAAAAGATTATGTCTCTGGATGGAATGAAGAGAGTGAAAATCTTTATAGAGAGTTCCTCAAAAGTGAAGATCCTGAAATAGCAGATGAATTACTAAATAGTCTGAACTCATCTTGAAAAACAATATGGATTGACTTCAAATGATCAAGTAGAAAAGCTTGGATTCTTCTCAAAAACTATACACAACTAATCTACCTAAAAGAAAAAGCATAACGATCTTCCCTGAGAAAACAGCTAAACATATCGTTAATATGTCAAGGGCATCTAGGGATCATGAACATACCAAGAAAGTTAAGAAAGAAATTAGATCATTAAAAACAAATGATCCTGTTGTTTCACAATATGCCTCAATCTTTACTTTAGATGAAGTAAAAGCCATCATAAAGGTCGTCAGAGCAGGCAAGACCCCAGGCTTCGACAGTATCCATCCTGTATTACTGATTAATAGTGGGTCAAATAATATAAAATGACTTTTTGAATTCTTTTTTGATATATCATTGACTGGTCAACTATCTAGCCAGTTTAAGGAGTCAAAAACAGTTCCTATTCCTAAACCTGGAAAACTGTCTCAGTGGGAAAAAAGTTACAGACCTATTGCTTTATTGAGTTGCACCTATAAAACGTTAGAATGTCTTCTGTACAACAGATTGTCCATACCAATCATGTAGCAAATCTCGAGTGAACAAGATGGTTTTAGAGAAAAACGTGGTTGCTGTGATCAAGCGCCAACTTTAACATCATACATAGAAGTTGGATTCCAGAAGCAAGAAAAAACATCAACTGTCTTCCTGGATCTAACAGCTGCCTATGACGCAGTATGGCATGAAGGTCTTATGTACAAATTTCTTAATATTGTCCCATGTAAACGGACTGCGTACTTAATTTCCTCTATGCTCATGGAACATTTCTTTCAATTTATATTAGGAAATAAAATGTCCCTACAACGAAAACTTAATAATGATCTTCCACAAGGGTCAGTATTGGCACCCATACTTTATAATCTATACACATACAACCTGCTCACCACAATCTCATCTAAGTTCTGTTATGCGCTGATGATGCTGTAATTGCCATTACCATTCGATAAAAATATGAGGCAGGCAGAAGAGGTACTTTGAAAAGATCTGAATACAATAGTGAATATTACAAAAAATGGAGGCTCCAGTTCAACCCAGACAAAACAGAAGTATCAAGCTTTCACCTTAATAATCACATGGCAGATGTCACTTTGCATATATGCTTTGAAGGATACTTACATCATCAAATTCCTGCCGTGTACCCTCAAAGGGTGTACAGGATATGATAGTACTACATGAAAAAATTACATCATTACTAACTTCCTATCTACAATTTTCCTCCAAATCAGTCTGTTACTTGTCAAGACTGTAACATTATCAGATCTTATATTTCTATCATCTAAGGCACTTTGTACCGTATCAATCCACCTATATCTTGGTGTTCCTCTGGGTCATTTTCCTGCCAACCTGGCAGAGAACACTTGTTTTGCTAATCTTTCCTCTCCCATTCTATTTAAGTGACCATACCATCTGAGATTAGCTCTGCTAACGCATTCCTGGATGTTGACAATGTCAAGCTCTTTCCTAATATCCACATTTTTAATATAATATCGCCATTTATGCCATTTGTTCACGCCTCTAATCTTTCTCAGGAATCTCATATCTGCGGTCTCTAGTCATTGGTCAAGTGTTTTACTTCTGAAGCAGCTCTCAGATCCATAAGTTAAAACTGGCTTGAACACTGTCTTGTATACAGCTAATTTAGTGTTCCGACTAATTTCTCTCTTATTCCATATGAACTTATTCAATTGACTTCCCACCATACCAGCTTTGCTGATTCTGTTGTCTGTTTCTAAATTTAATTTACCATCTTCAGTAAAAATCGTGCCTAAGTAGATGAAATGTTTTACTTGTTCCACAGATTCTCCATTCATAACACAGTTGACATTTTCAATGATTCTGCCTATTTTCATTGTCTTTGTCTTTTTATTGCTGACCTTCATACCATATTTATTCAACAGCTATTCAATTTTGTCAGAGAATCTTGCAAACTTGTAGCGGATTTATTTAGAAGTATAACATCATCCGCATAAAGAAGCAAAGAGCTGACATTAACATCTCCAATTTTGATATCAGGTTTAATACCACTTTCCTTCATAATGTGATCCATATAGATAATGAATATCAGAGGGGATAATGTACATCCTTGTCTCACACCAGATTTAACATTAAACCATCTTCCTGTACTTCCTTCAATTCTAACTGCTGACTTACAACTCAAATAAAGACTAAGTATTGCTTGATACAATGCCCCATTGACACCATATAACTGCAGCATATTGAATAGCTTTTCTCTTGGCACTTTGTTATATGCCTTTTCCAAATCAACAAAACTTAAATACAGATCTTTGTTATATTCCCATGCTTTCTCGACTATTTGTCGTAAAGTGAAGATCTGATCCTGACAACCTCTATTTGGCCTGAATCCAGCTTGTTCTTCACCCAGCTTTTCTTCCACAATTCTTCTCAACCGTTTCTCAAGTATACTTGCATAGATCTTGCCAGGAACACTCAGTAGGGAAATATCTCTGTAATTCTCACATTCAGTTTTATTTCCCTTTTTATATATGGGTACTATGACAGCTCTACTCCAATCATTGGGAATTCATCCCTCTGTCCAGGCTTTCTGAACTATGCAGTGCAGTCACTGTAAGACTTTTATACAACCATACTTCAGCATGTCTGGTCGAATATCATCTACTCCTGCTGCCTTTCCACATTTCAAGCCTTTGATGGCTTTTTCTACTTCAAGTATGGGTATGTATTCCTGACTGCATGCCTGGTCAGTGTTTTTTACCACTGTGCTGTCCTGACTGCTTGTTTCATTTAGCAGTTTTTCAAAGTAATTACTCCATACTTCAAGGATATCTTTTTCTTCTGTTTTCATGTCACCTCTATCATCTCTAACTCCTTTTACAGCACTCTTTCCTCCATTCCTAAGCGTCTTCAACAACCTCCAGAATATTTTGCCACCTTCTTGATACTGATTTTCTATATTCTTGCCAAAGTCCTCCCATGACTTTTGTTTAGCTAGTTTTACACACTGTTAGCTTTCTTACATTTGTCTCTGTATTCTGTAAGAGTAAAAGCTGACTTATTTGCCAGGAACTTTTGGTATGCTTTCTTCATTTCCTTCACTGCCTCTTTAACTTCCTGTGTCCACCAGGGAGTTCTGATTTTTTTTATCCTTGCACACAACCTCACCACATGCCTCTCTGGCAGAATCAATCAATGTTTTCTTCAGTTTGCCACTGAATCTCCAAGGTTTGATTCCTGTTCTCAAACTCTTTCATTTTCTTTTCAATAATCTTTCTGTATTTTAGTCTACAGTTCACATCTGAGAGCTGCTCAACTTTTATTTGCTTTAAAATAAAGCAAAAAATAAAAAAAAAGCAAATAAGGCTGGCTTGTGGCGGCCAAGCGTTCATAGCGACGTCGCTTTTTGATCCTTCGATGTTGGCTCTTCCTATTATTGCGAAGCAGAATTCGCCAAGCGTTGGATTGTTCACCCACTAATAGGGAACGTGAGCTGGGTTTAGACCATCGTGAGACAGGTTAGTTTTACCCTACTGATGACCAAGTAGAGGAAATAAGAGATCTGGGAGTGATAGTGGATAAGGATCTAAAATTTAGGGGACACATCGCCAAAATTGTGAAAACAACACAAAGACTTCTGGGAATGATGCGGAGGAAACGTGTAGAAGTAGGGAGATTCTTGTTCCGTTGTATAAGGCTTTGATTAGGCCACACATGGACTATTGTATCCAGATTTGGTCACCGGATTTTCAGAAGGATGAAGAGATGTTGGAAAGGGTCCAAAGAAGACTGACTAAGGTAGTTTCTGACCTCTGGAATGTCGAGTATGAGGAAAGATTGAAAAGATATAATTTGCAGAGTCTAGTGGAAAGAAGGAAGAGGGGAGATATGATAGAGACCTACAAGTTGGTAAGGGGTTGTTATAGGATCAATGGTGGAGAAGTTCTACAGAGAATAGTGGGAGATCAGGGGAGAACCAGAGGTCATCCCTGGAAACTGTATAAAGAGGGTGTGAGTAGGGGAGTGAGAGGCAGGTTTTTTTCGTGCAGAGTTGTGAATGATTGGAATGCCTTGCCTTAGAGTGTGGTGTCTGCGAGGAGTTTGAATGTGTTTAAGACCCGGTATGATGAAATGTGTGTGAGATAAAAGGACCTCCTAGATGAGTCTTTGACTCCATGAGGTCTTGTTTAATAATTATAATAATAATAATAATAATAATAAAACTTTCTTACATGATATTCTTTTCAATATGAAATTCAATTTTATCCTGTTCAAGACTAAATAGTGATCACTTCCAATTTCAAATCCTCTGTACACTCTGGTGTCCTGCACTAGGGAGAAAACATCAATCAACAATAACATAGTCAATGAGACTTTTCTTATTCCTAGCCTCTTCTCCCCATGTGAATTTGTGCACATTTTTATGTTGGAACATGGTGTTAGTAATAACCAGTCCATGTCCTCAGCAGAAATCCAACAGGTAATTGCCATTATTATTAGTTTTGCTCTTTTCTCCAAATTTTCCCAAAATATTTTTGTATGTCTCACAATCATTTCCTACTCTCCTATTTAGATCCCCAACAAGGACCAACTTTTCCTTTTCATTGTGTCAGTTGCTTTTTCTAAATCATCAAAAAATTCCTCCACTTCTACCTTAGTAGAACCGTCTGTGGGACCAGAGGCACAAATAAGTCTCATTGTCCAGTTCCCCATTCTCATATTTGTCCACATTACTCTACTTGAGACTGACTGCCATTCAAGAAGATTAGCCTCGTATTTTGTGTTGAATACTATGGCTACTCCTTCTTTTCTTAGATTGTCATTTCCTGAATATAACATTTTGTATTTATTTCTCAGAAAGATCTCACCAGTTTTGGCCTTTTTTGTTTCAGTCACCCCTATTATGTTGATCTCGTACTTATCTAATTCCTCAGCTAGCTCCATTTCTTTGCCATTCAGGCTTCTTACGTTGATAGTACCGATCTTTAACTCTGGTGATGTTGAGTTGGGGTTTGTTTTCAGATTTGTTCCAGTAGATGACTTTTTGCTGTTCGCCCTGGTTCACTGGCGAAAACAACGGGGCCTTGTTTAACCAGGCGATGTCCCATCCGGCATGAAATTTTGTCATGTTGTACCATCATTTTTTTATTTTGGTTTAACCAATAAGAATACAATTTGGTCAGCTAAATCCCAAATTGCCAGCCCATACTCGTTCGTTCAGTATCAAAGTAGATACCCAACAGGGTGCACCACGAGAAGGTGAGGATTGGACATTAGGTTAGAAGCCCTGGTCGGTTCTCCGCATTCCTTTAAAGGCTATGTGGAGGTCTCCTCTCAGTTATACAGCTTTGACCCTTAACCACCCCAAGGTTGCTTACTACAACATAATAAGTTTCCAAAGTATTTGAGCATGACATTGGACAGCATACTCTCTTATAAGCAACACCTAACAAACATTGCTGCTAAGTTAAGAATCCATAAGAATATAATACAAAACTAACAGGCACGACATGGGGAGCAACAGTCGATAATCTATGGTTCACAGCTCTCAGTCTAGTTTTCTCTGTTGCCAAATATTGTTCGCCAGTGTGGCTAAATAGCATACATGTTAAACTTGTTGATAACCAGATAATTATACAATGAGGCTGATTTCTGACGCAATCAAATCAACACCCACCCACTCACACACACACTGGCTCCTGGCAACATTGTTACACCAAGTCTGCGCAGGGCTAAAGCTCTCTTACACAATTATAAGAAAATCCTGGATAACACAGCCCTGCCAATACACTTAGATCTCCCAGATTTAAGTACACAACAACTGAGATCGAGACATCTACCACTACAATTAGCCCAACAACTATTACAATTTAACTTCGACCTGAAGTAAAAGTGGCAAGAACAGTGAAAGAGCCAGACAGATGATATTACAAAATTTTTTCTCAACAAATTACAAAAAAGTTTTAATGCTTGCTCTAACCTTCCATGAAAATTTTGGACTCAGCTTAAAAGAATACGAATTGGTCACGGTGTACGTGCAGATATGATATTTAAATGGGGGTCAATGACTGTCCTGTCCCCACATTGTGATTGTGGAACTCAAAGAGAAACTGTGGACCATATTGTGACCCAATGTTATCTTAGAGCATATTCAGGAGACAAATCGGACTTTTTAAGTGCTACTCTCGAAGCTATGAACTATTTGACTAATATGGATATAACCTTTTAATTTTATTGGTTTTTAAAATGACAGTGTATTGTACTGCATGTTTTGTTATTTATGTCATATGAATAAATAAATCACTTTATCATAAAATGCAAGAGGATTGCTAAAAACAATGCCTACCATTTACAAACCCATGGAGACCACTATAATGAATCCTAAGTCCATCAACCCAATCCTGAATTCTATTCATAAGCAACCTTTTCAATACCTTGACTAAAACTGTAGATATACAGATTAATCTATAAATGGAAACTTCCATCCTAGAACTATGCGTGTGGAGTGGTACTACAGCAATCCCACGATTAATGCATCCCTGATTAGTGCATCATTTTTTTATACCCAAATTCGATTAGTGTGACTCTAAAATTCAATTAGTGCGCCTACATACATCTTAAAAATAAATGTTACATATTTTAAAAAATTTTCAATCTATACATTTTTTATGGCTAACTATTTAAAAAAATCACTCACCAGGATGAAATAATTTAGTTACCGATTTGAAACATTTTACAAAGTTATTTTTTAATGGCATACTACACTATTTCAATGTACACTATGTTCCAAATTTACCACCAAAATTTATGTCGTCTGCTTTACATAGCATTTTGCTGATCATATCTCGTGCAATTGTTTTTCATACTTTTTTATTTTAAATTATTTTCCTAACCTTTAATTTTGAGTAAAAGAATTAGTGAGCAAAAAATAGAAGTGTGAAAATGATTCCAAAAGTAATCTGATTGGAAGAAAAACTTGAAATAATAAAGAAAAATGAACAAGGAGAGTCCAGAGCAAAGATAGGACAAGAACACAAAAATGGGTGAATCAGCTGCTGAATACAAATAGAAAGGTAAGGCTGCTTCTAGTTCATCAAGCATGCACTCGAAATCAAAGTATTATAATGATTGAATTAGAGAAACTTCTTTCTACATCGATCAAAGATTGCAACCAAAAACGGATCCCGCTAAACACTGGCCTTATTAAATCAAAAGTCTCTTTGTAACCTGGAAAGAAAGGGCTATCAATGATGTAAAAGAAGAATTCCACGTTAGTGCTGGGTGATTTGAGCGTTTCAAAAAGATAAACAGCCTACATAATGTTCTAATCACAGGCAAAGCTGCAAGTGCAGATAAGGAGATGTCCAGAGATTTTGAAGAAAATTGTGTAAGAAGGGGACTATTGCGATCAAAAATATGTAATGTCCATGAAACTGGCCTTTTTTGGAAGCGAATGCCTTCCAAGACTTTTCTAGCCAAACCAGAGAAATCTCAGCCTGGTTATAAAGTCGCAAAGTCAAATGAAATTACTGCTAGCAATATGCGAGCCATTTGGAAGCACATTCTTCCGCATTGTGCAAATGATTTTAGAGGCTTTTCAAATGAATCTAAGTTAATTAAATCTCATTCTAAGAAGTTGAGTGATTCCGACCTGCTAAATTTAGATGCACAGCGGGAAGATCCTGAACAATATGAAGAACATTTAACCACTGACAAGTTCAAAGAGGTTTCATAGAAACAATTTGAAAATAGTTTTCGTATAATCAAAGTTTTTAAGCAACAATGCTTTGAGACTGACCCTGGTGAAGAGAGAACCAGTAAAATTTGCAGAAGAGCCAATAGGGCCATACCGTCAGTTGTAGTGTTTCCAAATTCCCGACAATTTGGAACCTTCGGGAATCGCAAACAGGAAATCATATTTCCCGAGAATTCCCAAAACAATCTTTTTTATTTAATTTTCATTGATCATCTGTAATAATGGCTATAACAGTAAATGTTAATAAACAGAAAAGCCATAGAGAAGGTGGGGCAAGAGGGGTTCGTAGCCCCGGCGCAGTCTTTCAGAGGTTTCGAGACACTCCTATATGTATAAGGTCGAAGCAAAAAGCGAGTAAATGAAATTTCTTAAATGGAGGTCGACTGGAATTTCATGACTAGTGCATCTCTTGCCCTGAATGCTAAACAGGGGTCACTACAGTATCATTTTGGCTAGGTTTCTGTTATATTTCAGGTTTTCTCAAAATATAAACAATGTAATTAATGCAAACTTTATTTAACCAAACCTTATAGTATACAGTGAGTTTTTACATATATCACACAATGTATTAACATTCCCAATCTCATTTAAATATTTTATTTATTAAATTAAAAATTAACAGAAAACAAATGCAAATATTGTGGACACACTTATGTGTTCGCTGAACATGTTGTTTATTTTTTAACGGTATATATTAGAACACAGAAACTAAGTAAATAATTAATTTATTAATTTATTGCTGATATTTCACTGGTGTTATAACCAGCATCTTCAGAGCACAAAAAACACAGTTTGTCACAATACGCGAGACTATAACAAAATGGTGTAATCAACGGACTAGTTAAACAAAAGTGTAGCAGCAACACAAGGACTAGAGTCCTGATTTTTGGCGCCCTCTATCTGAAAAAAAAAAAAAAAAAAAGGTACTAGTTTTTTCTTAACATGACTGTCTCCCAAGATCTTCAGCAAGTTAATACAGCCATATTTGTTGAGATTTGGAGTGTGTTTCAGGGCTTCTGTCGCCTCTAAGAACAATCTCTCTGACTTATAAGAATTTCTGTGTAGTACTTTTGTGTTTTTCTAGTT
Organism: Typopeltis vanoorti; assembly: GCF_054136105.1. Classification (NCBI taxonomy): domain Eukaryota; kingdom Metazoa; phylum Arthropoda; class Arachnida; order Uropygi; family Thelyphonidae; genus Typopeltis; species Typopeltis vanoorti. The sequence continues at coordinate 109,352,920 of NC_143558.1, forward strand.
GATCCTGTGTGCAAGGGTATCCAAAGCATGGTCTGCTAGGCCCCACTTGCCATAATGATAATTCCGGACGTATCTTTTGTGTTCGCTGATGATATTCACAGTTCTTCCTGTTTGACCGTAGTAGACTTGATTACATGAGCAGGGTACTTGGTAGACTCCTCGATGTGATAAAGGGGGAATGCTGTCCTTGGGTGAGCGGATAAGGGTAGTTAATTTGCTGCATGGTCTGAATGTAGTGCGTAGTTTATGTTTATTGAGAATTCTTGAAATCTTTTCGGATGCGCCTTTAATGTATGGGATGGTGATTGTTTTGTTGTAGTTCTCTGTGGTGGATGGTGGGAGGGGTTTCTTAGGAGCGTTTAGCATTTTGTTTATCTTATGTGGATTATAGCCATTGGCCAAGAAGGTGTGGCGTAAGTGAGCCAGTTCAGCAGCAAGAGCATTGTCATTGGAACAGATTGCTCTCGCTCTATGGGTTAGCGTTTTTAAAATGCCATATTGTTGCGAAGGATGATGGTGTGATTGTTTGTGTAAGTATCTCCCTGTATGTGTGGGTTTTCTAAAAACTGAAAATGATAAGGAACCATCTGGAAGACGTGTGATAAGTGTATCCAGGAAGGGCAGACAGTTATTAGCTTCCAGTTCCATTGTAAAGTGGATTTTTGGATGTTGGCTATTTACATGTACTAAAAATGTTTCCAATGTCTCTGGGCCATGTGGCCAAATAGCAAGCACATCGTCAACATAGCGTAGCCACAGTGTTGGTTTGAGAGTGGCTGTGGGGGTGGGGAGCCCATGGCTGTCCCATCTATTTGTTTGTATATTTTCCCTTTCTGTGTGAAATATCCTGCATGTATTGTGAATTTGAATAGTTCAAATATATCAGGGGGGAAGTGTGACTTCAGTAGATTGAGGGTTTCTATTAGTGGTACATTTGTGAATAGTGAGGTGATATCAAAGCTTATTATTAAGTCTGAGCTTTTTAGGGTAAGGTGTTGTAAGATGCTTTTTAGGTGGGCTCAATTTTTGACAAAGGAGGGAGAATTGTTTGTGAGAGTAGCTAGTAGCTTTGCTAAATGTCTAGCCAGTTTGTATGTGGGACTATTTATACTGTCCACAATTGGGCGTAAGGGTGTGCCTTGTTTGTGAATTTTTGGTGCTCCATAGATCCTAGGTGTTTTAACATGGAAGGGCTTGAGTTTGTTAACTGTGTCTTTGGGCCAGGAAGTGACTTTTTTCAATAATTTTCGTGCCTTATTCTTTTGTGTGTTGGTGGGATTGCGATCTATAATTCTGTATGTTGACTAATCTTGTAATAGTGTGTGCATCACCACGGTTGCAACCATACAATGACCGTAATTACAACAAGACCTCGTCGTCGTGAATCTATCGTCGCTCACCTTAAGCAAAGAAGCCACTAGTGCTTTAAGTCGAGGGCACAATTTTGCCGTGACTCCCAAACAAGTTCCAAAAGCTGAAATAATGGCGTCCATCGAACGAGGAATATACGACCTGCCTCCAACAATAGCTAACAACATACGTTTAGATGTGGCCAACATCTTAATCAAGTCCAAGCCTCCCAAAAATAACATCCCACATAAGGAATTCATTGCTATAAAAGAGCTACAGAACAACAGCCAGATTATCATAACTAAAGCAGACAAAGGAAATGCAACCGTGGTGGTGGACACAACAGAATATGAAAACAAAATGCACACACTATTACAAGATCAGTCAACATACAAAATTATAGATCGCAATCCCACCAACACACAAAAGAATAAGGCGCGAAAATTATTGAAAAAAGTCACTTCCTGGCCCAAAGACACAGTTAACAAACTCAAGCCCTTCCATGTTAAAACACCTAGGATCTATGAAGCACCAAAAATTCACAAACAAGGCACACCCTTACGCCCAATTGTGGACAGTATAAATAGTCCCACATACAAACTGGCTAGACATTTAGCAAAGCTACTAGCCACTCTCACAAACAATTCTCCCATCTTTGTCAAAAATTGAGCCCACCTAAAAAGCATCTTAAAACACCTTACCCTAAAAAGCTCAGACTTAATAGTAAGCTTTGATATCACCTCACTATTCACAAATGTACCACTAATAGAAACCCTCAATCTACTGAAGTCACACTTCCCCCCTGATATATTTGAACTATTCAAATTCACAATACATGCAGGATATTTCACATGGAAAGGGAAAATATACAAACAAATAGATGGGACAGCCATGGGCTCTCCCTTCCACCCCCCCAGCCAACTTTTACCTAGAACACCTGGAAAAACTAGCAATCAATACAGCCACTCTCAAACCAACACTGTGGCTATGCTATGTTGACGATGTGCTTGCTATTTGGCCACATGGCCCAGAGACATTGGAAATATTTTTAGCACATTTAAATAGCCAACATCCAAAAATCCACTTTACAATGGAACTGGAAGCTAATAACTGTCTGCCCTTCCTGGATACACTTATCACACGTCTTCCAGATGGTTCCTTATCATTTTCAGTTTTTAGAAAACCCACACATACAGGGAGATACTTACACAAACAATCACACCATCATCCTTCGCAACAATATGGCATTTTAAAAACGCTAACCCATAGAGCGAGAGCAATCTGTTCCAATGACAATGCTCTTGCTGCTGAACTGGCTCACTTACGCCACACCTTCTTGGCCAATGGCTATAATCCACATAAGATAAACAAAATGCTAAACGCTCCTAAGAAACCCCTCCCACCATCCACCACAGAGAACTACAACAAAACAATCACCATCCCATACATTAAAGGCGCATCCGAAAAGATTTCAAGAATTCTCAATAAACATGAACTACGCACTACATTCAGACCATGTAGCAAATTAGCTACCCTTATCCGCTCACCCAAGGACAGCATTCCCCCTTTATCACATCCAGGAGTCTACCAAGTACCCTGCTCATGTAATCAAGCCTACTACGGTCAAACAGGAAGAACTGTGAACATGCACATCAGCGAACACAAAAGATACGTCCGGAATTATCATTATGGCAAGTGGGGCCTAGCAGACCATGCTCTGGATACCCTTGCACACAGGATCAACTGGAAAAACACAAAAGTACTACACAGAAACTCCTATAAGTCGGAGAGATTGTTCTTAGAGGCGACAGAAGCCCTGAAACACACTCCAAATCTCAACAAATATGGCTGTATTAACTTGCCGAAGATCTGGGAGACAGCCATCTTGAGAAAAAACTAGTACCTTTTTTTTTTTTTAATTAGGACTCTAGTCTTATGTGATAGCTGTTTTTTTTTTTTTTTTTTTTTTTTCAGATAGAGGGCGCCAAAAATCAGGACTCTAGTCTTTGTGTTGCTGCTACAATTTTGTTTAACTAGTCCGTTGATTACACCATTTTGTTATAGTCTCGCGTATTGTGACAAACTGTGTTTTTTGTGCTCTGAAGATGCTGGTTATAACACCAGCAAAATATCAGCAATAAGTTAATAAATTAATTATTTACTTAGTTTAATATATACCGTTAAAAAATAAACAAAATGCAAATATTATTCTTTTGAAAATTAAAAAATACTTCAAATAGTTTTTGTCTGTCATTTTTAAAATGAAACTTTAAGAAACATAGAGCATTAATTGCCTGATCAGACAATCATGATCTTTACTTTGTAACAAATATACTTGATGTGGAAAAATTTCTTTCATTTTCTGTAGACGTTGGTCGTATTGTTAAGAGTGCTTCTAAAAGCATCAAGTTGGGATTGAGAGAATGCGTTGCTTCATATAAGCTCATTTGCTTCCTTAGAGAAGCAAACATTTTGTCTGCATGCATAGGGCTAGGCTTTGATGTCAAAATTGATATTGCTTTAGTCAATTTACACTTTAGATCAGATTCTGATTTAATGTCAGAACTCTCTGTAAGGACATCCTTTATTTCTTTTATTGGAACTTCTTCTGCTGTAAATGTTTCTTCAAAAAGTCTTTCCATTAATGACTTTGCCAATCGTGCAATTTCATTCTTACTTGACAAGGCAAAAAATTCATCCTCTTCCATCTCACATAAACAACTAACGTTGCTCAAGTACTTTGTGAGAGACACAAGATCTCTATTTCTACGTTTAACCAATTCAAATTTTATTTCCTTTAAAAGCATTTGGCTCATTGAAGAATTCTGTTTTTCTAAATTAGTGAACAGGAACTTAAAAATTCCTCCACTTGTGAGAATATTAGCTTCTCTATTGCTTAAGGCTTCAACTGCTAATCTTACAGGTTGTAAGCAATTCAACATACCTCTCAATATTTCATAATACTCTACTTTCCATAAGTGATCGAGTTTCAGCTCTCGTAAAACAGTCTTAATCGGATTTACAATCTTTAAAAATCTCTCTATCATTCTCTCCAGTGTGTGTGTTCTAGTGTGTTTTACAGTCCAAAATGACTTCTAGTTCCCTCTTTTCACTCTTGGTTATTTCTTGCTGCAAAAGATAATTTTTACTGGAGAATATTTAAATATTTTCATAATTCTTCGTACGCTGCTAATTGCTGAAGATAGATCATCTCGCAAATCGTATTGATCAGCTTGGGCCACATCATCTAACTCAGAATAACTGTTATCATCTTTATTGTATTTAGAATCTGTATTGAATTCACTATCACTGGTACAAGTCACTGATGCTTCACCTTTGAACTTTTTAACGTAAAATACTTTTGTTACAGCTAGATGTAGCATATGGTTGTAGCAGTACTGTTGAATAGTTGGTGATAATGTTCCGAATTTTTCCATAACAGCTGCACTGTCACTTGTAATTGCAACCACATTACTTTCAAGTTTTAAATGAAAGTTTTCTAACCTTTCCTGAAGCAAGGATAACACTTTTTCCACAGGGCAGTTCCCATGTATTCTTATCAAACCAAGATTCATAGAGGTCTCACTGCAGTATACGTGAACATTCATGTATCTGCGATTCTTGCAATTAGTCCACTCATCTATTGAAATACTCAGTTTTTTTTATTATCACATTTGAACAGTTCCAATTTCTGGATGTACAATTGTTTCACTTTACTATAATAATTATGTATTACTGTCATAACTGAAGATGGACTTCTTGGCAGCTCCATTTCTTTGCTTGTGAAACTTTCCGTAATAAACTCACTTTTTGTGATGGTGTTGACCGATATCCCTTCCAAGGCTGCTAATTTGCTTACGGTTTATTCTAAATCCAGCCCTTGACATAATGTAAAATTGTCGTTTGTCTCTTAGAAGATGAAGGCATTGGCTCATCATTATTCAATTCAGACTGTTTTTTTCCTTTTCATTCCATGAATGTATACTAGGTGCTTATGTAGACCGCTGGTTGATGATGCTTTGCATTGCAAAGTTTTGGAGCATATCTGGCAACTGATTCGTTATCTTTATTCTTGTAGACAGGCTTATACGTTGGTTATACATTACTAAATCACTTAAGGAATTGAACAACGTAGATATGAATATAAATTAAATTACACTTTAATAAATATTTCTGATATTTCGGCAACGTCACGTTGCTATCTTCAAAAGGAACTTACAAAAAAAGGCACGTGCATGTATGCAATACAACACAGTAACTGAGAATGAAGAAATGAAGCTATTGTTCTCCTAAAAGTCCTGATGATGCCCTCTAACAGGCTAAGTAGGTGTTCTTGGCCGTTGGGCTGAAGGTCTGCTGATGTAAGCCTCCCAAATTTGGGGCAGTCGCATACAACCAAATTTGTTGAGGCTTGGAGAGTTTCTTAGGGCTGAGACTGATTCCATAAATAGTCTTTCGAATTTGTATATGCTATGGTGTATTACTGTAGCTTTCGTCCACCGTATTCTGTGGCGTGTATCCAGAGCATGGACTGCAAGACCAGAATGGCTGTACTTGTGAAAAACGGATGTAGTCCTCGTGTTCAGAAATTCTGATATTCGCTGGCCTGCCTGTTTGGCCGAAGTAAGCCAGTTTACAGCTGCAAGGGACCTGGTATACACCAGGTAGGTCTAGGGGAAGTGGTTGGTCTTTAGTGGAGCAGATAAAAGATGCCAGTTTTCTGTATGGCCTGTTTGGTAATTTTTTCCGAGGTGCCTCGGATGTAGGGAATGGTGATGGATTTAGAGTAATCCTTGTTGTGGAGGGGGACTGTGGTTTGTAGGTTTTAATATTTTTTGGATTTTTTTTTTTGGGGGGGGGGGGGACATTGGCTAAGAAAGTGTTGAGGATGTGATTTAGTTCAGTGTTTAGGGCCATGTCATTAGAACAGATTAGTTTAGCCCTGTTTAGTGTTTTCACCACTCCATATTGTTGTGAGGGGGAGGGGGGATTGTTTGTGAGTGTATCTGCCTGTATGAGTGGGTTTTCTATAAACTGAGAAACCAAGGTTCCATCAGGCTGACGGGTGACTAGTGTGTCTAGGAAAGGGAGGCTGTTGTTTTCCTCTTTTTCCAGGATGAACTTGATTCAGGGGGGTGTTGGTTGTTTAATTTATCTTTATCGTTATCTATATATCTATAATTTATCGTTATCTTTATCTTTTCTAAAATATTCCCAACATTCTTTATACTCTTTACTCGTTGTGACGGCAATCTATAAAAAAAATTAAAATATGATTTATGATTTAATAAAAAATAATTTATTAAAAGTTTTCCCTATTTCCCGAACAAATTTTCTCGGGATTTGGGAACAGGAAAACAAAAAAAAAATTCCCGCCTGGAAACACTAGTCAGTTGCATGAAAAAAAGAAACAATGCCCACCAAACTACATTAGCTCAATTCTTTGTTAAGATGCAGAATAATAAATTTATATAATATGTTTTATTGTCTTTCAGCTTCATGGTTTTCCTTTAACTAGGCCCTGAGACATACCCTAATTCTTTTATAAAAAAAATTAAGGGCCAAAAGAGAAATCTGAGGAACGAATTATACATTTTCCCATAGGTCATTATATTCGATTAGTGTGTTTTCGATTAATGCGCCTGTTTTAAAGAATGCATTAGGCGCATTAACCACCTCACCGGCCATTATGGATCAAATACACATTGTCATATGCTTCGTATCCATCATATATTTCAATGTAATATCGATGGTATTACAATTTTAATATGCACTTCGCATCCATGATAAACTTGACGTCTATAGACATCTTGGCCAGTAGCATGGTTAATCGAGGGATTGCTGCATTTCGTCTTCCTTCCGCTCCTTAAGAACCTTTCTTACTGTACGACTTTCATTAAATAACCAGGTCAAAGGCACAGCCAACTTTTTTTACACATTCCTCACAAATATCTTGTGATATATCCAGTTACACAGCTTTACTGGGAATGGATGGCATATCTCCATCTATCCAGTCACACAGCTTTACTGGAAATAAATGTCATATCCCCATCTAACTCAATCAACATCTGAATGTGTTATCAGGTGTTGGTAACACTTCTAGTTTCCCTGATATTTGCCTCCCTTCTACATACTCATCATCATTAGTGTTCTGTCTCTTGACAGGTCCAAAGGTATAACTCAGCAGATTCTCTTCTCCCAATTTCCTCTGTCTCTTGCTTCCTCCTTCATTTCCTGATATCTTCTTGTTCCCATTATATCATCAAGCATCGTTAGTCGTCTTCTTCCTCTTGGTCGCTTACCTTCAATTTTCTCTTCTATCATTCTTTTCAGTAGGCTGTCTTCTCTTAATACAAGTCCTATCCAGTTATGCTTTCTTCTTATGGTCTTTAGTAAATCCCTTTCTTCTTCAACTCTTTGTAATACTTCTTCATTGGTGATTTTTTCAGTCCACTTTTCTCCCTTCTTCTCCATAACCGCATTTCAAATGCCTCCAACGTTTTAGCTTCTTTCTTCCTAATTGTCCGTATTTCTGACCCATATAAGGTCATACTCCACATATAGCACTTAATAAGCCTTTTCTTTAGATTTTTATTAATTTTATTAATAAATAAATTTTTCTTGCTATAAAAGGCATATTTTCCTTTGTTAATTCTTTCTTTTATTTCCATGTCACATTTTCCATTTTCTTGTATTATACTACCAAGGTATTTGTATTGTCTCACTTGCTCTACACTTCCTCCATTCATCATTACCTTGATCATCACCTGGTTTCCTGGAGACTCTCATCACTTTTGTTTTCTTTGTGTTAATTTGCATACCATATTTCTTGCATATATGTTCAAATTTTTGCATTAGGTGCTGTAGTTCATCTTCGGTATTAGCTAATATTGCTTAATCATCTGCAAATCTAATATTTTGTATTGTTCTTCCTCCAATAGTGATTTCTCTTTCCTCTTCAGCGTCGGTGACAGGCAGCATCCCTGTCTTACACCTCTGCCAATCACACATTTTTTAGTTTTTCCTATTTTTGTCTTTATTATGGCCGTCTGGTTCATATATAATTCAGCTATTAACCTTCAGTCTCTCCAATCTAAACCTATTTTACGTAATATTTCCATCAGATTTTCCCATTTCACCGTGTCAAATGCTTTTTCAAGGTCGATGAAACAAATATAAACTTCTTTATTTACTTCTATATTCCTTTCGCATATGGTCCTCATTACTCCAAATGCAACTCTGGTTCCTCTATCTTTTCTAAATCCAAATTGATCATCCCCCAGAAAATACTCCACTCTATTATACAATCTTTGATTTAATATTCTTAGAAGTACTTTGGAGGCATGTGAGAGTATGCTTATAGTTCTGTAGTCACTGCACTTAGCAGGATTGCTTTTCTTTTCAATTGGTATAAGAATACTCTCTGTGAAATCGTTTGGCCATACTCCTGTTTTGTAAATGAGGTTGCAGAGTTTCATGTTTCTGTTATATGTTTCCATGTCTTTGTTCTCCAGTTGTTTTAGGATTTCACTAGGTATTCCATCCACTCCTTCCATCTTTCCACTTTTTAATTCCTTAATTGTTGTTTCTACTTCTCTCTTTAGTATTTCAGGACCTCTTTCTTCTGTTGATATTTCATTTTGCTCATCAATTCAATTTTTGTTGGTCTTTCATTTTTTGCGTATTCCTTCCATCTTTCACACTGTATTTCAATATCATAAATCAGTTTTCCTTACTTATCTTCTAATGGCAGATTTCTTATACTTTTCTTAATATTTGTAATTTCTTTTGCTTTTTCAAACATTTTATCATATTGCCCCCTTTTTTCCATTTCTTCAATTTCTTTACATTCTGTTTTTAACCATTCCTCTCTTGCTTTATCAGTTTCTCTTCTCAGTTCATTATTTAATACTTTGTATTTTCTTCTTCCCTCTTCAGTGTTTACATTTTCCCATCTTCTTTCTTCCATTTTTCTTATCATTTCATTTGTAATCCATGGTTTTTTAATTATTTTCCCTTCCACAAAACCTATCTCTTCAGCAGCTGTTTCATATATCAAGTTTTTCAGTTGATTCCATTTTGCATTAACATCCATAGTTTCTTCAGATATATTCTCTTTGTTCCTTATTTTATTTTCCAGTTCTTCTCTGAATTTGCTACCTGTATCTTCTTTGTGTTTTTCTAGGTTGCACCTTTTCTTACTTTTACCTTTGTTTATTTTCTTATATCGTATTCTTAATTCCATAACAAGCAAATTATGGTCTGAGACGATATCAGCTCCTGGATATATTTGATATCCTTTTTACACTGTTTTCATATATTTTCATATAATCCTGTTTTGTATTAACATATCAATCTGGTATCTTGCAATATCACCTAGCATTTTCCATGTATTATTATTATTATTATTGTTCCGGGCAACTCCAAGGAGTCAACAGACTCATCGAGGAAGGCCCTAACATCATGTCAAGAACAACTATTCAACATTCACACAGTATCTATCACACCTTGCCTTGAACTCATTCACGGTCGTGGCACCCACAACAGACTCTGGCAGCTTATTCCACTCATTCACCACTCTCCAAGTAAAAAACCTAGCTCTAACACCCTTCTCAACCACACTCTTGCCCAGCTTCCATGCATGGTCCCTAGTCATCCCACCACCAGTCATATTTTCAAAAATATCTTCTGGATCAATCTTAGAAACCCTTCAGTAATTTGAATGTCTCAATCATATCACCCCTCCTTCGCCTATTGACCAATTTCTGCAACCCACAAATCTTCAACCTATTCTCATAAGGTTCATTCCACAGACCTGCTATCATCTTGGTCACTCGTCTCTGGACCCTCTCCACTTCCTCCCGATCACGAAGAAACCCTGGTGCCCATAACTGAGCACAGTAGTCCAGATGGGGTCTTATCAGGGCTCGATACAGAGGAACAACAACTTGTTTGTTCTCTGTATGTTAAAGTATTTTTCAGAAGCCAAGTGATTTGGTGAGCTGTTTTAGTCACTTTTCCAATGTGCCCCCTAAACTTCAATTCGCTATCCACCAACACTCCTAAATCCCTGGCCTCATCAATCTCCTGGAGAACGGTTCTACCAATGCGATATACTGCTGCTATTCATTTCACCCCAAAGTGCATAACCTTACACTTTGCACACATTAAATTGACATCCATTTTTCCTAGCCCAGTCCTCCAAACTATCCAAATTATCCTGTAAAATTTTGACATCCTGTGCACTCACAATTGCTCTACCCAGCTTTGCATCATCAGCAAACAAGTGAACACTTCCTCTCAAATCCTTTCCTATATCATTGATGAACAAATTGAAAAGCAGTGGTCCAAGAACAGAGCCCTGCAGCACTCCACTAGTCACAAGCCGTCTTTTAGACTCCACTCCTGAATAAACCACTCTCTGGTATCTCTCCTTCAACCACCCTCCTATCCATCTCACCAACCCTATATCTATCCCCATCTACTCCAGTTTACTGATTAGAGTTCCATGTGGTATCCTATCAAAGGCCTTGGCAAGGTCCAGTAGTATCACTGTAAACCCATTACCTCTATTCAGTTCAGCCGTCACTGTGTTATAAAACGTGAGCAAGTTACTGAGGCATGATCTACCCTTCACAAAACCATGTTGTCCCCCATACAATATCCCATTTTCATCTATCCAATCCTGTATTCTTTTCTTGACTAATTTCTCTAAGACCTTGACAATGATTCCTGATATGCTAATCGGTTGGTAATTTACAACAGCAGTCTTGGAACCACCTTTATGCAGTGGAACTATTTTCCCCTCTTTCCACCCCCTCTGGACTAACCCAGACCCGAGACTCAAATTAAACAAAATGGTCAAGGGTACTGACAATTCTTTAGCTGCTTCTCGTACCACACGAGCTGGTATACCATCCAATCCCACAGATGTATTGACATTGAGGTTATGCAATAGACTACTCACCTCCACTTCATTCACCACAATTCCCATATAATCTACTGGTTTATTCGTTTCTGCAATGTCACCACCTGGATGATATATTCTGGCAAAGTGCTCACTCAGTAACTCAACTATATCAACTGATTCAGTTACCTCCCTACCATCGGCATTCTTTAAAATTATTCTGCCATGTACGTTTTTCCTTTTACTTGCTACATATCTAAAAAACTGTCTAGGATTCTCTTTAGCCTGCATGGCCAATGTTCTTTCGTAATCCTTTTTTGCTTCTCTTACCACACTCGTCATCCTTCTGGCCTGCGCCTTATACCGTTCATGTGCCTGCCGGTCACCTTTCTCCTTAAATTCCCTCCATAGTTGTTTCTTTTTTTGCAGTTCAAGCTTAATGGTGTTATTCATCCATTTAACCCCTACTTGATTTATTATTCGGACCCTAGGTATACAGTGAGCCATTGCTTCATGCAAGCACTTCTTAACTACCTCCCATGCACTATCAACTTCTAGTCGTTGCAGTTGTACATGCCATGGCACTGAACCAATCAAACTCCTAAGCTTGTCATACTTTCCAGCCCGATAATTCCACATGTACCGTGTCTTAATTGAAAATTCTACACCTTTAGCCACCTCCCAAGTCAAGACCCTATGATCACTCTCACAGATTGGTTGCAATGTGGTCATATTTGTTACAGCCAAATCCTCAGATGTAATTATTAGGTCAAGCACACTCTGAACCCTAGTATTTTCCATTACATGCTGTCGCAGATAGTTATCCATTAATAACCGCATAAACTCCAATTCCTTCCTCCCGTGTGTCCTCTCCTCACTCCAATCAATGCGACCATAGTTGAAATCTCCCATAATAATCACCCTCCTTCCACTCATTTCTTCTATTTGCTTGTGCATACTGTCACCACCATCTTTTCCATCACCTGGTCTATAGCAGCACCCAATTGTATGTTTAGTTCTGCTAACCACAATCTCACACCAAATGGCCTCAAATGTTCTCTTTTCTCTATCCTGCAATTCAACTTCTATTCTCCTTGGCTGCAGCTCATCAGCTATCATCAACAATACTCCTCCCCCCATTTTATTCTCCCTGTCATTCCTGAACACACTATACCCATCACATTCAATCCCACTAGCTATATCATCTACAGTCAGCCATGTTTCACTAATACCAATAACCTGGGGTCTGGAAGTACCAACCATGGCCAAAAACTCTTCCTTCTTGTTCCTAATACTCCTAGCATTAGTGTACATGAATTTAAGACCCCCATTAGCTCCAACCCTACCTTGATGCCTTATATTAACTATCCCACTCTGATTTGTTGTGCTTATTTGCTTGGGCATATTATATTCATTCTTACATTCAAATGCTTCCCTAAGGACTGTATATCTACTCTCCCCCCCCTAACAAATCTAGTTTCCCTGAATTTGCACATCCACTACATTCAGCAACACTTTCTCAAGTCTCCTTACACCGTAACCATTCAAATGCAAGCCATCTATCTTATATAGATCCTTTCGCCCATCGAACTCACTCCACACCACTCATCATACATAACCCACACATAAAGTCATTCGCAATTATGGCCCTCCTTTTAAACATTTCACTGAAATGTTTAAAAGGAGGGCCATGGCAAAAGACTAATCATTCTAACTAATCATAACATTCCACGGTATGATTAGTCAAAAGACTAATCATACCGTGGCAAAAGACTAATCATTCTAACTCTCTCACTCTTTTCTTTTGCTACCTCAAACAATTCATTCAGGTCTTCTATCATTTCCATTTTATCTCCTTTCAAATCATTCGTACCTGCCACAACAATAATTTCTTTCACCCTTTCCTTTTGCTCTCTAATAGACTCAGTTACATCCTTTATGGTTGCACCAGGTACGATTTTGTCAAATCCTCTAAACACACCTCGTACTAAAGAGTCTCCATACAGCACTCTATCCTTCATTTTGTTCATGTTCACACTCATACATCTATTTTTCCTGTCATACTTTTTATTATTGGCTGGTTCATTCAGTCAACTTTTGTTCATACGCTCTAGCTGCTGTTTTGCCCTTTGTATCGCACCATTCAACAACGCGATCTCACTCATTGCGTCTATCTCATCTTTTTTATTCTCTGTAAAACCATTTATACTATCATTCACACTTTCTACATTCACACTCTCACAATTCTCACGTACAACCTCGCCGTTTCTTGTCATATCCGTATTTTCTTCATTCTGAAGTTTGACAAAAATATCACACTCACGATCCGAAATATACTTCAATTCCTCATTCTCCCTACATTTTCTACACACATTCACTCCTTTATTATCATCTAACCACACTCTGACCACACTCCACAAAGTGTACATTTTGCAGCTCGTACACTGAATCATCTCTTTTATACTACCGTTCTTTGATAAAGATGGCGAACCATCATTACTGGCTTACTTACTTGCAACGTATTTTATCAAATTATAACACACCAAAAACACACAAACAGGCGCACTAAGATACGCAGGGCAAACAAAACTACGCAATATTAAGTAAATTTACCAACGATAACTGAAAATAATACTTATCTTATCAGGAGCTTGCACGATCACTACACATTACGATATAACCTCGAACCCGTATCCTCTGGTGTATCCAATTTTAATCAGACTTGACTTGTATATCTTCTTCTCTTTGGAAGTTTAAACCAAGTATTACCAATGATTAGTTTGTGTCTTTTACAAAACTCTATAAGTCTTTCACCTCTCTCATTCCTTTTTCTAAGGCCATATCTTCCTGTTATTCCCTTCTCTACCTTTTCACCTACCACTGCATTCCAGTCTCCTATCCAGATGGTACACCTTTTAGTTCATTATCTCTTCTATTTGATTATATATCTCTTCTACTTCATTTTCATCATGGTCACTTGTGGGCATATATATCTGTATAATTATTATGTCCAGGCTTTGCTTTCAGTTTAATCATAATCACCCTGTCACTTTCATATATTATATTTTCTACTGAATTTTTAACCTTTTCATTCAAAACAAATGCTACTCCATTTTTCCCCTGTGTTCTACATGAATATATAATTCTATAACCATCACTTTCAAAATCTTCTATATCTTCCCATCTGACTTCACTTAGACCAACGACATCCAATTTATTCCTCTCCATTTCTTTCTTCTACATACTGTACATCATCATTTACACTGATAACATGCTAATTAATTCCACTACATCCTTTGCAATGTTCACTCTACTGCCATAACAATGCGCCAGCATCACTTTCCATAATGTTGTTTCCTCTTACTTACCATATAGCAGAAAAATTCCCTTTGAATTATGAAAATTTTTTCACTTGGTTATAGTATAAATTAAAGATGCCAAGAAATTATATTCTTGTTGTGAGGCCTCTAATGACTCAACAAATATCTCCACAGCAATACTACGTGTAATATTGTCATAATAATAACTGTACTTATATACACTGAATATGTATACATTATATGTACAACTCCACCTGCCCCAATCTCTTAAGTGGGAAGCAATTTAAACTTGGTTGTAACTTTTTTTTTTCTTTTGTAATGATGGAAACAGAAAAATAAATTTTTCATCTCTCATAACATCTTTATTTTATTTATTAATTTATTTATTTTTGAGAGATACACAGTACTTTGCCCTATTATGCTGTAAAACTGAAGTAATTTTCCATCACATTTCTGTTAGTGGTGATAAATGGATAAGCAAAATGTGAGCTACTTCTATAACATGGCAAAATTTGTTTGCATAAAGGAAGCAATCTCTGCTATTTGTTTTCAGTCAGCTGTAATGAAGTTCATCTGTCAAAATTCTGAGAAACCTATCTGCAATTCTAATGGTTTTTATACCCTCCCACAATAAAAAAAAAAAAAAAAAAAATTACAAGAGCAAAGAAATGTTAGTATTTTTCTGATTTAGTCCCCTTTTATTTTTATGTGCATGCTTCAGAATATATTCAGGAAGATTTCAATAGACTTTTAACTTGGACAAAAGAGTGGGGTTGTAGTTTTTAATATCAATAAGTGCAAATAAGTCTGTGTATCGATGGTGCCATACTGATGGTTGACAGTAGATTGAAGTGTAGAGGGCATATTCCTAGTGTTGCAAGGGCTGCACATCGTAGTGCTGCTATGATAAGAAGTACTCTAACATTCAAGGATAAGGAAGTGGTTGTGCCACTGTATAAGGCACTGGTTAGACCACACTTGAACTACCATGCTCAGATCTCTCACCTGGTTTTCAATGTGATGTTGAGACATTGGAGAGGGTCCAGAGATGAGTGACGAAGACAATATCGGGACTTTGGAATGCTGGCAATGGAAAGAAGTTGAAAAGAAATGTATATTGCAGAGTTTGGTGGATAGAAGGAAGAGAGGTGATATAATAGAGATATTTAAGTTAATGAGAGGATTTTATCGGATTAATTCACAGGGGGATTATAAAATTAGTAGATGGTAAGAGGGGAAAGAGCCAGAGGTCATTCCTGGAAGTTGTGTAAAAGTGAGGTGAGGAGCAGATTTTTTACATGTAGAATTTTAAGTGAATGGAATGCGTTGCCAGAATGTGTTGTTAATTCAAGAAGTGTTAAGGATTTTATGATTCTATATGATAAATATGTTGCCAGATGAATGAACCTCCCACGATGAGTCTGTTGACTCCATGGAGGGTGTAACAATAATAATATATGCATAGATTGCACAGTGCTGATGCATGCTCTACTGGATACTTCAACTCAGCAGACTCATCTGTGGTAGTTTTTACTTGTGTGTGTATATGAAAGAAATTACTCGCAAAGTATAAGGTAGAAGGGACACAAAACGCTGAATAATTCCATTCTAATTTACTTTTGACAAAAAAAAAAAAAAAGCCTACAACACTCTATTGTTAGCAACATCATTACTATGCTGGGATTACTAATCTTCTTTCCAAAAAAATGGAAAATACTGGTTATTTTATTTGTTATATTCACTGAATGCAGTAATGGGCGATTAACTTTTAATATCTTTTCATATTAAAAAAAAAAAAATCTTTGACTAAAATCATCTATTTTCATATTGCCTAAAATCATCCTATTCAGTGATATTTACTTCCAAAAAAAAAAAAAAAAAAGCAATTTTTATCATCATTCTTGAAACATTTGGAGCCTTTGTTTTTTTTATAAGCAGTCCAGTCCTGAATGATAGCTGTGAAAATATCTGTCGTCATGTGTTGCATTTCAAATTGCTCAACAGAAAATCACAGCAAAATAAACGTAATTATCAATGAACAATTCAATTTACTCTGCTATCAAATACCATTTATGAATAATACGGTCGGCTAAATATTCACATCGACATTTTGATTACACCAGTATATGTATGTAAGTATGTGTACGCATTTTCTATTAAAATACACCCAATTATTTTTCGACACCGATATATATATATATATATATATATATATATATATATATATATATATATATATATATATATATATATATATATATACATACACATACATACATATATATATATATATTATTATTATTATTATGAAAACACATCCATTCGGTTTTCAACACTAACATAATCATGGGAGGAAGAAATAAGTAATATATTCCCAAAAACGTAGAAATCTCACTAATTCGGTTAAGTACATAGAACGGATTGCTGGACGCTCTATCATAATATATACCTGGTCTTTTTTTTTTTTTTTTTTCTTCAGTTTCAAAAGTTTTTGCAGCTTTAATGTCGTTTATGGAGACGAAATTATCAAACAGTGTACAAAGTAAAATCGGCCAAGTAAATAAATGAATATAAAAATTCTTCCAAAAACGATGTGACATTTCAAGTTGAAATGATGCCAGAAATTTTCAACATCAATAAATAACTTAACATTATACAACACTTTCTGATTGCTCCCAAATAATTTCAGATATGTTGATAATTATATCTTACAAGGATAAAATAAAATAAACTGACCAGTGCATTTTATAATTGGAATAAAATACAATGATAACAGTTTCTTTCACATACCTCTCCAACCTCTTTAAATAACGATACAGCAAATAGAAACAGATACATACGCAATCCTCATGGCAATCTCCATCAACATACAACTGCACATTAGCGCCACATTCAGCAGAAGCTGCAGCTGGCTATACTTGCCTATGTAATATAGGCACGATATACAAATTGCATAAATACAGTTAGTTGAAAACTTGTTAAAAAAAATCAGCCAATGCCTTTTTATTTCCGCATATACAGGGAGTAGGCGAGGCCGTTTTTAGCCCTATCTAACTTTTTGGAGACCGAGTGAGCAGTTCAATCTCCACTGGTACCCAATCACAGATAGCTGGCCCAAGGTTATCACTAATTAAGCGGCACGCAGTGAAGAGAGACGGCTCTACAGGTGCCGCCATCTCGTGGTCCCTAACCCTATCACTCATATTTAATGTCTGAAATAATGTGGGTTCTACGTAAATACAAACTAGTTGAATTTACGGGACGAAAAACCCGAGTTTTCGGGAGAAACCCCTCCCCCCCTTGCCCGTGCCAGAGATCGACAAACACGGGAACCAGTCGAAAAAGGCTTAGAAAAATTTCCTCTAGTCGCCGACTAGACCCGAAACCAAGTCTTCCTTCATGCGGCCAAGCACCGTGGTATGCAAACGCCACATCCACTGAGCTACAAATGCAAAGAGAGAACCCACTCGTGTATTTTATTCCCAAAGAGAAAGAGTGAGACAGAGAGAGAAGGCGAGGATGACATTTTTGAAGTCTACAAACTAGTCAAATGCCAGCCATAGCCATCATAGTTAGCTGGTCTATAGTTATCAATGGTTTTTAATAGGCATCTGGAAAGAAGACTCAGGGGCTCACTCGGGATGGCAAAACCGAAGTACCTGATGTCGGACCATGCCTAACTTCATGTATATACATGACGTATACATGCAGGGTGTTCGGGATAAATTTGACAGTTTCGTAAGGAAAAAGAAAATCTTCTTTGTATCTATTAAATTTAATGAATTGACAAAAAAACATTACAGGCAGAGTTAATTACAATACTATCAACAAGATTTACTCAAAATAACCACCATTAGCATCGATCACAGCTTCAATTCTGCTTCGGAACCTCGAACAAGCTGATGCTACAGTCTCCCTGGGAAGGGCCGCAAAAACTGTTTTAATTTTATCCATTAACTGGGCTTTTGTATTACTGGAAGTGCGATTGGTGTCTTTTTCAACTGCGCCCCATACAAAATAATCCATGGGGTTAAGGTCTGGGGAGTTTGGAGGCCAAACATTTGGACTGGTGAAGTCGTAGAAATTTTCAGACAACCATTTTTGACTTTTCCCAGAGGTGTGGCAAGGGGCCGAATCCTGCTGCCATACATACGGCCTACCATTGGCTACCCTTGTTATCCAGGGCTTGACTACAGTTAGCAACTCCACGAACAAAGCCCGAATTCCAATGCCAGGGTTCTTCAACACCTGTTCCTGCAGATTTGCGAGGAATTCTGCTGTACGAACGCAATCAGATCGTCTGCTAGGGATCTTTCTTCTTGCTACATCCTCGTAGTCACCATTGCAAGTCTCTAGTTCATGCCTGATTGTTTTTACTGTATTCAGGGAGCATTGGGCAGCAGTCGTAATATCCTTATTTTGATGGCGGGCACGAATCATCATGATACAAGTTATTCTCTTCCATGATTCAGGTGGGTTCCAGCTATCCATCCTTTCTGACATCTTGTATATGAATGAAGAAGGGTCCAAACTTTTAAATGAAGAGAAGTGTGTGTTAATACATGTAACTTACGGAAAAATATAATTAATTATAAATATGTCAAATTTATCCCGAACACCCTGTATATATCCTCTTCCCTCACAATGTATATTACATATACATGTAATATACATTGTGGGGAAGGAGAAAGAAGAAAAGAAAGAAAAGATGTGGAAGAGGGACCACTCTACTGTTATATTATCTGTAAAGTGGTCACTCTTTTCTTTCTTTTCTTCTTTCCCCATTCCCCCACAATGCTATTAGAATATTCGAGGGCTAGAGTTGAATCTTTCCTATTTTGCTATTTCATTTCATTTTATGCAGTGGGAGTTAGTCTTCTCTCCTGGGTATTTGCCTCACCTAGTAGACTGAAGTCCCAACCCACTTGGCCAATGTAGGATGTATTGAGACCAAAACCCCACAGACATGTGGAAAGGGCCTCTGAAACCATACCACTTTTTTCTTGCAGTGACTGACTTAACTCTCAAATCCTAATATGGCTGTGCCTTATAATTCATTTCATGCAGTATCGGTTGACTTAATGAAAAATCAGAGCCGCGTTTAAGGCTTAGACAGAGAGTCCTGTTCGAGAAGCATATTACAGTCTACAACACAAGTCACTGTTACTGTGAATGAAGAATACAGAAAATATGGTATTAATCTTAGAGGTGGGGGGAACTTTACATAAGCACATAGAATGCATCGGTCTACATGTGGAGTACTCTAAAGAGGTGAAGAGGTATAAAATTGACATAATGGGAATTATAGCGAATGGTATGGTACGAAATGGAATGGAGGAGGTCTCAAACAACAGGATGATAAGCTAGTTGTTTATTCAGGAGGTTACCCAAAGCATAATGGGGGGGGGCGCAGCTGTGATACTGAAGGCATTTCAGGTAAAGAGGTCTTCTTGGTTATAATCCCAATAATGACAGGATACTTTGTATTAGACTTGAGGTTCATCCTACCAATGTGTCAATAATCATACTTTATGAGCCTCAGACAGAGAAGCCCGAAGAAAAGAGTGAGGAATTCTATGAAAACCTACAGACTGCTTTGAACTGCCTACCAAAGAAAGGTGTACTTTACATCATAAGGGACTTTAATACAAAAGTCGGAAAGAGTATGACAGTTAGGCCTGAATGTGGCATGTTTCTTCTGGGTGAATGTAACACAGGTGGAGAAAGACTACTGGAATTTGCACATGCAAAGAAAATAGTTATTAACAATACCTACTTTCAGAAACACCCACTACGGACCTAAACTTGGACATCTAACATTGATAATTAAGGCACCAGATTGATTACATCCTAGCTATCCAATGGTGGAAGAAAGCATCTCTGATATAAGCCGGTTTTTTTCTCCAGAAACTCGGGTTTTTTCTCCCAGAAACTCGGGTTTTTCGTCCAGTAAATTCAAGAAAATTGACCGTAAAATAAATAAATAAATCAGCTAACGCCTTTTTTGTTCCCGTATACGGGGAGTAGGCGAGGTCATTTAGCCCTATCTACCTTTTGGAGACTGAGTGGGCAGTTCAGTCTCCACTGGTACCAATCAGAGATAGATGGCCCAAGGCTATCACTAATTAAGCAGTACTCAGTGAAGAGAGACGGCTCAAATGTGCCGCCATCTCGTGGTCCCTAACCCTAACACAATATATTTAATATCTGAAATAATGTGGGTTCTACGGTCGATTTTCTTGAGTTTACAGGACGAAAAACCCGAGTTTTCGGGAGGAAAAACCTGCTTGCCCGTGCCAGAAATCGACTAACTCGGGAACCGGTCGAAAAAAGGCTTAGAAAAATTTCCTCTAGTCGCCGACTAAACTCGAAACCAAGTCTTCCTTCGTACGGCCAAGCGCCGTGGTTGGCAAACGCCACATCCACTGAGCTACACAGGCTCTCCCGTAGAACCCACATTATTCCAGACATTAAATATTGTGTTACGGTTATGGACCACCAGATAGCGGCATTTGTTGAGCCATCTCTCTTTGTGTGCTGCTTAATTAGTGATAGCCTTGGGCCAGCTATCTCGGATTGGCTGCCAGTCGAGATTGAACTTCCCACTCAGTCTCCAAAAGTTAGATGAAAATAGTTATTAACAATACCTACTTTCAGAAACATCCACTACGGATCTAAACTTGGACATCTAACATTGATAATCAAGGCACCAGATTGATTACATCCTAGCTCTCCAATGGTGGAAGACAAGCATCTCTGATATAAGTGGGTTTTTTCTCCCAGAAACTCGGGTTTTTTCTCCAAGAAACTCGGGTTTTTCGTCCAGTAAATTCAAGAAAATCAACTGTAGAACCCACATTATTCCAGACATTAAATATTGTGTTAGGGTTATGGACCACCAGATGGCGGCACTTGTTGAGCCATCTCTCTTTGCGTGTTGCTTAATTAGTGATAGCCTTGGGCCAGCTATCTTGGATTGGCTGCCAGTCGAGATTGAACTGCCCACTCAGTCTCCAAAAGTTAGATAGGACTAAACGGCCTCGCCTACTCCCTATACGGGAATAAAAAGGCATTAGCTGATTTTTTTAATAATCGTTCCATTTAATTAGTGAACTAAAGCATACATTCAATCCCAAATCGAATCTCATAAAAGGCAAGAATGGAGCAGTACTAACAGAAGAAATAAAAACCAAAAACAGATGGAAATAATACTGTGAGGAACTGTAAAATAACAGAAAGGATAAGGAAAATTTAGAAGAGCCTCTCACCAGGAAAATTTTGATTTGGAACTTCCACCACTTAGGCATGAAGTTGAAAGAGAAGTTAAACAGCTTGACGACAATAAGCCCACTGGTATAGAAATCCATGGAATCCCAGCAAAGTTAATTAAGACCAAAGGGGAGGGAGGGATAAGAGTGCTTTAAACATTGACTATACGGATATGGAAGACAGGAGCATGATCTACAGACCGGAAGAAGCCGGTTATCATACCACTACATAAGAAGGGAAATTTATAAAGGCCTTTCTTTGGGTTGCCTTGTGATGTAGATGCAAATAGCATTTCAACATGGCTGCACCGTTCAATTGTAAATATGGTATAATATTATTTTCTTATTTCAATAGGAAACGAATTAGTCCCAATTCTTGAGAATTAAACCCAATGGTCATACCAGCCAAATAACTTACTTTAGCACCTTGTTTGGTGTAAAGGGAATTTTTATAATTTATGGGAGGAAAAACACTGAAATTTCATATGAGACCAGCTTTAATCGTTTACATCTTTAGGTGAAAAGTCATCAGCTCTTTACTGCCTTAAATGGATTGCATGCAGTCTTTTTACTAATGAAAGTGGTGTTGCCACTGATTACATTGCTTGTCTTTTCATTAGAGTAATTATACTATTTGAGGGTTTTTACCCCATTTCCTGTGTAATCCTGTGTAAATGGTATTTGTATTCAGAGCACTAGGCTACCCGAAAAAACAGTTCGATTCTATTTGCAAACTAGAAAAGTTTTTCTAACCCTTTCTTCAACTCGGTTCCCTAGTTAGTCACTCTTTAGCAGGGGAAAGCGAGTTTTTTTTTTTTTTTTTGACGGAAATCTGGTTTTCCTCTTGTAAATTCAGGAAAAGCTACCACTTGTCAAGGGCATTTATCAGGTGCGATCTCTACACGAGAAACCATTGAAAATTAGTGAGTTTTGGGGAAGCTGTCTCTGATTGACTATCGATGGAATTTTAGTTTCCCCTCAGGAAGGGCCGAATTTACTATTAGGCGCATAAGGCGCAAGATGGGGGCCTCACTCTCTAGGGAGGGCCTCATTTTAAAACCTTATTCCTCACAAAGAACAATAAAAAACAGCGTAGTTATAATTGCAAAATAAAATACTTATTTTTAAATATTAAATTCATAATATAAAAACTAGAGACCACTGAAAAATTTGTGAGGCTTCCCGCTTCCATTTGAAATACATTATTCTTTCCTTAGAATACAAAACTAACAGGGACTCTGTATTCCATAAAATTCATGTATGTAAGCATACCATTTCTTTGCTGGACGTATATAAGCGTCCTGGATAATATTCTATCCACCTGCTGAAAGAACATGGATAAGAAGTGTAGTTTAACCGTCATGTCCATTAGAAGGTTGATAATCCTTCACGCTGAAAAGAACACTTAACTACATCACCTGTGGTGCGTAGTAGCTATATTCTGTGGCCTACAGCAAGAAGTGCAGTTGCTTGCCGTTTGCTCGGTAACCGGAATCTAAGTTATATCAGACTAAATACCTATGAGTTATATTCATTTTGCTGCTTGTTTTTATTGTATAATTATAGTTTTTAATGCCAGCGTAAAATAAGAAATCCTTTCATACTTTCTTCACTTCAAATTGTATCACTTTGGAAGATCAATGTCACTATCAATTTTTTTGCTAATTATTTTAATCTCCAATACATTTTATAATTTTCCAAGAACTTGATTGAATATAATTATTCTTGTCAAACAATTATTTTATTAATTCATGAAAATCAAAATCTAAAAATGAATACAGCCTCCATCTATTCCAAATTAAGTTTCCTATTTTATTCATAATCTTAGTTTGAAAGTTAGTTATCATACGTAAATCTTGAATCGTATGATGTAATGCATAATTTTTATAATGTAATCTGTTGGTATTTGCATTTAAACTTTCTTGGTTCCCCCCCTAATCTCTCACTACAAATCAAAATAAAGTGCAGTTTATTTTGATTTGTCAACTGTTACGTACATATTTTTGGCTAATTTGGATATTATGCGGCAGTTTTGAAGCAGCGATATTTTCCCTACAATTTATCTTTTGAAACATGTATAGGTGCATGCGTCAAAATGAAATTTTTATTATTATTATTATTATTTTAACGGTGTCTCCATGGAGTCAAAAGACTCATCGCGGGAGACCCGACATTGACACACTAACCATTATTTACACAATACCTGTCATACCTCTCCTTAAATTCATTCACAGTTGAAGCATTCACAACCACCTCTGGCAAAGCATTCCACCCATGCACAACCCTCCAAGTAAAAAATCTGGTCCTAACACTCTTGTTAACCACACTCTTACACAATCTCCAGGGATGGCCCCTCGTTCTTTCACATCCTTCACTGGTCTTAAAAATATCATCAGTATCAATCCTGTAAAATCACTTTAACAATTTAAATACCTCTATCATATCTCCTCTCCTACGTCTATTAGCTAGATTTTGGAGCCCACAGATCATAAATCTATCCTCATAGAGGAGAGATTGATGATCCCACATTCTACAGACCTGCAACAATCTTTGTAACCAGCCTCTGAATCCTCTCCACTAGTTCCGCATCACCAAGAAATCCTGGCGACCAGATCTGTGCACAATAGTCCAAATGCGGCCTTATTAATGCCTTATAGAGTGGAACAATAACTTCCCTATCCCTGCTTGTTAGTGTGTTCCTCAACAACCATGTAATTTGATGTGATATTTTGGCAATCTTTGGAATATGCCCTTTAAACTTAAGTTCTCTGTCCACAATAACTCCCAAGTCTCTTGTCTCATCAACTTCCTGCAGTTCAGTTCCGTTAATATAGTAAACAGCATGCGATGTCATCCTCATGAAGTGCATCACCTTACACTTAGCCACGTTGAACTGACAGCCATTTACCTCAGTCCATACCGTCAGCTTATTTAAGTCATCCTGTAAAATATCCACATCATTTGAATTGATTATCGCTCTTCCCAATTTTGCATCATCAGCAAACAAGTGGATATATCCATTCAAGGTATTTCCAATATCATTGATGTAAAAATTAAACAATAGAGGACCAAGAACTGAGCCCTGAGGTACACCACTAGTCCCTTGCCTTTTCCTGGACTCAGCTCCTCCGTAAACCACTCTTTGATATCTGTCCACCAGCCATCCTTTAATCCAAATCACCATCTTCGGATCCAAACCCATTTGCTCTAATTTATGTAACAGAGTTCCATGTGGAATCCTGTCAAAGGCCTTTGCAAAATCAAGCAATATCACTGAGTAAGGGTTTCCTTTATCCAACTCCACTGTTACTTTATTATAGAAAGTAAGCAAATTACTTAGGCAAGACCTACCCTTCACAAAACCATATTACCCCTTATAAAGTATCATATTGCTGTCCACCCAGTCCTGAATTCTAATTTTAACCAATTTCTCCAAAATCTTAACCACCATTCCAGATATACTGATTGGTCTATAATTTGCAACCTCAGTCTTAGAGCCTCCCTTGTGCAATGGAACTATTTTCCCCTTTCTCTATTGGCACTTTACCAGAACTAAGGCTTAAATTAAGCATTCTGGTTAGAGGAGATGCTAATTCTCTTGCACATTCTCTTAACACACGAGCCGATATGCCATCTAACCCAATGGCACTGTTAGCATTAAAGTTCTTTAATATATTAAGCACCTCAATTTCATCTATCTCTATACTTTCATCAGTCAATGGTACATCTGACACTGCACTATCACTACAAAGATGGTACACTATTGCGAAATGATCACTAAGCAACTCAACTATTTGATTAGCTTCAGTAATTTCCCTACCATCAACACTTTTTAAAGTAATCTTTCCATGGATATTCTTCCTTTTACTAGCCACATAGCGAAAGGGTTTAGGGTTTCTTTTGGATTCATCAGCTAGCTTTAGCTTCCTCTCATAATTAGCTTTGGCTTTCCTTACCATACAGGTTACTCTCTTTGCCTGTACCTTATATTGCTCATTGGAACGCTCATCACCACCTTTTTCTTTATACGTCCTCCACAACCTTTTCTTTATCTGAAACTCCTGTTTAATAGTATTATTCATCCATTTTACTCCTACTTGATTTCTCCTTCTGACTCTGGGAATATAGTCTGATACAGCTTTCTTCAAATATTCCTTGAGAATCTCACACACACCATCAACATCTCTCCCCCCTGGAATTTCTCATGCCATGGTACAGCTGAAAGCTGACTTCTCAGTTTGCCATAATCACCAGCCTTGTAATTCCACATATACCCATTCTTAATAGAATATTCAGCATGTCTTTCAATCTCCCGGGTCAAGACCACATGATCGCTTTCCCCAAGGGGAGACATTGTAACTAAATTACTTTCTGATATGTTCTATGAGGTTATGACCAGATCTAACACTCTAGAAACTCTTGTTCCATCACATGCTCTCTCAGATAATTATCTCTTAACAACTTTATAAACTCCTCCTTTGTTTCTTGTGACCATTCCTTCCCCCAGTCTATGTCCCCAAAGTTAAAATCTCCAATAATAATTACTTGACCTTCACTTATCGTGCTAATTTGCCAATACATGCTATCTACATTCTCCCTTATTCCCCTTGGATTATAACAACAACCAATTACATATTTCGCCTTGTTAATCTCTGTCTCACACCAAACTGCCTCTAATGAACTGCCCTCTACATACCTGTCGCAGTGAGGTACTTCTATCTTTTTTGACTTTAATGTTTCATCTATCATTAATAAAACCCCTCCCCCCATTCTGTCATCTCTGTCCTGCCTGAAAATACTGTACCCCTTACATTCAATCCCAATAACTATATCATTCTTGGTTAACCAAGTTTTGCTAATTCCTATAATTTTTGGCCGTGTTGTACTAAGTAATGACAAAAATTCTTCACACTTATTCCTAATACTTCGAGCATTAGTATACATAAACTGAATACTCCCTACCTCCCATAATCTCCCTGTGTGCGAATTACCCCACTCTGTATACTGTTAACATTCTGCGAACAATTAATCCCGAATTCACAGCGATTAATGACCTTAGTACTATTTACAGCTGACTCTATCACATGCTTCCCTAGCAAATCCCATTTCCCGGTTTATGACCCTTTACTCTGTCCTTTATCAATAAGTGTTCTAAATGCCAAGCTCTTAATCCATTTAAGTGCAAACCATGTCTTTTATCAAAGTCATCCTAGACATTCATAAAATGAATATTCCGTTTCATTTCTTTGCAAAACCTTTTACACAATCTTGACACCATTCCATTTAATATAATTGCTCTTCTGTTCATTTCATCACTACCAAAGCATGGTAGCACACTCATGATCTTTCCACTCTTACTCTTTGCATTCATTGCTATTATTAAATCTTTCAAATCCGGTCTTACAGAAAATCTTTTGGTACGTAGATCATTCCTCCCTATAACTGCAATAATCTCACTCACTCTATCTTTCTGCAATTTCACAGCCCCAGTTATATCCTTAATATTTGAACCTGGATAACACGCTTTAATTACTCTACCATCCTTCACACCCTTAATTATCGAATTCCCATACAGCACAACATCTTTTTTTGCTTCTTCTTAACTTGACATCGTTTACTCCTAGTGATGCTTGTTTTTGTCCCTGAACCTCTCTCACATTCTTTAGTATATCACTCAGCAATATGTGTGTATCTATTTCTGCACTATTTATTCCATGCACATATTCACTTCTGTCATTCTCATACTTTGTCATTCTTAATTCCCCCATACTTCCTATTCCATAAAAAACATTAGAACCTATTGGAATTCTAAAAGATAGATTATACAATTTGGTCCGATCAAAATTATAAAATATATTACAGTCATTTAAAAATGTCCGTTCATTTGTTTCAGGAGAACTTGCACAACACAGTCTACTCCACATGCTTTTATCAGATACATTGGGATATGGCTGTATAAAACATGTATGCTCCCTATGTGAGTGATGGTAGCTAACTGCGAAGTCTTGATGATCACTTAAACTTGGGATATTAGTCAAACCAGATGTATCATCATATATTACATTAAAACTTCTGCCATCATACGAGTCAATTAATACAGGCAAAACATTTGATATATTAGAAGATGTGAAATGGACTACGCAATCTTTCTTTTCTACCTTGGTATCAGATTCAAGAGGGGATACCATAGAAACACAAGATGATAAAGATGTTAAGTAATCTGGATTGACATCCCTAGCAACTACAGAAGAAATGGTTGAGTCAGATGACATACCCAAGATGTCATTGACCAGCAGGTGAGAATTAACAGTAGCATCAGAAACTGACAATACATTATTATGCACACATTCACCTGAATTGATGAAAGGATTGTTGTCATCACTACCCAAGATTGTGACTGGTAGGTGAGAATTAACTGTAGCATCAGATACTGAATAAGACAATACACTTGTATGTACACTTTCACCTGACAGTTGGCCTTCAACAACCAGATGAACAATGATCGTTTTCCCTGCTTCATGACGATCATAATCTAAAGCTCTCTGCTGTATGCCTTCCACAGAATCATTGTACTTATTAGCAACTTCCAAAAAATCTTTCATTTTTAGGAACTCTGCAGATTTTAACAATGATGGAAGCATATCCCATGAAATATTAATTTCACCATGGTACATATATTGGATCATCAACCTTAAGTCGTTGAACTTCATGTCATTTAATGTCACAACAGGATGACTACTTGGGTTCTCTAAAAATAAGCTGTACTAAAGAGTGCTGCTTGCAGATAGTACTATTTTGTGAGCCTTAAGGGTCATTCCTTCACACGATAATGTTACATCCACCAAACTTTCACTAGCAAGTAATTTATTAAAAACAGATGATATATTAGGTGTGTGATTGTGCCCTTTCAAACAAATTGTCTGTGATCTTGTTATCATATTGAGTTCTGAACTAAGTTTCAAATAAAATACTCATATTAAACAACATTAAACAATACCTAACAAATTTACATATGTTGCTTGAAATAATTATCTCAGTATTATACACTTATAATCAATAGTTTTCATTTAACATCCAGTATATATGCTCAGAGAATGGCAGTATTAGGCTTAACAACAAGAACATGATCACTATAGCATATCATTCTCAAAATGTTTCATCAAACACGTCATTATATGAATAACCAAAATATCTAGCACAAAGATTTACATAAATAGCTTGAAAGAAGATTTATCAGCCACAAGCTGTCACAATAGCAAGATTAGGCTTAGCCACAACGATGCATAATCATACAATCTGATACCAAATACAAATCAATTATGTCAAATGCAAAATAAAATTCGACACAAAATAAACACACTTGACATGAACGAAGCACCTAACTGAGAAATACACAGCCATAAAATTTTTTTTTTTTTCAATTTAAAGATGTGCACACTAGAAACGAGCCTACACTACTGAGCCGCCGAGCGATTTTTGATTTTTATTTCCACAATTTTCATAACAGAATTATTTCACCTTTAATGGCTAACTCCCCACTCCCAAAATTATCACCACACGTACACACATACACACAAATACTGCTAGATAATATGTGTGCACTTTCTTTTTGTTTGAATTCGTTATTTTTCCAAAGTAATTATACTGTTTCAGTTTTAAGCAAAAGACAAAGGCGTAGAATCTCTGATAAAATACATTTGGATATAAATCCCCTACCGGCCAGGACGTATATATATACGTCCACATTTCCATGGATGCGAAGTGCATATTAATATTGTAACACCATTGATATTACATTGAAATTTATGATGGATACGAAGCTGTTCAGGGCATATTTGATCTTTAATGGCCCATAAGGTGGTTAAAAAGACTCACAATCGGAAACCCCAAGTAATGCAGTTTAACACCATTTGTTGTTCATAAAAATAAAATAAATCGTTCCTAAAATTGAAATGTGCGACCCATATAATCTTATTTTGCAATGAAAGGAAGCAAAATGTCATATTTATTTCAATAAATATAATTTAAAAAATATAAATATTTGACATAATATTTCCAATGCTAACAAACATTTTGATTATTTATTTTCGCACATGTGAAATTCGTTTTTATTTGGGAAGAGACACAATAAGTAAATTGTGCAGCAAAAAATTGTCAATCCAAGAAATACAGTGCACATAACTTCAATAATCCGTTAACAGCAGGGGGTGGGGTAATTGCATTTTAACAGATAGAATGTTGATGAAGTTTCATCAGCATTCTGCCTTTTTATTAGGTCAAAGGGATTTCGAGTATATTTGCGAACAGATATATTCAACATAAGTTAGCCAGTTTTGTTGTAAAGTGTCGCATTTGAAGAAATATTAGCGGCATAATAATAAAATAGAAAAATTCATAATGCTTCAGAATAACATGATAATTTTGATAATACCAAAACAACATGAGACACATCTGTAGAAATCTATTATTATTATTATTATTATTATTATTATTATAAGAGTCCTTTTAATTATGAACTCTATAAAGATATACTTAATAAATTTGTATTTTTGTGTTTTTAAATAAATAAACCAGTTTAATTTTTTCACAGATGGTTTTTGCTGGACTACCTGGACTTTTAGACTATTGTTCTTATCAATATTGTAAAAACTCGATTGTAGTTTAAATATTCCAAAGCACATCACATCGATTTTTACTTAGGTCAAGTCCCATAAAGAATGTTGTAAAAAATAACCTTGTTTGTCTCTGTATATTTTGTATTAGATATTTTTGTAAATAGTCCTTTGGAAATTAACTGTATATATATTTCTTTAATAAGAATATGTTAGTGTTAAAAACAATGGCAATGTTTTTTTTGCTGGAGCTGTATGTAATAGATCTACATGGCAGCATTAGAAAGGTTGTTTATTAAATTTTGTGTGTATGAGAAAGGCTTACAAGCTTTGCATGTAAACACCTCCGAAGTCAGTCAGAAAGGTTCAAACAACTTTCCAATGGTGGGCAAACTTACAATCAAAAGATGGCACAGAAGAGAAAAAATAGTGGGCCGAACTTGAAACTTAAGATGAAAGAATCATGCCGAATTCTTCAGGGGGTTACAAACTTTGTGCGAGGTCTCAGAGAAGGCATAATAAAGGGGACAGATCCAAGCGTATAGGGCTTCCCAGATCCAGAAGTCACTAGAGAGAAAGAGGCTTCCCGTTTCCAGATGTTGCCAGAGAGGAGCTTCCCGGTTCTAATCTTAAGAGAAGGCTTCGAGTTGCTGAAAGTAGATGTTCCAATCACTGGAGAAAAGCTTCCAGGCCAGAGAGGAATCTCGGTTGACAGTTGGCGGCAATTCGAGTTAGTGGAGGGGGCAGAGGAGAAAAGGCAAGACAAATTACCTGAAGCACCTTCACTCGGAAGTTTTTCTTTTAGTCGTTGGAGAATAACTTTTTCCTGGGGCTGTATATGAGTACCTCAGGGCACAGTTCACAGTCAGCTATTTTCCCGATGAGATATTTCTGAAGCCAGATTTCCTGAAGGAAGCTCAAGATCTGAGATGAGAGAATTGCCTTAGAACTTATTGTGCAAGACCTTTGACTGAATGTGTGATACAGAGCTTTTGTAAGTTATATACCTTTGTACAATTCCTCTTATAATGTGTTTTAGTTGGACAATTAAGATTTCGATTAACAGTAACAAGAAGTGTCATCATGAGAATCTATTTGCATATTTGAAGTTGATATACAGTTTGTAAAAGTAACTTAATAGAGAGTTATCTAACCTCTTTGCAAGTACACTAGACGTTTAATAAGTGGAAATTGTAAACAGAGTAAATACGTTTTTGAGTTAAAGTAAGTTTTTGCGATCATTTTGAGACACATTCCAGAGACAACAGAGTTTTTTTGTGTGTGTGTGTGCTGCTGCTGCTATTTGTATTAATTAGTTGGGTAAGAGCAGTTTCTATATCACATAAATAGAGCATTTGAATTTCAAGTTTATTATTATTTATAAATTGAATTGATTTTTCAGTTCATTTTTTGTGCATCAAGATTCTAGTCATTTTAGGGTAAAATATCAAGTAAAAAAGTGGATGATAACTTGCTATGCTCACTAACATCCACTTTTTTACTTGACATTTTACTTATTTACTTTACTTACTTACATTTTTTACTTACTATTTATTGCCTCTATGTTTTAACTAAAGCTGGAATTATTATGCTTTTTAATGCAACTTAAAAATATCAAAGCTGGAGTTGAATAAATCTTGTAATAAATAAATGTTGTAATTCCATAAATATGATGATTTTTGCTATAATTTTTATTACTGTAAATTCAAAATTTTTATTTTTAGTGAGAATATCCACGATGAGTCTTTGACTCCATGGAGGTTTTTATAATAATAATAATAATAATATCTGAACTTTACAGTTCATGAAGTTCCAATTTTAACCTTGATTAGTAAGCTTAATTTGATTGCATTTAAATTCTTTTTTTAATAAAAAAACTTTTATTCTTATACTAAATTATTACCATACCTTTCAATATTTTTTCGGTATTCAGAATTTTTGTAGCAGCTATGATGTCAACTATGATTGTCAATGAAGCTTGTCAAATAAAATCAACGTTCTGAAAATCAATAATCAACACTGCAATTGAAATCTTTCACAGAAAGATTTTAATTACATCTTTCTTTAAATTAATTATGATTCAGTAACGTGGAATATTTAAAAGTGTAAATAATATGTATATATATACGTGTATTTATAATTATATTAAAAGATTTTAAACTATTTAGAAAATTTAATATTAAATATAAAGTATCGCAGAAGTTGCATAATTATTTATAATCCATCGATAAAAGTTAGTCATTTATTTATATAAAATGACTTACAAGGTTGCTAGTTTAATATTACCAAGATTTTTTTTAATATTAATATTTATTGTATACATGTGAAATTTGTTTATATTTTTGGGAAGAGACAAAATAAATAAATTGTGCACCAAAAAGGGTCAAATATCGTAGAACAGTGAAGGAAATTCCAAAAAACGGTAATTAAACTGATAGTTTAGTTACCGTTTTGGCTAGTACTGTATACAAGTGTATATAACTAATTACATGGTTAAAGTAGTTGTCGCAGTCGGTAAGAATATATTACTCAAGTAATTATTATTATTATTATTTTACTCGTTTATTTTAACAAAACCAAGATACTACTGTTTCTATTTTTGTATTTTTTAAGCTTTTAACGTAATTGTTTATTTTATTTATATGTTTATTTTGGATTTAATAAATATTTATTTCGCTTTTGATAGCTTAATACACATAATGATGCCAAGAAAATTTGAATCCGGAGTTCGTAAAAGAAAACGACTTAGAGAAAATGAAAAACAGCTAAATAGTCAAAAGGGGGCAATTTTGTCTTTCTTGCGTTCTGAAAATGAAGAATTTCGTAGAACTAAAGTTGTACTTCACACTTCTCGGAATGAAAACGAAACATTGGTATCGTTATCAGGAGGAGATGAAAGTGAAAATGAAGAACATCAAAATGACGTGGAAAACACAGAAGGAGAGAAAGAAGTAAATGAAACAAATCAAGAGGATTCTGAAGAAAGTTTTCAATCGGAGTCTGTACTTACCAGCAAGCAAGCTATCTTACCGATATAGCAGTGTGGCCACTTACTATTAATGAACAGTTTATCGAGCATATTTTAATAAATATGCCCCAGAATGTTGATAAAATCGAAAATTAAAAAAAAAAAAGAATACACAGAACTCAATAGAATATATCTCAGAAATGTAAATATATCACATTTTTACTGTAAAAAGGCGAATGGAACAAAGGAGAAACGAGAGTGGCTAATTTTTTCAGAAACCAGCAAAGCAATTTACTGCTTTGTTTGTAAATTGCTTTCTAAGTCAAATAATAGCTTAATGAAAGGTTTTAATGACTGGGGAAATATAACACGAACCTTATGTGATCATTCTACTGGGCATATACGAGCGATGTGCACATATCGCGAAAGAAAATCAAGTTCTGTAAATAGTCGAATTGATTCTGAATTGAACAAACAAACACAATCTGAAGAAAATTATTGGAGAGAGGTTTTAAAAAGAATAATAGCTACCATTAAGTTACTGAGTAAACTAGGGTTAGCATTTAGAAGAAATACAAATGATATTTTTTCTGATTCTTGCGGAAATTATTTATCGTGTTTACATTATTTAAGTGAATTTGATGATTTTTTAAAACATCACATGAAAATGTATGCTAACTGCGGTTCTGGCAGATCAAATTATCTTTCTTACCATACTTGTGATGAATGCATAGCATTAATAGCTAAAAAAAACAAGAGAAATATTAATATCAGAAATTAAGGAAGCTGCTTATTTTGCAATAATACCCGATTCAACGCCAGACATTGCCCATAATGACCAACTAGCTATGATATTTAGGTATGTTGCCGCAAATTCTGACATTAGAGAAACATTTATCGGGTTCATCAGAATTACACAACATAATTCCTTATATTTAGAAGAGATAGTATTAAAAAATTTAGAAGAATTATCTTTGCATATAAAAATGTGCAGAGGGCAAAGCCAATAACGCTGCCAATATGAAAGGTATCTATACAGGTTTACAAGCTAGGCTGAAAAAACGTAGTCCCTCTGCACATTATATACCGTACTCTAGTCATTCCTTAAATTTAATTGGCAAATATGCCGCGGAATCTTGTCCGGAAGCAGTGCAATATTTTTATTTTATTCAAAATGTATATAATTACTTTTCATCTTCAACAAGAAGATGGGGTATACTCCTTAAACATTTAGAAAAAAAATCTTTAACAGTTAAAAGACTAAGTGGAACGAGGTGGTCCGCAAGAGCTGACGCTATATTGGCTTTGAAACAATGGATATAAACAAATCAAAGACGCATTACTTGAACTATCCATTTCTCCTCATGAAAAACCTATTTCTAAATAAGAGAGCTCATCATTGGCTGAACATTTTGACAAATCAGAAACAGCAATTTTAACAGTTATGTGGGACAAAATTTTACAACGAATAAATGCTACTAATAAATCTCTACAAGATCCCGATATGGATTTGTTTTTAGCTAATAATTTGTTACACTCTTTAGTCGGTTTTATTTTAGATATAAGAAATAGTTTTGCTGCTGTAAATGAAGAAGCGAATTTATTAACAGATGAGACAAAATTTAAAAATGAAAAGGAAAGAGTTAAAAAACGAGTGACGAAGTTTCACAATCTGAGATTATGTAATATAATTTCACAAATGAGATTATATTACATGGGAAAGAAAATTTCGCTGTGAACACTTTTAATGTCATTTGCGATAAGTTGATTTTGGAAATTAATGAAAGAACAAAAAGCTATTTCGACATATTAGATATGTTTGACATTTTTTTGAAGGAAGATATAGATCAAGACAAGTACAAGACTAGTATTGATAAAATTTTACAAACCTTATGGGACTGATATTGATCCAGAAAAATTTACTGATGAAGTTAAGCAATTTTTAATAATGATAAAGGAAGAAAATTGTTAAATTAAAAATATGTACAAATTTATAAACGATGGGTTAAGGTCTACTTTTCCGAACGTAGAAACAATTTTAAAAATATTTTTGACGATGCCTATTTCAAATGCAAGTGCTGAACGCTCATTGTCAGTGTTAAAACGGATAAAAAATTATTTAAGAAGCAACTTGCACCAAAATAAAACAAGTGACCTCTCGTTATTATGCATTGAATGAGATGCAATGGACTCGATCAATTATGACGACATTATAGATATATTTGCTAAAACCAAAGCCAGAAAATAAACTTTTAGTTATTAATTTTTTAATTTAAATTTGAACTGATTTATTTTTATACTTTTTTAAAAATTCAAATATATGTATACCGATGTTATATTGTGTTATTAAAATGAGTTATTATGGAAATGTTGACTTTTATTTTCAATAAACTAAAAAAATGCTTATTTTTGAGGGCCTCATAATGAAGTTGTGCCTCGGGCCTCCAAAAGTATAAATGTGGTCCTGCCCTCAGGCTCCAAAAATTAGATCGGGCTAAAATGGTCTTATCTACTCCCTATGGGAATAAAAGGCAGTATAAGATTTTTATTATTATTCCCTCTAGAATCATCTGTTATATTTTATGATATACACTATCTGAAGAAAAAATCCTAACACCTAGTCATCCCAACTCTCATTCCAATATGAAAGGCATTAATATGGATAGGCTTTCCACTAGATTTTTGTTGCTGTGGTAATTCCCATCAGTTCCAAAAGAGCATTACAGAGATCGGTCACGGTCACAGACCTACTTTTACGAATGGGAAATTGCCACGTAGTTACAGGAAAGGGCCTGTATCAACAAACTGTTGATATAAAGTTAGAAGCACAGTTATCTAGCATGTCATTATGTGCTGCCCCATTAAGATTCTCTATCAGTAGAACTAAGAAGGGCAAGGCAAAATAATGAAACCGCATGTTCTTCAGCTGTCTGCCGACGACCTGTATTTTTACTGGCGTTACTTGCAGAGATATTTCGGAACTCAGCAACGATGTTTCAATGAGAACTGGGACTTTTTTGCGCCAAGCATTTCAGCCCTTGGTGGTCCAGCTCTCTCATTTTATGTAGTATGCATGCTTCTTTTATACCTGTATTAACCACTGTTATTGAGTTGTATAGCCATATCGATTACTACGAAGGATTGTTTAAATGTTTTTGATCTGATAACGTACAGTTGACAGAAAGAGAGAGAGAGAGAGAGAGAGAGATTGTTTTCATTCAGGTTATTTATAGTTTTTACAGATAGCTCTGCAATTTCTGTTCTATTTGAAGATTTGAGTATAAAGGGCTAACTAAATAATAAAAAAAAATTGTGCCTTTTATTCCCTTATAGGGAGTAAGTGAGGCCATTTTAACCCTATCTGTCGTTTTAAAGCAATGATGGGGAAGATCAACTACAACGGTCGCCAATCACGGACAATGCCAGAGGCTATCGATAATTATAAACAGCATCCGATTAAGAGACGACTGACTAGAGTTGCCATCTCATAGTCCCTAATCCTAGCACAGTGTATTATTTGTCTGAAATAGTACGGTTCTATGGTCGATTTTCTGTAGTGTATTGGATGAAACCCCTCAGTTTCCAGGAGAAAAAGTTCGCTTGTCCATGACAATAAATGGATAATTCAGGAACTGGTCGAAAAAGGACTTAGAAAAAGTTCCTCTAGTCAGCGACTAGAAAAACGAACATAGTCATTCTTCTGCCGTCCTAGCAAAAAAGGATACAAACTTCACTTCCACTGAGTTACACAGGCCTAAATAATAGTAATATTAAATACAACAATAATAATGTTAGTTATAAGGATACGAAAATAATAGTAATATTAAATACAACAATAATAATGTTAGTTATAAGGATACGAACATTAAGGCATGCTGTTCTTTCTTTTACAGTTACACAGTGGTTAGCATTCATAGTGAAGAATTTATGGAGATACAACACACGTGTTAGAATAACTATTTTACTTACCATTAACAAAGTAACAATCGACGTTTCGACCTCTGTATTAGATCATCATCAAGAAAACAAACATATGTTCAGGATAGAAGCTGCATGACATTGCACAATGCAAGAATAAGATGAATCTAAATGTTTCTTAATCATCTACCCTAACTTGAACTCTGGTGGAAAAAATAAAAATAATAAAAAATTAAATAATAATAGGGGAAACAGGACGAACCGTGCCTATCAGAAAAGATGAACACAAACGCCACATTCAATACCTACACTATGGTAAACAGGTCTATCAGACCACGCACTCTAACACATGCCAGAGGATTGACTGGAAACACACGAAGCCTACACAGCAACAACAAAACCTGGTTTGAAAGAAAATTCAAAAAACTTGTGAAATGCTGAAGCATTCATCCAAATCTGAAGAAAAATGATGGATTACCATAATTATTCCCAGAGTGTGGAGGACCCACCTTCAACCCGTTAGCAACCCGAACAACTCCAAACAGAAGGAAATCTCAATATGAGAGGACTTTAGAGATTGTTTAATGTAGTTCCGTTTTCTTTCCTTTTTTTCTTCTTTGTTTTATTATTTTTATTATTATTATTTTATTTTTTTTCACCAGAGGTCAGGCTAGGGTAAATGATTAACAGAAACTTAGATTAATGATACTTTTGTGTTCTGCAGTGTCATGGCTTGTGTCCTGTACATACAAGGCCTGTTCCAAAAAAAAGAAAAAAAAAAAAAGACCGAACTTTTGCTATAAAGACTTTACTACTCATTTTACAACGTTTTAAGCACTATCCCATTCAAAGTGTTCCCCTCTGCTGGCGATACACCAGTCCCACCGTTTTTTCCATTGTTGGAATGCTTCCTGGAACGCACTTTCTACGAAAACGCGCAGTTCTCTTATCGCATTTTCCTGAATCTCCTCTATGGTTTGGAAACGACGTCTTTTCAAAGTGGTTTCAAGTTTGGGAAACAGAAAAAAGTCTGCTGGGGCCAAGTCCGGAGAAAATGGTGGATGGGGCACAACGGATGTCATGGCATTGTCACATGGTAGCCAGCGCATTATCATGCTGCAACATCTAAGTCTGGGTTTCCCATAATTCAGACCTCTTCCTGTGCACAGTATTCCTCAAAAGCGCTAAAACGTCCTCTTTGTTTATCTGACCACATGGTAAAAATTTATAATGGGCAATGCTTCTCTAATAAAAAAAAAACCAACCATAATCACCTTAATCTTTGACTGACTCATCCATCGACACTTAAACCACTCATAGAACTGGGTTTGGCTCAGACTGTCCTCCCCGTATGATTGGTCAAGAAACTGAAATATTTCCGTAAAATTTTTACCAAGTTTGCAGCAAAATTTCACAAGTACACATTGTTCATCAAGCTCTTTTATTATTATTATAAGGGCATCTCTATGAAGTCCGAAGATTCATCGCAGGAGACCTAATCTATCCACACAATCTATCATACATCTTCTGGAACCCTTTAACAGAAAAAGCACTCACAACTGACTCTGGCAACCCATTCCACTCATTCACCAGTCTCCAAGCAAAAAATCTAGTCCTCACCTCCCTACTGACCACACCATTATTCAACTTCTAGGGATGAACCCTTGTTCTGGTCCCTCTAGCCAAATGCTGAAATATTTCCCCTGCATCTATCCTAGAAAACCCTTTAAGCAACGTAAATGTTTCTATCACATCCACTCTTTTTCTCCTATCAACCAACTTCTGCAATCCATACACCTTCAATCTATTTCCATAGGGAACACTGTACAGGCCACTCACCAACCTGGTCACTTGCCTCTGAATCCTCTCCACCGCTTCCTCATCCCCAAGAAACCCAGGGGACCAG
Source organism: Typopeltis vanoorti (assembly GCF_054136105.1). Lineage (NCBI taxonomy): Eukaryota > Metazoa > Arthropoda > Arachnida > Uropygi > Thelyphonidae > Typopeltis > Typopeltis vanoorti. The sequence goes on from NC_143558.1 coordinate 109,392,169, forward strand.
AGTTGAGCAAAGTAATCCAGATATGGGCGTATCAAGGCCTTATATAGAGGAATAACAACTTCATTATCTCTATTTGTTAGTGTATTCTTCAATAGCCAAGTAATCTTATGGGTTACCTTAGCAACTTAGCAACATGTTCTCTAAACTTGAACTCTTTCTACCACCACCACTAAATGTCTAGCTTCATCTATTTCTTGGAGTACAGTGCCATCAATGTGATACACAGCTATTTACATTTCTCGACATTAAAACGATACTCATTAACTTTTGCCCATACTGACAGGCTATTTAAATCTTCCTGCAAGTAATAGTTAATTAACGCAATGTGCTCTCCACATTGCGTTAATTAACTATTACTCTGGCAGTTTGTTGTCAAAACTGCTAGGTGCACTTAGCCACAGCATGCTTTCTGTGCCAGTTGGTGCGCTATTTAAAAACTTCGCCCTTTTTTTTTTTTTTTTTTGAAGACTCCTAGTATGTATGCTTTCCTGATTACGACCTCCAAACAGAGGGTGAAACGTCGATTTTTACTTTTTTAATGTTTAAAGTAATTATTCTAACACGTGTTGTGTCTGCATAAATTCTTCGTCTTGTTGTGTCAGTGTAATTCCACGGACTTCGAAGTTAAGGTTACTTTTTATGAAGAGAGTAGAACTAGCATATATTTATGTTGTTTGGTACTTTTCATTGACGGACGGTAGGCATTGGGTGTTAATGCTAATGGTAAAAAATAAGCAGATAGGCAGCGTAATCAGGAATGTAATTCACATTCTGTGCTTGCAGAATGATTTGAATAAGCTTGAATTGTGGACATATGAAATGGCTATCAGTTCAATGGTAGTCAATGTAAGTTATTCAGTTTCGTGTGATGAGATATCTAATGATATATTATATTGTTGGGATTTTGGTAGAAGCAACCTGATTGCGCTATGGATCTTCGGAGTTTTATTAAATAGGAAATTGAAGTTCAGTAGCCATATAGAAAAATTGCAAACAGAAATTAGAGAAAATAATTCCAATTGTGAAACGAATATTGACATGTATGGAGAAGGAAGTCATTTTTCCTCTTTACAATGGTTTTATAGGATTTCACCTATACTACTGTGTGCGGTTATTTCTCTCTCCCTCTCCTGGTTTCCGTGGTAATGCAGGTATAGTAGAATGGGTACAAAGGAGCGTGATAAAGATAATATCTGGACTGTGCGAGTAGATCAGGAGTGAGATAGATAATTTGTGGGCTATACAAACTACACAAAGGGTGATATAACAGAGACCTACAAACCTTCTGAAAGGTTTATATAGGATACCAGTAGATTGAATTTTTTCATTTTATGAATGGTGGTGAGGAGAGAACGAGAGAGATAGCATCCATGGAAATTGAAAATAAATGCAGTCAAGAAGGCTGTAGGCTGGATTTTTCCTCTAGGGGGAATGGTGCATTTTGAATGAATTTTACATCAGCCACAATGGGAGAAATATTTAAAGTTGTTTTTTTTTCATTAGGTTATACTATAAATTAAAGATGACAAGAAATTACATTCTTGGTTTAATCCTTTATTCAAGTGTAAGCAAACAAAGTTTGTGCGTGAAGTAACTTCACGACTGGGCTACTTCTATATTGCCTTAATATCCCACATATCCTTACGAAAATGTATAATTATAATTATAATTATTATTATTATTGTCATCTGAGACCTCCAGTGAGTCAAGGACTCATAGAGGAGGCTATAAATCACCCAAACTAGCTATCATACCTTCCCTTAAATTCATTTACATAGACGCACTCTTTAACTAGCTCTTATCCCTTTCTTGACTGTCAACAAACTTAACTTCCACGGATGCCCACGTCTTCTCTCCCCACCTTCCATACAACGAAAATTTTCATCAGTTGACCTCCTATAACACCTATTCAAAAGTTTATAGACCGTTTTCATATCATACCTCTTTCTTCTGTTAATCGAAGTCTGCAATCCACATACTCTCAATCTGTCCTCATAATCTAAATCCCATAATTCGGATATAATCTTTGTAACTTTTCTTTGCACCCTTTCCACAGCTTTTTTTTATCCCTTTGGAACCAGGGAGACCAAATCTGTGCACAATAATCCAGGTGTGGTCTTATCAAAACCTTAGAAAGAGGCAAAATGACTTCCTTATCCTTACATGACGAGATTCGCTTCAACATCGCAATTATTCTGTGAGTTGTATTTGCAACTTTTGATATGTGACCTTTGCACTTTAAATTCCTACCCACCAATACGTCAAGATCCCCTGCCTCTTCAGTTTCTTGTAGCAAAACCCTTGCTAATATAATATGCCGCGGGAATTGTAATCAGGCCAAAGTGCATAACTCTACACTTACTAATATTAAACTGATAGCCATTTTCATTTGCCCAAATTTCCAGTCTATTCAAATCATTTTCAGTAGCATCAGTAGCATCCCTGATTGCCCTGCCTATCTTAGCATCATTGGCAAACAATTGCACATCTGATGTTAGATCCTGCCTTATATCATTAACGTACCGATTGAATAATAATGGCATAACGACGAACCCCGAGGTACACCACTGGTCACCTTAAATCTGGCAGAATCGTCCACTGTATACCACTTTTTGATATCTGTCTGTCAATCATCTACTAATCCAAGTCAAGAGTTTACATTCCAATCCCATATTCTCTAGTTTATGCAACAGCCTTTCGTGTGGTATCCTATCAAATGCCTTAGAAAAATTCAACATTATCATTGTGTATCCATTCCCTTCATCCAACTTGGCCGTAACATTATTATAAAATATGAGCAAATTCCTGAAACATGACATTCATTTTGTAAACCCGTGCTGTTCCTTGCAGAGTTTAGCATGTTGGTCTACCCATTTTTGTATGCGAGTTCTTACCAACTTCTTTAAAATCTTCATTACCACACCAGAGATACCGATAGGTCGGTAGTTAGACACATCAGTTTTTGTATCACCCTTGTACAATGGAACTATCATAACATTCATTCCATTCCTGAGCTGAGACTCAAGTTATACAAACATGTGAAAGGCGTACCCAATTCGGCTGATCATTCCTTTAGCAAACGGGCTGATATTCTATCTGTCCCTATAGACAAATTCTTATCCAGATTATGCAACAGCTCTTCAACCTCATTTTCATGAACCTCTAACTCTTCATATGATGTAGCAGTAGCACTATGCACCATGTTACATACGCCTGGTTGATATATCTTAGTAAAGTAAGCACTCATTATCTCAACAATCTCATTAGTTTCCGACACTTGAATAGCATCTACATTCAATAAAGTTATTCTTCAACATTCAGTCTTTCTTTTGCTTGCGGTTTGGATTGCCTTTAGCTTGCATGGCCAATTTCTTTTCATACTCCGATTTAGCTTTCCTTACAACACTCCTTACTTTTCTGGCCTGAGCTTTATATATTTCATAACTCCTCTGACTCTTATTCTTACGATATTCTTTCCGCATCATCATTCTTTCCACAAGGTTGTTGCACATCCAGTTTACTCAAAACCTATTTATTCTTCGAACACTAGGGATAGATCCTGATATGCCTCATTTAAGCACTTTTTCAAAGATTCCTATGCATTGCTGACATTTTTCTCATTCAGTACCTGATACCATGAGACCAAAGATACTACACTAGTGGCCAAAATTGTGGAAACCTTTTGGAAAAAGTGTATTTTTGATGACTCATAACACCACGTTTTTTGGTGTAATACCATAAATTTATATATCAATGAAAAGATAATTTAACCAAGAATGTAATGCAACATAGGTTTTAGATTTTCTTTATTCTATCAGATTTCTTTATTCTATGAAAAGTTATAGCCAAATAACCAGAAAAAAAAGAAGCACAACTTGCTTAGGTTGATATGAAGTAGCTTTACTTCATTTGAATGTAACCAATGAGCATGAGTGTTTAGAGAACCATTCAGGTGTCATCTTGTTTTGTCAATGAGCCAATAAGGTCACAGTAGGATTCAGCTATTGATGTCATGTATTGAAGCTGAGAGGAGGACATTTGTCAGTGTGTTATGTGATTACCATTAAGTTGGTTGGTTTTTTTTGTGTTCTTTCATTTAATGAGCTTGTAAAACCTAATACAATTAAAGAAATAGCGCAAAGAGTTGACTGGTCACCCAGAAAGCGATGTGAAATAGTACTATTAAGTGAACAAGGCTAGAGTTATGAAGAAATTAGAAGACAAATTGGTGGAAACAACCAAAGGTGGCATTTCTAAATTTTTGAAGAGGTATAAGGAGACTCAGTCACTACAAAACCAGGCTGGTAAAGGCAGGAAAAGGTGCACAACAGCAAGTGATGATAGACGAATTGAGAGACTGTGCCTACGTGACAGAAGAAAATCATCTGGGTGTATACAAGATGAAATGGCACAATACAATGTAAAGTTGAGTGCAAGGACTATTCGGCGCAGACTGCAGGAATTTGGTTTAAATGCTAGAATTCCATAAAAAAAAGTCATTTTTATCTCTCAAACACAGGTTGAAAAGATTAAACGGAGCTAAAACCCATGTTAATTGAACAGCGGAACAATGGGACAGTGTTATTTGGAGTGATGAGACCAAAATCTCCCTGTTTGGTACTGATGGCATAAAATACGTAAGGAGAAGAATCGGAGAAGATTTGCATCCTGATTGCATTACACCTACCGTGAAACACCCACTTAGTGTTATGATCTGGAGTTTTATGACATTAAAAGGTGTAAGCAGAATTTGAGTCATTAATGGGAATATAAATGCCGAAAAATACATAAATGAAATACTTGAGCCCAAACTGAAACCTTCCGCACGTAATCTTTTCCAAGATAATGAAGCATTTATATTTCAACAGGATTCAGCTCCATGACATGTTGCTGCTGTGTGCAAAAAGTGATTTCAAGATAATCATATTCCACTGCTGGAATGGCCTAGGAATAGCCCAGACCTTAACCCAATCGAAAATCTATGGAGCCGACTAAAGAAACTTGTTAGTCAGAAGCAACCCACCAATAAAACCCAATTAATAGAAGCAATAATTCAATCTTGGTTTCACACTATAACAGCTGCAGAACTATAAAACTTGGTTCACTCCATGGGAAGGCATTGTAAGGTTGTAATTAACGCTAAAGGTTACCCAACTAAGTATTAACTCACATTGTAAGAATTTTTGTATATCTCATTTTTTCTGTGTTCCAATTTTCTTCTTTATAACTGCTCTTCTAATAAAAATCCTTCATAAAAGTTATTGTATTACATTCTTGATTAAATTATCTTTCCATTGATATATAATTTTATGGTATTACTCCAAACAAAAGTAGTGTTATGAGCCATCAAATTTCAGAAATACACTTTTTCCAAAAGGTTTCCACAATTTTGGCCACTCATCCATATCCAAACTCCACTTCACACCAGATAGACTCAAACTCACCGCTACATGGGGACATTGTTACCATAATTGTTTTCTTGTGTTTCTACCCTAACTAGACTTATTAGTAGCACTCCTCCTCCTCTCCTATTTCTTCTGTCATTCTAAAAATGGTATACCCGTTACACTCGATCCCATTAACCATATCTGATTCTGATAGCAGGTTTCACTAATGCTAACAATATTAGGCCACATCGTATTCAATAAAGCATGAACTCAACCCCCTTTGTTTCTAATGCTTCTGGCATTTGTGTATAGGCATAATAAATTACTACCTAGCCTATTTTTGTAATTAGATATGCAATCTATTTGGTCTTGTTCTAGAATTTTCTCTTTCCTTCCCCAGACATACTTAAAAGGTCCGAACACAAGGCATATTTTTTCGCCCCTTCGCCACTATAGCCATGTCCAAAGACATTCATATCTTTATCATATTTGCATACCATAATTGAACTTTCACACACATTTTCTTGACTCTCTGCATTAGGTCTCATACCAAGAAGTAATTTCTCCAAGCTTCTGATGCTAAATGAATTCAAATGCAGGCTATCCTTCTTATACAAGTCTTTTCTGCCATCAAAGACACCCCACACATCTAAAAACTCGCATCCATATCTTCTGCACAGTCTGCGCGTGAAATCATTTGCTATCATCGCCCTCCTTAACTCAGTACTGTCATATTCAGTGGTGTAAACAGGGCCCCTTCCACCCAGAGGGGGGGAAGGGGCCCTGTCCCTAAAGAAAAAGGGAAAAAAAACACTAGAAAATTTTCCAAAAATCTTTTCTTAATTAAAATTAATTTTTTTTAATTATGTTGTGTCGTGTCTTCTATTTCTATACTATTTATGAATTAGCAATCATTGCAGATGCTCAGTCATAGGTCGTATGTGATAGGCGTAGTGTATATTCTCAAATCGTCTACTCACCCCCCCCCCCCGAAAATTAAATCCTGAGTGTGCTACTGGTCATATCTGGGTAGTAATCCTGCAATTTTTATTCTCTCACATTTCTTTCTCGCTTCCCATAATGCACTGATTCTCAACCTACGAGGCACGCTCCCTTTAGAGGGTGGAAAGAAAGTGGAAATCAAAGAAAAGACTACTTTATCGAAACAAAAGCATTTAATGAAAATATTTGTTGACACAAAAACAAAAATCATAAAATACAATCTGAAAATAAAATAATAAAATCCAATGTATTGAATAAACTAGTTACGCTTACGGGAACATATCAATATTGCAAAATATACCGAGCAACTAAGTAAAACGAAACAGTAACAATGAATTTAAAATGTAATGGCTTCCTCAGGGGCCTGTGTTGCGGAGCAAAGCTTTTCATGTGATGCTGATACATTGGAAATTGACACTCTTAGTTCTCTTTCTATATTTAACTGAGATCTATATTTTGCTTTTAAGGTAGCCACTACAGAAAATCCGTTTTCACAAAGATAAGATCTTAGAAATGGCAAAGGTGCACTAGAAGTTCTCGACTTTAGTGCAGAAAATTCATTATCAACACAGTCCCAAAATTCAAACAGCGATTTAGATGCAAGTTTTCTTTTGATTTCGCCGCTTGACGTGGTCCATAAATTTTTCTTCTTCTTCAATCCATTTGCAATGGGTTTCTAACCCACTTGTAAGCCATTATGTTGTCGTCGGTTATAAAACTGTTTCTAAAATTCTTCGTCAACATTTTAAATGATTTCAAAAGTTGCAAATAAAACTTTGATATGTTTCTCTTCTGCCTTGTAGGTTTTTATAAATTCCTCCAAATTTGCCAACATTTCTAATTTTTGTTGCTTTACCTTTTTGTTTCATAATTCATCTCTAAGATATGTGTATTTTCTCCATGGAGTTGCAGGTTTAATATATTTAGTTTCTGGAATATTCCACCAAATAGTTCAATTTCACCATAAATAAGTGGTCTCTAAACTTCTCTGCTTCTTCGTGATTTACCTATTACAAGAAGATTGCTATTTCGTCTCTTAATTCGTAAACATATTATAAACATTTTCCCTGTGATAATCATCTTGTCTTGCGGTAAAATAATAACGCTCAATGCTCCGCTCCAACCAAGTCTTTGCAAAGTTCAGAAAACCGTCTTGATTTTAAGGGTCTCATTTTTATATTTCACCACGGTTAGTACTGTTGTTAACACAATGTTTAGACCAAGACTCATTTCCTTTTCAGGAAGAGCTTCTCTATGAATCATGCAATGTGTCCAAATACATCGTGGGGCTTTTCCCTCACATAACTCGAGCACCATTAGTGCAAATTCGAACACAATTTTTCCACTGTATGTTTACCTTGTATATAAAATCGTTCAATATTTTGAACAAATCAGGTGCTGTTGCTCTTATTTCTATCAGTTTACAAAACAATAACTCTTCGGCTGCTGATAATCCATTGCAAAATCGAACATAAGCAATTAAATGACAATCCTTGTTGCTATCTGTTGCCTTGTCAAGATGAATTGAGAATAATTGGTCACAAAACTTTGACAAACGTTATTTGATAGAGCATGTACTGTAGTTGTTTAGTAAAACTTACTCCAGACATGACAGAAACATATTTGCTTCTGTCATGTGACTATCTGTACTCATGAAGGTTAATTATTATTATTCCTGACACCTCCAAGGAGTCCGAAGACTCATCGCGGGAGGACACCTACAACTGTCTCAAACACTACACCGAACCTCTACTACGAATTATCTCACTCAACGCCATCTACCGCCCACCTCCACCACCAAAACTAGTATTTTTTTGTTTGTAAATTGCGTGTGTTCTGAAGGGCCGATTTGTCTGTATGCGTGATGAAAAACCCGAGTTTCCGTGAGAAAAACCCTCTACCTCAGTATGAGATCGGCTAACTCGCCTCTTCCATTCTTCGCCTTATTTGCCATTTAACGAAAGAATGCTGGGATTTCCTTTGGCCTGCACATCTAGTTTTTTCTCGTAATCTGATTTGCCCTTCCTTTCCATGCCGGTCGCCTTTCTTGCACTATTGCACTATTGCCTTTCACTATTCACTAGTTTGCTGGTCACCTTTCTGTGTATATACCCTCCACAGCATTTCCTTTTTCTGCAGCTAATGCTTAATGATATTATTCATCGATCTGACGCTTACCCGAGTAATGCCTCTTACCTCATGCAATTTAATTTAGCTTCCTCTAGATGCCTCTTAACTATGCACTACTGACATCCGTCCCTTGCAGGTTTTTTTTTTTTTTTTTGCCATGCCACAGTTTCGAGCTTCTTATTAAGCTTACCATAACTTCTTCTTGGCAGAATAATCCTCATATTTTACAATATCTCTCAAGTCAGGACGTCATGGTCACTTTATCCACTTGGGGGAAATGTGGCCACCTTAGTTACGGATAGCTCTTCTGTTCCTATGAAATACTCTTGCGCCTGAGTCTTCGCACGTGTTGCCTCAAGTAATTATCTCGCAATAGGTATATAGAGGTGTATAAATTATCTTTCCTGCCATGTGATTTCTCTTCCTTCCTGTCTATATTTTTGTAATTGAAGTCCCCCATAATAATAATCACGTGGGTATGTTCCAGATTATCCGTGGAACACCCTGACCTATAGCAGCAACCAATCTTATTTGCCTTGATCTCACACCAGACTGCTTCAATTGAAACGCCACTCTTCCACCTGTCTCCTATTCTTTTTGGCTGCAATTCATCTGTTATCATCAGCAGTACCCCTCACTCTCCATCCTATCTTCTCTATATTTCTTGAAAATACTAAATCCTTTACATTCTATCCCTGTAACTACATCATATGTTGTTACCCAGTCTCACTAATGGCTATAAAGTTTTTCGAGGTTGCATTAACCAATGCCAACCACCTTCCTGAATTGACTATTCTGGTCAATATTTTTGGATAAGAGACTAGATTCTGCACTTGTTGGTCATTCTCACACGCACTCCCATCATAGGTGCCTTCACACGTATTCACCTGCATCCACCCTATATGTTTACGTTTCCTGAATTTGCTGTTTACTGTGCTTGGTGAACAAAGCTCTCTCTAGCCACCTAACACCAAAACCATTCAGATGCAGTCCCTTAGCATCATACAAATCCTTCTTTTCAAACACAGGCCATAGATTCAGAAACTCTACATCGTTCCTTCTTCACAACCTGTGTATTGATTCGTTTTCTATCAACGCCCTCCTCCTCAAATCGTTCTTATCATAGCCTGGCAAGAAACTTACAATCTTTACCTTCTCGCTCTTCATCTTTGCTTTGTCAACTCCACACACCCTCTTAGAATACTTCTCACCTCTCAGATCATTAGTACCAACCAATGTAACTTTAATCAATTCATAAGCTTCCCAAAAGATTTATTGGAGTTATTTTCACCTTTTAATAAGTTAATTATAATGAATGTATGGCCACCTTATTATGCTGCACTGAAAAGAAATAAAATAATTAATGACATTATTAATGAAATAATCAAAGAAATAATTAATGGAAAAAATAGCAGCCTACAGGTCACCTAGATGGAAGTTGCTTTACTCTTAACCATGCCAAAAAGCATGTTTTAGCATAGTTGAGATAAACAACATCTTCTGTTATAAACAATTATAATCGTTTAGCAGGCATTACCCACCTGTATACCTGGCTTTCTGTCACGTATTGGTCACTCGTTTGCAATAAAAAATAAAATAGGATTATATCCAACATTTTAGCATGCAGTGTGTTTCTCGCATTACCTGTGTCTTTGTTATTAAAATTCTGCAACCCTTAATCCCCTATTACCATTTTTTATGCAAACATTTCAATCAATCTCCTCACCATCTCAACATTTCCATATCTCTGCGAAGGCCTAGTGATTGCTCTGCTTCAGATATCACTGGACAACACATAATTGCCTCTGAAACGAAAATAGCGATTCTTTACTGATTTCGATACTGAACATGAAAATGACAATAAAATCTGCGATTGGTTCTTGTTTACGAGAGACAGTCTGCATTGCGTACATATGTATCATTTGGCAACGCTATATTGTAATCTCCTGATTACAACATATTGCATCATTGGCTGATGCAATGAAGTTGTGTCATGACATCGCTGTCGTAAGATGATGAGTCATTAGTATAAAGTGAAGTATCGTAGGATGAGCAAGTCCTACTCATGGTTTGTGCGACTTCCTGGGCTACACTCCCATTTACTCCTGTGTCATAAGTACTACACAAATGATCCCTGCAGTATAAATGCAACTGTAGTGATGCCTCGTACTTTTAATAGTGCAAATAACTCCTGTTACATTTGCGGGAAAGTGACGTTTGCAAGCCAGAAAAAGGCCATCACTCCGTTAGTAAAAAAAGCGTATCATTTTTATTTCGGATGTAAGATAAGGGACAAGGAGAAGGACTGGTTCCACACATATATACTGCGGTTCGCGTGATAGAAATCTTTCGAAGTGGCTGAAATGCGATAGTATCGATGCCGTTTGCTATTCCTTTTGGTTTGAAGGGAACCAAGCGATCATGAAAACGACTGCTACTTCTTCATGGTACCACCTGTTTTGGGATGCATAACGAAGACAAAGAAGTGGACAACAGCATATCCGAATATACCATCTGCTCTTCGTTCAGCATAGCGAAGGAATTCCCGTTTCTGAACCTCCAAATGAATTTTCCATCGATTCAGAGGATCATAAGAATAGAAGCGAGCCGATGTCGGGATCTCCTGAGCCTTCGGCGTCTAATGATGATCTATATGTCGACTACCATACTTCATCTGCGCCACACATTCTCACACAAGAAGAACTAAACGATCTTGTTCGCGATCTAGAACTGTCCAAGGCAAAGGGGAATTACTGGGATCAAGACTTCTACAATTGGAATCTTTTCAAAGGAAATTTCCAAGTGACTTCGTTTCACACTCGTCATGAAACGTTTGCGCCTTACTTCCGAATGGAAGATGACCTTGTGTTCTGTTATGATGTAGATCGCTTTTGAATCCAACATGACCAGCACGAATGGCGACTATTCATAGACTCGTCGAAATTGAGTCTTAATGCGGTCTAGCTGCATAATGGAAAATAGCTCCCATCCGTTCCAGTCGGACACGCAGTCTACATGAAAGAAACCTACCAACCTAAAACAGCTATTGGACTCTCTTCAATACGGCAATTACGGCTGGCATCTCTGTGGTGACTTGAATATAGTGTCTGTTGATCTGTGTGCAGCTGGGATATATGAAGTATTGCTGTTTTTTGTGTAAATGGGACAGCCAGGCAAGGGATTTTGCACCATGTGAAGAGAGACTATCCTGCGAGAAAATCTCCGAATAGGAGAGAAGAATGTGCAACACCTAGCACTGGCAGAAATGCACAAAATTCTGCTAACGTCCCTACACATCGAACTTAGTCTAGTTAAAAAACTTCGTAAAAGCCATGGGTTCAGCTTTCAAGTACCTAGCTGACAAATTCCCTCAATTCAGCGAAGCGAAAATTAAAGAGGCAGTTTTTGTGGGTCCTCAGATCCGAGAGCTCTTCATTGACGAGATGTTCGGCAACCTGCTACAGGGTGATGTGAAGAAAAGCTTGGGATACGTTTCGTCTGGTATCAATTAACTTCCTCGGAAATATCAGAGCAGAAAACTACAAGGAACTGTTTGAGAACTTGTCTCTGTATCACTAACTTGGCTGCAATATGGCCTTTAAAATACACTTGCTCCATTCCCACTTGGATTTCTTCTCTGACAACTGCGTCATGGTTAGCGATGAGCATGGTGAACTTTTCCATCAGGAAATTGCAACGATGGAGAAACGATACCAGGCAAAGTGGTCCACTTCCATGTTGGCTGACTGCTGTTGGGCGCTCGCTGCAGATAATCCTGAGCAGCTGTACAAGCGAAAGGCGAAGTGACGTCGGATGTAGAAGCGGACATTTATCTGTATATGTGACAAGTACGTAATTACTCTATTATATAAGACACTATTACTGATATCTCACAAACAGTAGCCAGTTTTGCATTTTCATTGTCATATTTGTGTTTAGCATCTCGAAATCTATAAGAAATGACTAAATTAATCTGAGGGACTGAGTTTTCTAAAATTTTGTTGTCCGGTATTTGCTATTTTTTGGGGAAAAGTTGTAGATACGAATTAATTCAGGACGCATAGTACCTTTATAACGGTATTTCAACAATGATAGGTTGGCCAGTCTTTTACAGCTGTTGCAGCATTTTTCTCAAGGAAATTAATTCACATAAGACAGACCGAATGAAAACAGAGAATATACCGACCTTATATTTTAAACAGATTTTAATTTCGACCACACTTCGCATTCTGTAAGTGACCAGATCAGCATGCACGCATTAGACAAAAAGAAAAAGCTTATTTATTTCTATTTATCTAGTTTAAAAAAAAAAAAAAAACATAAATAGTTATCTTTACGACATTTGTAACATGTGAGGTGAAATTAAACTCTTTCGTTTCCCGCATAAACTCTTAATTCCACTGTCTCCATTCAACATAGTTTCACTGTATGATTTATAGTCCGTAATCTCTTCAATCCAAAGCCTTATAATGTATTTAGCATTGAGGTGATGACATTCAGTGATGTCTGATAGGTAAACATCCATTAATGAAGGGAATTTATATGAAATATAAATTCCCCTCACTAATGGATCCCTCAATATTCCGTCTATTGGCTTTTATGTTTTCACGTAAAAGCCAATAGACGGAAGTCTGATAGCTTTTAAATTTTGGAAATCAGAAGGCACCCGGTCTCTGCCCTTAGAAATCACTAATTCAATACTCGTGACTGCCAATGATTCATGCGTCTTGAGGGTTGACCGGGATTATTTAAAAATTGTCACATTCTACTATTCTTAAGCCTGACATCTGATATTGTCTGAAATACCGTGAGTTGTATGGTAGAATTTTCTGCAATGCTGAAAATTAAAAATCTCTGTTTCTGAGAGGCTGTCTTTATGTTCTGCGTCAGAAATAGACTAATTTAGGAATCTGATGAAAGCGTCACTAAACGTTTTCTCTAGTTTGCAATTAGATATTCTCCTTCGTTTGGAGTGGCCAGTTTTTTTTAATCCAGTCTAGGTCGCGGAAAACATTTATTAGGACTTTTCATTAGAATGGCAGTTAGTGGATCTCTTACAGAGGTGGGAGGGTGGTTTCTTTCGGGAAATTCGAGTTTTTTTATCCTCAAGCAGTCAAACTGGACAAGAGAACACAGTTTACAAAACAATAACTTGTGTTTAGCTATAAGACAAACCACTTTATCTTTAAATCATGGTTACGTAAACCACTTCGGCAAGTTGTGGGCTTTAAGTACTTATAATACGTATTATTATTATTTGTCAGCAACCGAAAATGAACATATATAGAACTTTTCTGGTGAGCTGACATCATTATAAAACCACACGGCTCCAAATGCAACCTTAAGATGAATTTTCAAGAATAAATATAATTGAAATATTTTTCGATTGTTTCCCAAGTGGATTTCTGGAATCGGCAATTAGGGTGTTTCTCTTGGAAACTTCGGTTTTTAACTCTCCATCTGAAGAACATCTACCATAGCACTCACAGTATTACAGAATATAATAGGATTTAGAACCACGAGATGGCACTAGTTGCTCATCTTACTCTATCTCTTCCGAAAAGCTTTGATGTATAGATAGCTTGGGCTATCGCTAAAAATATATAAAACCACAACACTTGAGAACATGTAAACTGTTAAAGGAAGACTGCCGTAATAATAATGAGCGATAGAAGAATTTATGAATGGTCTTTCTATTTTTTTTTTTTTTTTTTGAGTAAGTGTTCAATTCAAAGGTTGGTCGATTGGTAGAGCCTCTATTACTAATGGCTCACGCAAAAAGTTAAGCAAGTTTTAGCGCGGTTAGTAGTTGAAAGGGTCCAATCATTCGATGCCGTTGGTACACTCTCTCTCGATGAGTCTTTGGACTCCCTGAAGGTATCACATAATAATAATAAAGTGTTATCCTCCAAGTAAAAAACGAAGTCTTTTTTTGCAATTAAGAAATATGAAATAAAAAGAATAGAACTTCAAATCCTGTTGCACCAGTCCTCCAAAACGGATACTCAAAGAAGTTATATCCATTAAATAATAAACAACAACAAAAAAAAAAACACGATTATTTTCTGGCAAACCAATTCGTGCAAGTCCAGTTATCAATTAACGCATTAATAAAGCTTCCTACATTCCTCTGAACAAAGCTTTCCATTTTATAAACACTTTGTGGTAACAAGATCTTTGTTCCTGAGGCAAGTGTAAATAGATCAAACTGGGAAAAGCTTTGAAGTTCGTAAAAAAGAGCATGCAGGCGATGTTGAAATAAAGAAAGAGAAGGAAAGAATGCTGTATTTGCACATACATTCTCCCAGAACACCACACTATAAACTAGCTACTGCAAAGCTTTGCTTAAAGGAAAACATCTTCGCCAGAATGTCCAAAGAAACTTCTGAAGTAATTCGCTCCCACAGCACATTCAACAGAAACAAAGGAATTATACTTTATGACAGCTAAAAGTTCTCAATTCGTGCATGTAACATTCGAGAGCTTTGTTATGCCTGCAATCACCTATAAGTTTTGCACATTATACGGACTGCGCATGAAGTGGTTAATGATATGCGTGACTGACTGTTCACTGTTTCATTTTTTTTTTTAACGGCTTTTTGAAACGCTTAGATATTTGATGTTTCTTGTAAATATTTCTGAAGTTGACGTCTTCTAATTAAAGACACTGAGTCATGTAGAAGAAATATTTAGTTTAAAAATCTACGAGACTGACTCGTTCTAATTATTTATACAATCTGTCCTTGTCCATGCTGTAGTTTCTTGATGGACTTTGAATGGCAATGCTCACCTTCCTGCTCACTGACTGGTGTCTCTCTTGTCACATTTTCTGCTTCTAGGATGGCAGAAACCTTTATAATGATTTTCAACTGAATACCGAATTGGCAATCTTTTACTAATACGGCAGGGGTTTTCAATAAAATGGGCAATTGAGCCCTCATGCTGATATGCCTAACTACATTCATAATACTCTGAATACATTAATGCTTCTCTGTAGCACAGCTGCGAGGATACCGCAACATTTGCCTTTCGTTTGGGAAAAAAAGAAAAACCTGGATTCGAATCCTGCGTCCTGAAAAACCTTTATAACGGCTATTTTTTCAGTTGACGGTAAGCAAGCTGGTCTCACAGAAGACAAAAGTTTATTCCTTTCAGGAACTTAGTTTTTTGTCAAGTCAAACAGGCCACAGGAATACACGCAGTTGACAGACATAAAATGTTGGCAATATTACCTTGGCATAACTGAAACCATGACTGAAATGAAATATAACCAGGCACCAGTAGACAAAACCGTGCTTGAACAGAATAATGAATCCTGGTGTCATGTCATTTCATGAGGATAACATAACAAGGGTGTGCAAAAATGAATCCGCTAATGTCTTTTAATCCCCCCCCCCCAAGGGAGTCGACGACACCGTTTTAATCCTATCTAACTTTTGGATACAGTTCAATCTTCATTGTAGGCATCGGGAGATAACTGGCCCAAGACTATCACTGATTATACGCGGCATCTGGTGACAGTTGCCGCCTTTTAGTGGTCCCTAATCCTAACGCATTATGTTATTTGTCTGAAATATTTTGGGTTCTATGGTCAATTTCTTTCTTCTTCTTTCTTTCTTTTTTTTTTTTTTTTTTTTTTTTTTTTTTTTTTTGAGTTTACGGGATGAAAAATTCGAGTTTCTGATAGAAAAAAACCAGTTTGTCTTACCAGAGATCAACCAACTCGGGTAACCGGTCGAAGAAAGGCTTAAAAAAAGTTCCTGTAGTCGACGACTAGAATCAAACTTGAATTTCTTCGGGCTGCCTAGCGCTGTGGACGCACACACCACTTCCGCTGAATTAACAACACAAATCAAACAATGGTGTTTGGTTAAGTTACACTATATGCTCCTTGCAGGAAGTTGTAGAAGCGATACCTTGAAAGCATACCACAGAATCATACTACCACCGCCCCTTCAAACGTGAAGGGTCCACACTATGTTTTCTTGCATTGCTTAGATCTCTTAATACTAAAAGAATATTGGCTGAACTGAGTAGTGTGCCTAAAATTAATCCATTCATCTTATCATTAATCTCGCATGCAATGAACACCTAAAAGAGGATAGCACACCATCATAATGGGCACGTTTCTTATTAATAGCAACAAATTAGGGACTTTAACTTTATGTACTGATTCCTTCGATAAGTCGATCTCAATTCTATCAAGCTGACATGATTAATGTAGTTAGACTAGTTAGTGTGTCGTTGCCATTATTATTGTTTGTACATACTGCTAATCCGACATTTTATTACTAACACACATCACTATATTTGGATATCAAACTGTTTAAATAAAATTAATATCATAGGATTTACACTACCGGGAAAACTCAAAACCACTCCAGAATGACGCGTGGTATTTGTACGTCTAGCTGAGATTTGAGCTTCAAATCATGTATGTAGTCGTTATATTTGTGCTGATCATATGTTATACAAATCACATGCCTGAATTAGAACCTTTCACATACCGTTGAATTATCTGGTCTCAGAAAGTGGAGATTTTCGCTCCCGGGAACTCGGGGTTAAAAATCAAAACAGAAAATGAGCATCTGAGGCTCTGAAATCAGTACACTTATGCCTCTTGGTTTTGTACGGTTCCTGGCAAGTTTACTTGTTCTGCTGGATAAAAAATTCCAAAGATCTGAGACGAGAAACTCTTCCGACGCCGTAGCTAACTCACCTTCATTTGAAAAGACTTCATAAAGGTTCTTCAAGTCATAGATATCCTCACAACTATGAAGTGAGGATATCTATGACTTGCTATGAAGGTACTTTTCTCCGTATATTCAAAACAGAGTCGATTTCCTTTAAGTTCCAACACCGAAGGTAGTGGCAAGCGTAAGGATATCAGTCAGCCTTGCATGACGAAAATTATTCTGCTCTGAAAAAGGTAAATTCATTTTTTGGTTTAGAATTAAGGCCTAGTAAGTTTGGCTGGTTGAAATTGTGACTGAGGTACCTAAGGCCACGAAGCAAGTATGTCTGCTAATCGCGAGTGTTTTCCAGCTATTTGCGTTATAAAAAATACGAGTTTTCGGATCGAAAACTCTACTACTGCCGTATAAAAACAACGATCCAACTTCAGTCGCATCTTGAATGGGAATCGACCCAAGCTGATTCCAATCGAAGGGCAATATCGCATCGTCCTAGAGACTCTGCAACAAAGGAATGTGAAAGTTAGAGTAGCCAACCGAATGGATTATATCTATCATTTGCGCATTTGTCGCTTTATGTGCTTTGAGAAAGGAAATCCAAGCTTACGTTGTTAGGAAAAGGCCTGAATACGTCCTTAGCTCTTACTCTTTCTTCACGAGATTCGAATAAGCTCTGAGACGTCGCATAAGAAGAAATATTACATCCATTTATCAACTTCCAGGAAGATTAAGAACACTCTTGGGGGGGGGGGCTTAAAACATTCGGAATTTAAAATATTAATTGTCAGAAAAAAAAAACAACAACATTAGTTAAATTTTCTTTGAGATGGTCGGCTGAAAAAAAATATATTACATAATGAAGGATGAAAATAATACAAGGGATTAGAAAAAAATTACTTTAGAAAACATACTGTGTTTGATCATCATTTTCAAATTACTTTGATTTTCATTAATTGAAAGAATCATGGTTATTATTAAAAAAAACTTGGAAAAATCAATATTCATTTCAACAATTCAACCTGAACTCGCAGTTTTATAATAATTAGCTGTGATCTAATTTTCGGTGAAATTCTGGCTTGATGTCTTCTGTAGCCCCTTGAAGATAACCTCATGCATATTAGTATTACAAATACGACGAGGAAATAATCTCATCGTTTTAAAATCACTTAGCTTTTTTTCAATTCACAACCCTTTATTTTAATATTTAATATTTAACAATACGCGAATCTAAGATACCAGGGAGAGTTCAAATAAGCAGTTTCTCTGTCTGCTCCCCCCCCCCCCCATTGCAATGAGAATATTTGAGTAACAAAGCAAAAGTTTTTAATGGTAGTGTAACATGTTGCTACCTCTGTAAGGTAATATGCAATTTTTAAATAAGAAACAGATGATGGTATTGAGAAAATTCTACATAAACGCTGCCGTCAAGCTTCGGCTTCTAACAACATATTTGTGCTTACTTGAAGTTTTAACAATGCAAGTACTTTGATGTATTTCTTGTTATTTAGCACATCAAAATCACCTAAGCGTATCCACATTTCAAACTCTTCTATAGCAATTCTACTTACACCCTTCGAAATAGTGACATCCAGCTGGACTATATCAATAAGAACTCACTGAGAAATAAAAGAACCAAGAATTGGGATTTCTCATTTTATTTTTCTATCTTAATTGAATTAAGGAGCAGTAGAAATTTGGTTTGTTTATGGCATGATATGAGATACAGCGTTTACGTCTAAAAGCAGAAATCTCGATTAAATGGAATGGAGAAGCTAAAGTTGGTGTGGATTTCTAGTCTCCAGAAAAAATAAAATAAAAAAAATGAATTGTTACTTCACATTAGCGTGAGTTTGAAGGGGGCGTCTCTAGAAACAGTGTTCTAAGCTTACTTATGACCACGCTGAAACGGTGGGACAATTAGCTACTCTATTCAGCCATACTACTTCATCCCTCACCTTTGTTCGTACGCGTGATATTTCCTCAGGGGCGAATGCTGGTCTTGAAATTCACGCTTGCTCTTGTTATCATTCAGGGAGTGAGAGGTGTGATTGAAGTCTGATTAGCGGAATAATGAATTACTGACCATTTATAACTATATATTTAGAAATTTATGTACATTTAATCATACAAATAGAATATCATTTGTAAAATAAATGTTGTATCTTTTTCAATTTAGCTACTTGAATACAAATTCTACCCTACGGGTCTTCTTTATGAACTGGTCAATAACATCGTCATAAAAAGTTGGTTGTAACTTAATTTTCCAAAGCAACACGCAAACTTGTAAAGGTTGGCTGAAGCTCACTGGCTAGAGCTACGTTGACTGCGTATGGCCTGTGTTTAAGCAACAGAGTGAGACGACGTGAAATGGATATGCGCGCGCATGAAATCACAGTGCTGCTGCGAGGACCTGGAAGCTCCTACAACCGAGCAAGCCAAGATAGCTTTGACTAGACGAGCAAGCATCGGCCTTCGATAC
Organism: Typopeltis vanoorti; assembly: GCF_054136105.1. Taxonomy (NCBI): domain Eukaryota; kingdom Metazoa; phylum Arthropoda; class Arachnida; order Uropygi; family Thelyphonidae; genus Typopeltis; species Typopeltis vanoorti. Next base: position 109,411,860 of record NC_143558.1, read on the forward strand.
ACAACGCAAAGCTCAATTACTGCGCGCAAGCTTAAGACTATGTCTTAAGCTTAAGACAAAAATAAAAGCCTAAACGGAATGCTTATAAATGCATGCATTTATTAACAAATAAATATTACTTCTTTCTCAATAAATGAGCTTGCGCAGCAAGCATGGAAAATTCGCTCCTGTATTTCCTTCATTTTATTACTCTTTAGAGCTACTTCAACTGTCCATGTGATGTAGCGCATTAAAAAGAAAATGCTTCTTATGATAAATCAAAATATTTATATTAATCCACTAATTCGTTTTACATTGACGTGAATAACTTCAAGCTTTTAACTGTTTGTTTTCACTAGACGAAGAATGACGATTATGGTCAACTGGTTCGGATACCTAATTAAAAGCTATGCCTTATCAATACGTTGAGGTAAACTACGTCGACTACTTTCGAAATAATTTCAGCGTGCACACTTTAAAATAAATGACGTTTTGATCATATGATCGACTAACTCTCATACGGAATTATATAAAACCCTGATAAATGTTAATCAGTTACTCCAATGGAAAACCAGTGCGAATTTGAGCACATCTATTATAGGAAAAATAATAACATCAACTTGAGATGAATGCTATATTGGCATAATAATTGACGCTTAAGAACAATACGTATTTAAGAAAGGTTAGTAAGTTAAATAAATATACGGCTAAACTAAGTAAATAGTTGCCTCTGTTCTCAAGAACAAAATTCTGTAACTTTATGTTAGTAGAATAAAATGCGGCGTCTGCAGGGTGACCACCCAGTAAAAATATTTTGTACCAACTTATGCATGAAAAAGGTACTAGATCTGAAAAAAAAAAAGTACTAAATTTTTATTTGCTTTTGTTTCACTCTACTTAGGGCATTTTACGACATTACTACCTTATTATCATAGATAAACTCAATGTAAAACCGTTAAATTAACACATGTACGACAAATATGAAAAGAAAAAAAGTCGAAACCCACCTCACTGTAGTCATCTATGAGTCCAAGAGCTGCAGTTGTCAACAGAAGTCCCAATTGTAACTCTAGCACTGAACATGTGTATTAATTTACCATATAATAATTATTATTATTACGTGATACCTCCAGGTAGTCCAAAGACTCACCGAGGGAGGGCACCTACTCTACAACTCTCCTTTTAGTGTTTAAAATAATGTAACATTAAAATTTCAGTTATTTAATATGCTATTTACATATATATACAGGGGTTCCGCCTCACAAGAAAAACACTGGAAGTATTTATTCATTATTTTTATCAGATTTTTCTAAATTAATTAACTCTTCAGAAATAGTAAAATCTGTAGCTGATGAATGTTTCAATTTGTCTTTTGTCAAAAGGAGTCCGTTCATCAAGGTTGCTGCTGATGAATGAGGGAGGCACAGTACACCTTTAACTAATGTTGCTAAATTAGGAATCACTTGTTCTCCTACAGCATTTTTCATTTCAAAACTATGAATTCTTGATTTTTTTTTCAATGCTTCTACAGTCTTCAATAGTTGCCATTCTCTATCAAACTCTTCATAACGCCCCTAGATATACATTTTCTACGTCTAATAACTGATCATTGTCCGCTGTATTTATCTTTTCAATTGGCACCAAATTATGCTGTGCATCAATAAAAAGTGGTCATATTAAAGTATTTAATTTTTTCACTTGGTTTCATTGTTGTAATGATCATATAACGCACGAGAAGTGTTTGAATAGCGAAGAATATGTTTTCATTGGCTAATACCAGTCGGATTGCGTGAGTATGGGATCAGGGGGAAGAGAAGGTTAGCGAACAGTGAGGAGAAGGGAAAAAAAGAGAAATCATGCTTGTGTCACTGACTGTGACGTATGAGGAGGTGGGAGAATAGAAAAATATTAAACTCAAATGTCTAACTCATGTTGTTGTTATTATTCGGAAGGAAGAAAATACTAGAACATTAAAAATTTATAAAAAGTACTAGATCTAGTACGAAAGTACTCGTGGTGGTCACCCTGGGCGTCTGATTAACTGTACGATAAGAACAAAACCAGAAAAATAAAAGAAATAAAAAATAAATTCGCTGGCAGAAGCGCAAGCTTTCCCGTAGTCGATATTTTAGAAAACCACCTGCTAATCTATAACTGAGTAGTTAAAAATAAATAAAATTGATCAGACTATAAGTGGTAATATGTGATAACAGAAGAACTTTTAGTATTCTATATAATGAAATTAAAATTCCTTAAATTTTAACGAAGACTAAGATTGTGGTGACGGTAAAGTTCTGCTGTGCGTAGCTTATAAACAAACGACAAATTCAAACGGATTAACAATCAATTGTTTTTGTTGTCCGCTAGAGTGTGCTCGTTGTGGAATTTCACCAAAAACATTGGGACATTATTTTCTGGATACTAAGTAGTTATTTAAGCAGTTTCATCGGACAGTTATTCGAGCTTACTCGCTTTTTTTTTCAGTGTTGTATCACGCATTTTATGTCACGCGGGTGAGTAAGTAATTTTTTTAAGGTTAACTTTCAAAGTTAAATTAAGAGAGTCTGATATTCAAAATGTTAAGTAGCAAACTAGATATTAAATTAAAACAATAACTTACATCATTTCGGTTTATGGAAAGATCGTATTCGGGAGGGTTAGACAATGGTTATACTACAGACGTGGGATTCGTTCGAAAAGTATGCTTGAGGGGAGATTATCTAATAGCAAGCAGGTATTAATAATTCATTTCGAAAGCTATCTTTGGGAAGCAATCTAGTTTGGGAATATTCTGTCATGGCGATTTTAGTATTCGTTCTAATACGTATTTGTAAGATGAAGTTTCAGATAGTCGGAACGATAATTTTTTTTTTTTTTTGTGAGCTTCATTTTTAACTTAAATCTTTTAGGAAGGGAAATAAACTCTGTCTCCATAATCGCGTTTAGCTTAGAACTGTAGTCGCGCGAAAGATCAGAAAACTCCATGCGAAATTTTTAAGTATTATTTTAAAAATATATTTTTTAAAAGTATTTTAATATTTTTATATATATATATATATAATTTTTTTTGCAGGTACAACATGGCTATGATCTGTGTTTATCTGGTTCTACTGGTATTCCATGGTGTTCTCTCTGCAACTGACTCATGGCATACTCGTCCAGTGAAGATTATCATCCGGGAGCAACCAAAGCTAATAACAATTCCTAAACCTGTTTTGATGCCGAAGCCAATTCCTATACCCAAACTAGTACCGGTGAGTAGACTAGTTCCTGTTGCAAAGCCAATTCTTGTTCCTCAGGTAGTAGAACAAGTGAAATTCATTCCAAAAGTGGTCCCAATTCCTAAAATAATAAACGTTCCAGAAAGAGTCACTGTCCTAAAGCCCCGCTTCATTCCTAAGGAAATGAAATTTCCTAAACCATATCTAGTACCATATCCGAAAGAAGTTCCCGTTCCGAAATTCGTGCCTGTGCCGGTGGCTGTTCCTGTGCCAAAACCAGTTTTCGTACCATCGTATAGACCAGTCCAGATTCCAGTTCCGAAATTTGTGCCAGTAAATATCGAAGTTGTAAAAGAAAAAATTGCATATCCTTCTATTCCAGCGTAAGTATGTCCTAAGTATTTGCGTTAATGGAAAGAAGTTTCTCATGATTGTTTTGGAGGGGGGGGGGGTGAGGTGGAATTCTTCCATATGAAATTTAAGCAGTTATGTCTTCGGTTTACTTGACAATTTGATTATTCTGATGGAACAAATCTTTCGAAGTCATTGCCAATTGGCTTACAGTATTTCAGTAAGCATAAAATATAAAACTTGTCTTTAGGATTTGCGCTTTATTTTATCCATCCTATGCTTTTTTATCCACTCCCATAGAGAACTTTTATAGTTTTTTCTCCAGGTTTAAGTTAATCTTGATAGTTCGACATTCAAAACAAATGGTATAGCGTTGTTGACCCTAATAGAAACTGACCGTGTAGGATGGCTCTAATATTTAATCGGTTTTATTGTAGTAAAGATGATTATTTTATGGCTTTTAAAAACTTCAAAGAATAAAAAGGTAAATACCTCCTTGTAACCAAATGTTTTAGTCTGTTTGAATGTAGTCAACTGAATCGGTTAGAATGTTCGGTTTACGGTTATTATTGTATAGGAAAGGGGAAAATGCTACATTCACACTGACGGGCGCACCCAATTGTTATTTTAAGGAGTATGCATTAGGAAAATCGATTTGTTTTAATATGAATTAACTTCCAAATTACCTTAATTTATGCTTATTTTTTTCCCTTTAGTAAAAAGAGCTGGAAATGAAAAATCGTCTCTTCGAGCTTAATACTAGAGAAGAACTCTTAATATTCCGCTACTTTAGTGGCGTCTTGTTTGATTTGTACTCTTGGAAATAAACTGAACTCATTTAATAGTCTTGTGCTCTGTTCATTAAATAGTCTAGTATGCTTATAAAGAAGTGGGTGTTAAACATCACTGTTTCGTGGAACTGTTTTCTAGTTGACAGAACATGGATAGATCAGATCCGTGAGATGTTAAAGTGGAAATGAAGTTCGTCGTCCATTGAGATTATCACCTCTCCAATTATTGGAGTAAAGTGGTTTAAAAAGGTCCCCATAATCTCTGAAAGAGAATTTCCGGACTTTGTAAAAACACCTACAAAAAACAAAACTAAAGAAATCCGTAGCTCCCCCACGGTACTAATTCTTTAGTTTTAGGTTACTAATCTTTCTTGGTTGGTAATAGAATTGAAAAAACTCAAATCTGCCTCTGCAGTGAGCAGAAATAGAATTGCAGAAGCAGCTATCGGTTACTTGAAATCTAAGTATCTAATGGATGTTTTCATTCATATGCAGTACATAATTATTTCCTTGCATTTCTCGTTAATACATCACTGACAGATCAACATTTGATGTTACTTAAAAAAAATAATATATACTTGATTTTACAATGGTGATGTATATTCGCCTGTTGTAGAGGATGTCGTTTACTATAGAAATCCATTTTCTTTAGACTGGTTACATAAGTTGAATACCATGTCTTAGTAAAAGAGGGGAGCTTTATCATTCTTGATAAAGAATGCATATTTAGCATTCAGTATAATTACACTATTTTCTAGGACTATTTGGTCAAATAAATTAATACACGGTATGTACATTTAATTAACTTATCAGTTTCGGAATTCTCACTGAACTATCTTCCTTAAATCTGCAATAACCAGTTAACACTCATTGAAATTCTCATTAATTTTTAATCGGAATAAAATATTTACTTTTTTTTTTTTTTGAATGATAAACCACCACCAGGATATCTGGTCTGAACTGCCGAAAAACTATTAAATGGCTTTTGCCTAAACTTATATTTCAACCATTCTCCAAAATGAGTTGTAGCAATAAACTGAATGCCGATTTTACTGAATTATGAAATCGTTGGTTTCATTTTCCCGTAGTGAAAAATATGATGTGGCGATCTTTCAACGCATTGCCTCCCCCTTGTTTTATCTGGCTCAATCTGGGTTATTTTTTGTACACGATGGTTAATCATGTTATGCTGCATAACCGTTTACTAATATGTAACATCAGCGAGTTTTGACGTTATTTGAGCAATGATAATCATTCATTATGTGAGCTGCCTGAATATCGCAGTATTTTCCCTCGCTAGATTTATGTAATAACCGTATGGAAGTCTTACTTGAAGAGATTCTGCAAATATCCACAATATAGTTTTTCTAAGCTACGTGCCTTTTTGGTACTAGCGCTTTTGTTTAACCGAGAGCTAGAAACAGGTGAAGTGGGTATAATCACGCGCTACGTCGTTTTTAAATATTCAAAAGCAGAGGTGAACCTGTTCATCGGAATTAGTGACGAGTGGAGGGGCTTCGCGTTATAGGGAATACCATTTCCTGACGTTCCTCTACTTGCTATCCTAATTAACATCTCTCATAGGAAGGCGTCGGTAATGACAAGGTTTACCTGACACGCAAAAAAATAAACATGCTGGAACAGTTGAAAATATTTTTTTATTTTATTTTTCCCTTGAGCATTTGCACTTATCCGTAATGGACATGAAATAAATCTCATTTCATTCATAAACTTAACTGAATGTCTTATCTTTTGAAAAATTACTTTGGCATTACAGACTTGAATTATCAGGTCTCATATGGAGGCCGTCGGGGACTGATAGGGGATTCCTCCTGTAAACTCGGATCGGTTTTCATCCCTCATACAGGAGAAACCGGAGGGAAGAATACACGCAATTTACAGCAATAATAACCGCGTCGGAGCCTAGCCTTAGTTACTTGGGCAGTTAATGCAAACCAACCACTCAAATAATCGAGATAGTTAAATTATACTACAATCATAAAAAAAAATGGTATTCTTTTACTACAAATCAGTAATCAAATTAAAAGGAAAAACCAGGTTTTGAGAACAAAAGTTCAATCCAATTAAGGAACAAAAAAATCCCACTGCACGTGAAGTTACCACTTTAAAGATTCACGTTCCCTAGTGGCTTTGAAAGGTTCGCATACAAAAGAGTGTATTCATGCCCTTGGATCTGGTTTTCAAAAGATTTTATAATAAAATCGGTTAAACATCCAGTAATCTTTTTTTCCTTTCAGAAGATAATTGTGCAAAACAAGACGAAAATAAGTGATTTGCACTGAAATTAAAATCGAACACTTCCTTTCTCTATATAATGCCCTATCTTAACGTCTCTCGAGATAAAAGATCAAACAGAATGAGAGTGAAATGGATGCAGGAAGCCATTAAACAAGAAATCCATAAGATGGTGGAATATCGTTAGAATAAGAGTGAGGAGTTGTATTATGTACGAGTATATCATAAGCTCACTCAGGAAAGTTACGAATATTGTACGAAAAGCTAAGTTGGAATAGGAAAAGAAATGAGCTGAACTGACTGAAGACAACTCGAAAGAATTTTAACATTTATGCTGCTAGTAAAAGAGAGAATGAATGCCGAAGAATAACTTGACTAACGAAAGTACTCTAGTATCAGAACCAAATAAGATAGTTCAAATAGGTGCTCGCTTCACTAAGATCTATCAAGCTGGTGTATGTAACAGTGCGTAGTGCTCATTGGAGGAAGGGAGAGGGGTGCATGAGAAGGTTCTAGAGATGTTGCATAACCTGGATAAGAAATCGGAAATTGAAACAGATGGGATATCAGCACATGTGCTAAAGGAAGGTTCAGCTGAACTGGCTTCGTCCCTTGACATGTTTTTATAATTTTAGTCTTGGGAAAGATCCCATATGATAATCCCATTCCACAAGCGTGGTACGAAGGCTGACGTGTCTAACTATCGATCTATCGTTATCTGTGAAGTCATAAATATTTTAGATAAATTGATAAGAACTTGCATACAAGAAGAGTTGAAAAAAAACCGATTTACTTTAGTAAACCGATGCTATTTCTTACAACGTGAAGTCATATCTGAATGATCTGCTCATATTTTATAACGATACGGCTGAGGTCGATAAATGGGATGGATGCACTATAATACTGCTGGACGTTGCTAAGGCATTTGATAAGATACCCCATGAAAGGCAGCTTTTACAAAAAAAACTGGAGAATGTGGATTGCAATATAAACTAATAGCTTGAATAAGTGGAGGACTGATGAACTGGTAGCTAGGGAGAATACGTGGGAGTTTAGTTTGTGTGCAGTTAAAGGGATAAAAGCTAGATTTCTCTCTCTTAGAACCGCGAGTATGTGAATAGCTTCTTGTTTAGATTCAAGACCAAGTATAACAGTTGGTATGGGCGTTGTGTTTTATGTAGCCTGTCTCCACTCTTTGCAGTAGTTGAGGTTAACTGTATTCCAACGGCGTTATACATAAGGCCCCGTTCTTAATCCCAACTTTCTATTCATATTCTCCAGTCGATTTTCTAAGCATGGAATTAAGTCTGAGTTTATTCCTGGAGGGAATAATTGTAGTTCTGTGTAACTGACGTTATGTGGTTATCACTCCGCAATCTTCGGAACGTCTGCTATGCCTTTTTATATAGAACGCCATAGGAATACAGTGAAGTTTAGTAGTTGAGAAATGTGGATGCAGGCTGCGTACTGATTTCCCGAAGAACATTAGAGCCGCTTGATTACTTTCTTTTTTGCAAAGGAAGAAAAACACGTAAATAATTTATTTTAAATTCACGAAAATAATGCGTAATCGTTTAATTTCTTAATCATATCTACTATAGGCCCATTTTTTTTCAGGCGGGGTTATTTTATTATTCAGAGTTTTTCGAAATATATGACTTAACAAGTTTTAATTTTTACTTCTACTAAAAATTAAAAACAAACTGACTTAAGTTTCATAGCATAAGTTCATAGGCAAAAGTAAATTTGCGGTAAATAGTTATCGAATTTAGTAACACAAATCTGAGGCACTCTACATCCGTAACTTTTACATAGAAAATTAAATTCTAGGATTAATAAATACGACTAAGAAGAGATTTGCTAACATCAAGTACTCCTGTGAGTTATGTATCAAAGTAATAATCATCATATGCCGCAGGAGATATGAAATAAATGTGTTCGCTTCAAAAAGGATTCTTATAAAAGACAAAGCTAAGGAGGTCCAAGAGCAAAAGGACAGTCCTCACACTGAAAGAATTAATATTAAGCCCCCAACGTTAGCAAACCATTATCATTCAATAATACAAACAATAAAATCGAGATAATTGCTTATAAAATTAATCTGCATGCTAATAACCAACTTCCAGTAATATACAAAAACTTTCAACATAGGTAAAAAAAAATGCATTTAATTTTTGTGTGCAATTGAACATGGTGGGGGAGGGAGGGAAGCCGTGATATCACATTAACCAGCAAACAAATATCAACTGTTTTATCATATATAGATAAAAATACATTCGAACTAATTCACGTTGTTAGTAAAAATGAAAACCAGTGTCAGACGAAAGGAAATGGATTTCTGGAAAAACTGGTATTGCATGAGAAGTAAATTTTCACATTCCCTAGCATAACCACTTGCTTATGCAGTAACGAACTTCCTTCTGATTAAGAGAAACATCTCTTGCTAATTCAGCTGCACATGCTCGTGAACTGGGAGACAGTTCTTCAATAGGAAGAATGTTTAATAACATTAGGTGAAGGTTAGAAATACTGTACTCGGCACTAATTTTCCTTTGCTTGCATGTCTACGAAGAGATCATTTTTTCTTAATATGATAGAAGGGTACATCGGAAAGTTGAAGATAATTGAAAGATAGCAGAAAAGACTAGCTTACAAACTGTCAAGTTGAAAGTAAATGTAAAAAAGAAATAGTAATCCTCGCACTTTGAGCTAATTATATCTGTCCGTTCGTCTACAAATTAGCTCGTAGATGAATTTCATCTCGCGCTCTTGTGTTTTGGAGGTGAAGTTGGAAAGAGTTGCACATTCACTTCGAGAAGTAGCGTTTCTGAAAGAAGTGACCTTTGGTGGGTGAAATGGTGTTTCATTAAAAAAAAAAAAAAAATGGCAACGATTATCAAGTAACGAGAAAATATTCGAATTCAAGTTTGGTTACTATTTCAAGAACCATCAAATAAAATCGTAATGCTAAATAATTGTCATACAGTAACGTAATGACTGTAATGCGAGATCTAATAAGATTACTGGCTCCCGTACAGAGGATAACGGTAACGAACTGATAATTCTTAGTTACACGTTGCCCCGTTTGTCCTTTAATAATTAAAAGGACATTAACACGTTAAAGAAGAGAAATTTATACCGATACCTGGAAATTGAATAAGAGCTGTTGTCAAATTTTTTTAAAAATTTACTTTTCTAGAATGGAGGTTGTCGAGTTAAAGGCGAGTTCGCAATAGTTTCATATTGCGAACTCATATTGTTTCATATTTCAATTTGAATTTTGTTTCATATTTCATATTTCAATTTCATATTGTTCAAATTGAACCATTTTGTAGTTGTGAAATCGCCCGCAATTAGTTCGTTTTAATGGACAGAAGAGATAGTGAATTTCGAGTTAAAATGCGAGCCATTGGCATGAGACTGTACGGCATGCAATCCCACTAATTAACTACCACCTACCCTACGCTAATTTGCCAAATCTAATTAGAAACTGCCTTTTCCCACCTTCCAACGGACGAATATAATCAGTGTGTGAACGGAAGGCTCGGGACAGCAGTGGTCATGGTCACTGTACGGCTAATCAGTTAATTACGAGCACGGACTTAACGAAGACGTAATGAAACGTGCAAGAACTGTCCCGAACACAACCTGTGGTGTGTGTATTCCTTGAGCTTCTGTCGTTAAGAAAATACCGATGACATGGATTAATTAGAGGCGCAAGTCTGCGGACACTTTATCGTATTTCGCCGAGACTGGATTGAGCATTTGTGAGTGACTGTTACAGCGAATAGGTGTAGGTCAAGACACGACAGCACTATTTGTTGGCGATGGAATGAACGTAGGCTTATGAACTAGCTGAAGGAAGGAAGACGAACCCCTTTCACTTAAGAATTAGCATGTCTATACTTTTAGTTCAGAAGTGCCATATTAGAACGAAAATTACATTTTCGTTCTAATATGGTAACTTTTGAAGAAAACATTGATTCAGCCTGGGAGGCATGTGAGAAAGTTGGTTGCAGAGATAGAAAAATTAGAACACCATGTGGACTCAGAAAGTTAGTAGTCCTCCAAAAGATGAAAGCATATCAAAAGTTTCTAGCAAGTAAGTCAAGAAACACCTGAAAGAATATTTAGAAAAATGTAAGAAAACTATGTGTAAAAGTAGCTGAATAAGTCTTAGACTTTGATAAGGATGTAGAAGATAAACATTAGAAATGCGGCAAAATACTCCAGAGGCTATTGAAAAAGCTTAAAAATGGAAAGAATACTGTAAAATGACTCAGAAATGGAAAAGGTGAAATAAAACTAACGATATTATATTATATATTTTTAGTTTTGAACTCTATATGTCTAGCGTAATTACTTTGAAAGATTATTAACTGAAACAAAAAGTGACAACGGTGGTAGAAAATATTGAAGAGGAATTCAAATCCTGAGTACATATCAGTACTTGAAGTAGAAAAAGCCATAGTAAATCTAAAGTGCAAAAAAAAAAAAAAAAAAAAAACGATAGCTTGAGTAGTGCTCAAATACGGAGGTATAAAAGTTTTACAGTGACCATGGTGCGTAATTCAGGACTGGTCAGAGGGTCGAATTCCAGATGATCGGAGCGGATCTCGATAGAACCCATCTATAAAAAAGGAAAATAAAACAATTGATAATTGCAGAAGAATCTTCCTACTGAGTGTTCCTTGCAAGATTTATTATTACATGACGAATCCAAGGGCTCCTCAAGAGAGGGTACACTACTCTACAACTCTTCTTCACTCCTTAATCCACCAACTACACAGAACGCTATTACCATCTACACACAATACTATCTAATGTCCACCACTAGTATTTTTTGTCTGTAAATTGCGTGTGTTATTATGACCAGTTTGCCTTGATGCAAGTATACTTCAGAAAATCGTGGAAGAGGAACCTGAAAAACAAGTTGAGTTCAGGTCAAAGAGGGGTTGTTTAACTCAGAATTCAAGAATTTTCACTTTAAGACAAATATTTGAGAAAGCAAAAAGCAAGGGAATATAACAACGATCTTTTGCTTTTGTAGATCTAGAAAAGATATATGACAAGGGTATCAAGAGAAGCGCTGTTCCATAACCCTACAATTACATGGAATAAACGACACATTATATCAATCAATTAGTAGTGTATATATATTTAAGTCGGCAATAAGGAGTGAAGGAGATGCATGAGATGTAAGACAAGGGTGTATTCAGCACCTAATGTGGATTACATTATGAAGGAAAGTGGCATTAAACCTGATGTCGAAATCGTAGATGTTAACTTCGGCTCTTTACTTTATGTAGATATTATACAGTAGTCTTAAATAAACCCAGTTCGACATCTGCAAGATACCTTAACTAAACTGGATAATTGTAACAAATTTGCATGAACTTCAGCTGTGAAAATACACTGTGAAATAGACAAGAACATGGAAAGCATCAGCTGTGTCCTAAATATGAAGATTTCCGCTATTTAGGCATAGTCTTTATGAAAAATGACAGGTTAAATATGGAAATAGGCAATATGAACACAGCTGGAATGCTGAGAAGTCAGTTGAATAAATTTATGGTGTGAGAGAGATTAATATGAACAGCGACTACAGACCAGATATGAAAGTTATGGAAAAATAAAGGCATTAACAAATGGCATCAGTTTCGGAATCTATAAAAATGAAGACCTCGAGGAAAGGTTAGCAGCACAGGTGTTTGATATCAAGAAAAAGACCCAGAGAGAAAACAACAATCTAGGCGGATTGATGCAGATAAAGATGCTTTAGAAGATGGTCTGAAAGTATTGTAGACATATTTCTCATTTGGATGAAATTTTCAATTGGAAGTCGTCATAATCACAGGATGCTATGGAATCACCGAAATTACAGGATATTAGGATAGCTCTTTACTATACTAGAGTGTGTGCATTAAAAATATTATGCATAATTCATAGTGTTGTGTGTCATACAACTACAATAAGTATTATAAATTATATTAAAAGTATAAGTATTATAATTCCTATACTGTCTCATAGATGGCAGCAACAGTTTCCATTTATTAGGATGTGCTGATGATGACTCACGTAAAGCATACTTAGGGGAAAAAAACTGCCAGAGTTGCATTACATTTCAAATTGCTATTTTTGTTCTCAGCATGAGACTTCATTGACGCAGTCAATCACAGTTACTTCAGCGTGTTATGACACTACTCGTCAGCTGTGATTATAGATATGAACTGTTTTAATTTTTTGCTGTATTAAATCAATAACTTAAAAAAATAACAATAATGCATCTTTTTAGTTTTGAGAAATTAAAATAAAAAATCTCGTATTACTGTTCGCGCTACCTGTAGCTCGCTGATTCAGAGTCATTTCACCGATGTTGCAATCTACTTGTATTAGGACGAAATATAAATTGCTTTTCGTATATAAATATGAAATATTTATATAATTTAAATAATCAATATATAAATAATGAAACCTATTTACGAATGAAATTTGTTTATATAATACAATATTTGGATGCATATTTTATAATTATGCTATAATTAAGCAATTTACACGAATTATATAAAATAATGGATTGTTATGTTTATTTTTAACTGTTATCTTGAGAAAGGAATATTTGCTACTCAAAGTATGAAATATCGTATGGCTTTGAATATTTTATTTTTCCGTTAGCTATTCTTCGCTGCTCTTTTAGTTTGAAGTACGTAGGTTTTAATGAAATTTTAAATCGAAATATAGCATGCAATTTGTGTAGTATTAAATTATTCTGCGAGCAGGCGTTTCAACAGTTTTGCTAGAGAACTTGTACGTTACAATAAAACATGAAACATTTCGTAGAGAAATAGCCATGAGGATGTGAATATAATGTAACTCATTCTTAACAAATCACAGAGAATAACACATTCACAATTTTATTTTTTTTTTAATTTTTTTCTCATCTAAAAACGAGTATCATGCATAATACAAGCTGATGGAATGGACAAGTGAAGAATATTTCAGCGGCAACAAATTTTAAAAAATACTAATTTATAATTATTAATTAAAATCTGTCATTTTGGTTCAGGTGCAGAAACCTTGCCATGGGCCGGTTAACAAAGTGGCTCCATGGTCGCTTCTGTCGTAAATGCAGCCTAACTACACCTTAATGGTGGGGCTAAACATGTTTTTTTTTTTTTTTTTAATTATTATTCTGTTTTTCCTTTATCGCATAAAATAGTACTTTAATCTAAAATAAACCTATTCGTAGTTAAATAAGTTTGAATCATCGTAAGGAACTCCAGTACCTAAACAAGGAAACAGTCTCTGTAGTTGTTGGCAATTGTTTAATATATTCATTGGATTTTTACCATTCACCTATTCATAAACTAAATTTTACATTTATAGCGTAGCAGTTTATTACATTTTTAAAATGGGTATCATCTGTTAATTTGTTCTGGTTAATAATAATAGTATTTCATTTTGAATAAGAAATAATTAATACAATTGATTATATTAACAGGAAAATGAATTATGTTTTTTGGAGTACAGTGGGAATTATATTGTTTTGGTAAAATAAAAATAGATATTTACTCCTGTAAGTAAATATTATTTTTATGGCTATTTAGCTTATTTTTCTTCAGGAGTACCCCGTTAAGGGGTACTCTTAAACAAAAATAAGCAAATAGCCATAAAAATAATAAAACCGTTGAATTATATTTTATTTCAAAATGGTTTCATTCCGCATTAACAGGGTCGGAACTCATTAAAAAAAAAAAAGTGGATATTGTTTAATCTGTGTGTTTAGGCTTAAGTGACAGTACTTAATTCTGGATACGAATATACACTACTAGTGTATGTCCAATAATGAAAAATATGAATAAAATAACCGTCTCCGCAGGTAGGATATATTTATATCCCTTGATCGATTGGTTTATACGATAAATCTAAACGATAAACGTCTAGTTTGTCTATACGATATTCAGTTTATCTAAAAATTTTACGAATGAGTGAATTACAGAGGTATTTCTTTACTGGTAAGATTTATGCACGTATACTTGAAAAACGGTTGAGAAGGATTGTGGAGCTTGCTGAAGAACAAGCTGGATTAAGGCCAAATAGAGGCCGTCAGGATCAGATTTTCACTTAACGACAAATTGTTGAGAAATCATGGGAATATAACAAAGATCTGTATTTAAGTTTTGTAGTTCTGGAAAAGGCAGATGACAAGGTGTCAAGAGAGAAGCTATCCAAAACGCTACAGTTGTATGGTGTCAGTGGGGAATTATATCAAGCAATACTTAGTCTGTATTTGAGTTGTAAGTCGGCAGTTAGAATTGAAGGAAGTACAGGAAGATGGTTTAATGTTAAATCTGGTGTGAGACAAGGATGTACATTATCCCCACTGTTATTCGTTATCTATATGGATCACATTATGAAGGAAAGTGGTATTAAACATGATATCAAAATTGGAAATGTTAATGTCAGCCCTTTGCTTTATGCAGATGGCGTTATACTTCTAAATAAATTCGCTACAAGTCTGCAAAATTCCATGACTAAATTGAATAATTGTTGTAATAGATTTCATAGGAAGGTCAGCAAGACAAAGACAATGAAAATGGCAGAAACATTGAAAATATCAACTGCATTGTGAATGGAGAACATATAGAACAAGTAAAACATTTCAGCTACTTAGGCACGGTTTTTAGTGAAGATGGTAAATTAAACATGGAGATAGACAATGGTATAAACGAAGTTAGTATGGTAGGAGTTCGCGCGGTTAGCTTAGTGGCTTTGCGCTACGCAGCCCTATGCCTGGGGAAGGAGCGTCCTAGGTTCGATTCTCGTCGACGACGTGAGGAGCTTAAGGATCTTCCTCAGCCATAGCCAAGTTAGCCGGTCTTGTTCGTGGACAGCAGGGTTTTTTCGCCAGTTTATCTGGTATATTTCATCCCGCAAGCATGCAAACCGTCCCCG
The DNA here is from genome assembly GCF_054136105.1 of Typopeltis vanoorti. Lineage (NCBI taxonomy): Eukaryota > Metazoa > Arthropoda > Arachnida > Uropygi > Thelyphonidae > Typopeltis > Typopeltis vanoorti. Next base: position 109,427,413 of record NC_143558.1, read on the forward strand.
TGAACGTACATGGATTAAGTCATGAATACTTAGAGGCATAGGGTTGACCATCTTATCCTCGTATTTCGGTTACGAAATCTAAGCATGCTTGGAAGGTTGTGAGCGCTTAAAGGCCTGCTAGCCACTGGATAAGATAAGGTATGGTAGGAAGTCAACTGAATAAATTTATATGGAATAGAGAGAAATTACTCAAAACACTAAATTAGCTGTATACAAGATAGTGTTCAAATCAATTTTAACTAATGGATCTGAGAGGTGGGTTACAAATAAAACCCTTGACCAAAGACTAGAGACCCAGATATGAGAGTCCTGAGAAAGATTAGGAACGTGAACAGATGGCATCAATGGCAATATCATATTAAAAACGAGGATATTAGGAAAGAACTTGACATTGTTAGCATCCAGGAATGTGTTAGCAGAGCTAATCTCAGGTGGTATGGTCACTTAAACAGAATTGGAGAGGAAAGATTAGCAAAACAAATGTTCTCTGCCAGTTGGCAGAATAAAGACCCAGTGAAAGACCAAGATATAGGTGGATTGATATGGCAAAAAGTGCCTTAGAAGATAGAAATATAAGATCTGATAATGTTGGAGTCTTGACAGGTAACAGATTGATTTGGAGGAAAATTGTAGATAGGAAGTTAGTAATGATGTAAATTTCGCATGTAGTACTATGATATCCTGTACACCCCCCTTAAGGGTACATCTCAGGAATTTGATCATGATGATGAAAAATTTTACGATAAATCTAGCATTTCTATTTGCTTAATGAAATCATGTTTAGATAAAATAATAATTTTAATTGAAATGCGAAAGGCACTTTGACCGTCAGATAATTTCACTTTTTTTCCAATATGTTAATTTTAAATTGTATTGTAATGTCAATTTTTCTCATCTTCTTAATATGCTAGGCTCAATGCCAATCACGTTGTCCTCGCTTCATATAAATCTCATTAATACTAAGAACGATTGGTTTCTGCCTGATCTGCTATCTCAATCTCATTATGACTGTTCCCTTGTAGGTTTGTATATTTTGCGTGAAGGATAATCCGAGTTTATGACAGGAAAACTCCTGACATATCTATATGGTATGACATTATCAGTTTTTTTTTCTTTTACTTTGAAGAAAAACACTAAAAATGAGAAACATAATCACTTAAAAAAAATTGCATAGAACAACATCTGTACAGGTATTAAGAGATGAATATGTACTTGCTTTTGTTACCAAATTCGTTACTAGTCATACTACAGGTTAGGAATTTTTCTGTTTAAAATTAGGCAATGCAATACAATACCGAGTGGTGTAACTCAAGAATAAATTAAGATCAGCATTTTATTCATAATTTCATAGTGATTCCAAACATAAGTTGTTTTTTCTATAAGGAAGATAAATGGGGTATTTCTATCATCGTTGTTAGATCTATTTTCACCAATTCCTAGGTATTTCATAAACACTTAATACCTTCTATACTTTTTTTTAAAATTCCTTTTTTTATCTATTTTTTGTTTTCTTATCTCTTTAAGTTTCTATTTGCAATACTGTCCCACTTTCTCATATACAGTATTCATTTCTATTTCAGATCCTTCTCCGTTAAGTCTTCTATTTTTAAATTTTTTGTTCTTTGTAATTCTTATTTATTTCTTGTCTATCTGGACTTTTTTAATTCCTTCGTCCAGATTTTTACTTTATTCCTTAAGGAGTCATTGTTATATATTCTTATTCACTACCATTTCCAGTTCAGTTAATAAACCTTCATTTTCTTTTAACTTTTTTTTTGTATTTCTTCTGCAGTTGTATTACCACGTTTCAGCATCAGTTAATTTCTTTATAACTGCCTTCCCTTGAAGTGTTGAAAAAAGAATTGCAGTACAATTTTCATGATAAAAGTAAGAATGTCCCTATCGGCACATCAGTGCTTTTCATTGCTCTTAGGGCTTCAAAGAGTTCTTATTTTTACATCTTATGATGCAGTCACTTTAGGTGATTTCAGTACATTTTTATGTTTGTGTTGAAATATTGATCCACCTGTAATAAGTGATCATCCGTCAAAAATCCAGTACTTTTTTTTTCCTACCTTCTTTTTTGATTCTTCCTATATTCCCACCTTAGCATTCACAAAACTTCAGATCAGACGGTATTGGAGGTATCCTTGGCCCGGAAAGACCTGTTTCAAATTCCGATAGAAAGTGAAGGAAATTTATGTCGGTCTTTCAACAGAAGAAGAGTTAGCCAGTCTCATATTGACATGCCTAAGTAAATTACGTATACCTCTCGGTAACTCACATTTTTGATCTCGAAAACCGGCTAGAGAATATACGCAGTTAACAGATAATAGAAACTGTACTGGCCTCATACTTTTAGTTGCTTCGGCTGTAATTCTAAACAAAAACAATCTTACGATTTATATCTCCAATTACTATAATAATAGATCTTAAGTTTGTATCAACCTGCTACTTTTTGTGATAAAATGATTTTTCTTATATTTCTGTTGTTAGTTAGTAAATGCATTGAACTTATAAACTTTAAAATCAAGTTTTATATATATATATATATATATATATATATATATATATATATATATATAATTTCTCACTCTCTCTCCAGTTTCCGTCAACTGAATGGGTTCCCATTCAGTCATTTTTTTTAAATTCTATTTAATTTCCAGAAGAAATAATTTTCCTCAATTCCATAATGTTTTACTTTAGTATTTTCTATTATATATTTTCGTTTCTTTTACTGTATTTGTAACTTCGGTCTGAAATTTCCACGGCCTATTCGTATTTCGGGGTTATTCTTAGTCACCTTTCCATCCTTGTGGTTTTTTTTTTTTTTTTTTTTTTTTTTTTTCCAGTTCACCAGCCTCTGTGTTAATGAGACTTCATTGGGACGGTCAGTGCCAGATTCACATATCCATTCGTGAATTCAGTTTCAATAGCAAATACTTTGCTATAGGAGTTATATAGCCCTTAGCTCAGTTCTTTATTTATAGAGGCTTAAAGGCAGTATGTACGTTGTAATATTACAACATTGCTGGATTATGAAGAGCATGACATGAACAAATTTCTAAGTATATATATTTTAATCAAGTTTGTTTAGATATCATTTTTAATAACCAATCTCAAGCTTATTTTTAAGTAATTTATATATTTTTTATCACTTCATAATATACTTAAGTTTGCAATTCAGCTGTGTACTGATCAATGGTAATTATATTTTTGAATGTGTAGAAATATAAATTATTTCTCATATAAGAACATTTACTTGATTAAGTAAATTAGTATATTTTTGTGTCATATTGTTAATATAATATTTAATTAAACTCTGTCAAATGCTGTCTCATAGATTCTTAATACACATATATCTTCATAATAATTTACGTGTTTTGTTATTAATAATTTTAAATTGACAATCGAGTTTTAATAAAACTTTCTTTTCAGAATTCATTCTAATCATCTAGTAGTTTTTCACAAACCTTTTAAATTTATAATTAAGTTCATAAATTAACTTTTAACTCATTTTAATTATATTATAATTTCCAGTAACTTTTCTGTAATTTTTAGATTATATGGATCTTAATCATAAATATTACTATTTATCGTTATTGATTTTCCAAGTTCCCCATCAATTATTTCTACAGCGTGAATCAAAAGTTTCCACACATAGGGAAAGTTGTAATATTAAAAAAAAAAAAAAAACTGGCCCTTTATTAACAAAACACTCTGCATGGTTGCCATTCCTTTGAAAGCATATGAGAATGATTGATTTTTTATACGCTCCTCTTTAGGCAAATGCATTTTAGAAGGGTACCTGAAAACAGAAAAAGAAACATTATTCCCCATGTATGAAATGAAAAAGAAATGAAAAATACTAAGAATAGCAATCAGAACTTTCTCCACCTTTGCTACGAGTTACCCTAGTTTGCACTACGTACTTGGACTACGTGCTTTAGCTACGCTAGTAGTCGCCGATACTTTTATAGTTACTATATTCGGTATGAAACTCTCTGATTCCAATCCTTGAGTTTCTTATTCGGTTTTGAAACAATGTGGGATTTAATATCCCCTTAATTTAAATAATGAAAAATAAAAACAATACAAATCAAACACATCGAGAACTATGTGTTTAATTTGTATTCAGCAAAATAAATTCTACTACTTCTAATATCGCACATATACAAATTCGCAACAAAAGCCTTAGTATTCATGGACATTTACCATATCACCTCATCTAACAACATTCACACAAACACTTTCCTATAAAAATATTATCCAAACTGTACCATAATACAGTTGACTATTCTATCAATTATATTATCCCATTTAATACGTTGCATTTGCAACCAGTTACTTACATCACATTCTGTAACGACGACACGTAATATTATAAATCAAATTTTGGCATCTTGGTTATCAGAGAAGGAGAAGCTTCTCACTAAACACCTAATTACCATAATTTGTAGTAGCTTTTTATAAATCTATACATTAACAGTTCTGCTTCATTCTTCTACCTCTAGTGCTTTTCCATTTTCATACTTAAAAAAATAAATAAAACACAATGTGATTTTGTCTTCCTTCGTTACCATCATGTTATTTATATACGATCTTTCATTTTTTTATCTTTAAGTACTTTATTATCTTATGCAATTTGGCTTTCTATTAAATATATCATTTTTAAGTTTAAAATGCATTCCATGAGCCCCCCCCCCCCCCCGATTCTCATTTTGGTACACATTTGGTGCATATTATCAGCTTCATTTCTAATTTAAAATTGATTTTTAATATGTTGTCTATTTATTTATAATTTTCTTCTACTTGAGCATTTCAGATTAATTTTTTTCTTCTTTCATTTAATCTCCTAAACTTTGTTCAACAGTTTCCCTTAAATCATTTATCACATTCTAAATTTTTAAGCAATCTTTGTATGAAATGATAGAAAAGAGAGAAATTATTAGGAAGAAAAATGTTGAAAAATTACAGTAATTTTTAGTGACATCTTCTCTTGATATTTCACCTTGACAGGTCGATATGAACAGGTGTTCCGAGGGCCATTGTACTTAAGAAAATAACATCGGAGTTTCTGTTGTCTTACCCGACCTCATCTATCTCACAGCTACGTAAATGTAAGTAAACTTTATCCTATATTAAAGCTGCGATATTCGACTAATCTGACAGAGCCCTGTAAGACTGTGAGGGCTGTTTATAATTTTATAGGGTCTACTCCATTCTCTCTCGCTGTCTGTAGTGTGTGAAACTGATATGGGCTTTGGGCGGCTTAAAACTTCACTTGCCTCAAGACAAGTGCTCTTAAGCCGATTGTTTACAAAGCGCATCCTGTGTAGGCTTCTCGATGATTGATCTCCGTTCTCTGACCCCGGCATACAGGTGAAGATGAAGCTGTTAAGGAGATTACCGCGTGTAACCAAAACATAATCTGGTGCGGCTGACAACTATTATCTTGTGTGCACATGACATTACTTTGTTCATGTATAGTGATATTCATTAAATGTAGTGCATTGCATTTAAAAATGACGCAATGAAGATTTAAAGAAACATTTGGATACAGGAAAGGGTGGTAAATCTGATTAAGAGTGTGAGGGATAGACGAGCAGAAACTGATTAACTATAATTCAAAGATATGATCGTAATCTTAAAGATTTCTTTTTTGTTTATGATTTTTCCTAATCCGTCACTCTTGTCAATTAGTGATAATTTAAATCAATACTCTGGCTTGTCCTTCCTCCAATTATCTGGTTGAAATTAACAGCGACATACATTTGCTGCATTTGTATTCGATGACCATATTCTCTGATACCCATAACTCTACCAAATATTGATATACTTTAATGGAAAGACTGCGCATTCCTGTTATTTGTAATATGTTCAAATATTGATTAAATGCAATCCACAATAATGTTGATCCTTCCAAACCGAAGTGTTTAGTTCCGCATCAGGCATTACTATCAATCATTATTTGCCTTATTTCAACTTCAAATCCTTCCTCAAATCTAACGCTCTTTGTGCATTTTGGTCTGGTACTCCTTTCATCCACTCCATCGAGAACACTGTTACCAGTTTCATTATGTGCTCTTTGGATTAAAACTGGTTTCACTCCTTTTGCTACAAAATAGTTCTGTATCGCAGACATGTCATAGGAGCAGAAGGATAGCGGGATAACTTAAATAATCGTAGTAGAAATTTTCAAATGAAGTTGAGTTAATTGAACAGTTCATACAGAAGCAGCATCTTTGTTTCTCGGAAACTCAGGTGGTTACTCCATAGGGCAAGTTACCAACAGACATAATAAACTCCTCGTGGCTTCATTGGCTTTGGCATAATGTTGTTAATGGCTTTTCTCAGAAACCATGTAGTGCATAAACGAATCGAATCTTAAAAAATATTCACGATCAATTCTAAAATGGTGATTATATACCATTTTCTCTCTCTCTCTCTCTCCCCCCCCTCTCTCTGTGTTGAATGTGTTTTCTACCCACGAAAGGTGTTGGCAAAATCTACAGTTCAGTACAATGGGCAGGCTAAGGATTTTTTTATCGTTTTTATTATTTTTTAATGTATTTTTGGTATTTTATATAGTTGGACAAAATCCTGATCTAGAGGCCAAAGACGGAACTTTTTCAAGCCATTTCAGCCCTCCAGTAAGCGGAATAGTAGTCTCACGCTGGATGATGAAATTCATCTCCGATCTAAATACAATTACAGTTCAAACTGTTTGTTGGACACGTATACATTAATCATTTGGTAAACTAAGACTGCAAAGTATCTGATATATTTCTGGTATGAGAAAGAATATAATATACTTCAACAAGCTCAGTTCGTCTACATTTCCTACTGAAAGGAAATGTAGAAATCACATATGCTAATTTACACATCTAAGAACTGGCATTTCTCTTCTGGACAAAATGTGGCTTCTTAGAATCACTGTTTACTCAAATACCAGCTCCACCGAGATATGTTTGCCACTCCATAAATTCCACTATTTGTTCAGAGAGCAATTAAATCAATTATCTGCTTTATTCTTCGTTAATTCACTCTGTTTCATAATACATATTATATTCATTTGACGATCAGATCTGTGTTTTTTCTAGAGACAATTCCATGGAATTGTTACTGAGTTTACATCCCTTTTATCGTCTCTTCTTCAAACGTTCGAGAAATCGAGCAGTGCACAGTCCATGTGTATTTTCAGTTAAAATTCGAAGAATCATTACCCTTCTTCACTCATCTCTACTAGTTCAGTTCTATGACGCATCCTTTCATCTTTACCTTCTACAACTACCTGTACGCTTCTGTCTAATCCTTGTTAACCATATTATTAGTCTGTTACACATTTTCAAAATTTTATTGATGGAATTACAATAAAAATATGCTGTAATTAGTTTAAAGAGAAATAATTCTTAATTTTTCACCTACTCCCATTTAGAAGTTCATTTTAGTCGCATGCTGCTTTTTCTACATTTATTTCCACTGACTTGCTCAGCTAATTTACTTCTGATATTCCAAATGTAGAATATGTCGATACAAGATTTGTTTTAATGGATTTGAAAGGGGATGTGTAAACTGGTTTCAACCCCCACAAAAAACCATCACGCTAGTCATCTTCGCTGCATGTCAATATCTCTTTGGTATCCAAAGTAGATTGCTATTCACAGATAGAGGGAGAAGCAATCATGTTCTGATGACATTATGTCTGTCTCGTGCAGGAGGAAGAACGTGTGCCCTTTGGGCGGAATTACCCGGTTTTGAATTTCATCAAGAATGCCAGAAACATTCACATGAAATTTGCAACTGAAAGTTAGTAAATGATCTCATAAGGAGGTGTTGAGGTTCTTCTTCCTGGGCACTTCAGTATTGCTTTTGTAGAACAGACAAATCGGAAGAGAACGCACAGACTGGTTAGAAAGCCGTCGAATTCTTTTATTGCAAGATAAAAGAGTACAATGCACAGGAAAAATTGTCACCAACGGAGATTGAATCATGAAGTTTTTCCTACTGCTGTCAGATGCCTTTAATGTACAAAACGGGTTTCAGGGACGTGACATAAGACTGGAGAGATTGTGCATGACTGTCTTGATACGGTATTCTCAACTCGACGAGAAGAGCTAACAACCATAGCCTACACTCCCCGCTTCCCATCACTGAACAACATTTTGTTAGGTATGCAAAAGACGGTGTACTGATATGTGGTTTGAGGATTGGCGATACATTTCAGAGAGTTTCTCTCGCAAGTCGATGACATAATGTAGCTTGTTCACTGAAAAACTGGCGTTCAGATTAGCTGTGATCTGCCTAAGGAATGTGCTCACATTAGACGCATATTAAGAGTATGATAAATAAATTCATACTTCTATGAGCGAGATGTAATTTTATTTTAGATTAACGATGTGCAGCGCTCCTCCCCTATAACTCTCATGGTCAGATTTTTTGGCGTAATCATAAACAACTAGAGCTTTACCATTAAAAAAAAATTCGTCACATGATTTGATACTTCACAGGAGTTTAGTATATTTGCAATCCTCCCTTCCCTTACTCAATCTTATAATCATTCTTATTTGCTAAAAGCGCGATCCTTATATTTGTAATGTAATATACATTTTATTCGAAGGGAGAGTGTTTGGAAGTAGTGTTGGGCATCTCATTACTGAGCTATGAACGGCTTTCCTATTTTGTTCTTGACGACTCATCTTATTATGGTAGCATTACAGGTTTCCAACCGATAGGAAAACTGAGCTGGTTTATTATCAAGAGAAACAATACACCTAAACAATAGGAGAATAGTGTATTTTATTGATCTAATTATTACCGCACTGGAGAACTAAGTAAAAAAATCCTTTCTTTGTAAGTTAAGCTGCTGCTTCTAATAAATCGGTAGAACAGCGCATGCAAATGTCTTTTACCAGGCTCACTTAGGAAAAGAATAATTTCCACGATGATATTAGCAGATTGCTTACGACTTACGTTTTGTAAAATATCTTTTGAATTTGCAAAGTCCAGAAAGTGTGTAATTTCAGAAACTGGAGTAGACTCATTATTTTTAGTGAAAAGAAAACATCAAGCTTGCAAAATGTTAATTTTCCCCTCTTTCTATGAATCGGCACTACATTCATACGAATAGGACATCTACTTGTATATATATAATTAGTTATGTAATAACTCCTAATTATAATACTTGCCTGCCTATTTGCTACAAACTTTGCAATTCAGTGAAGAACGAGATAGTGTACGACACAAAATGATATTATTAATCTTATTATTATTCAGAGAATCCTCCAGGGACTTATCGAGGGAGACCACATACTACACCCACCAACTATTATACTTGTTCTTAAATTCATTTACACTGCTTGCACTCACAACGTCCAACGGCAGTCCGTTCCAATCACGTACCACTATATGATTGAAAATCTGAATCTCAGTGCTTTCTTGACGGGATTAATTCTCAGCTTCCAAGGATGCCCTCTCATTCTTTCCCCACTTTCCATAAATTTAAAAAATTACATGAACTGAAATCCTGTGTGACTCCTTCAGAAGTCTCAATCTTATTACACCTGTTTGCTAGTGTCTGCAGTCAGCTACCTATTCTCAATCTGTCTACATGATCAGTATTCCACAATTCTGATATCATTTTTAACACTCTCCTTTGCACTCTCTCCACTGTATCAGAATCACCACGGGAACCAGGAGACCAGACCTGCTCATAATAGTCCAGGTGAGGTCTTATCAAGACATTGTAAAGAGACAAAATGGCATCCTTACCTTTTACATGTCAAAGTTCGTTTTTTCGGCATTGCAAGTATTCTTTGAGTTGTATTTGCAATCCTTGCTACGTGGCTCTTGAATTTCAAAACTTCAATTTCCTATCTACTAACGCTTCAAGATCTTTAGCCTGATCAGTTTCTTCTAGCACAATCTCACCAGAATAATACGACATTGGATATCACACTAAAATGCATGACTTTACCTTTCTGACATCCATTTTCTCATGACTACAATTCCAGCCTATTCAAATCATTCTGCAAGCACTGCATATCAGCCACATTCCTGAATACTCTGCCTATCTTCGCATCATCAGCAAATAGTTGTATGTCGCCTGTCAAATCCTTTCCAATGGCATTTAATGTATTTCAATATAGAAATACCGTGAGTAGGCATATTTAAATAAATTATAATACTGGAATTAATTATACCAACAAATAATATTTTACGTGAGTTAATTCCGGTATTATAATTTTTTTAAATAGGCATTAATGTACAGATTGGATAACAGACAGTGAATCAAGCACTGATCCTTGTGGTAACACCACTGGTTACCTTAAATCTTGCAGACTCGCGTTCCTCGTATACCACTTTTTGATATCTGTGATTCAGCCATCCTCTTATCCTCGCTAATATTTTAAAATGCAATCCCATATTCTCCAATTTATGCAACAGTCTACCATGTTGTATTCTGTCAAAAGCCTTAGCAAAATCCCAAAAAATATATAAATATATATCTATGTATAAATATATATTAAAAATATATATAAATACAATATATATATATAAATCCTTTCCTTAGTAAACCCATGCTGTTCCTTGAAAAGTAGAGATTCTCTGTAAACTCACTTCTGAATCCGAGTCCTGACCAACTTTTCCAAAATCTTCACAACTACTGATCGGTTGAGAGTTGGATGTATCAGTCTTTGCCACTTTTGCGCAATGGGATTACTGTACATTCTTTCCACTCCTGTGGAATATTTCTATAACAATTTAAATGGTGATGACTGTCAACGGAATAAATGTTTTTAATGATATTTTTTATGGTTTTATTCTAAGTTCAAGTAATTTCAATCTGTGGCTTTGTTCGTACCCTCGGGATTTTTAATCAACATTTAAGTAGAGGATTATTGGTAATACGTTTAAATTTTATCATAACGACTTGGTAGTATACGGATGTTTTTTGCGATTAATTGTTAGATGCATTTCAAACTGTAAGAATTGTTATGTCTATCATTTCTGTTACACAACTTATTCCAGAGACACTTGCTGGAGGGATTTTGTCTGTTTCGTTTTTGGAAAATCCATCTCTACGAAAAATGTGGTTGGCCATTTTAGTTCTTGTTTTAGCTGGACAGTTTGCAGAAGAACGGAAGGTTCAAAATTTATCGAAATTATATATTGCAGTAACTTTTGGATCAGTGGAAGAATTTAATCAAGCTTTGGATTTAGAAATAAAAGTAGAAGAAAGAGATGTTCATGTAGTTCAGTTTTGTTTAAAATTGCATTTATATTGGTAAATTTATTCCATTTGGTTTTTAGAATCTATGTTAAAATTTTGCCGAATAGTCTTAAATTTGGTTTTAGTTGAACCATTTGTTGTGAAAATTAGGCAAAACCGAATGTAGGCTTAGATTATATGAAGCTCAAAAGGGGTCACAGTAAGATGCGTTGGCAGGGTTTTAACCTCTTGAAAACCCAAGTACTTCTCCATTCCTGTCTTTTTCAAACACCACATGTCCTTAGTTACTTATTTAGTAACTCGGTTATTAGCATGAATCCATTCCAAATGATACCACGTTTTCCATAACGTGTTCAAAGTCAGTGTGAAATAACTGAAACCAGGATCTGCTGTACATAGTAAGAATTTTCCATCCTTCAAAGGTCCAGTGTCCGTGTTTCTATGCCTTCTATATTCATAACTGCTTATTTTTTAATTGCAGGTGTTAGAAATCAGTGAGATCTTCCTACGATACTCTATCCATGATAAACTATGACCCAGTGTGCGTTCTGAAATTTTCCTTTGATGTCTGCTTTTGTACTGAGCTGCAGTTCCAAAAATATGTTCTGTTATGCTGAACGATTCTTGTAAAACTTCAGCCTTTTAAATCAAGACGTTGTGTGCGATAAACTGCAGTTAGCTGTATCTTTTTCAGTTGTTGCACCATGCTCTAGAAATTCTTATGCATGAATATCCGCAGAAGCAGTTTACGTGATTCTTGTAACCTCGTTTCTGGTGATGGCTGTCGTATTACACCCAAAATCATTCAGTTCGCAGTGTTGCCCGCGTGATTGCACACGTACACAGAATTCCTCGGCATCGGCCTATTTGCTCTGCATAGCATACCTGGAAATGAACATATGATGGCTCCGACAGACAACGTACATTTCATGGATGGGGTGCAATGATGTCACTTGTGAACTGTCCATTTGGTATATGTCAACATGTTAATAAGTTCAATGAACCACTTGTAAATAAGGATGAATAAATAAGAAAATAAACGTTATCTTCATTTAGGTAATTGAGTTCTTTCTCTTGAGATATTATCGAGCACATTTCATTATAACGAAGTGGTAGGTAGTCCATCCATGCATCGCTAATCTTTAATTTCAATATCGAATGAAAGGATTAGTGTGTCGGTAAAATTAGAGATAACAGTTCGCAATAGTTTATTTCTTGTGGAGTTCCCCCTTTCTTCAACTGTCCCTTAGAACTGGTTAAGCCCTCCTAGTGAGGGATTAAGTATGTATTTTATGACTGTAGATCCGTGTGTGTGTGTGCACGGGCTGGTTTGCCTGTTCTGAGGGGCGAAAAACCCGAGTTTCCGGGTGAAAAAACTCTCTACCTCCGTAGGAGACCGGCTAACTCACCTTTAGTCAAAAGAGACCAGATAAAGATTCCTCACCTCATAGAGGTGAGGAATCTTTATCTGGTCCTTCTGACCAAAGGGCTTCATCTATACCGACTGAGGCTCAGTTCGCAATAGTTCATTCGTGCCTGGCGTTCGTGATAGTAACGAAGTGCATGAGCATAATGGAGGATCCAGACACGTATAACTCGACGTAGATAGCAGAGCACCGTGATAGCGAATATAAATTCGGATAGGGGAGTTGGCTAGAAGTCACGCGGTATAAGGTGGTATCCATTGGTGCATAATAAGCAATACTTTTTCTATTTGGTTAACTATTATACATTTGAAGTACCCCGTTCCGTGAAACCTCACAAATTCCAACAGCCAGTGGAAAACCTGCTTCATCGAGTCACTAGATGAAACGCAACTTTAAGAGAGATCTAGACCCTGAAATTGCTCAACAGATGGCCAGTTTTATTTTTTGTAGTTGTGTGTCTAAATCATTTTTAAGATCATTTACGTTTATTAAAATGTTAGAGCAACGCACAACTCTAAAAATACTTTAGAGTAAACAATTTCATATTTTGATTTACCTTATTTTGTTCTTATTTACAAATGAATAAATGTGCATGATAAAGAAAATTAGAGAAATTGTATTGATCTAATAATTATTATTATGCCGACTTCAGTCACTGGATTTGACAGTTATATTTATTAGATCCGAAGAAACAAAAAATATTCGTCCCACTAAAATCACAATAAAATATTATTCACAAATGGATTGCTTAAGAATCCTTGCAGAATGGAAGAGATGATGCAATTTGTTTATTTCAAAATGACTTTTTTTTTTTTTGCTCTTGAATTTCAAATTAATAAGCTTCTGCATAGAACTTCGGCCTCTAGAAAGCATCACTAGAATATACTTCTTAAGAAACCACCTTCATGTCTAGTATGGCAGCACATTCATTTGTTACTATGACAAGTACTAAACGCCTGAGATTTTTTTCTTTCACATTAATATGATAGGATTTGTCTCAGTTATTTATAATCCTGGAATCACTTATTAGCATCGTTTATAAAGTCATTTAGAATTGAACTGTCTAGTCTCAAGGAAGGTTGCAGAACGTTTTCGGGTTTGTCATTCCACAAAAATAAGCCAACTGGTTCGAAAATATAAACGAAATTAAAAGGTGTAATTTATTTATTTATTCTTATGGCAAAAGCAATACAGAACAGCTACGGTCAATATCCAGTCTGGAAAGCCAATCCAAGGCCTCATCCGTCACCTTCTGGTGTCCTTTAGGCCACCACTGCGAAATTGGAACCTTGGGCAGTAGTTTTAACCACAATATCAGTAATCGTCTGAGCCACGGGAGAACAGTCACAATAATGGTGGTTTAACAGCCTCCATTTATGTAGTAGGTAGCCACATCTGCCCTGGTTAGTTCTGATCCTGTTGATTGATGACCAAATCTTCCTAGGAAGAGCAAAACCAGGCTACAGAGCACGGGGATCTTCTACCAGGAAGCCGTTTGTTGGGAGATTGTTGGACCGGTATTCTCTCCATATGTCAGGTGTTGATGGCAGGGCAGCTGAAGTGAGTTCGCCCATGGACCAGAAAGGCTTTCTAGATTTTAGGCGAAGACTAGGTGGATTTATAAGAGTCTGGTGCAGGGGCAAGAGTGGGTTGTTCATTGCTTTATTAAATTCCAGTAGTGTTACCTTGTGGTACATTGCTGGTGCTTGAGACAAAAGAGGCCCCAGAGATGAATCACAGGCAACATGAAGCTAATGTCTCAAACAAGGCGTCCGAATGTACCAAGCCTCCTGGGCAACTTACAGCAACTATGATGAAAGGTATAATAACAATTGTTATTTCTTGTGTGCATAATAGTGCTTGCTTTTGCTAGAATTCGAACTAGAACTAAAACTAAACCTATTAACACAAATGTATTTTCTGAGATTCGATGTATGATAACGGTTACATAAAGTTATCCTCTGACTATTGTTTTTGATTTTAATTACATTTTGATTATTTTCTTCTCAAGAGAAAATCTTTATTACAACTTGTGTTTAGAATTTTCTGGCAAGTTTAAAACATTACAGTGGGACATCATTCCTAGAAAGATTTAAATCCTATTCGTATGTAATAAGGTCCAAAATCACAGTGAACATAAACTCATAATTATTGTTGGCACAATACAGTTATGTACTCATAACTGTATTGTGATAAACTAGGATTCAATTTATTATCTATGATTTCTATCAAACATCTACAACTTGTTAAATGCATCATTAGTAATAATATTTCACTTAAAACTGAAGAAAAGGTTAACAGACCGCTATGTCGGTGATGCAGGTACTAAGCTGTAATCGTAAGTTAGTTCACTAAAGTCATTATCGTAAGTGTTAGCGAAAAAAAATCACACAAATATAGTTAGTGGCTACTAAAGTATTAAATAAACTATCGCTTGCAACGTGTGGATCCTAAATGATGATGTCTGTTCTGTGTATTCTGCTAGAGTTCATCCCTTCTGGTTGACATCATCTCCACCGTGAATATACGACGGTTATTCATTACTTGTGTAATCCCCACTTACTTCACTAATTTATCAATCTCGCTATCTAAGGTTACATACGCCAGTGCTGTACTTACCTGTCTCTTCATTAATCATATGCCATTGTTCGCTCCCTTTTAATTTACGGCCATATTATCGTGAATTATTAGCGTATAGAATGAGGAATGCACAAAGTTTATTCAAATAATTTCTCTCTCACTGTGGATGCACGTATTATAATTAATTCCCATTCTATCTCAATCTGTTTCACACGACAATGTCTGTACTTAGTTTCCAATTAGGAAACTAAACATAAACATTGATTTCAACGCATATGGAATTCATTGGGTCACACTATTCTCATAAAGATTTCATGCAGCGATTAGAACCGTTTTCCAAAGAACTGTACAAAGAGCTATTTCTGCGTAAATAAATGCATTATTTTTAAACAAAATGAATCCTGAAAGGAATTGTTATTTTGTTTTGAAGAGTGACTTACCTTTTTTTCATGGTAAGAGTGTCACTATAGCAGTTTGCATCTGACATGTTTCCTTCAGAGATTATTAAAGAAAACATGTAAGTAAAGAATACTATCATACATTTAACAATCATAAATTTTGCAGTCATAAGAATAGTTCCCCTCAATAATATGATTACATGCTGTTAGAGTAGGTTTAACTATCTTCAATCTCCTCATATAGAGGGAATTGTTGATTAGGACTCCATGCTAATTATTAAATCCGCGCGGTTAGCTTAGTGGCTTTGCGCTTCACAGCCATATGCCTGAAGAAGGAGTGTCCTAGGTTCGATTCTCGTCGACGACGTGAGGAGCTTAAGGATCTTCCTCAGCCATAGCCAAGTCGGTCTTGGGCATGGACAGCAGGGTTTCCCCCGAGTTTATCTGGGGTTTTTCATCCCGCAAACCGTTACCGTGAACACACACGGATACAGTCAGGAATACTTAAGACAATCCCTCCAGCCATAGGTCTGAATCCTCAGCTATGCCGGTCCCGAGCACGGATAAAAATAGGGGGGGGGGATTGATGTGGTGCCGTAGCTCCTCGTGAAAGGGGTTCACGGCCGTTGAATCACCATACGAAATGAATGAATGAATATAAACTGAATATCGTTCCTATATGATTAATAAAAGATTAGTTACTACATTTTCAATCATGTTATTCTCCTGTCATTTATTATTTTTCTCCTGAAATTATTGTACTGGTATGTATGCTAATGATTACAAAATTAAGGAACGCATCTCATAGGAGAATGAACTTTCAAAATTGTAAACAAATATATAGGTTTAGGTCGCTTAAGCTCTCCCCCCCCCTAAGTCGGCAATAACGATGCTCTTTTCTTGAAGGACCTGGTTCAAATCCTGTCTATGATGCGATGAACTTCTATACGACATCTCAGATGAAGGTTAATTATCCAGTCCCATACACAGCCGACAGAGTTCGTAGTCCTGGAAACTCAGAATTTACATTTTTCCTTCCACGAATATAAAATATCAAGTTAATTTTATGGTGATCGACGTAAAATTACTTCCAGCAGTTAAAAAATATATTCGTTTAAGTAGCGGCCAAATCCTCTTATGATGTGCGTTATTTGTTTACCACGCAGAATTTCTTCTTCACACTACAGGTAGTCTCTCTCTCTCTCTCTCTCTCTGTGTGTGTGTCTGTCTTTGCTCATTTACATCCTCAATTCTATGTCCTTTTTTATTTCAAAGGAAGCCCAATAAACTCTCTTATAAAAAGCAAGTCTATAATTGCTAGGTTTGGAGAGAATGTAAGAACCATTCAAGCCAAAATCTATCAAATATAATGAGCCATATTTATTGGTGTGTTTCACGAGTATTATTTGCTCTTGTGTTTATATTAATGAAAACATCAAAAATTTAATTTTAATTATAAAGATACTATCTCAGGTTTTAACTTTTAATGCTTATTAAGAATTTTTACAATTATTAAATGGCAAGGAATGAGAATACTAGGAGAGGGATACCTAAAAGTTTGGAAATCTCAACTATATTGTTAACATAAGAAAGATCTACATTTATCTTCTTTATTACTTACGTGCCTTCTATTACAACATCATGAACATCCGAATAAATTTTATTTATCAAGAGAAAATACTGAACTGTTTTTAATATAAAGAGAAAATAATTGCCTAGCATATCCTTGTTATTATTTGTATTAGAAGCGAGTTAATTGGCAACGATTATTCTCAGATCCGGTACTCGCCACTATTTTGCAGCATCTGTATGCTCTCTACGGAGTTCTCAGACAAACCAATTTGACTCCGCAGATCAATAAATGTATAATTCTTTGATTTAATTAGGCTCGGAGTACATGGCCAGAGAAAAGACCCTCCCAGGACATCATCTATTTCCAGGAGGATGTCAATTAATCAAACGTTTGTTTCAAGGACAAAAACTGATGCTCATCCTAATATGATCGATTCTTGCTCTCCCAGAGGAGGCTGTAAAAAAGCGACATAATGAAGGAACGGTGATTGATTACATTCTGTCGCTGATATGGCCAGCTAGAGTTGTTCTAAAGACAGCTATTAATTAGATTTTTTTCGCGTTCTTCTTTCTGCATCATCTACACTTAATGAGAGTACGAAGGAGGAAAAGATGACTTCATCACCAGTATGCAACTGAGTGTGCTACCTATCGGGTAAAAAAAAAAAAAAAAGAGGAACTGGAAAGATTTTATGACACTGAAAGTAATCTTTACACTCGCTGCCTAATTTATTAGGAAAGAATCTCCAGTTTTATTCGAAAATGAATTTCGTTATTCCCGTATGATAGCTATGAAACTTTATCAAATCTGATGAAAAACCTCGCTTCTAAAAAATGTTTCCTTTATTTAGTTCTGATCTTCGAAGTCCTTGGGATTTGAATTAATGCCAAAATGGAAAGCGATGGATTCATCTCTTCGATGCATGTGCGATTTAAAATCCATTAAGGAAAAATAAATAATAATTACATTTCCTTTCTTACATTAAATTTAGTTGCAAAATTTGCTCTAATAATGATAACTGAACTTGGTTTTCAGGGCAGATGTTACTTCTAATACCACCTGTCATTGGTACAATGGAATATTCATGACTGTTTGTTGATCCTTATTTTTACCTTACGTGTGCGTGTGTCAATTGTCGGAATTGGGAATCGGGAAGCCCAGAGGATTAAAATTAATTAATATTTCCCATTGAACTAATCAAATCACACAGAATGAAACTGTGAGCCCTAGTTAAATAAAATGATAATCGAGTTCTAATTTTTACACTGGAAATTTCTTAATTAAAATAATCGAGTTAAATTAAATGGAAGGAATGAATAAATGTACGTGGTTATTTTAAATTAATTCCTTAGGTTTAGATTTTAGAAATAAAACCGTAATCGTTGGGCATGTTTATGGCAAAGGATTTCGTAACAGAACTAGTTAACCAATTTTTTTGGGAAAAAATCGTTTATTCTAAAATTTTAAAATGTTACACTTTTTTGAGCGAATATCTTTCATGACGTTTGTAGTATTTATACTGTTAAACTACTAATATAAGTCGAATAATAAGTTTCCTCACATTCAAATTGAGAGTATTTTGCAGGCAGTGATTCAGCAATTTTCGACTGTGCCAATAGAACGCAATGGGATGAATCCACTTCCTTTTGATAACAACATGAAGTAGGTTAATCCTATTTTGTTCTATTGCCATCAACTTTGAATTAGTATTACTTAGTATATATACATCGGTTCTAGCAAGTTTCTACTATTTCAAGCTAACTGCAGTCTTTTTTTGGATTTCATCCAGCTAAACAGGCAAACCAGCCATAAGGACATATTCACAATCCACAGACATATTTCACGGGATTTATAGTCTGCGTTCGGCAGGAATTCTATACAAGCAAACATTTTGGAGTGCAGTTAAGTTTTTCACATCCCATTTTATTCAATGAAATCAAATCTTTGGCTTAAAATCTCATTCCTTTCAGAGGAATCTTGAACTCTCGTATAAGAAATGTGGAGTTTGTACGTTCACTGCAGACAATTTTGCTTTCCATTCTTATCTTCTCAAGAATCGAATCATTGGAACGCATTTTATTGATGCTTCCTGCATTCCAAAATCCTCAGCTAAGATCTACTGATGAGTAACCTAACTAATGCCGAGGTCGTCTACTAATCGCTAACGCTGACACCGCAATCTGTTTGAATTTTAACAACTATGCTGATCGGATTTTCTTTAATATTTCTGAAAAGTTCCTAGAGAAATGTTGAAAATAGGAAATATGCTATTATTTGAAACATTCATTGCTGAATGCTAGTTTATGCATTTGGCAAATGTTCTTATTTCATTAAGCTTTTACACAAGATTCAATGCACATGTGTTAGGTTTCTCAAGCTGACATGTCGAAATGGACAGGTAAGAAGAATGTACAACACCAAAGTTAAACAAGTATCGTAATTAGTTTCAAGTGAGCAATTTTTTTATATTGTTCCTACCCATGAAAGGTTATATGCAAACCTATAGTTGATTTCGTAGCGTGGGTAGGATAAATTTTTTTTTATCTATTTTATATATTTTTTTGAATTTTTTAATTTAATTTTTATGCGGTCCCGGAAACCCTGCTCTAGAGAGCAAAGAGCAAACAAGGGACTTTCTCAAGCGACTTTAGACCAGTGGAGGTGGACTCTCACAAGGCAATGAAATTTATCTTCTACAACATCCATGCCCACGGCGGTATTCGAACCTGCAACTTGTTGGATGGAGAGGGGATACGCTAAACACTCGGCCAACCAGGTCAGCAGATATGACTCAGACAATAGAGCTATAGTTTCATAATTTTGTCTCTAGCCTTCTTTAAATTATAGTACCATTATGAGAACATTTGGATGACACTTTATATCATCATTGTTGCGATCCATAAGTTTTCATAAACTACAGTAATGTCATTGACTTAGAAATATCTTCTTACTGTTACAACCAAAAATTATATTTTTATTCCTTTGTGTCATTTTGAGTTCAGAGTTATTTTTACAATGTCAATATGTGTTGGTTCCATACTATGAACTTTAGTAAACATTATCCCCCCCCCCCTAATAAACATTTCCATGAATAACTCCAAAATGAATTCCATGATATATTTGTTCTCCATCTCCTCAACAGGGATTTAGACAACAAATGACAACTTTTATTTAGGTCTTTCCTTTCCTATCGCATTCAATTTTCTCTTTCATACTTCGTAAAAATGTTTCTAAACTCCTTAATGCTGTTTCTCACTTTCGATCTACTTACAAAAGAAAAGGAAACTCACTGGAAGTTCCCAAATAATTGACTGGTGTAATGTTAAATATTTTGCGATGACGCTCTAGCGATACTCAATCGCTTATTTTAACTTTTACTTTCTAAAACAATTCTGTAAACAAAGCAGCTGTTCGAAAAAAACGCATTCTTCAGGGACGTTCAAGAAACAGATGTAAGTATTCCAAGAAAAATAATACCTTTTTCCGACCGATGATGATGACAAAAACATGGCACAACAGAAGCGAGGTTCCAGCGGGGCTTAAAATTAATTGCTTATCAAGCAACAAAGGAACAAATAACCTTATTTGGCAGTCTTTTTTTGTTTCACAAATTCTGCATCATTCGTCGTATAGTTCGCTGTCGGTATACTCCACGTTGTGAGGATTAATGAACACTTTCAGTAGCTTTTCACAGCCGATGGGACGCTGAGAAGTTAGTATGTGGTCGCACTTGAAGAAAAAGAGCAAACAGAGATTTTCTTATAACCACCTGTAAACTTCGCCGCTTTTCACTTTCGCAATTCACCGAGAGATGCAGTAATCATTTATTCTGCCGTTCTCGCGATTAAATACTGCTGACTACGAACAACGACTAAGTGTGGTTTTGTAATAACATGATGGCAGGAAGGCAAGAACACGTTTTATAAGAAAGGTTCTTTTTTGTTGTTGTTGTATTGTAGACATTAACATTTGGAGTAACTTCTCCAATACAGGATAGACTGACCGATTTTCTTGAGCAAGCAATATCTAAATATATTAAAAAAATTAACTTTTTTTATCCATATACCTCTGTTATAATATTAAATCACCATTTTAGTGTATTGATTGTTCTTCCTTGATGAGATTCACACCCTTATGAATCTCATCAAGGAGGAGTTCATACTTTTTTCAGCGGATGTCACTGCTGCAAATTCAAATGAAAATACGTTTTAGCGAAAATATGGGAAGCATTGTAACTGTTATCATTCCTGCCATCACTTGAAATATCTCTTGTTTAATTCAACCGACTGGTCATTGAGAGATGGATCACTATAGGTCATTATCTATGAAGTACAGTCAAACAGAGCACGTGCATATGTATTATCTCTAAATCTGAACAGAATTGAGAGCTTGAATAATAATCACGCTCGTTGAAGGTTTCGAAGAGAGAACATTCATTATTAGTATATTTATTCGATAGTATGTACTGAACATTGGGCTCAGTTATTAATTATTCATATCTTAGCCTACTGAGTTACTGAAATTGAATTATTTTATTGCAAATTATGCGTGTTTTAATTCAAATTTCTGATAAAAAGTCACGCACGAAATTACGTGTGTGTTGCGTGCGTTTGTGTACATATGTAGATAATTTTAAGTGGCAGATTTGTAGAAGGTCTTCAAGCAAATTTACTCGTTTTTTTTATTATCGTGGTTTATAGAAATATTTCTTTCGTTTACACAATGGTTCTGTAGCGCAGTCGCGAGGATATTTCGACATTTCTCCCTTGACTGGTAAAAGATCTGTGTTCAATTCTGCCTTGAATGCGAAGGATCTTTGTAAAGATTTTTAAACTGAGTTGACTGTCTCATATGGAGAGGCAGGCAACTGTTCTACAAACAATACGCAATTAATAGACTTCATAATTTTAGCTGCTTCAACTGTGATTCCATCCAGCCCAACTCCCTTTACACATTTTACAAAAACAACATGTAGCAGTTGTTACTCAAGTTATGAATCTTTGATGTAAACTACATGATCATTAATAACATCATAAGCAAAAGTCAACAAAAGATAAATATTTAATCTAAAAAGCATGTATTATGCATTTACGTCATAAGTTAACCTCTATATTATGACTGGCTTTCGTAACCATAATTTTAGGATAAGGTGATTTATTCTTCTGTATAAATATATATTTCTGTTTGTAAAATGATTATCTTTGCCTGGAATGAAAAACCAGTTTCTCTGGGAGGGAAATTGTCCCCCCTCCCCCAGTATGAGACTGACTGCCTTACCTTCAACTGAAAAGTCATGATAAAGGTTCATCACGTACTAGACCGGATTCAGACCTGTCTTTCCAACCAAAGGGCTTCGTAAAAACGGAGTGAGCTAGAGGCTTTTCTTTACGTAATAAGTTAACCGAATTACTTTGCATTTCTCCGTTGATTATGTATGGATTAGCAGAAGATGCACTCTAAATGCAAGTAAAATGTAACACGTATAAACGATACCCACCGATAATTAATCACTGATAGCTGGCCTTATGCCATCATTGATCTTAATTGGCACCCGTGGAGGAGAGAGTATAGTAGGGTTAAAATTCCCAATTTATGGGAGAAAAAATCCATCCTGCCTGTGACAGAAATCGACCAACTCTGGGACAACCGATTGAAGAAAAGCTTAGAGAAAAAGTTCTTCTAGTCGGCGCCTAGAATCCAACTTATAACAGTCTGTCTTCGCGTGTCCAATTGCTTCCATTCTCATATACTGTGTGCGCATGTGTGTGTGTTTTCCAAACAGAAAACCGTTTCAAAATATAGATAAGAATTCATACATTTTAAGAAATTTAACAGTAATAATTATTATTTTTTTTTCAGTCTTGGACAATATACATTGATACGAAAGAATTAAATATACGAAAGAAATAAAGTTTAGAAATGCCAATAAGACTAAGAGTATTTAGCCAAATTTCAGTTTAATAAAACGTTTATAGAAATATTACAAATGAAATGTAACCTAACCCGACTTTAAAGAGCTGGTTATAAAGAACAATGCAAGTACAGAATTTTTATCACTGATACGAATGATTGATATTGTCACCTCTTAGTTAAATTCTTTTAGATTAAGTTGATCAGTGATGATATACTGCGCACGCAAACTGAAAATATTGGCCATATACAGTACTTACGCAGAGCCAGACTCGAATCTGGCACCAGCACAATTTCCTTTCTTGTCTGCACATTTAATGAGAACTACCGTTGGTTAGTTAAATAAGAACAAAAGAGCAGCAATATAACTAGTTGCCTTGCCAATATTGGAAGGTGAAGGGTTTTTATTTAGTAGCTTCCGAATAAATGTTTATGTCGTTTTTTACCGAATATAGCAGACTGACCTTTGAATGCACATTACCTGCATAACTGAATGTAATAATTTCCTATAAGTTTCAACTTGCATAAATAATTGAAGTTATCTAATAACTTATAGGAAAGTCACATACTCATGACAATTGCTTCATTATTTCCAATTTTTTAAAGTTTATTATTTTTTAAAATACATTTCAACTTAATCACATTTCAGCGTTCTGTATAACTACAGATACGAGATTTCAATTTAGTGCTAACTTTCCCAAACAGATCAAAGATTCAGAGATATTTTATATTAACCATGATACGTTCAACGATGTACTAAATAACTCCCCAGGCTTAATTCTAATTTGCGAGTTACAAATTGTGATGAATTAAATGCCTTTGATCTATTTAAGAGAACATTTCTTCAGTGAGCCATTTAGTATTCAAAAAGACATACTGTTGCGACTTAAATAAATGGAGGCATGCTTTACTAAAGTGAAATGAGATGTCGATAATAAACACGTTCGTTACTAAGCTTAATGAATATCGCCTTACCTTTAAGCTTATTAGTTCATGCACGAAAGTCAGTGTTTACGGCATGTTACAGGAGAGTATTTGGGAGATTGGAGCAGTGATTATACGAATACGATGCAATCGTCAACGTACGAGTGTTCAGATAGTTAATTCGAAGGTAAACTGATAATTTAGTGATGATCATATTCTGATACCACCTGTGGGGAATTGTAATAATGAGATTTGAACTATAACAGGCTGAAATATACATTGAATTCGAAATTTGAACGATTGTGGAAATTCCCGATTATGTGATTGGCTGATTACATTTATACATTAAGTGGAAAGAAAGAAATTAACAAATTATAGACAACAGTAAGTTAACATTAATTTTAGCGAAATGATAAAAAAAACGCAGACAATTTTTAGCGCATTTAATACGCTTTTTAAGGAAAAGAAATTTAAATCCGAAATTGGGGAAAAAAATGAAATAAATTAAAATCTTAGGTACCACCAGGTGGACCTACTTCTATCAGATAACACGGGAAAAAAGTTCTTTCAAGTTGCTGACATAGTTTAATTTCATAAGAAAAGACATAATTCCAAGTGACAAAGTTTAATTTTCTAACAAAAGCAGATGGCGCTACGCAAAACTCTTCTCAAAAGTTGGTAAAGAAAGAAAGACGCATTTGCAGGATGCATAAAGAAAGCCAGAAATTAAAAAAGTTCGTTTAAGAAAAAGCGGAAAGGATAAAACTAGTAGTTACCCAGAAGATAATAAAATAGCACCGTAAAATGACGATTTTTTTTTAATATTTGCGGCAGCAGACGACATGATTAAAGTCCAACCTGTAAGTGAAAGGTAAACAGAAAGTTTGAAAATATTTTTTTCCAGGTTTCTTTACATGACGCAAAAATTAGCTACATTAAAGAAATTTGAACACATTAAATTACATAACACACGTGAAAGTGTGTTATGTAATTTAACGTGAACACTTTCAGAATCTAATTAAGTAATTAAATGTCGTAATTATCATGGATATATCTCTTACATATTTCCCTTTCTTGTAATTGAAACAGGCTATTTAGTTAAGCTGGAGAAAAATCCTAATGAAATGAATAATAAACGCATACACGACTTTTATACTGTTAAACAGAAGTTTATGCGAAACTACGTTCTGCTTAACAATGAGAACTGATACGTGGGCAAAACTTATTTCAGTGGTTTTTACCCAATTTACTAAAACGCATGTAGCAAAAAACATTTGGGGTGTGGATATAGGAAAGAACTGCGAATGTTATGATAAGAGGCACATTTATTAAATGAAACAAAGTTTCCTAGTTTTTGTAAACAAGGAAAGTTTAGTGGTATTTCCTAAACTTAAATAAGTAAATGAGCATATCAGTAAATGTTAGATTATTATATCCGATTCAGATTAGATCCATGTAAAACTGGGCGTTAAAACCAGATTTTGCTTGGAGAATTTAACTTCGAAATGCGTTGGAAACTTTAAGATTCAAAGATGTGTTACTTTAAATTTCAGCGCCTGTTAGTCTGGAATTTTATGTAAAAGTGTATCAGGAATATTTTTCCCTAGTGAGAAAAATGTCTTCTTGTTCTTCGTCAAGTGGATAAAGTGAGAAAAATATCCTGTCTAAGACCAAGAAGCGCACACGCACACAGACACACACACAGAGTAATGCAGCGATGGTATGAGTGCGCCGAAGAATGGAAAAAAGAACAAATCACCTCAAACGAAGAGGAAATAGAGCAGAATAAAATTTTACGGAAGTAAGGAGTTTCTGGTCCTGTTTTGTTTTTCGCTAGGAAGAAAATTGAGCAACGCGATGATTTCAATGCTGTGGTTGGAATTACGGCTCAAACAACTACGATTTCGAAGCCACTATATCCTCGCCTCCATATAAGACCGGGTAAAAAGGATACGAATAAATTGCTTTTGTTGCGTAGATTTGTGATCGACCTTTTACACTAAATTGAGTACAATGGAAAATATCGCTGCACTTTATCAAAATTCTACTTTATAATATTCTGTACTAACATTTGATTTGCCTCTATAAAACGAATCTATTTAATATTGTCGTATTCATATATACTATGTAGAAAATTTACCAGGATGTCTCCATTTTTCATACTGCGAAGAAATTGGCACAGGAAGATATAAAGGCAAAGGAAGCCACCTAAATAATTGTAATTCTGTACAGTTCCGGAAATGGTGTATTGTAGTTAACTGACATCCAGCAAAGCTGCACTGCGGGCTGCCATATCAGTCTCAGTCAGTTCTTGAGAATGCAACACGTTCAAAGTATCTCAGCTCAACCAACGACTATCATTAAAAGATGAAAAACCGACGTTCAAAGAAAAAAACATGATAAATTTAGGAAGGCTGGATAGTTTAGAGCAAAATGGAATTATGAATGCAAAGTCGGAACTAATTCCCCTCCGAATTGGAAGACGTTGGTATGAGGAGAGGGAGGGACATTAACCTCCCTACCGACAGTTATTTAAAACAACACGTACCAGAACCTACTAGAGAGAATTAGGTTCTTGGATTTGATAATAAAATGAGAGAAATTAGTAATCGACCATATTAATTATTTGGAACTCACTTGTGACAGCGATCATTTGATCTAGAAAGGGAAATTAAAAGTAAAGGAAAAGGTAAAGTAGAATTAAAAGGTATCAACTTGGAAACATTGTTATGGATAAGGTTAGAGACAGGGCTGATAACTCTCCTTTGGTTGTAAATAAATAGATTTAAGTAAACATTAATAAATTCACCTTTTGATCATCTTCAATGAATCGCAAAGATTGAGAACGGTTCCTTCTGATATTTTCATTGTGAATTCCACCTGCAATTTTTTTAAACGTTCAGTACTTTACAGTCATGAATCGGCTAAGGATTCTGTTTTCTATTTTTATTAATTTTACATATTATTTTACATAGTCCAGAAATCCTGCTCTAGAGAACAAACGGGAAACATTTCAGAGTCACTTTCCAAATACTGCTTCAAATTCATCTCCAATCTAAGAAATATCACAAATATTCATGTACACGTTGGGATTCGACCTGCAGCCTGTTGGTTAGAGAACAGATTCCCTAACCATTTGACCAACTAGGCCTGAAGTCGTTTCTGATTCAAAGGTTATTCCAATTCATAAGTGCGGGTCATCACTTGAAGTGGAGAATTTGTAGATCAGTAAGTCCTCTTAGTCTTATTGACAAAGTAATTGACCTCACTTAGATTATTGGCGCTGGTCTGGTCTCTTGGTTTCCGTAGTGATTCTGATAGAATGGAGAGAGTGCTAGAAATGATATCAGGATTGTGGAGTACTGATTATGAAGACAGATTGAGAATTGTAGATTTATTGAGACTTACGTATTTCTGAAAGGGTCATGATTGAGACTTACGTATTTCTGAAAGGGTCATACAGGATTTCAGTTGATGGAATTTTTCATTTTACAGATGGTGGAGAAAGGATGGGATGGCATCCATGGAGGGTGAGAATAAATGCCGTCAAGGAGGGGTGCGAGCTAGATTTTTTTCTCAGAGTGGTGCGTGCTTGGAATGGATTACCACTGTCTGTGTGTGTGGAAGTAGTGTGAATGAATTCAAGAACAAGTGCCGCAGCTCGTGCCGGTATTATGTGCCCCCCCTCGATGAGTCTCTTACTCCCTGGAGCTGTCTCTTAATAACAATCACATTCTTGAAGTATCTTCATGACCTAGCTACTTGTATAGAGAGACTAATGACTTCACATCAATTGCCACAGCACACATCCTTTTAGATGTGTATAGTGCTTTGTATTATGGGAAGGGCCACACTACCCAGTCCAGTTCTGACCTGTGTGTAATTATGATTACATGTGTAAATATGAATTTGGTATTTCATGAGTTCATGCCATTGTCACCCTCGATGAATGTGTCTTCTGTTCGAAGGACGATAATATGAATTTTTGAGGTAGCACCTTCCCAAATATCAGACATATTCCATACGAGAACCGATTTGGGATTTATACAGGGTAATCGATTATTACTGAGAAGTAAGGAAAAGTCCATAAGAGATTGAAGTTATTTTATTGCATGATAAGAAGTCCCTCATAAATGGGGATCCCTCTTATATAAAAACAAAAGAAAAGCGAATGCAAAGCACACCCCTTTTTCGTGCGTGTATAATGCAGTGCAAAATGGGACGGACCACTACCCAGACCGGTTTCGAACTTTGAGATCTCATCAGTGGGAGCCAGATCTGGGAGAGATACCAAGTTTTTTTGTTTTTTTTTTTGGCTAGATAGGTGAAGCAAGATTGTTTTTTCATATTCCCCGTAAGCTGTAAAGGAAAATGTATGGATGGGGATAATACAGTGCTATAGGCTCTGATCATGGCAGGAGGGTAGCAGCAATAGCCGAGTTTTTGTGAGAAATAAAAAAAATCAGTTTTGGAGGAATTCAATGCCATCCACTAAGTTAATTTTCTTTCAATGCAGATAACTGTAAAGCATTTATGGAGGTGTCGAAGATATTTTTGGAATATTGCGTATTTCATTATGTTTCGTCTGAACAGCTATGAATATGGTTTGCAGGCAGTTAAGGAAGATCGTTGGCATGTAGCTAGGGAGAAGATAGATAGATAAATAGATTATTTATATATATATATATATATATGAGAGAGAGATGAAAGAACCCAGTCTTGAGGTGCTTAGGCATTGGCGAAGAAGTTAGAGGATTCACCCTGCAACTTGATGTCCGTTTGCAGAGTGATGAAAGAGCGTCAAAAGATGGCAGCTTACCCAGGAGTTCTTTGTGCCAAATATGATGGAATGACCTGTCGATATAGCTAGAACTTCTTATTTCTCTAAATATCTCTACAGCGTTTGTCGAGAGATAGATGACATAAAGAAAGATGGTGTTTTGTGGAACATCCGTGGTGAAACAAATTTTGTTTAAATGTTATTTTTAAAAACGATTTAAGAAAGAGATCCTTCTTCTTCTTCACTTCACTGGGCATCTACAGATGTCGTATAGTCACTCCGATGCTCGGTGATGTGCTACACCAGGCCTCGCCACGTAGTCCTGTTGTTTGCTTTTCTGGCGGCCTCCACTCTCAGAAGATCAGTCACTCTACACACGCCATCCATCCATCTCATTGACGGTCTACCCCTGTCTCTTTTTCCAGGAACTTTACCTTCCATTACTGTTCTGAGAAGTCACCCTTTCATCCTTTCTATGTGTCCAAAATATTTTAACTTTCTTCTGTCAATATCCTTAAGAAGCCTTAAAGTTCTGCTGATCTTTTCTAACACCCATTCAGTATATGATATCCTCAACAGCCTTCTGTAACACCACATCTCAAAAGCAGATATCCGTTTCTTATCTGACTTCTTTAGGTTCCAAGTCTCACATCCATAAGTCGCTGTTGGAAAAACAATTGCATCCAAAATCCTCAACTTTGTTTCCATGGAGATAGATCCATCCTTCCAGATTTTAGACAAGTCTCTGACTGTTGTTTCAGCCATTCATAATCTTCTTCTGACGTCTTCTGAACAGCAATTCTTCACATTAATAATGGATCCCAAGTACTCAAACTTGCTGACTTCCTCAATTCTTTCTCCATTAAGGTACACTTGTTTCTCAAGAGCTTCTCTGTTTGTATTTCCTTTGAGAACCATAATCTTTGTCTCGTTTGGATTGAGTTGAAGTCCCCTGTTATTACTGATCTTGTTAACTTTGTCAAGAATTAGTCCTAGTCTTCCATGTCATTACAAAGGAGTACTGTATCATCAGTATACCTCAGATTACTGATCAATATACCTCCTATCCTAATTTCCTCTCCTGAACTCATCCAATGCTTCACGCATGATGTCCTCCGCATATATACTAAACAAGTGAGAAGAAAGTAAACATCCTTGCCTAACTCCTTTTCTAACTTGAAGCCAGTCAGCCAATCTAACACCTGTTCTTACCTTGGCTTGTTGCTCTTTATACAAGTTGGCTATCAACCTGATAGTGTGTTGAGGAAAACCCATTCTTTCAAGAGATCCTAATAAGAAAAAAAAATAACGCAGTTGAACTCTCAGAAACGCACTTGATAATACTTCTAGATTGCAAAAAGAAGCTTTTTTTTAACAAGAAAACAATATAAAGTAGTCAGTATATAACAAGATTTAGATATATTAAAATTTTCTCTTAAATTGTTTAAAGAAATGAAATATTAAAGAGCATGCTAAGATCAATTATAGTCACTAAAAAGCAGACTAAGAATTGTATAATATTTAATCAAAACTAATACTGTTATATGGAAGGCAACCATGGAAAATGAGAGGAGGAGGAGATGAGAAAATCATTACAGTAAGAATGCAATAGATGAGAAAAACAGAAGGCTATACAAGACTAGACAAAAAAAAACCGAAACGAAGATATACTGAAAGAATAAAAGCAGACTAATAATAAAAATAAACTGATATATCATACAGACCAAACCGAATAAGAAACAGGCAGACCAATGAAAGCGCTAAATATTAAGGAAAAAGAGGTCACCCGGCGTAAGTTTATGAAAGGAAGAAGAACAAAAGAAAATATGACAAGTGAAAATATCAAGTAATAAATGCATAAACATAATAGTGATATATACAATTATTAGGTTTAAACTTTATATGACTATCAGATTCGACGAAAAAATCATTTTTTTAGTTAATTTGCCAGTTGCTATTCATAATTTACTTTTCATTTATTTATTAATTTTGAAGAAACTAACATACATCCAGAGAAACAATGAAATCCCTAAAATATCTGAAATCGATATCTTAGTAGCCAACTGCAAGCGAACCGTTGACCATGATGACGCAGATTTATCAATGAGGAAACTAGTCTATTCAAGACGTTTGCCAATGACGTCATGAGCTATCGCGCTATCGTTCCCACTCCTGTTTATCCAGATCATATCAACATTGTGCGGTGACTTTCCTTTTTATGACATTTTATGCAATTTCACTGGCTCAACACGAGTCATGCCCTCTTGACTAACAATCACATTCTGTGAAATCGCTGGTGATAAACACGTTAAATCACTTGCAAGGACCAAGTGAAGGAAAACCAATTCTTTGAAATAAATTACATTTAAACATTTTAAGACACTTAGTCCAGTGCTTGTTTATTTTAAATCATAAGTGATCTAGCAGCTTTTGTTGATTCGGGGGGGGGGCTACTTTTCTGGTTTCGTCCTTTACCTTTTTTTTTTTTGTACAGTTTAATTCGCAATCCAAAGAAGTTTCAATACTAGGATTAAAAAAATGAATTCAATAAAAACGTAACTGCTAGCTTAGAATACCCATACAAAGCTAGTTAATCACTCCCAACTTTATTTTTATTAAATTACCAATCTTGAGGTAACTTTCATGGACTTCTTTGGTATTTAGGAATAAAACGTTCAGTTAGTTATTGATCTTAAATGGGGGAAGAATAAATGGAGTTGATCGCCTAGAAACCAGGCGGATGAGAAGTTCACATGAACGCAGTCTCAAATTCTTTGGCCGTGAACGCAGAAATTACAGAGCTGAAAATTGCAGCGTTTCACTGGCCTTGTAATTTTTCTTCTCTTCCTGCTTGACTGGCTGAGACAGCTGCAATAAAGTCTTTCGTTAATTACAGCGAGTAGCGGTAATCGGACACGCTTGTGATAAAATACTCGAGGATGTTCGGTGTTGGACTTCGTGTATTTAATCCTTGGTTTTCGTTGTTCTGCACCTAAAGGATTTGTAATTTCATTTCAATAGTAGATCTTGGAATAATGCGCTAATTAGTAATCCAATATCTTTCCTTTTCATTTATTGTTTAAGAATAAGAATTTGCTGTTTTAAGGATACTTGTGACATAAGACTGAATAATAAATGCACGTAAACACAAGAAAGATGTTTAATTAAGCAAATATTTCGGTCTGAAAATAGCAGACCATCCTCAGTGGTATTACTAGAACAGTTTTAAAAAAATACAAGCTAGAATACTAACAATAGATCGTTAAAAATAGAACACGCCGCGTGATGTTATATCACTAAGTATTAAGTATAAAACGGAATATTTTGAAGTAGAGACATGATTGGAAAAAAAAAATTAATGAGTAATCTTGATTAGACTTGCCCAGATTTTTGATATAGATATACAGTCATTACGATTCAGGTTGGGACGATGGAGCAAGGCCTCCACGCTTTCCTTGAACAAACGTTCGAACCTATAACGGGATCTATGTAAGAGGCGAGTCCTGGACCAAAAGTTGCTGTGGTCAGTTTCAATCCCGTCTTGAGCCAATCCAGACTTTTCAGGTTTGTTGTGAAGAATGGAGGATTGATGTTCTTGGATTCTTTTTTCAAGAGAACGTCCAGTCTGTCCAAAATAGGAGAAGGAATTTGATAAACTCCAGGAAGAGATAAAGTTGAGCGTTTGTCTTTAGGAGAAGGAAAATGAGAAGACAATTTGTTAATAATATATTTTTGTGGACTCATTCAAAGGAAGCTAAAACGTGGTTTTGTTCCATAATAGCCTTCTATACTCTCTCTCTCAGACGCAATAAGTGCTGGAAAAAGGATCTTGAAAATATCTTAAATGGACTGAAGTAATAAAATACTAGGACCTATCATTCGAATATTTGTAGCGATTTTTAAAAAAAAAAAACATTACAGTTATATATGCAAAGGAAGAGTTACAAAACAGGGATGCTTTTGATGCTTATGGACAGCAAGACAAAAATGAAATATTCTGTGACGATGTTACATCAGAAAGAAAGAGACCATGAACTACAATTCCTAGTTGATCCCAAGACAATAATTCTCTCATCATTGCATATTGAGTCGAATCTCATGAAAAACTGTATTAAAGCATTGGACAAAAAATGGAAATGCATTCCAGCATCTAAATGCAAGAATTCCAAAACTTTCAGTAGCTAATCTTATAAGGCATGTTTAGTCGATCTCAGATTGTGAAATTAGACGAAGAATCTGAAAAGGAGACTCACTGAGGTAGTACTGGATATTCAGAGCTACTGTCGGGAAGGCTTCAGAGCAACAGGAACGCTGAATATTACAAAGAATTAGTTGATGACATTATGTGTACCACAAGAGAGTCATGATGCCGCAGAAGATTCGCTTTCTTTAGGATTTCTTTCCTGAAACTCTTTGTGTGCGATGAGTTTATTTCGTTAAATTTGCAGCACATTTCGTTAAATTTCACTCAGTGAAAGTTAACGAAATGTAGTATTTCGAATTTCTTTTAAAACTAATCGAGTCATTATAATTTTGATGCCAAAATCAGGAAAAATAAAATTATGTCGACAATACAACTGTTATGAAAAACGAGTGATCGTAAAACCAAAAGGCGATTATCATTTTATGATTGTCTGTTATTGTCCTTTCTCCTTTAAGTCTTTTGAGCACTTTTTTTTTAGAGAACTAATATCGGAATTACTTCCTCAGTTCAAACGCTTCAAAGTTGAATACCTTTATGCCTGTAAATAAAATATCATTATTATCATAATGGTAATTCAAAGCGAATTTGTTGGAGGAATAATTGATCATGGTCACACGCTCTGCTTCCCAACAACAAAGCAGCATGGAGTAGAGATAAGATAAATGATAAATAATATATAACAATGACGTCAGGAAAATGACAGAACCAAAGAAATATGAGATAAGAGTTAACTGATAAACAGCATGAAAGATTTAAACATACACATATATTCGTTCACCCAGTGTATAATAGCGCCTTCCAAATTTTTAGCTGAGGGCCGTCATTTTATAATTATATACTCATATTGGTATTAAACACATTACCAATATGAGTCATGCCATAAACGATAAGGGAAAAAAAATAATAATCATCTCACTTGGACTTAGTAACTCCTTTTCACAGTTTCATTAATTGAAGACGCAATTTATTAACTAATTTATTATTAAGACGCGATTATTAACATATATAACAGAATTCCGCAGCTTTCAAAGCAATGCTTTCATATTGAAATTTTCGTAGTTGTAGTTATTCGTATTGAAAGAAAGTTATTCACATTAAAGAAACACTCAACGGATACTAGGTTTACAATGGCTTTCAGAACAAGGACTGTCACGTGCAGGGAAGGCGATAATGGCATTCTCTACGGTTCGTGGTTATTTGCTGATTGGCTGCGGATAGGGCGGTGAGCCCAAATTTATGTAGAATTGCACCATCATTTCTATTACAGTTCAACGGATTTGGCAGCACATAAGTAGCTCCTAGGAAACAGTCTTTGCGATTTAAACCGGGATATGTATGTAGTCTCTTTGCTTTCTTCCACCTGGTGAAATAGTCTTCATGTAAGACATGTTGGGCTAATCCACTTTTTGGTTACCAAATATATTTTTTATGTTCTTCTGGTAATGGTGGTCCATCCTATTTGCTCAAATTACTTGATCCCACATTGACTTAGAATACTAAACACATCTGAGAAGGAGAGAGGATCCTGGTGGTCCTTAATTTGTCTGAGAAAATTGGAGACTTTGTCCAGAGGTTTGCAGACTTTACTGATTTTGTGTCGTTTCGAGATTGATTGAACTGTAACAGAAATGATGGTGTAATTCTACATAAATTTGGGCTGACCGCATTATCTGCCGATCAGCAATAACTACGAAACCACCGTAGATAGCGCCACAGTCGCTGTCCACGCACATGGTTCTCCTTGTTCTATTATAAATCTGGTCTCCGTTGAGTGTGTATCTTAAAAATGCCTTTCATAATGCTAGCTTGAGCTGGCGAAACGTCAGGTTGTAAATACGTAATTTAATTATTTCATTCCCGTGTCTACGTAGTTTATTCCAGGAATTTTCGACGTTAGCAATGCTTTTGCTGGAGGCAAAAGGAAAACTGCTGCTCAGAACTGTTCTCTTTTCTGCTGCTATTAATACGGCTGCTATTGCGATAGAAATCAATGAAAGCTTCATTATTCGTTTCCACATTAGTAATTTTCAGATGATTTAACATTTATTATATCACTCATCTTGGGATTTAGGGTGTGGGTTTTCTTTAACAAAGAACTGCTGCAGATTGGTAGTGAAACAACTACTGTATTGAAAGTGAAGTTATCATCGTCATAATGAAGATATGGATTCTCACAAGATTCAGAAACTAGAAAAAGTAACAAGAAACAGTAGTTTGAGAAAAGGAAAGTATGAACACTGCAGTATGTGTTGTGGAATATATTTTTTAAAAATATTTTGGGATAATTATAAAAGCTTAACATCCAGCAACCAGGCAAGCCGGCCAGTTTACATAGCGTCAACACCATTGGAAGGTCATGAGTATAGCGTTCATGACTTTCTAAGAATGCTTGGGAGCGCTTATGTTCCTGTTAGAGTCACTGATAACGAGAATTGTTTCTAACAAGAAAACATCATTACACATAATCCTGCTTAGCGAAATTAACCGCTGTGTATCAATACAGACAATTAAAAGTCTGATATTACGATGTTAGAGTGTACAGTAGATCTCAAAGAAAATATGTTTATTTGGTCTGGTGTTGAGGAATTAATCTGAGCAATTTAACAAGTCAGGAAAAGATGTTCTGTGGTCAGTGAAACATTTTTTCCCTTGACAGTTTCGTCCTGTAACCTGTCTGCATGCTATGTAGGATGTATCATTATTTACAAATGTAACGAAATTTGATAATCTAAAATTAGATTTAAAAGGAGATTATCCGAAATAAATCATGCTTCTTTGTTTTTTGCATGCACGCCTTCTCTCATTTATTCAATGGCGTTTTCCCTAGCTATTTTCGCTTATTTATTTAGCTTCTCAAAACGTGCCCCATTATCCTGCATTGCTTTCTTTTCTTTGTTTGGACCTTGAGGACGTTATAAATCCTGATAGTTTTCATTCCCCATAAAACTTTACATAAATCTGAATGAGATCACCTTTTGCCATAGAAATGATCCTTTTATTCGCAACGCAACCCATCGTAAATGCCTTCACACGTACATCCACATTATCTGTGTTAGTATCATGATTTGATGCAGTGTGTGAAGTTATATCACCAATACTTCCCCCCCCCCCTCCCTCAGTCTTATCTTTAATATTATCTATCTGATTATCTACCAACTTTTAACCTCGCTTAAAGAGAACGTACAACTTTTGGTTTCCTACTGAAGGCAAAGAAGAAGATAGCCAAAAGTTGTACAACTTTTGGCCCCGAAAAATTTACATTACCGAGTCTTTGCTATTTTTACACCAAGAAAAGTTTGTAAAACCACATCACTGAGGTAGAAACGATCGATTAACAAGAAACTAATTTCGAACAAAGATCTGCCTTTGCATTATTTGAGCACAAAAAAAATATAGGGGTGTCATTATTTGAAAGCATTCTGAAAGATTTCGTTCAAATATATTATAGAAGCACTATGTTGTAATACTATAGTTTTATTAAAGCTAAAAATAATATAACAGGTATATATGTATATATACATATGTATATGTGTGTGTGTGTGTGTGCGCGCGCGCTTTCGTAAGCATAGTGAAGCTATCTAACGAAACATCGATAGATAGTAAACAACTTGAGTCACCCATTATGAGATTAACATTTCCTCATACCGGAAGTGGCTTGAAAAGTTCCACATTTAGACTCTAAGTAGATGAATGGAATTTCTGAATATCTTAACCTATTAACAATACTAAATAATGCGCAACAGATTACCAACCTCTTTCTTAGATAACATAAATAAATAATAGTAATAATAATAAAAAACCTCTAGCTGACGTTTTCCAGGTGATCACGAGAGAATTATATATTTCTGCAGTATTTTGCATTGATTCCGAAAGGTGGTGCCTTTCGGAATCAATGTTTGTTTCTTTCTTTTGTCTAACTCGAGTTCTGCGTCCATATTTAAAGTAGTTCAGCGCTTCACACGCGAACTAAGAGTCCCGGTTGATCGTCACCATCGTTTCTTTAGTAATTTCTGAAGGCAATTTAATTGGTAATCGTCGCTTTCGTCCTGACAAGGCTAATTATGTGTAGTTTATTAATTAATAAGTTAGACAGTTACTTAATAACTGAGTATTAAACAATACTGTCGTGGAACCATTTAGTCTGTTATCATCTGCAGGCTGAGGAATAAAATTACCATGGTTACCGAACTAGAGAAATGACTTAACGGTATGCGTCTTAGTTGCAGATAAACTTAACAGTGATATGGAAGAATATAAATTACATTCGGGATAAGCGTTGATAATGTGACACGTCGTACACACTCAGAGAGAATTGTTACATGCCATTAGACATTTCCGAATACGAGGCGAATTCGGAAAAGGATCTATTTTGCAACAGTGCTGACGATTTATACGTAACTAAAGGATGTCGTTAACTTTGACGTAGACCTAAGTAACGTAGAGTTCAGGAATGCATTTCTTACAGAGTGATACGTTCGCCATTGAAAAAGTTGCGGCTTTACACCAGTAAAAAGTTAATTTTTGGTACGCCATCGTTAACACTTCCCTTTTAAACAAAATCATTTCAATTTAGTCACACAAGTACTTATCTAGGGCTGAAATACAAACGTTTTAAAAAGAAAATGTCAGTAATTTTAGTGAATAATATATTAAGGCGAATACACGGCAACCTACTGAAGGAAAGGGGTTGCATTCCAGTCACTATTGTGTCCCACTGATTACTCGTATGGTGAATATTTACTAGAAACTTAGCAGCATAGATGCGTAGTAATAAAATAAAAAAAAATCCGTATCTTTGAATAATTTATAATAGAAAAACCTCATCTCATTATTGACTACTATTTGTTTCATTTCCAGTTTTATCAAAATGTCCTTTGAGGATTTGTTTAGTTCTTCGTTAACAATTAACTTCTTATGTTTAGTAGATGGTCCAGGCACACATTTTCATCATGTGAGTTGGAGTGGACGTTTAAAATCAAGGTTGTATTGTATTTGTATATTTGTTATTATTTTTTCAACGTGGGCAAACAGTTAGCAACATTGCATTGTGGTACTCAATCGTCAGCAAATATGTAAAAAGGAAATGTTCACAAACTGATTAAATGGAAACTGACTTCTCCCTTGCGAATATACTGGGCTCGTTCTTCTTGATTCGTTTAGCACTTTCTTGGAAGCTTTACACACAGACAATGTTCTTCAGATATTAATGCTCCATTTGAATTTTTTCCCCATGAAAAAATTCTTCTGGCATGAATGATATTTGAAGTTATCATTTGGTTAAAGAAAATGCGTTGAAAAAAACTGAACTCCATTCCAGAAACAAGACATTGCAGCTTACTTTAGGAGCTGGAAGGTTTACTGAAACCAGTCCATGCCTGAAGGATATACTTCGAAAGAGACAGTAAAACTCAATGGATGTAGATTCACCCCGTTCCATTTTATAGTTAATTTGAGGACTTTTGGATAGATATCCCTTTGTATTGTATCTTTGGTAGTTTATCCCTTTTAATCGTTTCCGACTCTAGGTGACTTTGTCGGCGTGCCCAAAGTGTTCTTGGTGAGATTTTTACAGAGTAGTTCACCATTACTTTCCCCAAACTCCAATTTTATCCAGGCTCGGGACCGGCATATGGCTGGAACGTATTCATGACTGTAATCCATGTGTGTTAACGAAAAACCCGAGTGAAAATAAAACCCTACCACCGTATGAGACCGGCTAACTCACCTTTCATCGAAAGACACCAGTAAAGGTGACTCATGTCACTGACGGGAATTGAACCCAGGTCTTTCCGACCAAAAGGCTTCGTCTATATCGACTGAGCCACGGAGGCACTTTTGTATCTTTGGCCCTCCGAAATAAGAGCTGAAAGAACAGTACTTCCACTTGATCAATATAGTGAAACCGGCGGTGCGTGATTGGTTAAATAAACATACCAAGAAGTTATTCTATTAAGATATTCATGGTCTTAAAAATTAATGGATGCACATATAAATATTTGGAAAACAAAAGTTGGTTTTTAGAATAGGTTTTCCTGATTATTAGCCTACTGTACTAAATGTGCCGTAAGTTACCAACCTTCTTGAGTCAAATTTACATTCAAATTAAACATTTAAACTTGTGCAAGCTTTCTTCACACTCTCGTTAGTAATTACTGAGTAGAAAATGACCTGTTCTTAGTTGTATACGTTTCCTATCTTTAACTTTAAACTCTCATATAAATCCATTTATCCTTGGAGATTAATGAATATGCAGAGGATCGGAACGTTTGCTTTACCAACAGTATCTCCTTATTAATCACTTTCGAGTCTTGAGTAATTTTGATAGTCCAAAGTCAGTAACAACAAATAACAGATGACACTAGCTCATTCCTTGGCTAACTAAAAAATGAAAGAATTCGCTCATCAATAAGCAAGATAGAAACTGAGATCAAAGTTAAAGGAGTTTATATCGTAATATTCACATTCAAATCCTGCTGAAACAAAAGGTAAAAAAAAATCGCGATTATAAAAAGAGGATTTAAATCCGTGCATGCTAGTAAACAAGCGGCCTTAATGTGGGCGAAGGAAAAGAAGGAATTAATCTCGGAGAGGGACTGAAGAATCGCTTCGGGTGCATCTCATGAAGTAACTAAAAGTAAGCTGCAGTTTCTTGTAACCCAAAGATTCTTTTGTATAAGCAGCGCCTACAGTCCACTAGTTGTCATAGTAACCAGACACACACCAAATGGATGGCTCGAGGCAATACAAGGAATAATGTTAAAAGTATCATGGAGTCGTAAGAGGATAATGTAAACTAAAGCGGAAAGATTTAATACTTCCATATTATGGGAATTTAATATTGACTGAAATAACTGAAGTTTCAATTTCAGGAAAAACAAATTCTTTTCCTCACTCAAGAAGCAAAATATAAAGTTTAATATACCTGTTCTCTATCGATTATTCGTTGGCTGCGAAACAAAATTGAAGCTCCTTTTGCCTCGGGCTAAGTACCGAGGAGGCATCATAAACTTAGTTTATAAGGAAAGGAAGGAAGAAAGAGAGTAGATAGACTGAGAAAGTTCTACTTTAGGATAAAATGTGGTCGTGTCTTCTACAGGTTCTACCTTCATCACAATACAGGATTTTTAACCTTCCAGTCATTCATTCAACTGAAATTAATAGAAGAAAGCTGAACAAAGACTGCACAGAGATGTTTGCTTTTTCTCTGAAAAAAAAAAAAACTTCTAAAAGTTGTTCTATTTCAGGGTAGGGTTGAGGAAGAAACTTACGTCAGAGAATTATTCACAAAGGGCCATTTTATGTCTTTTTATTTTATTTTATTTTTTTGTGTAGTTGAAAAGTAGCGGTGACTGGAAAAAACAAGAAATAAAGCGCTTAGTGTGCTCTTTAGCCAAAATACGTGCAGAGTTTTATACACAATCAACTGTGTACCTCTGAGAAAATGAGTTGACTAATTAAAGAATATTTTCCTAGAATAAATAAGCTATTTCCTTCTTTTTATCCCAAATAGTCTTGGATATTCCCATATATCTGTTGTTTTGCCATGATAGGATAACAAAAAAGAGAGAAAACAACCAATCCCCCCCCCCATCCCTTAATGTTAATTAAATCGAAATGCTGACTTAGAAAGCTGCAGTGTTTTAAAGGGACTAGCGACACTACTTAGTTCTGCCACATTCCTTCGCTCATTCCTCGATTAAGTGTGGAAAATGATAAAGTAAAACCACCATGTTGCTATAGGGAAATCTGTACTTGTGTGTGTGTGTGATGCACGAGGAGGGGGAGGGATATGAATCCTACTTTGGCACCGATTATCGTGCAAGACAAGTAGCAAATAGATTCCATTTTCCGATCACTATTTTTGTTACAACAAGCACCTTTTAAGTAACAATTTAGTATTAAAAATTGGTCGCCTACCAAACATGTCATCAGTCACTAGGCCTAAAATAAGCAAGAGTAGTGGAGGTATTTCGCGGTCGATGTTTTGGATAGATACTTTTTGCCTTTTGCTTCATTTTTTCCAAAACTCCCTTTGATGGAAACGGCCAACATAGTCAAATGACGAAGTTGATATTTGACCGTGAATGATTTTTTTTTGTTTCATCTGTCCATTTGTAGCCCGTTTACCTACAACAGTTTCAAAATGGCAGATGCTGTAATGCATTATCTTGTTGGTTGCTCAATATTTTGCAGAATAAATAATCAGTACGAATCGATATACAGTACTTAGTTACCAATTTTTGCAGGTAGACTACAAAATCTACTCCTTGCTGGACTAGTATCAGAGTACTAACATTCCCAGGAAAAAATGTCCAAATCATTACAACTTGACCATAGTTTTACAGTGCCGTGTTCCCGTCATGTCGAATCCGATAGATCAGCAAGACTGTAACCATAGTTTCGTATTATAAA
Organism: Typopeltis vanoorti; assembly: GCF_054136105.1. NCBI lineage: Eukaryota > Metazoa > Arthropoda > Arachnida > Uropygi > Thelyphonidae > Typopeltis > Typopeltis vanoorti. The sequence goes on from NC_143558.1 coordinate 109,468,854, forward strand.
GCTATGGTTCCTATACTTTGACAAAAACTGGTCTTCATCATTCTCTCCTACATTTCTCCAATAAGATGGCATATTGTCATATTCTTTAGTCAACTTAAGATGTAAGTGCTTTTTTTGTTAGGTGGGCCTGCTATTCTGAACGGTCGTTTTCTGTTATACGCCTTTCGGGACAGTTGTGCAGAGCATGGTCGTTTCAGGTAGGCTAATACTCGATTTTAATTGTATGGCTGGATCATGTAATCAGTTGCATCACATATATCGGATTGCGAACTTATATCTGCATTTTTTCCCGATCAACTCTTGTTGGCTTCGTAACTGACTTCGGTTATCTGTTTATCACATCATTCTCGGTATACCGGAGCTGGCGTTGCATGGTGCTATACTGGCAGGGCAAAGGTGTCTGAAATACATTTCACAGTTCCTCTGACTCCGACTGTTATCCTCTATTCTAAGTTACTGAGATCACAACCATTGCCCATTATCACACACTTGAATGCTCTACATGTCTTTATCTATATATTATTCTCTGTCTATGTCTATATATTACCTATATATAAGTAGACACTACTTATATATTACCATATTCCAGAGGAGTGTCTTATTCATATTTCTCATTTGTTGATTATTTAAGCTGGATAACAAACGGTAAAAGTTTTAGCCAGCAATATTGTATTGGCCTTCTGGTTTAAAACATTTGTGAGGGAAGGAGGTTGTCCTACAATATTATATGGATCCTTACTTTAAAAGCGTTTATGCCATTTTACTTTATATATATGTTTTAAATGCTACAGAAAGCTTGCAGTTTTCAAAATTTATAAAATTTTGTTTCTTCCCACAAACGTTTGTCATCGTTTAAATTTCCCTCATCGCATTATAGGGCTCTTTGCAGATTTCAAATGCATGAGATCCTTTCACGGACAGTATTATGTAGCTGTCAAAAGACATTAGGAGCTATGAAAATAGCTCTTAATGTTCAAATATGATACACTGACATGGAAACAGCAAGCAACTTGCCTTACTTTTTTTGCATTCATATATTCTATACGATCAAAAAGGACTTTTAGATAACGGAATCCATTCACTAGCACAAGGAGAATATCACTGGAAGAGATATCTCTCAGGCAGTTATGTGGAGAGATCTGTGAACATGGGCTTTACTATTTCCAGCTCTTCAGATAGATTTATCCGACTATTATAATAGATTACTGGTAATTTGTCAACGGTTTTATAACATTATACGTGGGAGCAACGATTCTTTTGTGCATTTTTCACAGACGAGGCGATGTTCATTGGAGATGGTGTTTGCAATTATTACAATAGTTGCATGGGCAGTTATTCCGTCAAGATATCAGCAGCAACGGTCGGTCAGTATATGAGCATATTTTTGTATGTTTTATCAAACAGACTTACAGGAAATTTCTTACGACTTCTTTAAAAAAACTTGCAGTTTTTTGTTTTTTATCATCATGTGTTCGACGACGTTCTCTTGGAACTGAGGAGAAATATATCTTGATCAAAGGTCTTCTAAAGATGAAGTGGTCGAGGTGGACCAGCTACATTTCCTACTCGGTCACCTGAACTAAATTTCCTGAGTTTTTATTTGTGGGGCTCACGAAATCATTGAAATTCTCTACTCCATTGAAAAACGTTAATGAGTTGCAGAAATGTGTTGAACATGCATGGACTTCGAGCAGATCCCCGCGAGGATCTTAATGAGTCCACGAGGCTGTCAATAGTGCGACGTTTCAACGTCTGCGTTGCCGGATGTAATTTTGAAAGATGAACGTATCACCTGTTGTGAGATGCGTTCATCCTACAGTGTTTTTTTTTTTTTTTTGTTACAATGGATTCATGCTTATTTTTTGACAGGAGTTCGTGCTACCACTACAAAAGACTAGATCCACCCAAAGACGAAGCCACCATGTTTATTGGGAGACCTTTTTGCTTAGTTTGAAATGAAGAAAACGTCTTTAAAGTTTTTGATGGATGAAGAATCATCTTACACATATGCACGCTGCTAAGTGACTAGTCGGTTGATTGATTGATTCAAATATTTATTCACTTTCTTCGAATCTAAGAAGTTGAAGTTTTGCACAAAACATCAAATGATGTCATGTGCAACCGATGAGAAAATCTCAAAATGTTTAAATTTTCCAAAACTACATTTTTAAATTATAACTTGGAAATGGTTTCTAAGATATCGTGATAAAAGTTTATCATTATAGGAATTTATCTTCGGTTTGAAAATTACCCAATCTGTGATTTGCTATGCAAATAGCTGGTTTTCATGTATGCTAGAAAAGCTTATTGAAAAAAAAATCCTGATACAATTGTATCGTGACTATAAAGGCTTGTAAAAACAGGATCATTGTTTCTAAGTCAAAAAATGATTTTTTTCCCTCCTTACTGAATAATCGTTCAAAATAACTAACTTAATATAAAGATTCATCTCTCATTACGATGGAATCGAAAACAGATGTTTCTAGCCAAAAAAGCTTTTGTTTTGGGTGAAATCAATGTATTCATATGAAATCCTACATATTAGGAAAAAAATACCACTTGCTTTCTGGTTTTAGAGCTGGGAAATCCTCCTCTCTTTCCTACGATGTTAAACATTTCAATAAGGAAACTGTGATAGTATTCAAATCAATGATGGGCGATTTTTTTAATTATTGATAATTTTGACTTGATTCATACACGGCTCCTTTTTCAAAGCAATGCTTATAACTACTTATCTGGTCTACTTAACTTTTTCGTACAATTAACTATTAGAGTTTATTGAAATGATTTACGTTGACTTACAAAGATATATTGATAGTATTTATTTCATCAGTTTAATTTCTTTCTTCCTGTTAAATAATAATATGAAGAAATAAAACTTTTACAAAGAACAGTTAACCTGCTTTCAATATCGAGAAAATAGATCCATTAGATATAGGATTACTGAACACATACACACGCACACAAGCGCGCGAGCACGTGTTATGTTGCTAGAATCCTAGGTTCGTTTTCACACGAAATATTTTAATATCTCATACGAAATATTAAATTTGACCTGATTTAATATGTTTTATTAACATGCAAAATTTTATTAACATACACTAGAAAAAGACGGCTATTTGGAATAATACAAATGTTAATCACAAGCTGATTTATTTTCGAATTGGCGTTGGTGTAGTGATTGGTAGTGGAGATGGAGAGTTGTACGGTGGGTGTTTTCCCGCGATGAGTCTTCGCACTCCTTGGAGGTGTCACGAATAATGATAATAATAATTATTATTATAAATTGAAAGGTAGTATTGATCAATGCTACAGATAATGCTTTATAATTGAAATATATGAGACTAAGTAGCAAATTTAACATCCTTTATTCTTTCATTCCGAATCAGTCTTAAGTGCCCATTGCAAAGGATTGTGAAAACAAGATCACTGTTCATGATTCATAAATAAAATGTTTTATCTTTTACTGAATATCATTCAAAAATAACAATTACATACCAACGTGAGGAGAAACAAAATTTTAAATTGAAACAGCTGAGATAATTCTCCATTATTTTCTTCCTTGGATAGCATCTTTACTTATTTATTCACTGGTATCGTGCTTAGCTTTCTTCACCGTTTCCTTTGGCTTCTCGACAGGTGTAGCCTTTCTCTTTATTGATTGCAAACTGTTGACTGGCTCTGAAAATTCTGAAAGCGGTATCGTCAGAATCCAACCACCATCTTTCGTTCCAGAGGTGGTCTTCACTCTTTTAAGCAAATCATTCTTCACAAAGGTTTGGAAACATTTTTTCACGATCTCGATATCCATTTCATACTTAAAAGCGATGTATGTTTGTAGGTCACCAAACGTTACAGGGCCTTGTAGGGTTTTCGCAGCGGTAAGCAGAATATTTTTAAAATCTTCTTCAGAAGGTTGAGAGTTTCGTATCCAATTGTCGGGAAGGATTGCACAAGATATTTTTTGCAAAAGACTTGAAAAACCAACTTCCTTTTTATCCATTTTACACTAAATATAGATGTTGCTTAATTATGATCTAAAACGCTTCGCACTACACTGTTGAAAAGAGATCGACAACTGACTGAGTTTCGAATAATGGAACTTTGTATCATTTACATTTGCTTGTGCAAGTAGAAGCAAAGAACGGCACGGGATTTCAACGTGGAAATTTTCTATAGTATGAAATATTTTAAAATATTCCATACTATAATTTTTTTTGATGATTTAGGAATCATTTAGAATATTTTAGACTATAATAATGCTGGAACACATTATTAAAATAATACTGAAAAACGTATCTTTTTGATTCTGAAATATGCTTATTATTTCTGGAAAATTAATCGGTGTTGATAATGCATAAATAAAGCCAGTAAACAAGGAAAATAATGTATCAAATGGACCGTAGATTTAGTAAATTGAAAATGAAAAATATGAAAAGTAAATATTTTGAAAGTTAAAGATTTTAAGAGCAAAAAATAACAAAATCTAGTAAAATATTTATAAGAGCAGCAAATTTTACGTTAGTCATTTGACTTTGCCTCCGTTGGAGATACGGAGTAGCTCCATTACCTAATAAATTTTACTATTTTTAGGAGTTATCGTCATATTTTTTATGGAAAATTTCACGAATGCTAGAAATCTATACCTGCAACTCTATCATTACTATGTACCGTATATGGGCTAAGGGTTAGATAATTGGAAACTCTGTTCTAGAGATGAATGGAACGTTCTTCAAAGCATTTCAGATCTCTAATAAACGGCTTGATGGGCTCGCATTGAGCAATGAAGTTCATCTTCTACCCGAAGAGACACTCACAAACATTCATGCTCACTATGGGATTGGAACATAATATCTGTTAGTTGGAGAGTGGGTGCATTATATACTCGCTCAATCACGTCGGAATCTATTTGAATAATATAATAAACATTGGAGAACAAATATGTGATTTTTATTTTTATTTTACTCAGCCTTCAAAATGAGAATCATGTTTAGTGATTGTAACATTGTGTAACAACCCGTAGATTCCCTGATTTGTAGTACAGGCAGATAGATTTATCCTCGCCTAAGCCTTACTTGGGAAACATTGAAAGATCAAATCTGTAATAAATAACAACCATTCCAGTGAGATATAAGAACTATATATCACTGGAATGGTTGTATCAACATTATATGGAGTTATCAATAATATTTCAGTTAACTCTTCTGGTGATTATTTTATTTTTATTTTATATTTTTTTTTTCTCCGGGGCGAAGAAGAATCACACCACACAATGGAATGGCCATTAAAGATTTATGGTTTTGTCTACAACTATTGGAACTTTTGAATTTTACCAGAATTGTTAGTTAATATTATTCAAAATATCTGTTTAGGAACTGATCTTCATAATTAAAGCTATTTCAGTTATTCAACGTCGTCTGTATTAAGCACAAGAGCCGAGCGAATGTATTTAAACCATTTATTATCTCATCTGTGATGTAATAACTTCGAAACACTAAAATCAGAAATACGAGAAAGTTAGAATAAGTTAGAAAAAGAAAGAAATACGAGAAAATTAGTGGAACATTTTGATACTAATATTTCAAACAAAATTTTAAAATAGGGGTTATGTATAGCAGAGCCAGAAAATGAAGACAAACATGCCGTAATCACTAATGCAGATCAAATGAAGGTTTTGCGAACTGCGTATAACTTGGATCGATACAAAGTTACTTAACTTGGCTTGTCGAAATATTTCTTTCTGATACTAAAAATTATCTTAAAGAAATTCCTTTAAACCACTTATTTCTGTTCCGCTATCTGAATTGGAGATGCTATTTTTTATTAAGCTACAAAGGGGTGTTATTTACTTATAGCAGATGCACTGTTAAGATCTGCTAAAATTTATCTTTGTATACAAGTAGTTATAGTGTAAAATATTAAAAAGCTCACCTTCTTCTTATTTTATCCAGTGGACATTTTTCATCATTGATATATTTAGTAAACCATGTTTTGTCTTGAACATTTCTTTCATCAGTGATTAATTGACTTTCTCTACTGGTTTCTTATTTGATTCTTCTTATTATCTTCATATACTTATCAAATCATCTCATTGATCTTAATTAGATGTTTATCTTCAAGTATTTATGATATTTTTCTCCCTCCGCCTATTCATCATCTCTTTTTATTTACTTTACATCTGTCGTTTTCATGCACACCAATTAAATATCAACTTGGCATTTACCCTGTTTCTGGAGCGCTGCTGTCACTATGTATCAACCGATTACCCATCTCTTTTTGTGAGGGTTTAATTATGAAATATCGTCTAAAAGTCTGTTTGGATTTACTAATGACACGACAGTAACTTCATTATATAAAAGCCATAAGTGAATTTATCAAGTCATTAAGTAAAAAAATCATATCTACAGTTTTAATTTCATTTATTTTTATTTTCTTTAAAATTTCCGCTTATTCATCATAATTTTTCCTTCACCGTTTTTACTTCTCATTCTCAGCTGAATAATTATCATACTGTTCCCTTCTGATTACAAGTACTGTTTGAAAGCTGTTATCCTTAATAGGAAGAGAAGATATGCTATCTTCATAATCCTGCGATGTCTGGTAATTGCTTGCTCTATGGCTGGTTTGTCTGTTAACAGAGAAAAAAAAATCTGTGTTTCTAGGAAGGAAATACATTATAGCTGTTCATTTCTTAGTATAGCTGGATCGAAAGACACAAGTCTTTTCAACTGAAGGATGTTGCGTTCTCGTGTTGCGGTTCGGAGTTATCAACAGTCCACACAACTGCTGGAATGTGATTTTTATGAGTGCGTAGGTAAGCTGTGGTAGGTTGATCTTTTGCCCGTATTAGAATAAGCGTATTCTCCATCATTAAAATTCACACTAAAATGATCGTTTCACGTTCTTTGACTTTCTACTTACACCACTTCTTACTCTTTTCTGCCAGGTGCTAATTGTTATAGATTATTCTGTAACGTGTACTAAAATTTCTTCCAGCAACTGCTTTAAATGAAAAGTTACCTTGTTTATTTAACTCCGAAAAGAGAGAGAGAGAGAGAGAGAGAGGAGCTGCACGATTTGATTTAGAGAAACCAATCCTATTGAACAACTTTAATTTTCTAACAAATTTATTTGTAATAGAGCCTGTGTATCTCAGTGGATGTGGTGTTTGCACACCACGGTGCTTGGCCGCACGAAGGAAGACTTGGTTTCGAGTCTAGTCGGCGACTAGAGGAAATTTTTCTAAGCCTTTTTTCGACCGGTTCCCGAGTTAGTCGATCTCTGGCAGGGGCAAGCGGATTTTTCGTCCCGTAAACTCAAGAAAATCGACCGTAGAACCAACATTATTTCCGACATTAAATATATTGTGTTAGGGTTAGGGACCAAGAGATGGCGGCACATTTGAGCCGTCTCTCTTCACTGTGCACCGCTTAATTAGTGATAGCATTGGGCCATCTATCTCTGATTGGTACCAGTGGAGATTAAACTGCCCACTCAGTCTCCAAAAGTTAGAGAGGATTAAATGGCCTCGCCTACTCCCCGTATACGGGAATAAAAAGGCGTTAGCTGATTTTATTTATTTATTTATTTGTAATATGGAAATAATTTATTTGGGATAAAATAATTTATTTTATCTTTTTTTGTAGTAGTCCAGACGAACTTGCACTTTATTTCTCTCGGAGGGGGAGGAGGATTAATTATAAATATGTTAGTCTTTCGCGACATGCTCGTTTGTTAGAAAGGTATGAGATCTAGCCATATACGATGCTTGGAACTTTATAAGTTCTTTTCAGGGGAAGGAGTGTTAGTGGATCTCACGCAGAGGTGATAGTTATTTTCTCTCCTAGAAACTCGGGATTTCTCTGCTCCCCCACGCACACAAACACCCAAAATCAGATTAAGAAGCATCGTGTCATGATGTTATTTGTTCATGGCAATTCTAAATCGTTGTACTCTAATACTACAATTCTCTACTATTTACTTGAAAGTATTCGGCAATATTCTGATATGTAATACAAACTGTGACGTGTTAGAAAATTAAGTTTCTCATAGCTCTCCTTTGGGTTGATATTTAACAGAAAAAATCTTCAAAAGGCAAAAAATGAGTAAGACAGTAATTAAGTCAGCTTTCTAATCTTTCCGATGCCCAGCATATTCGCTAAAACTTATGAAGTAAAACGTATGAATCCAATTTTTATGAAGTAAAACGTTTGATTTCAATATTTTGCAACAAAATGTTCCAAATGCTGAATTCGCTTCCTTTGGACATTTGTGCTCAATCATATTGATTACAAGTAGAGATAAGAATCGGAAACCAGCTAAATATCTTAAATATCACCAATCTATTAAGGTATTTATTAGATATTTGGTTAAGATGAGTAGGCGTCTGTGCGACGAGTTGTAAGTTGAAAGGAAAGCTGTATAAGATGGTGGTGAGGCCGGCAATGATCCATGGCGCGGAGACGTGGCCTATAACAAAGGCACAGGAGAGAAAGATGGAGGTGGCGGAGATGTGGATGTTGAGATGGATGAGTGGTGTGACAAAGAAGGACAGGATAAGGAATGACTACACAGAGGGACGATCAAGATGGGACCTATCGGTAAGAAGGTACAAGAAAGCAGGCTGAGGTGGTTCGGTCATGTAGAGAGAAGGAGTGAGGAGCATGTTGGTAAACGAGTGGAGGTGGAGGGAAGGAGGAAAAAGAGGCAGGCCCAAACTCAGATGGAGGGATAAGGTGACAGAGGATCTTAGCGAGAAAGGATGGAATCGAGAAGATGCCCTGGACCGGAGAATCTGGAAGAATAAGAAGATTAAAGATGGGAACGCCGACCCAGTTTAACACGGGATAAGCGTTCCCATCTTTAATCATCTTCTTCTTCCAGATTCTCCGGTCCAGGGCATCTTCTCGATTCCATCCTTTCTCGCTAAGATCCTCTGTCACCTTATCCTTGACCATAAATCTTACAAATACATTTTAAAAACGCTATTTGAAATTATTTCCAAATTACTCATCTGCCATTTTCATTTCTCTGCTACTAAGAATATTTCGAAAATGCATCTTCATTAACATATTGTAAATGTTAATAAAGATGTAAGATTTTTCCAAATATACAAATATAAGCAGAAAAAATATTTCTATAGTATTATTTTGTTTTGATGATTTATGCAAAATATATTTTGATTGCCGGCCTGAGCAGAGAGGCTAGCCCATCTACTCGTCTATTGGAGTGTATCTTTGAATCCCTCTGTGAGCATGGATGTGATTTCCTTCATGGGTGATGATTTTCATCGTCTGGTATGAGACCAGTGTCCCACTTATTAGAGGCTTGCAGTGGAATGAAAATTTTCCACGTTTCATCTATAGAGTAGGATTTCTGGATTATGTAAAAAAAATATATATATACATACCAAATTTAAAAACATCCTTAACCCACCCACGATACTAATAATATACTATTGGTTCACAATATTTCGTGAGTGAGAACTGCAAAAAAAGTTTTGCACATGTTTTAAATTAGATCCTTTCTATCAAGATATGAAGTGAAAGAGTTATTTAGTTGAGTGAGTCGCTGAATTTTTATTATTTTAAAATACTGTCATCATCAGTCAACTTACACAAGAAACAAGTAATTTCTTATCCAAAGTCACGCGAAAGTCAAGCGGTGGACTTTCGTCTATAATTTTTCTTTTTAATATGACCTCTGTTGGTAAACCGCGGCCGGAAATTAAAGTGTCCTAGCAGAGGAAGCTGGCCATTATCTATCTTCAGCAGCTGAGGATTGTCTAGTATTCTGTCAACATCCTCCCCTCCATTTTTCTTTCACAGGGAAGATTGTTTTTATAGGGATTTCATTCTTCTGCTTCCGGCGTATAGGGAAAAGTTATGTCGCCATCTTCCGCTTCACGAATGATAGGTGGAGAAGGAGGGGCAGACGTGTCGCAAGAGTGACAGACGCCATCTACAAGCTACTCAGTAGGTGACAGTTTTTAAATGAGCCATGCATTGCGCTTGACAAATTATTTTTTTGAAGTTTCGCGGAGTAAATGGTTGTCAAATATCCTTTGTCTCCTAGATAAATGGTGAAAAGTTAACTAATATCAATGGGAGAGGCCTATTCAAGGTAGTGAGAATGTACCCGTGAAGTCAGTAATACATTTAAGGATTCGCCAGTTCTCTCTGCACGTATTAACATTGTTTGATGGCCAACTACACTTTAATGCTAAGTGCAAGCTTAAATTTAATGAAGAAATTACGCGTCTACTCTCTCTTTTGAGAGAGTATTCTAAGCCATGCCGTTGATCGATTTATTAGAGAGCGAGTAGCACGCCACTCATAAACAAAAAAGTTTAGAATGTGTCCGTATTTCCCTCTGTATACTTTTTCTTAGACTTTTTTTTATGTCGCGCTGAAGTACTTTAGGAATTTTGATGTCCGTAAAGAAATCGTATTGCCCGAATGATTTAATATAGATTAATAGTTTTATCTCCATTACTTAAGATAACATCAAGCCGGCTTACATCAACCACGAGGCTTATGTAGCAGATCACAAAGAAGGATGTCAAGGTTGTTTTTTCTCCCACTGTCAGAAATTGTGTTTATTCCACATGAGATGGTAAAAAAAAAAAGAGAGATTTTATCGAACGTAATTCATATTTTCGCCTAAAGGAGATTATAACACTCTCTGGGGATATGATGGTGATGTTTTTTTATGATAAGTTCAAAATTTTTAATCCTTCTTCGAAGAGTCTCAAAAATGGTGAACCAGTAAAAAAATACTTCAGATAAAACTATAGTTTAATTTCTAGAAATTTGAAAGTGTTAAAAGTTTAAAAGTGCTAACATCATTGACATCGCATGACAAAATTCTCCAAATGACGTATAATGCTTGCTTGTTTAATAACTTCGAAATATGGAATCACTGATCCTAATCTATAAGAAAGCCTCATAAAATATTTGATCTACTATTCTGTTATCCAAAGAATGTGATCAGTATGCCAGGTAGGCCCTTATTTGAGGAACCTAAAATATTTTTACCGTTTTACCAACTTGGATGTTTGCAAAAACATACTACAGGGGTAAATATTTCGGAAATTTGTAACGACTTTATTTCGGACAGATTTCTACAGTAATTAAGATAATTGAATTATCTTTTCAGACACTTGATATTGTTCAAAAAAAAAAGAAAATGATTAACGGGATATATTTTCGATATACAATTCATTCCCTTCATATATCCATTCGCTATAGGAAATACATAGAATATGCAAAAGATAAATGAAATCATGTCGTCATCCACTTTCACACGTGCATTTCTTATTGTGTGGTTTATTTAAGCATGTCACCCTGATTAATACATTCTGCGGAAAAATATTTTTGTTAGGGCAAAGAGAAAGAAATTAGCCAGTACACGTAATTTCTTAATTAGTTTATAGTAAATAAGGTAAACGACGCTGTAATTATTTCTTATGTTTTTCGCATCTTACCTGTCATGCACTGAGTTAAGAATTGATGGACTGATCTGAGCTTACAATCGTTAAGCCCCTTCTTGTGTGTTGAACATAATCGAATGATGATAACAAGTTGCATTTTACCACTGAAAAAAGACCATTTTAAAACTTCGAGGAAGTGTTTAGAAGCTTCGATAAACACAAGATAATTACGTTAAAATATCCGCGCAATTTCTCATAAAGTAATTTTAATAATCAGTAGAGTTTTTCTCGATCGCTTAAGTCTCGTGTTAAGTGTACACTATACTGGCAAAAATATTCGAACACGCCTTGATATTACTTCTTCTGCATTAGTTATGAATGTCTGTAAGTGTGAGTAAACATTAATTAATGGAAAGAAAATCAGATATTAACACAAGCTAGGATAGATTTGTCCTTTTTTTTTCAGAAACTTTTTTTTAGTGTTTGTTGACATTTCTGTCTTATGTTGATTTAGGTCAATATTTTTGAAGAGAACTATTATTTAAATACATTTCAGGAGCTCATATACTTGGAAACGGGTAAGCCAATTTAAAACCTGAAATTTAGCTTAATGATTTTTAAAAATCAAAAAACAAAATTATTTGTTTTTTAATTAAACAAAAATTGTTTAATTAACGTAAACAACAACTGAATAATCCTTTCCTGGCATTATTACAAATGAAGAATTATATTTTTCTAGTCAAAGGCCAATATTTCTGCCAAATAAATAAATGGGCCCTAGTGATTAAAACTCCCTCTCATTTCAGTTTTATGTAGTTTCTGGGTGAAATAGTTTTATTAATTGCTTTATATTTCTACTTTTCTGAATTTATAAAAACGAACATCACTTACAGTACGGCAATATCTTTTCTGGATTTTCAAAGGGTAAATAAAATCTCTCTTTTGCACTATGCTTTCATGAATGCCTTATGGATGGTATACGATTGTAATCGTCCGATTTGAGACAATCATTCAGCTAATATGAAGTCTGAAGGGACGTAAAAAAGTAGCGTCAAATATTTATGTGAATTTAAGGCCACCCACGGTTTTTCCTGCGATTCCTACCCACAAAAGTGTGTGTGTTTAAACCTATAGTATATTATTATGGGTGGTCTAAATCTTTTTTCTATTTTTTAGTCATTTTATATTTTTGTACTTCTTTTTTATTTTTCACATAGTCCAATCTTGCTCTAGAGATCCTATTTCATAAATATACTTGTGTATGTATTATGTATATGAATTAAAATTATAATAACGGAATTAACTCACGTCAAATATTATTTAGTAGTATAATTTTCGCCTGAGTATCACAGGCATCTTCAGTACATTTATAAAGTACATTTTTTTTTAGTTAGGAAATTTATTGATCTTTTTAGTTATCTTACATTAGCTACTTAAGTGGCGCCTTTTGGAATTGTCAGTTATTGTTTAATTAGCTTCATAAATGAATTGAAGATGCTTGTGATGCTCAGGCGAAAATTATACTAATAAATAATATTTTACGTGAGTTGATTCCGTTATAATAATTTTTAATTGTTGTGTATGTTGTGTATGAGAAACGTAAAAAAATCGCTTTGTAGGTAATTCTGTTTTAAATTCCACAAATTAAAATGAAAATGATCTATAAAGAAACGTCTGAAATTTCCTCTAACTCGCATGCGCAGGCAGAGAGATAGATTAAGATCTTGCCTGAAAATCACAGTACCTATCAATTAACATCTCTCTCTCTCTCTCTCTGTGTGTGTGTGTGTGTGTGTGTGTGTGTGTGTGTGTGTGTGTGTGTGTGTGTGTGTGTGTGTGTGTGTGTGTGTGTGTGTGCGTGCGTGCGTGCGTGCGTGTGTGTGTGTGTGTGCCATTGATGGTAGATTTCTATTTATTTATAAAAGGTTTCAATTTTGGTGATGGAAAAAACTCTGCACTTGAAAACCTTTTCAATCTATCATTTTAAACTGAACGTGATGATCTGTGCTAACTTAAAAAACGAAAAATGGTAAAAACAATCAATAGCTGGAAAATTACAACAAAAATGCCCTTGGAAGATTTGTCCTCAAATTATCATTTTAAACGTTACAGCACCAATGGAAAGTTAAACTTGTTATATTTGTAATTAATTAGGCGAATGCAATTTGTTAGTTGCACATTATCGAAAACTGTTTAGAAAAGACTCATCTCTGAGCAACTCAAAACATTTTATTCTAACTATAGTTATAGTGAGGATTTCTAAATTCAAGGAAAACTGTAATTGGCAAATCAGGGAACAAGTAATTTCAACTGCTATTTTTATCGATCAATTTAAAAGACGATGGCTGCAGTAATCCTATACTGCCTTCCTGTAATATTTATGATCATAACCGTATGCAATGCTTCCAGGGAACTTCGATTAATGATGCTCGAATATAATAAAACCATCGACATAAAGAAACAAAGAGACTTTCACGTTGAAGCTCATATTTTTATTTTAATGATAGAGAAACTTCGGGTAATCCGGAATGCCAATTTGTATGTAAAACGGTATTCCGTATTAGTTGAAGTTACTCTGAATGCCTTAGGGGATTCTTGAATTAATTATGAAAACAATAATTAAATCAGTTCATACCTTTATTAATGTCTATTACATTAAATACAGAAAATATCTTGAGTAAATACTAACGTGTCCTTTTACAACGATCGATGATCAGCGCTTTACTGCCTACTTACTCCATTTGAAATATTATAAAGTGCTTTCATAAGCCAGCAGCTTTGAAAGCTCAGTGCATTTCTAACAGAATTATGCCATGTCAATTTCTGTCTTCCCCTGGATCTTGTGCCCTCCATAGTGCCCTCAAATACCAAGCGAAGACACCAACGGAGTTGATGCTTTTTTGTAACTGTGCTAAGAATTGTTGAGTTAGGGATATCTTGCATCACTAGTGAATTAGTCGTATGTTTTGTCCAATGAGTTCTGTTTATTTTCCTGAACATTTCATTTCAGAAGCCAACAGTTTCCTGTCCTCTTCTTTTTTAAGCTCCAAGTTTCTGCCCCGTAGGAACTGTTGAAATGAGAACCTTCATTCCTTACCTATTTAAAATTTCTGCCAAATATCCAAGCCGTGGTTTTTCAGGAAGTGTACCAGGACGATCCTAGAAAAAGAAAAAAAGTTACTTGAGACAAAAACTTCAGCTTCATTCACAGATTATACGGATTCCTAGAACTTGCAAATTAATCTCTAATAGAACTACGTTTGATTTTGAAATAGATAATATAGAAAAATCTGTACCAGTGGCAGTAATGCTGTCTTGTTCCTTGCAAACGTTATTGTGCTCCACTCCATTTCTGTCCATCTGCGCCATCTGTTTTACCTACATCATTCGTCTCATCCGCTTCCTGCATAGATGATCAAAGCAAAACACATCCATCTTTACGTGGATCAGCTCATCTCATACCTCTCTCCGGTCATATTTTGCGAAAAATATTGATTCGTCAGGATAGAAAAGTGGCTTTTGGCAATGATGGTAACCCACCAATGAGCTCAACGAACGAATCTTTCAGTGCTCAAATATCTGAAACTCATTTATAATTATAGAAAGTATTTTGCCTTGGGTATAATAAATGTTAAAGATGCCAAGTTATTTTAAACTTGGTTTTACTCTATTTCCCAAGTAAGCAAACAGACAAATAAGTCAAGTTTGCGCCTGCACTTATTGCAGGTCTAGCTTGCACTACTTTGAGGGTCAGCTAGACCTGCAAGACGTGCAGGCGCAAACTTGACTTATTTGTTTGTTTGCTTACTTGGGAAATTGAGTAAAACCAGGTTTAAAATAACTTGGCATCTTTAACAATCATTTATAATTAGTTCCTAAATTCGCTCCAATATGGATTTCACAGGTCAAGATCTGCAATATATCCTGCACTATATCATACACCTCTGGACACGCGCCATGAAAATATTTGGAGCAATCTGTGCTAGGTGTATATAAGTTGTTTTGATATGTGTGCATAGAGGCTTCTTAGCAAATTGTCATCTTATGGTCTGCCTTCCGCCCTTTGTAAATGGATTATTTGTTGTATTTGGTGAAGGGTATACACTCTCCATATTCCCTTATATACGGTATATATATAAATATATATGTATATATATACCCTCCTAATAATCTGTCCAAGTGTGCTGATAGTAGTACTCATCATTCTTCCTACTCATACGATGAACCTTCAATGCTCAAATATCTGCTCGAGTTCATGTATAATCATTCCCTAAATTGCCTTCCTGGTTGGCGTATCCGCTCTCCAGCCAAAAGGCTGCGGGTTCGAATCCCCCCATGGGCATGGATGGTTGTGATTGTCTGTGAAAAATACTAGTAATGGTGGTGGGAGATAGATGGCGTTGGTGTAGTTGGTGGATTGAGTGGTGGAGACAGAGAGCTCTAGAATAGGTTCCCTCCCTCAATGAGTCTATTGACTCCCTGGTGGTGTCAGTAATAATAATAATAATAATAATAATAATAAATTTGATCCTATACCATTCTTCCGGATGATGACTATATAGTCCCTTCCAAAAAGATAATTTTGTCTTTTTTTCTCGCTCAAAAGACCTTAGTTCCTATGGTCTGTATAGCAAGAAAAAGGACGTCAAGGATGAGAATAAAAATTGTACAGAGTTATTACATGGACAGATGGTTTAAATCTGTTCGGCTGCTAACTGTGTACAAATCTCCAATCCGTCCAACTTGGAATAATCTTCTCGCATTCTTACATCTGGAGTCGTGCATCTATGACCTCCGTAAAAATTCTAGACGCTTCGGCATTGTCTCGCAGACTATTTTTTGTCCTTTTATCGTTGAACTGCTGGCATTGAACCTGCAACTCCCATTCATCTTTCGTTCCATCTACCTCGGTTCAGTGGAACAGCCGTCCTTATATTCTCCAGAGATTACAACTTCCAATTCTTGAAAAAAATAAATTTCCACGGATTACTTTTCTCTCATTCCTGCCTACATGGCATTGATTAGCTGTAGGTTCTGCACCATATCTCGAGTGTGAAAATGATTTAAAATATATTTATAATACAAGAACCTGGTACATTTTTGGAAGCGATTGTCTTATTTATAGATAAAGTAGTTTATTTTTGAACTGCTTTATGAACTGTCTTATGCTCTCTTTGTGGGAATATGCTGCCTTTTCCCATAAAATCAGTTATATTAATTTAATAATTTATTCACTGCAGTCTGTTCAATTTATAGTTCTTCAGATAACCCATATATTGCTTTAGCGAACTGGCAAAATATATAGAGACATCTAATGATGTCTCTATATGTTTTGATATCACATTCCATCAATAACTGATCTTTTTCTTTGGTTTAATTTGGCTAATTGCAAATAAAATTTCAACCTTTGTATCGTTGGTAACCATAATAGCTGCACTATTTGTAATCCTACCGGTGAATAGTACGTTTTGCTATCAGTTTGAAGAAGCATTATACGTTATAAGATGCATTTTATACGTGTAATCCAGCATCTTAATGATGAGATACTAGACTTCCTCCTTGTAGTTTTGAGCAGTAGAATTGTTTTTTTGTGTCTTTGTTATATAACAAATGGGAGTATACGACTTCAACTCGGCGCATTTGAGATTTCGAATTTTATCGTGTAGCATATTTTGGTTCAATAGTGGATTCCAATTGTGTCCTAATTTCATTGCTCTGTCTCCTAAATGTTCATTTCTGGTGTAGTTTCAGGAGGGTCGTCTATGAAAGGATCCTCTTAATACGGTTATTGACTTGAGAAGTTCACATTGCGATTTTAAGGACTTGAGTTTTTTTTGGCTACGTTAGTGAAGTCTATTATTAAATTTAGTGTTTTGCTGTTACAACTTTTACTGTTTAAAAGCTGTAACGGACAGATACAAAATTTTATGATCGTTTTTAAAAACTCTGATCTACCGAACTTCATGTACTATATTATTATTAAGTGCTCATATCCGTTAATTTATTTTAATGTCCTCATTCTGCTTATTGAATAATCTCGAAGAAATGTAATTAAACTCTATTTTATATCCTTTAGTACTAAACGTTTTGAATACTAATTTAAAAACACCTGCAGCTATTACTGTGCTTGCCTTGGAAGTCTGTTCACCCTGCACATTTCTTGATGCTGTTAGCTGCATTGGCTGTTTACCTCCAGCTGTGAAATGCTCTTTCGCTTTGAGTGGAGGCACTTTCATTCGTAACGTCTCTCATTAGATTAAGTTGCTACATAGATTCCGAAAGATCCGAACAGAGAAAGTACAGGGTTACCAGGCATTTGCAATGCATGATTCTTCTGGCTGTCTTTTGCGACTTCCTTCGATTTTCATAATGAAGACTTTCTTTGTTTTCAAGTTACTCTCTTATTGCCATTCGATTCAGAACGTTCATTGGATGTAATCTGGATATCATTGATGATGTTGAAATTAATCAGGAAGAAAAATAAATAAATTGTAAAAATCAAAACGGGGGTAACAATCGTGACACGTTCGTTGTTATCACTGCACCCCCAGAAGTAATAATATTAATAAATATATTCACATAATATAATCTGATGAACTACCTGACGCGAGCAATACAATACTGGAAACTTCTGTTGTATTCTGTTTGTTACAAAACAGTTACGAAAAGCAAATTTTCCTAACTGTTTTGTTTTTCCTGTTTCGCAACTGTTTGTTACGAAAATGAGTTCATATTCTGTTTGTCATACTAGTCTGTATTAGGTAGTCTGTGTTAAACAGTGTATTAATACCATCTAGATATTTTGATATTTTAAAAATGAACGGTTTGTTAAAACTTTTACAGACTCAAATACATTACAATTACCACAAATTAGATATTTCTAGTTAGGTAATTAGAAGTATCTAATTCTCGATTTACTATTTCAAGGATATTTATAAATCAGGCATCTCAAACATGGCGCCTGAGAATAATATTCAAACTGTATAGTCAGCGATATGATTTTAATTGCTGCGTTGATTTATTTTAAAGATTAATTTTGTCACTAATTTATTAGCAAACTTACTAGGAGCTTTTTATGTCTTTAATTCAATTACTTTATAGAGAGAATTCGTGTATAAGGAAATTTAGGAGTTGTTCAGACTATGTTTTAGCCAGAAACTGGGCACACTCTGTATAGAAACATGAATCAGAATCTATCCCCTCCTTCCCAAAACGTACACGTCCCATATATTGTTATTCACCACCATACCATGAAAACCACAGAAATGATTACGGTAACACGAAAGATAAAAAAATATCTCATAAAAATACCAAAATTTATAAAAAAAAAGCAATAAAATCCAAGAGGTGGCTTCGTTCGAATCCCGCTTTGGGCATGGATGTTTGTGATTGTCTTTAGGTGGCAGATAATATCATCGCCGGTATGTTTATTGGAGGCCTGAAGTGGCTCGAAAAAAGTTCCATCTTTGGTCTCTAGAGTAGGATTTCTGAATTATGTAAAAATAATAAATAAATAGAAAAAAATAATACAATTAATAAAAATTAAAAACATCCGATCCTTAGCCGACCCACGGTATGAATGTACGATAGGTTTACAAAAACATTTCGGTGGTGGGAGTCACATATAAAAAAAACAACGAACCAAACACATAAAGGAAGGAATAAAACATAAACATAAAAAGCATAAAATCTACCAAAACATTAAAAAATTAAGAACCTCAGCATCATATATGTGTAAAATAGGCATATAAATAACCAAAGTAATAAAATCTAACCAAAAACTTAAAAAGAATTATACGCTCCACAAAAATAAATAAATTAAAAAAACAAAAATTAAAAACCCTCATCCACAAAAAATCTTCCATATTCATTTCAAAGATATTCCTGATATAACATAGTTGTGGGTGCGTGCTACACCCAAACCCTGTACAATGCAGTGAGCTTCAATATTCCTGTTTCGGTTCTACATACATATTGTGAATCGGCTTTTTCATATTGGAAGGAATAAGGAAGATGAAATAACTCAATTTCTTGTTCTTACAGAATGGAGTTATCGCAGTATACTCCCGAAATTAAATTCATTTTAAATCATATTTAAAATTATTTATTTAAATATTTAACTACTAAATTAATTAAATCATTTAATTATTAAATATTAAATTAATTTCTTAAATATTTTTGATAACATCTCATTTAACTAAAATATTTAATTAAAGCTCATGACTGCTAATGAAAAAATCTTTTTAGCTGTTTACTTCTGACTTCAGAAGGAAACCGTTAGACCGATGGACTAAGAGATCGGCTGTTAGTAGGGAGGGTTACCTAAATTAACGCTGTGGGTGGTATAGATTCGCAACCTTTCGCGGTCGGAACTGTTCTGAACATCCATTAGGAAGATCTGTCCTAAATGATTTGATCTTCGATGTTCAGAAAAATTGGTTCAGAGCTTTAAAACCATTGAAGAAAATTAGTTAATTCGTTTTATACTTAGAAAAAAGCATAATTCAATTTTATCTTGAAACTAGAGTTTTACGTTCACCATTTTAGTCATTGATATGTGAATGGAGCAGGAAATACCCTCCGCACACCTTTGCGAAAAGGAGATTAAAATTAAATATTTACTGTGATGATGAGTAGTGGTTAAATGAACAGTGAACCGAGATTCAACTATAAATGCAATTCTGCTATTATCATACAGCAGAACCAGCACTAATATTCATCGTTTAAATCAGAGAGAGAGAGAGAGAGAGAGAGGCACTGAAGAACGTATAGTGGAATGACGTCATCGAAGGGCAATTTCCTGTTTAATTAAAGTATGTCTTGTAATGGGCAGCTTACAAAGACTTCAAGAGGATTAAGTGTTACGAAGAATGGAGTTTTGGGCTGTTATTCCCACCAAGATTATGAGAGTGCTAGTGAAAAGAATTTTAATTAGAAGTTCTTGCTATTCCACGCTTTAGATATCTTTTGTTGACAGAAGGGGTAGCTAATGGTTAAAGTAAATCGCATTCTCTTCTATTATGGGATATCCTCTGGTACTCTTTTATTTTTGATAAATGATCTTCTTCGCAGGTATTTAATGCAAATGAAAGAATTTGACATGGCATTTAGAACGAACAGAGTTAACAATAGCAACTTCTTCGATTTTTTTTCTTGTTTCATGTGAGCAAATGTTGACTGGCAAAATCATAACAGATGATTTCATTCGGTTACTAATATCAGGAATTCTTAGGATATGCGTATAGTAACTGTTAGAACTATATTCTGATATGATCTCTTGTCAAAATGGTTAATAATAAAATACTAATCTGCAGTAATTACACTTTTAAACCCCACGATCTACCGAGATTGGCTGTCGTAACCAAAAGTTTAGAATTAGATAGCAATGCCTAAAGATGTATCCTTGTGAGTAAATTGCATGTGTTCTCTTGGCCGGTTTTCAGGATGAAAAGGCACATAAGCGTCCATGATCCTCCAAGTATCCTTGGATTTCATAACCTTAATTCTTGGATAAAGTTGTTGATCCTATGCCGCCTATAAGTATTCTTTGTATGTAAATTACATATGTTTTCCTGGCCGGGAGTAAAATCCTTTATCGCTGTATGACACCGACTAACTCACCTTCCACTGAAAATTCCGGATGAAGATTCTACGCGTCCTACACGAGATTCGACCTGTGAACTTTCCAACCAAAAGAGCTTCGTCGACCGACTGATTTATGGAGGTTATTGTCAAAGCGCTTAAGTGAATGTAATTGTTTGTGAATCAAATCTGTGATAGCTGTTAACATAGGTTGTTGTCCTTGTAAATCATGCTTCAGATTCAATTTTGTCGAAACAAAGAAAAAGTTTGAGTTCTCTGCTTTAGGTGGTATCAGTTTATAGGCAGATGCTGGAGAGTTTAAATGTCCATTAATGATTCATGTAGACAGTCTCTTGCAGAAGTGACTCTTGTGTATTGATCGCCATTCATAATCAGACACTCTCTTTCAGATTCACCGTATGAACTTTTGCGGTTTTCGTCCGGATATGAAATTTAAATATGAAATGACGGGAAATTGTTTGAGCTCTTTGCACATCGCGAATTATTAGATGGCCTTTGCAATTATGTCATTGGGTAATTTGGGCAGAAGAATTAACATTTCAAAGGAATCTTTCACACGAATGCCGTAAGCGGGGAAAAGATTGCAAACTGAACTGATTGATATCTAGCGAGTGACACAAAAGTTATATTAATATCTTTCTGAGAATCTTGACTTTAGATATTATTTTGAAATTTACCTCACAGTATCCATTTATTAGATATTCTTTTAGCATTCAGTTATATTTGTTATTTGCTAACTTTGCGCCGGTAAACATGAGCATTACTAATAAAAAGAACTGTTATATAAATTGAATACTTCAACTGCTACTTAGTTGAGAGCGGCACCTTCATGTATGTGAAGATTACAGGACAGGTAATTATCTGATACGTGATTATCTCTTCCGGGTCCCACCTCTTGCTAATTATATTTAGCACAGAAGCGTCTTTGGATAGATATCAGAGTGTAGAAGCAATGGAAGGATGGGTAGCTGCTTGATAGGTCTGTGCTTCAAATCTCCCTCTGTGAAGAGGCGTACCGAGTTAAGCATCAAAGATAGTTCAAACATTTCCACTAGTTCAATTGTTATAAAAACAATATTTCTGATTTTTGATAAATATATCAGCAATTTTCCAGGGATTTCTTTCCAAAATTTTGCGTAAATTTTTTTTTTTATTTCTTCTTTTACTTAATAAAAATCTCAGTTGACGTTTTTAAAGAAGTTACATTCTCATAACTCATGGCACCGTCGGTTGACCATTTTTAATCTGAATCAGTCCACTACTGGACGAAAGTCTCTCTTTCTCCTAATTTTTTCCTTCTATCTACTCATCTGTAATCATTTATGCATATTATTATCCATACATATATTGTCCAATCTAATTTGTCCAACCCATCACCTCTATGAGTTCATGGTATATGGTATATATATATATATATAGAGAGAGAGAGAGAGAGAAAGAGAGAGAGAGAGGGTACACTATCGCCAAGTATATTGCTTTCCATTCTTCTCTATAGTTGGGATAAATGTCAGGGAACCCTGCTATAGAAACTAAATATGATAGTTTCTCAAGCGCCTTCAGGAATCCAGTAACCAAGGTAGTGGTGGTGGTCCTCAATACTTGGCAATGAAAATCAACTAAAGATATGTGTACAACAGTGAGTTTAGGATCCTCAGCCTGTAGCGAAAAAAGAAGTATACACCAAGATAAGTTAGTAATTTCTGACAGTAATTCACAGGGCTCGACAAACTGCACAAAAATCTTGCTCGCCATGCAAAAAAAAAAAAAAAAAAGTACTCGCCCAAGACCATCCTTATCCTCCCTACTGTTTTAGTGGTATGTCCCAATAAATCAATACGAGTTTCATAAAGTGATTAGGTGTTGTATTGTTGTTTGGAGAATATTTTCTTAGGGTGAAAACCATTCCAAGAAAAATAAGTCAATAAATAATAAGAATAGGAGGAACAGTAAAAAGAATGTTATTTTCAAAAATATAATTTGTTACAATAATTTTTGTAAAACTAAAATGCACCGATTATGTATATTCATTACGCATATTCATATGTGTTTTCTTAGAGAGATGAAAGTTAAAACGAGATTTTGTTTAGAAAGTTATTTTTTATTCAATAAAATATTCTGTTTTGTCCAAACCTTCGGTTACTCCCCAGCCCAAAATCTACCCGTTACGGATGAGTGGGCGATCGTATTTGTCGAGCCCTAGTAGAAATACTTTTTTGTATGTTATCAGAAATGTATGTCTGATAGCTACAATTTAAATATACATAGATTAACATAAATGAAACGATATACTACAAAAATATACATTTTAGAGGTATATAAGTTATACCAAATAAAATTAATTTATTTATGGTTATTTTTTTAGTCAAAATATCCTTTCATTCAAATAATTGTATTAACGATCGTTGTTAATGCGTATATGATTGTGGAGATTTTGTACTTGACTTAAAAAGTACAAATGTCCTAATTTTCAATTTATTTCTGACATATTAAATTCTATCCTGCCTTCGAATTCCATAAAATAACACTAGGGGTCAGATAACTTGTTTAGTTCACATGGATTAGTACGCAAGACGTGATTGCGAGAACATCACTTGTATTGTACATAAAAGCGTATAACGGAGAACAAAAAGTTGCTAACAGTAAGAAAGAAATACTAGTACTACGAATATTATTTTGAAATTCGTTAGGTAAGTATTTTCTTTCATTTTTAACGAAATTGTTTTTATCGATTTCATATTTGTCTTTCTTCGAGGACAAGACGAGATTACTGTCTTTCATTTGAATGATGACATTTTGTCTGTTCTTATTGGACGTTAATGGGACGATTTGCAAATCTTGAAATGTTCTTATCTTGTTTAGTGGCCTAGTTAGAAAATGAATTCGCACAGTACTGGCATCGGCATACTTATATTTCTTTGTTTGAATATGTTCGTGAGGTTCAGTATAATATCGTAGAAAGAAAATTAATCCAAGTGAAGTTGAAATTAGGCCTAAGATTTGATTTAGAAATTGTGCGAAACGAATCATCCTTAGAATTACTCAAAATGGTGGCGTTAAGTTTCAATATTTGAAGAAATCCTATTTGAACTGATTCTTCTTTAATTGAATCCAGTTTAGAAGATATCCAACCACGGAGGCGCCAAATTCCTTTTAATTGATAATTTATTTTCATTTAATTCAATGAGATTGTCTTCATTTTGGCAGAATTCGCTGTCACGAGCAAACCTTCACACCATTCAATGGTGTGGAGTTTTGCTCATAACGGCGAGGGGGGGGGGTGCGGAGAGATAAACCTGTTTGAACTCGTACCTTGACTTGAGAGCAATTCTTGTTCTACAGTTGACATTTCAGGGAGGGGGATTTGTATGACTAAATTATGGAAAAATCATTGTTATATCACCTATCTGGTTTAATTTCCAAAAATTAAAAAATAAATAAAATAAAAAAAAAAAAAAACAGGTTGGATATTTCGTACCTCTTGAAAGAATGTCTATCACACAGACGTGTTTAAAATAATTGAGGGTATACAAAGTACCCTCCATGGATACGTGGAAAACACGTGAACTCTGAATACGTAATAGAGAACACGTTGCTTGTGGGAGGAGGATTGACGGTAGTAACATTTTCGTATTTATATGGAAAAATCATTTCGCTGAATTAAGTGGCAATTGTGAGATGACTGTTGGAGTTACGCGCTTTAAGTTTATAATTTGGATGGCTCACAATTACGTGCTTGAACGAATAGGCCACACGGCAACAGCTCCCATTATTCAGATATCTTTACCATTTACCGATAGATGTTAAATTAGCATCCCGTAAACATAATCAGCATTGAATTCCAAATACTGTGGCATGCGTCGCCGTTGCGAACAGTAATATCTGTTAGTATTTTCAATAGCGATAATGCAGTTGAATTACATAATTTAGCAGTCTACTTTTGTTCTAGTTTAGTTTTCTGGTTTAAATGAGTGATAAATTGTGTTGTCTCATATTTTACTTATATTCAGGAATAATTTAACTACTGAAAAAGTTAAACTAGCATTATCTCGAGGCATGATATTCAACGTTTGTCCACGTGCTTCCATCCCGGGTGGAGGAGGATGCATGAAAAGTTAATTTTTCTTTCCAAAATCCAGATTATATTGCATTTCATATACTAAAAAAGAACAATCATGGTAATGCGTATTCAGTTTTGGTTGTAGTGAGTGCAAAAATACGAATAAGCTAATATTAGTATTTGCTTAACATTTTCATCTGAAACACGATAGAACCGTATTAGTAAAACTGAAATGTCTGGAGGGGCCTAAAATTTACAGAAGTAAAACTCAAGAACTTAACTGCTAAGGCGGTTTCAGCAAATATAGCAATATCAGTGCAGTACATGAAGATTTGGTTCTTTTGAACAATTCTTCATGGCGCTTGACGCAGTTAATCGTTTCCTTCTGAATGTATATCTTGTGATGCGTATCGAAACATCTAATTTTCCAATATCTCGGCTGATTTCTAAATCTGAAAGAGAAATCTTCGTAGGATAATTTTGACCCCCTTCTCTGTAGATGTTGGAGTTCTATGATATTTCAGGCCCTGAGACGCTTTCACTTTCCAGAAATGGAAGTGAAGTTGAGACGTTTCCAAGCAAATTTCATACAGGAAGTCATGGAGCTAAAACTTATAATCAATGAATTAAGTGTACACCTCATAATCAAAAGTAGAAATCCTTAACAGTTCGACGTATTCTATTTGAAATAACGTGAAGATATTAGTTTCAAATGTTGCGATTGGACTGACCTTTTAAAAATTTTAAAATCCGTCTTAACAAAAAGTAATGTATTAGATTTAAGATCACTCGTAGTGGGTGGAGGAAGAATAGCATCAAAATATACTGTTGACGATTAGTTTTAATATCACTGTTACGATGCTTTATTTACTTATGGACTGATTGTCAGAATTGCTTATTTTAACCTTAATGCTTTGCTTAAGGATGTTACTTTTTTCCAGTTCGCCATGCATATGCTCGGTGTTGCAGTATTTTTCTTTTGGCTACAAGTGGCCATTGCTCAGTGGACGTACAATTCCAAGAAAGAGAATTACTTCAATCCTCAGCCGATAAAGGTCATTATCAGAGAAGAACCGAAAGTAATTCCGTATCCAGTGCCTGTTCCAGAACTCTCTTACGTTCCTATTCCGAAGGTGGTTCCTGTCATTAATCCCGTAAGTGTTCCTAAACCTGTTTATGTGCCTCATGTGATTCCCCAAGTGAAACCTATTCCTAAGTTTGTTCCGGTTCCAAATATAGTGACAATCGAAAAACCCATTCCTTTGCCAAAACCTTACTTCGTGTACAAAGAAGTGAAGGTGCCGAAGCCCGTGATAATTCCAGTAGGAAAGCCAGTTCGTGTGCCGAAACCTGTGCCTTATGCGGTGCCGGTACCTATCCCGAAGCCGGCATTTGTACCTGTTTATAAAGATCTGCCGATTCCTGTTCCGAAACTAGTGTATCAAAATGTGGAGATCGTAAAAGAAAAAGCTCACGTGATCAAGAAACCTTACTTAGTACAGTGAGTATAGTTGTTTATCGTAAACTACTTGCAGTCTTAAAATTTTTCATTCAACGAATAAATTGCGAGTACAGCATACCTCCTTTATGACCTAAATGGCTCTTGGAAAACCATCGTTAAACGAAGTCTTAAACCGAAGTAATTTCCCATTGACTTCCCCTCTGCATCTGTGAAGTGATCTATTCACAGCGATTCAGTAACGGATATTTTTAAAACGCAAGCACGTATGCAGTATTTTGACTACAGTCAATCATTACATAAAAATAAACACTTGATTGTTATTGGAAAGCATTTTCATTGGTATAAATGATTTATCGGTTGTATGCTGTGATTTGCCAGCAAGGATAATCATCCTAATCGCTTCTTCTGTGGTCCAGCATTTCATATATCCACAATCGGAAATTTTTACCGGTCGTAAAGCAGGTGGTTTGCCGTATCCGAAGTTGCAACGACGAAAACTAGCAGGAGTCTCCATAGAGAAACTTCTATTTAATGCTTTTGATTGTTAATTTTATACATTACTATTAATTCAAGGACTTTGTTTTCACAAAATTTGTAAATCTGCATAATGCATTTATAGAAGTAGTCGGTTTAATCCTCAAATTAAACTATCGCACGCTCTTGTATATCAAATAACTTCATTATCGACGAGGGAATCATGATGACCCAATAAAATGTTTGTATACTAACAAAAATAGAATGGATGTGCATCAATTTAAGAGTAGAGGGTTTATTAAATTGGTGCATTATTAGACTAAAAGTGCAATCACAATGAGTAGTACAACTAGTGTGGAAGCAGTGCAGACCGCGAGGGATGCAAAGGTCAAATGATCTTAATCTACAGTTAGTTCACGTGTTGGAACTTGCCGCGCATACTCGCCGGTTTAGCAGCCTCTTAAGTATTGCGCAGGCACCGCCGTGAGTCCTAAGACTAGTCGTAGCAAACTCAAACCTATTAACACGATATCTTTCGTACTTCTCCTTGAAACTGTTAACAGACAACACAACTGACTCAACCATTCCATTCGTTTTATTGCTCTCCAAGCGAAAATCCTACCTCGCACCCTTGCTAACCACGGTTACTGGAGCTAACTTCTCCGGCCCCTCTAGCCAAAGTGTTAAAATACTTCCTTTTGCATTAATCTTATTCGAGCTTACATAGCTCAGTTAGTATAGACAAGCCCTTTGGGATTGACTATACTAACTGGGTTTGAGTTTGCTACGACTGGTCTTAGGACTTACGGCGGTGCCTGTACAATAATTAAGAGGCTGCTAAATCCGGCGAGTACGTGCGGCAACTTCCAACACGTGAACTAATTGTAGATTAAGATTATTTGACCTTTTGCATCCTTCGCGGTTTAGACAAGTTAGTAGCTCAGTTAGTATAGACAAGCCCTTTGGCTGAAAAGACCCGAGTTCGAATCCCGCCTACAACGTGAGGAACCTCTATCATGTTCATCTTTTCAACCAAGTAGTGAGTTAGTTATAAGGGGGGGAAGGGTTATTCTCCGGGAAAACTCTGGTTTCTCGTTCCTCAGAACAAACAAACCGACCTCGTGAATACAGTCCTACAGACGCAAAATACTTCTAGAGGGATGCAGCAGAGAAATGGGATGCCAGCTACATTTAAATTGCTTAAAGCCCCTAAATCGGAACTCAATCCGTCTTGGATGCATGAGAAATTAACTATTCCCAAATTCATTGAGCAACAAACTTTTCTGTCATTATCCTGTTTTTTGCCTATTAACGCTCTTTTGAAACTCGCAAATCCTCAGCCTATCTTCATGGGTGAACATTGCACAGACCATTCTCCTCTAGATCCTCTACACTTCGTCCCCAAGAAACCTAGGTAACCAGACCTGAGCACAGTAATCCAGATATGCTCGTGTCAAGGCTTTTATAAAGAGGAATGATAACTCTTTTACTTTCTTTTTAGTGTTATTCAATAAGAGTAATCCTGTGAGCCCCCCCGGTATACTTTAGCAATATATCTTCTGAACTTCGACTATCTTTGTATCCCAAAATGCATAACCTTACACTTAGTCAAATTAAATTGACATCCATTAGGTTCTTTCCATAATATTAGCCTACTTAAATCATCCTGAAAGTCCTCCACATCACGCTAATTAACTATCCCTCCATCTACCAGGTACGTCCAGAAAGTGAGTTATGGGCTGTCAGAGAAACGGGAAAAAATGTACTTACGAAAAAGCTTTATTGGAAATTAAAGTAGACATCTTTCACTACTTTTATTCATAATTTCCGCCATTGTTCAGGCATTTATCATAACGGGCACCAAGAGTTGTATACCTTTTTGTCGTAGAAGGTTACCGCCTGTGACGAAAACCATGCATCGACTGCTTCTTTGACCTCGTTTTCGTCTTGAAACCGCCGGCCACCAAGGAAAGATTTCAGATGTTTGAACAGGTAAAAGTTGCTTGGAGCGAGGTCAGGACTATATGGTGGAGGATGGAATTGTTCCGAGCCGAAGGTGGCGAGAAGTTGTCATAGTGAATCCGATATTCTGTTCTTAATCTTCTCTTCAACTCAACACACCAAATCGTCAATCATTAAAAGATGGTGGCACGCTCCGTTCATCATCGTGCACACACCTGGCCTTCCTTCATTCGATTCGATTCTACATGCAGCGGGCGATTCGATTTTCTTAGACATTATAAACACACACCAAGAAGCGTACGTACTGCGAGAATGTCTGAAAATCAGCACGCATGCGCACCATTGGGATCGCAGCGCTGCAGGGAAAATATTTAAAAACGGAACTTACTTTCTGGACGTCCCTCGTAATTTCACATCAGCAAACAACTGAATATTTCCTTTCAGATTGTTTCTTATATCATCTATGTACAAATCAACAGCAGTGGTCCAAGCACATCACTGGGCACCTGCCTTCCAGATTCTGCTCGTCCATATACTTTGGTATCTGTCAATCAGCTACCCTTTTATCCACATCACCAGTTTCATATCCATCCCCATCTGTTGCCGTTTGCATGTGATATTCTGGCTTTGCAAATTCCAGCAGTATCATCGTGTAGCCATTTTCTTTATCCAACTCAGTTTTCACTCTATAAAAAGTTAAATTACTGAAGTGTGACTGACAACATGACTTCACAAAGCCATGTTGCCACTTAGTGTCAACATGCCTTTGGGAAGGGTCACTCAACATATTCTTATCCACCCATTCCTGAATTTTTTTTTTTGATCAACTTTTCCAGTTCTTTTACCACCACTCCCGAGATAATTTTGTTGATAATTTGCTACAAGTCTTAGACCCTCCTCTATGCAAAGGAATTATTGTCCTGCTTCCACTCTTGAGGCTTTGCCAAAGCTGAGACTTAAACAGCCTAGTCAAAGGCATTGCCGGTCCCCTGCTGCACATTTTCGTAAACGCGAGACGATATCCCATCCTATACCACAGCGGTTTTTGCATTCAAATTCTGCAATATCTTAAGTACCTCCAATTTATCAACCTCTCTTCTGACATCAGTCCCTGTCACCTCTTTTTCTTGAATGAAATATACCCTTGCAAAGTTGTCACTCAGTAGCTCAACAAATTCGTCTGCCTCTTTAATCTCATTACCATCCTCACTCGGTAAAGTTATCCTTTCACAGTCATTCTTCCTCTTACTTGCCGCATAACAGGGAAAGAAAAACTTGGGTTTCCTTTCGCCTGCTCAGCTAGTTTCTCAATCTGTGTTTTGCCTTTCTTACCATGCTGGTTACTTTTCTTGCCTGATTCTTGTACTTTTCTTTCATGAGTTAGGTAGCCACCTTTCTCTTCATGCTATCCACAACTTGATGCAAATGTTACTTTTAGTATTTGCATCAAGTTGCAAAAATTGCAAATTAAGCACCAAGATGCAGATACAACTTGGTGCTTAATGCTACTCATCCATCTTACTCCTACCTTTTTATTATCCTGACCTTACGTAAACAATGGGATTATTGCTTTCTCCAGATACCCCCATGCATTGTTGACATCATTCCCTTACAGATCTTTATGCCATGGTATTACAAGCTGCCTCCCTTCTAAGAGGCAGCTTGCAGTACCATGTTCATAATCACCTGCCCTGTACCACATATATCCTAAACTAGAATTTCCACATGTTTTGCTATATCCCAAGTCAAGGTCACATGATCACTTTTCCCAATCGGAGGCAATGTTGCCATCTTAGTAATGAAGTCTTCTGATCCTATAACTAGATTGAACACTTGTGACCTGGTTCTTGCCCTCACACTCTGCTTCAAATAATTATCTCAGTAAGTGTATAAATTCCCTTTCGTTCCTACTTTGTGATCTTTCCTCCTTCGAGTCTACGCGTACAAAGAGACTTCCATAATAATAATTACTCTACTTGCACTCAATTGTACTAATTTACTGTTGCATGGATGACATCCTCTGGCTTACAGTAGCACCAAAGTTTATATTGGCGTCAATTTCACACCAGACAGACTCCAAACAACTGCCATCTGTCTGATTGCTACTCTTATTCACTGTAATTCATCTGCTATCATCAGCAGTACCCCACCCCCTATTTTGCTAGTCTATCCTCCTTGAAAATATTAAATCTATCTCATTCTATCCCTCTAACTACGTCATCAGTTGATAGCCACGTCTCACTAATACAACTTTTGGCCAAGTTGTACAGATGTTTTATTGTCCATGATTAGAATTCCCCATGTGCTGTAAAGATCCTAGTGCGCCATACCATAATCGATGCTTTTTAGTTTCATCCTTCCCTTATTCTTAGGATCCGTAAGCTAAACAAAATTAAGCTTTTGTTACATACCGCCCATCCGCTAACATTTGGGATAACATCGATATTTGAAACCATAGTCGTATCTCTCTCTCTCAGCAATCCCTTTACACCAGCGCTTCCCAAACTGTGGGCCGCGGCTCCCTTGGGGGACGTAGGTTTTGTCGAGGGGGGCCGTGAAATATTGAAAACAAATTTTAAAATGTTTTAAGACTAAGTAGATTTTTTTATCTTAAAATAAACGTATTTAATTTTTATTATTTCTTTTTTGTTTTTTATATTTTAATGGTAAAAAAAGGCACATTGATGTGATTCACAAATTTTTCTTCCTGCGTATTTCGGCGCTTAATGAATATTAGTAAATATATGCTTGTTCATATAAGTTTCATTTCAAAGCAGAAATCTAAGAATTGCAGTTTAAAATATTTTACCTGATATTGACTTTTGTGTAGCAGTATTGAAACATTCATCACATTAAATTGTTATTAAAATTGTCTTTATTACTACTCGTTTCATGTGCTTGTACTGCAAATATACAATAAGAATATATCTATCTATATAAAACTATAAGATAATGTGCATGTTAAATGCGTATGTAAGATGCTAAAAATGTAAAATTTGCATTTGATTTTTGCAATATTCGCTGTGTATGTTTTTGAATTGAATATAACTATTATAATGTCTATATTACGATTTTGTTTCGAGGAGGGAAGTGAAATGTTGTCATTTTTCCAAAGGGGGCCTTGATATACAGAAGTTTGGGAAGCACTACTTTACACCACCGAAGTTTCTTTTGAGAAATATCACTTTCTCTCTGCTACTCAACTTTCTATTGGCCAACATGGGTAGCCTAGCCTACAAAAGGCTTCACACTCGTGTGCGAGGTCGACTTTTCTACAATCGGTTTTGTTGCTTGTTCATTCTGTTACTTAGACAAACCTATGAAAAGTTTTGAACTCTTCAGAAGACCATTTGCTAATACATATTCACTGATCCCTATTCTTTGGCTGTTTTAATTAGCGAATCTTTACTTAATATTCCATTCAGGCTCTTTCATTTGTCATTCTGAATAAACTTAAAAATAAACCATAGCCGTTAACACCTAAGCTTGATTTATTTTCAATCGCTTCCTGATGCACGATGCATAGTTAGAAAGAGGCGTGCCTTGATTTTCATTACTGATTTCATGTATAATAACTGGTTCGCCACATCGCTTTGTTACGCTCCGGAGTTCAGCGAGGAAAGCATGTACAACTATACTTAATGTTCAGTAAATCACATGAAATTTTTGCAGATTGAGCATTTAACTGATCCTCCAAGTTTTTGTTTCGGGTTCCTCTTTCACTTCAAAATTCTTAGTTATGAGTATCGGCTACCTTTTCATAATTTTTCGGTCCATCTTTCTGTTCTTGTTAGATGAACTAGAATAAATGTCATCAGTGATATTTTTAAATATTTTTCCAAACCTGATTAATTCGATTTTGATAATTTCTTTTAAAACAAACGCAGATTTTGTTCAAGTGTGCCTCTAATGTTATAGATTTCGTTAAGTTAGGAAAGTTAACTTCTCAGAATATGATTGCGAAAGAAAACAAATTATCGTTATCATTTTAAATCTTGATTTCATTCCGTATCTCCTACGTAAAAATAAACTGCTGGCCGATCTTCATTAATACTGACGTTAGCTTATTTCCTCTTAGACTAGCGTTAATGG
Source organism: Typopeltis vanoorti (assembly GCF_054136105.1). Lineage (NCBI taxonomy): Eukaryota > Metazoa > Arthropoda > Arachnida > Uropygi > Thelyphonidae > Typopeltis > Typopeltis vanoorti. The sequence continues at coordinate 109,501,935 of NC_143558.1, forward strand.
CTTTGATCAAAACGTCACTTACGTGGATTCATTCACCAGGGAATGTGCTGATCTATCCTTCAATCATCGCTGTTTGCTTCTGCTAATCCCATCACGAAGAAACAAATCAACTTCTGAAGTAATACTGTTGATTCGGAGAAGCATTTCACGGTGATAAACTGAATTTTGCAATTTTCATCCAAATGTACGAAGGAAAGTTTATCCATGATGGGACATCCAGATGAGAAATCGTATTCAGAGTGGAATAAGTGAATAAGATTAACTACATTCATTGATTAACTGAGCAGGGAGATTTTAAGTTCTACGCTTGGTCACAATCTTTATTTCACTAATAAAGGCTCTTCATATAGAACAGGATCTTGCCTGCTCTTTTTGCGTAAAATGCTTGCCACTTAAGGCAAGCTAATTAAGATCATAAATATGAGGCGCCAAATTGATGCACTGTTTGCATCAGCTATAGTTAAAAGAATATTTGCAGCATAATGGCACCATATAAAATGAGAACCATGAGCGTGGGTAGCGGGTTAATCTGCTGTAGTTAAGGTGAGCAGTTAACATGCTAAATGCTGCATTAATCAAATTACAATTTCTATTTTTTTTTTGAAATATTTAAGAATTGAACCATTTGATAACATAGCCTACGTTATCAAATCCTTTTTTAAAACATTTCAATAATCAAATCTTTTTTTAAAACAGTTTCTTGATTGGTTACATTGCGAACCAAAAATAACCCGAAACCATGATGCGTTATCCACCAAATTCGCTATTGGCAGAATACATTTTTAAAAGAAATAAACGGACACCGTTGTCCGTTGACGACTTCTAAAACAGGTTGTCTTGAAGTGGATAACCCATCACACTCGCCGAACGTACGTGGCCGTAGGGTGCAACCAAGGATAGTATATAAATCCTGCATTCATCGGCCGACATGTTGTGGAGTTTAGGGCATTATATTTTTTGTGATTGGAACAAAAATCTGCACAAAAACATTTCGGAACCCGAGGCTCACAACATGGTTTCCATCGTAGGACTCCCATATGCAAGTCCCACATTACCCGAACTGACATGCAGCGTCGTCTTCAGTGGTGCAAAGAGCATGCACAGTGGGACATGGAAGCTTGGGAAGGTATGTTAAGGAGTGAGGTATCATGCTGCACCCTCTACCGAGAAGATCGACGGGTGTTGGTGTGACGAATGCTCGGTGAACATCTACCAGACTGCCTTACCCCAACTATGAAATTCGAAAGTGGCGGTGTGATGGTATGGTCCTGGTTTAGCCTAGGACTTCTGCTTTTGGCTTCACGAACATTTGGCTTCATGAATTTCGAATAATTCAATTGTGGCGTTTCTACAGATCTAACCAGTCTCGTTCAGCAAGAAAATGAACCTTGTCATGATGTCACTGCGTGGTTTATGGAAATGAACGCCACCACACCTGAATGACCTGCATAGTCCTGAGCTCGACCCTATTGAACATCTGTGCGATGAACGTGGAGCATCGGGTGAGATCAAGGGACGTTCGCCTCATCGTCTTGGACCTCATTTCATGCATACAGGAAGAACGGTCCAAAATTCCCATTGATCGCTATCGTACTCTTGTTGAACATATATCCCGTAGGATTGCTAGTCATAGCAGCGAAAGCAAGTCTTTACCTTAAGATGGGAGCTATGGCTGTTTGTTTCTCACACAATGGTGCTTGTTGTTCTTTCCAAGCATTGTACATCCGGACAGGCACCAGCTAAATATAGACTGGTCCGTCGGACCGCCAGAAGATGAAGCGCGATTCATCACTCAGAAGAACATGTTTCCACTACACCAGTCCAATGGCGACGAGCTTTACATCACTCCACCCGACGCTTGCAGCCCTTGATGTTAGGGTTGTATGCGGCTATGGAAACCTTGTTTAAGCTCACTACGAACAGTTGTGGTGCCGCCGTCGCTTGCAGAGGTATTTCAGAACTGAGTAGCGAGTGTTTCAATCGCAGACAGGTGATTTCTTTGACCCGCGTGATGCAACATTCCCCAGTCCTGCTTTGTGTTTTTTTTTTTCTGCCAGGTCGAAATTGTATCGTTGCTCTCAGGCACCTTTACTTCACACTATCACTTGCAGTTGATCGGACAAAAATTTACCGAACGGAGTTGTGAATGTGATGTCCTATGTTGATGGCACGTCGAAAATCAGATATTCAGTGCTGCCCATTTTACTGTTAATGTTTGTCCATGAAGACTAAAAGATTGTCATGTATAATATGCGTAACCATATCCTATGCTAAGAAAGGTGTGTCGGATATTTTTGATTAGATAACGTACTTGTCTCTGGAACATTTTTGCTCCAATCCTTTCTCAGGTTTGAGAGAACGAGTCGCATTTATTTGTTCTTTGATGTTAATTTCTGTCCTAATACATTTATCCGAAATTCTATGGATGTTTTAATCTAAACGTGCATTTTCCATTAGATTGTGAATAAGAGAAACCACTTTAACGAAGTGTTTTGTAATTAACAAACTTGCCCAACTTGACGTTTACAGTCTTTGTTGCTAGTGGGTCGTGACATCGCAGTCTCCGAGAGTGGTTGAATCAAATCTCATTCAAAGAACTGTCTTGACGTGCTGAAAGAAACTTCATAAGTGAAATGGCTGAAGAATTTTTTTTTTCAGTCGAAAAGATCTTTTATAACTTGCAACGGCTTTCACAAGTCGCTGTGGCTTACTGTTATCGTTTGATCTGTCATTCGAGCATGTCTCCGAGAACACCAGTCGAGATGAAAAACGAGATTACCTTTTTAACTAGTGACAGGTAATAAAAGGACAAGCATATTGTGCTAGTACGTGCTTTATTGTCCGGTATATTGGCGAAACATTTAGGAATCAAGTCCAGCAACATTGCTTGGATGCTTGCAAATGAAGCTCGACAATTCGTTTCGTATTTACCTTGGAATCTACACAACGATTTATGACCATGACAGAATAAAGTCTAGCGCCTACAGTTTTAGAACTTTTTCTTTTTCACGCACGAAGATGGTGAGAAAATAGGCTGGCTACTTATTAATAGGAAAATGCAGAGAAAACATCTTTACGACAGATTTGTATAAATTTCAATTACTACTTGTTGCTACAAAGACAAATGCCACATTTGGTACAATAACCATCAACTTAAATGATATGCAAATTACTTATCCAGAAACAAAGTATTTGGGAAAAAATTCAACTGAATGGAGTCTCCTCCATAAAACAAGCTTAATATAAATCCTGCGGAATAAATTGTCAAATGTTAAATTAATGTTCTAGCCAGTGTCAAGAAAAGATATCAATCGGAAAGATTTTTAGCAAGTTAAGTAGCTAATCAGATTGACCTCGAGGTATTAACGGATGGATATTCTGTGCGCCTCTTGCTTCTTACCCACACGGAATCTGGGAACAGTTATCAGACCTTTCAGCCATGCATAGCTGTTGATAGACTAATGAATTAGTGAGAAGGTATTTTTGACCAGACGTATCAAATGTGGATGTGTTCCCAAGGGAACCAGACTTTAAGCTGTTACACGTACAGTAGTTCACTTTCCTTGACACATAATTTCTGCTGTTACATGTGTTCTGTACAAACCAGTTTTGTAATAACTAGTTTATACATAATCTCCCTTAAATATCTCCTAAAATCGATTTATGGGGATATTCAATTGCCAGGTATAGTTTATTTCAAAGGAGACATTTTTATCTCCTATTAAGTTTAACTTAATAGGAGGAAATTAAGTTAAATTAGGTTTAACCTAAACCTGCTGTTTAAACGTATTTTTTTTTCGTCGTTCGCTTTAGTTTTTACTGAGCTTTGATTATATCTCCAGGTGTAAGACCAGTGTTTGGTCCAAACAGCAAGTTTTCAGAGATCATCCAATATTTAACTCGCACACAGTACGAAATGTGTTAGGTTTCTGATATTTTAAGTTGACAAGTTTTTCTGGCGGAATTCTGTATGGTATTTTTTTTTTCCATCTAATAAGAATTCGCGTTAAACATCTTTTATCGCATATAAGATTTTTGAACGAAAGGGTGTTATAAGAATACTTATTTAAACATTAGTAACTGAACCTGGTCGTCTAAGGAGGTGTATAACTGCTAAGCCAGTCCATAGTAATATACGTAATTTTTGAATTATATGTCCAGGCTTCTTAGTTCGGATAAACTTACTGTTCCCAATAAAATGATACGAATAGTCTACAATTAAGGTCATGCACGATTATTCATTAGTCAGGCTGAAAGGATCAACGTAGTAACAGAAATCCAAGATTAAGCTTTGAGCTGTAACATAGTAAAGGGTATGGGTTGAGTGTAAAAATAAAATGGCGAGCCTACTCTAACAGCAAACATTACTGCTTCCGATTAACTACAAGAAATAAACATAACCTTAGCTGACGGCATTACAATTTTTTCAAGAAAACATTCTGGTATTTTCAATATCATCTACTCCTAATGCTGTAGAGAAAATACTTAATGACAGAATAAAGTCTAGCGCTTACAATTTTAGAACTTTTTCTTTTTCACGCACGAAGATGGTGAGAAAATACGCTGGCTACTTATTAATAGGAAAATACAGACAAAACATCTTTACGACAGATTTGTATAAATTTCAGTTACTACCTGTTGCTACAAAGACAAATGCCACATTTGGTACAATAACCATAAACTTAAATTATATGCAAATTACTTATCCAGAAACAAAGTATTTGGGAAAAAATTCAACTGAATGGAGTCTCCCATAAAACAAGCTTAATATAAATCCTGCGGAATAAATTGTCAAATAAGAATGGAAGAACTTGTACAGAATCTTATAAAACAAACTCTGGATATAATTAGTGGTGTGGCCATTGCAGTGTTCTTCTAACAATTAAATTAAAATTCCAGTAGTTTTTTATTTACTTTTTTTTTTAAATGCTACTGAACTTAACTCGTGAAGCATTTTTAAAGGGAGCAATTCTTGCGAGAAGAATTGGTTCCAAGGGGGGGGGGGAAGCATATTATGCACACATCCAAATATAAAACAAATGCAGGTAATAATCTCCATGACATTTAAAAAGTAAATGATCGAATTCAGAATTTATCTATACAGATAAATTCTGAATAAGTTATACACGTATCAGGCAACGTCACTCAAAGAATACTGAATTAATGAAATTGCAAGTTATACTGTCTTGGTTCAATTTATAATTAATACTTAGGAATTAATAAACTGGGATGTTGAATTTTCAATTTCGGGGTACTACTTTAACTGCTTTGTAATTGCGAAAATTAGACGATTAACCCATACATGTGGTTTTTACCATGTAATTTCTGTCCAGGCTTCTTAGTTTGGACAAATTAAGAAGTAATTTGTCCGAATGTATAATCGAATATTCTAAAAAAAAAAAAAAAAAAAATCGTTTATTTTCTGCAAGTTCGAAAACTGGTCATTAAGAGCAAAACCTTTACTGACCTGGAGAACTTTTAGAAATAGTTCCTTCAATTATAGCGAATAGGTTCATGTCAAGTCCCCACAATTGTGTATTTATATAATATCCATTTCCTGTATAGTTCAATGGGTGTAACACTTAAGCGACGAACTCGATTACATGACTAAATCAAACTTCTTGTTACATACAGAGTTTACAAGCGATTCCTGTCAAATTTTCTAAACTTTGCTTGCTAGGTTACCAACACTCGTTGTATTATAAGATGCTGTTGATTGCATGAATCTACCTATATCATGGTCTTCTAGACAGTGATAGGTACATTTTTTTAGATATATAAGCTCTACTACACTGAAAGATTAGATTGGTTCTATTCGCCTTCATTGCATGTTAATGCAAGGCTTAAAAGTATTTGTTTTCAATTAATTTGTCACCGATTCAATCTGTACGCTTCTAATTTTTCTTGGCGTTAAAATATACGCAATCTTTCGATCAACTGTTCATTTCCAATCACTCGGATTCGTAAGTCAAAATTAACACCATCTTTTCATACTGTTTAGTTTTGGTTTTTCGGCAATTTCTAACATATAAATTTATTCAAGATCGTCGCTTCCATATTAGGTTTACTTATTCCGCTATCTTTTTAACGTAATTATTCATCTAATTAAGTTTGATTAAATTGCAAAATTATTAGGTTTTAATTAAGAATGCAGTTCACAGGTTATGTTTAACTAGGTTCATAGTTTCTTACAGCAGCTATCATACATTAGTATTTGAAGATTTTCTATTGAATAGAGCATCTGCATGTAGTGTGGGTTTAATATATCTCCCAATTATCCTTCATAAATGTGGTTAAGTATTTCTATAAATGTGGTTAAATTTTTATAAGTCCTTACAAGAACTTTCTTGTATATTTCTCCATCAAATACGACACTATTTTATCCTGATAAAGACTAATTGGTAATCGCTTAAATCCTCTGTATATCCTGAACATCTTGAAAGATATAAACAGTAATAGGACTTCTCTCCATGTGAATTTGTATATATCTTTTTCTCTTCGCTAATTCGCTAATAATTCCCTAAACGTTTCTCTCTGGGATTCTTTGTCCGCTGTTTACTTCTCTAACAAGAACTTTATTTTCTATATGCCGCAGCTTCCTTTAGTAACTTGAGAGCTTTCAGTGGAACCACACTAACAAATTCTATTGTCCGTTTAGAAATTTGCCCACATCGCTACTTGAAATTGTGGACCATTAAATGTGTTTTAGTGTTAATGGTGCTACCCATTTCTTTACTTGTTTTTCATATCGGTGGCTCCAATTATAGCAACATAAATTCTTGTAATTCATCTGCCTTCATCTCTTATATGTTGTTGGTACTGATCTTCGGCGTCGAGTTTAAGGTTGAACTATCTCGCAGTTGACTCCAACTGCTGCACGGAAGTAGTAACACTCATAATTCAAATGATTCCTTGCAATTTAATTTTGCAGAAACGCGAGGAATTTTTTTTAAATGGAATAGTAATAATCTTCAAACCAATTACCCACGAGCAGCTAACTACTACAAAGGTTTTCCTTCCTTCAGCGTTGACTCTGCTAGTTTCAAGGCATTTGCTTCGGCCGCAGTATAAGCAAACCATATGCAACTGAGATTGTAAGTGTTCCTATCTTGAATCTCGTGAGTTGTTAGTGAGAATGTTGAATGGTTCTCGCGTTTTCTTCGGCTTCCAGGTTATCCATTTTACTCTATACTGCTTTAAGATAACGCTGGCATTGAAAATAAAGTCTTCCTTCTCATCCCTTCATTATTGGATTCAGTCGTCCATTAGATCGGCGGCTTGCTTTTGCACATGTTAAGAACTTTCGTTTTCCTCAAACGCTGTAATTTTGAAAAAATTGTCACTTAAAATAAAGTTGCTTTATGGATGACAGTTGTAACTGATTGCTTAATACTGTCGATACATTTCTGTGCAAATGATTTACTTGAGACATCGCCATTCTGTTTCTCATAGATAATTTTATTTCGCCATGATCAACTAAGTATTCATTTTTCAACAGCAAGCACTCCTTCCTTCCCTATCATCCACTGCTCAAAGCCAACTTCTGAGCTACTTCTGTACATCAGTGCCCGCATCTTATTTTGACTTGTCTTTCCCGGTCATACCATTGTCATCCTACGGATTTGATTTCTTCAAAATAGTACAATATTCTGTGATCTATTTTAATGCGGAAGATGCAGTTAGTAATAACTGCATGGACTTAATCATAGAATCAGATCATTCAGGTGACTTCTTGAAAAGATCAACTGAATTTGACTTAAGCAGATTCTTTCGGAAATGGCAGGGTTTCCTCTACAAAAATGTCTGGAACAACGAAATCATTAACTAATACACCGGCCTTAACTTCGATAATTCCAACCATTCTAGTATTGAGAACACTGAGGGTCAATTTGACTCAACTTCAACGACAGTTTGTATTATCTGTTCAGCTGATCTTTAAATGCCGGCTTCATACTGTGAAAAGAGCATGTGTAGCTCAGTGGATGTGGCGTTTACACACCACGGCGCTTGGCCACACGAAGGAAGACTTGGTTTCGAGTCTAGTCGGCGACTAGAGGAAATTTTTCTAAGCCTTTTTTCGACCGGTTCCCGAGTTAGTCGATCTCTGGCACGGGAAACTCGGGTTTTTCCTCCCGGAAACTCAAGAAAATCGACCGTAGAACCCACATTATTTCAGACATTAAAATATATTGTTAGGGACCACGAGATGGCGGCACACTTGAGCCGTCTCTCTTCACTGAGTACCGCTTAATTAGTGATAGCCTTGGGCCATCTATCTCTGATTGGTACCAGTGGAGATTGAACTGCCCACTCAGTCTCCAAAAGTTAGATAGGGCTAAATGGCCTCGCCTACTCCCCGTATACGGGAATAAAATGGCGTTAGATGATTTTTGTTTTTCATACTGTGATGTCTAGGTTTATTCTTTATGATCAAATGGGTATGGAATAAGTTTTTTTGATTCCTCAAACGAATCTTTACCATTTCTCTGAATTCATTTCAATCTCAGGTGTATTAATGGTTATTTGTAGCGATGTCCAAAGTTGAACCTTAAAAATATTGCTTTAAGGTATCGCTACTAGTAGCAGCAGCATATTCCTCTTTTGATATTCTTTATTTCACTGAATTTGGGGTCATCGTTCTGTTATTTTCACAATTTTACTCTGTTTTTATCCTTTACTTTTACCTCCTCAGTATTGATACCTCATTAAACGGCGACAGAAATTTCTTCAAATATTTGTTTTATGTGGTTGAGAATTTTTATCACTCAACATGATATACCTTACTAGTAGACTGGCCGCATAGCATATCTGCGGCCAGTCTACTAGTAAAAAATAAGAAATATTTAATGTAATTATCTTTGAATTAAGCTAACTCTGACTTCGAAAGAATATTGGAGTAAATTTGCTGCTATTTAAATGATTATGGACATATTTTGTTTTATTTTCCATCTAATACACCCCCGCGTTATGTGAATTCACTTCATACTAATACGTAGTTTGAAAAATAGCATGGCGTCGCTATGACGTATAGCAATTTAAATATAACCTTGTGTATCCACTTTCCCATAGTAAGTGGAACACATGATCACAGTGAAAGGTAAAATATTTAACATGCGTTTAGTTTTGGGTACATAAAGTTAAGAATAAGGAAATTCAAATCCATTCGACTCACTGCTGGAAATTGGCTGCGATCTAAAAGTGACGCGAAAGATAATCAGCGGGAATTCCGTTGCGTATTCGAAGTGCCTCTTGTGAAATCGAGGTTATTCTCATGAAGTTAAAGTTCAATGTCATCTGGTAGTTCTTTGCGACAATACCCCCAATTGCTTCGTAGAGGCGTACTTAAAATATGAGCGTTATTCAAAGGTTTTGAATTCTTACTTCGTCTCAAATTTTCATCGCATGATGGATTTTTTTCCTGTTCTCTAAACTGGAATAGTAATCTTACGAGGTGGATATGGAAAGCTCTGATAAACACCTAGAACGAAAGTGATATTAAAGCAAGGCGTCAAATAATAATAATATACAGGTTAAAGTTGCCTTGAATGCGAAGTTCATATTAACATTGTAATCCATTGATATTGCATTTGAAATATGATCGATACAAAGTGCATGAGATTTCATGCGTATTGACGTCGAGATGATTAAAGGAAATCCGCTAGGTACGTTTTGTATATTTGAACGAACCTTATCTGCTCTTTCCGACCAGAAAGAATTCTCGGATAGTAATTCGTATTTCGAATAGCTTGAAAGAGTACCTGTTTCTTCGACCATTCCTCAATTTAATATCCAAAGAATTGTTTTCGCAATAGTCGTAAACATGCCTCCTAATTTTTTTCTGCTGAACTAAATTTTCACTATTCTCAGTATGAGATCGAACTGACATTTGGACGGCAGTGATGCCGAAGTGCTGTCTCCAATTTTGAATAGAATTATTGGGTATCTTTCCAATCCACGAACAAAAATTATAAATTTTTTTTTTTTTAAAATCGGATTACCTTAACTTTATTTTTCATAAGCCATCTGGATATTGCTATTAGTATTAGGCCATGTACAAAATATCAAGATGCGAAAATTCTATGGAACTTTCAAAAAAAATGCAGTCCTCGATGAAATCACAAATTAAAGTAATATAACATTGGTACCGGCAAGGCATACACTTATATTATACAAGCGCTACAGGTTTATGAATAAGTTTGTTGGTTGACCTAAGTGGTCTCCTGTCTTCTATTCCGTTACCTTTTTTGTCTTTTGTTACTACAATTCAGTGCTGGCAATCACGTGCGTTCCTGTTATCGTTTAGTACATTTACCTTATTTCGGTGACTTATCCCTATATCAAGTAAATGCACAGCGCGATTCAGATCCGATATTAGTCTATTGGGTAACCCACCGTACACTGGGCTGCCGGTTGGAATGCTATGGGCATTGGCGATTGTGAATGTCACTTTGGTAGCAGATGAATTTCGCTGTGTGAAATCCATGGGTTAAGACTTGCATTAGCTTTAAACGTTGCACATTTTTCGTCTCAAAAGTTCCAAGATTATCCGATCCATAACCCATCCACTACTGAAATTAACTGTTAGTATTGGTATTAAAACATGTTCTTTCAGGAACTTTTTCTCATGGGATAAGGCAAAGATTTTAGAAGAAATATAAACTTATATTCTCAGTAATCATTAAGTCAGTATAAAAGCATTGCTTATTCCTTTCACTCGAAGACGTGGGCCAGATCATCCCAAAGCTGTTACCAAATACTATTTATGAATGACTAACCTTTTCGGGATGGTCTTGTACCATCGCCATTTCAGCATTCTTGGCTTTTTTCAGCACGAAATGGCTTCAACCATCCTTTTCAGTCAAAGGATCTGGAAAGTAGAAAACTTGAATGAATCCTATTGTCTTCTAAAAGACAATCCCTTGATCTATTTAGCGTGTTGAATTCAACCTGAGCAGTGGGGACTGAATTTTTACTCGTCCAAAATAAAAATGCTCCGTTGGTCTTAATTCCAATTAGCATATTCCTTATGAACATATTAAATTGAACAACCCTTTTTTAAAAAGGTTCGCCTAGCTGTAAGATTGTGTGATATGCTTTAAACTTCAGAAACCCCAACGTTACACTTGATAACATCGCGATTTAATCTCGAGAAGTGGTGCCACTTGTAGGTTTCGTTTTTGAGAAACTATACTGTTCAGTGATCTTGCTCAAGAAGAACGAGCGCAGTGCGATTGTTTGTGAGAGCTGCAGCCTGAATGCTCTGAAGTGATCAGCTTAGCTGGTAAAATGAGTTATATTATGAAATGAACAGTTATTGCATCAGTCGTGATGGCTGTAGTGAAATACCATTTCTTTCATACTTAAGAAAAAAAATAATCCCAGTAAGTTTTGCAGAAAAGATTTATAGAAACATGCGCATTGTGAACTGAACTAATATTTTTATGAAAGCAATTGAAACTACTGGGAGTGCAAAACTTTTCAAATAAGTCGTAAAAACATAAGCGGTGAAATGTAAGCTGTTACGCTAATTTAATCGAAAATTAAGTTACTATATTTATATATGTAAAGTAAATTGTCCCTTTTTCCTACCTAATATCAAATTTTCTTCCCATCAGGGATCCTTGGAAGCTGTGGTAGACACCAGTTCGAGGATTTTGTACCGAATACTATGCATGCCATTAAATGTAACGTTTCTGAAATAAAGGTGTGATGTAATAATAAATATTGGCGTCTGTTCATCTGGATAAAATGTCACTTCTTGCACACTTAGCTCTTTACACAACTTCGTATCTGGCAGAAGTCAGTTTCTATACTTTTACAAAACGATAGCCAAAAGATTTCGCATTTTTCTGTAGGAGAAATCTTCACTAATACATCGTTTGGAATATTCTGTATGTTCTCGATTAAAAAAAAGTGACAATTCCTTCTTGATTCAACAAATAGACCATGATCGTAGGCATAGTAATTCATGATTCCTAATGCATATTTATTCAGATATGATTCCAGTCAGTTTCTTAAGTTGCTGAGCCAGGGGAGGAAAGACTTGATTTCAGATTTGAATGATTAAATTTTGAAGCAGCTTATATCCCCCCCCTTTCATGCACACCCGAAAATAAACTAGTAACAGCCATTTTGACTCGCGCGAAGAATTTTTTTCGTGATGTTCCTGTGAATATAAACATTGCTCAATGTATGGCTCTTAAATGCTGAAACTGAAAAATATTACTAAAGTGCAGCCATCTGTTCTTCATAGACTACTGCAAACCTCTAGAACAGTTAACAGACGTAATAAGCTTATAGCTAAGGGGCGGGGGGCTTTGTAGCTCATTCAGTGACAATGTTGTACATTAATTCGAATGACTAGTGTCAGATTCCAGTCTGTATTGCGAAAAATCTTTTCATAAAGGATTTTACCCATCTCGGAAGGTATTTCATCTTGCAAAATAGAACTGGACCAAAACGCGAAATAGAATCCACTGGTTTACTTAATTGCTTCTGCCATAATTACAAAACACGTCCTACTGTACGTCAACAAGGGGTTGGGTTAAGTTTTTACCCATTTAAGTTTTGAAATATTGAAAAAACCAACTCTTGCGAAACATGACTTCTTAAGCAGCCGCATGAAGAATACTCGAGCATCAAGATAAGTTCTTGAAGTTGCATCAAAACCTTGCACGAAAGCTGAAGGAGGAACGATTTTTTTGTCTCTTTTATACACATTTTAATATCCCGAATATTTCATTTCAGCTGCCACATTCAGAATTCGATTCGCAATTCGTTCCCAGCAGCCGCTATTCCCTTCATGATGCCTTCTGTCGAAAGGTAACGTAGAGCAGGATAATCTTCTGGAAATCTGCAGACGGGCAGTTGAATTTGTTATACTTATTAGATGGGGAAAATAAGATTAAGTGAATAACAAAACCCCTACAAGATCTTGTAATAAAATGACGAAAACAACTCGAATCCAAATCTTCCTTCTCTAGATAAGGCAATAAGTGGAGGGCTCTTAATTTGAGCTCGCAATCCTTACATTGGAAGTTTATTTTGCACTTGGTTAGACTATAATAAATTTAGTTTAATCCTTTATCCAAGCGTAAGCAAATAAAGTTTGCTCCTGAAAATCATTAGAATTTAGGTAAGGTGTACGCCTGTTGGCAACTCGCAGCAAAGGTGGACCAAGATCTCATCACTTGCCTCAGTATCTCCCACCTTACCTCAGTCCTGAAGATATTTTCAGGCGCAGACTTTGTTCGTTTACACTTGGATAAAGGATTAAACTAAATTTATTATAGTCTAACCAAGTGCAAAATACACTTCGATCATCTTTCACTAAATCCAGAGTAATTTAATAATAAGGTGTTACACCAGTTGGCAACTCCTATAAGTAAATATGACCTCTTCATTGCTTCTGCCTTAGTATCACCACTTCTGGATCTGCCTCCCACTGACGAGTCCTCGATAAAGATCGAAACCGGTGTGGGTAGTGGCCCTTCCCTTAATGCATAGCACTATACATCTCTGCAAGGAGATGTGCTTTGCATTATGGGAGATACTCGGACAAGGAGTGATGAGAGCTTGGTCCACCTTTACCACGAGTTGCCTCAGTCCTGAAGATACTTCAGGTGCAAACTTTGTTTGCTTACACTTGGATAAAGGATTAAACTAAATTTATTGCAATCCTTACATTCTTTTGAAGCTTCCCTCCTCCTTGGCCATGATAAAATCTTTTGGTTGGACGATTGTACAGACGAATAAATATTAAAAATAAAAATGCTTAGCCTACCCGCAGTACTAATGCACTACAGATTTTTAGTCTTGCATAATTGAGTCACGAAAGTACTGAAGATTGCGAAGTGTTCTCTCGATATCAATTCGCATATATTTCTAATATAGCGAGATTCTCTAATATGTAACAAGATCACTAAATTAACCGTTTATTCGTGTTTTTTTTATAATTTCGTTAATATATTGGCAAACGTAAAATGCATTGTGATCATATCTAGGTTACTTTGTCTCCTCTTTTAATTAGCGTGATTCTAAAACAACCAGAATTTGAACAGGGGCTTGGGTTATCCGTGTTTAAACAATGTCCTTGTCTATGATGTGTATTGTTCGGTTCATTAATAATTCGGCATCGAATCCAACTTATTTTCAGTACTAGTTTTCTTTGATCCTGTACTATCACTTATTGCATGACTCCCATGCGCCCAGTTTACAGTGTTAGTATTGCGGGTTTGAATCCCGCTGTGGATATTTTTGTTTGTTTACTGTCTTTAGGTAGGAGATGAATTTCATGACCCGGTGTGGTACCACCTTCTGGTTTATTGGAGAGGCCTCAAATGGCTTGGTCTCTAGAGCAGGGTTTTTTCTGGACTAGGTAAAAAAAGAAAATAAAAAAAAAACGTACAATGAATCTACTGTACTATGCGTGCCATGTTTTCTCTATCGTGTATGTACACGCCCTTACTCCTTTGGCGGCGGTGGGGGGGGGGGGGATCCTTAACCCGAGCAGGGTGAGTGGTCTATAAGTAAACCTCTCGTGTGTGGGAGCAACATAACATCCGGAGGCCACTGTACGATACTTCCACTTGCTGTACTATGCGTGCCATCTTTTTCTCTCTCCCCCTATCATACTTAATAAATCGGTGAATTAACACTTGAATAACAATCATTTGAGCCGCAGCCAGCCACGTGTTTATTTAAAACATGCCCGTCAAGGAGGATTGGACATTAATAAAATATCCCTCAATGGAAATTTTCAATCTGATCACTATATGCGCAGCATTGTTTTTTTTTTTTTGCAATGCAGTAAATGATTTGAAGAAACTAAACGGAATACCCTTATGTCAAGTGCAATTACAAAAGGACGGTCGCAAAAAAAATAAAATCTTAAGTAATGCAAGATTGATGTATTCTACTCAAAATAGGTAAAATAGCATATTTTTCTCAATGCATAAATTTTCGTATCGGTAGGTTAAAGGCAAGTCTGAGACACAATTTCTGTACTTTCCCTTGTAAGGGAAGTAAAATAAAATATCCAATACATTATTTTGAAATTCTATATTTTAATAGATATCATTTGTGAAAAATTTTCCATGTTACTCGTAGTATTCATCACGAACCAAAAATTGACAACACTTATAAAACCTACAAAATCTGACACATACAAAGAAATAATAGAACACCACAATATAGTATACAAACTTCCTAGCCAATAAGACTGACGTCACCTACACAGGTTCCACGATCCGATCTTTATGGGCAAGACTACAGGAATACTTCCGTGATTGCAACAAACTAATTCCAGAACATCTCAGCAATAAGAAACGTAATAACCAAAAGAGAAATAAAATGCAGGAAAAATAGAAATAGTAGTCCACTCTTGAACAGAAGCATTCCCCACAAATCAACAAAGCCGCAATAGTAGACATACAGGAAAACGAAACAATGCTTAGAATATCGGAAACGATAGCCATAAAATTTGACAAACTCAATGAACGTTCACTGCCCCTATTTAATATCAGACTTGGAAGCTCCAAAACATAAAAATTAGGTCACGACTCCGACCAATAGAAAACAACGCAGATACACCCAAGACAAAAACACCAAGCCGACATGACATAACCTCCACCTTTCCCACGAGCTCTGAATTTCCGAACACATAGTAGGAACGGCTCACATCCCGTTACTCCCACCTCTAACCTTGATTCACCATCTTCTCCTCCCCCCCAAAAAAATTTCCATCTTTCATCTTCTTCCCAAAGAATTCACCGCCCACCCTTAAAACACGAGTTTTAAAATTGCCATACCTTGTCTTACCAGCATTTCTCCCACATCTCTCTTCACATTTCCAAATCTCCCCCCCCCCCCTCTGTCATACTTCAACAATATCGCCATACGTCGGATGCCGCTTATTAAGATGACAACCAGTAACATAATACAAATGTATATCCAAAATTATTCCTTATATTCTTCATGTATCTATATCTTTAAAACATCAGTGCCTTAAAAATTGAGTAAAAAGCCAATGACCTTATAAAAGGATACTCTTAAAGAAAAAATTGGCAAAATAGCCATAAAAATTTAATAAACTACATTTTAATGTTTTGTTTGCAATAATCTCTTTCATGGTGCTCATATTCTGATACTTTTACTCTGGGCTAATTTCCAGTAAACACGAATTTTAACAACGCAATATATCACAAAATATACTCTAAGACAAATGCAATAATTAAAAAGGACACACCCACAACAGAACCCATAGAGATCCAAAAAGGAGTAATGCAAGGATGCCCATTATCCCCATGCCTATTCAACACATTTATCTAGAATAAGCTGTAAAGAAGGCAATAGACAATGAGGCTGAAATCAATGTCAATGGTTTAAACATAACATCAAATATGCGGATGATCTCGTCCTTCTTGCAAGAACCAGAAATGAACTACAAAAGTTGATAAACAAGCTAAACGAAATCTGTAAAACATGACAATAAATATACAAAAGTGATGAAAATAGGGAGGAACGGAACAATCTCAGCCACCCTAAATGGAGAACAAGTAGAGAACTTCATATATCTTGGATCAAAACTAACAGAAACAATAGATGAACTCAAAACAATCAAACAGAATAGCGATAGAATGGACCACCATGGGAAAATTACAGAAAATCTGGAAAACAAACAAGTTATCTAAGCAAGCCAAAATCAAATTATATGAAGCAATAATTATACCAATAGTCATCTATGGAGCAGAAGCGTGGACAGTTAAAAAAAAAAAAAAAAAAAAAAAAAAAAAAAAACTGCTGGCATTTGAAATGAAATGCTTAAGAAAAATAAATTGAACAAGTTGGATAGAAAAGAAAAACATCAGTCAGGCAAGAATTATTGTATAAAAAGACAATAAATAGAAAACAACTGAGATGGTTTGGACACACTGTATGCATGGACGCAGACAGACTTCCTAACGTCCTAATCAATACCTTTCAACTGTAAAAGGAAGACCAGGAATTACCTGGCTGAAATTAATAAAGAATATCTCTGGATGCAGAACATATGAGGAACTTTTTCGAGCACCAAGGAATAGAGAAGACTGGAAGATCCTGCTCAAGAGAATACTCAACCCATCTTAGACGGAAGAGAAAAAGAATATATCGCAAGGTATTTACTGCAATCTAGCTTGTATAAGACATAGTTGCCAATTTGAAGTGTCAACTTCTTTGAAGTTAAGAAGAAAATTCAAACTTTGTGGCCAATTATCCTAATTTTCCTACTTCATTTAGTTCATCCATGCTTTCGTAAATAGTAAAAATGCCTTCTTGTAAGTTTTTATATTTTCTGGAACTTTAAACTTCGTCCAGTATATCCTGAAACGGTTCAAAACCTTCTAAATCTACCGAAGCAAAGTTGCAACGTGTATCTCTCGGAGCAGTTTTGCTTTTTCAGTAAGGGCAACTTTATATAAAAAAAATAGCTAACGCCTTTATATATTCGTATAGGAAATAGGCGAGGCCGTTTTAGTCCTAACGTTTGGAGCCTGAGTGGGCAGTTAAATCTTCACTGCAGCCAATCAGATAGCTGGCCTAAGGCTATCACTAATTAATCGCAACTTTGTGTGGTTATTAATGTTTTAAATAACTGTCACTTACGACGTAATTTGCATTTATGGAATATCTTTTACTGAAACAATTCTACACAACGCTTGCATCGACAAAATTAGGCTACAGCGAATTTTTGTACACTTCCACGTACATCACGTTTTGAAAGCCTCCAAACCTACCTTTATCATTTTTCAGTTGGTCGGCACAGATTTTGAAACTTCATGACCTTATTTTTCTTAGCTTAGTAACCAATTTAGTCACTCGCACAGTAAAGAATTTCAAAGAATGAATTAAACTGGGTTAAAAATTTCCTACTTGGCATAACGTTCTTGACAAAACTAATGTGTTAGACTATTTTCTTTTTAGCAATTTCAAAAATTAAACCATAGAATCGCAACACAATTCATAATGGTTCTAGTTAAGGTTCTAGTTAATCGTCTAATGAATCAATTAAGCAATGAGTAATTTTGTATAGCAAATGTTATGCAGTACACAATCCAATTATCAGTACTCTAACATATAAATATTCCAGTACGTACAAGTTCATACAATAATTAAATTCATTGTACGCGTATTTGACTTCCCATAGTCAAATAAACATTTGCTAGATTAAAACACGTATCCAAAAGCGGCAATAACTGTGATAAAATTGGGTAGCAATTTTATATTCCCATGATTATGTCCTGATATAAATCCATCTAATATTTGAGATAAGATCTTTACAATCAATGTCTCGAGAACCCGCACCCATCTCAATCATCAGAAAACACACTTCAGTACTGGAAGTGCTGTAGGTTACCAGGAAGAAGGCCTAACACTTGTCATAGTTTTTTCCGGGTTTTGGTTCTCTTTAAAAAAAAAAAAAAAAAAAAAAAAAAAAAAAAAAACGGAATAGACGAAAGATGTTGCATAAAATTCAAACACTGACTGAATCATCCGATATATATATATAAAGTGATCAACATAGTTTTTGTAAAAATACACTTCGGGATAGGTGTTCCTCCAGTCTTTCGTTAATTTCGCATGGAGTTCTCTAATTCAATAGAAAATCAAGTGAAGTGAAAACAATTAAAACTAAATTATACGAATTATCACACTTACTTTCGCCACTTAATTTAAATATCCATTGTTTATCATACCAGAATTCTACGGTTACGTTTTAGGCTAAAAGCACAAATCATAAGTGTAGTCAGTTCGTCTAGGACATCTCTCGTAAATGATCAGAGCGCATACTCCATCTTTCCACTCATATTTACGCCATGCAGCAGCGAAACAGGCCGCATACTTTCAATCCAAGAAAGTACCGCCTTTGTATGAATGCTGTGGGAAGGCGATCCTCTTCGATCGCGTTATAGAAACGAAACCAACACAGATTACTTACAAATGCACCCAGCTTCATTATAAATGGTAACATATTCGCTTTTTAAAACAAGCGAAGCTCTTTACAGCGGTGGAAATAAAAAGGGAAGAGATTCCTTAGTCAGATGCTTTACCCACACTAATAACTAAAGTATGTTCAACGCATTGAACATATAAGATAATTAAACTCGCAGTTACTTACCGAATATCATCAGTATTTGTACGGGCACGATAAAAGAAATAACTGCGAAATAATTTTCATCTTATCTTTCATTGCATAGCTGAATTACCAATCAAGTGGTCTTTCGCCAAATCAATCGAACTACGGCTGATTCATCTGTATCTTGTGACTGTCTGCTACCTTTTATTTATTCATTACATATCCGGTAGGCCTTAATTCAAAGTGTGCTTCACGCGCTTATCTGTGCTAGAAGATTGTTGAAAAGTAAAGTGAAAACTTTAGTTTTTCTCTAAAACAGTGCGCGTGCATTAAACCAATTACTGTAAAACTTGAATGTTCGTCACTCAAGTGTGTGCTCAAATGCCTAAATAAAATATCATCCCCCCAACACACACCAAGAGAAGTTTTTCTGGTGCAATTCAACACCATCAACGAATACCTGAGAGGACAATATGAAGCTTACACCTTGCTGATAAACACTTCAGAATATTTTAGATTTTTAATAGAAAACTTGAAACATTTTGAATGAATTAACGTTTCATTCGAAGCCGCAAGTATTGACTGTCTTAATTTGTTGCAGTAGACGGACGAACATTTCCAGACTGAAAACACGTTAAAGTAAGTTTGGACCTTACTGGCCGTTGCAGCCTCCTTCCCTGGAGGGAGCTCATTTCCGTGGTGTGTGCGCGGAGGCAATTAAGAAGTAAATACTTATACATTCCCTTCTCAGGGGAGTTTGGAAGAGATACCAAAGGTATCGTTTTCTGTTTTTCAGCGGTAATTGCCACGGGAGAGTTTCACGGATCACTTGCAGGGCTCTGCCGTTAGTTTTTACCGAATCTACCGTCGCTACACCTCAGTGAGCTGATGGGAGACATTCGCTCTTTTCTTTTACTGGCGGAGGCAGTTCTCGCTCGTCATTTGGAGCTGAAAATACTTCGTTGCTAATAGGTGCAGGCCGTGTAAATAATGGAATCTCCGATTTCAACCTTCTCTCTTCCGAGCGCTCGATATTAAAATGAAAATTCTTTTTTTTTCCTCCCCTTCCCTCGTGTCTTCTGCACCCAGGGCTTCGTCATTTAACTGTTTCTCCGATAAAGCAAAAAAAAAAAAAAAGCTGTCTCGAATACATTTGGATCGATGGCATTTTGGTTCGCCTATTGGGTTCAAGGAGTCCCAGGATGCTGATAGGAAAAATAATTTCCATCTCACTTAGTTCGGGAGTGAGATGAACGCTATAATAAAGACAGCAAAATAAACTTCGGCGCTTGACGATGGCCCTGCGCGAGTCTAATGAATAAAATTAGCTTTACGCTTCCTTGGGAAGGATCCGTTGTTTAAGGATGATACATTTATTATGGAAGGCGTTCTTCTTGAAGAGATGCGAGTCTATTCGGGTAGAAAATAGATCCAGACAGTGTCATTATCGTGGCCGAGGTAGTCGGCAACTCCGAGAACGGCCACGTACGAAAGGCATCAGCGTTTAGTCGTATATTAGCAGTGATTTTTATCATTTCAGCCATCTGATTGTATTGTTGAGATTAATCTAAAGCGTGGAACCGAAAGGCGCGCGATCCTGTCGTACGTTACATCCCTGCTATCAGAGATCAGATTAATCACGAGAACAGATGGAGAGGATCAGATATTAGGAAGTAATCGGCTACACTCAGTCGCTTCAACGTGGTTATTTACATCCGTCATTATATATAGCTCGAAGATTCTTTAACTGTTCAAATTATGAAATTAACTTCCTTAAAGCGCCGATTGTAGTTTGATCTACGGTAAGAATTTCTTTCAAATAATTGTAAGGATAATTCGTTATTTTCTTTTTATGTTCCTTACCACAAAGGTATTTTTAAAAAACTTTTCCCATCTTGAAATTTTGAGGTGAAAATATCACCGTAATTCCAATATAATTACCATACCTCGTTTTAAATCAAAAATAGGATTCTATCCACAGTGCGGCAATTTGTCACTTACTAGAGAGGTTAGTGTTATTAACCGTAAAATATCTTGTTTGTAGTACATAAATATAATAAACAACCCGGAAAATAGCAGATTTAGGATTAATCTAAAATCTACAGAGAAACTGTTTCATAATTAAATCTACTCTATCCAGATTATAGCTCATACAAGAAGCTTCCACAGTCAGTTAAAACAATAAACATACATTTGGTTCGAACACACAGTTGACCACTGCTTGACACTCACTTGAGTCTTGACGCATCTAACCGAGATGCTCCTTGTGGCAGTAGTGGTGGCGTAATCATAAATCCCTACTATTGTAGTGCTGGTTACGCATTTGAAAGATTTTTTCAAAGACTCGCTGTTTTCGCTAACGTAACCATCTGCTAGTAAAGAATTCTAGAACATTGTTGAATTATTTAATGCAGCCCAAACGATATTCCAGTAATACCTTTACAACCTTTTAATGGCAGGATTAGGAGTATAAAAGTAAACCTTAGGTGCCAAGAGTTTCCCTTGAAAAATGATCATCAGGTTATCTCTCCAAATTAGAAGTTCCTTCAAAATCTGGGCATTGTATAACATCCTATTTCCAATGATAAATTCCCTTTTTAAAATTACAAGGGAGAAGTGTGAAAATTAGGACAAGTGTTTAAAGTGGTGCACAAAAAAAGACTTCATGCACTTGAATCACATAATTTCCCAATCGTTTTGTCGTCGCACCATCGACTCAAACGATTAAAATTCACCTTCTCGTGTTTTGAGTTGAATTGTGCATTCACTAGCATTCTCTGCCCTTTACAATTAAGAATATTCTCCAAAATGTGTTTGGTGTTCTGTTACTGATATTACAACTAGTGTGGTTGTTAGTGTGGTGATATCTGGTTCTGAAGTAGTCCTCACATCCCCTCCTGATTTATTACGTACCCAACTATTCCAGTTCTTACTTGCAGTTCCTAAAGTAGACTTCCAACTCGCTATTCCTCCTGAGTTAAGTCTCGTAACTAAGCAACCTTAATCACAGATCTAGGTTCCTTATTCTTGCAGCATCAGACATCATGAAAAATTTGTTTTTTGAGGGAGTGGTTCTAAATTTTATTAGACTAATAAGGACTCAGTTAAGGTAATGCCTGTGAAGTAACATGCTAAACAATAAACGATAGCTATTCAGTTAAATCTGTTTAAAAAATTCACTATTTCAAACCATTTTCCAATAGCGTTGGATTATAATATATGTACACCTGGTGAATAAATTGCAGTTTGTAACTGAACCTATCAGAAATCCACCCATTTGGAAGCATTCAGAATTACCAAGTATGAAATTGAAATTCGGCCTACTGTACTCTTAAGGGCGACCAGCAGCATTTCAATTAAATAATTAAAATCTCCTTAAAATTCATAAATTGAGTAGTTTGCTCAAACAGGAATCCACAAATTGTGTTCGTCATTGAGCTGAGTGGCCGCATTTGTTCACCCCCGTAGAAAGACTAGTGTTGACACACGTCCAAGATAAACACTGGCCTGGACTTAATTCTAATCAAACCCAGTTTCGTGCTTGTTAAAGCGTTATCACTTTCTTTGTGGCAAAATTCCAATGTTAGTCTCTACTTCAACAATACGGAATATTCAAGTAGTACAAATATTAGTAAAATGGATGCTAGAAGCATAAATTTAAAATTTTTCAGAATTGGAAAGTCACCTGTCCTGGATGTACTGGCATCTATTAGGTTGATTTGTTAGATATTTGTTACTTTGCGATTAAATAGGCCATCTTCAACACGTCATGTGAAATATTAAATGAGCCCAAGGTCACTGGTTCTTTATAATAACTGCATTAGAACACGTGAGGCATCATTGTATGAACAGTAAACTCGAAGAAATATGAAGCAAATAGTGAATTTAAATTGAATTCATACACTCCTTACATGAAGAGTAAAAAAGCAGTTTAACTTCAATGAACTTAAGTTCTAGAGGCGATCTCATTAGTGCGTGTTTAATATTAGACTTGCACGGCCTATCTTCGTTTGGTAATTTTCACGGTATGCTTCGTTAAACGTCGTTCCAGACAAATTACCGTCTCCCGCCATTACAGAATCAGTTACAAAGTTTGTACGTTTCTTCTTCTTTTGGTGTTATCAGCCGACCGATGCCACATAAGGGGATTTCTCCCTTCTGCGAGAAAGGTTTCAATTGAATTACAAATTCAATTTTCGACGATACCAACGGAAAAGAGTTTAGACCGACTGTTATGGAAGAGTGTTCGCAGCAGAGTGGAAAGTGGCCATCAGTCGATAACAGGCCGCACTTAGCTAACACATTTATGACAACGGGACGATTCCATCCCTTGTGATTGCATCGTAACGTCACTACAGCTTTTCCTAAGTTTTTCCTAACATGGCAAGTTTTCAACAACTGTGAATGCGTATCCGTCACTAGTGTTAAAAGTTCAAGAAAGGAATGTATTTCAGGGCAGACAGAGCAATGGAAAAAGCATGACTTGCAGAAACCTTTTTTACTCACGAACGAACGGATTTTTTATTTTATTTTTATTTTAAGAAATGAAATCGCTTAACATTTGGAACTTTCATCTAGTTGAGCAATTGGAAAATTCATTTCTTGGAAGAACAACAGCAATGATCTAAACTAGATTTTGGAAGAGCAACAAATAGAATAAACAACTGTCGAAGTGTCTGCCTTTTTTAGTTGACAGATTTCGTTAGAAACGAGTGACTTAGAAGAACAGTGCGAGAGATTTAAAACGACACTTGGTCCTGGCATGACTACTCGAAAGGATTTTCGGATTACCTTTCAAGTTCTATTTCTTCAGTAGCGCTTTGTCTCTGCGTCGCTCAGTGTACTTCATTGACTCCAATGCTGTCCCCTGACATTCATGGACTCGCCGTTCACTATATAAAATTACGCTGTTGAGACAGCGAGGCGTTTTCCGTAGGCTGTCGCGCTCCTTTCAACGGCGAAACTTCTTATCTATCTTCTTTGGCGAGCACCTATCAAAGTTTTTCTTGCACTATCGAATATCCACTCGTGGAAACTTCTCCCGAGGACCGAAGGGTATCCTCAGCAGGCGAAATCGGCACGCGCCTTACGGAACTAACGAAACTAATAGTACCGCTGTTGCGATGGGAGAAGGAAGTTCGCCTATTACCGGAATGAAACTCGGCCATTGCTCTTCGTACAGCAACCAAGAAGTCCTCTAAAGTCTCATAGTAAAGCAGTATCGTAATTTGGCTTACAATGAGAGTATTCTCCAGGGGTTCTGTTCTTTAATTAGCAACGCGTTTGGTGGCGTACGTGTACTGTTTCAGTTTCGATGCCAGTATTGAAACAGTAACTTGGCAAACGACACTTCTTTCATCTTGGCAAGCACTTTAAATTAATTATTGGCCATTGCCGAACAAAGTATGAAGAACTATCCGTTTATTTAAATAGCGATCGACTTATTGGTGCACCCATTTTTTATCAGCTCGGTCTGTAATATCGACATCCTATCATCGGTTAATATTCAATTAATAATGAAATTATATTTATGGATTTTAAGGGTGAAATAATTTTCAAAACAGAATCACGTACTGCAAATTAAAGTGATAATTTTAACTGCTATTTTTGAAAGGAATGCCATTTTGTTAGTGTATTTTAAATTATTTACGATTATTTCACAATGTTGGACATAAGTCTAGGCAGACTACAAAAAAAGTCTTCAGAATTAGGCTACTCGTAAATTTGAACAGACAGGTAGAAATGAGACAAAACCACATTCAGGAGCATAAGGGGATCCTCTACTCCCGTGTGAATTTTTGAATTCTAACGTAATTGAAGGCCCGTCTAAGTTGTTGTAGGCAGGGAGTTAGTTTAAAGGTTACTAAATGTTTTTAATATTTTTGCTTCTCTCATACGATTATTCCAATTTGACATCAAATTGAAATATCCAGTTAATAAAGAAACACTCGCAACCCTTTTGAATTTGTTAAAATAATGCATGGGGAAATTATTTCGGCTGTCATGTGTGCTTCCTGAAGACCAGGTTTTCATGAAATCGGCGCCATTAAAAATCCTCAAGAAGGAAATCCTCACGCGCTTTTTTTCTCTCGATGAAATAGAGAAACTACAGTAATTGTTGGTTATGAGGAAAAATAAGACGTAGCTTTAGAGTTGAAAGAATTATTTTAATCAAGCTTAGTTTTCTGAAAGTACTGCGTTGTGTGTGGGATAGAATAACTCAATAAATTGCAGTCTTAAAAAATCTCAACTTATCTGGCGTGAATAAATTCACCATTTGGAAATTTATCTTTATTCATTCTTTGCCCACAATAGACACGCACTATTTTTGAAGAAGGCTAAAACTGTTTTCGATGTAGTCTTCAAAAGAAGCTAGTCACGCGAAGAAACATCCTGGAAAAGTTTTTAGGAAAGTCATTCATTGAATTGATTCGCCATCATTCTCAGCATTCCTATCCAGCTGTGACCTGTTTCGAATTAGTGAACAGTATTCCCACTCCCTAACCTTCAGGTCATAGATCTGAATATGTTAGAATGGTAGATGATTTTCATTACTGGCTACGAGGTCATCTCTTCTACAGCAGGGTTTCAGAATTAGCTGAGCCCAATATTTGGTGCTCAGGTACGATAGCTTTACAACCTTTCAATACTCAGCTTCGTTTCATTTTCTGAGGATGAAGGATCACAACACGATTTTTACAGTTGGTAATTCGGCTCTGATTTACTTTGCTCGGTCGGTTTTGCACGCTACGAATTCGATGAGCAAATTAAATTTTCGCTTAACTTATTCTGCTCGTATTTTTGATTTAGTGTGCTCGCGCTAAAACTTATCAAAAGGATGCGAATGAAGGAGGAAGATGTTTTTAGTTACGAGCGTAAGAGAGATTTCGCGAAACCTTGTAAGCGAGAGGAAGTACAGCGGTTGGCAGACTTACTTTATGCTCTGCATGTGACTGACAGATACCGTAATTCGATAGAACCTCTCCGTTCAAACTAAGATTTTGTTGGGATGCCGAAGAGATGAAACGCTTTACTGTCTGTCGAAATGAATCTTAAAGTTTCCTCCTAAAGCCCCACTCGCTGCTTAAATCTCCCAGAAAAAAAAGAAATCGCTATCATTCGAGCAAGGAGGGAAGTATTTCTGCATGATCAGAAGAGTTCAGAAATCTGAGTTTGTCGTTTCCGCTGTAAGTTAATTGCATTTCCGGATTGGAAATGTTCTCAATCTTGACATTTGTGGCGACAAAATCCAATTACGGAATCACGACCACCGTTTATCTCTATCTCGAGACACTCGAAGGACTGACAAGTTGAGAGCGTATGGTAAAGTCTGTGCTTAGAAAGAGAGGGGAGAGAAAACTTAAGAGGGGGATGGAAGAGACTGGCGAGACCGGCAGCGAAGGTTATCGAAGAGCCACTAAGTCGGGAATGGGTTTTCGCAATAAAATTTACGAGGTAATGGCGGCCGCCTTGACGTCACCTGGCTTTACCCTCTCGAGATCAGCTAAGGTCAGTTTTTATAGCGAACACTGGAAAGCCACTTCGAGAGGAAGGAAAGAAGCCTACATGAAGACTTTCGTGCTGTCAGTGACGTAAATAAAAGCATCCCCTTTTTGTTGCACTTTCGCAGATATCTCGTGTGTTTAGAATTTGGACAATACGCATGCCGCCCTTGTTCTACTACAGTGAGTACTTTGTTAAGAAACTGACATGGTTTTAACAAGTAAACTTTGATTCAACTCGGAGTGAAAAGCATTTTCATTTGCACGGTTTAGATATTTCTTTGATCTTATTATTGAAGAGCTGATCAGAGAATGCGATCTATCAGCAGAGCTTTGGCAATTTTTACCACCAAGAAAAATGGAACCTATTACAAGTAGATGGTAAATCTCTTCACTTATTCTAGTGTTGTGAAATGCATGTAAAATTGCACGATAATTTAGATGTCTGTTTATTGCAAACTTCATTTTCTTATATCCTTTTCAAAAAGAAGTCATGATAAAGTTAACAATAGGAAGCATAACCGTGAACCAAAGTTTAATTCAAGCCTAAAATAATTTATTTTAATATCTATGTATGCTATAAATTACACTTTATGTAACATAACGTTCTATTAATAAATACTACTATTTTAATTGAACCTTCATCCCACTGCGCCATATCAGTTGGCTTATAGAAACCGTTAAATAATCCACGAGATCTTGATCTGGAAAGGTAGCGTTGAAGTTGTTCAGGGCTAAAGTTCATCCTGGCAATTCTATCCGCTATCTTCATTTTGTATACTTTTTTTCCCCTTATTCATTATTCAAGTTGATTTTAAACAAACATAAGCGGATTCTAAGCAGTAGTGAATGTGAAATGAAATATTTCATGCAGTGAGTTCACATGATATTTGTTTTCTTAAATTTCATTAATCTTATGTCTGAGTGACTTATTTTAGACTAAAAACATCAGATAAGCAAACAGGGCTTAAATCTGATATGGGTCTGAAAATCCATGATTAAATTTCGGACAAGTAACTCAACCTTGACTATTTAGGTTTTCTTATCAATGAACAATTGATTTTGTAATGTTCATATGATAATGTGATGAACATTATTATAATGATTAGTTCGTATATCATGACACGTTTGCAATTTTTTCCCGCCCATGAACGGTTATAAACCTATTAAACAAATGATGAATACTTCCAACCTAAAAACAATTAAAAAGCGCCCATGACTCGAAACCCATAGCATGTTGGTTGGAGAACAAGTCTTCATCCCATTAGTTTTAATGTCCACGATATTAAAAATGTGAAACGCTTTTCATTTTGATAAAGCATTCCATCATTTTAGTATCTTCTTTCAGTTGTAATATTTCTTTACCCGCGCACACTGTGAGATTGTTTGGGTAATTTTGAGTGAGCTTCACCAGTTTTCAGGATATGGCCTACAGCCCTTTTTATTTTATCCGCTTGAGTGCCCACCAGAAGATGGAAGAGGAATAGTCTTCAATTTACTTCCATGCAATAAAACGATGCATCTTAATGCACCAAACGCCTTTATGGCATGAAATAACTTCGCAGCATAACTTATTGATCGCAGCACTTCTGGTTACACTGTGAATGACGTGCGGACACTATCTCGAGACAATGGAAGGCACGTGTTTTCATACAGCACTTTTTCCTTTCATATAATGCCTTTTGGATTCATGTTGGTATTGACTTAACTGTCTTTCATTTATTGCCGATTAAATAACACGAAAAAAAAAATTTAAAGCATAATTTAGACCATACTCTTGGAATGTTCTTTTTAATTTAGGAATTGCAACGTATCTGTGGTTGAAAGTAGGATTTAACTTGAGAAGTACAGAATATCTAAGTATCCACAAAGACGAATACGAACTTGGTAGCATAAATAATCGCGATGCAAAATATTTAGAATTCACAACCCAAATTCAAACGTCACTGCATGGCGCTACAACCTCAACATGCGCATTAAAGGTGTAAAATAAACAATCCACGGTCACCGTGTTAATTAACTTTATTATTATTGTTCCGGGCAACTCCAAAGAGTCGACAGACTCATCGAAGGAGGCCCTAATATCATGTCAAGAACAACTATTCGACATTCACACAGTATCTACCATACCTTGCCTTGAACTCATTCACGGTCTTAGCACCCACAACAGACTATGGAAGCTTATTCCACTCATTCACTACTCTCCAAATAAAAAAAAAACTTGGCTCTGACACCCTTGTCAACCACGCTCTTGCCCAGCTTCCATTCATGGCCCTTAGTCCTCCCACCACCAGTCATATTTTCAAAAATATCTTCTGGATCAATCTTATAGAAACCCTTCAGTAATTTGAATGTCTCAATCATATCACCCCTCCTTCGCCTATCGACCAATTTCTGCGACCCACAAATCTTCATTCTATTCTCATAAGGCTCATTCCACAGACCAGCTATCATCTTGTTCATTCGTCTCTGGATCCTCTCCACTTCCTCCCCATCACGAAGAAACCCTGGTGCCCATAACTGGGCACAGTAGTCCAGATGGGGTCTTATCAAGGCTCGATACAGAGGAACAACAATTTGTTTGTCTCTGCATGTTAAAGTATTTTTCAGAAGACAAATGATTTGGTGACCTGTTTTAGTCACTTTTGAAATGTGCCCCCTAAACTTCAATTCCCTATCCACCAACACTCCCAAATCCCTGGCCTCATCAATCTCCTGGAGTACGGTTCCACCAATGCGATATACTGCTGCTATTCTTTTCATCCCAAAGTGCATAACCTTACACTTTGGCACATTAAATTGACATCCAGTTTTCCTAGCCCAGTCCTCCAAACTATCCAAATCATCCTGTAAAATTTTGACATCCTGTGCACTCATAATTGCTCTATCCAACTTTGCATCATCAGCAAACAAGTGAACAGTTCCTCTCAAATCCTTTCCTATATCATTGATGAACAAATTGAAAAGCAGTGGTCCAAGAACAGAGCCCTGTGGCACTCCACTAGTCACAAGCTGTCTTTTAGACTCCACTCCTGAATAAACCACTCTCTGGTATCTCTCCCTCAACCACCCTCCTATCCATCTCACCAACCCTATATCTATCCCTATCTGCTCCAGTTTACTGATTAGAGTTCTATGTGGTATCCTATCAAAAGCCTTGGCAAGGTCCAGCAGTATCACTGTAAATCCATTACCCCCATCCAGTTCAGCCGTCACTGTGTTAAAAAACGTGAGCAAGTTACTGAGGCATGATCTACCCTTCACAAAACCATGTTGTCCCCCATACAATATCCCATTTTCATCTATCCAATCCTGTATTCTTTTCTTTGAAAGTAGGATTTAACTTCAGAAGTACAGAATATCTAAGTATCCACAAAGATATTTCTCTAAGACCTTGACAATGATTCCTGATATGCTAATCGGTCAGTAATTTACAACAGCAGTCTTGGAACCACCTTAATGCAGTGGAACTATTTTCCCCTCTTTCCATCCCTTCTGGACTAATCCAGACCCGAGACTCAAATTAAACAAAATGGTCAAGGGTACTGACAATTCTTTAGCTGCTTCTCGTACAACACGAGTTGGTATACCATCCAATCCCACAGATGTATTGACATTGAGGTTATGCAATAGACTACTCACTTCCACTTCATTCACCACAATTCCCGTATAATCTACTGATACATTCGTTTCTGCAATGTCACCACCTGGATGATATATTCTTGCAAAGTGCTCACTCAGTAACTCAACTATATCAACTGATTCAGTTACCTCCCTACCATCGGCATTCTTTACAATCATTCTGCCATGTACATTTTTCCTTTTACTTGCTACATATCTAAAAAACTGTTTAGGATTCTCTTTAGCCTGCATGGTCAATGTTCTTTCGTAATCTTTTTTTGCTTTTCTTACCACACTCGTTACCCTTCTGGCCTGCGCTTTATACCGTTCATGTGCCTGCCGGTCACCTTTCTCCTTAAATTCCCTCCATAGTTGTTTCTTTTTTTGCAGCGCAAGCTTAATGGTGTTATTCATCCATTTAACCCCTACTTGATTTATTATTCGGACTCTAGGTATACAGTCAGCCATTGCTTCATGCAAACACTTCTTAACTACCTCCCATGCACTATCGACTTCTAGTCCTTGCAGTTGTACATGCCATGGGACTGAACCAATCAAACTTTTAAGCTTGTCATACTTTCCAGCCCGATAATTCCTCATGTACCCTGTCTTAATTGAAAATTCTACACCTTTAGCCTCCCAAGTCAAGACCCTATGATCACTCTCACCGATTGGTGGCAATGTGGTCATATTTGTTACAGCCAAATCCTCAGATGTAATTACTAGGTCAAGCACTCTCTGACCCCTAGTATTTTCCATTACATGCTGTCGCAGATAGTTATCCCTTAATAACCGCATAAAATCCAATTCCTTCCTCCCGTGTGTGTCCTCTCCTCACTCCAATCAATGCGACCATAGTTGAAATCTCCCATAATAATCACCCTCCTTCCACTCATTTCTTCTATTTACTTGTGCATACTGTCACCACCATCTTTTCCATCACCTGGTCTATAGCAGCACCCAATTATATGTTTAGTTCTGCTAGCCACAATCTCACACCAAATGGCCTCAAATATGCTCTTTTCTCTATCTTGCAATTCAACTTCTATTCTCCTTGGCTACAGCTCATCAGCTATCATCAACAATGCTCCTCCCCCCATTTTATTCTCCCTGTCATTCCTGAACACACTATACCCATCACATTCAATCCCACTAGCTATATCATATACAGTCAGCCATGTTTCACTAATACCAATAACCTGTAGTCTGGAAGTGCCAACCATGGCCAAAAACTCTTCCTTCTTGTTCCTAATACTCCTAGCATTAGTGTACATGAATTTAAGACCCCCCCATTAGCCCCAACCCTACCTTGATGCCTTATATTAACTATCCCACTCTGATTTGTTGTCCTTATTTGCTCGGGCATATTATATTCATTCTTACATTCAACTGCCTCCCTGAGGACTGTATATCTAGTTTCCCCGAATTTGCACATCCATCACATTCAGCAACACTTTCTCATGTCTTCTTACACCGTAACCATTCAAATGCACGCCATCCATCTTATATAGATCTTTTCGCCCATCGAACTCACTCCACACGTCAACAAATTCCACACCACTCGTCATACATAACCCATGCATAAAGTCATTCGCAATTATGGCCCTCCTTTTAAACATTTCACTGTCATACCGTGGCTAAAGACTAATCATTCTAACTCTCTCACTCTTTTCTCTTGCTACCTCAAACAATTCATTCAGGTCTTCTATCATTTCCATTTTGTCACCTTTCAAATCATTCGTACCTGCCACAACAATCATTTCTTTCACCCTTTCCTTTTGCTCTCTAATCGACTTAGTTACATCCTTTATGGTCGCACCAGGTTGGGACGATTTTGTCAAATCCTCTACTATCACATCTCGTACTAACGAGTCTCCATACAGCACTCTATCCTTCATTTTGTTCATGTTCACACTCATACGTCTATTTTTCCTGTCATACTTTTTATTATTGGCTGGTTCATTCAGTCGACTTGCTCATACGCTCTAGCTGCTGTTTTGCCCTTTGTATCGCACCATTCAACAACGCGATCTCACTCATTGCGTCTATCTCATCTTTTTTTATTCTCAGTAAAACCATTAATACTATCATTCACACTTTCTACATTCACACTCTCACAATTCTCTGGTACAACCTCGCCGTTTTTTGTCATATCCCTATTTTCTTCATTCTGAAGTTTGACAAAAATATCGCACTCACGATCCGAAATACTCTTCGATTCCTCATTCTCCCTACATTTTCTACACACATTCATTCCTTTATTATCATCTAACCACACTCCGACCGCACTCCGCAAAGCGAACATTTCGCAGCTAGTACACTGAATCATCTTTTATACTACCGTTCTTTGATAAAGATGGCGAACTATCATTACTGGCAGCCATTTTCCTTCGTACTGAAGCCATACTTACTTGCAACGTATTTTATCAAATTATAAATTATAACACACCAAAAAGATGCACTAAGAGACGCAAGGCAAACAAAACTACGCAATATTAAATAAATTTATCAACGATAACTGAAAATAATACTTATCTTATCCGGAGCTTTCACGAACACTACACACTTCGAATCCCTCTAGCGGCGACAGCCCCAATAAAATATGTTATAAAGACACACAAAATACTCTAAAAACACGAACATCGTTCTAATATACTATAAAACCAATTTTCTAAGGAAAAACACACAAAAAAAAAACACCAAAAATCACCAATTTTACACGAGTGCTAAATTACACCGACCACTCACCATATAATCTCGAACCATTTGCGAATTATGCGAATCAACACACACAAAATTTTAAACTAACGTATTAGTGCCAATAAAAACTTGAAATTTGCTCTAGAGATCGAACACAGAATTTTTTTTCATGGGAGCAGTGGACTCTCACTGGACGATGAAATTTATCTGCCGCCTGAAAGATAACCACTAACATCCCTACCCCAACAGCGGAATTCCGATCCACAGCCTCTTGGAGATGCTATGCACAGCGCCAACAAGACCTTTATGAAAATAGCGAATGCTTACTGAATGCTAAACGGAACTTTTAGTGTTGAAATGTATAACTTAAGTTATTCCCTCAATAATTAAGTTTTAATCTCTCAATTAATTTAAGAGAATATTTGAAATGTCACGTGAGAGATGTGTTTACCTTTTTAGCAATGTTGACTTCTTTTGGTATAATCATAATTGCGTAAACTAAATAGGAGTTTCTGGTCCTTTATCTTCCACAGCCAGGCATCTCTCTCTCTCTCTCTCTACCCCCCCCCCCCTAGAGTTGCATTGTCTTCGGATCTTTTTCACTAGAACACAACGTGTGCATAGCTCTTCTTGCTAGGTGCAGTCTCTTCAGTGCTCCATAAATAGCAGTCACTGGATGCAAACGAAATACTATTTTAGACATTTGTTCTGCCGTTGGCAAAGGAATTATGCCAAATCTGCTGCTGTGACGTAAGGTTTGCTTTGTATGCTTATACCAAATGGCGATGATTTTCTGCAAATGCAGTATCCTTAAGATGGAAATGCAATCAAAGTACCTCTAGGATCATGTTTTCAGTTCTCCGCCATTTTGTAGTCACGAACAATGAATGCTCTCCTTAGCTAATCAGCTTTTGCCCATTGTGTTTTCACGTGCAATATACATATGTTGAATTTTTTTGAAACTCGAATTTTACTGGCAAGGTAAATCGTTTCTGTTGCTAAGTGTGTACATACAGTCAAATACTGGAGATGAACATGCGCAAGACCATTCGGAGTTACAAGAACAATCCTCAGGTCCATAATATTGCAAATTTGGCTATTAATCAAAAAAGGATGCTGAGCCTAGAATACACATGTTGAAACTGTTATAGGTATATGTAGTTTCAGTTTGGCAATGGTGTCGAGTGTTAGTTATGAAGCAATGATAGCAATAGCGTTTAAATCGCTGATAGCCATCTAAAAGTCAGAAATAACACATTCGGGAAGACAGACATTAAATGCATCGCGTTAAATAAATGTTATAAGTCAAATAGTTACTTCCTCCAAATGAGCGCTGATATGTTGGTATGGTGCAAGAAGAAAAGAATTTAGAGTGGATGTTCTTTCCCAAGGGAATCATCTCCGTTTCAATGTTGAATTCAAATGTTTCAGTTGAATGTAAATGGAATTTTGAAATCATCTGGCTCTGAAATGAAATATATTAACTAATCCACTAAATGACAATTGTTTAATCGTGCACTTCTTCATCCACTCTTTAAACAATAGCATTTGCGGAAATCATCAAGAAGTGCAAGTTTAAATTGAGTATTGATTTAGAAATTATGATAGATGCAGCATTTCAAATAAAGGATTCAGATGCAAAATGTTAATCGCTGAGCGCTTTATTTTACTGCACATTAATAGAGCTCCGGACGATTGTCTTACATCTTTGGAGCAAATCGCACACTTTAATTGCTAGTAATGAATATACGCTGATGAATACAAGCAAAAAAGCCTACCAGAGTCTATCACTCAATATAAAAACCCAATATGCAACTTGTTCTTTTCTATCGTATAGATGTGCATTTTCAGCCTAACGATCCCTTTGGACTAATGGCACAGTCACGAAAAGGTGACAACAGTATCTGCTAATAAACATAATAATAATGTTAACAGCGATCTGTCAGGCCTGTCAAAGTAATGAAGTTCTTTACAAGTTGGTGGTCGCAAAGGAGTTGCTAAATGAGTTGACTTTCAAGTTTCCGTTCCCAGGGGGATGATTGTGTCACTAAAGTGGTCCCATACCACATGTATAAACTCCGCTAACGGTAAATAGTTCTCCCGGTTACTCGTCAGCCACATCTTATTAAAAGGTGCAGAAATATCGATCTAAATCAAGAAGTTATCTTGGCAGCACGGCACAGGTATCGCCAATCTGCACGTGCTCCTTCACCAATCATTATTAACTTCTCTTCCACTTTGACGTTTCATTTAGGTTAAACGTGTTTTCTTTAGATCTCTTAAGAATTTTTAAGAATGCCGCAGAGCAGGTTGTTTAGACTTTAATTACAGGCTCTTCAGGAGGAGGAGGAGAGTAGAAAAATAACAAAGCCCGTCCTCCAGCGATTCGTGTTACGGACCAATGACCAAATAATTTATTTTCATAACTTTATTAATCTGGCCTTCCAACTCAATTTATCATCAGAGCTTCATCCCCACACTGCTGTTGAAGTATTGGACTGAAGATATCACCACTTGCATAACGAGTTTTTAATTAACACGCTAATTATAATTATTGATCTTCCCTTTATTTACCCTCCGTATTCTGGCCTTCCCATCATAGCTCCAACACAATGAACGTGTCTTGGAGCCTCCAAATGCAATCACCAGAATGTGCTGGCTATGTTCAACCGAAGAATCCATCAGTCCTTCACTTCATTATAAATTTCTTCTTTTCATCGGACTTGACGAGCTGTGTGAATTGCGTTCTCGTTGTGACCGCTGAGGGAAATGATGCTTGGTGGTAGTAAAAGATTAATTGTAATACGTGGATTTTATTAAGGTTTGAAGAGCACAAAGTGCGTAAATGGTTGATAATCGGGTCGTGTGTACATTTCTTTAGGCAAAAGAGTAGAATAGGAAAGATGCTCCTTTCACAGCAAAGGCTAAATAACAAGACAGAAATGCAAAGAGTATTTGCGTGTGTACCCTCGTGATAGCATGCATTAACAGAAGAGTGATCTTAATATTTTAATCACCGTCGAGTGCAACCTTTTCAACACTTTTTAAGCTAGTTTTAGAATTGGTCGGTCTTTGCATCAGGTAATATTTTTATGGTAATATTTCTATAGTTATATGCAATAATACTGTAGTGCACTAAATATGCAAACTACCAATTGCATATTTTTCCACCATCGAAGCAGGATACATACTGGTTGCTAATTTATTTCGAAAAAGTTAAAAGCCAGAAACTTCTGCCTACTCTCTCTCTATTACTGAATCAAAGGCAATCTAATTTTTCATTACAAAGTCTGAGATTGACTGTGGACTATAAGAGAGGGGATTTTTAGAGTTCGTGGCATATATTGGACTTAATCTAGGATAGAACGATACAACTCATGGATCGTCAACAATCCACGAGCTAATTCTCCATATATTCGATTTTTTCCTCTTCGTATAAGACAAAATGTATTTCCTCTCGGAAAGTGAAGGTATTTTTCCGGATAAATTGATTGAATTAATTGATTGATGAAATAAAAACAAATTACAAACAATACTCTCTTATGGAGTTAGTTGCTACATCTAATCACGAAACAGCATTGCTTATATTGTATTCTACAGTATATCTCAAATTAGATGCAGATGTCTTATTGCATCGAATCCGATAGAGACAATATTGTTCCTCTTCTACGTTTCATTCAAGTTAATCTCTGTTCCCCATACTTACGTAAAGTTATCTCTTAAAGTAAACAACTCACACTTAACAAAAAATACTTCATGTTATGCCTCACACGTCAAGATTTTCCCTTGATATTTATTTGAAATAAGCTAATTAGCAAAGTTAGGCGAATTAATACAGAAATATGAATGGACCGAGTGGTCAATTCATGTGTCTGTATTAATTCCAGTTTCATGGCGTTTTTAACGTTCTTGCAAAATTCCAACAGTTCAATAATCTAGAGAAACTTTATACGGACATTGGAAGTGGGTTGTAACTGCGATCAGGTCAACTCCCACATCCCTTACAATAAATTCGCAATGGTAAATTCATCCTTCCCATTATTACTTCACAGGGTCAGCAACGAAGATGTGTTTCGGTGATCTCCAGAGAAGACAGATTAAAAATCATCGGATGAAGAGTACTTGAGGGAATACTTATTCAACAGCAGCGACGCCAAAGAGTAGTTTCCGATTTGTGCCATCCACCGGGGATGCTTACATGCGGTTCCCATGGGATCGATTAATGATGAAGTCATAAATCGATCTAGACGGTGTATGAGATATTGTAGAGTCCCTTGAGGTCATTGGACTTGGGCGAACACCGCGGTCTGATCGTCAGACAAGCCACAAAATATACAGCATATCCCTTTTCATCAATCATTCTAAGTGGCCTCACCCGGCGCGAGAGGTTTAGTAGAACTGGAGACAAGTCGCAATTCTTTATCTATTTCGGTGTCTTAGAGCCTCGTGGTGAAGATGCTGACAAGTGCATCATATCTATGAAATATTCATGATAAAAGTTCTTTGCGATGGGAATTGTCTCGTGTAAAAGTTGTGTGACGTTTTTACGATAAAAATTTTACCTGACAAAGATTCATGACATGCTGTCAGTTATGCTCGATCACCTCCTGAATGGGAAATTAGTCTTATCTTGCCGTATCTTCCTGGAGGCCGCTCTGAGGAATATAATAATTCCTCTCCCTACGCTCCTTACGAAAATTTGAATACGGAAGAACTGAGAAAATACGAAAGATGTTTTGGTCTTTGCTAAGTGACATCGGAACAGCTCGTTTTTATCTTCATTAAATTCTTTTGAAAATTGCCAATCAAAGAAAGAGCATTCTGTTACATCACACCTGAATGGTAAATCATTTTGGATGAAGAAAATCCCACAAACAACGATCTAGAAAGAAGAGAGAAAGACTGTAAATACTCGCTTTCCAGAGGTATGGCTTTTAATGAGTAATAGGAAATTGAAAGTGACACCGTTTTACTGTGAAGTGATGTGGCTAAGTGGAGTATTACACAAGACAGTTTTATTTTGCAAGGAGGAAAGTGAGGATTAAAGCAGTAGACAGATATTTCGTGTTCTCTAGAGAGAGAGATCAACAGTTTGTTTCTGTCCGTGAAATACTCTCAAGAACAGAATGACATGCAGCAGCTTTATGTACACGATACGCCCAAGTTTCGATATAATTCCTCCTTTTTAAGTTAATTTATAAAATTAAGGCTTAGCTAAGGACAGAAATGATGTGAGGAAGTATCTAATATTACTCGTGTTCAGAGGCTGGTTTGTCGAATAACTTCTTGCTATTCTAATTCCAGGCTTTAACTCAAAATTAAGAATTGTTCCATTCGTGTATTGTAATAAGTTCGACGCTATTAGCGTGCAGAAAGCACACAATTTACAATTCTGAACGATGTCACTTGGAAACTATTGTACTAAGGCTGCACTTGAAACGTTTTCTTGACACTCAGAGGGAGTAAGCGTTTGATTGGATTAGCTAAGACTTGCCTGTTAATTAAACTTGATATGGATTTTACTTAAGCAATTTTTTATTAGCATAGAACTTTTTCCCTAATGTGAAGGGCATTATCAGTATGACTTTGTTTTTAATTCGAAAGGCGTACTGAAAATGCTCTTTACATTAGGGCGAAAATTCTATGCCAATAAAAAAAAATTACGTAAGTAAAATTAGTATTCAGTTTAATTAATTATCATGGACTTAAGTTCCTATTCGTCAAGGTAAGACTTACCTGTGTGCTATGATTATTTCTATTCCGAGCTTGTCTCAGACTTACCGTAGGCCATACATAGGCGAGGAAAATCATCGCTAGGTCCATTTTAATGTTTCCATTGTCATCTTAATGATTTCTTAGTCGTCAGGTTTTACTGGCTTAGATTAATATATATTTAATTACAAAGAAGAAAACAAAATATCGACGCGAATTACTCCAGTTTAGGTACATGCGCAAGAACTGATGTAACACCAGTAGTAGCCATTGACAATTATGTCGTTAGCACAATGGAGACTACAAAATATTGGTTTGTAGTGTAAGTTAGATCTTAATGAATAGGAATTGTATTACTTTCCACATTTTTGTATTCATTCCTATCACAAGCAGTTCTTAATAGCTACTTATTCATGTGAAACTGTTATGCAATGTAGATTAAAAAATATGCGCAAAGTAAATAGCGGTTTTCACGTAACTGAACCATTGACTCGAAGTTCATATTACTGGTTTAGATTTCACGTCAGTCAGCCTCTAAATATGTTTCGAGATCATTTCTTCAGCGTCCCAAAATACGGAGGTCACGATGACATTACTCGGTTTTTCTTAGGTTTTAATATATATATATATATATATACACACACACACACACACACACACACACACACACACACACACTTAAAGCATTTCCTAGTATTGAATCTAAATTTGAAAGGCCATTTCTTACTCACCCCACCACCAAAAAATAGCAGTACAAATATATCGATATTCAACTAAATGCATATTTTTTAAAAAAATATTTTCATACGTTAATCTTCAAGCCATCAATCCATTATGGGTAGTGTATTTGATTAATCGTTGCCAATTAAAAAAAGAACAGCGAAAATGGCTTCAGCTTTCAAATGAATAACTTATTTTAAGAAGTAACAATTTACATTAATTTATGAACGATTTTAGATGTCGTAATTTAGATAAATTACGATAATTTATAAATTGTAAAATGCAATCGTTGGTGTAATTTGCAGCCAATTCCTTGCCAACAATAATCTGATTATTGTTGGCAAGGAATTAGCCACACAGCTATGTATAAGCAAAGTACCACATCAGTTACAGAAATGACGTCTTCTTCTTCTGATAGCCGGTGTACGGAATGACAGCTTCAAGGACATAGTAGTCTGTTATGGAGTACAAAATCCCATTGACGTTTATTCATCCCATGAATTTCTAGGGAAGCCATATGGACTACTCTTTAAAAATATTAAAACTCGGAACACTTGAAACAACTTTAATGAAAGGTTTCGTTCAAAATACGAAATAACCTTCTCCATTTCGTTCTTTTTTTTTCCAATTCAGTAACCACTGCATGCTATTTTCTTTCTGTTTACATCTGCATCGTGAATGCACTGAATACTCGAATAAGTCGCGTTTCAAATGATGTTACTGCATTTCAATTGGACTGTCTGTGAACGTCTGGAACTCATACAATTCCGAGATGTTTGATTTTGATGCATTCTGTATTCGAATATAATCACTTCAAAGGCAACAGATGTTTGTATATGTGAAACTTCATCACAAATAAAAATAGAATATCTGAAAAGTTTCTCTTAAACCCATTGAAAAGATAATTAACGCGCTATCTAAGGCTAAAAATAGCAAATTAAACAAGTTTCTTTGGTTTATTAGGCGTGAATCGAGATCGCGGTCTTAGTTTCTTCGATGAATCTTCTGGACTTTTATAACACTAAGAACCGGTTGATAACCGGGAAAAGATCCTCAAGAGCTCGGTGATTGATTAATTAATAAAAAAACAACTGATCTCATTAGACATTTCTATCTTTTTTTTTTAATTGACACTTGTCTTTTCCTCTTCGGGCAAGTGAAACAATTTAATTACTACTTTTTCTCTTTATCTCTGCTCTTTAGAGTACTTCGAAAGAAGTACACTATTTTTTTTTTTCGAGAGAAGCTGTTTCATCCAAGAAAGGCTAATTTAGCCTTAAATTTTCTGTTTCGTGAAGGGTATTTCTACCAAAGTCTCTAACTTTCCGATGGAGTGGCATTTGATGAACAACCGTAGAAGACTCGATATTAAATGATACCCCACCCTTTTTCTAAAAAATCTCCGCCTACGCGGGCGAGATAAGCCAGTGAGGAAAAGCATCAGCTGGTGGTAGGAAGGAGGTTGTGACATTGCGAAGTGCATCGGTAGTCTAATTCCATGTTCGAAACATGAAGTTACGCAGCCAAGATAACAGTGCAGAAGCAACGGATGAATCCCACTGAGCCGTCTATTAATGACCATATTAAACGCCATCCAGTGCACCGACACCCTCGGCACCACACTGCTGCAGCCACTCTCTTCCGGATGAGAGCTTCCTCCGCAAGATAAATAGTGCGGGGCCTTCTTATAGCGTGCAGAGAGAGCGCAGATTTTTGTTGGTTAAAAGAAATCGTTTCGACTTTCATTTCTTTCGTACGATGTCATCGCTCCCTCTGCTGGTGAACTGCGTTAACATGTCGTTATTTATGATGTCCATCCAGCGGGGAAACTAAACTGCCGACCGGGACGACGGTGACACTGATTAATGACCAGTCACGTGAGAACACTTTACTTCCTTGCCTGTTTCTCAACCCTAATATATATCATTCGCCGCCCTCTCGTTCGCGCGCCTCTCCGTAAACCCGTCATTGCTGCTTCGGTAATAACAATCGCATGGTGGCAGATGCACGGGAACGTAAAACCGGTGCTTGTATGACGCACTGCATCATTTCCATCAATTAAAGAATCTTTCTTTTAAGGGGGGGACTAGAAATACTCGAATAACAACCTAATTTTACACGTGGGTTAGAAAATACTCTAATTTAATTATCATCCGTTCCCCCGATGAAAACTTCGCAGATCGCGTCATATTTGCATTTGATGTGCGCACATTATGTCAACGAAAATTAAATATTCATTGTCGAAATAGTAGTCGGAGCTTCGACTTAAAGTACGGATTCTCAGTTTTTCATATTAGGATCATTTGGGCGATATATATAAATATCGGAAGAGCACCCACACTGTGCACTTCTGAAATTTTACTAACCTATTTTCTTCTAAATTCCAAGCTATAGTACAAAACTGTGAAAATCTTGGACACAATTTAAGAGCAACACTTCATCCAGGTTGTAAAATTCGATTAATAACGACCATACACATTATCGTATACATAGAATTACATAAAAGAAGTGAAACATAATTCCTGCTCATTTTTATGCCATTAATCAAGCATCGCTTATCTGAAGATACCCGTAGAAAAACTTAAAAAATAAATTCCTTACCACCCTTTAATTTCCAAAGGGAGCATGCTAGGCCGGCATTTTTTAAGGTTGGTAAGCAGCCAATCTCCACAAGTAGCAGCTATTTCATAACATCTAGGGGAGAAGACTACGGCAGACAACTACCGCCGTCTTGTGGTTGTTAACCCTAAGAGTATATTGTTGTCTGAACTAGTGTGAGTTCTAGGGTTCAATTTTCTTCAGTTGGGAGGAGGAACATAAAACCTCGAGATTTTGGAAGAATAACCCCTACTTGCCTTTGCCAAAGATCGAATAATTCAGGAACTGACTAAGTAAATATCTAAAAGAAAAAGTTCCGTCGGCGACTAGAATCGAACTTAAATCGTATGGTATTGGTTTTCTGAAAGCCAATACCATTTGACAACAGACATGTCGTGTACACTTTATTGTTGGCTTTAATTCCATACTCAGTTTAACACGTGGAGAATAATATATTTACAAAAAATAAAGTAAAATAAATAAAAATAATAATACCAACGCACTATCTGATATAACAAGTGCCCTTATTTAAGAGAGACCTATGAATTAACTATGATTTGTTTTATAAGGCCAAATGGAATCTGTAATTTGAAATTCCGGGTAATCCTGATCAGAAACTGTGTGTATACAGTTTCTGCCTAGGCTGATTCGATTAATGTTAGATTAACTTTGAAAAAAAAAAAACAAAAAAAAAACAGCCTTAGTGCAATTTATTTATATTAACAAAAGTGGAGAACAATAGAAATTACATAAATTAAAATCTAAATTATTTTTTAAAACATTCAAGTCCCATAAAGTAACCGCGTATTTCCATTATCGAAAGACTAACATTTTCGAATTGTTTTGATATAAATATATAGCAAGTACTGAAAATGATCGGGAACTGTTCATTTAAAAAAAAAAAAAAAAAAAAAAAACTGAATTTTTGAACAGCGACGTTATCACATTTTTGTATGAATATATATCATTTAGAGCATTTCTTTTTTGTATTTAACGACTTAATTGCAGATAAAGGACGGTTTTTTAGTAGAAATTCGAAAACATTTTCGATGGACAGAACTTAATGAAATTTAGATTTCACAATAGAATCTCTAGTAAAATTAAAATTTGCTCGTGTTAATGACCTTATAAATAGAAAAACTAAATATATTACATTCTTCGTTTAAGTCCTTTATTCATATATATTTATTTAGTTCTATATATAATAGTTGTGAAGTTATTGTAAGTTCAAGCTTCTGTTTGCTCACGTTTAGTCAAAGGGGTTAAAAAGATAATTTCGAAGTATAATTTACGTTTTAAAACATTGACTGAGAATACTATTATTATACAGAAAATAAAAACCAACAAATATAATACTGTGCGTGGAAAATTTTTCTATATCGTAGAAGGAAAATATTTAATTGAATTCGGCATAAAAAATGAAATGAAATACTCAAATTTTGAAGAATTATAAACATTGCCGTATTTGCAGAATAAAGCATCACGAAATGTGCAGCAGTATATCAAATTTTAATAATTGATAATATTCAGAATTTTATTTTTTTATTTTTTTTATTTTAGGTCTTCCGTTCAACCTTCTTAAATGTATTGCCTACCCAATTTATATATATATATATATATATATATATATTAAAGACAATTTATATTAAAACGCTGCATAAATTTAATTTAAGTAGTCGATGATATCGACCAATGTGTGTAACCACAGCTCTGCTTATGTAGATGTCTGAAATAAATTGCAAAACGCAATGCTAGTAAATGAGATGTCTGTTTAGCTTATGACTATCCCGCCCATTTCATCCAGCAAAACATTCGAACAAGAAGAATGCACAATTAATAGACAATGTACTGATGGCATAGTTGTTTCAGTCTTAATTACAACAAACTTCCAAGATTTAGGTTGTTATAATGATGAAATAAGTGTACAAGAAACGTTATGTGATTGTCTCTCGTAATTGCCGTTATTTTGATTAACTAAATAATCTCCTTCTACTGAATTACACAGGCCGCTTTAAATTATTGGCTCTCATTTAAAAAAAAAAGGAAAAGGAGACACGTGTCAGTTGGTTATGTGAGTGATCTGCAAAGATGCGTTTTTTCGTTCCTCGGAACTGGACATAACTTGAAGCACACACTCAATTATTAAGAAAAGTAATATGCTG
Source organism: Typopeltis vanoorti (assembly GCF_054136105.1). Lineage (NCBI taxonomy): Eukaryota > Metazoa > Arthropoda > Arachnida > Uropygi > Thelyphonidae > Typopeltis > Typopeltis vanoorti. The sequence continues at coordinate 109,546,064 of NC_143558.1, forward strand.
ACATCGTGGCTTTAGTTGCATCTGCCATTATTTCCAATCAACCACAGTTTCGACGTCTCGTTTTTCATGTGCATCCCTAAATAGATTGATCTTTTCTGCAGTGTTGCTGCATGTTTTAATTCCTTGACTGAGTGGTCTTACAACTAGATTGAAAAGATTCTAGTTTTAAAATCGTGTCTGACGAAGTTACTGTCTTTATCAAACAAGAATAACTTAGGGGGTATTAGAGGGGCATTCTTTCCCCCAGCTAAACAGATGGTCAGGGAATGTTACGATATACTCACTTCATGACCTAACTGAGCTTTGCAGTCTTATACAACTGACCTGTTTTATTGATCACTATCAGGCTGAATATTCGTCCGTTATCAGGGAGGCACTACAATCCTCCTGATCTACACATCCATGTGGCAGTAATTTTTGACACATTTCGGGCTATCATCACTTAATCAACGTCTATAAAATACTTCATCCACTACACATGTATCTCACTAAGGATGTGGATCTGCAACGTATATGCTTTCCCTAACCCTAATAACAAGTTGACATATATTTTTCCACAGGTTTGAGAATTTTAATTTTCAATATAGTTCCAGGAGGTTGCAATTCATATGTGATCTCATTAGCGTTATAGAATTTGTAGCCTTGCCTGTAACACTTCAATATATGAATACAAAATGCATTAGAATTAATAAAGGAAGTGAAATAGTAGACCACATGGGCTTTGAATAATCTTCTTGAAAGAATACGTGATAGAAAAACTTACTATTGAAATTCAAGTACAGTTACTCTTTCTATTCTTTGTTTCTTTTTACTTATTTACCATACGAAATACTGGTCAATCTTTCTTGTCTTCGATGGTATTCCGACTCGTTTGAATACTGTAGGAGTATTCAAATGAGTTCACTCATTACTCATTCTTAACCTGTAAGTTTCGTGATCGTTGATCATCTGGTATAATCAAATTGAACTTTTTCTGTCGATTTCGTGGTTTTCGTAATAGTCAATAGTTTTCCGTATGACCTCTTACCCTTTTTTCTAAATTTTTCGCAGTTTCCGCTATTAACATGACCTTGAAATTCATGATCAAATGATTTTTGGAAATAATTCTACACCAAAAAGAGTTTAGGTTCTAAAACTTTTTTTTTTTAATTTTAGAGATTTTATCTTAATTTTTGATTAATTTTTTTGATTATTCGTAAGAAGTATTCAGCGGACGCAGTGTCATAGTTGGAAAAATCTCCTTTTAAGTCTGTTTATTGCAGCAATTGGAGGACGTGAAATTTAAAGTTGGAAAGATCTCGAACTTCTTAATTACCCCAAGAATATCGCTCTCTTTAATAGACTGGTTATTGATGAACCGTAATTTCTTGCTGGAAACGGAAACGCTCCATTAATATTAATGACAAGCGTAATAGGAAGGCCTTTTACATGCAAACATTCACTTTGTTTTCTAGCTAATTAATGTGGAATAAGAAAAATACATCAATAAAACAAAAAGATTTTATTAATTGACCAGCACGCGCATGCATTAGACCCAAAAGAGTCCTTGGGGTATTGTAAATAGGAAACTGTCACAGTGTAACCCATATCATAACGATTGTTGTAGCGTATGTGTGTGTGTGTGTGTGTGTCGTGGGGGGGGGGTTAATAGTTTAATACTGTATGTAAATGTCATTCGGTAGTCCCCATGGCCATTGCTTGTTGTCAATTTATCAACCTCGCTTCATTACACTCCACTTTAATGGAGCTGCGTATCGTTCTTGACAATTTCTTCCATCTTATCGTTCACTTCAACGTAAGCACAAAATTTTTCCTCACTTTTGAAACTCCACATAAAAATTGATTTATATAAAATTCTCTTTCTAAGAGACAGCAATGGACAAATAAACTTTTTCATGCTGTTTGACGTGCTCGAATCACGCGTCTAATGATCTGATACACAAGTACGCGGTGGTTGAATTGTTACGTCACAGAAATGGAAAAGCATTTGGAGTGGAGAATATATATTTTTTTGTTGGAGTACGTAACTGTAAAAATATGACGTTGTCTTTGATTTCCGACTAGCGTGATGGCAAAATAAATGATTTTTCTCGGAGGTGATTAATGGTTGGTTTCCGTAGAAAAATTCTCCCCCTCGCATTTTATAGAATTTAGTAGCAAGAAGAAAGAGTTTTGCGGACATTTTTCCCTATTCGGGAATCGTTTAAATTCAGTCTTGTCATAACAGCTGAAAACTGCCCACTAAAGTTTTCTCCAGTTTTCCTTAATTTTTTTTTTTTCTTGTTCGATCGGAGTTGGGGGAAGTATGGCTACTGAAGGTTAATATATACCGAGCTTAGAGAAAAGTTGCAGATCAAGAAGTGACACAAGAAAAATTGTTTGCTGTGTGGGAATTCAGTCTTTTGGAGAACATGGAAAGAAAAAAAAAATGAATGAAATATTTATCAAAAAAGAGACGGTGAATATCTGACAGAGAAATCTGTGTAGAGATATATCGATGCTATTTTAAGGATGACATTTTAGTCTGTGAGTAATGGGCCGAAGAATTTTCTCTCGTGTATTTAGTCGGCCATCTTTCTATCTACTAGAATGAACTGACGGCTCCAATGAGAATTCTAAATGATTGCAGAATGCCAAATCGGCGAAAAGGAGCCAAATAAAAACAAAAGAACACGCGAGTTATTTTATTATGAGAGCACATTTTAAGATATAGAGCAATAGAATAATTTTGATTTAAGAAAATAATTTGTGCATTAGATTATAGTCTTGATTTTGTTATACGAAGAATGGGAATTTTCGCTTTTACAAGAACAATTCTTGGAACACTTTTGTTTCTATTTCCAGTGATTTTTCTGTACTGAACAAAGAACATGTTAAGATACTTGATAACAAGTCAGTTCAGCCTTAAATCTTCCAAAACGATTGGTCCTTACAGCTCGAATCTTACGGTTAGATAAGATTCAACCAAATTTCACCGAAATATAGTTCAGATTCTTGCATTAGGTCACAGATAGGATGATCATAAGACATTCGTGAATTCCATGAACAGTGCGAAATTGCTAATAATACGCTTGGTGACATTCAGGGACTAAGTTATCACTGGCGCCATGCTCTGAGGTCGCGTCTCCGAAACAGAAAGACGATTTCTTTCCATTATTTAATATTGTTCGAGGTCTCCGTTGCTCAGTCGAAACGACGATGCCCTTTGGCTGCATTGAATCCTTAGGACGGGAAGAACCTTTATAGAGCTCCTTAATTGAAGGTGAGTTAACTGGTCTCAAACGGAGGTGGCAGATTTCCCCTTTCGGAAACTGGGGTGTTTCGGTAGACAAAAATACATTATGATCAATGGTGTTATAGAGGTTTCATAAGGGGGGGGGGTGGCCTATAAGCCTTAATTTCGTTGTATCATTATTCTCTATTGTTATATTTAACCATTATTTTTTTATTTATCATAAAAATACCCGAATTACTTCTCACTAAATATTTATGGCGCACACAAAAGAAAAATCCATGCGATAATGGATATGCTGCAGTGTAAATGCAAGTTTGATTAGGGGAATTCTGTTGATAGGGGATTAAATCTCCCCTCGCCAAACACGCATTATTTCTTTTGTCAAACTATTCACGTGTGATACAATGTGTGTGGTCAGCAAGATAAGAATGAAACATGCTTCTATCTATCCCAGACGGTTTCTAATATAAACAGAAATTTCTTCTTACTTGTTCCTTGAATCAACAAAACTTATCGCCAAAACCACGAAAAACGTCTCGGTAATGAGGTGATTAGCTGCGAAGAATGGCGTCAATAAAGTAAATATTGAAAGAATAACTGTTTGAGGAATTACATAAATAAACAGCATTAATTAATTATTGAACCTGCTGTTCTCAGGAACAAGCGCACCAGCTGTGATATCCCTTGTCTTTCGTATTAGAACTGTTTAAATACCGACTGTTAATTACACATTTTTTCACACTTTAATTTCGACAAAGTAGCTTGCACACATGCTACAAGGACTTCGTAATTAGGCCGCTGTTTAGTCGAAACTCCTCCTTTGTCATCTTTGAGGTTTAGAATTGTAAAGCTGCAATAAATGCAACGAAAGTTTCACAAAGTGTATAAACATCAGCTTAAAACGGTTGAAAACACGTGTAGATTTCGATTATTTAGTTCAATAATAGAGAAACTATTGCACGCGCACTGCATGTAATATTTCAGCAGATTTTGATTTGCATTGTTTCATTGTTGGGGCTCCATTGTAGTCATATGATTTTAAATTGTTTAGTGCAAACAAATGCATTATTTGTTTTTACCGCAAAATGTCTGCTTTATACAGCAACATTTCGGACGCGAGTAAGGATCAGGAAAAGGAAACCAATTTAATTTCGGAGATGAGGGGATATGAGTTGCTATTCGGGTATCTGTTTCTTTTTGGTGTAAGCAGCTCCATGGAAACATTAAGTCAGCTCGCAGAAGGGACTCGACCGGTAAACATTTTAATTCCGTTAGTAAGGCTGCCCTGCTCTGCCATCTTTCTGTACCACTTAAAAGAAATAAGAGCTCGGATTCCAGAGGAATAAGATGTTTCTTCTAATGGAAAATTTAATGAATAAGAAGCTACGAGTACTTCGAGCAGTGCGATGCCATTAATGGACATCCAAGAAACTTCATTCTCTTCTGTGTTTTAGAGAAAATGATAGTGGTACACATGAAGTTTTCCCCGTTCCATTTGTTTTCATTATTTCGATATTTCGCATGTTGCGATTCAAATAATATCCCTCGCATGCTAAGAAACTCTCGTGATCCTATCTACTTTCATTTTAAGACTGCCAAAACCATCTATTTTAATTTAACCAACCTTGTATTGTTTCGTGTATTTATGGAGTAATTCATTTCTCTTTTTAATGCGGTTTACTGCTGTTTTGCATTACTTGGAGTTGTTTTCCACATTAGGCAATCCCTCTCTCGTCCTCAACTCCCCCTCATGTCTCTGCAAGCAATATCCGTAAATTCATCGTGTTTCAAATAAGTGAAAGGAAAAAAATAGTCGGCGAAGAAGCGGATTTGAGAACGTTTGCTTCAACCTCCCCAGCGTCATATTTCATTTTAAATATGCGTTAATGTTGGAGGCGCGAAAAGAAAATTCAGGATTGTTTATGTTACTTCAAGACCATTTACTTTTGCCACTAATTTTTGTTTTCTCGTGTTGGTAATGGATGGAAAAGGCGTTTTTAATAGTGTGGCTATGACACCTTTTTGCTGCTGTTATTGCTGGCAGGAAGAAATAAATGATAATCAAGAAACACACCACATGCCCGATAATTTTCTGCTATTCTGTAGCTGAAACATTTATAATACTCCGAGGTTTAATATAAAATATCGGGGACTCCCTTGGATTTTTACGACTTTCTTTCCGGAATATAAATGATAAACTCCCGAAGATTAATCTTTAGGAGTTTTCGTCATTTGCACCAAGAAAATCATAAATCATCATGCAGAAGAGACGAGAAATTAACTTTCTAGCAAGATGTTTTAAAATTTATATTAAATTTTATAACGAGATTTTAAATATTTTTGACCATCATATTTTTATAATTCACGTTTCAAACTATATGGAAAATCGCAAGACTGTTCCATATACTTTGAATGAATTGTAATCAGAAGATCTTCATCGCCCGGTGTGACACCACAACTTTGCTTATTGGTGATCTACAGGTAGTAAAAATGTTTAGACTCCCCAACAGGATCCACTCTCATATTACGATGTTAGTATACTACAAGTTCTTGATCATTTAATTTTTTGTTATCCCCCCCCCCTCCCACAGGTAAGTTATATGCAAACCTAAAGTATATTTGGTACCGTGGATAGATTATTATTTTTTTTTTGCTATTTTTATAAATTATATATATTTGAATTTATTTTTATTTTTTTACCTGGTCCGGAAGTTCTGTTCTAGACATCAAACATGGAACTTTCCGAACAAACTTCACACCTCCAGTAAGCGGGGTGTGCATTCGATATCAACGGTTTTATTTTTTGTTCATTAAGATTAATGTCCAACCGTACTAGCAAGCACATTAACTACGTAACGTGTATTGTACGGCCACAGTTCATAGAACCGGGGCTGGCAATGTGCCAAGAAGAGTTAATTCATGCCGAAGGGGAGAGAAAGGATGTACGAATTGCTCACCAAACAGGCGAAATCACGTGCTTTATATGTAAAGTTTCGAACTGTTGTACAAGAAAAATAGCTACCACTTTAAGAACTAGACTTTTCATAGAAGAAAAGGTAATTTTCCGCCATATAATAATAAACCCTCATCTCACGAACCGTAATTAGTATCCTCTTGTAATTAGTATCCCCGATCCGAAAAATAATGAATCGACGCATATCATCTTCATTAAATGAGTTTGTTTCAAGGACAAAGCGAATCAAAATTTCAAACAATTTCCATCTCATTTTCTTTGTTCCTATTACTATTAAATTTTCTCTTCTTTAATTTCACGTGTAATTTTCATTACGATTCCAAAGCTTACTAATTAATAAAATACAACGAAATTATTTATATTTATTGGAATGACTCTTTCTAATCCATAAACTAGAGTTGGTTTCTGATCAACAACTAGCTATCCGATCTGGTGCTGACACCGGCACCAGGTGTCAGCACCAGGTTGGATCAAGTCATATTTTTATTTTTGAAAGTAATCAGAAAAATAACGAAAATCGTTTCATTATCTTCAGTGAATATATATTTTTTTTTTTGAATATCAAGTGAAGCCTCTTGACACGTTTCGGGAATTTCCCAATAAAAATAAAATAATAGGAAGGAAAGCTTAGTATGAATGACCACTTTCAATGACTTTTGATAGTCGTTGAACGTGCTCATTCAGGGATCTCGTTTGTTTTCGGAATGAAGACAGAGGTCACGAGTAGGGAAGGGCCGTAAATATCAATTTGTCAATGCTGTTCTGTTTCTAATAGTTCCGTCTCACTCCACAACTGCTGTTTAAACATCTTTGATGCGAGGTTTTTTTCCCCACATTTTTATGACCATACGGCACTAATTCCATTGGAACAATCCCTTCTATATTAGATTAGAAAAAAAATCCAACTGCTGAAGCTTCTTTGCTTGGTTCTTGTTTTAATATTCTGCAAAGTTCTAGAGCTTTTCTCAGTTTCACGCGAACATTTACGATAAACTTGTTATAAATGTGCGTAAGTATAACCTTAAAATGTCTACTTAGTTGACGAAAATTTCTTACTATCGTACTGGCCATCTCGTGAATGAATAAAATGAAGAATGAAACTTTGTTCTCAGGTGATGTGATTTCATAACTCCTACTAGGTCATTCTTCACGCTTTGTAGAAACGTACGTTAATTGCGCCATGATTTAAATCTGTTGCATGCATCCCTGCCCTTGATTGTTAGCAGTTAGAACAACGTCTCTGTGGTAGCAACAGCTTACACAACAATAATAAAGAAAAAAAGCATCGTTGATCCCTGGTTAGCGAATGAGCCTGTTCCCAGCTGCAATCCCCATTAAAATAATTACAAGCGCTGCCATTTTTGCCGCAGACAGGTCATCGCCGCTTCGATGTGAATTACGTGTTTTTAATACCGCATCTGTGGCACCTTCGAATCTTCATCCATCTTACGGCCGTTCTTCCACGCGAACAAATTTATGTGCATCACGAAGTCGATGTTTTCGCCATTTTATTCTTCGGTATCATTAACAGCATTCATTAGGTGGAAAATCGCGAATGATGAATTTATCGGTTAGTGATTTTTTTTTTCTGCGTCAAAGTTGTAAATGTTGATTCTCGTGTAGCGTTACGAAGAAGTCGCATTCTTCGAGAGAAAGTCACTGTTTACTAATGTTACAAGTCCTTAAGCTTACACAGTTGAGCAAGGATATCCATCACCCAACAGACGTACGTGAAGTGGTTTATAGGTAATTGCATTTCTCAATTTGGTTGTTTTAAACAATTTTCCCGTTTATTTAAACTTGCATCGATAGCTGTGTGTAGTTTCAAGTCAGTATTAGACTATCGCTCTCAGCTTTGCTCACCAAAGTCAATGACAAGAAAATCAAGGAATTTTGAAAAGAATATCGACTAAGTATTGTATTATAATCATTAAAATCGGTTGGATAATTGCAATCAGAAGAATTTAACTGACAGGAGAAAGAGAGGGATTTAATTGATGTGTGAGTTAGTTCAGGGCAAATATAGGGCAAGAGTTGGCTGCATTTGGCCGAACCAAGCTGTACCAGAAAACATAAAAATTTAATGAAGACAGTCGGAATGAATTCAAAATGAGTTAGAAAGAGCTAGAAAATAATTAGAAAAGTTGATTTTTTATTGTAGAAAATATTGTGGAATGGACTTCATCAGCTCTAGAATCTGTGACTTTACGTAAATTGAGAACAGAATTTATGCATAATAATTATCTGATCTGGCGTGTTGAACATGTGAGTATTGTTGTGTGTCTATATGTAAATACGTGGAATAAAAATAAATAAATAGATTATAATATGGCAAGAGAAGGAAGGAAAAAATAAAATAATACAAATTCGTACGTGTTATCGATTTGGCCATAGTGGTGATTGGTCATTATATGGTTCACCTGTTTTTCATATATTTTTCCCCCCATCATTGTGATAGTTGGTCTCAGATCGGGCTCTATGGTTAGTTCCCCCCCACAAACATTAACCACCCTTAAACACATTTGGTATTAGCTACGTAATACATAATAATATGAATTTGAGAATTTGGTGGAGTTCACCTTCTTGCTAAAGAAATGTAAATAAAAGGCTTATACATTCTTTTAAAATATATTTCCTGTTGAACTCAATCAGGTTTTGCCAGCTGTTTGATGTTGCCGAGGTCTTTGAGATTTACATTCTTTAAGAGCGCACACAACTGCCAGCATCCTTTCCATTATAATGCAACTTGTTTGATATATTACCGTGTTCCTGCTCGGTGAAAACGTTAACTGTTTCAAATCACATAATGCGCTGTTTATCTTCGCTTATTACTTAATTACAGCTTGCGAAATGCTCTTCTATTTACGATTTACAAGATTTAATAAACGGAATACACGACGCAGTTCGTTCTGCTGCTGAAAGCACCTAAGGATAGCGCACTTGTCTGTTGTAGATTATCGCAATTGAAATATTAGACACTTGCTGCATCACGAGATTAGTTGTAAGATGAATGAGATGTGGAGATTAGCATGGTTTATCTGGTTCGCGTTTCCTACTCAAGGGAGGAGAATGGAACTGACTGATGGAATACATCCATTATTTCCCAAGAGTCTTCTTCCATAATATACAGTCGTTTATCGAATCCATCTTCGTCCATACATTTCTCTGATATTTATAAGGCATCGGAATGCCATCAGGTGCACTTTAACTGGATCAATAAACCAATGTTAAGCCTAACTTATTAAGGTAACTCCGATATCTTTTTGTGATTGGAGTCTTTTTACTTTTGAAGCCAACTGTAACGCTTGGAGAGTCGGCACAGTAATGTAGTATCCTCAGAATGATAAACAAAAAGTTAAAATAGATTGCGTCTACAAAGATTATAATTCCACAGAAGTGCTATTTACCCAGTTCATATATTAATTTGTAGTTATGTTGCTGAAGTCAGTTGTTATCAAGCGATTAGCAAAATCACTGCAGTTTATTTTCTATTCTGTACTCGCTTCTAATCATAGCTAAGGTTGCCATTGTTGTCTGCAAGTTAAAATGTTAAACAGCAGAGGGTGCCTCAATTACTGTTGAAGGAGTGGCTTCCTGCTGAAAAAAAAGTCCATCAGGAAGCCACCAGTGTTTAGAGATATTTAAACTTAATATAGTCTGCCAAATCAAAAAATATAATAACACTGAGTTGTTATCATTCCCACATCCAGCGTGGTTTAGGCTTATTCTTCTGTTTTTGGGACATTTGCTTCTTTCAATGATCGAAAGCATAGCCAATGTACACATTTTTATCCATTTCTGTACGCTGTCTAGGAATTTGTTGACCGCACCGGATGAGCATAGTTCTACCAAGGTTAATGATTAATGTACTAATTGTCTTAAGTTACATGATGCGTGTGTTACGAATATCCCATTTAATCAGTTGCAGCTCTGTGCGCATGCTTAAATGATGCCGTTAATATGTTAGGTGTTGATGCAAGAATTAATACTTTGATGCAAAACTTAGCGGTTGTGTGCAAGAGTTCGAACGTCTTACGGATAATGACGATTTAAGGCGAGCCTTTTGTCATAAATATCAAACTCGTTCTGTGATGGATATCGGCGTTTACGGCCCTTTTGAGAAAAAGGGTAATCAGACTCACAAAAGGGACTTTTGTTTGATGGATCAGTAATCTCCGGAACGGTTAGTGCGTGTAACTTTATTTTTAACTTACAAAAATAAATAAATAATAAATAATTACACCAGTCATAAATAATTTCAGCTTTTCAAGAAATACAGTATTTAAAAAAAAAAAAAAAAACTTATATCGGAACTTTAACTTAAAATAGTCAAAAATTTTAAATTACCCTGAAGCAATTGAAATATCTGTCGGTCCGTGTGGAAAAATTTTAACTGAAATCTCAACTAATTTTTTTTTTTCCCATGTACATTGGTACAGATTAAGCCAGTGGTTCTCATTTTTATGCTGAACATCGCACTAGCTCTTGAATTAAAAGGAAAATCAAACTTCACAACCTTTCTGTCCTTCTCAGAGGATATGCACTTCCAAATATTAAAACAACGTAAAAGGATCGCCCAAGAACAAGATCATGCAATGAGATTTATTTTCCATTTCTACTTCCAACGAATACTCATAGATGGCGCACTTATCGCTGTGCTCTTTTTTTCAATGTTTGATTTCTTTCTATATGATTACTAGAGATGGTAATTGGTCAAATATTTTCAATCAGCTAATGTTTAACTAATATCTTGTTGTTGTTTTTTTAATTTTTTTATAATATAATTATAGCTTTCTTTCAATATTTTAAGAAAAATGCCTTTTTTTATCAAGGAAAAAAATACGTACGCATTTGAACGTAAACTAAGCCTGTAATCTAAAACTGGTTAACTTTGATGTTAAAAATTAATTATTTGTTATTAAATTTTTGCCTATACAAAGCGCTAATGCGCTTATAGGTCTCGTGACTTCTCGTATATGCGAATGATATATTTAAAAAAAAAGTTATTAATTAAAGAACGCGAAGCTTGATTCTGAGATGTTATTTTCTTCCTTTATCGTTTAGTCACGTTTTACAAGTTGCGTGGAAACATCACAAATAAAATATTGATTGTTGGATTAATTATCAAAAAGCCAAAAGTATTTCCTGTAAGAGGAAGGAGCGCCCTCTACTAAATGACAATCAAATGCAGACACATTATACGAAATCCAAACAAATGACAATTAGAAATAATTTAATCATTTTCAGAAATAAACCTCATTAATATCGTTCACTTTTGCTGAAGTCGAAAGAAATGTAAATAAAAGAAGAAAACTACAATTGTAATAATTTCTAACTAGGAGAAACAGAAACATTTTAATCTTAAAATATCCCAGTCCAATTAACGCAACATATTAAAGATTAGAGTTGCCCGTAACTTTTTCTACGCTAATAACTTACTCTATCGGTGCAAGAAAGGAGCGAGCTTGCGTTTCCTGTCATTAATTAGATCGAACTACTGTCAGCTCGGTACGATTGTTGGGTGACGCACATCTCCAAGGAATAAACATGGGACGAGTTCGAAGTCTGTGGTAAGGCTGTTCGCTTCGCAAGCGAGCCAGTTAGGTAGTTTGACTTCATGGAGATTACCTAACCGTCAACCATCTCAACTTTCATCGGTGTGTCCGACGTCTGCTTGTCGGAAGCGCGTGCCATCGATTTTTGTAAATAAGAACGAAGCAGATCAGTAAAGCCAGGAGATCGATAGAGGTTGAGTGAGGACAAGTAGCAAATTCAACTACTGTTAAGCATGTCCGGTGGCCTATTGGGAGACGGAACTTGTAAGTGGATTGCGCGTATCGCAGAATTTTCGGGAGATGCACTGCAAAAGGAAACACAGAATGTTATTCTGCGATTTGCGTGCATTGCCATTTAGCAGATAGCATAATGACCAGTAATTGTCGTCGTCAACACATTATTCGGAATCTAGGGAAACGACCCTGCCATCAAGTTTGATTGATGAGATTTTGTGGTGTGAGTGCGGTCAGGAGATGGCTTTTAATACCACTTATCATTAAGTGAGTTAACGCCATCTAGTAGTAATATTCACAATTAAAATTATAGAAGATTCTCAGTACATTTCTCTGTTCCAGCCGCTCAAGTTTCCTATCTAAGAGGTGTACTTTTGGACAGCTTAAAAGCCTCTTTTGCAGCTGCAGCTTCACAATCCTTGACTCTTCTGCAGCTGCACAAACTTATCAATCTTTTGATTATTTCGAGCAGATGTGTTAAAAGGACGAACAGTAAGTAAGACTAAAAATCCTTGAGTTATATCTTAAACCCTCTCGATCCCAGCAATGAACGCTTCGGCAAAGTGATACAGAAAAATCCTTTTTGCCGTGAGCCGATTCCTAATGTCACTCTCGTGTTCTTGCGTTCTTTTTGTGAGATCGTTAAGGAACGCTTTATCCCAATTTGTTTGTTTGACAGTCACCTCATTTTATCCGAGCAGGAAACTGGATAAGACGATGCACGTAATACTGCACACAAAGAAACTGTTTCTTTCGAGGCTACGTTAACGTGATAATTCCTAGTAGTGATGTTGTTATCGTTCCGGCGTATTTGTTCGTTACTTGTGAATACCATTCAGCGTTTTCCACGTTATCGCCAGCCATCTTTAACATAAAAATACGCGCCACATTTGAAGATAGAGAGAAAAGCAGAGCCTTCACAGCGTATGCTTGCACTATACTTGAAAGAAATGTTTGTCTGCCGCATTTCGCTCTCCATAAAACGGCGACTGACGGCATTTCAGTGCTCACAGTGCGTGTGCATTCTTTTATTAAGTTGACTACATTTACGCAACAGTACCCGGAGCAAAAAAAAAAATTTTTTTTTTTTTTTTTACTATCAGCTTTTTCCCTACAAAATAGTTTTTTATATTGCGATATAAAAATTCATTGCTATAGACAATGAACTTGTTAAAAATTTCCACAAGAACTGTAACGGAAAGCAGGCTGAAGTACAAAAAAAATCATTTTTAGCAAACTATAATAGGGCAGAAAAACCAAGTTATTATCCGTTGCTTTTAACTCATGACTTTAACGTAGTGACATAGCAAGAACAATGGAATTAGTTTGCCATAAGAATCATTTCTTTTGTTGGCATAAATTATATTGCAATGTTCAAAACACTCTCCTCTTTGCCTACGACCAAGTAATAATTACAAATTGTGAAGATAACTTATAGAAAGCTATTTTAGATCTAAATGAGATAGCCAAAGATTATGGTATGATAATATCAACAGACAAATCAAAAACTATGGCCTTTAAAGGACAAGATCCAGCAAGAACTAAAATAGTAATAGATAACAAGATCTTAGAACAGGTGAATTCATTTAACTACCTAGGATGTATGATCACTTATGAAAAAGATATAAATGTAAAAATTGCAAAATATTTAAAAATAACAGGTGTAAATAACTCTATATTTAAACCAAACCTAGTTCAAAAACAAATCAGACTAAAAGTATACAATACATCAGCCCAACCAGTCTTAATGTATGGAAGCGAAATCTGGACAATAAAACAAAAAGACAAACAAAGATTAACAACAGCAGAAATGAAGTTTATGAGAAAAACTGCAAAGTGTACCCTATTTGATCACAAAAGAAACGAAGAAATTATGAAAGAATTAAACCAAGAATCAGTAATAGAAAAAATTAAAAAATATAAACATAAATGGATGGAACACGTTCAAAGAATGAAAACAGAAAGATTACCAAAACAAGCATTAAAGCACAAGCCATTAGAAAAAGAAAACCAGGACGTCCTCTTAAACGATGACTTCTAAGGCCGGAACAGGCCATGCTAGGCCTAAATCCTTGATACGCATGATGATGACAGTGTTCAAAAAGAAGAAAAATTAAAACATCAATTCTATTGTTAATATACTTAAGACGCATCCATATACAAGTCGCGAATGTATTTCACTCGCAAACTTTGCTTGCACTTGGATAAAGTAAGAGTATAATCTCTGGCAAGTTTAAGGAGCAAATGAAACTGTGACTTGCATGTAGGAAATTATTCCTTGACTAGATTACGTTTTTTTTTTTTGAAAATCTGCGTAAACTATTAATTTTCATTTAATACTTTATATTACATTTATAATTTTTATTTGAAAAAAAAAATATTTTAGCGAAATCCCAATGCAGTCAAACCGTCCTATGTTCAGACATCTTACATTTCGTTGTGTTTTCCTTTTCTTATTTTTTTAAAAACTTTACAGTATCAGAATCTAGATAGGAATTGAACTTAATGATCTTTGTCTGTTCGTTGCTCGATTTCTTCCCCCCCCAAGCTTCAGTATGGAACTTACTAACTCACATTCGGACGGGGGGAAAAAGCAGAAATTTACAGACAGTATTCGACTTTAGAATTCGAATTTAGAATCTATCCTTGCGACTCAATCGCCAATTGAAGATGTATTACTGTACCAGAAACGGAACAAGTAGGTGAATGAATCGCGCAGCTTTTTTTTTCAAAGAACAGATAGTGGCCAAAATACATTGTGTAGAAGAATATCCGGATTAACCTGAAATCATCTGTACTGAAATGCAACAAACAGACAAATGACGTGTACAACGAAATTTTAAGGTCACTTGAGGAAAAAATCCAACAGCTGTTTCCGACAACTTGTTGCTTTCCCTGCCTTTTAAAATTTAGTTGTACACGTCATAAAAAGCTTAGTCTCCCCCCCCCAGTCAATGCTTTCCACCCTTTTGCTGTATTTTATATCGTTGTCACTTGTTTTCTTCTTTTCTGCAATACTTACCGGTGCTTTTTTCTATCGCAAAACACATTTTCTTCAAGGGAGAAGTCAATCGTTTTCGCCATTAACTGCTACAGACAGCCACATCTTAAAACACTTTCTCTTTTCTGTCGTGGCCAGCTGATATTAACTTTTCTATTGAGCTGGAATGAGCGTCTTGAAATGTGAAGTAGAAAGTAAATTACGAAGCCGTCTTTGGTATAGTTCCAAGATAAAAAAAAAGTCATCGATTGGGAACCCATTGCGCTTTCGTGGATCTGAATGTTATTTACTTTTAGACAAGTTCGCTGTCTCCACCAGGACTCGTTAAACAAGACTGGACAAGGAAGAAAATGTAGCGATAATGGGTGAACTTTAGTAGCATTCCAGCATTGCCTTCCTGTTCTTTTATACCCAATCGTTCAAACATTAATTTGTTAAGAGGCAGTACTTTGAATTTTGGCATCGCTTTTGCTAGTTATTATACGATGCGTGCAAATCTCCATAAAACTGCCTCCTACTCTTACAACACTCGTGGTATACGATCACAAATATTCTTTGTACAATAGTCTAGAGATTACTGTATGGGGAATGTCCGGGAATAACATTAAAAACTACCGTTGTCCCACGTTCAATTCTGTGCTGTCATCAAAATTAACAACATACACTAAACCCGTTTTTGCTGGAAAAACAAATTGACGCAACAAAACAATTTATCATTGACTGTTCAGGTGGTTCTGCGGATGAAGAGCCACACAGAACTTAAAAATGGGATCGATGCGCATAACATGCAGGGGAAGAGATGCCAAGCAAAATATTCATCTTTCCTTTAGGGATAATCTGAGTTGAAATATGAGCGGGCTCCAGGAAGACACTCCTGTCGCTGTTGATAGGGCGATAACGTATGCTGCGTTGTTATGAGCGACATCAACCACAGAAGGCGAGGGCTCCAAATTACAACTCAGATTTATCGTCTCGCGAGATACGAACAACAACCGGTTGTAAACAAGTTGCTACGACAGAAGGCAGTGTCGCCCCAGTTCTATCCAGAGGGATGACTGCAAACAATTATTAAACCCAATTTCTGGTAGGTGCCAAGAGAAGGAATAAAACTTGGAAAGCGATAGATTTATGACGTGATGTTTTGCATGGCGAGTGCAGGCAGTTTGTCTGGCTCGTAAATATTTCAAGTTTTGTAGGCCATTTAATTGCGTTTAATTTTTGAGGTAAACAAACCGAAGGAGATAAGTAAAATTAATGCACTGAGTTACCCCGTGATTTGATTTCATCTCATGTCTTATCCCATTCTTTATTAACAGACACTTTCGCATAGCGTCACTCGAGGTAATGCCACGGGCAGGCAGCCTTTTTATTGATTTAAAAACTTCAACAGACTCGACTAATTTTAATTTACTCGACAGCTTATTTCGATTCTGCATACGTCAATACCTCTCAGAGATCAGAGAGGGAAGGTGGGGGGGAGATGGGAGAGGACACTCAAGGAAGCGTTTCCTATTTGGACTCAATTTTAGTTGTGGCTAATGATATCAAATCTGAATAAATGATTTTTTAACCATCGGTTATTTAAAGTAAGTGATTTAATATTAATGGATTTTTGAGCAATCAAAAATCCTTTCAGCAATCACCAGTGTATAAATTATATCATCACAACTGCAAGCAACTTTTGCACATTGTAGTGATGCATAGACTCCGTAGCTCAGTCAGTATAGCTATAGACGAAGTCTATAGCTATACTGACTGAGCTACAGTCAGTATAGTACTGTATCAGTCTATACAGTACTATACGGACTGTATAGACTTCGTCTATACAGTCCGTATAAACGAAGTCCTTTGGTTGGAAAGACCTGGGTTCGATTTCCGTCAGTGACGTGAGGAACCTTTATCTGGTCTCTTTCGACTAAAGGTGAGTTAGCCGGTCTTATACGGAGGTAGGGATTTTTCCACCCGGAAACTTGTGTTTTCGTCTCCCAGAACAGGCAAACCGGCTCCCTTTAACACACAGGGATTACAGTCATGAATACGTCCCAGCCATATGCCGGTCCCGAGCCTGGATAAAATTTGGGAGTTCGGGAAAGCAATAGTGATGAACTACCCTGTAAAAATCTCACCAGGAATACTTTGCGTGCAATGCTTACAAAGTCATCTCCGGTCAGAAACGACTGAAAGGGAAAACAGCCCTGTTATCCAAATCAGATTTACGAGAAGCTAAGCTAATCTGGGAGTGGCCAATAACTTGAAGACAAAAAAAGCTATGACAAATGAGTAGGGAGTTAGCCATTACCAGAGCTACAGAAGTTTTGTGATTGTGTAAGCATCATATTCAGATACCATACTATTTCCACTTGACTATTCTAACTTTAAAGAATTGTTGAAAACATTTCTATGAAACGTGCAGAATATTCTGTGCATCATCACAAACTTACTCTCATCTGCATATTCATTCAATTGCATTGTTGAAACTTATGCACGTTATAACAGCTGGAGGTTTTCGCATCATCATGAACCTTATCTTGCGGCTGAGATTTATTAGTTGAGGGGGGTGGGGGGGTGGATGCTTTAAATACTGAATGTAGGGTGGCAAAGAGTCAACAAGCGAATTCATTGGGAATGTTATCACATGAACAATGCATAACGATTGTACGATTCAAATAAATTCTTGTAACATCACTTGACTATTAATAAGTGATCGTGTTGTTACCAGTAACAACGAATTTCAGCTGGCTCATCGATTTTCTTTAATTTAAAAATCCATTAAGATGTCTAAATGAAACTAATTACTTTTTTTCGTTCCCTGACTGCCTTAAGTGTCTTTTTTTGTTCCAAGTGCGCTCTCGAGTGTTTCCTTCAGTTTAAGAAAATCAAGGGAATCGTTGTTAATGTAGCAAAATTGCCATCAGTCTCCTACTGCAAGCTGTTCTTTGTTTCACGCCACACTTAATAGATTACCTCACTAATTAGAATTCCATGTAGTTGTAAGTTAAATTAATTATGAACTTCAAAAAGGATTCTGGTAATAGTAATGAGTACAACCACCTCACTTTCCTCTAGTGGGTGGCAAAATTACTTAGTCTGTTCCTTGGAGCTGCCAGAAAGTGCAAGATGCTATTAGTGGCGATAAATGAACAAAAACGGGACAGTTTCGCTCTCCGCTCCTCTACACGGCAACAAAGCTAGAATAGGGAATTACAAAGACCTTTGCGACTAAATGGCACTAACTTTTCTTGAATGTAACTCAAAGGAACTAAAAATAGTGTTTTAAGCAGATGACTTATCAGTGCTGCTTGTAATTAAGTTGTAAGACTGCTGTACTTTAACGTTTCAAGGGATCCAAACCAGGGAAGAATGGGATGGCTGACCATTTTTCGCATTTTGGAAAATGTAACATATAACAAAACTATTGCAAAAATGCAGGAACTTCATCATAGCACGTGACGTACAATTACTTCCTCTCCGTTGGAAGAAAGTGTCATTCCCAGCAGGAAGTTGGTATGGCAGGTTTGGTTCTTTTTTTGTTTAGTGTGTGCTACGATCCACTGAAGCATGTTCACAAGGCATTGGCGGTCTGCTTTTTTTTTTTTTTTTTTTTCCCTACGTAAGTTTTCCATTCTAATGTGCGAACGCTTGTTCATTGAGCAATATTCGACTTGAGTCCGATTCTTTCTCTATTTTGAAGATTTATTTTGTGAAACACAAAATGAAACATGTTTGCTCGGTCCATCTTCCAATTGAGATGAAAGTGAAAACTATTACATCATCCGACAGTCCACGCATGCGCGCTAATCCTGTAAACGAGAATCGGTCACCAATTGTTGTTTATTCAATTCTCTCAACTATTACAACAGGACAACTCTGAAACATCTACTGCAAGCCCGTCATCAATCAAATAGCCATTTGCCAAACGGCACTAATTTATTTTTACCAGCTTTGCCTATTTAAAGGGTAAAGAACGTTTGAAAGCAATAAAACGTCTTTTCACAGTTCCTTTCTCTTTGCTCTAAAATGATTACACTTTTCGAAAGAGACAAAGATTTCTCTTGGGAAATTAAGAAAATGTAGATCTATGCCAGGAGTATTCTCTTTTTGGTAATTCGATGGCCTGCTTGTCCAGGAATTATATGCACTTCTTTTAAGCAGAATGTCTTGTTTTTCAAGACAACAATTTAGTTTCTGAAGAATTCGCGAAGAAAATCTATATAGACTTGCGTTAGCGGAGCTTTTCCTCCAATTAGAAGAAGAAAGTTCGCATAAAAGACGGGAGGAGTACTAAATTTGACACTCTGACATGAATTAATAATACCACGCGGTTGTTTGGGAATCCTACAAGATTGCACCACGTTCATGTTTATTGGAAATAGCGCCTCTTTACGAAAAGCAGTTGTCTTGGAAACTGTATTAAACAGGCAATTTTAAACTCGGTCTTATTTTCTTTTTTTTTTTGTTTAAATTTTTAAAACAAAGCTGAGTTGCGAAACTGCTCGCTGAGGTGTTTGTGAAGGCGCAGACTTGACACGTGCGATGTCATTTCCCTTTCGGAAATGTTATTTTATAAACTACTGATCTTAGTTATTCTACAGTACAAGTAATTCAGTCCTCGTGGCAATCCGTTGTTCTCACGTTGCAAATATTCATTTTTAATCCCGGAATTTTTTGTACAGATTTTAGTAATACTTAACGAACCATTTCTTGTTTATTATATTTTAGTTTTGCACTTGTAGCGTAATACACACAAAAAAATTATATATTTTTTAAATTATTTTTATTTGAAAAAAAAAATAATTTAAAAAAATTGAAAAATTATTTTCAATTGAAAATAATTGAAAAAAAAAATTCAGATTTTCAATTTATTAGAGCTCATATCGTCAACCGGAAGTTTACGGCAGTTCCTATGCGAGAACGTTACCTAAGATGGTTGAAAGCGTAATTCTTGGAAATGCATATAGCTGGAGTAGTATGTTACGTTTTCAGTTTCCTTTTTACCCTCCATGGCTTTTTTTTTTTGTCATGAATTGGCGGATCTGCTCTGACTGTAGTACATTAAAACATCAGTGCTAACTTATTGTCTTAAAAATTCTGTCTAAAAGACACGCCAAAAAATAAAAAATAATAAATAAATAAAATACAGACATTAGATATTCGCCATGATTCAAAGTAATAAGGATTTACTACAAATGGTTCAAGGGAAAAAAAAAGTTGACATTTTTTCAAGCGCTCTCATTATTAAATTGACAGTAGTTCAAATAGGTATGCAAAAAAAACCTAAGGTTTTAAGTCACTCAAGATTAACGTTTCATCTTGAATAAGTCTCGTGAAAATGCTATGGTTAATGGAATCCGGCATTGATCAGTCAGTATCGACGATGTCCTTCGCTTGAAAGAACCTGAATACGAATCCTGTAAAGAATTTTTATAAGGTTTTTTTTTTTCATCTGAAGTTCGTCGATCTTATTTAGAGGTGGTAGGGTTCCATCCTCCCCCGATAAAAGGTCAGAAGAACACATGTAATTTACATAATTCATTGGCTTTCATAGCTTAGTTCGATTCTGCCCTAATTCTAAACAACCAATAAATGCATGTTAATGAAAGATTAACATTACATCTGCTCGAAACGTTTACTATGATTAGAATTTCTTTTTTTTTTTGGGGGGGGGAGGCTGTTTTACTATGACTAAGATTTTGTATCCTTCCTTGGTAAAAATAGTTTTATCGAATAAAAACAATGAAACCATTCTGAGAAACGTTAATGATATTAAGGATCATGCTCCCGATTTGGATATAAATAAATCGTCTATCGCCTTTTATTCCCAAAAACGCGGTATTCCTGTAGCCTAACTTGTTAATGACTGATAGACAACCATCTCCATCCTTCGGCTGTTACTTCTGACAGTGAGTTCAAGTTTATCAATGAACCAAGACTTCAAGGGGAGAATACGATAGATAGTAGCCAACATTTTGTGGCCCTAACACTTGTTCTGGTTTCATTAATAATGTCATATTTTCGAAGTTCACAGTTAAAAACCCGAGTTTCCAGGAGAAATGCGTGCTCTGTATGTTATCTGGGAAAATTAGATTAAGAAAATGTGACTTTATTTCTTAAATCGTTCTGGTACCTCCTCTCGATTGTTTGGATAATCTGATGTCATGGAGATGTAAAATTTGCATGGACTTGAATCATTAGGGCACGGCTCCTGCTCCTATTTTCCTAATATAATTCGCCTTTACTGCGGATCCAGTCGCTCTTTTACCTTGGATACATTTCTTCTACCATTCGCCTTCCCACAAAGCCTCCTGGATTGTTTTCATCTCAGTGTACTTTGCGATGATCAGGGAGATCAAATGAACACAAAATAAGCGTCACTACAATTAGACTCTTCGTGGCGTTAATTTGTGACCTTGTCCTGCCAATTGAGTCAGATTATTGGATTACAGGCATTGATTGCTGTTCCGTACACTCGCAGGCTAATTCAATTAGGTCGGGAGAAATGCGAAATTTTAATGAAATGTAAATTTACGTTGCGTTGTCTTCCTTTGTGAACGAATGCGTGAGTGCGATCGAAAATGGAAGCGGACTGTTTTATTTACTACGCTAAATGAGGGTAGGTAGATGGGTTTTATTGTGTTTCGGTAGGATGAGAGTTAACTGACGACTTGATCGCCGCTTTAGACGAATAAGACGCTCCGCTATTGAGACATGGCAATGCTCGCTATTTGCAGTGGAGCCGACTGAAGTTTGAAATAATGAGCTGGTTGTCTGGTGTGTCAAACCCTACGTACATTAAGTGGCGCAGTAAATTTAGTGCGTCTCTCGTTGTGCCGTTTTCAAGTAAAAATTGTTTCCAACCAGATAAACAATTGTCAGGACACAATTGTCCATCGAACGGTGACAAATCGGCCAATGTTTCATCCGAACTGCACACAATAGTCATCCTTTCGATGGCTTGTTCGTAATGGCCAATCGGGACAGTTCTTTGTTCGCTGAGTTATGAAAGGACAGAAGAGGGACAGCGGATGTCTTATTGCACCATCAAATCCGTTCGGTGATGTGTTATTTATCAGCTGCGTTTAAATCTTTACAGAACGGCAGCAATTTTCTCGCATTCTGTGAAACATTACAAAATCTTTCATTACTAAAGCGATTGGTAAGCCACCTGCTTGTTTTCCTTAGTTCATTCTTGGCATTTCAGAGAATCCAATTGTCACGTCTCGATGATATGAATCATTCGTGCTTTCTTAAAGTATCTTCGATAAAAGATACAACTAGTGAAAATGCGATTGGTTATTTAATAACAATGTTTACTATTGGGTCACAGGACTTTGCATAATGCAAAATATGAAAATCGACCTCAGAACACACGCAATTGACAAACATGGCACATTGTTCTCACATCCTTGATTGTTTCGTTAAGAGTGCAAAAGAAGCTCCTCACAGCAATAATATCACGCGTCTTCTAGACAAATCAGTTATTTTGAATTTGAATGGTTTGGGGCAGAGTTCTTCAGAAACTGCTGTTCGGGAGTACATTAAAGCAGCCTATAATAGTACGCAGGGCCAAACCTGATGAGAAAGCAATATAGCATTTCTCCCGATACGCTAGCTCATAATCCTTTCACTTCCCACACAGCATTGGAGGGAAGGAGGGGGGGGAGGCGTTGTTGGTGTGGTACTCCTCTAATGCCTAATAGTACTCCTCTCATTGCATGCCCGCCTACCAACAAGAAAAGAAAAGTAATTAGAATTCTAAGGTTAATAAAATAACATCCTTAAAACCTTAAAAACATCACTTTAAATATAAACACATTGTATGCTAATTTACAGACATTTGAATATTTTGAATATTCAATGAGAGAGAATTTAAATCTTAAATATCCTCTTTTGGACCTCGGACTTAAGGTGTTTGCCCCATTCGTATATATCTCAGTCGTAGTTGTAGAACTAGCGCCTTCTCTATATTACCTCTATAATCCAGTACTGTATACTCAGCTGGTAATGCCACACAGCATAGAACCAAGCAAAGTTTATTAGACTACTTAAAATAAAGTGTTCCCTACTTAGATGTCTCTAGCCACCAGTATGGATCTGCCACTCTAGAAATGGAGGGCTTCGAAATAAGTCAACGGACAATATAGTGTGAGGAACCAATAGCCATGGCGCTCACCTTAATAAGGTGTAGGACCCCATTTCGCCGACGGCGATACTGCAGCAACTACTGGGCATACATTCCCCAAGCACACGATAGTGATCACTGGGAATTTTGGACCATTCTTCCTGTAGGCATGTAATGAGGTCCTGAACTCTTATGGGGCAGATTTCCCTTCACGTCACCCAACGCTTCGCCTCATTCCACATGTTCAATAGGGTTGAGATTAGGGCTCTGTGGAAGGCAAGTCAAGTGTGGTGAGGTTCATGTCCACAAACCTCGCAGTTACAGCAGCAGCCTTATGACACAGTGCATTCATTGTCTTGCTGAAAGAGACAATGGTCAGTTCCATAGAAACGCCACAAAGCAGTAATCATCGCATTGTCCAGAATGGTCAGATACCTCTTGAAGTTCAACGTTCGTGACACCACAAACAGACACATGAGAAGGAAAAACAGGACCATACCATCCCACAGCTACCTCCGAATTTCATAGTAAGGGGGTTACACACTCTGGTAAGAGACGTTCACCGAGAGGGGCGCGTTGTTGGTGTGGGTAGGACAGATGACGTTTCTGTATGGGCAACATGCCTAATAGTACTCCTCTCATTGCATGTCCGCCTACCAACAAGAAAAGAAAAATAATTTGAATTCCGCTAAGGTTAATAAAATAACATCCCTAAAACCTTCCAAACACCACTTTAAATATAGAGTGATGTGGATCACACTATGTCGCTCTTTTCATCCACATATCCATGTTGGTTCGGGTAATGTGTGGGTGGGGAATTGCATATTGCGGTCCCACCATGTAAACCCATGTTGATAGTCTCCGTTCTGAATGTTTTTGTGTCCAGATTAGTGTTCTCGTCGAGCCCAGAACTCTGCATTCAATGTGTCGGCCGACGAATGGTGATTTTTACATATTATCCTTCGTTGCATGAGTGTTTTCGGTGAGTGTTTTGGGTCATCCACTTCGGGTGGTACTTGCAGTTGACTCCCTGCGCTTCCATCTCGGTATGTATCACTGATTGCTGACCTGACATGGCCTAATTTGTGAACAATATGCCGAACAGATATGCCTGCCACATGGCATCTTATCACAACCCATCTTTCAAACTACGTCAGTTCCCTTCTTGCACCAGGACACAGTTGCACTGACTTGGGAACATCATATTCTTCCAATTTATACTGGAACTCGTTACATCGCGCGATGCACCTTGCCGTTGGGGATGTCCATTGACTTCTTTCCAAGCAAAGTATGCAGTAGATTGCCTTTCCTGCATTATTCCATTTGTGATTCGTCTCATGCAAAGGTTCGAAGGAATCTTTCCTGCTGCATTTGATATTTTCAGTGTATTTAGGTATGAATTTACTGAGCAGTCCTGGAGGACTTCCCAACAAGTTTCCTTCTGGTAATTCACCACGTGTAATGGTGGGCTGCTTCTCTATTCAGATTTCTATGAACCAAAGGAGTGCGTCAGACTTTTATTGGTTCCTCTTTCTCCTATATATAATGACCTCTCACGGAAATCAAACCATATCCATAGTTTGCACGTGGATAAGAGTGCTTCATTTCACGTATTCATTTTATAAATGAGATGGAAACGCTCAAACAGTCCAAGCTTCAGTAGATTTTAGAACCAGTGCTTTAATCCATGACACCCCCCCATTCTTCATTAGGCCTCATGACAACTTTACGCCTTCAATGCTAACAAAAAAAAAAGCCCATGTTTTTTTCCTACAAGTATTTTAAACGGCGTTCCTCAAGGGAACTAACGTCAGTTATTCCCTTGATTTCTGCTAAGCCTACTTAGAATAAGAGCAGCACCTGCTTGAACATCCATTTAAAGTTCAACTGTTAATCCACCAAACCACTTTCTTCCACTCCTGATTTCGTCTATTTTCCGCAACAGCCTTTTTCGTGAAATATTCTCTACAAACTGCAACTTCCCGCTGTGAGAAAAAAAAATATTAAAAAATCTTTCGCTCCTTCTCTTAGCGTCTGCTTACAGATGTTGAGTTTGATGTATAAAAAATATTCTGTGCGTAGCAACTCACCCATTCGGTGGTGATCTATAAAATGGATACTCTCGCAAGGGAATGAACATGACCATTAAAAAGATTCCATCCCTTTAAAAGAAATGTAAAAAAAAAATAAATAAAACATGTATGAGGAAGTTTAACAAATCAACTTTTACGCCAATCAGCCTAAAAATCAGATAGCTGATTTCAGAGAGAAAGAAGATCCTGATTGGTAGTAAAAGAACTTGAAAGGTTTATTTTAGACGCTCTTACACTTTATCAAGGACTGGATAAAGAAAGAATGTTTGAATTCTCGCACTGATGCCAGCAGACTGTCAACTAGAATTATTCGCTTGCACTGGAAGGAGGAACCCGACTGTCAGGTCTTCGATGGTGATCGGAAAGAGTTTCTCTTAAACTGATTTGATATTAGGAAGTCATTAAGGAAAGTAACTTACAAATAAGATTAAAATAATCTTAATAAAATATTTCCGACTTTCAATATTGTATAGAAAATTTTAATAATACGCGACCAAGTTTTTAAGAATTGTGCTCAAAGGAGATATTGTTTCCTATTTTAAATGTCTTTGCGTTTCCATAGAATTCTTATCACGGTCAAGACGTTGCATCTTTTATTCACCTTCGATATTTTCCTTGACGAAATTGCATAAATAACAACGTAAGGAATGAAATGTATTTTTAAAAGAAGGAAGAAATATGAATCTCCTATCTTTTTGAATTTCATCCATCTTCGATCAATAATAGCTGTGGCCAACTCGAAAGGCAAAGCGTCTTTGTGACGTAAAAAGGAATCACTGCGCCACCTTTTTTTTTATTTATTTATTTCGGCTTACCTTATCATTATACGAACATTCAGCATTGCTACATAGAAATCACCAAAAGTTTTGTGTTCATATTTCAGTCACGATTTTTCCTAATCCAAATCATTTCAACTTGGCAGATATCCGTAATACATTCAACTGAGGGTTTCCCCCAACCGATCTTTAGATTGAATCTGAAACGGAATTAGAACTCCCATTTCTTTTTGTTCGAGTATCATTGCGGAAGATCGTACAAATTCCCAACATTCGCGGCGAATAATATTTATTGCTGCTATGAATTACAAGCGCACACATTGTGACTGAGTGACAGCTGCGGGGGTCTTACATGGATTGGTTTTCTCAGCAGATGGATAAGAGAAAGCTAACAACTTCTGCATTGGAAATCCATCAGCAGATGGAGCTCGGTGATAAAGCGATTTGGACGCGTTTCTGAATGCACACTAATCAAACTTCGTAAAATCAGACTTTTCATCAGAGGTCACGTGATCGAGCTATTGTCTTGCGTTCGGACTGTAAGACCCAGTTCAATATTACATACGATTAATTAAACTTAATAACTGCAGGATTTACGAAAACACTGATTCGTGGTTAGCTCAACTTCGCATTATATCGGGTCGATTCTTCCATTTTTAATATGTGGTAACCAAGAAATCATCCTATATATAAACCACAAGGCACTAGAGTTGTCTGCAAATAACCTTTAAGTCGCAATTTTGTAATCCGATTCGGATTACAAAATTGCAAAAAAAAAGCAGCAACTATCCCGGGGAAGCACACTTGAAAGAATGGCTTCCACCACATCTACTGATATTGTTTGTGTGTTTCAGCAAACAAAATAAGATTACTGCGGGATAAATGATCTTAAGCTGTTAAAATCCGCGCAGTGTGACAGTTAATAATGTTGAATAGCAAACATCGCCCAAGTGAGGCTTAGATACTTCAGCGTAACCACCCTGTGGCGGTGAACAAGAGGATCCGACATCTGAAAAAGAACAAGTTACTCTTTTAAAGTATTATTTCCTTGAGCACATTTAAACTGTGCAAGTCCCTATTTAAACCCTGGTTGGGAAATCCTTTTATCTGTCGTCAAGTGCTTTGTTTGCTTAAGCCTTGGCGGATAAAAACAATGCGAAGCTGTTGCTTGGACACAATTACCTAAAAGCTCTGCTGCAATCTGTTAATACCTCCAAGTCCTTGTTAGAGTGGTTGGTTGTCGCTCGAGTGTTACAGATTTCCTTGTTTATTCAGCACGCTTCATTCGGCTTCCTTCATTCACTGATGCCAGGTGTATTTATTTTTCAGCCCGTGCTTGCTTCGCCTGAAGCCTTTAAGATTTTTTTTTTTTTCTTATCCGGGGCTATTAAATACTCCGCATCCCAGTGTGAATTAAGTCTGTTTTTGGCTCGCGATCTACCACTTTTTATTCAAGTATTAATATTTTTTTTATCGTTTTTCCCCTTTAAATGTGACCCAGCATAGCAAACCGTACGAGTTAGGAGCACCTAAGCAATCGCCATGACATTTGGAGAAGCGGTACTTTGAGTGATGTAAATGGTCTCCCATTACAAAAAAAGCGCTCAAAACAAGATCCTCCAACACATCATGAAGAAATATAACAGCATGAGGATAACTACGACTCATCTCTCTTTAGGTGAGAAATCCGCTAACTATGTACAGGTGGAAGGCGTTGGCTATTTCAAGATAAAGGATTTGTTTTCGTCAGCTCATTCTAGTCTCGCAACATCATCTTTGATGGAAGGAAGGGAATTAACTTAATCCTCGCTTTTGTAAGTACCCTAATAATAATTAACGATTATAGAAACAAAGCCTATTGTAGTTGTTTATAATCTTGCAAAAACGCGCACATTCGCTTAGAAATTCACCGATCGGATTTCTGTCACATATTCAGCAGTCTTTTTTTAATACACTTAAGCTCATAATTCGTTGTACACGTTTAATTTGTGCATTTGAATAGTCTTCGTGGCTTCTTGTTGCTACTAATACCAGTAAGATTCGATGCTGACATAGTCGCACATTTGATTGAGAACTGAGTTCTGAGGCTGGTTTGTCTATTTCAGGCTAGAAAGTTTGACAATTTTTTGGACGAAAATTTCACTTAAAGCACTGTAACTTGTCATTAAGAAAAGGAAACATTCATTGCATCCTTGAAGGAATTCAAACCGGGTTTTTCCCGATTAAACACGTGTAATAGTCGAAATGAATCAAGAAGCATTCATCAGATAGCTGAAGGAATACTGAATATTTATAAGAATAGAAAACAGTACAGGAGAAGATATCTCAGACGTAAATACGGTCTTTTGTGCATTGAAGACGTACTGGAGGGAAAAATGCAACAGTTCGTAGCATTGTGTTTCTATGTAGTATATTTCCATAACAGCTGTTCCATTTCCTTACAGTGTATCGAAACCTTTTGCATATTTTTAGAAGGCCGACAACTTATTGTGGGTGCAGCATCCCCTCAGGTAAAGAGAAATACGGTTCCGATAACTTCTATTGAGCAGGAAATTGCGTCCATATATTAATAGACTGCTCCAGTCTTGGATAAAGTATTGCGTGCTTATTTCTATTCGTCGATGTTAGATTAGAGCAAGAAAAATGTCTCGAGGCATTAAAATTTAAATATCTTCGAGCATGCAGTCTCAACTGAAGGTAGATTTTAGAGATATATTGAGATCTCATGGGAAATTAGATAAAAACGAATCTCTTATTTCTTGGGTGTTTATATCTTACGCTGAAGAGCGTTCTTTATGTGTGCACTGCGTTAAGAAGAAGATTAATATCGGCATTATCAACTTGAACTCCTTTTAAGCGGACAATAAATGTGCAAATTCTATAGAGAGGCGAGCAAGCAACGAAACACAATAATACTCGAAGGCATTTATTTTCTGGCAAAAATCCACTCTTTTAAACAATGAAAATAAAATAAACTGTTGTTGTGCGCATGCCTGTTAAAACATAATACAAGCGCATTCAATTATTTAATAAGGCTGTTATTATATAATTGAAAAGTAGTCCGTCTTGTAGGCTAGTTATGAATGGGCAATTTATCACTGCTCATAGAAATTAATCAATTTCGTTACGTTAAATTTGAAGGATAATTTATTTTCTAAATTCTCTATTTATCACCATTTTATGGTCCGTTGTACTTCATTTAAAATTTAATTACTGAATCGTATTTGATCATTAATTGAAAAATGACTCCCCTCAATGCATGATTATGTTACAATGATGCGTGAAGGTCTTATATGAATGCAAATCACCCCAAATTTTTATGAATGCATGCTTCAAGTTGGTCTGTTGATATTTGAAAATACAGAAAACCGTAGATTAGAGAAAGAAAAAAAAAATAAAGAAAAAATTACATCGCCAAACTCCCTTTCCTCTAAGCCAGTCGGTATTTTAGTGCATTGAAAGTCGTTCGTGTTTACGACAAACGAATTCCATCTATTCGCTCGCATTCCCGGAGTTTCAGCGTCCTATTTCGTTCCCAAAAGGCGAAAGAATGTACGGATGATCTGTCGGTGCCGATCCGACGTATATGAGGCTTTCAACTAGATTTCGGTGGAAAGTTTCTATATGACTGCAGTGCCACCTGGATATTGGAGATTTAAATTAAAATCGTAACGTTGTCTTGGTACATTTCCAGTGGCGGAAAATTAAAAACTTACTTCCGTATGAACTTTGTTTCGTCCGAAAAGTTAGTTTTTAATTTGCGAGAATGCACTGCTTTGTTAGATTCGTCTGTCGCAGATAACACACACACACACACACACACACACACACGTACTTGCATCAGTGTATGGAATATCAGCGAATCGTGTATGCTGTTCAGTGCGTGACATTTTTGATTCAAAATATCAGTTGAGAATAATATATTTGCTAAATAACAGAAACATGGAAAATTTCGGATAAACTTTCAATCACATCCGAGCCATCTGCGACAATTCAATGCAAAACTTGGTATTTTTTTTGATAATTGTTCCATCGCAACAAATCTTCTTGCTTCATTGGTTTTTTTCGTTTGCATTTTCTCATTCAGATTCAAATTCTAAATGGCGAGTTCTACAACTAATACGTACATCTAGTTTTTTTTATTCGATTATCATTCAGCAATTAAGTTTCCTTTCCGTTCATGTTCTCTTCAGCAGTGAATCATCTTTCATTGATTTCCACTGTGGGATTAGAATTTTCTGTTTGGCTCTCGTCTTTCATTATTTTTACCTTCGGATTTGTTTTTTTTTTTTTTTCAATTGACAATATTGCTCACCACCTCCACCAGAATTTGCTGTCTTTCAGCTGTACGATTAGGAAAAAAAAAAACACGTTTTTCCTCACTTCTTTGACATTTTATTCTTTCTTTCTTTCATTTATTTTGTTCCAATCTGTTCTCACCAAAAGAGTATTCCAGGAGTTTTGTTATACAATTCCATTATCGCTAGAGTTATCTTGAGCGTTTAGCCATATGAATGTAAGAGTTTTGTTACGTTGTCGAAAATGGCACTTTATTTCAGCTTAGTCGCTCCTACACGCTTCTCATTTGGTCAATTCAAGCAATACGTGCGCTTCATCCATCGCAACGAAGATGATAGCACAAAAGGTTTATTGGTAAAAGCAATGACGTAAGTGATGCCATTGACATATTGTAAACCTACAGTATATTTCTACCATATAGTTATGAATGGGCAATTTATCGGAGAATCACAAACATTGTCTATTACGGGATTCGAACCTGTACCTTATGGTTGGAAAGCAGATACGCTAACCATTCGGCCAACCTGGTCCACAAGCGTTTTTCCCCCTATTTGGTTTCTACTATTTTGGTTTCTTTTATCTTTAAAACTTGTTTTTCACGACATTGTTTTCCAACTGTAGCGGAGATTTAATCCATTTTATAGATTCCGTTCAAGATCATCTCCCATACCGACATTTTTTTTTCATTTACATTTGGGCACAAGATGACTGATTATCTACCGTGATCAATATAGACACAGAGGGAAGACACGTAGTAAGATGCTGAAGTTTACAACTGGCCATTCTGTCTACCCAAACTGGGGATCACTTTCAGTGGATTCATAACTTTTTATCCACTCCCCATTTACTTGCTCGTTCATTATTTTAATGATTATTTATTTTTATCAGTAATTAACAACTAAAGAGAATATTAGGTAATAAATTATATCCTGGTCACCACACCTCCGAACTAAGAAACACCTCTTTCAGGAGTGGGAGGAGGAGGTGTTTTCGAAGCAACTGTTCACTAACGTGAAAATCTTTTCCATTAATAGAGCGCATGTACGATTTAATTCCTAGTCGAAGTGGATAACGTGTGGATAGCTGAGCACCCTTTAACTGCAGCTGTGGTGTGTAAACGAAAAGAATTCCCTCAGGATGACAGGTAGATGGTTTGAGCTGTGGTTATGTTCACCTCTGCAGGGGAAATAGCATTTTAATATCTCCTTAATGCGACAGGCAGTTGGTGCAATGCGAGGCTGCAAGATAACGCGTCGTACATTATCCGTGTAAAATCTAAAAAAGAATGACGTGTCTTTCGCAGATGTTATCCGAAGCCCCACGGTAATAGATAGAGACGCGCGATGCGTAACGATGCCGGAGAATAGTTCGAAGTGGAGAGGGTAATTTGTGCACCAGTTGGGCATAATTTTACTGCTCTCTCTCTCTCTGCTGTAGTTCAACGATATCTTGTGGACTGTTCCCCTATGAACAATTCTTACTAGGTGGGGTTTCAGTTGTTAGCATAGAATTCAATAAAATGTCAACCTGAGCGATAGCTTTTAGGGTGGAAGATCAAAATGAAGATTGCGAGATATCTTTCAGTGCGCGCATTTGCTGATTGCACCTTACAGTTTAGGTAATGAAGCGCGTGCTACTCTCCGACAAGTACCCGAAGAAATTCACAAAAGTAGTGTACGAAGTACGTGTATGTTCTAAATTATGATAAGACTCGAATTCATCTGTGATTAATTCGGTTAAATATTCAACGAGTGCACACAAAGATGTTGTTGGTGATTTTTCGGTCGTTCAGATGCTGCTGATGATTTAGTGGAAGGAAAAAAACATTTATTCAAGCCATTTTGGGTTTGTGTAAGCCTCCCGAGCGCAATCGGAAGGATATGACATTAGAAAGACCTGAATTCGAATTCTGCGTTAGACATGGGGAACACATAAATAGTATTTTCAAGTGAAGGAGAGGTAGGGCGTACCTAGAACGGGACTAGGGTTCTTCCCAAAAATCAACCCTTTGATCCATCGAAACGGCAAATGGGAGTCAAACCTGCAACTAGGAAAGCGGAGACATTATTCACTTGGCTAATCGGATCGGAAAGATTTTTTCCAGTAATTTCCTTTTTATTCATTTAATTTAATATTAGGAATGCCTATCACTGAACTTCCAAAACGTTTTGAAGTCAATGCCTCTGCTTACTCAACTCTGCGATATGTCTAACTTGTAGACATATTGCAGTGTATGTCGGATATACTGTAAATATTTGAATGGCATTTCTGCCTTCACATCATGTACAATTTATAAGGAGATATCTTAGGCTCTTATTTATGCAGCAGTTAGAAATGAATATGGGTTGCATAAAAATGACAGGAAAGTTCTCTCGAGATAAACTTCATCTGACAAGGTTTCAACTACAATTTCAAGGTTTCTGAAACTGTAGATTCTGTTTTCTTTTATAGTAAACACGCTGTTACTTTGCAAATATGTGAAACGCACGAAAATGTAAAACAAATAAATATAGTGTGGATTAGTACGAGATTAATCATAATTTTGGATTACAAATCTTTATCCTTTTGTCTTTTTGCGAATCAGTTAACATTTTTCATTACATAACAAGGTGTCTTAGTTTATCCATGGAAAATGTCGATTCATCCCATTATTTTATCTTTTTTTTCTTGTAAATTAGAGATGAGTGACAGTGCTGTATTTGGTAAAAGCATCACACCACCGAAGTAAAGCGGGTAATACACACGTGATTTTCAGTTATTGCAACTGTCGGAGAGGAAAAGAATGAAAGAAAAGGACAGGGATATTGCATAAAGGAAACGCCATAACAGACATACGAACACTACAGGCAAGCTTTACAGTTAAAGAATTTCGTGAAGTTTACTAGGCCTAAATTACGGAACAGGAAGAAAGAAAGATCTTCATGGAGAACTGAATCAGTTGAAAGGGATTTATTCAACAGTCCCGAAACCAGTGCTAAAGGAAATTCTCTTAAAATAATTGTTAATTCTCAGTCAGAATTAACAATTATTTTAAGCAAATATACGAATGTAATGTTTAGCGCTTCACAGATGAAAAGGATTGGCGGGGACAGACAGTGAAGTTCAGGAAACACAGATGTCTGCTTCAAAGATACTTGGGTATTATGGAAGTAAAGAACTGTATGTGTTTATTTGTACTTTTCTATAGATAAAGTAAATACTCGATATTTTAAATATGGAGTGTATTACTTTCTATATAACCAAACGTAATAAGCAACTCCGAGTTAAGTTTGTATTGGCATCTTGAGCTGTTCGGATCACATATAATTTAATAGCTTGTTTTAAATTTCATTATATCTCCATTTGGAATGCATTTCAGTAGGTATTTTGTACACCGCCTTGGATATTGTAGTCCGTAGACTTACATGAAATTATTTAGAAATTAACTGAAGAGAAGAATGGGAGTTACTTTTTCCATTGCTGGTCTTATTGGCCGAGTGGATCGTCTCAGGCCAACAGACTGTGAGCTTGGCTACCCCCATAACATGGATAATTATGAAGTTCTTTAGTTGGTTAAATGGTAGTCTTTCTCTAAGACTATCACCACCTTTGCTGGTGGCTGGAAGTAGCTTCAAAAAGTTCCTTGTTTAGACTCCAAAGCAAGATTTCCAAAGTACTCACCATTAAAAGGGACTTAATGCCTTTGTTATTTCTCTCTTTTATTGAGAATAAAGCAGCAGTTTGGTGGTTATTTTGTCTTGCAGAGTTCATCCTCTAATACCATAGAAACACATTAATTTCGTTTAGGTAAAACTTAGACCTTTCTTAGCAGTAAATTACTATCAGGCAAAATTGTATTGATCGCCAATTTAGGTTTGAGACATTTTTATGTGATAATCCTATCCATGCGGTTGGGTATCTTTAGCATATTCATATAGTGGGCGGGATAGGGATAGATAAACCGTGCTCTAGAAATCAAACAGTGGTTTTTGAGCCACTTTAGGCCTGGATAAGATCGGAACCGTGGTTTACAACAATTATCAACCATTTAAAAACATTTACGAATATTCATGCCAAAGTGATAATCGATTTATGCTCGTAGCCTATTTGAGTTAAGTGGCGATGCTGTCCGCTCAAAAGCAACAAGCTCAACTCATTTGTTCCTGATGCTCCTGGGTGCGCAGACCTAATTAATTTCCACACTTAGCTTTGACTTAAATCTAAATTCTGCTTGGCCCAGTTGGACAACTTTCTCTTTTTCTTCACCAGATGCACTCAAAAGATTCGTGTGAATTGTTGTTGTGGTTATTGCCTTTCGGCGGTTTAGGGGGAAACTATACGTCACCATCTAGGGAAATGACTATGAGCAAGGTGGTTTCCGTTGCCTTCCTTGCCGTACTGTATCCTATTACTGTAGCCTGTGTGTTCACGGGGCCTGTTTGCAAGATGAAAAACCCCAGATAAACTGGAGGGAAAACCCTGCTGGTCACGTCCAAGAGCGACTAACTTGGCTATGACTGAGGAAAGATCCTTAAGTTCCTCATGTCGTCGACGGGTATTGAACCTAGGATACTCCCCCCAGGGTTGCAAAGCGCAAAGTCACTCGGCTAACCGCTCGGACCCGTATGAGTTACAAACGTATTAGGTACAGGAGAAGTTCTTGAGAACTAGGATTCAAAAGTGGGTTGATAACAGCAGTAATCTCTGTGCTTGTCACCTCTCCTGGATTAAAAGTTTGCGGAAATTGAGAGAGAAAGAAGGAAAACAACTTTCTTGCTCATTGTAAATATTCTAGTAGATGGGATCATACAGCATTACGTAGAATTTGAATTTGACTTTCTAGTTTTGTTACTTCTGGATTACTGGCTGGTTCGGTTTTTATGTCTAACTTCTAATCCTAAACTGATGCAAACAATACGGCAAGAAAATATCACACTACGAGATTACGTCTTGCAGATTTTATGCAAAACTGAATACCCTCATTCAGTTTTCTTTAAACCTGCCTAACTGGTTTAAAGCGAAAGGTACATGCAGAAGTCCATTAGCTATTTCATTAGCCAAAGTATGGCTAAAGTTCCATTAAATCCATTTGTTACCAAATGTAAATAAACGTTTAAATCGTTTAATAGAGAATGAGTGTGTATTGTTAGGAGGGAAAAAACTTGTCTTAAACAATAACGATCCTGATGTTTTTTTGGGGGGGATTTTTACAAAACAATGACATCGCTTTTTTTCAGCAGCAAAATCGTATTATTATCCTTATTTGATTTTGTCATGGTGCACAGCATATAAGAACTGTACATCATTTTATAAATGCTACTGCAGTGCATTTGAAAGAGTCCCTATGAACGCAATCAAAGCAGCACCTTTAAGGCTTCAGTGTCAAAAGACATCCGTCTTTCACGGGTATCCAATGTTTTCTTCATCTCTTTCAAAGTAATCGAAATTTGTAAGAGTTCAAACTAGATGCTAATTATCTCTTCGTGATGCATGTATTTGTTTAGTTATAAAAGCTTCTTAAGTTAACAGATGACTTGTACATATCTTAGTAGAAGTGAAAATTGAAGTCTACACTTTTCTTACATGGTTTAATATTATGCATAGGAAATTATTTCAAGACTTTTCTTGTTTGTAATTTCTTGAAAGTAGGAACATACAGATTATTCGGGTATCTCACCTCGTATGGGGTTCGTAATTAGTTTACAAACTGGACTACCTTTACAGTTTCTCCGCACTTCCTTTTTTTGTGAGAGATTCTAAATACCATCTCATTCCCTAACGCCGCAATCATTCCATTTCAAAATGGAAGTTACTGGGGTCGGAATTCTACGTTACAACTCTCTTAAAAGAGACATGCCGCTAACAGGAAAACGTAGGCATACTGGGAATTACCTCTCGCTAAGGGTCGGCATTTAAATTACTCTTATTTCCGTGTCGGTTCCGGAACGAATGCAACTTATAAAAATCAGCTCGGTGTCATGTGTTCCGTACGAATTCATAAAGTCATTAAATCGTAATTACTTACTTATCAACCTCCCGTTAGGAATACATTTCATCCGGCACATTGGCACTAAAGTTATATCAACTTAATTAAGGGCCAGTGGAGTTTTCGGTTAAAGATTTCTGTAAATGTCATGATTGGAAGATGCAGAATTGGGATTCATCTTCTGTAGAGAGCCAAATGTGTTGCAATTAGTTAAGATACATTAAGCTTATATCTTAACCAAACCTACATATGCAAATGACTTCATACGTCATGATTATGACTTCCGATTTGCTGTTTTTCCGCTCAACTATTTCAGTTTTCGAGCAAGGCCACCACAGTAATTTGACCATTTCAATGAAAGTACAAGACTGAAAAGGGGTCACTATATATATTAATATTAAATACTATCTTCGAATTTGCCGCTGTCAAAATATATTTACTTTATGATTGTCGGAAAATTAATTGCAATTCTCATGAACATTTCTTAGATAGTACAATTCATTGCCATTATTTCCATAACAATATAAACGCAACGCAAGAATTATATGAACGTGACGTCATCAATGCATAATTAGATTGTTCGTGGATGTTTAATTTCTAACGCTGAAGATTATCTTGTTCTTCATAATGAAACTTAAATTATTTTTATATAATTCAGTTTATTGTGAAAAGATAAATAACGACATAATTATACATACGTCTACACGTGCTATAAACCCAGTTCAGATGTTTCACTAATACTTTGTTTAGAGTTAATTCGTCAAATCTCTGGAGAAATCTGTAGCCTTCTGGAATAGCATTCGTTGCAACTCCATTGAAACGTGAACTTAATGACTTCAAAGAAGAACCATCTCATTCATTGTTTCTCTGGGCTTGCGCTCACGATGTTAATTGCTACGTAAGAGAACGTTAGTGTTGTTCTGTAGTTGGTCGCTATTCCAGTTGTAATTCTATTGTTGTGTAGCGAAGCGTCTGGAAACAGTGAATTAACATAATTCTTAATATTTTTATATAAAAATGTTGATTAGATAGAGGAATAAAAGAACTTTTGCTTCTTCATAGAAATTAGGTTAACTTACATATTTTTTTCATGATGCTTAATCAAATGTTTTTAGGAACATCTGGCCCATTAAGGAGAGAAACTTAAATAGGATACTATTCGCTACATAGTCTAGCAGAATATATATTAAGTAAATGAAAAACTGAACATCAGC
This sequence comes from Typopeltis vanoorti, assembly GCF_054136105.1. Taxonomy (NCBI): domain Eukaryota; kingdom Metazoa; phylum Arthropoda; class Arachnida; order Uropygi; family Thelyphonidae; genus Typopeltis; species Typopeltis vanoorti. The sequence goes on from NC_143558.1 coordinate 109,583,529, forward strand.
CCAGGAATCCTTTATAAAATCCAAGTTTGAAGTTAATCGAAATGCGAGCTTGCCAGTGTCAATTCAATGACGTGAATTTGCAATTTAGTTAATATGCTAACTCAAAGATCGATGTTATTTCTAATTCACGCAATTTTACATATTCGGTACACTCGTTTCATGTAATCGATTGTGAATACTTTAAGAAATATTAAGCAGCACGCAAAAATATGTTCATTGAGCACATTGGCTCCCGAAGATTCTGAGTTCTTGATTTTTCTATTTGTTTTTCTTGCAGTCCTTCTGTAGTGACAGCTTTTGACGTGATCCTCCAGTAGCTTTTCCTGTAGTAATGAGTTGATAATTATTCAACTCTTGAAGGGTAAAACTTCTACTTGACTAACTTCAATCGATTTAATGAACAAGATTTTTAGAGTGTTCAGAGAGAAACTGACAACTATTGGAAATCTGAGTCAACATTTTGGTGACTGCTAATCATTAAACCATGTCTGAAGACTTATTAGACCGCAAAGATTGCTACTTAGGGCAAAAGTTCGAATTATAGAGAATAGCGACACGCAATAAAGGTTATGTACATCACTCTTCAGCTGTTAAGAATATGCCTAGATGTTTAAATGTACTCAGATTGTTTACAATTTTTGGCATAATGAACTCCAGCATTCACAGACTTCATTTGCTAACCCCACTCCGTTGCACAGAACAAAGCCTCGGGATATTGTGATAACAGAACAGTTTTGTGAATTTGAGATCGTTAAATGGTAAAGTTTTGAACACGATGTATGTCTAGCGCAAGTTAAAACCATAAAGAGTTCGTACTCTGATAGACAAGTACAAAGAAAGAGAAGAAATGAATACAATTCAAGTGTTCCAGATGATAGTAAATAACTTGATTTGTCTCGTCTCATCATCTTGCGATAAATATGGGGTCCATAATATAGGTTGGATTCAAGTCTTCTTTCAATTTAACTCCAGCCCCTCCATTGGTATTTTAAACTTTCTCTCATTGATGGTTCTTGCTAAAAGAAATGCTACAACATGGGAAGATAAGAGGGGATATACGAGAAAGGGGGGGAATCTAGAAAGTTAAACACCTAGAACAAATACTAATTTGATGTCTTCGTATATATCCTAAAAGAAAAAGAACAAATTATTACAATTTTATGGAATATGGGGGTTAAAGGGTTTAAGATATGTTCTTTCTTGTGGTTATATCGGCAGCTTTAATATCATTTTTGTTCGAGGTGTTTATCAGAACTTTTTTAGCCCTCCCTCGTATCTTAAGATAAAATGCTACAAAAGGATCCACGACACCAAAGTCGCATTAAGAATATTAAGATAGTTCTCTCCGATGAATTGGTTTAAAATGAGTAATGCACGAGTTCCTCTTACACCCTCCCATTGTTAAGCTTGGAGGGTGTGGAGGAACTTATAATTAAGTGCTAGAGAAAGCATAAAAACATTTTTATCGAAAAAGATCCAACCAAACAGACGATACTGTCGCTATGGATAAGTTTTTTCTTTCTTTCTATCAGACTTCATTCATTCTTCAGACATTCCATTTTTTCGTGATAGGTAAAAGACGAGAGCGATTCTGTATTTTCCTCTGTATATCTGGCTATTATGTTCTTACTTTATAACCATTAATGGCTCGTAAACTTGGTTTAATGGTCATCCGGGTATATAAAAACACTAAGACGTGTGCATTGAAGCACTCTTACATTAAATTACTTCTCAAGATTGAATTGCAGGTCCGATAAACCAAAGAAGTAATGAAATTAATTTCAGGATTTTGGTAGAATGGAAAGGCAAACAATGATTTTAACTTGATTGGTTGTAGAGTACATCATAAAAACTGAAACGAGAATACACAGATCGGATGGACTAGAAAAAATCCGAGGCTACATCGTGTGTAAAGAGAGAAACAAATCGCTTTTCAAGGGAAAAAAATATTCACACGTGCTGCTCATGTTCCAATTTAAAATCGAAATTTCAGTGTTTTATTGAATCCACCGCATCTTGATCGATATATTTTTTTTTATTATTTTCCTGCAACTTTGAGTAGTTTTTGTGAGATACACAAGGAATTGCCTTACCTCTTATGTTCTTCGGTATGGCATTTGAGTTGGCTATTGTTCTCCAGATAGTTTGCGACGACACTCCTGTATAAGTTCGCAATCAAGCGTAGCCCTTTGGCAGTTATGTCAACGTCAGCTGATTCACACACGCCTGATGTAATTTCGAGGTTAAATACCATTACATTAGTCTCTTGAGGTCGGGTAGCATGTCTTCTGTTTCGAGTAGTATTTTAGGATTCCCAATTTCTTAAATCATGCTAGTACTAACGAGGCTCTCTGGCTAACTTGACAGAGCGGATAACATAGTCTCTTATTTTGTGAAAGTCAGAGTAGGTGGTGGAATTGCTGCCCTGCTTATTGGAGGCCTAAAGTGGCTTAAAGAAGTTGCATGTTCGATCTTATAGAAGAGGCCTTCCTCATTATGTAAGAAAAAAAAAACGTAAACCACACGTTGTACTAAAGTTCTTTAGAATTACAACGTTTCGAGAGAGAGACATCACATAAATAAAAAGAAAGAATATTTCCATCCATTTCTTATCCGACCTGAACGGGTTTAGTACCCTGTTTTTAAAGGGGCTTTAGGAAATTCAATGCAGCCGGCTTGTCATCCTTCTGCTGCATCCTACGAATGGAATGTATTTCATGTATTTCAACACAGATCTACAGATCTGTGTTCACCGGGATTTGCTTGTTCTGAGAGACGAAAAACCCGACTTCCCGGGAGGGAGGAAAACCCTCTACTTCCGTATGAGGCTGGTTAACTCACTGTTTGAAAAGATCTATAAAGATTCCTCACGTCGATGAAGGGGTTCGAACCCGGGTCTTTTCAACCATAGGGCTCGTCTATACCAAATAAGCGACGGGGACTCTAAAGAATATTAGTACGATATCTAAGAAAGACTGCAGAAAATCTTGCTATCCTATTTTGTATAATTTTTCCCAAATCTCTTCTTAGTTAGTCCAACGTAGTTAAAGAAAACTGGAAATTTATAACGGAAAAGTTAAATATTTAGAACAATAAACGCAACATTGATTGCGCATGCCTTCTGTGTTATCCTTTCCTTCCGATAGATGGCATCAGTCGTTTCTGACCTCACTTCTATGACTGAATTTTACGAATGGAATTTATTTTATTTCATATTTTTAAAGATGCAGAACAATTATCGAAAGCACCTTCCTCAAAATGAAAAGAGAGTTCGAATTATTACTTAATAAATGATGATCTTAATATTGTATGGAAAAATATAATTTTCAAAACACCAGGAATAACAAGTCTCTATCAGGACTGATCTGTGATCACAAATGAGCACATGATAATAGTTTGTTAGAAATTGTTTAACAGACGAAATTCAATTCCAATGATATAACAATGAACAAGCACGCTTTTCTGTTTTGATCGTTCGCTAGTTGCATTCAACTATCGTTTAATTCTTCGAATGCCGTAGGATTGGGTAATTGGATCAGTGCGGAGTGAATAAATGATTCTCGAGGTTCCTCTGCGAGAGTGCCTTCGAAGTAACGAATGACAAAGGAAGAAACACGATTCCTTTGAAGGTCTTGGCTGCTGAGAATTCCAGATTGCTGTTTACTTGCATTAAGTTGAAGCAATGCGAGAGATTAATGGAGAGAAACAGTGCTTCATTAAAAGGCCCTTTATTCTTCTCAGAGAAAGACACACGGAGCACGTCTCAAACAGGTTAATACGGTGTAAGATGAGATCGGTTTTACGATTACTGAATAGACTATTAGGATCCTACTGAACTCTATCGACGCAATGCAACATAGAAAAAGGGCCTCCCTCATTTAAAACTGCTGAAATGTCGCATAAAAGGGAATATAATTCAGTTGTGAGTGAAAGCAAAAGAATCGCGGAAGTCATGTAATAAATAAAAGAAATGTGGAATACCTTTGATCCTGCATACGGTCTAGCCATAAACAGATGTCACCTCAAAACGATGAAAGAAAAGGTCAAGAATATAGCATCACGTTAATTAGAACACAGTTGGTGTGATTCGTTTACGTCAGACAGCACTGCCTTTCCTGGCTGAATGCTCCGTAGCACGTGCTATTCTCGACTGCACTATTAATAAACAAACTGAACTACTTTCTAGATCCGCTTTGCCACCGTTTACTTCTTTCGCAACATAACCAGCACTTGCAGTTTCGTTTGACGCCATATTCCGCATTAGAAAAGTTTAATCAATTTCTTAGTCGCAAGTTCCTTTCGCAAGTATGTCAAGTACTGTGCAAATCCAGAACGTCCACGATTAATTTAAATATTTAAAACGGATAATTTACTTCTAGTTATATGGAATTGCAGATGAAGAAAAAGAGTTTCAGGATGATCTCAAAATGGATCTTAGATATCCGCTTCCCCATTAGCGAGTTCGATATGTGTTCTTTTATTATAGCACGGTTCGGACACCGTTCTTAATCAAGCGCATTATCTACACAAAAATGGGCCGAGAACAGGAGATTTGGTTTACAAGACATAGATCCTTATCTTAATCTGATGCATTTTAATAATTTCCTGATGGCCGAAACGGTAGTACATAGACACTTACATACCACGTGCCATTAAAAATTCAACAATACAGTTTTGTTAGAAAAGGTGAATTCAGAGAGCATCTCGGGTGTAATATGACACTGCTGCATCTACCTTATGTGATGGTTCTTTTCATCATAAGCTACAGAAATAAATATCACTATGATATAGAATTTAAATCGTATTTTTATGTGCTTTTATTTATAAAATATTTCTAATATTTCAATAAGTATTGCATCGATGTTAATAGAAGCGTGTACTAATTTATGGATATTTGGATAGTGACGCAGAAATATTCATTCTATCTTCGTTAATTATAAGTACTGGTTGAAACTTAGAAAATACGAAAGTTTAAATATGATTAATGGAATACGCATAGAACATTGAGCATATTTTCGCTTCAATAACCATTTCGCAATAATAGAAATTTAAAAAGAATGGCTCAGGAAGTGCAGTTGTTGATAACAATGGAAGTCAGTCAACCTACGGTGGAAAACATCAACTGTTACTGGAGTATGATGGATGATTCCAATTTTAAGTATTAGATTTAGTCAGTCCGTTCATGTACCTTGAAAATAAAATAGCTCTTAATTAAAAATAAATACAGCATTAAATGTCATCAGTGTAATGAACATAATTCCCGTTATGGTCTTAGCATATTAATAACGAAGTTAAGCTCTATATTTTTATGCGCAAGAAATAAAACAATTCCCTTAATTCCACAGCACTTCCTGTTTTATATTTATACAAGAATAAGAACGAATCTATTTCTTTTAAGCTGAGAAGAAAGTCATCCTGCCAACAAGATGCAGAAGACGCACACACACAGATCATGAATGACCTGCAGCAGCAGGAAACAGATGGTGTTTTCTTTAGCTGATGTGGCGTCTCTGACTAAATCTAGTTAATGCTGGAAAGCCATTAATGGACTGTATAATGTTCTTGCTAAGGCACAAACGTGCATCATTTATCATGCGCGGACGGCAGGCAACAGCAGCAGCAAGTCTGTTTTTTTTTTAATGTAGTTTCAATAGATTGCTTTGTTTTAATCCAAAAATTAACTGTAATGATTTCACGTAGTCAGAAACTAGCTATAAAGTTTGAAGTCATGAATAAAGAGAGTAATATTGATTATTTAAAAATAATTTTCACTTAAATTGGTTGGAACTCATAAAATATCTGCAGCATTTTTGAGGATGGCAGGCAGCGAAAACAAGATTAAAATATTTTGGATCTGAGCTGTTCACGCATCCCGCTGTCTGCTCTGCTGTTTTGTTCTACTAAAACATTAGTTGTAATTCGGTACATATGGCGCCTACATTAACCATTGTTGCATATTAAGAAATGCGACTAACGTGTGTACTTGAGACAGTGGAACTATCTCAATAATAACACTTCTCATCGTTGCCCAACAGTAAATTTATTTCAACCATATCTTTCTGACAAAATTATCTAAGACATTTTTAGAGAAATAATTTATTAAAAGACACAACGTTTTGTCTACCTTATATAAGGTTTCTTCAGGTGTAGGAAAGAAAACCAAAAGACAAACAAATTATGATTTTAATTTGTGTAGACACGTGTTTCATTGTTTAAAGTCATCAGAATCCTGCATAAAATCAAAGTGGTAATCTTTTACTGTTCGTCTGTCTGTTATTTTTCTTTTCTACACCTGAAGAAGTCGTATGTAATAAGACGAATCTGTAGAATTTTAAAGTAAATTATAGCTTATTTACTTTAATTTTAAATAAACTTTAGATATAAGGAATAATTCTGAACCGTTTGCTATAAGTGAGATTGAAACGTATTCAACTTACAGTTTCAAATGTCGTTATCGTGGACAAACCGAATTTGTGCGTCTTTGTTTCTTAATGAAAGAAGCACAAATTTGGCTTAATTCTGCTTCTTAATCTATTTGACAGGTTAAGAAGCGGAATGCAGAACTTCTAATACATCTTCTGTAAATTTGCTACGTAACTGATGATTCTCTCTATTTACATTAGAGTATTTCAATCTGAAATCCGAGTGGTAAACAACCAAATTCTGCCCAAAATAAAATCCTAGCAACGAAATAAAACTTAGAGAGAGAAATACTCTCTTCGAAGACTAGCGGGAGAAGGAACTCCCGTTTTATCACTCACTAAAACTACCGGTGCTCCTCAAACTATCGGGAGCTCATAAATATAATCAGTATAGCCTTTGTGTATATCGGTGATGGAGGGAAATGGTTAAGGGATGTATGGGGATTCTTTTTCCCCAGTTCAATGTACATCCATTCACATCACGTAAAAACTTTCAAGTTTCGGGCTAAGCCGATTATACGTTCGGAGACTTTTTTATTCACTATGAACGCTTTGATTTCCATCAAATTCACTGCACTCAGAACTTCCGCGATAGCATTCTGCTGTGCGATAGCGAATTCGTTCAGTCTCCAATCTTTAGTAATGTGGTCGAAATTATGACGAAATAAGAATTCCCCGTAGCTTAGGTCACTGACCGCAGCATCTCTGAAGGGAAAAGAAGGTCAGCATGTTTATATCCTGAGTTCGAGTTTTATTCGAATGAAAATGGTCGTCGATAAGATTCGCTTTTTTAATGTTTATAAAGTGTCGTCGTGAGAGATTAAAAAAAAAAGTATGCGATTGGAAAATTTAAATTCGAATACAGTAATTTGTAATCTCAACAATGAGATGTCAAGTTAAATCCAACCACACGCATGTGCAGGAGGATTTTTGTTCTTAAAAAACTCAACAGATTTGTGAGAGAAGATGCACTCAGAATATCTTCTTTCATAAATTAATATTTTATATTAATTTATGTCAACAGTTAAAGTTACTTTAACAAAAGTTTCACCTTAGGTGAACCTCGTAAATTATCGAGACAAAAAGCTTGTGGGTTGGTCACGAATAGAAGTGGTCGATGAAAGAGTTTATTACGACCTCTGGTGGTGATGTGAGGATGTAATTCAAATGATCCAAAATTAAGATGGCTGCAAGAGGTTACTTTAACGTTTCTTTAGAATTAAAAAAAAATGTGTCTGAGATTCTTAAACGCAGTCGTATTCATAGTACGGCGATGAGCATAACGAGATGCTGACGGCTTGCCTCTAATGCATCCACATATCACATGGGTGTCAAAGACAGGTTTCCTCTCGTGAGCCTGAAATAAATAAAAATAAAGTTGCTGAGCACAGGGCTTCATTATCCATCATCATCTATTGGTGATTAGTTGTTGTGGACTTTTCCTAATGGATCATTAATGATTGTAATGTCTGAGGCTTCATTAATCTTTTATGAGTTACTTAGCTACGAAAAACAAACAAAAATACAGTCACGTGATGGCCTGTTGGGTAAGATTTATGAATGAGAACCGTGCTAATGCTGCATATCACACTGTTCGAAAGTAGGTTCCGCGCAATTTCTACGGGCGAAGACAGGGCGTTCATCTTTAGAAATGGTAAGAAAAGAAAATCTTTTTAACGAAGATGATGCAACAGATATAAGATAGTTTAGAATCATTAGAATATCATGCCCTTTATATGATTCGATTAGAAATGGTGTTGCTATTTAAGGAAGGTCAATCGCCTCCGATAGGCTTTTAACTTTGAAGTTCTTTCGTCGATGGATGCTGCTGGCGAACCCGCAACGTGACCTTCCGTCCTCTGTGGGCACTCTGCGGAGAATAAAACCAGAATGACAGAGATGATGTAAAGAATGTGATCGATTCTGTCCTCAGAACGCATTCTTGGTTTTTCAATATACATTCTTGTTCGTCTTTGCGTGCGTGTGGTAAATTTGTAACACAAGCTTACGACAGGGCAATTTGTATCGCTAAGCCTCGCACACTGTCAGATGCTCTCGCAATGCTGTTAACAGCAGACCTGTCAAAGCCCCTCTTCAAGCAGTGAAATGATTGCACTTTTTGGGTGACAATGCCCCTCTGCAGGGATGTATTGCCTTCGGTAGAAACGTTACGTTGCTAAGGAACATGTATAATTCTTTACGCATCTTAGCTGCCTAAGAGGTTTTATAGAGAACAAGTGTTCCATAATGCAATGCGTGATCGCAATGTTCTTACTTTTATTACGTCCAACCACAGGGACTGCCCTTTTAGGATGTGGATGTGATTAAACGCTTTCAGGCCAAAAGGCGAGGTATCGTTTGTAAAGCGGCGGGGTAATCTTTCTTCGGGTAACGTTTCAATACTGAATATTTAATCTTCAGATTTATCTGACCTCACTTTAACGCCTTGAAAGGTCACAGGAACTTAGCCTAAAGAAATACAAGATGGTGAATTAAACATGACAATCAATCTAACCGTTTATGGGTGTATTACAATATATATGGAAAAATATTTAACGGTGTTTATGCGCAAATTGGAGAATTTAGTGCATTATTATACAAACTAGTAATAATAGCCCCCTAACCGGATTTCTGACAGAATCAAAATGTCTTCAAGGCCACACGTAGAAGATATAGAAAACAAATGTCAGATAACGCTTGCAGTCCTTAATACGTGCCATCTACAACAAGTCTTGGAGATTTTATATTTTCTGTTAACTGCACCTTCTCGAAATCCCTCCAGATATTGAAGTAAAGTGCTTGAATCAGTGTTCTATGTGGGAAAAAAACTCCCTCCTCCTTCAACCCTTCATCTTAAACTCGCAGCAATTTTAAGATGACAATGAACATTTTTCCGAGCCCGCAGCTTTCAGCCAATAACAGCTTCTACTGTAGCAGAAATGCAGAATATGAATCCCGTAAAAACCCTACGAGATTTTCACAAGAGAACTCCGGGGAACTGAAAGCTGGACCTACGCAACAGTGGCAAGCAAAACGTTATCTTTGAACTTGTCTCAATTAGTTGGCCTTGAATTACTCAGCACGAGCCCATTTTAAAATACGAGAATGGATTACGAATGTACAAGTCCTCATTCTGTACAGCCCTGTTTCAGAAATATTCACTTCTGATGGTATGTCAGATCAATTGTATTAACTGGATAATTGGATTTTGTTTAATAGCTCTGTTTCTTAATGTAGCATCTCATTATTTAACAAACCAATGAATATGCTGCAAGCCTCAGTAGTGTCCTTTTGGGTTGGAAAGACCGGGACTCCAGTCTCGTCTAGGATGGGCTTAGTTGCGTTGACGGATATTCTTGGATGGGTTACACGACGGTCAAAGTTCTAACAGGTGTTTGAAATATTTTAGCACTTCCGTTTATTTAAACCATTTAAGGTGCTCAACAAACGAAAGAATTGAAAGTATCTACTGCAAAGCCTGGTTTTCGAAATCGGAGTTCGAGACTGTCCAGGTCTCTCTGTGTAACGGTCTCAAATCCCGATATCTATTTATTAAAGCAGTCACGTACGTTATAAATGAAGAAACGCTTTCATGTTCCTATTAAATGTTCCTTGTGCCTCCAAGCTGACCTCGAAAAGTGATCAATTGAATGCTTCCATTGTCAGCAGCGCGTTACGCTATAAAGAATACTCTGGGGAAAAAAAAATACTAATCGTTCGCAGCCCAGTAGCAAGTGCTCGTTCTTAATTCGTTTTTTTTTTTTGTCTGTGTTTCACTCCAAGATGTGTTATGAGTTTGCTAATATCCTTCTTTCGAAGAATATTAGCAATATTAGAATAAAGTAGGTATGTCGGAAACTCAATGGAAGGATGCATACTTGAAAGTATGACTACGTCATACTTTCTCTTGAATCCATTTACACTGCGGCACCCACCATCTTCTAAGGAAAGCCATTCCAATCGCGCACCACTCTGAGAGAAAAACTCTCGTTCTCGCTCCTTTGACCGCATTCATTCTCAACTTCCGTTGTGGATGCGATGCCTATACTCTCGTCCTCTTTTCATTCTTTATAAAATGGAAAATTCCATCTACTGTCATCCTGTATGACACCTTTCAAAAGTTTGTAGGTCACCATGGTATCGCCCTTTTTCTCCTGTCCTCATGAATGTGAGCGTTATCTGATCAATAAACGATTATATTAAGAGTTTTTCTCAAATGAACACATGGAAATTGGCAACAGTATAGAAAAGACATGTTATGCAGTTAGCATTTTGCTTCTCTCAATAAAAATGCAAACTACTACGTCTCCAAAAGCAAATAACAATCATGATAGAAAATTAGTAAATAGCACAACAAAAAAAATGTAAATCCATAACACATTAAAACACACTTTCAAAAACACATCAACTCACAATATTAAAAATGAAACATAAACAAGGAAATCTGATAATAAAGATAATAAAAATTTCTGAAACTTGGACCTCCGCTTTTAGACAAATTTGTTCTAAAGCTTACGTTAAAACCTATGAAAAAATTATGTTTGCAGTTATGGTCTAAGCAACTAAAGCTGCGAAGTGAGTGCATTGTATGTGTTCTGCTGGGAAAAACAAATAATTATCACCTTCCTGTGCGGTACTGTGGAAATGTTGTTTGCCTCCATAGTAGCGACAGATCACTAGAAGACTGTAATTCATCTCTAGTCATCGAATAAAGGAACTTTACCTGGACCTTCTTCAGCCAGTTTTCGAGTTGATCTTTCTTTGGCACAGGCAATTTTTCAAGCGAAACCCAAGAAAATCGGTACAAATCACAGATGATTTTCTTAAGTCCTTGAGGACCACGCGATGGCGGCAATTGTCTGTCGTATTCTCCTTCCTGGATACCTATTAAATGATTAGTGGCCTTGGACCAGCTATTAGTGACAACGAAAGATGGAACTTGGCAGCTTATCAGTCAATGTTAAAAAATTAGGGATTTTGTTTAGAGTTCATTCCCACCAAACTTAGGAGAGATGCGTATTTTTAAATATTCCCTAACTAAAAATCAAGGTATCAATGAGACTTGCTACATTTCTTTATAGCCTAAAACTTGAGTTGTAAAACAAAAGGGTAAACATTAACGGGTTTCATAAGTAATGTTTGAGAGAGAGAGAGAGAGAGAGAGAGAGATTCAATCCAATCCAAACAGAATGTATTCAAATGAAAATGAACAATGAGATCAAAAAAGGATTAAACTGCCTTATGGCAGTAATAGCAAAAAAAAAAAAAAAAAAGCAAGACTGGTATGGACATATGTACAGAATGCCTACTGAAAGATTTCGGAAGAGTAGAAAAAAGATGTAGAGAAAGACCAAGAATGAAATGCATGGAAACATCAAGATTATTTGAATGTTAGAATTCCTACAGAAATATAATTAACGCGACTACAGAGAGAGACAAGAACAGAAAGCTCTTATTGAGGTAGATCCAACCCATCGAAAGCAGATTAGGAGAAGGGAAGGAAACGGCGTGAACTAAACGATCGAAACAGGTGCTCCTAACACCTTGACCTAATACTCCGCTGTAATGTAATATTAAGAGAGTGAGGAGCATTTTGAAGTCTGTTATTGGGCAAGTTGAGGATGATATCAGCCCTGTATATTCCCAATGTAGGATGAAGGCCTCTTCCATTGCTGTAGGTTTGGGTCTACTTCTCCCACGGCAACCACTCTATATTGCGAGAGTGTGTGTGTGTGTGTGTGTGTGTGTATATATATATATATATATATATATATATATATATATATACCGGATTTATGCAAGCTGAAAAGCTTGCATTCTTGCACAAATCCGGAACATACTTACACCGCCTATTTACTGTACTGTTCGACTCTTATTAACCGGAGTAGCAAAATTGGATAAGAGACGATCAGTACAGTAAATCGTGCGGAATCGAAAGGAGACATCAACATTTTCGAAATGGCTCGATACTTTCTGTCCGAAGAGCTTTCAGAAGAGAAATTCAGCGAAGAGATGGTCTCAATAAACATCTCATCGTGCAATACCCTGACAGGTTTAAGGAAGAAGGCTCCGTAGCTCCAAAGAAACACACTATTAATGCGAACGGCAGAGAATATTTCTACCATAAGTGCGGCAATTTAACGTAGGCTTCATCCCGGAGATACCGTGAATTGCCGTATCTGTTCGCCGTTTATCAGGAAAGACTGGTGTGACTTCAACATCTTCTCGCCGCGTGCTCGATAAAGATTTACACCTGCTTTTCTGTGAAGTGAAACTGGTGTAAATGTCTTAAAAAAAAAAAAAAACGACTTGAATTCTTCAACAGATCATCTTACTCCCCCGTGAAAATGATCTGGCATGCGTTGCAACTTCGTTTTAAGCAAAATACATCGAAGAGCAAAACTATATATTTTTTGATCCTCCTTAAAAAAATTATAAAGAAAACTGAAACCTGAATATGTATGTAAGAAATGTGGACACATTCTAGTTTGCATAAACTTCGGATTAAATAGACGGTATTACAAAACACACTGAAGAAATTGGAGAGCTAAAGTTCGTATAGAATGAATCATTCAAAAACCACTTGCTTATGTAATTCAACAATGAGGTCTACACGTGGCCCAGTGATTATTATAACCTTGAATGTTTAAAACTAAGCGAAAGACAATCAGAAACTATCTTTTGCTTATATTGTATAAACCAAACGATCTCAATGTGTTTACGTGAACTGCATAAGGTTTAGTTTTGAGAATTCTATCAACAATCAATTTGTTAAATTTTTAATTACATCAGGGATGAGAAATAAAGCAAAGAGACGGAAAAGTTAAATCTGTTTATACCTAAAACTAACGAGAAATGAAAAGAAATATCAGTGAATTACTAATAATTTTTCATTTGTTCCTGCTCACTGACTCTCGTTCCTAAAATTAAAATCCTTAGTAATATAGTTTTTTTTTTTGAAAATCTTTACTAATGTAATGTTTTTGCCCCCAAGAAATGTCTGTATTTCTTCGGAGAAAATTCTGTAGACACAAGTGAGAAGTCTCTTTTCAAAGGTCAAGGTCACGAACCACTTTTCAGGGAGCACATAAGACAATACGTGGGAGTCTTTAGAGTAAGAATGGGTCGGAAACATTTGCGTATGAGTGAGCGAGAGAAGTGGAATAGAGAAAAACGAATAAATAAGAGTGAGAACTGGTTGAGAAAAATGGGGAACATCAAGCTATCGGAATTTAAAAAAAAGTTTCCGATCTGAGTATACGAAAAAGATTTTAATGAGGAGACGATGTGATACTGCATTCTCACGTGCTTTAGAGAAGTCTCAAAATTGTGTGGGGTGACAGGACAAGAAAATTCGCCACAGCTAAGCAAGAGTCCACAGTTTTCCATATCCAAGTGATATGGATTGCAATTAAACTGTTTAGAATTTCTACGAAGGAAATGAAAAAATCGATATTCTGGTCCCTTCGCGTCAATCCATTCAACTTCCTTCTGAAAATAAATATTTAATGGACCCAAGTACAAGGGGGGGGTCTGGAAGACCCCATCGTGTGTGTGTGTGTGTGTGTGTGTGTGTGTGTGTGTGTGTGTGTGTGTAGTACTCGTATATACTGCTTGAAAAGAAGTCAACGGACACCATAGTGTGAGGAACAAACAGCCATGGCGCACTCCTTTATAAGAGGTAGGACCTTCTTTCACTGTGATTACTGTAGCAATCCAACAGGGAACGCTTTCCACAAGATTATGACAGCGATCAATGGAAATTTTGGACCATTCTTCCTGCACGTAATGAGGTCTGGATTGTTGTGGTGCGGAAGTCCCTTGATCTCACCCAACTGTCCACTTCATCCCACTGATGATTCATATGGCTGAGATCAGGGCTCTGTGGAGGCCATTCAAGTGGAGACGTTCATGTCTTCAAACCATGCAGTTACAGTAACAGCTTTAGGGCACGGTAGACATGAATCTTGCTGCAACAGACAATGCTCGGTTCCGTAGAAAGGACGCAAAGTAGGAAGCATTTGCATTGTCCAGAATGTTAAGATACTTCTCGTATTCCTGAGGAATACGAGAGGTATCTGAACCACCTCAAAGATAAGCCCGAGGCCAAACCAGGAAAAACAGGACCCTACCATTACACTGTCACTTTCGAATTTCATAGTTGGGGTTACGCACTCTAGTAAAAGACGTTCACTGAGCATCCGCTACCTCCATCCATCTACTTGGTAAAGGATATAGCGTGAGTAGCCGCTCCATAACAGCTTTCCAAGCTTCTACGTCCCACTCTAGCTGCATGTTGGTTCGTGAAATGTGGAGCTTGCATATTGCATTCCTATCATGGAAACCCAATTTGTGAGCCTCGGTTCTGAATACTTTTGTGCAAATTCGTGTTCCAGTCAATGCCCGGAACTCTGCATTCAACGTGTTGGTTGATGAATGACGGTTTTTACATATTGTCCTTCGTAGCACCCTACGGTCACCTACTACGGATAGCACTTGCAGTTGACTCCTGCGCTTCTGAATCACTATCATGTCACTGATCGTTGACCTGGGATGGCCCAATTTATCAACAATTTGCCAAACAGATAGGCTTGCAACATGGCATCCTATCACAGTGCCTCTTTCAAACTTCGTCAGTTCCCTTCTCGCGGCCATTTCACAGGATACAGTTGCACTGATTTGGGAGCATCACATTCCTCCCACTTATACTGGCCACAAACACGTGACTTGTTACATGGCACGATGCACTTTGTCCATGAGGGTGTCCTCTGTTGACTTTTTTCTCAAGCTGTATGTGTGTGTGTATATATATATACATACATATTCGAAACTTGACATTAAAGATCGGAGAGATGTCTGACCCGACCTGTGCCAAACTAAGACACTGACGCTTTTGTATGTTTAAAACAAACTGACCATTTAAAGTTAGGAAAAGAAAATTTAAACGTACTTGCTACATGAATTGTTTCATTTTAACGCGTTCGTCACTTCTCTTAGTTTATTTCTCATTAAAAACAGTTTAATCAGAAATTCGTTGTGTTAATTTGCAAACGGCTTTCAAGATCTTGCTTCGCTAATTGACCTAGTTCACTTCCTGATCTTCATTTATTTATTAGTAACTTACAACAACCCCAGTGAAGCGTGTTTTGCTGCACTATTACAGAGTCGTGCTGGCGTGCAAATCATAATGGCACATTGGAAGCTACGTTTTGAAGTACATTTAAAAATTTATTCAAGATCCAGCACAGTTCAAGATGAACTGTACTGGATCTTGAATAAATTTTGAATAAATACTGCTGAATAATAAACCAATCCGATGCAAAATCTTCTGTAATATCGTTAATATCGAAAACAAAATTCTTCGTATTTCAAGCAGTGTACCCGTCCAAGTTTCAAGGTCGTTGGGTATTGAAGTGGCTTCACCTTTATCCCCAAAATCACTAATATTTGGCGCTGCTAACCGAGTGTAAACTAGCTGTAATAACCTACTATTTCCTAGTAAGCATATTCGATTGATAAATGCAGATGATCGCGAAATATTGCAGATATTTCTATCACTTCGATTTTTTTTTAGTTCATCACTAACCGTTAGGTGCCGCTACTGTAGCATATCGGTACGACAGATCTCTTGCCAAGACAAGCCTTCACTCATCGTAAATCACAAGTAAATAATTAACAAGATACCCAGATAATTATAGAAGCCACATCTTAGCAGATTTAGTAAGAGTATCTTACCTGATTAGGAAAAGCATTATATAGGAAGAAAAATTGACGTCTCCAGTTGCTACGGGTTTAGTTTTACTGATCGGATGATTATTTATCATACGTAATTATGCAATAAAGAATGTAAATGATGCGGAAGGCAGCATTTTAATTAGTTCGGATCAGGATGATGTGATGACAGTGCTAAAACAGCGATACAGTTTTTGCTACCGAATTTGCATTTCACTTTTTGCAAGCCCTAACAAGAGAGAAAACAAAAAAAAAAAAAAAGAATGAGTACTTTTGGAAGGATTAAAAAATCTAAATCGTGTATAACAACAACCCTAGTAAAGAAAATATGCTAACTACAACCGTCCTTTAACTGACTAACATAACCTAATGACGTCACGCTTTATGACGTCATTAGTTTGTTATCGCTACCGGAGTTTAACTTTTATTTATTTTTAGAGAAGGATGGGGAGCTGATATGTGGCATTCCTTAATTACAGGAAGCTGCTGCTGCTGATAGAATTTTGCAGATAGCACGATTAAGTCCGTAAATTAGGGGTCATTAAGTAAGCTCCGTGTCTGCTAGCAACACGGTAAAATTTTCCGTTTATATATATGTATAATGTGATGCCTGTTCACGGGGGACACGGAATTTAATTACCTTGTAATTTCTTTGTTAGCTAAGAAAGTTCTCGTTTAGGGAGAAGTTGGACAGAGAAGCCTCTGCGTTATGAATCTCAGAATTTTCAGAACACTGAACTCAGAAGTAGCGCACTTCTGAGCTAAGTTCAGTGTTCTGAGAATCTCAGAATTCTCAGAACACTGAACTTAGAGGTGGCGCAGAAATTTTAGGACTGTTTAGGAGCAGAAAATTTAACATCTGTTAAAATTCTGTCCCATACACTGTCAGATCAACCAGGATCAACACTCGGTCATTAACTGATATAATGTGGAAGTGGTAACAAAGGCATCTCACGCGATGTGTGTGTGTGTGTGTATGTGTATATATATATATATATATATATATATATATATATATATACACACACACACACACTAAAGCTGCCTTTAATGATTTAATTAGAATGGGCAAATAAAACTAGGAATGAGAATTACGAACTGCCGATTAAGTACGTGTGTGAGGTTTATAACGGAGATGGGCAATGTCCCTGATTTGAGCTTCAGTTGCACATCTCCGTTCGCATTTATTAGTTTAATATTAGTGGTAGAACGTACGGTGCGGTAAGTACTGATGCTTGCGCTGGGATTTCTGCATACGTAGTTCTGAAGTTCGGATTTAATTGGACAACGAACAGGTGATTACCAGAATGCGATCCAAACTCGGAAGCAACGCCAGTTGTTTGCGATGTGTTTAAATGCAGCACGGTGTTACTGACAATGCTGTTACACGCCGATACCGTATACGCAATTGCTTATGTGACTCTATTTATGAAAATGATTCTTAGATGCGGTTTAATCTCACTTTAGAAATTATCCCGCGTAGCTTCTGCATTCTAACTGCCCAACTGTGACTGCAATTGCCAGCAGGATTCGTTTAATAAGAGAGTGTTTTGATGGACAAGAATTCCTTCTTAAGCCACCAGAGAGTCCTTTAGATGCTATTTTAGAAAACTGGGAACACTTTTCTATGAAAGGTCGGCCTATATTTCTAAAACGCAATGACTGCCAGAGCCCAGAAGATTTACATTATGAGGCAACTGCGCATGAGTTTAATTTTCTTAGCATGAAAAACAGCTCCATTCCAGAGAGTCGTCATTGAGAGGTAGATTCTTTTGCACGTGAAATAACCGCTTTTAATATATTGGAAAACGTAAAGTACGAATCCTATGTTAGATGAGGAATTCTGTAGTGAAATTCTTCGATTAACATACACATAAAGACGAAGCAGTTTTTTTTTTCTCAATCTAGAATACAAATGTGTATGTGTGTATCTTCCACGACCAAACTTTTCAACCGGTTTGAGTTTAAAAAGAAAAAAGAAAAAGTGAATTGACATCTCCATAGTCTGAATCTGACAATCCATATTTATTCAGGATTGTCATTATTGTAGAGTACTGCTTATCTTTGTCATTCTAGTTGTATAGCAATGTTTTATATTCCAATACAATAAAGTACGAGTATATTTACATTTTTCATAAAAATACTCGTATTAGTAATTTAAAAAATAATACGAGTACTAAATTGCTAAAAAATGTAAATAAACAGTCCCTGAAAGCATGGGTACTAGTATTAAAAAAAAACCTATGATTAAACATACACAAGTAACCACAGTAATAAGTTTTTTTAATAAGTAAATATTTCGTCGTAAGTATCATAGGACATCTTCAGTACAGTTAATTGAAACAATACTAGGAATCACATACAGTAAGGGCACATGCTTACAATGGAATCCCTCTATGCGTGCAGTAGCATGTTATAGAATTAAATTAAAATATATCTGAAAAAAAAATTACATTAAAATGAGATAACATAAAATTATTTTACACAGTTTAGCATGACAATTTCCCAGACTTCATGGATACTAAGACCGTCATTACGGTTCAGATTGGGTCTGTGACGTAGGGCTTCAGCACTTCCTTTATATAAACTTTCATGCTTATATAAAGATCTTTGTAGAAGTTTGGTCTTTTCCAATGGACGCTATGGTTTGGGTAGTTTTCAATTCCCTGTTGTGCGAGGCCAGATTTTTTCGGTTTGATAAGACGGATATAATCTTAATGTTCCGAAATCCGTTTGCTAATGGATCTACCTGTCTGTCCATAGTAGGACAATTTAGAGGAACATGAGACCTCGAACACGGCAGGTTGAATCAGAGGTGAGAGTTTGTCTTCAGGAGAAGGTAACCAATTGTAGATCTGGTTGATGGGTTTGTAGGTAACAGCCAATTTATATTTCTTCATAATTTTCGAAAGATGTTCGGAGATGCCTTTGACATAAGGTATTGGAATGCTACAGGCTTGTTCTTGTCTAGGTTGATGTGTGGGGAGTGGCTAGTGATTGTTTGAGTTGTTTTTAGACTGTATCCATTTTGTAAAAAGACTGTATTTTTGATTATTTCCAATTCCTGGTTTAAAGATTCTTCTCCGAAGAATCTTTAAAGGAGGAGCAGAATCTGTATGCTCTGGTTACTAATGATTTAATTGAGATGGATGATGAGCCGAAGAATTGTGAATGTAGCGACCTGAAAATGTCGGATTACGATAGACAGAAGTAGAAATAGAACCATATTCTTTTCTTTGAATGTTTGGTTCTATCTCCACTTCTATTTAATATCACTCCTAGATACGACAAGCAACAAAGCAAGACTTTAGCAAATTAATATCAAATGTAGCCAAATGTTGTTCCAAGCAGGATCGAGTCACTCATCTAGTCAGCTGTAGTTTCTGCAAACTGGATTTGCATAAATATAATTAACGATGCGAAATCACTATTTATTTGTGAATATTACTGACGTTCAGTTGAAATTGAAACGTTCCTAAGATCATAAGGTGTGTAGACGTTGGATGAACATAAATTACTTTTAACTTAATCAAGCTTAATGGAAAATATATTAGATTAAGGTTGGTAGCTCAAAGGAAAAAACGAAGCACCCAAAGAACTTAAACAGACGAGTTCAAGAGACTGCTAAAAGCACTAATCTTGGGTGACTTAGACTGTTGTTTACATCTCCCATGAGACGAGATATTTCTTGAATGAATTAAGGAGAATTTACTTTCAGCAAGCTGCCATTTCGTGGCACTCTCTTGGGTTATGCTATTAACAAAGAAGCTTCCCAGAACTCTTACTAAAAAAGTGGATGAAAGTTGTTGGAATTAACTTAGAAGTTCGAAAATCCTTAAGTAATAAGAAAGGCATTTTTATATTAGTTTTGCATTTTTGTTGTGGATTATTATCGGGCCTAAATAGGAGCTCGGGCGTTTTTTTTTTTTTTTCTGTAATGGTGCGTTTTAACTTTGAATATTTTTTTTTCTTTGCACTTCAGTAATGTTTTAAAAGATTTTGTAGTCAAAGATTTCCCAAAGTTTTTAAGAGTCCATTATTACTGCGGGAAAGAGATAAGAAAATCCTTTTATTGTTTGTGACGTAGTACTTTGAAAAGAGTGTGAAATGCGAATAAAAGATAGTTGGAAAAGACGTAGAAGATGATAGACTAATACAGTTTTTCTTCATCTCAGTACTTCACTACTTTCAGGATCATTCTCTTGCCTGAGGAAGAAAAAGAATTAGAATCTACGCTTTTAAGAAATAGGAGGAATGGTTTTGTAAAAATGTTTCACTTAAGACTAAACTCAATCGTTAATATGTTAAGCCTAATGTGTTCGTGTGGAATTTTCGGTTTAGTGTTATCTTTGAAAAATAAATACGCTTTCCCTAATTCTGTGAATTTCCTTAAAGACCATTGAAAGCTGTTGAGAGTCAACTTTACTTTTCATTAATCAAGTCAGTATTGTAATTTATCCACTCTATAAAGCCGGAAGTACAAACTTTTGGTGCATTATTAAAGCGTTTCACTAACCACTCGAAGCAAATATTCAACAGTCTGTTTATTAATAATGAGTGCGGGAGAATCTGGAATTTGCATAAAATTGATTGCCGAGCTAGCAATGACTGGAAAAATTCATGTGTCGTTATCATAATTAAAGAATAGGTTTTCAGTGGTGAATTAGCATTACGAAAATTTTGATTAAAATAATCAACTGAGAGCAATGAGATTATCTCTCTTATTTATGATAAATGGGTAATCAGATTACTCATCCCTACTAGACTATTCTAAAATTGTAATTTATCATTGAAATGTCTTTTTCTGCATAAACAGATAATGCAGGAGTGTGACCTTCACATTTAGACGCATCCGACATGATTATAATTGGCTGAATACAAGCACAATTCTTCAATGGAAATAGTGACGTGACGTTAATTATGAGAAAGCAAAGGTTAATGCATAGCATCCTGATAGATTTCATTACTGGAATATTTGTTTATAGCGAATTTCGCCTGGATTAAATGACGGTTAGCTTTGGAACATTCACAGCTATGTGGAATACAGAATCGACTGCGTTACTGATTTCTGTCGCTAGAGATAACATATTGAAAACTAACTACACCTACAGGATAAGTTTCCATTCATCTTAATGTCTTCGTGAGTCCGGATTTCGAAATCAACCAGCATCGAACATTTTCGTCATGAAATGGTTGATATGCGTCTACTTAGTTAACAACATAAGAGCATCCTTACCAGTGATGACAGTAACAAAATATTATCTGAACCATCAAGAGCTTGCATCGTCACATTTTATTGATGCACGTGCATCTCGGAGGTTGTTGGCTGGACGCAATAACTTAACGAATAAAGTGCCGGACGCTGGTGTATGTGCGTAATTCACTAACTGCGTTTATGACGACAAACGTTGCCAGAAAGTTCATCGTCTGAAGCAAGAGATTCGGTTCGTTATTACCTCAATACATATGTTTCCAACTTCTCTTCCCCCCCCCCCCCTTTAACCTTGTTTCCACGACATTATCGCTGCAGGATATGGAAACAGTGTCTCACTGCAGACACCCGTTTGAAAAATAACTTGCGTAGTTTCCGGACTATTTACTTCATCTCTACCTCTTCACACACGATTTAACTGGGGAAGCGAATCGTTCCGTCGACTTGTTACCGATGTGGTCCAGCAGGGAGGCAACAACACGTGACCACCATTGCCGAGGTTGCTAGATGCCAGGATAGTTTATGTCCCTTTGACTTTTTCGTGTCGGGTGATTAACAAGAAAAGCTAGAGGCGAATGTACGACTGTTTATATTGCGGTCTGTGTGTGTGCGCGCGCGCGCTCGCAGTTCATACAATAATACCTGACTGCTTGCAACTGCATCCATTATTTCCATTTAATATTGCTAACAAGTCAAATATGCAATTCGCGAGCTACACTTCGTTAACCCTAATTGAATGCAATAATTGAAATGGTGGCTGTACAAATGCCGTTCGGTAGATTTTAAAAGGATAGTGCAAGAATTAATTCGAACAATTCGTTTGTCCGTAATAAACCCTTTTAACTGTTACATCTTGAACACTGAATTTATGCTCTGTTTAATTCTACTCTCATAATGCTAAACTTGTCGTTGGTGTACACGGTAAGTTTTTCATAATAATTCATTATCCTCTATCTAAAATTTTTCCACTGAAAATAAAGGGATTCAGCTGTATCGGCAGAAATAAACCTTTGCCTTAAGGATGAGAAGGGCGTAAGCTGTTCATGACTTGAGCACTGAAAGAAACATCATAAAGTTAAACTCAAGAATGATCAGTTCTGAGAGCTGTGACAACTTCTTTCAGATTTCTGAACTGTAGATGAGACGGTGTACACATGCTGGATAGTGACAGTCTGTGTATGAAAGAAGAGTAGAAGGTGGGGTGTAGAATTGCTAGAATGTCTACTAGCAATGAGTCTTTGGAGATGTATCAGTTTTAAAAGTATTTTTTTTAAAAAAAAAGATTATGTTACGTCTAAAGTAGGAACAGTCAGTATTGGAAGATATCCAAAGGATATTAAATGTGCTTTAAAAACAAACCTATTACCGATGACTTGAGAACTTGTCCTGATTTTGTGGAAGTAGCTTTCATCGAGGACACAAGGAAAGTTACGTTCCACATAAACAAAGACGTTAGATCCCTCCGTCTTAAATACTTCATGGATTCCCTTTAGTCAGAATCCATTTTTGGGTGGTTATGCCTATTTGGAGTTAAGTCAGTTAAGTTTTTGGTGTTTTTAGGCAGATTTTTCTATTATGAGGGGGGTGGAACCCTTCAACTTCCGGATGACACCGGCTAACTGATCTTTAGTTAAAATGATCTAGCCTAATAGAATTCAAGCTCAGATCCTTCCCAAGTAAAATACATCGCTGATACTGAATGAGCTACGGAGGCTCTTCATGGGTGGATGTAAGTAGTATGGTAGGCGCTTTTGACAAGATCAAGATAAGATAAGGAATCGTAGCGTGATTGGTTGATAAGAAGATCACGTCATAATGGGCGTGGCGTCATGAGATTGGAATGTTTGGAATTTCCCTGGGGGCATATGTGTCAGTGACGTGAGTTCTTGTCTTTTGGTTCGCGTATGGAATTATTGTTGATGGTAGAGATAAGGATTCGTGTCGTGATTGGTGGTGCACTTCTGACAAGATCAAGATAAGATAAGGAATCGTGACATGAATGTTTGTTGTTATCAGATGTAGATAAGTGACATCATTTATTAGTTGTAAATAAGTGACGTTGTTGTTTTGAATGGAAAAGGAAGATATATTGGAGATAAGGAATCGTTTCGTGATTGGTGGGACACTTCTGACCAGATCAAGATCAATATAAGATAAGGAATCGTGACGTGAATGTTTGTTGTTATCAGATGAAGATAAGTGACGTCATCTGTTATTTGTAAATAAGTGAGTGGGTGATATTTAGAGATAAGAATCGTGATGTTATGTGTTTGGAAATTTCTGGGGAACATATGTCTCTCTGTGATATCACATGGTGTTTTGGTTTGACTATGGAATTGTGGGCGATGTTTTTGAGATAAAATATCTTGGAATTTTCTCAGGGTGACACACGTCTGCCATTATCATGTTTTATTTGATTGTCTATAGATGGGTGTACTAATTTCGAATACATTATGGGGTATTTCTTTCCTGTTAAAGGGTGGGAATTCTTAGAGTAGAGCCGTGATGGCGGCAGTGATTACGCTTTTCTGTAAAATTTAATTATATGCTGGTGTCCCACACACACACACACACACACACACACATACACATTAGACATGAAAAGTCACTAATGTATCCATGTTGATACTCTAATATGTACCCTATGATTATTATTCTTACGAAAAAAAAACTATTCACTGTTAGAATTACGCTTACCAAAACATACGAGCAGTGATTATTGAAATTACAATTATCAACTGTTATGTTCAAGTTAAAAAAAAATTAACTTACATTTCTTTCCAGAATGGGAACATCTTGGTGTATAGTACAGATAGTACATCTAGGTTTTCTGAATATTCCAAATTGTTGATTTTTAACATATATTCACAGAACACAAACACAAGTCTGAAAATGCAGTTCCCTTTTTCAATATAGGTTACTGTAGCTGACATATATTCACACCACAAAAACACACAAAACATAGGAGTTGAAAGATATTTCTGTAAATAACCAGAAAAGCTAGTTGACAACTAAAATTAGATTACTATTATATCCGATTGGTTCTCTGTATTAATTCTTTCCCACAGTTGCTCACGCTATGATTTCCCAAGCTTGGTAGGAAAGTCTATGCACCGTTTAGTTTAGGGTAAGTGTTATTTCCGGTTTCGAATTCCGAATGCTGTTAGAGTATGGAATTTTGACAAGTGAAATTATTTTTTTTCCAAATTGATTGGTTATTTCTGTATTTTACTTTTAAAATTCTAATCAGAATAACTGAGTAAAAAATTCACTGTGGAAAAACACAACAACAAAAGCACACATCTTTGTTCATTTAAGTTTACAAGTGCATATTTTATTTTGCTGAAATACTATTTAGAAATATATTCACTGAGAAAAATTCGAAACATGTAATTACCTAAAAATATTTCGCAATATTTAGTTTAAACTCTTAACATTTTCCAAAGAGTTCAATGAATAAAACTTTTGTTACTCACTGTTTCTTGGTTACATTACATCAAAATAGCTGGTCATGCAAAAGAATTTTTAAATCAGATACCATGGTAACCACACTTCCATACATTTGATATTGTGTCAGTCTTGAAATGACACCATGCCTCCCTAACATTCTGTGTATTCTTTTGTCAGCAAATATACACAAACAGTTTTTGTAAAACATTCGTAAATGTCCCAAAATAAAGAATCTTTATCGAATTGGATAAAATCTTGAAAGTCTAATTTTACCATTGATGAATTTAAATGTTGAGCGATAATTTTTCCCATGATACGAATAGATGATAATTCAGTTTCCAAAAATAGTAAATGATTATCAATGTCGTACATTTTTGGTGAAAATCTCTCAGCTTCTTTACAACTAATAGAAAAAACTTTACTTCCATCAGCTCCTGTATCATCAAGTATTAGTTACCCATCTTGGCATTTCAGAATATAACACTCACCGAGGACAATTTCGTAGTTGACTCTTCTTTGCAAGTAGCCGAGGTGTACGTGTCTTCTAAAATAATAATCGGTTTCCATCCTTTTAGAGCTAGGTGAAGAGGTTTTTGTCTCGTGCTATTTTCCTGAAGAAAGAAAATTTCAATGACTTTTGTGGCTTACCCATTATTTTACTTTACTTTACTTTCCTGGATACCAATCACCACAACACGATACAATAGCTGCATGGGATGAACAAATTGCTGTAACTGCAAAGACACTTGACTCATTTGTTTTTCCTTATAGTATTGTTGACCTGAGCGTTAACCCTGACCATTCTTTCCAAAATGAAACTTTCGTGCAGATGATTCATGAACATGTTTCTACATGCTGTTGGATATGATGTTGATGTGAGATTATCTTACTTCGAAACATCATAGGGCAAATCTTATCTCTGTGGCTCAAAGGGTATTCTATATTATTTGTCCTTATTATTTTAAGTATTTGATCCTCAAAAAGTGTTTTTGATGATAAAATACCATGCGACTATTTCTCTCATCATATGTCCGAAATTGTTGTGATGGGGAAAAAAAAAATTAGGTGGTGAAAGTGAAAAGGTCATCAAGAGGGTGACAGAGGTTTCCCTGCAATACTCCCCCTCACCCCTCTCCTCCAGCAGATGTTTGCTCAGCCTTGTGGAGATGATAAAATCTTACCATTGATGAATTTAAATGATTAGCGATAATTTTTCCCATGATACGAATAGATGGTAATTCAGTTTCCAAAAATAATAAATGATTATCAATGTCATACATTTTTGGTGAAAATCGTTTAGTGATGTCGCCTCCAACTGATACTGATAACTGTGGAGGAAAAAATATTACATAGGGTAATATTTTTCAAGAGGGTAACAGAGGTCTTCCCTGCAATAATCCCCTTCACCCCCTTTCCTCCAAAAGATGTCTGCTCAGCCTCATGGAAATGAGCAAGCTCATAATTTGGGGATATCTTTTAGTGATATCACCTCCAACTGATACTGATAACGTTTTAGGTAAAAATAAAAAACACGCATTTTTTATGATAACTTTTGTAGGAAAAAAATAGAAAAACGCGTTTTTTTATTTTTTTTTCCCAACAGCATGTAGAAACATATTCATGAGTCATCTACGCAAAAGTTTCATTTTGGAAGGAACAGTCAGGTTTAAGGGTCAGGTAAACAGTACTATAAGGAAAAACAAACAAGTCAAGTGTCTTTGCAGGTATGGCAATTCGTTCATCCCATGCAGCTATTGTATTGTTTTGTGGTGATTGGTATCCAGGAAAGTAAAGTAAAATAATGGGTGAGCCACAAAAGTCATTGAAATTTTCTTTCTTCAGGAAAATAGCACGAGACAAAACTTTTCACCTAGCTCTAAAAGGATGGAAACTGATTATTATTTTAGAAGACACATACATTGTGATGTATTTATCCAGGACCACTTGGGAAAAGTTACGCAGGAAGTGGTCTGATATCTTCGGCTACTTGCAAAGAAGAGTTGACTACGAAATGGACCTCGGTGAGTGTTATATTCCAAAATGCCAAGATGGGGAACTAATACTTGATGATACAGGAGCTGATGGAAATAAAGTTTTTTCTATTAGTTGTGAAGAAGCTGAGAGATTTTCACCAAAAATGTATGACACTGATAATCATTTACAATTTTTGGAAACTGAATTACCATCTATTTGTATCATGGGGAAAATTATCGCTAATCATTTAAATTCATCAATGGTAAAATTAGACTTTCAAGATTTTATCCAATTCGATAAAGATTCTTTATTTTGGGCCATTTACAAACATTTTACAAAAACTGTTTGTGTATATTTGCTGACAAAAGAATACACAGAATGTTTAGGGAGGCATGCTGTCATTTCCAAACTGACACAATATCAAATGTATGGAAGTGTGGTTACCATGGTATCTGATTTAAAAACTCTTTTGTATGACCAGCT
The DNA here is from genome assembly GCF_054136105.1 of Typopeltis vanoorti. Classification (NCBI taxonomy): domain Eukaryota; kingdom Metazoa; phylum Arthropoda; class Arachnida; order Uropygi; family Thelyphonidae; genus Typopeltis; species Typopeltis vanoorti. The sequence goes on from NC_143558.1 coordinate 109,610,802, forward strand.
ATTCTGATGTAATGTAAACAAGAAACAGTGAGTAACAAACGTTTTATTCATTGAACTCTTTTCAAAATGTTAAAAGTCTAAACTGAATATTGTGAAATATTTTTAGGTAATTATATTTTTCGAATTTTTCTCAGTGAATATACTTGTAAATAGTATTTCAGCAAAATAAAATATGCATTTGTAAACTTAAATGAACAAAGATGTGTGCTTTTGTTGTTGTGTTTTTCCACTCAGTTATTCTGATTAGAACTTGATATTTAAATCCACAACTTTATATCTTAATTCAATTTTGTTTAATTATTTTTAAAAAATCACAACTGTGAAATTAATGCCCAAAATAGGGAAAAAAGTGTTGAAAACCGATATCCATGTATTGATTATTTTAGAAATTGTCTAATACTACCTATTGACATCGTTTGACTTATCTGAAAACAATTCTTTCACATAATCGAAAATCCGAACAGTTAGAATTTGGTTGTTTTACAGAGAGAGAGAGAGCAGATAATTAACACAAAATATGACTTTTAACTCTTAAAGTTTGGTATACAAAAAATGTTTGTACTCTCTAGATAACACAAATACAAATTTCACCTTTCCCCACACAAAATAAGATAAAAACACACCAACAGTATATCCAACAGCATGTGAAAACATGTCGTTGAGTCATCTGCACAAAAGGTTCATTTTTGACAGATCGGTCAGGGTAGGGCATGGTAAGTGTAAACAGTACTATAAGAAAATACCATAGAGTCGAATGACTTTGGACTTAAGGTAATCGTTCATCCACTGCAGTTGCTGTTTTGTGTTGTGGTGTTTTGTGTTTGGTAATGTAAAAATAATGGGTGAGCCACAAATTCTTTGAAAGTTTCTTTGTGAAAAGCTAATTGTTTAGAATTTTGTAACAGAAAGTTAACATAAAATATATGATCAGAGCTAATAATCAGTGAAATAATAATAATAAATAACTATTTATTTGTGGTGCCATATGAAGTAATCTAAGAAGAAGAATGAAGGAAAACGATTATGAAAAATCGACAGTGGGTGAAAAATACGAATTTTCAGTTATCATTGGGATAATTGATTGTCAATTTATTTTGAATAAGAGTTCAAATTTATTTCATAAAGAAATTTGTATTTCTGATGGAATTATTGAAAGATATGCAGTGACAAAATCGCCTTGTATTTGGAAAGAATTACCCGAAAGAGTTAATAAAATATAACCATCAGCTGAAGTTGGAAATTGGTTCACTATCTCTTTACAAACTAAGAAATTGGATGATAGAATCAACATGCAAATATCAAATATTACTCGCCAAAGGAAGAAAAAAATCAAAAACACTAACGAGGTTAATAGGGAGGCCTGTTCTTGATTTAAATGAAATTGCATGTCCAAAATGTGAAAACATAACGTGTACTTTTAAATGCTTTTGGAAACATAACGAAAGATTCTGTGCTTTTAATAATTCTCAGAAGTATATGTATTGGTTTCAAAAAAAATAAATATGCAACCCTTAATTTTACTACAGTAATAAATTCCCAACGATCACCAAATGAAAAATTAACTTTCAGATGAGAATCACATTCTCAAAAACCATATGATGGCAATCCAACAAACATGGAAGAACCTTTGATGTATTTTTCAGTTTATTTATTTATTTTCTGTATTGTTAGATTCAGTAAATACAATTTGTAAATAATATTCCATTCAAATAAAATGTGTAAATTTAAATGAACAAATTGGGTGTAGTTGATATGTTATACAAACCTAAGACCATAGCATTTTTTTACTTGTGAAATTTCATGCCACAAAGTAACCAGAGACTTTTTTGACACAGTGAATTAAAAGTCTTAATTGTTCATGCAAGCCCTCAAATATTTCGTGAAACTCTCAACTCTTGGAAGCAAAAGGAATAATCGGGTATTAAATTAATAGCTAGAAATTTAGTGATGAAGATTTCACCTGAAAAGTCACAATACTGTTAGAGTTTGGTTATTTTACAGAGCCATTAGATATTTAAAACCAACGACACATTACAAAACTCTTAAAAAGATTGCTGTAGAAAAACGCTGCGGAGAGTTCAAAACGCTGTTTATTTCATATCCATTACTTAAAATTACTAATGCTAAAGAAAAAATAAATAAAATAAATAAATTCCAGTTACAGAAATAGGTTAACAGCATAAGGAATTGAAGGTAAAATTAATAGTCATATTGGGTTTTTTTAAAAAAAAAATAACTGTAAGCATTAATTTACTACAGAAATAATTTCCCATGGGAACCAAGAGTTTGAACCTAAACACACGATTTCTCACCTATGTACAACAGTTTGGCGACCGAATAAGAGAGATATCTTTCAGATAAGACTTAATGAGAAATCCAGTGTTGGAAAATAAATTCGCATACATTTTATATATTTATTAATTTTGCTCAGTTATTCTGTTAGAATATGAATTTTAAAAGTAATTATTTCTGTATTTTACTTTTAAAATTCATATTCTTACAGAAATAACTAATCAATTTGAAAAAAAAAAAAATAATAATAATTTCACTTGTCAAAATTCCATACTCTAACAGCATTCGGAATTCGAAACTGGAAATAACACTTACCCTAAACTAAACGGTGCATAGACTTTCCTACCAAGCTTGGGAAATCATAGCATGAGCAACTGTGGGAAAGCATTAATACAGAGAACCAATCGGATATAATAGTAATCTAATTTAAGTAGTCAACTAGCTTTTCTGGTTATTTACAGATATATCTTTCAACTCTTATGTTTTGTGTGTTTTTGTAGTGTGAATATATGTCAGCCACAGTAACCTATAATGAAAAAGTGAACTGCATTTTCAGACTTGTGTTTGTGTTCTGTGAATATATGTTAAAAATCAACAATTTGGAATATTCAGAAAACCTAAATAGTACCAGGATGTTCCCATTCTGGAAAGAAATGTGAGTGAATTTTTTTTTTTTTAACTTGAACATAACAATTGATAATTGTAATTTCAATAATCGCTGCTCGTATGTTTTGGTAAGCGTAATTCTAACACTGAATAGTTTTTTCATAAGAATAATCATAGGGTATATATTAGAGTATCAACATGGATACATTAGCGAGGTTTCATGTGTAATATGTGTGTGTGTTTGTGGGACACCAGCATATAATTAAATTTTACAGAAAAGCGTAATCACTGCCGCCATCACGGCTTTACTCTAAGAATTCCCACTGTTTAACAGGAAAGAAATACCCCAAAATGTATTGAAAAATTAGTACAGCCATCTATAGAAGAAAACAAAACTGTATGTTTGAGTGACATTAGTATATAAAATTTAATTATTCAGAAAATCCTAAAGACGGCCGCCATCACGACTCTACATTACTACTCTAAGAATTCCCACCCTTTAACAGGAAAGAAATACCCCATAATGTATTGGAAATTAGTACACTCATTTATAGAATATCAAACAAAACATGATGACAATGGCAGCGTGTGTCACTCTGGGAAAATTCCAAGATATCTTATCTCAAAAATATCGCCCACAATTCCATAGTCAAATCAAAACACCATGTGATATCACAGAGAGACATATGTTCCCCAGAAATTTCCAAACACATAACGTCACAATTCTTATCTCTAAATATCACCTCACTTATTTACAAATAACAAATGACTCACCCATCTTCATCTGATAACAACAAACATTCACGTCACGATTCCTTATCTTATCTTGATCCGGTCATAAGCCAGTTTCACAGTACCACCCAACATATTCAGACTAATCGAATTCATTACCACAAGATACAATTGGCAGCAATACACTGGAGCAGTTTTTCTTGACTTAGAAAGGGCGTTCGACAAATTATGGCACTTTGGACTAGTATACAAGTTGATTTTAGCTGGCATTCCATTAGATCTAATCCATATTATAAAGTCATTTCTTAGTGACAGAAGAATGCAAGTCAAACTAAATGATATATTATCTACCCAGCGACGCATCTTGGCAGGAGTGCCTCAAGGGTCCCTACTTGCACCGATACTTTTCACGATTTACATGGCGGACATTCCGCACAATCCAATGTCATCCATCATTGCCCTATACGCAGACGACACAGTTTTGCTAACTAGATCTATTAAACTGCACCTTTTCACCAAGAAACTGCAAGAAAACCTGCAGAGATTAGAGCACTGGTTCTCGGAATAGAGATTGCAAGTAAACCCTCAGAAGAGTATCGCTATGCTCTTCACTAAAAACTCAATATCTCCCAAAGATGACATCTTCCTATTTAATATCAAGATTCCCTGGAAAGCAGAAGCCAAATATCTGGGTGTACTGCTGGACAGAAAACTAACCTTCAGTCCACATATAAAAGCCTCATCTACAAAAGCATCAAGAGTCATTGTACAGCTTTACCCTCTTATCAATAGGAATTGCAAGCTGGATACCAAAACAAAACTGCTCCTTTATCAGTTGATGATTCGACCCATTATTACTTATGTGTCCCCAGCCTGGAGCCACACCTCAAGTACAAATCCCCAAACTACGGAGAGTGCAAAACAAATGTCTCCGCATGATCTTAAACGCACCATGGTATGTCAGAAATGTCCAACTTCACCGGGACACAAATATCTCCTACATCTACTTTTTCCTGCAGTCTTCGGCAGTAAAGTTCTTCTCAGCATCCTCTTCACATCCAAATGAATTAGTACAACAAGCAGCAAATTATGATGAAACAGACTTCTCCAGATATAGGAGACCCAAGGCCATCCTACTTCCAAATGAAGATCTTTAAATCGCACCCACTCAGGCAGAGCACTTAGCTCATAAACTTTTCCTCACACCTTATCAGATAGCAGGGATAATAAAAGCATTTTGCTTCATCCTTATAGTCAGCAACGTCTTGCGTCTGGTCAGAAGTGTCCCACCAATGACGACACGATTCCTTATCTCTGATATATCTCCCTTTTCCATTCAAAACGACAACGTCACTTATTTACAACTAACAAATGATGTCACTTATCTACATCTGATAACAAACATTCACGTCACGATTCCTTATCTTATCTTGATCTAGATCTTGTTTAAAGTGTCCACCAATCACGACACGATTCCTTATCTCTAATATATCTTCCATTCCATTCAAAACAATAACGTCACTTATTTACAACTAACAAATGTCGTCCCTTATCTACATCTGATAACAACAAGCATTCACGTCACGCTTCCTTATCTTATCGTGATCTTGTCAGAAGTGCACCACCAATCACAACACGAATCCTTATCTCTACCATTACCCATAATTCCATACGCGAACCAAAAGACAAGAACTCACGTCACTGACACATATGCCTCCAGGGAAATTCAAAACATTCCAATCTCATGACGCCACGCCCATAATGACGTCATATTCTTATCAACCAATCACGTCAAGATTCCTTATCTTATCTTGATCTTGTCAAAAGCGCGTACCATACTACTGATGTACAAAACTCTGTTAGTGCACGACGCGGCAAGTATAGGTCAGCGAATCAATAAGTATTGATGATAATCGTTTTTCTCCGGATGAAGTGGATCAAATGCCAATATACCACCCTTTTTCCGATTCATGCTTAATCTGTCTTTGGACAAAGTTCTTTTAGTTATAATAACGACAATCCTTTCAAAATCTTAAATGCCTTCTCCAAACATAGAAATGTTATAGAAATTGTCATATTTATGATGAAATGTTTTTGCTTGGATTTTCTCATTATTTATCGTTTGCTTCGACATGTTTTGTGCAGTTCATCGTAGGACTGATATCAAAGAAATCAAGAGAAGGTGATGGCCGTGAAATGTTCAATTCAACGTCCATCAATTCTTCTGCGGATCATTTTAATACCATAAAAGGTCGGGTATACAGTATAGCCATTCCTGGTCATCAAATAATGAGCATATTATTTTGACGATCTGGTGCAAATTAGAGTTCGTTTTCTATTTTAGAGATAGATAGCTTATTAAATATCCAAATGTAGCAATGGTCTATGTGCTATTTATTTTTTTAATAAAAGCGATTTTATGCCTTTATTAATGCACAGCTTTTGAGCGGTTATCTTTTAATATCTCTCCTTGAATAACCTTAAGTGATGGTCACTAATTGATTGATAATGGCACGTTCTTTAAATAGTTGCGCTAATCTATATTTACATGAATTGCGTAATATTAGAAACACCCAGTGATAACGATTTTCAACTGACTTACCTGGACAGCATTGTCGATGTGTGTGACAACGTACAGTGGTCATACACACACCATATCATAATCCTACAAAAAATATTCGCTTATTGTCACGATGGGTCGCGCCAAGGCTGTATCAAAAACAGATAGTTGCCTGCCTGTTCCATATGTTGAGAGTGAGAAAAAATGTTTCTACAGGGCTGAGAGGACATCCATAATACAGTTATAGCTGTTTTAGAGAGGGGTGGTGGATGATCAACTAAGCTATTGATTTTCTTTATTTTCTATGCGCAATTAAAAAAATGTCTACTCTGTTAGCGACATCCTGCTTAGTTTTATGATAGGCTCATTTGGTGGGTGGGTGGGTGGGTGGGTGGTACTGTCTGCAAATGATTGCAAATTCAATGCATGTACCATAGAGAGCAAGTGGTGTAATATAAATAGTTGCTAGGAGTGATATATTTTGTCCCAGGAGACAAAAAAAGCCTCTCTGGGATTCAGAAAGCTTAATTATGCTTCTTTTATTGTATCCATAAAGTAGGATAAATGATCAAAAAGGTCTATCTGTATGCGTATCACATTCTCATCCACCTTCGAAAAATACACACGCGAATGTATACAGTCTCGGATCTTTCACTAAGGATAACGGGGCCCATTCTTAACAGAATATCTCAAGTCACTCAATTTATTATCGCAGGAATAGTTGCCATTATTAACGCCGACATAAGTCAGTGCCTTCTTTAGCGTCTTTAGTTTCTTTGCCAGAGCTCATTCCTTATGGTATGAGTACGGTTCGTTGTCTGGAGATAGATTCTTAAAGACAACGTATATTTCGCGACCAAAATGAAATTCGGTCTTTTCATTGCACCGATCTTTTTAACTGAACTGCTTTCAAGCAATTTTCTGCTTTTTTTTCATCCGTTTCTGGAAATTAACCTACAGTGGAGTGTGTGGTGCATCCTTAAATAATAGACCTCCAACCTTACTTGTTTCTGTTATAATCAGCAGAACACATACCCAATAATTCATTAAACTTAAACAAAATTCACTAGAAAAATCATAAATATTAAAATAAGTTTAAGAACAAAACTGTAATAACTTCTCTGTGAATAAAAACATCAGACAAAATCAATATTTCTGTATAGTGAGTACGCTGAGTTAGGTGCTAGGAGTAATATATTTTATCCCAGGAGACAAAAAAAAAGCTCTTACTTCAATATAGTTTTCCGGTTTTGTGACCACATGTTTATTATTTTAAAACTAAACAAGTGCTAAAAACAACACCCGACAAGTTTCGTTAGTTGTAAGACTAACATCTTCAGGGGTAAAGAGAACTAAAAGTTTAAAGCACAAACTACTAGAAATTACGAAAATTAGTTCATTTGTTGGTATTGTGAACATCTAAACAGTTCGTTAAAAAACCGAATAGCAGATATATAACCGTTAATGCGTATGAGCAGGAGACAGTGCTGTTTGTTGTCGCGTTCTGTGGTTCACGCTCACTCTGTCCGAGGTCTCAAACTGGTAAATTTTTAATAAACGATGACCAAACTTGATTTAAAATCAAACCTTGGTTTTTGTTGCATTGAGTAGGAATTTTAATCATATTTGCTGCCTCTTTGAATTTTCTTGTGAAACAGTTTTTATCAATGTAGGACATGTTCGTTCTATCCCAGAGTACATCATGACCGGTAGAGGTTGTTTGAAATGCCAATCCCAATTTATGTATTTTGTACGTCCTTTTGATGTTCGCTCATGCGGATTTCTCCCGATCTCCCCGTCTGGCCTACGTAGCAGATGCCACAGGAACAGTGAATATTATAAACTCCGGTTTTTTCATTGGGTGATGTGGAGGTTTGGGAGGATGAAGAGATCTTGATATTTTTTCAAGTGGCAGGAAAGTCACTTTTATGTTGTATTTGTAGAGAAGTTTGGCTAATTTATCTGTTATATTCTTGATATAAGGAAGGGTGACTGCGTTCTTGAAATCTTGTTTATTTAAGTTTCTTCTAGGTGCTGTATTGAGAATTTTCTTAATTAACTTAGTATTGAAACCATTCAATTGTGGGATCTGTGTTAAGTATTGTTTTTCTTCTGTACTGGGGATGCTGTATGCTTTATCCCTTGAGGTTTTTATTAGGCCTATTTTTTGCTCGGGGTGGTGATGTGAAGTAGCGTGCAGAAATCTTCCCGTGTTTGTTGGTTTTCTATAGATGGAGAATGATAATCTGTTTTTTCTTTCATTTATTTCTATACGGATGTCTAGGAAAGGAAGTTTTTTATTTTCTTCTAGTTCCAAAGCTCCCACTTATTAAAAAAAAAAAGCTCTGGGATCTGGACAGTTCAATTCTTCTTCTTTTATTTTATCTATAATCGAAGTAGGGTAAGTGATATAAATGATATTTATAAAAAATAATATTCGATGCAATTATGAACTGAGTTTATTTGCGATAAACATTTTATTATATGATATCCAGGTTATAATTAAAGACTAGTTTCAAATTCGTCTCGAGACACGAGCTTGATTTCAATAATAGGTTTATTGTTTGAATCTGGACATTGTTTCAGTCAAAAATACATTTTTTCTGTTATTTTTATTTCCCGAAATGCAATACCATCATTTTTGTCTTGATGACGTCACTATCTCCGGGTCATTTCAGGAAATCACCTACCATTCGATAAAGATCCAGCAGATAACAAAGGTTACCTCTCTTACACCGCACTAAATTTAATCCCCCAATATCGAACATCAAGGAAAGTATGTTGGCCATTTATCGTAGCGAATTTCACGCTTAAGTGACCTCCAGCAGAAAGAAAAGGACATCGGGAGAGAAAGGACTGCAAAAATGACTGAATGTTTCCTTTTTCGATATTGAGGTGCCTTGCGTGTGCATGGCCAAGAGAATTACCACTGGCTGACGACGGAAACAACAACAACAACTGTTGTTCAAAGCCATACTTGCTTGCAACTACCTAAAAGAAACGAGATTTTTTTCCGACGATCTTAGACGCGAAATTACTGAAGTGTTTTTGCTTACCACAGTTTCACTTTTGTGGCAAACAACTCATCTTTCAACAGGATGTTCCTTTTTTTTGCTGTTACAAATCGTGGATGTGTTTTCAAGAGGTGCTTGTTAGATGACTTTTTTTGCAGCAGGATTTTCAAGTAACAATAGGCCTAACCGCAGACAGCACAGATGCTCCAGTAATTAAAGAGTAGCGTCACTGTTCTATAAATCAATAATTTTAAAAGAAAGAATGCGAGACACTTATTTGCTGCTACTTGAACATAATTAATATAAACAAAGTTCAGTGGAAAATGCAGTTTTTTTGTTGTTGACCAACTTAGTTCATGATTGAATTAACTATTCGTTTGTTAGGAACGGAAATGTGTTGCTAAAAAGCTGCAAATGTGTAATACAATTTCCTGCATTATAAATTAAGTGAACCGTTGCCGGATCGTCTGTAATTAGGGTATTATAGAAGCACAGGCTCAACTTTTTTTTAATACCCCCCCGTTATTTTTTATTTTATTTTTTATTTTTCAGTTGTTTCTTGAAACTTACTGCGTTTGCTGCTACAAGAAAAATATATTTTTCCTGAAATGATTTTGCTGCTCCTGGAAAAATGAATCTGATTATTTCGAGGTTCTCACTCCGTAAGAGCTTCTAAATAATTAATAAATAATCGATTAATTTTATAATATTTCATTTTTCAACTTAATTTCTTTCGTAACCAGCGAAACGTTTCCTTATATTTCGTATGATAGACAGCATTGATCGAAAAGATCGCTTCCCCTCTCCTTTCTGATCTTTGGAAATCTTCCCATAGAATTTGCCTTCTTTGGTTGACGATGTGAGAATGATGTTTACATAATCCAAGATTAGGCGACGCTAGTAGCCATAGGAGAAAAATGGTGGCCTGGATGCATGTCAAATGAGCTTGTCTATGCGTTGGCAAACAGAAAATATGCCGCAGCCCTCGTCTACCTTCTGGTGCATAAATAAGCAGCAGGGACGGTATAGAAAGTTGTTGATACTCTTACGGAAATGTAAACTAGACATGGCTGACGAAAAGGAGACAGACGATGGAGGGTTGTTCAAATACAAACAGAGATGTGGTGTTACGTCTTGATATACTTTGTACAGTAAGAATATGGTCGGATTGGAAATAGACAAAATAAGATAGATGCTTCTTAGATAGACCTGTCAAAGCCGTTGGTTTTTATAGTATACCATCCATTCATCGTAAGAATAAGTATGTGCATATATATATGTTGCCTTTTATTTTAAAGCATTTTTTTTGCATAAACAATATTTATGCTTTGTAGACAATAGCTGTACTCGTAAATCCTTGTGGGACAACTTGCAAAAATACGATCCTCCCTTATTAAGCAGACCAATACGGTTTAGTAGAAAAGTACGCCAGTGGCTTATAGTAGCTTAAAAAATTCGACATTAATTTTAAGGATTTTCCCTGTTTTAGCGCCTAAAATTCTGTATGCTTTGTAGATATACTTGACGAACCTTTACAGTAATCATTAGCGTGTTAATTTTAGGTAACGCGATATTCGTCAGTGATTTCAAGAATGTTTATTTACTAAATGTAAAAACCTCACAGCATTTCCGCTGGACCGCCAAGAGGCAACAATTATTAAACTTCCTAGAAGTATTTGAAAACTTGGAATATTTTCAAGAAGTAGTTGACCATGTAACAGCTGCCTTGATAATAAATTTGTTGAACTTCTACTGTAACAAGTAGCCGGGAGACAGAAATTTTCCGCTTATAAACAGATGCGCCCATCCCCCTATGAAGCAAAAATGGATGTAGTTTAATTGCAATTATGAAGTGGCCTCGCTCCGTTCCTTGGTGAATGCTTTAACAATTTCGTGTTGCAACAAAATTGGATTGCACTCTTGAAAGCCTTTTGTTTCCAGTTGCTAGGTAACGAGAACGTTTGTTGCAAGGCATAGTATTATGTTTCTGGCACCGTCTCCAGAGACCATCCGAAAGATGGTTGTACCTTAATTGCTATTTAGCTGTTTGTTCAGAATATTAAAGAAAATGTCGCCTCTCGCTTTGGAGATGTTCTGAACTCAGCTCTGTTCTATCATGCAAAATGGTTTCTGTCTGATGCGCTCCGAATTTTAAATTACGGCTGGAAAGTGCTGCTTCGTCAGCATAAGGGAAAAATCTACTTTTATTAGTACAGGAATGTTTTATTCAAGTTGGAGATTGTTTTATTCGCTGTTTCTGTCTGAAAGGTGACGAACCTGGCGCGGAACTTGTACTAAATGATGTTCTTGTAATTCTCCCAAGAGATGGTTTTAACTTTGCGAAGTTCGCAGAAACAGTAATGGAATTATACCGAAGAAGGAAAATAACGTGAAGGTTTCCAGTGCAGCTTGAAGACGAAAAGTTTTGCAATTTATGACAAAATAATAAAAAAAAAAAAAAACTGACATTAGTGTGGTAAGTGATCAAAAATGAAGTTAGTGTCTCGTTTTATTTATATTCAGCTGTTTCGTGTATGTTGTAATGTTAGAGCAGCCAAAACTGTGTCATAATTGTAAATGCTGCAACGATATGGTGTACATAATCATACTTGTAGCCCATTATCCTGTATAAAAATAGAGAAGACTGTTAACAGGAAGCAACGTCATAATGAATGAAATCAGATCTATAATTGTTGCGCAAATGCGTGTGTTAATCCATTCTATTGATTGTTTTTGAATGGCATTGTTAACACACCTGAATACATCATCCGAACTACGGCCTGGAATAGTGATGATGTTATTCCTGCTAGGCAGCCCGTCTTAACTCGCTTGATAGGAAAGACGATTTGCGAAGGTCATATTTTAAACAGTGGAGAGGCAGACATGACAGCATGATAAATGCGATCAGGCAGGTAATCCCGTATAGCACAAGACTATAAAGAAATTCATTATCTCTCCGTAATCCAACGCGGTACGGGTAATTCGCTATTTATGATCTAATTAATTCACGGTAACTTGAGTCACATGTCCGTGTGCGAACGTAGTAGCTCAGTGCAGTAACAGCATCCTCTGATGAATCTATCACAGTGTAGGAGGTGTCGTTTAGCCTTACGTATTACATGCAAATTCCTAAATAAAAAAAGATGGAATTCGGTTAAAAAAAATTCTGAATTTACATTTATTGAACTTAGATTTATTGTTACTCTCGCGCTACAATTGTACACGACAGCTCGATGTTATTTAATATTTCTTATTGTTTAATTAGCAAAATGTGTAAAAATCTCGTGATGGAGCAGCTAATTGTTTAGTTCTCTAATCAAATTCACTGTGACGCCCGCGCAAACAATGATTTCAGAAGCACAGCTGCAACGACAATGCGTTTCCTTTAATTGCGTCATTAAACAAATAATCTGTCATCTGATCACGTGATACTTCAGAGTAGTTGTTAGAGAAACAATTAGTTTGAATAGTGACTTGCAGATGGGACTTTACACTGCAAGTATTAGAGAGAAGCACAACCGAGTATCTCGCGATGTCTTGGAGAGATAGAAATAATTGTATACTTTACTCGAAAAGTCATCATGCTAACAAGTCGATGTGACAATGGCCATTACTGCTAGAAAGAATATTGGCTTTCAAAGGCTTCCTGAGAACACTGTTACTATTCACACGTTAGCTATATTAAATTTCTAATGACCAGTAAGCTGTTCCGTTGAGTGCTAATGGTTGAGAGAAAAGGGATGCTAATATCGTATAGCGTAGCTTTACGTTTCTAGTTATTATCGGCCTCGTGCTACTGCAAAGAGCCAGGACGTTTAAGATGCTCTCCTTACATTTCGAGACAGTAGTCAAGGGGTTAATAAGGAAAGTAGTGAAGCATAGTTTAGTTTTCTACCTGAAGAAAGGAATGAAGGAATAATGTGCGTTCCTAATCCATCTTAATAGAATGCAATAGGCGTAAGCCCCTTTTTTTTCTTTCTTCTTCAAGTATGTTGATGTTTACTCCCTAAGGTATTCTCCGCCTTCTTAATCGACGACTTTCTCAAATAGTGTCCGATGCAACAACCCTTAACCGCTGTAATCTCGTTCTCATACTTCTGTTATTGCATTTCAGGAAAAGAATCCTAGGACGAATTCCGACAAGCGACTCGTTCTATTCAGCTGAGCCCCGTGATTGCTATTTCCACATCCTCCCCCCCCCTTCATCTGTCAGTGCAGGAAACGCAGGGAAGTGCGAATGGCACGAGGAAATTAGATATTCTGCTAGAAGCTACTTGGAGATTTCTTTGTTGTTTGCGCCCACTCGGCTTTAGTCGGCAGGAATGTTAATATGGATACGAGGAAGTTAAATATTTATGATCGTAGAGAAGGTGAAAGAGTCGAATGGAAAGATGTATGAAAGAGAGCTTCACGTAGCTGTCTTGCCGGAGTATTAATCGCAAGAAAACGATGTTAGAGGATGGTCATCCTCGCCCAGTACACAAATAAATGTTACTGCACGTTTAGAAAGATTGGAGAGATATTCATAGGAGAAAAATAACAGTAAATTGTCGCGAGCTCTCTCTCTAGGTTTTTCAAACTGATGGAGCAACAATTACTTTATCATTCATTTATAATTCCCATTCAAAGCTTTCAGCTGTACATATGCTAATAATTAAAGTCATTATTATGCTGAAGGTCACCTTCATCTGATTTTGATTTTTTTAGTCGTTTCCAACCGTAGGTAACTTCGTTGGCATTGCCCACGAAGTATTCCTGGTGAGATTTTTACAGGGTAGTTCACCATTGCTTCCCCCCCCCCCATTTTATCTGGGTTCGGGACCTGCATAGGGTTGGGACTTATTCATGACTGTAATCCCTGTGTGTTCACGGGACCGGTTGTCTGTTCTGGGGGACGAAAAAGCCGAGTTTCCGGGGGTGAAAAAAACCTTACCTCCGTATGAGCCCAGCTAACTCACCTTTCGTCGAAAGAGACCAGATGACGGTCCCTCAAGTAACGGACGGGAATCGAACCCAGATCTTTCCGACCAAAGGGCTTCGTCTATACCGACAGAGCTACGGAGGCTCGGCCTCCTTCAAAAAGAGATTGTTTTCGTGATTACTTGAGTCGTGTCTTCTTCTCGCATGCTTAAAATCTATAGAGAATTTTTAAAATTAAGGACGAAATTAATAAAAGATTTAATTCCAACTATGGCCTAAGTGCATACAAGCAATACTATTATTGGCTCAGCACGTTTTCACAGCGCTTGTGATGCATTCACACATTTCCAACTGGTTTCGTGTATGAAGCTGATGCAAACGTATACATCTTCTGCCTAAGTTGCCACTTGTTTTATCATTCGGAGGCTTCCTGCTTTTAAGTAGTCTAAAAATGTCGATGGCTGTTCAGTGAAGAAAACGAATTATGATTGATGACCAGAAGAAGGTTGCAAGTAGATGTTGCGTGTTTTAAGACGGGCAGTGTAAACCGTGAGACGTTGCATGGTTGTTAAGCACACACATGGAAAGAAAGAGAATGTGAATGTGCATACGTGAAAGGGTAGATAGAAAAAAACGGTGAACAAGGAGGGCACATCCACAACAAAAGGATTAAAAATATTAAAAGAAAAGTGCTTTCTTGAAGCGCGTGATTTTCTGTTTTTATTCGTTGCCGTGCTTTAATATTTAAAAAAAAAATCCAAATAGTTATCTCATTCATTTTTAATCCGTGGATCTAATCTTTTATATATATAAATACAATATTCAGTAAAGAATTCATGTCTATAAGAATCCAAGCATTCATCAGCGCCTCCATATTGAAGTCGGAAGACGTTTTCCCAGTTTTTGCATTTCTGCATGTATGAATTAAGTATTACCTAAAAAATAACAGAAACGACACCGAATTATCCTCATCCCAACCGTGGGTGGGCTAAGGACCAGATAATCCGCAAACTCTGCTCTAGAGAGAATTTATTTTTTAATTTTGCAAGCTACTTCAAGTCTCCAATAAGCAGGTTGGTGGTCTCATCTCTAGTGATGAAATTCCACTTCCACCTACGGACCTTCTCAAAGATAAATACTATTTTAACTACATAGTGCTTAGCTTAAAAGGATCATTCTTTATAAGTTTATTTGCAATAACACATCAGAATAGAGTATAATCTTCCAGTTAAAATGGCGATAGGAAACACACCTTTGATTCGTTTCATCTATTAGTTTACGGTATTAAAATAATATTTACCTGAAATGCCATATTCAAGTCTTATCCTTATCTGCAGTTCTAAAAACTTTTTGAGCAATTAAATCAAACACGCATGCTCACGCACACACAACGGATGACGAAACAATCAGGAAACTGACTATTTTAATGTCGCTAACCCCGTTTTTGTGTATTATAGCTCTCCGAAATTCTGTTTCCATAAAATCTCTGTACTAGTTGAATGTAGATTCAACTACTGTTACTGCTAATAAAACCAAGATTTCGTCGGTATTGTGGGCACCGACCGATATTGAACGTGATATCTATCGCTAAGAAAGTGTGATGATCGCTATAAATTCTCCAGGCATTAATATTGATTCGGAGTCTTCTTCTTAAGGACATAAACGGTGAATAATAAAATTTTTGGACTAGCACGATCCCCGACAACACCCTAAATAATACATAGCCCCCGGTTAAAGTTTGTTCGTGGATGACTGCTTGTACACTATGCATACAAAAGACTACTCAGGTCGAACTAGGCTGTCTCAGTGAGAAACTATTAAGTTCCGATCGCATAAAGAATTTAGTGGCTCCACGAGATGCCACTCGTAAAGGGTAAAACACTGTACTGGCTTCCAAGATTAAAAAAAAAAAAAAACATTTTCCGATATGAAATATTAATAAAACAAGTTCGCCTTTTTTCCCGTTAGTTTATTTATCTGCAGGCAATGATGGCGGAAAGTACCTTGAAGTCATGAGACGGGATCTGCTACAGCCAGAGTAATTTTCTTTGGTTAAACTTTCAGTTACATTATGTCATGTATAGAAACGGTAGTAGGTTCAACACATCGCTTTAATTAAAAAGAAATTATAATGCGTAAATAAATTAGTTTTGTGGAGAATTTCTGTTATGGCAAAAATAATTGCATTTGAAACTATAAATAGTAAGCATTGTGTAACATCAAGCAGTTATTTGTTGATTTTAATATTCCATCAATTCAGTATTAAAATTAAATGAGAATACGTTGACTTGTTTACAACTCAAGCGCTCTTATTTCTCTCGATAAATTTTGTTTTTGCAATACTTGACTCGTGGAAATTGAGCACAACTTTTTGCAAGGAAAAAGCTCTCTGATGGAAGCACATTCAACCTACATTTGGAGTAACTACAAATGTAGTTACTCCAAATGTAACCTCCACTTAACCGAACATTAAACGGAGTTTTTCAAGTAAGCATTTGGATGGAATATTCTCTGGATAGATGATGATACATGAAGATCGGGCATACCGTCTATGAATTTTGTTGCATTTCTTTAAATGACAAGCCATATTTCATAATATGAAAGTTACTTCTAACAATTAATTATAACGTAACACATAAGTTCCTATCGGATTAAATTAAACATGAGTTATGGTTCTACACATTTTTTTATTTAATAAAATTTTCTCGTCAATTCCAGCAAAATTTCCATTGCTTCAAGAACTGCATTCGTAATTCATTTCCTGTATGAAATATGTATGATGGCATATTTCAATGGAAATTGAGTAACTTATGTCGGTCTATTGGAATGCGAATTTCATTAAAAAAAGAAAAAGAAATTGGTTTGCTAAATATGGTTTTCATTTGTAGTCATTGAGAAGAAAGCACAAACATCAGCGTAAGAAAAAAAAAAAAAAAAAACTGTTTCGAAATGATACGCAACCTTAATGAAACCTAACAGAGACTGTTATAATTTGTTGCCAGCGGTTATTGTAATTATTTTTAAAGAGAAAAGAAGTTTGCCGCATCTATCCAATCTATGTATTAAATTGAAAATCAAATATTAATGATTATATATGTATATATAATCAAATTTGAATGTTATACAACGGGATTGTAAAGTGCGTATTTAGAATTTGAATCAACGAGTGTTGCGAGTCTTTCGTGTCTTTGTTAATAAAACTTAAAATACGAGGAAAAATATAATATACACTTGACCATCAGGTGGCGTGTAAACTCATTTTGGAAGGATCTTAAAAAATAATAAACAAAATAACAATGCAAGTGCAAAACCGTGTATTCATTAACAAAATTACGAAGGACAAAATAATAAAAGATGAAGTGTACTTCTAAAAATTTAATTTCATTTATAAAATAAATGTACTGCTTGGGCAAAACAGTGTGCAGAATGTAAAACAGAATATGTACTTTCTTTGCATCCTGGCATTAATTGGCATTTCATGTAAGCTGTAGGCGGGACTTCCTGTTCAAGCCTTTCTTAGACGAAATATGATTATACATACGTTAAAGTCGGCAAACCAAACACTTGATTCATGGAAATCAGTTTATTTTACTATAACCTATTAGCGATAAAGTACTGAATTTTTCATGATCACACATGTAAGTAAAAGGGATCAGGAGGGTCTTGAATTTTAATAACCTGCCAGAGCACTTAAGAACTTATACTAACCTAAATTTCCCCTCTCGTGAGTGTGTGTGTGTGTATAGTGCTTTTCAGCCATGTAAGTAATGGGCATAATTTCCTACTCGTAGCGAAATGCCATTACACATCGTTCCGAAAAACCATCGTTATGACATATAGGCCACAACTAACCAGCTACCTCTGTTTGATCGGCTTTACTTTAATATGGAAGAGACTCTTACCTTTCTGCATTTTATCCGCACATTTTTTTTTTTTATTATTATCGAGTATACGAGCTGTCGCCCATTTAAGTTTGCTCAAATGCCTCTAATGTCAGGCGGTAAGCAATAAACATCTATCACGTAATAAAAGCCAACATTTAAGTAATATACTCGCGCGTATGGCCTCGAATGCCATATTGACTTTCTTTAGTATTCCAGATGCGATATTTCAAACGGCAACAATGGAACGCGTCAACAAACACGGGTCTCGTGTTTTGTGTTTGCCGTTAAAGACTTGTTCCTTTTATTTGCTTCGCTTTTAAGATGCAACTAAATTGTAATTGCACACCAGAGACGTGTTTGCTATTCATGGGAGCTTCTGTGAATTTCCAAACGAGTGTTTTAACAGTCTTAAGAACTCAATAATAAGATAATCGTTCGATCTATTAAAAAGGCTATTTGTTTACCGGCTGTGTCGACAGTTGCGATGTTTTTTTTTTTAGAGAAAGAAACTCAAAGAATGCAAACGTCAGGAGGAGAACGTTGACAAGAAAAACTTCGACGAACCAACAACTGTAGAAGGCCTTTTTGTTTTCAAGCAAACATGGAACTTGAGCATTTTTCATAGATGAATGGAACAACTGCAATCTGCTGTGGATAAAATAGCCTTCGTGTCGAAGGTTGAGAACGCCATCTGTGAGCCACATGTCAAACAATATCACACCTTTCTTATTTGGCATATGTCAGCGAGTTGATAAGCTCTGTAATAACTGTACACTTCCCAATTAGCAGGCATTAGGAATTAATCAAGATGAATTACTAATATTACATTCATACTCAGTAGCCTAATCTGCCATTACATTTATCATCATTTTTGTTCTTCTTCAATGCAAATATTGCGGTTTCAGATTTTTCCCTTCTCATCGGCAAACAACTTTATTATTTAAATTCCGTTTGCGATTTAAATAACCTTTCCTACTTAATTAATCTGAAATATTATTTCTACATGCGTTGAGAAATTGCATTTATCGTTCTAGGCTGTTTTAAGCTAGGAGAGAGATGTTTTTATTTTCATATTATAATGAAATTTTGAACCTCCAAGTGTTGTATCTAAATTTGGCAACGTGCCAAATATGCTAACCACATTTCCTGAGATATCTTTGGGCAGCGAAGCGTATTGTAATTGGATTTCAAATTGTACATTTCCTAGAAACAGCGAAGTTCTGAAACAACTAATTCTAAATTGAATATTTAAGTTAAGTGGCATTACAGCAGAATACTTTTCATAGGGTTGGGTGCAACGAATATATTAAAATTTAAAAATCAAGCTTGGAACTGCGTAGATATTCCATAGTTGTTTTCATTTCTTTAGCACGATCACTACTGCTGTTGAGCGCAGGGTTAAATCCATGCCTTTATTGTAATAGAGTCCTCAGATTCGCCAATACATTCTATAGAAATTCAACTCAGTAAGAAGTCTAGAGCTATTTAACGGAAAAGGCGAACCGAGTTCTGTACAAGAATGAGAATTTAATGGGATGGAGTCGATCCATCAATGTCCGCTGTTATTTCTTCCACTGAATGTTAATGCCCTTTTTTTAGGTATCGTTTTCCGGCTTCGGTCCTTTCTCTCGATACAATCCCAAAAGTGTGGAGACGTGACTATCATTGTTATGTTCCAAGTTTGTTTTTATTTCTCCGACCACCTAAAACAGAATAGTTATTGCATTAACTGTAGACGTTTGTGCCGCTGTGCACAGCTAGACATATCTACGAACAAACAAAGTGGGCTTTGTTCTTTCGTTGATGTGCACTCCAAGACGTATGAAAAACATTAGATGTATGACTGGGAATGTTGTTGACAACGCCAAGTTTATTTCGTCATGATGGGACAGAATCTTTACATGGGTGTATGCATCCTGTTTTTCGCCTTGATGGCGTCCTTCGTGGGTGGAGACACTAACTAATTAAGGCAATAGTACTCTTAATAGCTTTCATAACTTCTCATTGGGGAATTCTCTTAGCACTTCTTCTAATTGATTTTGTAGAAAAACCCTCTCACCGTGCATTTTTCAACAGTAATTGTGACGTTTTTCTAGTCAAAATCCACAAGAATTCTTTTTTTAGGCATATTTTCTGTAAAAATATCAAAAATCCTCAGCAGATGTTTGGTTAATGAAGAGGTGATAAAAACTCAACAAATTAGCAGAAAAAAGTCTGTTAAATGAACTCATCAACAGTCCAAGAGAGAGGCAGTAAAATGAAGATCTCAAAGTGACTATTAGTGCACACTACAGGGGATCTTCAGCGAGTTTGTGAATTAGCAATTAATGCTGATGACTTCGTACAATCAGTAATTAGGCATAAAGAAAAGGTGGGAGTATATTGCTCATTTGACTATGATTACTTATGTGTTTTTTTAGTTTCTATTAGGAAGCGAATAAATTTTAATTCTTTATAACCACCAGTATAATACAACGTCATCTGTTTCACAGTTCTACAATGTTTAATAGAATTTTTTTTAGTTCGGTCGAAGGAAACTACTCAAGCCTAAGCAAGTGTAAACAGTTACTACATCGATGCCATGGTTTTCAATTTTGGCTCAAAATAAATAACAGATTTTAATTGTTAAACAATCAATCATTAATCGTGATCATTTTAAGTGCATTAAATGCTAAACTGGGACGATTGTTTATAGACATTCTCACGTTAAAAGATTTCAATTATTTTAGGAAACGGACTAAAACATTTCTTCTTAAAAATACAAACAGAAAATTTTTCCACTTGATAGGGAATATCAGAATACATATTTAATACCATAAGACATCAATTTTCCTGCCTTCAACACTTCTTTACTTCAATAATCAATTCGAAGCATCTGTTCAGAAAACTATCTTAAAAGGCTTAAATTTCACAGTACTCAAGAAACTGTTCTGTCAGAAAAAAAAAAAAAAAATTAAATAATTCAACAGCGTCTATAAAGCTCTTCGCATCTGAATAAATCTCCCCAGAAAGATGATCACTTGAAAAACAGCAATTTACTCTCATATAAAAACAGAGACAGCAGAATAAAGATAACGCCGTAGAAATTTTCATCGTATTAAAGCTGTTTAGAAAGATCTCTTTACACATCAATGAGTATATTCATGAGAGTCGGAAACACATCAGCTTGTATATTCGCCGACCATGCCTCTGGATAGTGACATTAAATGTGAAACGTAAAAAAAAGTATTCGTTGAGTTCCGATCTTCAATCTCCTGCTATAAATAACTGTATCGGAAAGTTGGATAACGTAAACTGTTGGTCAATTCTTTCATATTTCAACAATAAGTATCCAATGCATTAATCTCTCATTGGTTCTCGCAGAAAAATAATTTCAGATAAACCTTTTGTGCTGAATGGACGTCATTCAATGGAATCACCAGATGATGGCGCTGCTGCAAACATGAATAAAGCAATTAATCAGCGGAGATGTCCACCTGAACAACGAAGTTTTATATCACCCGGATCAACAGAGTAGAAGTCACAGGTGCAACTTCGACGGTTGTTAGCTTTTTAGCTGTTAACATTTTTCCCGTTACTCACTCTGGGAAATTTGTGGAATGCTAGACCTAATGCTGCTTTATTCGGAAGTTAACTGGTCAAGTGGAGAAAACCAAATATTATTTGAAACTTGATTGATGTAACAGTTAGAAAAAAAATCTTAAAAAAGTTTAGCATGTTATAATATTTAAATTAATATTATATCTAAATAAACTGAACGTATTTTAATATGAAAGAGGTACGTGGATAAATGTCTTGGAGCGTAAATTTAAAAACAGCCCACTAAGATGTCTTTAGTTTTTAGGAAAGAGGATAAATGAAGTCATTAAAAATAACCAACTGCAATACAGAATCAAAATAAATTCATACCTTACCAGTATGAATAATATTAAACCAAATGTAACAACACAGTAACTACTGAACGTGCGTTGTCAGACATTAACGCGAAATGTGTAAATATCATAAGTTCGAGGTGACTTTGAAGCAAAAAAAAAAGTGTGGGAATTTAATTGTTGGTTCGATCTTGCTCGCGTGACTGGTTGAATGTATTCTAATTAATGATTTAAAAATAACAGACGGTGAAACTTAAATCTTCACGTGTACAGAAAAAAAAAATTACATTGGATGTGGTCACCAAGTTAATTTTGACTATTTGAGTCAAATTACGGAAAAACAGGCTCCAGTTGTTCGTTATCAGTTTATTATTGTAATAACTCTAAACTAAAATCGAACAAATGAAAACAAAAAAAAAATTAATCTTGTAAATTAATTCTTAATTTGTCAAGTATCACACAAATTAAAAAAAGTCCTTATTTCCGAAGTACTACAAGTATTAAACCATCTTTTAATAATTACATCTTACGAGATTTCTTCAGCAACTCCTTTTTCATCTTCAGCAATAAATTTAAGAACGCATTATTGAGTTTAAGCATCTTGTGGAGATGCTTTTAATTTATTCTGGTGGTTTTTGTCCGTGACAGAGATGTTAAAGAAGAAGAGAAAAGGGAAAAAAAGGGAAAAAAATCATGCAAAGTTACTTCTTTGCAGTTAAGTAATTCTGGTCGAGATTCTTGAAAAACTTCCACAGATCTTAATTTTCTTAGAAAGCTACTGTTTCGTTTGTAGGCAATCAATATCTAAGCAGGCAACCCTGGTGTCTGGGATAATGATTGGAGTAAGTCGAATCTTGGCAGGAAAATTAATTACTGAGATGATCATTTATTTCCTCCGAAGTTATCTTTATTCTTTTGATCTTGGAGAGCTTTTCATTTCAGCCCGTCTTTCTTAAGTGCATTCTTAATCCTGTCGATAGTAATAATTATTTGGTCCGATAGTTCGAGCCACTTGTAGGTAATTACGGTGCACAATCTCCAGATTTCACCGACATTTACGTCTCTCCACTAAATCATTAATTCAAATTACGGACTTGAAAACATCAGTTTACTACAGTCTGAATATACGGAAGTGTCGGCTGAGGTTCATGTAAGTTTATCTTGGTTAGTTCCCCGAGAGCTGACGGGTTCTGCAGCATCTTAATTATGATTATTAACTCCCTTTCTTGGAGTGCATGCAGTTACCGACGAGGTGAATCAGCATTTTTGAAATAAATGTGGAAGATGCATTTTGTAGGTTCATTAACATTTAAAGCTAGTGGTTGACAAAACAAAGTCCGTCATTAAGGCAACCTTTACGAATTGTTTGCTGATATCTGAGCGGATCAGCGACAAGAAGAGGACTGCCTAATTCTAAATGTGGAGTGCGTTATGGGGGAGGGTAGTCGAGGGACCCACAAGTACATTTCCTTGCAAGTTTCTTTCAAAAATATTATACGATATGTGGTATAAACAGTAGAAATTTCCAAAAAAAATGTTATTCTTGAAGATAGTAAAAAATTAAATAGTAAATGATATTTACCTAGTTTGCGAGCACAACCTTGCTCATTGTAAACGTAAAGAACACCATGTTTAGCCTTTTAGAGAAGGATTCTAAATTTTCTAATCCTTAGCCAGCCCATCCGCCGCACAAATATGCGACAGAGGAACAAATTTTCGTGGGTGTGCGATTATCATAAAGTAGTTGAACTAGTCGTAGTGTAATATTAAGCATTTGAAAATGGGGGGAAAGAATAGATCATACTAGTAGGCCACGAGGTTTGGTTGTTGCCAGCTTCTATCTGGCATGAGAACCAAAGATTTCAGCTCTTTAAAATCTTGTAGAACATCACACTAAAGTCTCTAAGAACTCTGGAAGTTCTATCATTCGGTGAAGAAAAGAATGTTGGAGGTCATCCTTATATGTTGCTATTGCCAGGTTTTTAGCGGGTTTGCCACGTGATCCTGTAATGCTCTTTTGATAACTCATGGCACTAATAAGCGCCATACGGTGACTATCTCTACAGTCTATTCAAGTATCTTGAACAGATTGTAACTATTGTATGTTATTTATAAAGGATACAAGACTGCTTGCTGTGCTGTTGGATTTATGGCCAAATCAACTAAGGCTCCGAAGCCAGTGCTGTATTACGTCTCAATTGCATGTGTCCTTCTGGTTGGTTTACCTGTTTCGCAGGAAGAAATGTCCTTTACCCTCGAATGAGACTACTGAGACCTTCGTTTGAAAGAAACTATAAAACTTCACACTCTAGGTGGGATTCGGATCCGGATCTTTCTAACCAAACGGCCACAGGATCTCGTTTGTATCTGTGAGTGCTTCTTTCAAATCAAACCGGAAAAATCCGTGCCATGGGTATAAACTTCAGCGGATTTGTGGAGAGCAAATGGGTAATCTGACCAGTTACTAGGGGACGTGCGCAATATAATTGCAAAACTATTTACTCATCCTAAATAGAAATCTACTCTTTTTTTCCGGGTCCTCCGGTAGTAGAAATGTTTATAGGTTTGTGTGTGTGTGGTTGACTTTCGATTAAGCGCGAAACTAAATCTACAGTGGAAAATTCGCCAGGTTCACTGCCACCTGGCGGCACTTAATTCTATAATTCAATGGTTTAATTTCCTTTCGGAATACAAATGATGCTCAGGAAATCGCACGGAAAGAAAACGTTAGTGGTGATGGTTTTAAGGAAACAGGAATCCAAGGAGTCGATCGCAACGTAAACAACGCTCCCCTCGAATGTTGTGCGATACAGATCGGGTTATGCTCACTCGTGGAGGACCTTTTGTACATTTAATTAATTTGCCCTGCGTCTGTCCATGATTTGAAAGGACTGCATCTCGTGCAGCGGATGTGTCTAAATTACCTTGAGTGGGAATACAATGGACCGCCATTTCTTTGGTTTATGCTGCCATTTGCATAATAACCTCCGTCAGAACTGCGTCGGGGGAAGTTCGCGGGGTCATTTGTTACTGATTTTCTCTTCCAGGGACTTTGTTTAGCCACTCACCGTTATTAACGTATCCACTCTTCCGTCCCAGAATTGCGCACCAAACTTATTAACTACAGACAAGGTAAATTAGGTTTCTTATTTAATCTGCTTCGCCTCCGTCTTCTTGTAGTACCTGCATTTCTCCGAAGCGATTTTCTTCCGATTGGAGTGTCTTAATGCTATTACGTGTGCACAACTAAACCACTTCATTTTGATTCCTATAAATAGTCGCGTCATGCAAGCGGTGATACGAACCTTAAGTAACAACTCTCCCGTTTCATCCCCCCCCCCCCCCGGTGAAGTTTTTTTTTTTTTTTGTTTCATTTTTCTTTGGCGTAATGTGAAAGAAACAAAGATGAATACATTCGCAAGGCGACACTCGAATATTAAAAGAAAATCAAAGTACAAGATGAATGTTCTTTCAAAGTTATATCAATTTCCACCACTTAGGATAAATGCCACGTTTTTAACATTAATGAAAGCATTTAGTAGCATTTAAAAATACCCATTTTAGTAAGCGGGAAAAAAAAATCGGTTTTTCAACAATACTTCTGTATATTCTTTAGGACGCTTTTCGACAAAAATTAGTTTCAAGATGGCGACACCTTCGATTGTATGATTATATGAGTAATTGCCATATAAAAACACACAGTAATACATTATCAATCCTCTAACGATCCGTAAGGAATACTGGGATAATTTCTGGATAAGTGTACACATTAGCCAATGCATTCAATCTACTTTCCAAATAAACGGGAACCACAAAAAAAAAAAAATTACTACAAAGGCGCATTTCAATCCCTCTTAACAATTTGACAAGAAGTCGGAAGAACAAAAAAAATCTTCGGAATCATGAACGTTTTTAAAATGCCTTTCTATTGGTGAAGAAAAGGTATACATTTCTTTATTAAGAAGAACATTTCATTAAGTGATAACCGCTGCATCTAACACAGCGCGTGCCGTGTTCATGGCAACGAAAACGTCCAATCAATTGTCGGCAACACTTGCCGCACTTAACAACTGGTTATTCTGTAAGTGAAATGCAAAGACGCAACAGCTGGAATCATCACTAAAACTCCCGTATTACCCTCAATGAAAAGATAGGGGACACGCAGCACCTTCTCGCTGGATGCTAAACAGCTTTCACCATCTTTCAGGGAAAAGACGATCGATCTAAAGGAAAAAAAAAAGTACCATAAAAGAAATGGTCGGAAAGTATCTTAGTGAGAACTCAATTAAGTGTTTCTGCGCAAAGAAATAGCACGTGAATGCACTACATGATGACATTCAGCAGCTATACTTAGTATGAGTCAATGTTAACCCATATATCCTGTTATTTTTTCGTATTACTTCATTTCGTATTACTTTCTCCATATCATGCCATTAATAATGGAATACACTGTTATTGATCTCATCATTCTAAACTAGCGCTTAGTCAACAATTAAAATTATTCTCGTGCTGAAATCACGAGTCGCATTGTTTAATTTCGATTGCCAATAGCTATAAGACCAAGAGGAGAGACAGTTCCTAAATTTGATAAGCAAATTTACAAAAATAAACAATTCAAAAAATATACTTTTATTATTTCTGGAACGTTACAACCGCAAAAGACCAAACTAATCAAAAAGAGAGTGAAACTTATCGATGTGCTTGCATGTTTTATCACGAATTTTTGTTTCGCTAACGATAATTCTCGGCAGCTATTCCAGGAGCTGTTTTTATATTCATGACATTAACGTACAGTGAAATTTCGTTTGGTATTTGCACACGACAGCAATTTAGACCCAACCGTTTGTTATTCTCATGCAAATTGTGTTCCACCGAAGAGAAAATGGAACCATAATTACCCATCACTTACTTAAACACCCTTCAAAACACGAAGCATAATATTGGGAGCGTCCAAAGATAATCCTCATTTTGATGAAGTGTCAGTCTCGGAGATCTTCGGCAGTAGTTCTGAATTTACATATAAAGAAATGGATTCTGTAAGAATGTTGTATTAAAAATCTGAAAGTTCTTGTGGGAGAGGGACGTTGATTTCCTCTTCAGTATTTTAAATATGTATGTTATGGAATTTGCACTGGTTTGATGGGAAACGTTACAATTTCTAAGAATATGAGTCACAAACGAATAAATAAAAGGGAAAAATAGAAAGAAGAAAAAGAAGTTTAAAACTATTTTCTTGCTATTATTTTGGTGCGCACTTTGCTATTATTCCTATCGATCTAGACTACAAAATTGACCAAACAACGCGAACTCTTTAACGTTTCAAACTCGCTGCTTCGTTTATAGTGATAAATTGAACGTCTACCGTACTAAATACTTTATTAGTTCTAAACATTAGGTTTGCAAATAAACCAGAAACTGTCAGAATAGTCAATGTTAAGTAAATTTATCTGCTGAATGCATAATGACGGTCTGGAGCACATAGGGTTGCTGAAGTTCATTTCTCATGAAATGCCATAAGATGATCTTTCTTATTGTGGAAGTTCATAATCTACGTGAGTGTTTTCCAACTTAATTTGGATCATGAAATATATTGAGAAAACACATAAATGCTGATCTCAAGGAAGGGGTTATGTATAATCCAACAATAAATGGGGAAGTTAATAAAATTCTGGAACAAAGTAGTGCGTAGTCCCATCTTTAAAAATGGCCTCGCGTACTGCTTCGAGTTTTATCTCGATTTTATGTGCAATTAAATCATTCAAAAAAAGTCGAAACTAATATATGATAAACTATGTGTTTTCTTTTGTTGTGTACGCTTTATTAAAATATTTGAAAAATGACGTTTATTTATTTATTTTGTTATTTAGAACTAGACTTACAGAAACAAGAATTAAGAATTTTGCATTCGTTTTTGTAATTAAGAATTAGCAGTAGAATTTCTTCGAACAAAATAAATGTTAAATGAATATTTATAATCATTGAGAAAGATTATTATAAATATAATTTTTACAAAAAAACCAAATAGATTGATAATGAAGAAAAATTCTCCCTACTCCACCCATAGTCATAATTCTCATTTAGATGGCATCCCAAATGGAATATACTTAAGTTTGGATCAGTTATCATAATTTGGGATATTTTCAGAGAAAGATTACATCTTAGGATAAGCACCCATAACAGAACGCCGATAAACTAAGATTAAAAACTCTCCTTTTGAATTATGGCTCAGATATTTTATTTCTTATGAATCATTCAGTTATCGGAAGAGATATTTGGTAGTGAGCGTTGGATATGTGTCACCACCTATCTTTAGATAGCACTGAAGTAGCACCATCTTAAATATTGAAGCTCTTTGTTCATTTTAGTTTACTTGGAGTCTATGCAAAGGCTACATAGACTTGCAAATCTCTGCAGGGGCTGCAGTAGAATGAGAGAATCAAATCGGTTTAGTTTTAATTTCTTCAGCAAGAGACGCTGATTGATTAAATCAACTTCTCTAAATATGATTGAAGTATTTTTAAGACTTCATCTACGCTCCTTCCGAACTTTAACATCCCAAGCAAGCCCGCGCTATTTCCCCAAAATATCATGTTCAGTAATTCTAAAATATTTCTTGCCAATTTCCTCGGTGGTCACTTGTTAGTCGATACGGCATAAAGCCCTCACGTGCTCCTCAAGACGGGTGCCCACAGGAAGCGTAACTGATTGCGAGCAAGTTCAGATTATGGATTTATGTCTTGACTTTGATTTGCGATCCAACTCACGTCCCAGGAACATAAATCTATCCACGTAAAAAGAGATCGGAGATGGAATTATGAATTATTTTTTTCACTTGATATTAGTAAAGCGGAAGGGAAAAAATAGTTAATGGAACTGTGTAATCTAAATTTCACCCTATTAAATCCAGTGTATAAGAAAAAGCCTTTTATGTGAATATTCAGGTGGTTCTAGACCCTGCTCAATACATTATTAACTACATCGACTCGTGCTTTTAAGTTTCCTATATGCGTTTACCATATGGGAGTTTTTATTTGGGGAAACAAACTTCACATGAAAACTCTAACTATTGCGGACATATTTAACACCTCCCGTCCTACCAAGATTGAGGAGGAATCTGCAGAAACAGAAATTAGGTTTAAGCAGAATAGTAAATTAAAAATCTAATGCTGGAGACTGGATTAATTTAGAAAAGATATGTCTTCTATTTCTCGTGACAAGTACACGAATGGAGTTGGTGCTTTATAAAAATAGTTTAATAAACGTGGTCTTTTGTTTTTGAAGCATGCAAGCTGACGTAGACAAGAACGTAACAATGTCTGAATTGCAGTAGTATTGAAGCTGGCCTAGCGATTCATTTTCTTTTCTCATACAGCAGTTTGTAAAGTTGATTATTTTTATTCGTTCGTGCATATTGAACTATGTCTCTAGCTGTCTTCTAAGCAGTTCAAGAAAAAGGGGAAAAGTAACACAATAATACATAGTTGCTTATTTATTATCAAATAAGTCGCAACAATATTACATTTGTCAGTTTTCAGTTAGCTTGGAGAACATTCTATGGGTTCATCCGATGGGAAAGCAATTCTATCCTAGATAAATGAAATTGATTGTGATATAAATGACAAGATTTATTCAATAATTAGCCTGCTGTCACCGTGCGAATGTGTCTACAGCGATAAAAGCTCAAATTGTCTCTGGGTTAAGCATCCGAACAACGAATATGACCTCCATAATCAAGTGGGTGCCTAATAGATCACCCAACATTATGAAGCGAGTGATGTGGACGACATCATTAAACGAAAAGAGGGAGTTACAGCTTGGAATCCGTGAGTAAAACGTCCATGCAATAATTAACCATCTATGTTTTAAAAAGTATGTTCATATTTTTTTCTATGAAATTTAATAAATGAACACAAAGTTAAGTAGAAAGCCAATGCTCCCGAGTTGATGAGATAGAAACCAAACGATAAACTGCCGTGACATCAGCTAAACGTCTCACGCAGGAAGTTTAAACTCGTAACCTTGACAACGAAAGAAACATTGGTCTTTATCTTCCAAAACGTCAGGGACAAAACTGCAGTGGATGAGGACTAATCATTAATTCTCGGGAATATACCTCTACTTGAAACAAATTCAAGAGATCCTTACAACAGTCTCAATCTGAAAAAGGCGTGAAGGGATGTCCTTCTGTATGACTGCTTCGCAAACAAGGAAGCGATAGCAAATAATGGCCGTAATCTCCCCATCCACAACACAGTCCAGATCATCTTGATACGAATTTTCTTTTGTCATGCAGGTAATGTAAGAGATATTTATGTAAGTTTTCTAACCCTTTTTTGTGAATGAATATCCAGGGGAATAAAGGCGAGGATATAAATAACCTTCCCTTTACTTGTTAGGCTTAATATCCTTTCACTACCGAGTAACTCAGATTTTCTGTGAATTCAACTGAAGTTGTGATAAGGCAGTTAAACTTATCTACAGTATTTTATGCGCATGTCAAGTACATATGTTCTCTGGCTCGTATCCATCTTGCGGATTTTTCAAAACCGGACTTTCGAATCCTAATATGAATGAATAGTAAGCGCTGATTTTCACTGATACTCAAACTTATTTCAACTGATACTCAATATCAAGACGTAAAATTGTGTTGTTAGAGGAAACAATGAAGATTTCAACCGGGCTGACAATATGGAATTGATGGATCGGAAACAGGAAGTCGAAAAATCAAGAAACGATATGATTGGAAAAGCAACTTACGATGCAAGTCATTAAATCAAAAATAAGAGGAGATAGTTAAAGAAATTGACCAAGTAAATATTAAAATGATATCGTTATCTGAAACTAAGAAGAAAGGAAAATAATGTATAAAACACCAACTGTAACAGCACAGCAACTCCCAAAGTAAGATGGCATTCCTAGGAAGAAAGGACAAAAGTGGGAGCAGCAATTATAATACAGGAGAAATATTAGTTCAATAGAAAAGAATGTAACTGCTTATATGAATGATTCATATGCGATTAAAGATGAGAGTTTATATAATAAATTACAATGTTTATAGTTTTATGAAACAAAAAGCATAAATAAATGCATTTTATAAAGAATTACGAATTTTAGATAAAATAAAACCAATTTAAATGATTATTATAGCTGGAAATGTAAATGAAAGAATTGAGAATCGGATAATATCAGGAGTATGCCAAATATTTAACGAATCAGTGCAAAAAAATGTTACAGTATTGTACAGACAATGAATTGAGAACAGATAGCATCCTATCAACATAAAGAAAATCATAAAATAATAAATAATAACATTGCGTCTGAAGAAATAATGGTATTCGAGTTGTAGCATAAGCTGATATAGGATTTATCGTGCATTACTTACTGAAAAACTGATTCTAAAAAAAAAAAAAAATCAAGATTATCATGCAAATTAATAAGATTCAAGAAAAACAGCTTCGGGTTGAATTATTAGGGGATAATAGTATTAAAACACTTTCATCAAAGAATAAAAGAACAGTATAACAAAACAATCAGGTTTAATCAAAATACACAACTGAATCAAAGCTGGGAAATCTTTAAAAATAACACACAAGTAATAAGATGAAGTCTTAAGAAGGAACAGCTGGAAAGAAAAGAAAGATAACTTGATACTCAGAGAAAGTTAAACTAGTGGCACAGAAGAAAAATAAAATAAACCTTTTTAGTATATCTACAAGATAAATCTAATGTAGAAAAGCATAGCAGAAGGAAGAGAAAAAGTACTAAAACACTCGAAGAAGACTTTTGCGATTATATAAAAATACCCTTAATTGAACGAAAATTCTCGGAAGAATATTTTAACTAAATTGTCTGAGGATGAGAGAAGAAAAACCACTTGAAAAACTATTTAAAAAAGAGATTTGAAAATAACATCATAATAAACAAAGCAGTTTTTAGAAAAACAGCCGAAATAGAATACAGAATTAGTTATTAAAATATGGAGGAAAAGAAATAATATTTCAGTTAAATAAACGCTTAAAGAAACGTGTTATAAAAACCAAATATTAGATGAACGGAGAAAAATATGTTACATTGCCACTTTAAAGGAAATAAAAAAAAATATATTAATCTGGTAATTATTACAAACTAACTTTAAAAATCTATACACAACTACTTAAGCAATTACAAATTAATCTCCGATATTAAATGATAAACAACATGATTTAAGTGCTGGAAGATCGTACGTAGACGGATCTGCAGTAAATATTGGTAGGAAAACAAAACTGCAGCTTTTAGGTGGTTTATAAAGTTACAGCAAGAATTCCATAGCATAAAATTAAGCGATATTTTAAAGATAACAGCGAAAAAAAAATAAAAACACATTAAAGCTTAACAAAGATATTTATAGGTAATAAATATGCAATAAGGTATTACAATAGTGAAATGAACAAAGGAATCAGACAAGATGACTCATTAAGTCTACTTCAATACATTTTAATGCACGAATAAGAAAACCGAAAGATAAGAAGTGAAATGGAATACAAACTGATAATATACTTAGTGTAATTTGCTGTGTAGACGACGTAATAACAGTAGCAGACATAAATTATTTTCTGAGAAGATGTTTTATTTTCATATCTGCCAAAATTATGAAAATATTCATTTAAAAAATACATTGAAAGGTAAACAAAATTTCTGGATGTTTAAACAGAACACTGGGAAAAATAGAACTGAAATATCGTCAGCTATTATACGTATATACAGTTACGACCAAGCCCGCTGGTTAGAAAGATCCGGGTTCAAGTCCCGTCCGACTTCTTGAAGAACCTTTGTCAGGTCCTCGATGAATGGTGAATCAAATCTACAGGAATAAATATTTGGCCTTCGGGGGATGTGAATGAGAAGTGACGTGTCGGCTGTATTAATTAACAATAACTCTTAATTAAGGGCTGGGGGAGTTGAAGTAAGAAAGGCAACTCTTAGGCAGCAGAAATAGTTAAGATCAACCCATTAAACATTATCACAGCAATGAAAACAAATGGGAAAACCATTTGATAAGATCAGAAACTGAGAATTTACAAGTGTCTTACAACCAGGATGCATAGCAAATAGGAATGGCAAAAGCATGTCAGCAGGATGATATTCTGTTGCTGTGTTTAACAGAATGCAAAGAATATTCAGATGAACAGAAAAATGGAAACCAGGTATTAAAAGAATGTGATTTTTTTTTTTAAAAAAAAGGTAGATCGATTGTAATAATTTCCAGTGTGTGACGATTTAAATAGTTTTTTCCAAAGAACATGCATCCATAGACAGTATTTATTTTATATATTGAACTTTATAACAACAATATACCGGTTTCAGTTTTCTTGTAAACTTTTGAACGGAAACAAGTGAAAAAGAGTTGGGTGAAAAACTTCGCAAATGATGTGAAGTGGCTTGCAGGAGGGAAAAAAACTTCAGGTGGAAGTCGGTAATTGATTAAGCTTTAAAAGAATGCGGGAAAAAAAAAAGTTTAAAGATCAGCTTGAAGTTTCTGCTTGTAAAAAAAAAAAAAGTAAAAGTAAATAGCGAAAACGGAAATTCCTCTGTTGGCAAATATTTTGGAGTTCGCATCTACGGAGAGTTGAAAGTACGACGATCGAGTACGTACGCTATTGACGTCACTGTACAAACCGCTCGTAACATTTTTGCGTAGCACACAACCATGGCTACCATTGTTCCTCCCCCCCCCCAAACACAATCATACATCAACACGCGCCTTTTCTTCTGTCCACAAGTTCTGTATACGCAAACATCACGTGATCGAGAAAGGGAAGCGGCTTTCGCACGTTTCTCGAATTTTGTTGTTGCATCAATAGATGAGGAACGTGTTCCGAATGCAATGCGGAAATTGCTTCGCTAGAGAGGCGGCGGCTTTTTCTTACCTAAAAGAAAGATCGCAATAGGTCAAGTGAATTGCGGGAAAAGTACAGTGACGCGAGAGGCCCGAGCTTGTGGAGCTAGGTAACACTTTATGATCCCAGCGCGTTCACCAGATGTGTCTGCTAGTACACAACAATAGGAAAACTACGGAACTTTTACGCACTTCAGAGGAGATTATCTGGAGGCAGTTACGACCGGACTTTATTATTGCATCCTACACAGGTCACTAGCTTCCATTTACTTTGGAGATGGATTGCTATTTGAACACAGTTAAGGCTTTTTATTGAGTTGATTGGAGTTTGACTCTAAGGTTTCCGAAAGTAGAAAATACTGAGAAATTATATTTGTTGCTATTCAGTCTGTTTTGTGATTTAGTGCACAAAACTCCATCGCGAAGCCTCCATTGTGAGTTAATTGAAATTAACAGCATTACTCTAAATTTCATCTGACAAATTCTTTATTGTTGACAACAACAACAGCAAAAGTGTGACGTAAGTCATTGTTTAGATCTGTCAATAATGACTGGCTATTCATCGTTATTATTGTACTCCTGAACAATCAGGACTTCAACAAAGGACGCATCTTTTAATTGTTGAGAAGTCGATAACAATCAGAACGTGGTTATACAGGCATACATAGTGAGCAATGGCTTTCTGCTGCATTCGTAGAATTTTATTGTTAGTTTTGTGTAGGTTGAAAAAAAAAAAAAAAAAAAACGAGCGAGTTTGTGCAGAACTTGAATCGAAGAGAAATGGCGTGATTTTTCTCTGTTATTGCCATAATTTCATTCGTAATCAACTGGGGAAAACTAAAATCGATCATGCTGCAAATTGGATTCTATTATAAAGCGAGTTAGTAATTTGGATCCCCGAATGATGGAGGCCCTTTTGGAAAATGGGAATGCAATTTGACCCTCGAATTAAATTCAGCTTAATCACATTCGATTGTGTGCGTCTCTTCTCACAGGTTTTATTCCGTAATTGGGTTTTTAGTCCCAGATGTGTCTTTCTCCTCTTCACACGCAGTCTTGTAATAGTGTTTGGCAATTTTTTTTCCGTTTTCACCGAAGCTCCATTGATTACTTTTCACAGAACAATTGCATCGTCTTTTGGATTTCGAGTAATCGAATCAAATTCGGTAGCAGTAAAAGTTCTCTTGCGATTATATGGAACATAAAATGGACGTCGCTGCATTAGAACTTAGTAGAAATCTGTTTTCTGTTTTTTACCTGAGAACGTGAACGAATAGCGACGAATCCTTTTGAATTGCAACTGTAGAATGGAAAGAAAACTAACCCATTTAAGTCTACGACAGAGGGCGCTATGACTAGATGGGAAGCAACAAAGCAGTAATAACGCATGATAGGAACAAAGCTTTTGTGGTGAATTCTATCCAATAAATTCGTTAATAGCAACATTCCCTTCCCTTGTATAAGCTAATGGACAATAAGATCTATTTTAATATCAGTTTAGACTCCACCACCTCATGTTTTGAGCAGTGGTATCCTTTGGCACGCTACATTGTTCAAATCCTCCGTTAAGCGGGAGTGCAACTATTGAACAAATCAGAATAGTTGTTAAATATTTAAATATTTATATAAAGAATGGATTTAAACATTGTTATCGGAGCACTTCCTTAAATAGTTCGTTCCCATTCAGTAGTTGGTTGTTCAACACTTGCAGAAATAGAACTCGTTTCTAGCAGTTGTTCAAATATTTAACAAGCTGGGAAACATTACAGTGACGAACAGAGCTGATTTTTATGTCCGAATGCCTTTACTAGTTGCATCCATCTACAAGTTGTATGGAAGTCATTATTGAGATTATAAATGTGGACAAAACTACATTTTAACGAACTAATTCAGATTATCTCATGTTTAAATGGGCTTCGAATTTCCCGAGAACCAAGAAAGAGATGAGAATCTAGTCGATGATTTTTCCATTATTAGCGAGAAGGTGTAGCACGTGGTGGATATTAATACATGTTGTAAATGTTCCTTAATCGAAAATAGATGTATTACGTTTGTCTAACGTGTGTGTGTACTGGAATGTTTTATTTTGTCAGAGAAAAAAATTACTCGACCATTTCGGTCCGTGACTGTTACCTTGGGCGTTAATAAAGAGATCTACAAAATATTTCAGTTGTATTTCTAGCATATACAGAATTGGAAAATCAGGAAGAAGCTGCTATGATCATATCGCATCCATCATGAAACATTAGAAGAAAAGCATGTAAAGTTATAGAAAATAAGTACTCTTCATGGTTAATATTATAAGTGTTTAAAAATCACAAATTATTCCAAAAGTAGGGTTCACGATTATCTTAAGCTGATAATGAAATTTGGAATTTGCAGTGGCCATGTAGTCCAATGACCTTTTGATAAAATATGTGCCCACAAACTTATGTTAAAATTTGTAAGGATCTGACATCAGAAAACCCATTCTGGAGTTAATATAAATAAGGAGTTAATAAAAAATAAGCAATTAAAACATTGCATTGTTCAGTGTAATAATCGTGATGCGCTACTGAAGAGCATAAAATATATTGTTGCATTAAACAATGAAAGGAGAATATCTAATAGAATTATGAACTAGTAAACAAAGCAGATTCCCTCATTAACCTTTTGCTATAATGTTTAAAAATATTCAGGTGCATTTTTCACTCTTGTTTAATTATTTAGGCTATAAAAGTCTTTGCGTTGTTACTGTAATTGTTCACTGCCTTTTTTTCTCAATATTTTAGATATAATAGAAGCAATTTTACAGACCTTCTCGTTCAAAACTAAATCGGTTCATTAGTTATGAGAAGGGAAGAGAAAATTGGGTCATTTTGCACCTATTCATACTTTCCATCGTTGTCTGCGCACAATAGTTATCATTTAAAAAAAAAAAAAAAAAAAGTCTTTAACTGATACAGACTTGCGGATGCAATTATTGATCGCTTCTTCTCCGAAAAATGACGGCTACGTTCATGGTTGAAATGAAATAATTGCAAACCGCTTGCATGGCAGCGAGTTTATTTATTTAAATGTATTCAAATGTATTCTTATCTAGAAGAAACGATCATTAGTCTAAGCCACAACACCCAGCTAATTGAAACTACGATTGCAACCTAAACATTACCCAGTTTCCGTTCTTTCATCTGAAAAGGTATTTTTCGAGATAGCGTGCGAGGGGCCAACACCGTTGCATTAAGAGTTCTCCATATTTAAATCGAGGAGTAATTAATAAAGTCATGCGTAAGTTGAATTTCCTTTTAAGGTTACTGTTTTGAACTCGTTACTGAACTGCCTTTCCGTCATCAGTCATTCTATACGCACGAGGGCCAACATCTCCGACGCTGCCTCTTCCCTTATTAAGACCACTTGAGAATGCAACGTCCGTTCTCATCTTCGTGTTCACGGACTAAAAAGCGAATCTGCAAGTGGAGAAATTGCATCTTTTTTCTTCTTTCTTTTAAATGTTCCGAAATGTATGCTTTATCGTATGTTCTTACGTAACTAAGTTAATCTCGCTAGCAATTAATTCCTTCTTCCATTTAGGTGCTTCCTATCACTGCATGCATGGTAACTATCGGAGGTTTATTTTTAAAGGACACGCACAGAATTACATGTAATGTCTTCTTTGCACTAATTATGTTCCTAGTGTGGCCTCTGAAAAAAATGAATTATAGACGACAGAAATAAAAAGTGAATTATATAGATGAAAAACAAGAAAGAATAGGAGAAAAAAAAATGAGTCATTATGAGCGAGCCAAGTTTGAAGTTCATTATTACGTATACAGTTTGAAAGGCTTCTCGTATCACGAGGATCTCGTGCCTCACATGCTGGAGCTGGAATAATTATTTCTCTTAGTAACTGCATAAAAAATATCAAAGATACGAAATCAAAGCCTATGGCGTATCTGTGACAGTTTTAACGACAGGTAGTTCGATGTTAGAGATGATTATCAGTAGTTGAACATTCTCAGATAAAAGGAGAGTATCTTAATGAGATTCCAACCGCACACCGATATTAGGGTTTGTCTCCAAAATCAGCACGACAATCGTGGTTTGCTAAACACTAATTAATACGAGATATTTCTCAACATAGTCTTACCTATCAGCAAACAAAGAGAGATAACAACTCATTACTTTTTCATTAGTCCGACAAATCACATTATTGGAAGTTTTCTAATTAGACTTACAAATAGGAAGGTCTACGGTTCCGATTTTTATGGATGGGAAGCACGAAGTTAATTAAAGAATGTCACAGCTGTGATAGTGGGCAATGCTGAACTAATAATATCTCGCAATGTCCATTGTAAGCATCCCATGAGATTCGCATCGGCACACTAGCGTGTTAAAATTCAAGAAATGCAGATGTTGATCCTTCACCAGATATGTAAATTAGCGGCCGCATTACAAAGGCAACTTCGTTACTGTTTCTTCGTTAGAATTTTTTCCTTTTTAAGTTAAACAATGCAAAGTAATTTAGAAGTCCACTTATCTATTGAATATGGGTTGCAACTCGAAAAGATAGGAACAGCGAATTAATTCAACATTTGCGACACGCTTAGAACGACGCATGTGCAAAACGGAACCAAATAGTTCAGAATTCGTTTTAACAATTTCGGCAAAGATTTTATATTCTTGTTTAAAATATGCGATTCTTACCAGTTGAGAACTAACATCTTTCAATATAAAGATATGTTTCGAGCTCCCAGTTATAAACTGCTCCTCCTACGTAATAGGAAGCCTTCACAGTTAGAGCAAATACATTTGAATCCCATTCTCCCCCTACTCTCTGGAATACATTACTGTATGTAATCTACCTTTTCTCTCTATTCACACTTTTCGCATCGCAGAAGATCTTGTTTTTATCGGAGCACCGAATAGAAGCGCGAGGAGATGAAATCCGATGCACTTCTCTAAACAAGTAGAATGGTAACATTACGAAAGCCGCAGTAACTGCCAGCTAAGAATCTCTCTGGATGATTGATTACTTTCTTAGCCTTTCATATTCGTATTATTATTTTTTTTTTTTGTTTACCAACAGCCACGTGTTTGCTCACAAAACATGTGAGAGATCACAACTACATAAATTGATGTCGTCTGGAGACACAAGAGGAAGTTCAGTTGCAGGAATTCTTGTTTTCATTAATATTTTCTAGGGGGAAAACTCCAACCATCCCGCCCAGAGAAAGCAAGAAAGAAAAAATTCATAAAATAAACCAACATATTAGTGAATTCAACGGAAGTATCAAGAAGGTCAAAGGTCATCGACTATAAGCTCTCTTCTTTTGATAGGAACCTAGGATTATGAAATCACATTTTATTCTTGTCAACTGAGTTCGAATCGCATCTAGGACTGTATGAAATTTTTTAAGGGATTAATTAGCCTCATGCAAAGATAGCAAGGCTTCTCTTCCCACGTCTATGAGAGCCAGTTGAAGCGCACACCCTTACATGGCTTGCGCATGAAAAAACATTGTTTTTGCTTTTCAAAGATGATATTAAAAATTCTTAGTTGTTTAGTCTGTATTACAACCATCTTTTTTTTTTAATTTTCCGATCGTTTTTCATATGCTAATGTTCTCATCTTCGAACTTTTGATTATTTTATACAATTAACGTTTCCTTAATTAGATTCCGTATGACTGATTACTCCTAAATTAAAACTATTCGTTTCTCGCAGAGTTTGATATACAGCCTCAAGGATCTTCATTGGAAACATTCCACAAAGAAAAATAATCATCGTCTAATTTGAATAAATGGATGCAACCGGGAATTTGTATGGCTATGATGCATGCTACAACGTTAAGTTTCGGATTTTTTTTTTATTTATTCTACAGCTATTCTTCGTATTACAAAGATATCGTATGACGTGTTTATTTTTGGTCTAATTTTCCTGCTTTTCGATGTCTATTTTTGCTATCCCAATGATCACCACACATAATTATCGGCTGCTTCACTAGAAGGCATTGAATTGCCTGGTATTTGATTTTCATTAAGATGCTATAGACGGAAAAATATGCGCTCTACGCTGCCATCGGTAGAAGAGATAGGAAAATTAATTAAAGATTTAATTTACTCGCTGCCTTTAATACCAACGTGAATTTTTGCAATTAAAAGCATTTAATGTGACTCCGATAATTACAGGAGATGCTACTGCCTCAAGGAATTTGGATTGTTATTGGATTATTGCACGCGAAAGTTCCTTAGTTGGTTTAATTCCATCTTCGTTTCGACTGTGATCTTTATTCGCGGGACGATTCTTACCAGTATTTGCAACAGATACTAAGTTGCTTCCACGTCATAAAAATTAATTAAAATTTTTCTTTCAGTGATACGGGAAAAACGACGTTGTTCCCGTAGCACTGAAAGAATCAGCCTCAAGGTTGATTCTTTCAGTGTTGTATCACTGAAAGAATATCAACAGCATATATTTTTTCAGTTATATGGATGAACGTTGCTAATTAATACGAATCCAAGTGTTATTTGTGTTTTTGTCTTCGCAATGATACTAAGCGAACAGAACCAACTGAAGGCGTCGTTCATAAATAATAAATGGTCGACCACAAAAGAAGAAAAAAAAAACACTTCGTTGTGATCGGTATTTTTATGCTACAATATTAATGGAATCGGTAAGAAGAGATGGTTTTGCTGGTTTTCCCAAATGTTGATTGAGATAATAGAGAGAAACGAGACTATCACTGAAGGTAACATGGGAATGAAGCATCTACAGGATATCAGGTAGTAAGCGCGAACTACTTGCTTCAAGAGTCAGGTATCGTTAAGACGAAACATCATTTATCATTTTAACAGCACCCAAGGACTATCAGAGAACCAACAAGACGGATTTCGTGTAATATATCATCCCGGTATCCCAACGTTTCATACAATCGTTGCTGACTGAATTAAAGGAGATTATATTTAAAAAAAAAAAAAGATTGTGTAAGCCATGTTTGCACTTAGTAGCAAATCTCGAAGAAAAGTCACAATTCACCACCTAGTCGTTACGGTAACCAACAGATTCAAGTACCTCAAAACGACTTTTTTTTTCTTTTTTATAATAATGTGAGCTCCGTTATTCTTTACACAAGCACTTCGGAACAGCTGACGAAAACAGACATAGGGCTGTTGAATAACTGGTACTGTTAATGGAAAAGCTAATGGTGTACATTTGTAAAAATGTAATTACAAATTAGGTCAGAGCGTTTTTTTTTTTCCCTCTCGCTTAGAATATTTTAACTGCTGGAATACAGTTCTTATGAATTAGCGGTTAATGAAAATTCAGGTGCAACAATGACAGTCCCTATGGACATTCCTAATCTATATTAAAACCTAAAACGGGCTAACAATATGAATCAAATTTTTGATTGTTATATGCGGTCTTCCAGAAAAGATACGCCTATTGTTACACATTTTTAATTGAAATATTGGTTAGGATTGTCTGTGGGGACAGTAATTACCTCGCTTGAACGCTAAGCCCTTAAGTATGAATATTAATACACATAACAAAGAGAACGTATTGAGTGTGCTTTATGTCCCTTATAAGGTACGGAGGTGACAAGTTTTACTGACGTTAAAAGGTCTTTATCGGCGTGAAGAAGAAATTTTAGTCACGAAAAAGCGTTTATGGTTTTCTTACTATGCGCCTCCAAAACAAGCAGCATTGAGATGGGGGAGGGGATCTTATGGTAAAGAGGTTTTTAATGCCTGCAGCAAAAAAAAAAAAAAAAAAAAAAAAAATCAACTTCGAAAACTTGTAAATATACAGCGGGCCATATTACGTGCCTGGTACATTTTTTTTTTCCATAACGGAATTGATCGCCCAGTTTTACTCAGCAAAACAAACCATATACAATCAACACATAGAAACGAGTGAGTCACAGCCTTGGTTGCTTCGTTATAACATATTGCACACCAAAACTCTTCCCCTTAGTATAAACATAGATATTATCCCACCCCACGGTTTTAGACGGTTTAATTGTTCTACATTCCATGTTATCGTTGATAGTATAAATGAACTCTCGCATATCCTTTCCCAACAATGCTGTCTGTTCATCGCCCGAGCATCTAATTACACACATTAATTACTGCTCCCTCTCGAAACCTGATACACAACGGTTATAGAACGTTGGGCTTTTAATGCATAGATAACCTTTTACCGTACGGTGTTACTTCAGCGAACTGAGCCAGTGTATAGGGAACGTCGGAAAACAATACTCTCCCAAGCCAGAAATTTATTTTAGTATGTCGAGAATGAGGACATGTATTAAGAAACTGACATCGGCGAATACTTTAGCTCTCTGAGCTCTCTTTCGTATGTTACATGAGCGATGTTTGATGTCTGACTCGAATGCCGAGGGGAAAAAAAATGTTGACCAAAGTTAAGTTGGAAGTATTTCCTCATGCATTCTCGTGGTCGATTCGCAATCGCCAAATAATGATTTTCGAAGAACAATAAGGTTCGTATGTCCTTGGTGTACTCTCATCATGTTTTGAAGCGCAGTCAACATTGACATAAGCAGTTACTATGGAAATACGGACAATCCATAAGCGGCCTGGTTTGCCGATTGGCTAGCGTATCCGGTCTACAGCCAAAAGGCTGCGGGTTCGAATCCCGCCGTGGGCATGGATGTTTGTGATTGTCTTTTGAAATACTGATGGTGGTGGTGAGCGATAGATGGCGTTGGTGTTGTTAGTTGTAGTGGCTGGATTTGAGTAGTGAAGACGGAGAGTTGTAAAGCCCTCCATCGATGAGTCTTTGGACTCCCTGGAGCTGTCACGTAATAATAATAATGTCATTGAGAAAGTCAATTTGATTGGTTTGATTCTGTGAAGCAGAAATAAACTAAACACACTCGTAAATTATCTTTACTGTTTGCATAATTATACCTTAATATTGTAGCTGCATTTTTCGAATGGTAGCATCATGTAGAAAAGATTATAGGAGGAGTTATGTGTACGAACACTTTCATTTGCAAGATGAATGCGAGAGATCAAGTTTTGTGATGAAGGTGTAAAAATCTTAATCGAATATCTGAATGACATCATTCATTATGATTACTTCAGATTTCCATGGAGTCAGATCTCATCGCGAAGGTTCCACTCTCATTACAGAGTCAAGTTGGACATTCCAAGCAAATGTTCATTAAAATAACTGCAACCAATTGGTTTTTAACAGTCGCATACAGTTGACCTGGAAAGCAGATGAAGTGTTGCATGTGTTTGTGGTCAAGCAACTCATTTGACATTTCGATGACCAGGACTGACTACCGCTGAGATGTAACATAATTCAGCCATCTTTTGTCCATGTAATGGCTCATGAACCGGTGCCGATTCAAATATAAGTATATCCTCTTGCACTAATGTTCGACAGTAAACTAAACCAATGAATATAATTAATGTTGAGATCAATTTAAATTAATAGATTGAATAATATGTACACTACCATCACAAAAAAAACAAAGTCGTTATGTGAATGAAGACCATACCAAAGAGGAAATATCTCTTATGCATCTTTCTTTACGATCCCCTTAATCGAGTTATTATCCTCACCCGAACGGCTTTACATAATTTAATTGTTCCCCATTCAATGGTCTCATAGGCGGTTTAAATAGATCCTCGAATATCCTGCCCACCCAATATTGTAGTTGTTTGTTCATCGCACGAGCATCTAATTACACACATTAATTACCGCTGACTCTTGAAACTAACACAGCGTTTATGGAACGTGGGCTTTTAATGTGTGGATAACCTTTTACTACACTTCGTTACTTAATCGAGCTAAGCTGATATGTAGAGGACATCGGAGAACAATACCACCATCCCACGCGAAAAATCCATTCTCTGTAATACTTTTTCTCGGAATGGAGTTAAAAAAAAGAATTCAGAATTAAAATTGGAATTGAATTCTCTTCTTTGTATTTTTCTTATACCGTCTGATTACAGAAAATACGCTTATTGTGCAATTCTGAATAATTCTATTCCCAGAAATTCTATTGCTTGGACAAAAACATCGTTCTTAAGTATTTCCTCGTGCATGGGGATGATCCAATTGCATAACAACAATCACCAAATAACGTTCTCGGAACAACAATAACAGTTGTGTTCTGCTCTTGTACTCCCGTCAGAGTTTTCAGTCCAATCAACAATGACATAAGCAGTTACTATGGCAACACGAACAATCGGAACAGTATGTAATTGAGAAAGTCGATTTCATTGCATTTGATGCTGTACAGTAGATCGGAATAAAGTAAACACAGCCTTAAGTTTAAAAGGTATAATTATGCAAATAAGAAAGTTTTAAACTTGCCATTGTGCTTCGCAGATATTGGTGTTGGTGCGCTGAATTTAAGAACAAATTAGTACCCAAGATTTACTTTTATTCTCACAAGTAACTGGCAGTCTAATCCAGAATGAGAATTTATTCTCATTTGATCAAACGCAAGACTACCAATCTTAAATTAGATACCCGCAGGAAATAAATTCTCTACACACGAATTCCTGATCTTCAATCTCTCCGA
Source organism: Typopeltis vanoorti (assembly GCF_054136105.1). NCBI lineage: Eukaryota > Metazoa > Arthropoda > Arachnida > Uropygi > Thelyphonidae > Typopeltis > Typopeltis vanoorti. The sequence goes on from NC_143558.1 coordinate 109,655,097, forward strand.
AAGATTAAACAGCATTATTTTTACCGATAGGCATGAAATCAAGTATTTTTAAATTATGCCAGATTTTTTCTTATTTTTTCCGGCGAATTAAAAAAAAAAAAAATCGATATCCAGTTAGCTTATCCAAAATAAAAACAAAAATCTGGTTTTAACCGGATTTTTGTATCTGAAAATAGAAATCGTATCGTATGTAAACCAACTGCTCTTATATATCAATACAAGCATTCAGCTGTTTAGGCTTAGCAAAGTTTACTTCGAAGATGTTTTGGATAAAAAATTTTTTTAAAAATGTAGATTTCCGATTCATTTACTTTCATGTGTGGAAGAAAAACTAATTCCCAACAGGAGTGATAGCAGATATTTCTAAATGTACAGTCACCATGGCAACACCTGCTGTTGACAAATTTTAACCAAACCGACTAAAGCGGAAACTTTTCCCAAAACACGTCTTGCATTTTTGTGCTTCAGCTTTTCAAAACAACTCATTTGTCTTCTTTATAGCAACACGTCAGCGGATAAAGGGAAAAAAAATATTGAACTCATCTCTTCAATGCAAACGGAAATGCATCTGAAGGCAGGTGTCCAATATCAAGACGCTTAGATTTCTGCCTTCAAGCCAAATCTCTAAATATCGTTAATTATGAGTATTTCCTTTCATCAAGTAATTAAATAACGCAGTTCTTTTTGCACGTAAAATGTCCTTAGGGACTTCGATGATCGGATTGCAATAAGAGAAGTTACTGTATATCTCTTTTTTTTTCCCCTTATTGTGTGCATGTTCACATTTCCATCAGTGATGAAATAATAATATTGTGGTTAAGTTTCTCGCTTATGTGAAGCCAGTATGACAGCGAAACAAGGAAGCATCCACTGGTTAATGTTGCCAGGCTAAAGAATGTTCAGAGAGTAAAGTTTCACATCAGTCAGCAGTCAAACCAGGTTATTGGTAGCGATGAATGCACATAATTGAGCATGTGAAACTGCATTATCCTACAACTGAAAGCTTATAGAAACATAGAGCCAATTCATTCAATGTTGTGACACATGGAATTCACGTGTATCATTTTAAGGTGGCTCTAAGATATTTGAATGTGTATGAAGGGAATACGTATCGATAAGGGATTGTAAAATTCTTACACGTTTAATACTTAGTTCGTGCTTTATTTTAGAATCAAATATGGCATGCGCAGCCAATAAGTACTATCTTTAAGTACCAAACATCTTAACTATATTTGGGGTGGGGGGGGGGGGAGATAAGACGATAAAAAAACTGCTATTAGCATTTTTTTTATGGAATTTCGTGTTTTTAATTTAGTATTTACGGCTTTTTAAATGGCCTTGTAAGTTTGGCATTTGCTGGTTTTCAGTGTTAGCTAACCAAATGAAAGCTGTACCGAACGAAATCTTTAATTTCTATCCTCCACTTAGTCTTTGACGTTAGTTCATTTTTTACTTACTTTTTTTTCGAGTATAAGACACGTCTAATAATAACGAAGATTAGCAGAATTGTTTTATGGCAATTAAACAATGTAGTTAGCTAACGATCAGGAAGACCCAAGTCGACGTCACTACATTCATACTCATACACGCAATACTACGGCACGAATTGCGACTGTCTTTGAATTATCTCTTTCGATTTCGTAAGATAACTACAAAGATAACACCCTTAAAGATAAGAGTTCAGATTCCTAATGGTAGCTGTACTGATAGGGATCTCGTATCATAACCGGACATTGGTAAAAGCAGCTGCTGAAGCTGTGCTAGGATCATTTTCTGCAGGTCTGCTCTTCGCTATCTCAAGAGCCGAAGATGCACATCTCTGTAACTGAATTCCTCAGACTTTCTTCGGATTTTGTTTTTACCGATAATTGCTTTCCTTTGTCTTATCAAGAGTGTTCACTGTCTGTGAAACGGGGAGATAAAGAAAGCTGTCCGAATTGTAAGGCGGGGAAAAAAAATTCTGTATTTGAAGGAGTCATAGCGGTTTGCTGATTAAGTACTGATGGAGAAAGTTGACTCTAAAAATGAAACGCATCCCGCGAATAGTGTAAGAAAAGAAGACAAGCACGTGCAGTTATGATGTGAAATAGAAAAAATAAATATATAGCATAATAAAAAATTAAATTTATGACAGAATGTGGAGGTACTAAGCCTAAAAAATATGAGAATGTTTCTTCAAGTCTTTAATTCCTTATTTAAAAAGTGTTCAATAAATATTTTAAATCCTGTATACTCCTATTAAGTTCTTCAGCACACATGTAAGATACAAAACTTACATTCGTGTTTTAGGAAGGGAGAACGTTATTAAACCTTCTCCAACAAGTACTTCAAGAATTTTATTTCTTGTAATTTTTATTTCTCTACACATAAAAAATAAAAAAGTCTTATCTTGATCTCGGCTAACGCGTGAAGTATTACGCTTTAGACACGAACTTGTGGCAGTTCCGTATGTCGAGGATAAATTCGTAGGATTGGTGGTTAGCATTTGGACTTTGACGAATACTTTCAATGTCAAGGTGCATCTTCCCTGTTCTGTTTCCCAGAATTCCTGCTAAGAGGTTCTATTATGATCGTTTAGCCAGTGTTAGCAATAAGAAGTTGTTGAATGGAGGGCATCAACGCCGTTTTCGTGAAAAAAAGTAAATGCATGAAAATGTAAGCTGATGAATACTACGCATAGAGAATGAAAGTGTAAAATAAGTATTGCAACTATGAGAGAAGAACATACGCTTGGTGGGGGGAGGGTTTACCGACAAAGCAAGTAACAAATGTAGTACACGCCGAAACATTACTGTGATATAACGATGAAATAAAGTTAAATGGCCTCATAACGATCTCAGAAGCAGGAGGGGTGGGAGGGGGGGGTAGGAGAGCATGGGACCATAATTCCGAGTACTTTAACTTTAGTTTAGAATTTCTGCTATGTTTAGTTTAGCTATGCCTGCTTATATTCCTAATAAATTTAATTTCTACGCTTTGAATTCTTTCGCCATCTTTATTTTTTTTCCGTTACTTTTTTAAGATCCAAGTTTCCATCTTTTATTTGAGATGTTTAAACCATGCTACTCACAGTGTAATTTGCTTTAAGTGAATAATAAGTTTATTTTCCTCTTAATAATACTCATTCATAAAACAGAAAAAAGAAACAAATTTTTGATTGACGTTTTTTCTCAAGAATTTCAAATTTCTTTAACTTATTTAAATAGACCTCGAAGATAAGCTTTATTATTTGAATTATTTTTTCTCGCTAAGTTTTACTTAGTTTTAAAATAAATGGAATAGTGAAATTAATTTAGCCAATTTTTCATTGTTGATTGCATTCCTTCTTTGGGTCAGCTTCAACTGTTTAAAAAGGGCCGTAAACTTATGTTAAATACGTTAGTACGGTGTTAAGAAGTAACTAATCGGGGAACCCTCCTCCAGAGACCAAGCACATGGAATTTTTCACACGCATTGGTACAATTAAGAAAATAATACTCGACGTTTCGAACTCTATATTGAAGTCATCATCAGGAAAACATACACGTGAACAAGCCACATGAAACTCCACATAAGTAAGCTAAATCTAACTACTTTGTTAATCTTTTACACTAGCTCAACCTCTTGTGAGGAAAAAATAATTAAATAAGAAAAAAATAAGTATAATAGTACACAGAGGATAAAAAAATACAGTGAAACTACATCAATTGCAACTGTATGGTCCTATTATCTTAAGATTTTCATGTGTTGGGGGTTGTTCTGCCATCATGTTCAGGATGCTATACAGGTTGCAGATGGATGTTTCAAACTCTTGAAATCGCCAATCCATCATTCTTGTTGAGATTCGGATGATGAATCAGCATCTCGCAGGCTACCTTGGATTTTCTTTCCGACCAGGTTTTGGTGCGGTGTAGGGACTTGGTGCCTTTCCAGTTAATTCCCTGGCAGGTTTGGAGCGCATAGTCTGACAGACCTGCTTCACTGCCTGCAGTGAAGAAATTTAATGTGGCGTTTGTGTTCGTCTTATTGGAACTGGGCGTCCCGTTTGAGTAAAGCAATAAACACTTAACAGTGAAAATTTCTGGGAATGTGGAAGACTTTGGATGCAAAATGATTTTCATCACCCGAGGTGGGACCACCACCTTTTTTTTTTTTTCATTGGAAGTTTGAAGTGTATAAAAAATATTTATTCTTTAGAGGGGGGGGGGGAATCTTGGCTTATGAAAGTATTGCTCTGCTTCCATTACTAACGCACTGTGAGCATAGCAAGGGTGGTGACGAGTGAGAGATATGCAACTGACATTCTTCGAAATATTAAAGAATGTTAGTTGCATTTATCCAACTTATCACAAGTAACAAAGGATATAAAGAATGTTATTGAAATATATTCAAATAAATAACGCCAGCCTTTCCAGCAGTGTCAACTGCGCATCAGTCATTTAAATAACCGCATTTCTACTAATTATAATTAGAAAATAATCGATATTTTGACAGTTAATTTACTTAGAAGCAGCCAAATGTAGGATTCCCGAGGGGTTCCTGCTCAACTAAATGCAATGGAATTCGGCTCCCTAAGATCACAGATTTCTGTAACCAACTTGTAAAATCAATTGCGTCTCCTCCTTCTGAATTTGTTTTCCATGAAATTTTAATACTGATTGGAGTTAAAGATCCCTGGATATTCAACTATGGAAAAACGTTATGGAAATACTAATATGTTAGCAGACTACTCTTCGTGCATTATTTAGACAGTCTGTGCAGCAAACTGTCGGCCAAGAAATTTAATCAAACTTGATAATCCATTTTATTTTGTATAAATTTTTAAAAAAAAAACCTTCCAAATGTAATTTCCTCAAACGAAATTTCCTAGAAAATGCTTGTGGAAATCGCCGAGCGATATCACAGCAATCAACACGGAACACCTGTAATTAAATCCAGAGTAATGGTTACGTTTTTTAAATTCTCCTCTTCCAATACTTGGAAAATAAGCGTACACGTTTATTTTCCAAGCCTCAAAATTTATTTCCTTTTAAAGTGAAGTGATTTCTTTCTGTTTGCAAGTTTGAGTGAAGATTATTTAATAGTCAACAATAAAAGAAAATACCGACATGTCAAGAATAAGTTATTTTTGACCCACTGAAAAAAAAAAAAAAAAAAAAGTAAAGAAATGTTTACGTGACTTTCGCGGCCATATAGTTCTTAATAATCCAGGGATGTGGAGACTGCATTTTAGAGATTGGGAGAGGCTGAGAGAATGCCCATACTTATTTTAAATACAGCGGAAAAGCAACCACAATCTCGAAATCTTCCCATGACCCCTCACAGCACACCGTGGTAATGTACGAACAGTAACAGAAATTTTTTGGCAGTTCAGAGTTCCCTTCGCGTTGTCTGGATCACTTTCTCCGCCTCTTTCAGTGACGATGTACATCCTACGCTGGGCACGCAGAGCAGATTAAAAATTAAAAAAAAAAAAAAGACTCCAAGGGTGTCCTCTTGTTCTAGAGATGTGAGGAACCAAATATTCCCGCCTGCTATTACTGCCGCCCCTGTCATTGGTGGAACTACTGCACTCCAGCCAATTAGTAGCGGGCCGATCAATACGGTACACCATAGATACGAGTCATGTGAGAGAGCCGGAGCGCGAGGAACTGTGGCAGACGTCATTTTCGTGTGAGTCGTGTCGGATAGAGCTGTCAGTCGGGAGCCGCACTGTGTGAACGGAATCGTGTATATGGTAAGTAGCCGATCTTAAACATCCTATTGACTAACATAAGCTACGCGGTAAGGTCATCTCTATGGGATCTTCTGTCGGAAGTAAGTTTATCTTGACGGGCCGTCTCTTTTGTTCGTTTACTAGGATCGCACCGCTCGAAGTATTTATTATTATTATTATTTTGGGTGTGCTCCTGTTAAAAGCAGGCCGCGCACGATAACACGTTTTTTTTTTAGACCTAAACGCACTTTTCACGGGTAGTGACGACAAATGCATTCTTAATACCGACTAAAGGAAAACGCTCCAGTGTCGGTAACGCATCGTTCCCGTGGGGAAACTCCAGGTGGTCGCACTTTTAGGCGGGCGACAGTTTTAATGGAAAAAGTAGTTCACAGGTCGAATTAGTAGCGTCAGATGCTCATTCTGGATGTCGTAAAGTGTCGTAGGGCCGTCCTGGTGAAGGTGACTCATCCTTTCGCCAGTCGGTGTCACGATCAAGTCCAGGTGACTTATCGGAACAGCGGGACGTGCGGTGATAGCTACGCCTTGCCACTCCAACGGTGTAAGCGCCTAGCTAAGAAAGGTTGTAAGGAACGAGTTAGCACAGTTCTCGATAGGAAGTTTACTGGAGTTGAGAAGTAAATTCACGTGAAGTTGTGTCTTTAGATCTAAGATGGAAAAAGAAAGTTTTCTTAATGTTATGAAAAGACATACAAAAAAAAAAAAAAACACTCGAGTTCAACTTATGAGACTTGTTTTGGCATGACTAAACGTAAAAATAGGATTAGGCAAGAACATTAGATAATCCTGGAAAAGATATTCGTCTGCGTTTAGCAACAAAATACTAACTTACAATACTAAAAAAAAGTAAATTACAGAAACGCGAAATTCGTTGTCGTACACCTCTAGAAAACTCGAGGGTATGCATTTGGTCCAAAATATTCTTTTACGAAGGAAAAGCAGTTCAACTGTAGAAGTAGAGCTCGTATATCGTAGCATAGTTGTAGACACGCCAACAATTTCCTTACGTAATGTGTCTGGAACCTATCAGTGCACCGCACATGCATCTGGACTTCATTTTGAAAACTTTGCAACATCATCCTTAAACACATGGAATTATCACGCCCGCATAATTTTATATGTTCAGGAGAAAAGCTGGCAGATGTCGCTGCAGTCAATATTACATTCAGAATTGTCTAAATTAGCGCACCTAATTAACTTCACAGACTCGAAGGTTACTGTGTTTACATGCACCCAACTGCTGTCATTCCCCCTCCTAAATAAATCCAGGATGATCTTCCCTATGGCCTACCTACACACAGTTGCTGGGATTGTTGGCACAAACTCAAATATTTCTGCCAACTTAGTTTGGAGACTTTAAATCATCATGACTAGACTATCCTCTTTCTTGTTGAAGTACAGAAACAGAAAAAATTTGCATTTTTACAGCGTGGTTTGCATAAAATTTCATATCCATGAACAAGTTCTTGAAAATATTTTTATTGAAGTGACGGCTCTTAACGGAGCGCACTGCAGAAAATAAAAAAAGTGTTGTCAACATTGGGCACAGCTGGACAATAAATCATCCTTTGACGATAGTTACTGAATGATTAACAGCACAGGAAGGAAGGAAGGCTGATTGGTGCCCACGACATCATAGAACAGCCTATGCATAATGATAAATGATTTTTAATGCAAAAGTAAGTCAAGTATTTTAACGCAAAATTAAAGATGTATAAGCACTTATTTAATTTTGTGTTAAAATACTGATGAGGAAAGTGGTGATTTATCTGAATATTTATCTGAACTTATTAAAAGTATTTGCCAAATTAATATTAGCACTTGGAGGTCTAGAGGCATTATTGTTCTATGAGATAATGAAGTATTGTTCAAAATATTTTGTTGGCCTCACGTCTGCTGATTAGATATGCTTATAACAATTATCTCTAAACAATGTCGACACCATTGTTTTAGATCATCATTGTGAAAAGCCTAAATCATCAATGCATAATAAAATCCCCTAAGACTTAATTTAAAAAGAAATTATGGTTTTCAAATTCAAAATTCTTCGGTATAACTGGGGAAGAACGAAAAAAATAACCAAAACTGGATTTCTTTTCTTATCTTCAGCGGCTTACATTATCCTAGAATGTTTTATGAAATCTCCCAATAATATTAAGATATTTGCAACATAGATCCATACTTTATCAACGCCACAATACGTAACCTATGAGTGAACGATGTGCTGTTTGACATATGGGGAGAAAAAGATTACAATCCTTATCCTTGTACCTACACACTGTCACAAGCGTTGCATCCAGTGATGTCCTCTTCCAAGGTAAAGAAACACTAAACAAAAGCTTGCCAAATATTTGTCTGTAATGGACAAAAGATGCAAACGGCCTATTTAGATTAACCTATTACGTGAACAATAGGTGTGACGTCATTGCACGTTTGCCATTCATCCAAATAAATGCCACTGGCGTTTTAATAATGGTATTTGAATTCTTATACACCAGCGTCATATAAAACAATAGATTAATACATATTCAGAATGCGACGAATGTTTTATTTTTTATATTTCAGTTTATCATTATGATTAAATATAAGTGTTCGACATTAAGTTAATGAGTATTTCGAGGAATAACCTATTTATTGACCCGTGCTGTACTGGCGAGTCTCCGACATGGGTAAGGCTATCTGTACACAGGTCTTGCGGGACTCGCTGTTGTAAAATAGATCCATTAGAATAAAATTTGGTTTCATTATTCAACTATACGGATGTCTGATATAAAGACCGTTGCCTGCTGAAGTACGATAACTTCCTTAAGGGAACTTTTAAATTGTTCGACGCGTGCCATTAGTCGCGGAGGAGGAATGCAAGATTATGGGAAAGCGTCATGTGATCGGTGCACTGAGTGGTATTGGTTGAAGTTCTGAACGGCAAATGCATTTGACTAAATTTCCTTTTGGCCAACTGATACGCTTGTCATTGATGAATATAATATTTTTGTAACTGGGAGTTAAAAGGGAATTATCAGATTTTGAGGGACGAATGATACCGAAAAACTAATTGAACGTGATTTCAGAAATGAAAAGGTACCGATAGGCCATAAAATAATTATGAAAAAGTGTCGAAAAAAGACATTTGTATATATGTTTTCGTTCTTGAAAAATTATATAATAATTAAAGACTGCTAACTCCAAAGACAAACCTATATATCATGGAAATTCATTTCCACTACATGATCGCTAATCAGCCATTAACTTACTTTTTAAAAGGCAACCTCACCGTTATTTCTAAGGGAATATAGCACGGATATCAAATTTTGTATAAAAGTCCGTCTAATTTCGAACAGTGTGTAGTTCAAGGTGATGCCATACATACAGACCCACCAGTGCTAGTTAATGTTCATTATGGCATTGAAACAAGCACATTTGGGTAGACAATTAAGAAAAAAAAATCTCAAGTAAGATCCTTCTTATGCTAATTAGCGTTTTTAATGGTTAGCTTTTAATCCCTGCTGACTACGGATGCAGGACATATCGGTCAAATGAGTTTTTTGGGATAGTTTCAATTCTGGAACGACTCCATGAACTGGTAGTGTTGGCCACATTGTGATGCTTTAGTTGACCTACGCTATTTTCTTACGAATATTCAAGAGAGAGATTCGAATTGTAGCTGATCCAAATATTGTTATTACATTTCTTCTAGACTGATGCGCTTACCTTTAGCTTTGATATTCTTATAAGTATCGCGCTTCGATAGTCAATTCATTCCATAGAAGGCTATTAAGCCGGAGAACTGGAAGGGGATAAAAAAATCTCGCATCCATTTTTTGGAGAGAGAAATCTTATCTTTTTTTTGTGTGTGAATAAGAAACAAACAATCACTCTCATATATATGACCATTTTTTTTTCTATTAAAACAATTTGCTCATCTCACAGCACGGTCCTATTATAGTGATATGTTAAGACATCCAAGAGGTAGCCACCAGAGAATTCAGTTGTCCCCTGTCACAGCCGTGTAACTAACTAACGTCACAGACTTTCTGCTCGTTATATCTGCCAAACCCACGTGTCTCGATGTCATTAGTAGAGCCTTAAGGAGCAAGAATGTGGACATCCTTTTGTTTGGTCTTTACTAAAGGAGCTTAGAGGTCGCTAATGTACAGACAGCTTCTAGTTTCTTAAAAGAAATATATTCTCGAATAGATCGACCCTCTGGAGCTGTGTGAAGACTTGCATGCATTATTACTTGACACGAAAAGAAAATATAGATAATCTTCTCTGGAACCTCAACGCTGAGCTTTCACAAGAAGCACGTTGGCTTTTTGCTAAATTCGATTGACCTACTTCTGAAGACGGGGATTAGAAGTTACCACCAGATGCATCGAGCAGCCGTTAGCTCGAGAGGTGGAACGGCTTTTAACCACTGATTATGTAGGATATTTCTGAAACAGAAAGAAAACCTGACTCCAAACGCACCTATTATATTGCATATGATAGTCATGGTTATAGAATAAGTAAGTATTACATAAAAAAATTACTGTGGTTATTCTTTGGAGGTAATTTGTTCATGAAAGCTAACTGCCTAAATCAGTTTTACTGAAGGAGTCAAGGGGGGAAAAAAGTTGTGGATTCTTGTATATGACGTCACTGGTTATAGCAACGATTGAACCTAGACTCGATTTTGACTTATGTATATAGTTTATTTAGAGGTGTTTATGCGAGAATTTTGCATCCTTTTGACACTTAAACTGGTCTGGTTTAAACCAAAATTTGAAATGATTCGTCAAATTTAATCAAACATTTTAAATAATTACCAATAAACTCCTTCCAACTAGACCGAAGTTGTTACATACGAACGAAAAAAAATTAAACAAGGCGGTTACCCATTAAGGCCTTTAAGCGCCCATTGGAATTGTCTTGGTTTGCACTCCTTAAAAGGTACAAGCTCTGTCCAGGAGCCCGTATTGCCTTTCAGCTCTCGTTAGGGTTCTGATGAAAACCAACAATTCACAACAGCAGTCAGGCCAATGAAACCCAATTTAAACTTAATTCGAATACGGGCTTCCTGGGCAGAGTTCGTATCTTTTAAGAAGTGCAAACCAAGGCAACTCCATTGCCGAAGGTTATATTCTAATAACATCTTTAGTAAATTTTTGAATTTTCTTTTTATATTTGGCTATGAAATATTGTTGGATCCAAAATATCCTTCATTCCAAAATTTTATTTACACCATATTGATGACGTTTGGCTCTATATTTTAGAAATAAGTTATCCTGGGTCGTATCTGAAAGTGAGGGGGGAAAAAAGAACAAATCATAATCCAACGAATATTCAGTAAAATCTAACTGGGCTGATAACATAATGGAAACTCCAAATGTGGAAATCCAGAATGAGGGTGAGATACCGAGAGGACTAATAAAGGTATACAACAGCCCATTTAAAGATCTTAACCACTCCATTAAAGGCTTGAACAATATCATCAGTCTCCAAATATGTAGATGTTAAGGAAGGAAATTAATTACAACTAAACTCGAAGACTCAGTTCTTATGAGGCAGGTGCCATCTGTGTATTCGTTTTACGCGAATGTAGCCTATCATTTAAACTTTGTTTACTTTAGCTAATAGGACTAGAAATATTCGAGCATTTTTTTTTCGATTCAGAATTAAAGTAGAGGTATATATTATACTGTAATTCAGCTATGTTAAACAGACATTGAATTAAGATAGTTGGTTCCACGGAGCTCTTTGGTTAGAAATATGTTCAAATCAGTCTGGGACACCAAAAACCCTTTATCAGGGCTTTTCAATCAAAGGTGAGTTAACTCTGAGATACTATTGGACAAGGAAGACAAAGGGAAACACCTTGTTCTGTAATAATTTCCTAGTAGGATATCATCGCTACTCCGCCAAGGATCACACACACACACACACACACACACACACACACACACACACACACACACACACACACTCTTCATTGTCAGATATAGGAAATTCTTAGTGTTTTATTGGCTTACACAGCACGGAAAATATCCATTCCAAATGCAATTCATGTGAGAGGGAAAAAATAAGAAACAATTGGGATATAATTTAAATGAAAAAAAAAAAGGATATTTAATGAGGAAGTAATTTTTCCTCCGAAACTTCTTTATTCAGAGAAAATACACTTGTCATTCACGCTCCTTAACATGAATAACTATGGATAGATGAATAATTCCTATGAGGAACGAGAGTTGTTTATAAGACATAACTCAGCACTGCTAACCAACCCACCGTATGTCTTTTGCAGAAATCGATTTCATAGCTAAGTTAATTCATCAAAAATTCAAATTTTACGAAAAATAACAACAATAATAAAATAACAATGAATCTGACAATTGCTTTTACCTATAATTAATAACAGTGTTTGATTGCATATTAACACACTCATTGTTGATTGCTGCTTTTTTTATTTTTTTTCTCTAGCAACAATACGCTCTCGAAACTTTTCTTTGAAAATTGAACAGCAAGCCCAATAATGCTAAATAAAGATCAGAAATGTCTCCGGCTCTCAGCAATAAAAGCCTTTTCTGATGTTATCACCATCGGTAAAACGAACGAAGAATAATAACCGTGACTTTCCTCTTATGTCAGCTGCTCCATCGATCTTCAGCACAAACGTTTCTCATTTTATAATTTTTCCCGCTGCGTCATTTCCATATCCTCGGACACGTCTTCTCGTCTCAGCGTCTGTGTTTCTGCTATGATTCGGACTGCTACTTAGCTCGCTGTTCGTGCATTACGCCCCGAGAACAAAGATCAAAACTTTTTACCGAAGACGTGGTTGTTTAGCTGTTTTAGTGTTCGCAAAAAGAAAAGTCTTTTTTTTTTTCGTTTTAACAGTTGGTTTCATTTTAGTTGCGAAGGTAATTCACAATCATTCTAAGAAACATCAAATGCTGGAAATATTTCCACGCATATAAATGTTTTATGGGCATTTTCGCTTACATTTAACACGTTAAGTATATAGAACTAAATCACACATCAGAAAGTGTAGCCCTTTTTGCTGTTTTAACCAAGTTGATGAAATATCTTACCTAATAGTTGGTATTGTTACGTAATTTTATGGCAACAATGAATTCTGCACTTAGCATTGTTGCGGAACAAACCATATATTAATGACATTAGCTAATCCATTTTTCAGCTGCTAGTTCCCCTGTAATAAGTGTAAAGCGGTTGGCTGTCGTCATGCAACAAATTAGTCATTTGAACTCTACGTACATGGTGACGTATTTACAACAGTCGACATGAATTCTCATAACAGTTCCACTGATGTTAAATACAGTCTGTAAGCAGAAGCTATCAATATACTATGAGGCAAAGAAAGCAACCAATTATTATTATTACGTGACATCTCCATGGAGTCCAAAGACTCATCGAGGGAGGATACCTACTCTACATCTGTCTCCAACGCTCAATCCACCAACTACATCAACGCCATCTACCGCCTTCCACCACCACTAGTATTTCTACAGACAATCACAAATATCCATGCCCTCGACGGGATTCGAACCGGCAGCCTTTTGGCTGGAGGGCGGATAAGCTAATCGCTCGGCAATGTAAAATATAAAATGCGTTGATATACAGAATATTGCATTTTCGCGATAAATTTCAAATCGAGGAATGGGCTTTCCAAAGGAATCTCAACATTTAAGATAATTTGATGGCTATTACGTAAACTACCAAATCATAACTCAGCCAAGGAGAAAGGGGGGAGGATTTAAAGGCAACAGTAAAAATAGAACCGCAGTCCACTTTGCTCAACAAGCTACATCTCGGGAAAATTAGACTCGAACAGCCTGTTATATCCGTGAATAAAAGAAATGTTTAGTTGCAATAAAAGGAATGAAATACGCGTGTACGATAAAATGAAGCCTCCCCCCCACACACACATCCCAAATGTTTCTTGATTTCATTCTATTCTTCGTCGGGTCAGCTGCTTGTCTGTATAAAGGAAACAGCAAAAAAACATGGTTTTAAAAGTAGTAATTCTGTTTGAAAGAGCTGTTCAATTAGATAAGTTTTTGCATTCCAAAGTAATCTCATTTAAAGGAAGTCTTCAAACAATCCGTTTCGTTAAATGCGATCGTCGAACACCCAAACAAACAGCAAGAAAGAAAGAAAAAAAAAAAACTGCATAAATTCAGTAAGCGCGCATTGATTTTCCTACTGAATGTGTCCGCAAGGTGTTTAAGAGTGGATGCAGCTTTTGCCGTGCTCCGTTGATGAAGGGACTGACGCTGAATGCTCGCAGTTGTCCAGAAAACACGATAACATTTTCTTTGGTCGGTTCGTTTGCTTATAAGATAGAATTTCGTTCAATATTTACAATACTGTATGTGACGAGATCGGAAAAATATGTGATAGTATTGGAAAGGAAACCTTATTATTACGTCATTTACATTTTTATTTCCACCTCGTGTCTAAACCACGAGCCATCACGTACATTTCATGACAACAATGGAAAGTTTGGTTGATAAGTTTATCAAAGTCAAATGCAGATGACAGCTTTGCATTGTTTCACACATAATCAAATAATTAATTAGCATATAATTGGGCAAACGTTTCTTTCTTTAATATTTTGCTCGTTATATTTGTCATTCTACTTGTAAGTAATCCAAACAAACATACAACATCAATGGTTGTAGGAAACGGAACCCAACTGATGCTAAAACATTCTTTTCGAGAAAAGTGACAACTACTTTTACAACTACAAAGATGAAACTTTCTGAAGTGAAGTAAATAAAATATGTCAAATAAATATAAAAATACCGAAGGAATATTATAGGAATATCTATTTGCATAACTGGATATCGCACAGTTTAGAATTAAATTAAGCACATGAAAAACTATTAGAAACAAGTTCAAAATCGATATTAATAGATCGATGTTTCTACCATCAATCAAGAAATGGGAAATTAAACGATAAGAATCTGAAAACTAAGGAAATTGATGGTTTCGATTAGTTGGAGATAAATTATGTACTTCCTAAGTATTCCAATAGTTATGCAGCGAGTTCCAAGACGCAAAAACTTTCTCATTTTCTGCGTTCGTATATGAGATGAAAGGGCTTCCACTGATAGGAGTCTTTTACATAAAAAATTACTTTCATCCCATATTCGATCTAAACACTGCTTGCTTAAGTACGGATAAGGAAATGAGCCATCGATCCAGCATATTTTAATAAAAATGTGTTTATAGATATTATTTGCAGTAACTGTCGCAAAACTACTTGTCCTGCATTGTGATGACGAAGTTTTTTTTTTTTTCTTTGACTCACTTTACGCAATAACTTGAAAAGATCTGAAAGCATTTCCACAATAATGGAAGATAAATATTAATTGGTGTTTGATGTATGTCATCAAAACACTTTCTTGAAGTGGGCATGTTGTTTTTATGGATATTTCAGGAATTTTAGTAATATACTTTATCGTTAGCTGGAAATATTTGTTTTATTACTGAAAGTAATCAGTATTTACTGTCGTTTGCTGAATAAGCAAGTTGCCTTTAATTGTTGTGAATTATAACAATTAAACGAGACAACATTTATCGTTTAATTGTTGCTGGTCTGCAACAAATGAGTCTAGTTGATTATTCAACAACAATCACCATGGATTTTCTTTCGCTTTTTAAATAAAGAAAACTAAGCACGTTAGTTACAGAAAACTGTATATTGTTAAATGAACTCGTCTCACAATGCTACCCATAATTTTCTTTCTGTTAATGAGATCCAGGTAATACTCGATTATTTTCTAAGTATTTTCTCCGACCAAAGCCTTTTGTTTGCTTCTACTAGCAGTCTTCTTTTTTTTTTCTTTTCAATATTTATATTTGCAGTTTCAACTACCAGTATTTCCAAGTTCTTTGAATTCTGAAAATCTTTTATGATCAACTCTACTGCTGCTGCTTATGATGATCATATAAATAAAACTCAATTTGATTCTAATTCCTGGTGACATAGTGGGGAAGAGGTGGAGAAGGTGTATTTATTTCGGGAAGGTTAGAAAATGTTTAAGAGAAAACATTTTGCTCTAAACAGCAGAAAACGCACCGAAATCTTGCCTTGTGCAAATTAACTTGCGCATCATGCATACTCTAAGGTGTGCGCGTGCAGATAATTTTTTCATTTATAATTTACTGTCAATATTTTTATAACTAACTATAAAAATGAATTATAGGATAAATCATACTTGCCACTTATTTTATGTAGTAATTTTTCTAATGTCTGCGTTACAATATTACTCTAATCCATTCCAACTTAATACTCTAATTAGTTACTTTTAGCGCGCGAACTGACTCTGACGTCACAAGTTGCAGAGGCATATTCGTTTAGTGTCTACTAAACAAATATGCCTCTGCAACTTGTGACGTCAGAGGTCAAGATTTACAGTATCTTGACCTCGTGCAAACAGATTTTTGTAGCTTCGCGGATTTAAGCAAATTAATTTAGTGCTCGCAATTATACCCCAAAATAAATAAAATACCCCCTAAAAAGTTTTAAGTCCTAAAAATGTCAATATCGAAGTTAAACCAGGAAAAGAAACCGCACATTCGTTTCATCAGTTGGACAATTGAGTTGCAATGGCAACGCAAACATCAAAGAACAACATGCGAGTTGCATTTAGTCAAATATTAGATATGACGAAGATGATGGAGCAATGTGCTTCTATGGCTTTTTTTTAAATTAAGAGTTTGTGGCTTGTCTTTGGTCGGAAAGACCTGGGTTCGATTCCGGTCCATGATGTGAGGAACCTTTATCTGGTCTCTTTCGACTAAAGGCGAGTGTGAGCTAGTCTCATACGGAGGTAGAGGGTTTCTCGTCCCTCATCTACAGACATAAATACCTCTCCCCTCCCCCAACGTCAGACTCTGCGACAAGCCAGTTGAGATCGCTTAAAGTCGCCTCGTGTGAAATAGCGGACACTGCACCAAGCGGGATATAACGCGAGGAAGAAGGAGGTTTTTTGACTCGTAACTTCGGCTATTGTGAGCATAGGCTGCCGCATCCTTTGCGACCAGAAACTTGCGCACATGAGCTGGCAAAAATTAGAGGAAATATTGCATCACTCCTAGTCTTCACCCTTCATGCATTACCTTATCCCTCCCTCTTCGTGACCTAAGTTATTTCGTATAATTCTCTGTTGCTAGATTTTCATTTTTCTATGTTTGCACTGAAAGTAATAGTCAACACTGTGTGCCCGCATGTAGAGCCAGAAGTGACCTAAGCCATGACAATATCTTACGTTATCCAAATCTGGGGAAGAAGTCATTATCACGCTCATCCTCCAAGGCATGCATGCAAAGAAAAAAGTATCTTAAAATCAGTACGAGAGTCCAAAGCGTGGTAAGTCCATATAGCTTTTCTGACACCACAAATCTCAAAGATTTTCGGTGCAATTGAGGCCTTTAGTTCAAGGAACAGATTTGCAATCCAGTCAACCAACTACGTCGTCTTTTCTTTCATCCAGGTACTTCTATTTTAATATTTATTTTCTTATTCTCGTTTGAACTGCACCATTCTTTTGCATTGATACATATAATGATACAATTTACAACTTCCGCAGTATCACTTTCCACTTTTAGACTTCCCTTTTTTCTTCGATGGTTTATTTCTCCATTTAGCTGATTGTCTACTTAATACAATATCACGTCCGTGTGTGTGTTGGGGGGGGGGGGTCTTAAGTAAATTAGTACTTCCCGCCCTGTAAAGCAACATTAATTAGCATTCGTTTAGATCATAATAATTACCTTCTCGGAATTTTAATTTTCTGTTTAAATCTTTGAGAACAGACAGACTTGCCTGTACATTCGACATATTCATATTAAAGGCACGTGTACATAGGCATGAAAACCTTTGTCAGTACGCAGATGCATCGAGGTTGGGCAGCATATCTAATATACCAAGTAAGATTTATCTTAGATTTATTAATCTACTTTATTATCCCCTTAAGATTAAGGGAGTGCAAACGTGTAAAGACGCAATATCGAAGTCTCTTCAGATGCAAAATAAGCAGTCTACACGTAATTCCATAATTGAGTTCAAACTGGGGGTCTCACAGCGGCAGTATGAATTCTCTTTCCCGTTCTGTTTATTGGCAGCTTCCATAAACACGCTGAGCTGCAGTTTGCGTTTATTGCAAACACAATGTGCCCACTAATAATTAAGTACAGTTTCGCAGCGCGTGGAGAGAGAAGATAATGATTTGTTACAATGGTCAGAAAAGATAAAGCTCTTTGTTGTAGAGACAACATTAATTTATCTCGTGTTCCTCGAGACTTTTTTTTTTTTTTTGCTCTGTTGGCTATAAAGAAACGTCCCCAATATCAAGACAGAAAGCATTATAACTTTGCTCGAGTTAGCTGATATGTGTACAGTGGTTGTGTACGCGATCGTGCTTTTTTGGCACAAACCACCCTTATGAAGTATAAAAGCACATAGTAAAGGAGAAGGGGGGGGGGGGGCAGTGAAACATGGCACGTTTCCAGTATTCCGTTACCACTCCGCCCCTTGCACCTCACTGTTTACAGCACGTTGAGTCGCCAAGAGAGCGGTGTGGAAGATGCTAGAAATAGAAGGGAATGCGGAAGGTGCCATTCCACACCCTACAACTGCACGGGGGGGGGAGAGAAATGAATTAAGAAAACCTAGAACATCCCTGGAGAGCAGAATGCGTCATATGTACACCCCTTTATCAGTCATAAGGAAGATAAAAAATGTGACGTAAGAATTGTCGTAAGCAGGCAAGAAGACGGCTAGTTTCAGATGTCAGAGAAATGCGTCAGTGGTGAAAGAATTTTAATAGTGAAATTCTTTTTGTGCTTTTAATATCATCGCTCAACTGCAGTCATTGACAAGGATAGAGTAATAATCCTCGAAAAAAAAAAAAAATTACGGCACGTATCTCGGTGTGTCTCGGTGACAGTGGAAAAACAATACAATTAATAGGAAGATATGACGGCGCTCCCGGCAGTCGTCTAAGACATTCCACTGAAGGTGTAACAGAGGGAATAATAGTGTTGCAGAAGAAAAAAACCCATACGTACATTTCTGAATGTAGATGATCGGTTAGTTCTTCCTGTTTAGAAAATGATATTGCAACAGAGGAAGAGTTCGTTTCTGGGTCAAGTGAGTGAAAAAGGCCCGTGGGATCCCAACTCAGAGATTCGGTTTGAAATGATTCTAATCCTCGGAGTACTGAGATTGGCAAATTCTGTAAAAATTAAAGTAAGCGCTTGAAGAAAGTTGGCCATGACAGGAACCTTTAGAAACAAATATTTTTACTTTTTATTCTAAAGAAGAAAAATATTTTAAATTCTAAACGAGATTAGAAATTGTAATTACTATTACGGCAAAAAATCTGAACAGTGTAACTTCAAGAACATCATGGACATACCATTAATGTAACACAATTGAATAATTATAAATTTTGACTATTCTGCCGAAACTAAACATATAGTTGTTTGTTGTAAGGTCTCCAAAGGAGAATAATTGTATTAACTTAGGTCTATATTTATTTATTACTTTTATATTGACATATGATTAAATAGTACAGTCCATATATAACAAAAATATTCAAAATGCTCTTTTATTAAATACATTTCTCGATGGAGCTATTTTCTTTAGCGAGATGATACAAGATTGAAGTACACCAGTCGATAGTGAAGCGCTAACAATGGTAGTGGTGATTCAATAATAGTTTTAATTATCAATAACTTTTTTTATGTAATTGTAGCACTTGTATAATAACTTTTTTCAACCAAAGTTTAGTCTAATTTTACTTGGCGTAAAAATCATTGTTAAAGGTTTACTTAAAGACTAATTCTATGAGTAAATCTTTCTGTGGATGCAAATAAATCGGAGGTATTCCATCCCTTAATTAAAGAGAATTTAGAAAGACTGCAAAAAAATAAGAATAGTCAAATTTAGATGAAATATTTTTAATGACTGTTTTGCTAAATAATGTTTATAAAACGAAAGAAAAAAAAAAGTCTGTTTTGAAGGAAGATAGACCATCGAATTTGTTTGTTGCCTGCCCTGAGGGATACGTATTGGGTAATGAATTCCGGAGTGATAGTTTCCATGGAAATTGAAGCAGATCTTTGTAATCATTGTGAGTGCTCACTGGCCTGAAGGTATCGGGGAAGCAACAAAGGTACAAATCTCGAGAGAGACAACTGCGATTATAATAACAATACTATACCAGCTTTATTGGAGGAAACTGAATATCTTCATTATCTAGCCTAGATCAGGGACTTGCTGCGTAGCACGTGAACTCAATGAAGAATGCAATTTTATAGGCATTCGTCTTGAACCAGAATATTATGGAGAAAAACATCTAATTTAAAAGACAGAGCTTTCCGAGAAATGAACACCGAACTGCTGTTACCATTTTAATGGAGAGTTTTAAAAAAGTTAAGAATTTTGCAAGAATACTCACAAAGAAAAAGTGCAAATGTGTTCTTAACAGTCAGTCTTTCTCCTCGCCGTCTTACCCTTGATCTTTGCCGGTCACGCTCCATTCTAATAACCGGAAGAGTAATTTCTTCTTTAATTAGCATAGTTAGCGTTAAAAACGACATTCAGACTAGGATGGAAATTTAAGAAGGAAGAAAAAACTCCTTAAGAAATCTCTTCTGTGATTCCGACAAGCAAATAAAACTCCGCAAAGGTTTGTAAGCGGTTCGCTTCTTGATGATCTGCAAATATTTCTAAGGTGTTGCCTTGTCTTTAATTCGCGTAGGAGTTACGTGTATTAAGAATCTTATGCTGAATCGGCTGGTTTGTCGAAGGGTAACATGTGCACGTAAGCTCGAAGTAATTCTTTGAATGCACGCTTAGCTGTATGCATTGATGGACGGAAAGAGGAAGCGATAGCGAATGGGTTGATCCCTTGCAAAGGAATATCGGTCTCACCAACTGAAACAATAGACAAATCGTACTTCATTCGGGTACAACGTGTTGCTTGTGGTATGAAATAACACGAAACACCTCAATTTGTGTTAATTATTACTTAATTATATTAAATAATATTAAAGATTCGATAGACACAAAACAATAATTTACGTAACCTTTCAAGTTGGGGGGGGGGGGGAATATTGCATCCTTTTTTTTAAAAAATTCGCTTCGGAAGGCACCCACCACTGTGAAGGAGAATTAGGCCTTAAAAGAAACTTCATGTAAAGACAGGTGCTGTCTTAACACAATAACAAAGATGAACAGGGTTTTCAGCCGCGAGGATGTTTCTGAATCCTTCTAATGGAAGCTCTCTACGATGAGTCAGTACGCGTAACGACCACTTTACGGCCGCTGAAAATGCCAGCGTTGAGAAAATGATTTTAGTCAATGGTGGACATCTAAGTGCCCACCGAAGTGATTAGGCTTTTCGATGGTCATTTAAACCGTATAGAATGACACGTGCGTATTTCTATCCTTCCTTAATAGTGGTATTGACGAGATAAAAGAGATGGAGTAAGAAGATACGAAAGCAGTAAGTCTAAATGAAAAAAAAAATAATACGAATGAAGGTGACTTAAGGAGAGAAGATTCAGTAACGGCTGACTGGGTGATTTAGAATTAAGAAGGTGAAAGGGCATGAACTGAGATGTTTATCGGTTTTTTTCCCCCCTGAAAATAGGGCTATTTTCTTCTGAATAGACTAGTTTAGCTTCAGGTGAAACTAAAAGATAGCAACATTAGGGGAAAGCTGGAAAACTCGCGCATGCGCAGTTTGCATTCAATAAGACAGCCATTTTCGTTGTTCTTGACGAGTTCAAGCGTGTCTGTCATTACACGCAATGACAGACACATTTTCTTTAGTTAACTTTTTTCATTAAAATCTCATAATGAAAAGATTATGATTAAACGGTGAACGATGAGTAAGTTGAAGAAAGCCATGAGGAAGTGGTATTTGTACTGATTTTAAAACGTATGTCAGCTCTTTTGGATTAAAAAAAAAAATCCATAAGCAACAAGAAAAGGGAGATACTTCTCCCGTTGCTATGTTGTCTATTAAAATACAATAAGAGAAATATAGCTCTAGAAAAAGATAAACGTTCCTCAAGTCACTGACGGGAATCGAACACAGGTCTTTCCGACCAAAGGGCTTCGTCTATACTAACTATGCTACGGACGCTCTACACTGTATTTATAAACAGTAAATATACGCCATTGTTACTTGTTTACTGAAAATTGAACTATTACATTTACAGTTTCATGTTAATAATATAATGCGCATATATTACTACAGTTCTAATAATAATACTTGTGTCAATCGCAAGGTGACATTTTTTCTATAAGAAGTTCCAAAAGGCCAGTTTAACGTTTCTTGGAAAAGTTTACTTATCTAGGATAACAATCAACTATTCCAAAAAATGTGAAGAGAGATGAACTCCGAAGAAAAATACGAACGTTAAATAATAGACACGTATCTTTTCCTTCATTTTGACAGCGAAGGGGATCTCAAGATGTTTAACCAACGCATTTTCTAGGCCGCGTTCCACCTGCGATTCATTTGTACAGAGAATCGTTGACTTTCGAGCACACAGAAACGGACCACGGAAAGAGTAATCAATCCGCAAACGGTTTCTTTTTTTTCATTTCTTTAAAAAAAATAGCATAACAATTTCGAAGGTAAAACTGCCGAAATAAAGTCGGAGCCTTGCACCAAAAAAAAAAAAAAACGTAAATTGTGAATTATTTTTTCTCACATTTAAGGTGGAGCAAGAACATTGGACACAAGACCCTTCAGGAGATGCGATAAATTAATTATTGTGGATAAGAATAGCGAAGAATAACCTGTATCTGATTGGGGGACTATCTTTGTGCAATAAAGATTCGGAGGCGAACAGATAATTCGCTGTAGAAAGTAATTAATAAAAAAGGTCATCACGCTTTATCCTGATCCTTTGGTTTCATCACGAAGCAACTCAAAATTTTTCGGTTTGCTAATAAAAGAGGGCGTTGCTAATCAGTCATGAGGGTGGAACCCGGAAGAACCACCATTAAAGTTCAGAACCGTAAAACAGCGATGAATCTAATGACAGTGAAATAAACACCTACAACATCCCTGATTACGGCATGTAATTATACAATTCTAGAAAGATTAAACACGATGGAAGGGAAGGTAGGAATAAGTCATCAATTTACTAAAACTAATTAGTCCATCTAAACAAGTAGACAATACAGGTGAAGTGATTGATTGAGTCTATGCCACTTACGTTTTCGGTATTACACGTATCTGTGATCCCCGGGGGGGGGGGGGGAATTCCTACAGCATTAAATATATCGAAGATCTTGGGCTCGTGTGCATATACGAAGAGCTTACAAGAAAAAAATTTAAACTTTCTTTTGTTGTCTTTACGACGAACAACTTCAATGTATTTTGTTTTTTATTCAGCGAAAGTGACAAAACAGAAAACCGCAGGATTTTACAAGAAACTCCAACTATCCTAATTGATGGTAAAACAATACTGCACAGGAAGTTATTCATCTTTCTTTGTTCTCGCCCAGAGTCGTGCCAAGTTATCAAGATAAAGTAAAGAATTGACCTGCCTTCTCTTGCTGAGTCTTAGTGATACGGATGTCCTTCACGATGTAAACAAAGAACTGTTGAAAACACTTTTCGTGTCTCTTTTTTGCCGAGGATTTTTTCTATTTATTTAATGACAGAATACTTGATAATGAAACTGGAAGATAGTCTTGAGTTGGTTTATTTCTAAAGACCGGAAGTCCCCAAATTAATTAATCCTTAGAATGATCTTAATGTTCTATAGTTGACCAACTTTTCTTGATAGGATTCATATAAAGGGGAAAAAAGAATTAAACAAAAAAACTTAAAAGACACAAAAATATGATAGCGATATAGTACTCATGTTAAAAAACCAACAGGTAGAATTTACATGTATAAAATGTCGGGGGGCTGTTTAGTATCAGAAAATTAAAGCAAAATACTAACTTTGCACACTCGATATATATCAAAGTGTTTCCTTATACAAAGGAGAATGTAAGCTATAAAGATTAACTACGCTATAGAAATCATTCCCTTAATTAAAATACGAATTAAACAAAACAAAAACAGTGTAAGTTTCAAGGGATTTCAGCCCCAAGGGAAAATTAAAAAAAAAAAAAAAGATTACACGAAGTCTGGAACTCATTAACCACAAACAACTCGGAAAAAAAAATCAAATCCCTGTTGAATAATTTTTTGCAGTTAAACACGTCTCCCGTTCAACGCAGTTGATTTTTTAAAGTAAATTTTGAGATGCTTCCTTTTTTCCCATAGGTTGTTTATGGATAGAAAATAGATGACGATCTTAGAAGCGTCTGGAGGCTACCAAGAAGGACGGCTTTTATCCCGTTCGTTGTATTTAATAAACACACAAAATAACTGAATTTCAGCAACTACCATTACATAAATTACTGATATTATTCTACTGGTGCATTCAGAAAAGTCATTATCTTCCCAAAAGGGAAATTACTTAAATGAAATTTACTATTTTTGTTCGAATTTAAGGCATTGTGTTCATTATGATACTACATTTTAGACGTTTAAAAGACCATCCAGAGTGGGTTGAATTATTTCTATAATTTTGTATCGATTACCCAAATGTGTTAACGCTTGCTTTAGCGCTTTATTAATATTTCCGTTACAGAAACTCGTTATTCTCAACGTACAGTTTTTTAATGTGTACGACATTATTTCCACAGCTTTTAAATTCATTATATTTTTAAACAATAGAAATTGTACTTAACTTGCAAAGAAATAACATCTATTCGATAACTGCGTGTATTTTCATGCAACAATGAAAACAAAACGTTCACAATTTGTCTTCTGCTTTTTTTATATAAACCAATTGTTTTGTCATCGAAGGGTTTTATTGTATTTTCTATTGTATGTTGCCCTAAAAAAACATTTCGATTATTTTTCATTTGTTATCTGAAGCAAAACTTACGATGTTTTAGTATAATTCGAAGAAACAAGGAAGCAATTAGTTTCTTATAGTTCATTGGTAGAGAAAGAAATTCAAACTCCCATTTTAAATTGTGTTGCACGTTTAACGCGGTACATTGAATCGAATATCATCTGCATTGTCAATAATTTTCGTTCAGTTGAATGTTACAAACTCGCCTTTCTATACTTACGCACTCAAATTCCAATACTAGGGGCATCTAAGCTAATATTTCGAACTTCTCTTTGCCGTTTCCTTAAAACATTATTCTCCAGTCGAATGCCTAAGTTTGTCATACGCTCATAAAAAAGAAGAAAAAAAAAAGCAGTTGCTTATTGCAGCTAGGAGGAAGGTTCTCACAAAATATCTTCGTCTTGCAGTTTCCTACTTCATCAGAAAGTGCGGACAGCTTCCGGGATAACTTTGTTTATCTGCGTATCGACGGAAGAAAGACGTATCACTTTATTTCCATAAATTGTGAGACGGTGAATGAGTCAAAGAATTTCTACGAACTGCGTTTCGCTTTTTATTCCGACACAGGAGGAAAGAAAGAGTCACATGAAGACTATTCATGATTCGCATATGTAAGTGTCATAACAACAACGCACGTGAGTTACTTATAGCGAGAACGTATTTTCCTCAACTTTTTTTTTTTTTGGTATCCATTTTTACCTTTATTAGACTGAGTTCTCCAAACACGACAAAATCACGGCATCCCTGTCGTAGTTACTTGAACGAACATCTTATAAGAACAATACTAGAGAATATTTTATACATCTGACGTTTTGTTGTATGAATAGTTGTTGCTAGGTAGGCAATAATCGTAGTAGCGAATAGCCTGCTAACACTGCATTCTATGGATGCTGTTATTTCACCAGTTCACAATTTTCAACGGGAAATAAGAAAACCAGTTTTTTTTCTTTAGCTTCGTAACGTCAGTGGATATAAATTGAATTCAGACATTTGAAATCAAAATGGTGGACTGTCAGCGGAAATTCGTTCTTTGTCATGCCAATGAGTTAGAAAGGGAAGAAAAAAAAATTGCTTCAACTTTTATAGACGAAAAAATTGCACTCTTGTTAGAGGTGTCTTAGTTATGCATCGAGATGCTACAATAAGAGAGCATCTTCCAATGGTGTGAAAAGTGAATTTACTACACTGTGTTGAAAGAAGTAAGCGCCATATTTCGGAAAAATTTAAATTGCATGTATCTCAGTAGCGTTCTTAAACCATTCTTGTAAGAAGTTTTTTTTTTTTTTTTTTAAATCTTGGTTACAAAGTATATTACAACAAAATATATCCACTGATGAGACCTCAGTGAAGCATTAGAAGGGTATAGAACCACAATATGTTGATATAACATTGTACGGAAAATATGATTTCTGTATTGATTCAACTTTAATGTGTTCCTGGGTTGGCTCGGAACACATCAAAGTATAAGATCTCAATAAAAACTGAAACCAGTCTAGCATAATGCATAACAATATACACGCTCGATAAGTGTGCGTTGCATTATAGCATACTAAACAATTGATGGGAAGTCAGCAATTAAAATGTGATCAGCCTTCGCATACAACTAAACCACTTTCTTAGAAAAATAATGTGCAACTTTGTTTGCTTACACTTGCGTGAGGATTAAAACAAAAACATTTACCGTCCGTTCACCGTTGTGCGAAGCACTGATCTCTTTCATTTCTTCTTATAGATATTTTATATCTTTAAGATTAGTACTCTGTGTAGGTCATTCAATTTTTCATCGATCATCTCCAAATCACTTTGGAATAGAACCTGAAATCCTGTATTTGACATGGTCACTGTCCCGCTGAAAAAAGACACGGGTCTGTTTAAAATTGTCACGGCATAAGAATCATTGCATATCTCTTGGTGTTCATCATTCCAATTGTTCCAACCAAAGGTCAGAGTCCATAGTAGAAACGGCTCGATACCATTCCACTTCCATTACCAACGTATGATAGCAACGTATAATACCTCTAAATTTCAATTCTGTTTGCTGGGCGTTCATGCATAAAAACGAATTACATCGCCCTGTTCTATTTTTACGCTTGTTGAAATTTTTCAATTAATTTAATGCTAATAATACAAGTATTTTCTAATAACTTAAATGTTAATTAAAATATATTTTCGCAGGTAAAGAGTCCCCTCCGCCAAAAAAACATAAGATGAGGTTGATATGGGATGTAACAGCAGGATTCGATGTGTAATTTTTCGAAAACGTGCACGTGGTTAGATTTAATACAGAAAAATATTAACGCTTTGTCAGACACGGTGGAAATATTTTTGTTCATGGAACAGTGCAGCTGTGGTTAGCATAATTCATGTCTTAACCATGTAAATAGGCTATTATGTGCATAACGTTATCCGAAGAAGCAACTGGAATTTTGTTTACCTGAAAATAGTTGCATTTTTAACGCATCGTTGATTCTTAACGATCGAAACACATCCACGAAATTAAAAAAACTTAATGTTTTGAGTGTATTGATGATGGAATAGCGGGCTTGATATTTGTGTATCATATTCTAATGCCGATTTTAATTAGAATGACTACGGGAAATGTTTACCAAAGAAAAACCGTATTATTTGCTTCTTGTTTAGCTGAGTCAAGACATGAAGAATCCAGTGACTCGTGTGTTTGTTTCTACACTCCACTACCTAATTTCACACCTGATATTCCTTGTAAGACTTTATTTATTTATTTCAAAAATGCAATTCATGTCTGATAGGTTTTGTTTAACGACTTTTCGTCAGTGTGAATGAAGTGAATAAATCACATTAATCTCCTTTCCCAGACAGTCACATAAAAGAGTTTTTTTTTTTTTTTTTATTGCCAAATGTTGAACTTTACGCAGTGTACACATCCAAAAAAAAAGTAGTTAGTTATTTTATGTATTTAAATACGAGCGAATTTATTTGAAACTACAGTAGAATTCTCTATACGGGAAGTTGCCAGAGAGTTGAAAACACCCGAGTTCATTACAAGGTACCGTAGTTTCAACTGTCGGCACCTCGTACTGCATAAATATATTTTATCACATTTCTCTCGGCTGTCACGAGTTAATCGAGCATTTTACTGTGTCACATACACAACAGATTGTTGATAAAGCGACAATGGAAACAACTCCGTTAGTTTATTACGGAGACTGACCTCCGGTTTCAGCAGTACTTGGAACTCGTTTTCGCTCCTAAGATTTAAAAAAAAAAAAGTTATGTTTCTAAGTATTGTTATGTTGTGGGTGGGGGGAACTGAAGACAGTCTACTCGAAAAGTATTATTGCACGTGGATAAGTGCCATCCTTCTGACTTTTAATTGATCCTCGTGCGGACAGGCAGTCATCAGTTGGATGCTGATCTTCGGTTCAGAGAGAACGCGATCCCGTTGACCGTGATCAGACTTCGTCTTAACTTTTTTTTTTGCTTGTCGAGTGTGTGCGTGTGTGGTACCATGCAATTAAGGCACAGACCCTGGATGGACAAATTAATTATATACCAGTCACGTGATAATTAACATGTACTCTCCAAACGAATCTTTAGTTCCAGTTCATTGTTTCCTATGGCAAGGAAACGACGGAAAAGTTGAAGGTAAAAATCCCCTTCCAAGTAAATTGATACGTGCTTGGACGACTTCCCTCATTAATTACGTCTAACATGAGAACTACTTAACTACTTTCAGAAATGTGTCACGGCTATCCAACAATCTATTTGCAATTTTCGATTGATTTAGTGAAACATGTCTTGCGTTTTCTGGAGAGTACATTTTAAAGTATTGACCATGCAGTAACATTTACAAACACGAAATTGATGTACAATGCAGGTCAAATAGAATGGATGAGAATAGATGTCGCTAGTGTAAGAGAGATGTTGATAAGTGAAAGGATTGAGATAAATTGAAGTGCGTTAGGGGTGGGAAGCAAAGAAGTTTTCCATTCACTTACAGATTAAAAGGGTTAGCACTCTAACGGTCGCATTTTTATCGATAGTAAGAACGTCGTTAGGGGAAACTGGCCACAGAAAAATAGCTACGTCCACTACATTGCGGCAGTGATAAACTCCACATTGCAAGGTGAACCGGATCGATGCTAGTTGAGAAAAATGTGCCGCTGCGAAGGTGAAACCTTAACGCGCACTGCGAGGACGGAAAGGATTGCTGAAGTCACAACTGGGAAGGAAAAATAATCCTTTATTTGGAAGGACTTGAGTGGGTCCGATGGGACTGTAACGAGAGATGGATGAGGGGCAGTTTGAGCAAGAGGCGGATCTTTGCTGGTGACGTAAAGCGCCCTATTCCGTACTGTGTATTGAATCCAACTTAGAGGGGACGCTTAAATTAGAACAGATCGTTGCTTAACTGTCCTTTAATCAATTAATTACATCAACAGTAAGCACCTTAACTCCTTTGTGCAAACAAATGCCGTAGTTCAATACTAAAAATAAATCTTTAAAGATACAGTAAAACGCAGATTATCTGTGGGGTCGGATTAACCGTGGTCCTCTGTAACACACACACACACACACATATATATATATATATATATATATTTAATTCTCCATGCAAGTGAAATCGTAAAATAACAGAAGTCATTATTGCGTATTTTAAATAACATTGCATCATCCTTCTAGCAGAACTTATTTTTTATCACTGTTACGGTTTCCCGTTCTGCCGCCAGAGTGCGCAGTCAAGTGTATAATACTACAAAGAAAACAAACAAAAATCACGGACTTTCCATCTAAATAAATTTTAAAATGTTCGGGTTTGTGTTTTTATAGTTATATATATATATATACAGTATATAATTTTTTTTTTTTTTTTTTTTTTTTTTTTTTTTTTGAGCCTCCGTAGCTAAGCCAGTAGAGACGAAGCCATTTGGTCGGAAAGACCTGGTTTCGATTTCCGTCCAGAACTTGAGGAACTTTTATTTGTTCGACTAAACGTGAGTTAGCCGGTCTCATATGTAGGGGGATTTTTTTCCACTCCGAAACTCGGTTTTTTCGTTCCCCAGAACAGGCAAACCGGCCCGATGAGTACACATGGATTACAGCCCTGAATAGTCCCAGCCATATGCCGGTCCTGAGTCTGGATAAAATTGTAGGGTTGGGGAAAGCAATGATGAACTACCCTGTAAAAATCTCACCAGGAATACTTTGTGAGCAATGCCTACCAAGTCACCTACGGTCGGCATCGACTGAAAGGGAAAACCAGGTAACTGACATTGTACTGTATATTGATACCGCCTTCTAATCCCATGAGATATCAACTCTTTAAAAGCATGTAAAACCAGTTAATCAGTAAATAAACTGCATAATAGGATGTCACCCTGTTTACGTGCTCGGATATGAGCGGGAAATTAAGCTAATATTTTGACTATCAGAAGAATTTTGTTTATGTCCAGCAGGAAGCGATAGATTGAGACCAGCATATTGTTAATCCGTAGAATTCATTGCGCTTGTCTCTCCGCAGCTGTTATAGTTGTGTTCTTGAACCGGTAAGTAAAAATGCTTCTGTGGCTACCAAGATACTATTGTCAGGGTGCTTATGGAAGGAAAACGGTTTGATTTTTTGTCAACAAAAGAGTACGAAGTTTTATTGTAAGAAATATACTCGTGCTGGAGAAACTGCTGAATTACATCCAAAAGAAAAACACAAATAAATAAAAAAAATAAAAATACATTTTTTTTTTACCTTTATCATCTCAGTATTAGAACAACCCTTGCTTACATCAAAAATTACATTTTTTTAAGGACGCCTATTTGAGTCAAACAGTTGCCCGCGTGTCTAGAAAAGCACTTCGTTCTAAATAAGACGTTGGAATACCAGCAGACTTCAAAGTTAAGTAAATAAACAGAAGTTTGCGTTTTCCTATGGCAAATACCAGCATATCCGATCAGAAAGGACTGCTTTCACTAAAAGCTCGATAAAATCCAAAGTAAACGGACAGGCAGCAGAAATAGTCCATCTAAAACTCCAGCCATTCCTATGGGACTTTGAATAGTGGTCTGAGACAATGATCGATGAAGTAGAACTTAGAGATTCCACAACACAAAGTGAATGTGATTGATTATGAATGGGAAAAGAGGTTTCCAGTAACAGCTATCCGTTTCAAATAATTCGGTCGAGTTCAGAATCCCGTGGAAACCAAACATTTCCAATGCAACCGGACAGTGGAATATCTTTGTCTCTTTTTATGTATGCTATCGTTCAGTAATATAAAATACTGTTAAAATACTTTGAAAGTGACTGTGTTGTTATATTAATTAGTGCACTTTTTCCATATTTAAATCTTGGTTAGTTAAATGCTGAGCAAAATAATTATGCCATAGTGCAATGACACTATAAAAGCAGGTATTGCGAACAATAGCAACACGTGACGCTGTGATGGGGTAACCGGACATCATTGTTGGCACTGGAACATGAAGTTTACGTATCAATAGTGTGCCCAGGCCTAAAGCAAATTAGATACGAACCGTTCCAGAAAGTGACAATAAAAATAAGTCATTTTTTAACGAACAATGTTCACATACAATTTAAAGATAGAGGAATATTTTTCGGTTGTAAAGAGAGCGTTATTTCATTGTCATATCAAAACGGGTCTGAACTTTGTCGGTAATCGAGAGTCTGTTTGTCAGCAGCGACGGATTGTTCGTAAACATTAAAAGAACTTGATCTCATTCGATCAATTAAAAACCCCATTCTTTCGAATTTACTCTTTGCGTTTGTTCATCTTGCGCTACAGATTTAATATTTAAACGTTTTAAACGCTTGATTTAACAAGTAAGATAGCATTTACATGAAGTTTACTTTTTTTCGAGCTGCTCCAGGTGTCCAAAAAGCAGAATGGTGTCTCATACGCAGCGATGAAACTCGTCTATTCTATCTACAGGTTCGTGAAACATCCATGCCCGTGATGGGATTCAAAAACGCAACCTGTTGGTCGGAGAGCGAATTCTCTGATCAATGACTAGTATTTGTTACGCTAGCCACTGTTAATTTCCATTGTAATGTAGACCGGATTGTATTGAGGAGAAATATAATGGGCCAGTTTATCTTTATTTAAAGAGAATATGCCTGCCTTACCTTAACACATTATATTGGGATCTCCATGCAAAAGGTGTTTCTGCCGATCAGAATAATGTATAGTGCAGGCAAATGCAAATTGCATGGGGGGGGGGGGGGCTAAATCATGAGTATCAGCTGCACTGGAAAGAATTATGTGCTGGGATTTGGTTGGTATCCTGGGCTCGCGCGCGCGCGGACACGCACATTTAACTCTCACAAGGAGTGGTCGTCTTGGAAACGATGACGGGACAGCCCATAACTTAAGAAACATGACCGTGTTTGTTGAAAAGTGTCCATAATTCTGTCCGCTGGGTGAGCGTATGTAAATATTGAGTGCGTTATGATGGGACGACGCATTCCGTCATCAAGCGAGGGCATTCGGAGCGTAAACAACGGAAGGAATTTCGTCGTTAGGATGTCTCCTGCTGTGTCGTATTGTTCGGAGTCAAGCATTAAACTTTTCGCTGATCATTTTATGGGGCGTGAAGCCTGCTCGAGGTATGAGAAAAGGCGGGGTGCTGTTGAAAAGAAAACTTTGTCTACGCAGCAAGGCTCGCTCAATACGTCTTCCTGCTGCACCGGCTTCGTCTCGCGCCGATATTGCTTACATAAATCTAAGGAACCAGAGTGTCGGGTTAGTTTTTTTTTTTTACTTGACGCAAATGGAGATGAATGCCACGAGTTATTATTTTAGCATGCATTTACGAGGGCAAGTTGGGTGTAGTTTCAGCCACCTCGCTTGTTATTATTGTAGTTGGTACCGTGTCGTGAATTATTTTCATCTCTGAACATTGTGACGTCACAATCAACTATTAAAACTTCTTCATTGTCGAAGGAGCATTGCGTGAATAAAGTTAACCTGTGCGGCATATTCTCTAAGGGATGAAAAAGCGAGAAAACATTGAGTGTTTTCTCGCTTTTTTAAGTGAAAAAAGTGTTTAGCGTGTTGAAAGCCAAAGGACTCTTTAAATCTATGGGAAGTTGGAAATATGTTGTAATGTATCCGTTATATGCATTTCCACCATTAATATAGAAAAACTAGTTTAAATTTAGGGCTGTATTTCTCGGATGATGTTTTTTTTACGTTAATTTACATACTCCACAGTTTAATGTAAAGTTGTTTGTGAAGTATTTAAACTCTTCAATCCGTATATTTCTGTCTTTATGAAAGCTTTGGGGTAAGTTCCAGTTGTTTATTGCATAAACAACTGGAACTTACCTCATAGCGTTTTCTAATTAGAGATATTTCATCTAATAAGTAACGTGGCAGTCTAAAAAGAAGCAAAATCACAAATTAACTGAAGAAAATGATACGCTTATAAAAGATATCAGTGACGTCAATTTAAGGTAAATTAATATTGAAATACTAGCAAAGCACATTCCAAGTATTTTTATCAAACTCTCCTATCTTTTGCAAATTGGAGATACAAAAGAAGTTTTGACGACTAATAGAGATAATGAATAAAATCAAAAGTAAGCCGATTATTGTCGGAGACAGTAGAATTCGAGACACGCGTAAATTATTATTAAAAAAAAAAAAGTGAAATCTTCTATATCCGCATATAAACATTAAAAGCTTAAAACAAAATCTGTGCAGAAAAATATTTCTTAATTGGAGACTACATAATAAATCCATTTGCGTGTTAATTTTCGCAAAGGCGTATCGTAATTAACTCGATGTGATTTGAATATGAATACCAGATAATCCCTGCATGTATGCAATAAGGATAATAACGCATTTTGTTATGAAGATCACATCACTGTACACATTGATAATTTTAATAAGGAGTGTCGAAAGTGATAGTTTACTATCCACGGAATGTAAACATAGACTTGATTAAAAATACTAGAGAACGAAAAAGAAGTTTTAAAATATTGAAGGCATTCTGGACTTAGGCGTCACATATTTCATCCAAACAGAAAAGTGGGAGATTTAAGTACATACGCTGAACAAGTTATTAAAAGCATAGCAGCTCATTTCCCTACAATTGTAGTGAAAATAAAATCCATTCTACAAGAGATGGCAGAGTTCGTATGAATACTTGTAAATGCCACTTATAGTGTGTTGATTTTCTAGCTTGCTCCACCAAAAACTAAACTAATAGATGTACATCTGTACATCTATCAGTTTAGTTACGTACATAAAACAACCACACTGATAGATGTACATCTATCAGTGTGGTTGAACACGTGGATCACAATATGAAATAGAAAACTTATATCCAATGAATTACTAACAAATTAAGACACGTAGATTACTCAACAGTAAAGGAGTGTCTCAGATTTTATAGAACTTTTATGCAACGATATGTTCTGGAATTTTGCAGCTAGAACATGAAAAGGAACTTTGCAAATATCCTTTTCAAATTACACAACAAAATCTTAAAGAAAATTTTAGTTATAACGACGCTATAGTTAATAACTCCAACTTAGTTTAATCTCCCTCCGCACCATATACGTAGTTATAAAAATTAACACTGGATTAGTAATCAGCACCATATCCCGAGAGGTAAAAAAAAATTCCTTCAGGGCCATTTTACCTTCCTAACACCACAGATTTTTAATTCTTAATGAAAACTTTGAAGTTTTCATTAAGAATTAAAACTTCAAGGCGGAAACAGCTAAGAATATCAGGTTAGCGTATTATGTCTGTTAAACTGCGCGTGTTCTTCCGGCTTGAGATGGAAAACAACTTTCATCTTTATATCGAAATGGTTAATTCCACTTATACCCAAACAGAAAAACCTTCTAAGGGTTGTTCGACCTCAGGTCTTCTCCACCAAAGAATATTGTCGGTACCGATTGAGCTATGGAGGAGATGAATATGCTGAAGCATTGCTCATCTTCGCAATGCATTTGAACACAGTTTTTAGTGATTTTTTTCATTTATTTGCTCATTTAAATTTCACAATTGCCGTGTTTTGTGTACCCAAAATGTATGCACTACTAAATTTTACAGTTAATGTGGTATTCTTGATCTATTTCTGAATAGAATCATACCAATATATAATAAGGGAAACAAAAAATAAATGTGAAAACTCGGACAAATATTGCTTCTGTCCGTATGCATATTATTATATGTAGAAGAAATTATAACTGCTATATCAAGCGGGATTCAGAAGAAATAGTGTAAAATCTGTTTAATGTGGCACTAAACCAAATATTACAAGGGGAAAACTGGGAATATAATCAGCCTGTCCATATGTTATTTACAGATTTTAGAAAAGCATACGACATTATAGAGAAGGCTTTGGAAAGTAATAAGCAAACGTAGAATACCTCATAAGATTACAAATTTAATCCAAATTTGTACCACCAGCCGAAGAATGTATATATAAATCGCTGAAGCAAAATGAAGCAAAATATGAAGCAAAAAGCAACTGTATAAGTCGATTTGTTGCAAATTTTTCATTCTTGAACTACGAGTACTTTGCTGTAGCCTAATATTCTAAGAATGGACACGTCCTCTTAGCAGTTGAAGATTCAAATATGCAGGCGAGAAACCGTGGTATCCCTTATTACCCGAAGTTCACTACCTCATTAATTATCTATCAGAATTCTCGCAAGAAAATAAGCCTATTTGACGGTCTTATATGAAGCATAACAGACTGACATTCTTGCAAATGTTTGGAAATAAAATCCTTAGAAGAGTCTTCGAGCCTGTAAGAGCGAACACAACCGGTAAATGGAGAAGATTGAGATATATGGAAAGAGTGGAAGAGGAGAAAATGGCTAGACAAGCGTCAGAGGAATTGTTATTTTGGATGTTACCCTTCCAGCGTTAGGAGGCTAACATTCAAAAAGACATCCTACACGAGAATTCTAAACTGGAAGAGCTCAAGACAGAAAAGAGTGGAAGAAGATGGTCCTTTCAGCAAAGAACCATTGAGGCTCAGTGAATCAAGAATACGATTACTGTTTCTGTTTTATATTGTAGATATGTCATTGAAATAAAATAAACTACTGTTTAAAACAATAAAAAAAGCTACAATAACAACATCGATTACGTTGACTGGATCGCTTACTCGAAATCAAGTTATGGACCAATCTGTATGTGTAGCTTTCTTTTGTTATAGCAATTCGTCTTAGGAAGAGGGAGGAGAGTTCATTTGGTACCCACTTGTTTTTCTTTATATAGTGATATTTTATTACTTGCTAATAATGTAACCATAAATCATAGATGAACTAACACATTCTTATTTCCCGCAGATGAACGATAAACAGAACGGAGACCTGAATCACATCGAGGCAGCAGAAAACGCAGGTTTCACGGAAGAATTTGATCCTTCTCTTCCGACCTCCCAATGGACTACGGTGATCCCTCCCTTGGCTGCTCAGGAACAGCCTGAGATAATATTAAACCTTCAAAATGTTCGTAATTCGTCTCGCTTTTCTCACTGTCTACCCAACGTTCCTTTACTTAGCGACCTTAGAGCACGCGCCCGCAATGCTGCCCATCACACCAAACGAAGTGCCTCAGACCTTGACCCGTTCCCTCCTTCTTGCATGGACATGTTTCTGCCAAACCCGGAACTGGCCAGACGTCTGGAGGAGCTCAATAATGCGCCCATCATGTCGGTGGGAGCACCGCCGGAGAACGACCAAGGCCTCGAACCTGGATGTTCAACACGTCTTCTGGACGACGACAGGTTTGCCATTAGGACAATACAGCAGGGGTTAAGGGTCACGCCGCCTACTCACATGAACCATCTGCCGGTGTGTGGACACGAGGTGACAATTGAAAACTGCCCGTCCGACGTGTGCTTCCTGCATTGGAACTGGCCAGCCATACGCCTGGGCTGCTGTGTGTTCATGCTCTCCTGTCTCATCGCCATGATATGCATCGTGGTCGGAGTCCTGGTGGCGGGTAGCTTCCGCTGCAATCCTCCACGAGAATGGTGGCAAGGTACAGTGATGTACGAGATATTTCCAGCTTCTTTCCAGGATACGAATGGGGATGGTTTCGGTGACATCCAAGGTATCCTGGACCATCTGGACTATATAGAGAACCTGCACGTGACTTCCATTCGTCTGAACTCTGTCTTTTGTGCTTTGGACTTCCCGTTAGAATACGAGCATATCATCGATTTCTCCAATGTCGATCCGCACCTCGGTAAGATGGACGAATTTCGAAGGCTCGTCTCGGAGGTGCATTCCAGGAATATGTTTGTGGTGCTAGACATTAATCCAACGCTCACCAGCGATGAACACACGTGGGCGGCCCATTGGGAGAGGAATATATCCGGATACGAACACTTCTACGTGATCACTAACGACACTATAGTAAGTATTATTTTATGTACTCTACCCTGGTTCACTGAATTCCTCTGTTAATTTAATTTCTAAATAGACAACCTGAGCTTCCAACTTGCTAAATATCAAACAAGTCTGATTCTTTTGTTTTCAAGAGATTTCGCTGCTTTCTTCACAACTTCTGCCACTTCTTTAGCATCCTTCTTGGTAAACAGAATAAATAAAGGACTATAAAGCTCTCAAGATCTCTATCTTATGAGATAAGCTCGTTTGGTAGGCTATTATCCTTCGTTCTTAGCTCACAAATTTAAAGGTTATTACGTAATCAGCCATATTGCAGATTACAGAATACCTTATTAGGCAACATTTAAAGATGTAACAAGATAAGAAAAAGAACGTTCTTATTCAAGCAATGCACATTCTGAAAGAGCAAAATATATGTCCAAAATAAGTGTTGACCCATCAAACCTGAGATTGCTATGGATATATTAGACTTGACAAGAATATTTATATTCTTGTTTTAATTCTACATCCAAGTGTAAGCATAAGCAAGAAGTATCTTCACGACTATTCTACTTCTATAGAAACGCTCGCTTCGGACAAAGCGAGCAATATTATCGAAAGTATCATTCTATCCAGTCTGGTTTCCAGCTTGATTGAGGTATCATCAGTGGGAGCTAGACTCAGGAAAGGTAAAATGTTGTATTACCATATCGTTCAAATACACTGGATCAAGAGTGCGGAAGATTTTTTCCTCTTGATTACAAAGAATATTATACTTGACAATAAATTGTATTCTTGATTTAATTCTTTGCTCAAAAGTAATCGAAAAAAAAAAAACATTACGCCGAAGTATCCTCACGACTAGGCTAGTTGTATATGGAGGCTGTTGCTTCACAGCAATTTCCAAGGATTATAACCAAGTAAAAAAATGTTCTGCAACTATCTGCAAACGAGTATTTTAATAATATGGCGATACACCATTTCACTTTTCTGTGTGGGAAATATGCGAATTCTGCATTAATTAAACGTTAGTATCTTAGTAAGTCAACTTAATCAAAAGCAAACTACACACTCTAGTGAAACCCAGGCAATTTTGGGTAGGGAATCTACGATGTATGATGCGGAATAAGAAAGATAATCACGTGATGAGTATCTTTTAATACTCGACCACGGTTCGTTTCGGTCAGTAAGTTAGTTCCGTTTTTGCCAATCCCAATTTGGAACTGGCCGAGTTCCAGTTAATGTCATCGAATGAGCTCGTGTGTTATTACTGTCTATTTCGAAATCTTTTCATGAAAGCTGCCGAAGTTTACTTTGTAGTGCTTTTGATTATATTTTATTTCCAAGAGAATTTCGTATTGTTAAAATTAATTCTATCCGTTTTCTTCAGAACAGTTGAAAGAGAGAGAGAGAAAAAAAAAAACATTTGACATCGTCCAAGTGTCAGATAAGTAGACCTAACAAAACTACTCGATCAAATACAAGTCCATGTTCAACCCCCAAGAGAAACGCCCTCGCGCTGAATCAGTGTTCTCTCCGGTTCCACTGCTCGCAGCGACCTCTGTGTACGGGGCCACTTCGCTATATAAAAAAAAAAATAAAAAAAAAAAAATGATGCCAGGCCAAGTACCGAAAACATTTTATTCCGTCGCTGTATATGTTAACATCCAAGTTCCGTCCCACGTCCGCTCGTAGCCGCCAAGGTCGATCAACTGCGAGCAAATAGTCCATGATTTACAAGCAGACAAC
The DNA here is from genome assembly GCF_054136105.1 of Typopeltis vanoorti. Taxonomy (NCBI): domain Eukaryota; kingdom Metazoa; phylum Arthropoda; class Arachnida; order Uropygi; family Thelyphonidae; genus Typopeltis; species Typopeltis vanoorti. Next base: position 109,693,865 of record NC_143558.1, read on the forward strand.
ACTTGAATAGCGTAGCGGCCCGGGGTGAATATATGGCAGTCTCACTGATTCGATGATGAGGAAAATAGTGATAAATGATCTGCAAGGGGGTTCGTACTCACCATTCAAATATTCTTCTGCAACAAGAATCGCAAAACTCGGGAAAGATGAGACAACTGAAACGATTGCATCCATTTGGAATTTTTATTCGCTGCAAACGAAATGCAACGAAGATAAAACTTTTTTTTTTTTTTTTTAATCCAGCGATCGATAACGAGACTCCACTTACCCACAGATGGAGACGCACCAAACAAATAATTGAGCGACGCAGCAGATTATAAATAAAGATCAGATGGGTGAACGAAATCAAAGCTTGACTTCATCCGTTATTTAAACAGCAACGCTTTTTCCGCTCGGTTATAACGGCGCGTCAGTTTTCTTCTTTTTTTTTTTTTTCGAGTGACAAGATGTATCGAGAAAAGTTAAATATCAAAATACATTCCTGAACTTTAAAAAAGCAACTTCAAATTTCGAAATTTATTTTATAAAAAGCAATCCTCGAATTGTATTTATTCCAAATCAGTTTGTTTGTTAACTAACTTGACTAGAACGTTGGTGCGCGAAGCACTAAAATAGTCACCTATTCCTTAACATAATTTGTTGTCGATTATTACACTGCCACATGGTATACGCAAGCAGAAGTCGTTCTCATGGAAACATGTATTTCATGTTTCAAACAAGATATCTATTTCATTCTGTTGATATCTGAAATATGCACATCTGTTCAATCAACCAACCATTTTTAAATCCAAATGTGTAAAAAAAAAAAAAAACCCTAAAAGTTTCGAAATATACCAGAGAGCTTATGAGAATGTAATCTTTCGCGTCGGAGTTGATATGTACTACTTAAAAGACACGAGTTCTGCCTAGGAGCCCGTATGTTCGCTCTATAAGTGCTTAATTCGGAAGTTGTTGGTTCTCATCAAAGACCAGAATAAAAGGCAAACATACGTACTCTTTCGAAATTTTTCTCTTTATTTACACATTAAAAAAAACAGCTAACGACTTTTTATTCCCGTATAGGGAGTAGGCGAGGCCGTTTTAGCCCTATCTAACTTTTAGAGACTGAGTGGGCAGTTCAATCTCCACTGGTACCCAATCAGAGATAGATGGCTCAAGGCTATCACTAATTAAGTGGCACGCAGTGAAGAGAGACGACTCAACAGGTGCCGCCATCTCGTGGTCCCTAACACAATATATTTAATGTCTGAAATAATGTGGGTTCTACGGTCAATTTTCTTGAGTTTACAGGGAAAAAACTTACTTGCCCGTGCCAGAGATCGACTAATTCGGGAACCGGCAGAAAAAAAATTTCCTCTAGTCGCCGACTAGATTCGAAACCAAGAAGTCTTCCTTCGTGCAGTCAAGCATAGTGGTGTGTAAACGCCACATCCACTGAGCTCAGGCTCTTTTATTAAAATTACACATTTGGTTATAAAAATGATTGGATTCATAAGATATAAGATAATTTAATTATGCCAAACCGAAGCCTAAGGCTCTATAATTTAGCAACAAGACTATTTCGCTTTAAAAAGGAAATAGCTTTAAATGTCATTAGTTGAACTTAATAATTATATCAGTGGGTTGCTTAAAAGACTTCTAAATTGTTATTTCGGTAAGCAGATTATTTAAAATAGCTACTTTAGAGTGACGTGGAATAGATGCAGGTTACTTTTCGTCTGTAATTATTATTATTCACTGCTTATCAATATAATCATGTTTTAGGACATAATCCACTCTTTGGCAAAAAAGCAAATTATTTTTACCACAATTTTATCTTCTGCACATTCTACCGATTTTTTTTTTAGCTGCAAGCAATACTCTCCTATTTTATTTTTGTAACATTCTGATTGAAAATTAAAAATTCGTTGTAGTCTGATTAACCTTTGAGCAAAAATTAGTCTTTGTTCACTCATTGACATGGCAACTTACGTTGTATGAATGGACTTTTAATTCTATATTAAAATTTAATGAATGGATGCATCGCGTGGAATGCGGTATAGTAGCATAATCAACAATATCGACGTCACTATAGTCATAACGCAACAATGCACTATTAAAGATTTTCAATAATTGCGTGACGTTGAATAGGCGAAGGCTACTTCGTCTGTAATAATTATCATTAGAGATGGCTTTAACAATGTTCATTTTACATGTCCACAATATTTCCATTATTCTGAATATTGTGATTTTAATGCCGTTTCGGTTTTTCCTAGATACGTAAAAAGAACTAAAAACAACTGATTCTCTGTTTTCATTACTACTCGCCTCTATGTTTGTCATTTATAATAGTAATTCGAAATGACTACCGTTGTAACTAGTCTTAATGAACTATGCTGTTGTCAGAATATTAACTTGTTCCTAATTTTCTAATCAGCATGTGAAGTAAGGGTGTCTAACATTTATCTACTAAAATTTGACAAAACAATTTCCGTGCGTTTGAAAGAGGCGCATTGTGATAAGATGCCCTGGTGTAAGCCAACCTGTTCGGTAATTTATTGACAAATTCGGCCATTCCAGGTCAATAATCAGTAATACCATACTGAGATGGGAGCACAGGGAGTCAACTGCAAGTGCAAACCCCAGTGGACGACCCACCACTCACCGAACGTGACTATAGAGTGATACGAAGGATAATATGTAAAAAACGGCATTCATCGGCTGACACTTTGAGTGCGAAGTTCCGGGCATCGACTGGAACAGCAGTCTGCACAAGAACAACATGGGTTTCCATGGCAGGACCTCAATATGCAGTGTTCTTCAGTGACGCAAAGAGCGTGTACAGTAGGATGTCGATGGGTTTGGCGGATGCCAGGTGAACGTCTCTTACTAGAGTGCATAACTCCAGCTATGAAATTCGGAGGTTGTGGTGTGGTGTGATGGTAGCGTCCTGTTTTTGCTCCCGACCTCTGTTTGTGGTGCCACGAACATTGAACTCCGAAAGGTATCTGAACATTATTCAGGGCAATGCTTTCTACTTTCTGGCGTTTCTACAGGAGTGACCATTGTCTCTTTCAATAAGACAATGCACCATGTCATAAGGCTACTACTGTAACTGCGTGATTTGTGGACATGGACGTCACTACACCTGACTGGCCTGCACAGACTCCCTGATTTCAACCCTATTCAATAGGGTTGAATAGGGTTGAAATCTGTGGGATGAGCAAGGGACATCCGTCCCACAACAGTTCAGGACTTCATTTCATGCCTACAAGAAAAATGGTTGAAAATTCTCATTGATCGCTATCGTACGCTTGTGGAAAGTATGCCCCGTAAGTTTGCTACAGTGATCAGCGAAAGGAGGTCCTACATCTTATTAAGGGGCGCCATGAGTGTTTGTTCCTCACATCATGGCGTCCGTTAACTTCTTTCCAAGCAGTCTAGTTAAGCAGACGATTGTAGTCAATCATAAAATGTTCAAACTTTTTGTACAGCGATATCATCTCATAACTGAATCCATAATAACTGTTTCATTATTGGGTACTTAGATGTCCTTTTAATGACAAAAAAAGTATTTTAATAGTGATCCTAAATGCCAACTTTATCAAAGCAGGGTAGGAATTCTGTTTTTCTATCGAATACTTTACCTCTTTCCCTATCCAAAAAGAGGAATTACAAGGTAGAAAAAATCTCCCGTGCATTAGTTTTGATTTTAAAATTAGTTCAAGGATAAAAATTTCCCGTCAGCTATTTTAACTATTTATATAGAGTTTAATGCCGGTTTTACAGTATAATTTTGACTATCGTGACATCTGGGGTGAATGTACAAAACCAAAATAACTATCGAGTCGAGGTACTTCTAACCCGAGAAGTGTCTAAAACTTATAGCAGGTTGATGACACGTCGACCTATTTTTATTTTTTGCTTTATTTTCAAACAAATTGTTATATGCTATCTGGCAATGAGCAATTACTAATATCACTTAAAATCGTTTTACAAATAGAAGAGATCCAATTAGCACGAGCATCATCCCGCGCGTATATTAAATTCTGTTCATTTACAATGGTATTAAAGGCAATCAATAGTTTCAACACCTTTTTCGTCTGCAACTAGTCGAATTAAAATAAAAATTCGGATGATTCGACAGTTTGCAAGTATTTTAAATACTACATTTTACAAAATCGTTGAGTCAAAGAATAGCTCACTGAAAAAATTAATAATAGCTGCTTACGGACTTACAAATTAGTTAAGTTTTTCTGCTATTATTTCATAAGGTTATTCAGAGCTGAATTTTCAAATATCGAAAATTCAGCTCTGAACAATATCAGACTACTATTGTGAACAATTCTGAAAGCTTGCTAGCAGACAGTTTTATTTGATCACGTGAACGCATTTTACTGTCAATAATGTACTGCTTCATTACAGTAGAACGATTTGGAATGTATCATTGAGGAAAAAGATTTGTTTTAATACATCCCCCCCCCCCGATAGAATTGAAGTTTCTGTTGGCAAAATAATTCGAAATGATGAAAAAGATTTCACCATGGGTCGAAGAATTTAATGAAATTTGGCATTTTTAGGATCTCTATTAAAATCTGTCGAGTCTTTTCGTTTTAGGGTCAAACTAAAATTACTTCTACGCTAATAATTAAAGAAGTTCTATTAAACACGGTTCAATGTTCAGCAAATGCAATAATTAAATGCATGTTTTTTGCAAACATTTCAATAAATTTAAATTCCTTATTTACAGCGCACGACCTATCAGGACTTCGTTGACGAGATTGTTGACAACTTCCATTCCATGAATAATGCATGTGTCACAAAGTTATATTTGGTATGCAGCGTTGCCGACCGTGGTAATCTAATGATGGTATTCATAATTGTTCTTTACCTTTACAAAATAACGTATTGTGGGAGGTTGGACATATTCTACTAACATTTAGTGGAAGTTTCTCAACTGTTTCCTTGAAGTATATGCGACACACGGTAACTACTTCATAACCACAGCATATACAGGGTGTTCGGGATAAATTTGACAGTTTCGTAAGGAAAAAGAAAATCTTCTTTGTATCTATTAAATTTAATGAATTGACAAAAAACATTACAGGCAGAGTTAATTACAATACTATCAACAAGATTTCCTCAAAATAACCACCATTAGCATCGATCACAGCTTCAATTCTGCTTCGGAACCTCGAACAAGCTGATGCTACAGTCTCCCTGGGAAGGGCCGCAAAAACTGTTTTAATTTTATCCATTAACTGGGCTTTTGTATTACTGGAAGTGCGATTGGTGTCTTTTTCAACTGCGCCCCATACAAAATAATCCATGGGGTTAAGGTCTGGGGAGTTTGGAGGCCAAACATTTGGACTGGTGAAGTCGTAGAAATTTTCAGACAACCATTTTTGACTTTTCCCAGAGGTGTGGCAAGGGGCCGAATCCTGCTGCCATACATACGGCCTACCATTGGCTACCCTTGTTATCCAGGGCTTGACTACAGTTAGCAACTCCACGAACAAAGCCCGAATTCCAATGCCAGGGTTCTTCAACACCTGTTCCTGCAGATTTGCGAGGAATTCTGCTGTACGAACGCAATCAGATCGTCTGCTAGGGATCTTTCTTCTTGCTACATCCTCGTAGTCACCATTGCAAGTCTCTAGTTCATGCCTGATTGTTTTTACTGTATTCAGGGAGCATTGGGCAGCAGTCGTAATATCCTTATTTTGATGGCGGGCACGAATCATCATGATACAAGTTATTCTCTTCCATTATTCAGGTGGGTTCCAGCTATCCATCCTTTCTGACATCTTGTATATGAATGAAGAAGGGTCCAAACTTTTAAATGAAGAGAAGTGTGTGTTAATACATGTAACTTACGGAAAAATATAATTAATTATAAATATGTCAAATTTATCCCGAACACCCTGTATATATCCGATTATTGATACTCTTACAGATATTACGACAACGTTGGTTAATTAGGATCATGCCGAGAGATCTAAAGCCATCAATCGAGTGTATTCAGCTGGTTCTATAATACCAGCTAACTCACGTGCTTTTGAAATGTCCTTATAAATGTTCGGAGCTTTCGAGATTTCATTTGTACGCAGGAATTTCTCACTAAGAGTGCGTCGTTCCGATTGCTTTACGAAAGCGGTAATACAACTCAGCTAACTCATGGAAACTCGCAAATGATTTGATTATCGTCACAGATCGATCGCTCGCTCACCCTTCCACTCATTCAACATTAATAACACGAAAAAATAGGATTAAATGTTGCTTAAAAAGTCTCTCTGACTCTATTGACTCAGGAAAGAGGAGATAATCCTTTCTCGGCTCTTTCTTCTCATTAAACCCGTTTTTAATAAAGAGTGGTTATAAATTGCTCAAGTCGTGCGCCAGGGCTTGAAAAGAAAGATTCTTAATAAACGATCCTAACCACGTAAATCCTTAAAATGAGCGCAAGCAGAATTATATTCATCTTATCTCAACTTTACTTTATCCTATTAGGCTCAGTCGTCTGACACCACCAAGTAACTTGCCTTAATATAAGCGTAACTAAGGCTATGATACGACACTTTGTCTTGACTCTGTTTTTCAGAAGATGATGATTTTCATCTTCCAGAATCACATGATACACTAAGTAGCGAAAATATTAAAAGCTCACTCATGCTGGCTATAATTATGCGATAAATTGTCACCCAAAGAAGAATATATTCATTTATCATATGTCATAAATGACAATGGTCGCGACCTTAGTAAATTCCGATTGCACAGGTCAGTTCTGACTGAACATATTCAGGAAACTGTTGATCTTGAGATGATCATAAACCATCTCGATTAAGCTGAAAACGTTCAAAAAAAAAAAAAAAAATCAGCTAACGCAATTTATTCCAGTATAGGAAGTAGGCGAGGCCATTTTTTTTTTAGCCCTGTCTAACTTTTGGAGACTGAGTGGGCAGGCAACCCCATCAGAGATAGTTGGCCCAAGGCTATCACTAATGAAATGGCATGCAGTGAAGAGAGACGGCTCAAGAAGTGCCGCCATCTCGTGGTCCCTAACACAATATATTTAATGTCTGAAATAATGTGGGTTCTACGGTCGATTTTCTTGAGTTTACGGGACAAAAAATCCGAGATTCCGGGAAAAAAAACCCACTTGCCCGTGCCAGAGATCGACTAACTCGAGAACCGGTCAAAAATATTTCTTCTAGTCGCCGACTAGATTCGAAACCAAGAAGTCTTCCTTCGTGCGGTCAAGCGCTGTGGTATGCAAACACCAGATCCACTGAGCTACAGAAAATATCAAATCAGCAACGAGCGGTGAATAAAAACAACTGGATGAAAGATAAACAGGATCCTAGAATAAAATGACTGTGCAGTTGATCACTGAAACAACCATGCTAGTTACCCCCCCCCCCCAATAGAAAAGTGCGAAACAAAAGTTTAATTGTGGACGCTGGCAATCCGGAAAAAGTCTGTTCCTATTATTTTATGTGAACAAAAGGACAAGCCCTGCACCCATTATATATGATCATGAATGGAGGCGTGTTTCTCCAGCATCCTTTTCTGGAACTGTTTAGGACCCTTGAAATCAAGTAGTAAAAGGCTACTAGAATAGTACGCCTATCAAGTACACCCATTCGTGATTGGTACTTATCTTCTAGTGGGATGTTCCTTCCCTCTCTCAATATGATTGAGATATCACAGGAAAGATATTCAGAGGAACGTGGGTTCCTACTAAATATCTTTGGGGTTTAGTTTGAAACGAGGTGTTCAAGACAGGGATTCACTGCATCAAATCTATAGTGAAATTGCAAGAATTCATGATGTCATCATTGCGAAAGAAAAATGATTGTTTTCCAAAACTCCTGGGTATTTGTCGATTCTCAGAAGTACTGAGGCCCTTCCGAAAGTTCACCGCAGTCCAACATGTGAGTAATTATAATAAACTGGCCTCAGCAAACACAATACATTATACTTATCAGAACAAACATTCTTCTTATGTATACACCTCATAAAATACTGTTTGCACTCTTACAAATGTGTTTTGTAAATGATTTAAAACGTTAAGATCTTTCTCTTTCAGGACTGGCCAGAAATGGAGTCCTCCGAAGGCCCACCAATGGAGGAGTGGGAAATTCCTCGCCTCACATTCGGCCACCAAGTGTATCTAAATTGGTCCAATCCACTGGTTCAGCGGGAGATGGCGGACGTGCTAAGGTTCTGGCTGGACAACGGAATCGATGGATTCTACATGAAACACCTAGAGCGTCTTCATGTTGCCACCGAGCGAGAACGATATGACATTATTCGACACTGGCGCGACATTTTAGACAGCTACGGCCAGCACGGCAACCGTAAGATGCTGATGGGGTCGATGTATTACGTCGAGTACCTCCAGAATCGCAAATGTCCATTTTTAAGTGCGATTTTCAGTTTGTTCGACTTAGTGGATGTGCCCCTGCACGTGACGATAAACCACACCGAGGATATACCGAATCAGATTGCCAAGGCCGAGTCCCTGAGATCTTTGTCTCCTCTACCATGGCTTACCTGGCACGTCGGGAGTGCGGACACATTTCGGTTGGCGTCGAGATTAGAACAGAAGTACACGCTTGGAGCCCTCTTTCTTCTCATGATGCTCCCAGGATCCGTGTCGCTCTTTTACGGAGATGAGATTGGACTACAAGACTCGTATGACATCTTATCTAGCAAGGTGAGTGTGCAACATTTGTTTATTACATGTGCATCTATAACAAATAAATAAGTTTGTTATAGGTGCGTATTCTTCTTCTTAAAGCTTAGTGAATGCAACACCAGGTGGAGTTAGTGGCTGAAATATTCGGAACCAACCGTTAAGAATTACAATTCGGTTGTAACAATGATTTAAAATTATTTCAAAAGCATTGTTAGACAACAATGAAAATTCCGTTATCTTACGTCTGTAGATTTATTTATTACAACAACGAAAATCCAAATAGAGACTTTTACAGTGTTCTGAATAAACTCGGAGCGAAAAGCTTAGTTTCATGTAAATATATTTTAAGCAAGCATTTCCGAACTCCCAGTCCATCGATGAAACTCCCTGTGAGGAGAATCGCCACAGGAATCAATATTATTAAACCGCCACGGGCGTACTTGATCCGTGAAGAGAAACTTGTATTAGTTACAAACATGAAACTGATTCTCGTATATTTGTTTAGAGAAATGGAGTACGATCTCCTGAATCGTAACAGTAATCATTCAAGTGGAATATTCGCGTGCAGTGGACTAAGTGATGTCCGTAATGTTTGATCAACTCCGCATCTCTGTCTGCGTACTGTTATTGACTTCGACTGCTTAAACATCTTGGTTTAAATTCATTTAGACTGTTGTATAGATTAACACGGCATTTTATTCTGTATCAATGTTGCTGAAGTTGCATTAATGAAAATCTTGTATTTCTATGATAATCTTAAACAGGAAATGTTACTCGAGCCACATTTCCTGTACTGAAAACAGAATGGACAGAAACTTAATAAATAAATCGCAAATCAATACCCGGTGCGTAGATTTAACTTTACCAGGGAAGGAGAGAGAGAGAGAGAGAGAGAACGCTAAACTAGTTCCATTTGGAAAGTTTATTTTCTTTTCTATTCAAAGACTAAGTCACGTCACCGATATGCAAGCACTCGTGTTATTATTCATTAATCCGCGCAAAACTTGATTTCATGATAATTTGCAACAATCAATAAATGGGCCACGAGAAACTAATATATCAGCAACAATGAACTATCACGTGGTAGATGGGCATCGACGATTTGAATGCTAATCATATGACTGTTTTTAAAATATGAACTGTTAGATTTGTGCGGTAAATTCCGATGTTTAACAAAGCTTGCTACACGAAATGCTGATGAATCATGTTTCTTTGTACATATATCATAACCTAGTTTTAAATATTAATGAATGAAGAGCTGATAAACGCCGATGTCTATATGAAAGAGAGTGAAATAAGTCAGTGAGACGACGAGAGCTTACTAAAGACTAGAATTTTTAGGCGACTCTAAAGAACATCTTCCCAAAAGCTTTGCGATTTGTTCAGAGATAAAGCGAAAGAGAAACCTAATTTCTTGGATGCGAGGTGTCAATGCATGGAATACATTTAACCTCTGATCGTTTGGGCATAAATATGTCACATTTTGTCTAGAAATATGAATATTGTCAAAGCTAAGAGTCAGTTCCTCACATTCAAACGTTGAAGAGTTATTAGAGCCCTGACAAAGAATATGTTTGGAGTTAGCATTCTGAAAGTCTTGTTTTTATTTATTTTTATGGAATTCTCACCCACAAAAGGTTTCTGTGAATGTGTGATACATTCGTACCGTGGATGGATTGATGTTCTTTATATATATATAAGTTTATATAGTTCGGAAACTCTGCTGTCGAGACTAAGCATGCAACTTTGTTAAGGTAGTCGCACATCAGACGATGAAATTCATCTCGCACCTCAATGTGGTGGAGCATGCTGTCATCAGCAAAACTGCATATTGGATTTCAACAGGACAAGATCAGAAAGGAAGGAAAGAGAGAAAAATCCCGTGGTATTACCTCATGAGGATGCAGATCTATTTGTCATTACACACAACGGTGTAATGTTAGCGATGTAATAACGGTATAAATTCATCCACGGAAAGAAAAACTGTAACCTATACAATGAGAGCGTACTTATAGGACTTTTCGCTAAATCCATGACTCCTGACGATATTACGAACAATCAATTTCTCCAAACTTAGCTACGATATTTGTCAAAAGATATGTAATATAAGCAAGAAGATCCTTTGTCGATCGACTACGGCAAAATCATGGCGATTCTTGATTTTATATCAAAATTAAGATTCAGTTGTTTACTGATCAGCGTAAAGGTCTGGTACGAAAACATGATAAATACCAAGTGCTACCCATTGTCCTGATGGGGTTCCATTAAATGGACGAGTCATGCATAAACCGAAATAACTTTTTTTGTAGAGGAGGTTACTATTTGATAAATTTGTGCTACTCACGGCTTTATTTTCTATTTCTGAAATTTAGATACCTTTTCGAGATTAATAATTGTTAATAAGCTACGCAATCCTGTTTTATAGGGTTCGTTGCCAATTGTTGATGTTATTTTTCAGGAACGTTTTTTTTTTTTTTTTTTTTTTTCACTTTAGGTGCTTCTGATATACAATCGCCTTGAGCATTATGACCTCACTTTACAGCAATGTAGTGCATATCTCACTGACTTCATCAATAAGTTGATGTCCCTTTACGAAACCAAATAAGAAACAGTCTCAACCATTTAAGAAAACTTATTTAGTAGATTATTATTTTACTAGTAGCAGCGCCGGTAGCTCAACCGAACCTCCAAAGCACTCTCTTTGGAAGTTCGGTTCTTGTGTACGCATGTTTATGTTTGTTTAATTATCTGTTGAATGCACAATAAAACAGCCGCTCTCGAGTTTCTTTTAGCCAGCTCAGTTACGGCGATGTTCACACATGGAACGTTACTCTGTCAGTTATTTACTGAGCTTCCCAAGTAAGCACCAATCCTTGTCCCCAGCCGTATAATGGAACAAATCTATTCTTTGGAACACGTGCGTGTAGAAGATACGAAGTGCTTATCGACCTTCGCGGGTAATTTCTTCAAACTTTTCAAAACGGAGATCTCTCTCTCTCTGATCCGTGTTTTTTTTTTCCTTGTTCTTCTTCTTCGCAAATACCTGTGCCAACGTAATGCACGCGCGCAGGCATGCAGAGATTGCTTTGGTGAATGGAATCAGGGGATTCGCCATTGTGAGTATGCAGCGTGGATGTAAAATAGAATGGGGAATTAGAACTGTTCTCTTCAATGGATTAAAGCGAATCGAAGTTGTCGTGTGGATAATAGCAACAAAATCTTCCGCTATAAAGGGAGACTTTCAATACTAAGTAGTCCTTGCTTTATGTTTCCTTAAAGAGAGAGAAAAAGAAAGACTTTCATGAAGGTATTTGTGAATAAAGAAAGCGGGAGTTTTCTAGGATATCTTGTTTGTTGCAAATTAAGTTCGGGATATAACTCAATAGAATACTGGGCCCTGAAAAAGTTTGCATTGTCTATGTTTCACATTTCTGCGAAGGTGAAAAAAAAAACAAAGATATTTTCTGCATAAGCAGACTACATATAGAATCATTAGAAATGTCAAGAACGAAGTTAATGATAGGTTACAGAAAATTATTTGTAATAATTCATGTAAAAGTGAATATATGGATATCAAATATTTGTTCAGTACTTATTAATTTATTATGACTATTTTTTGTAATATCATTGTTTGTGCAATAATGCAAAGTATTGTTGTTCATTCAATGAATTGGATTCGACTTCAAGTGTCGTAACAATCGCAGATAGTGAATGGAGTTCATTGTTTGTATTATCTTGATACTTTCATTTATATAATTTGTAATTTCACTAATTCCTCTTGAGACAGTCGAATATGCAATGCATAAAAAGTATGTACCATCCAACAACTTGTGTTTATTCTTGTGTTCGTTTTTTTTTTTTTTTTGCGCTAGATCGACACTGTTTCGGTTTTGTAAAGAATTAACTAGATAATTACCAACAACTGATTCGATAAAGGAAGCCAATTTTCTGTATGCGAGAAGTGAAGAATCGCTAGTAAAGTACTGCATAATTAATAAGTACTGCATAATTAATGATATTTCATCACCATAACTTTATCAAACTAAGCGAAGATAAACTTCCAAAATCCGGTGGTGATTATCATACGAAAGCATCTCACTCTCCTCATACGGGAAAGGTATGACACAAACAAATCTCTGTTTACGAATTATATCCGCTCATCAACAAGGAAATAACAGAAATGAGATAACAGAAAACACTGTTGTGAAAAACTGAGCAAACTAACGTTAACTTCTATTCTTTGTACCAACGGACGTACAAGAACAAAACATGCTCCTTCGATTCATTCTTTTAACAATATAAATCGTCACGTGATTTGATGAATTGGAGTGAGTCTGTTAATCTTGACAGCAGGCAGTTAATACTGCATGTAAGCAACACGTGCGGAAAATTAATTCAACATATTAATAATCAAATACGCTCCACCAAGGCGGAGCGTATCGTGATATACGAACATTTAAAATAAGGAAAACCAAATCCAACGAAGTTCAGGGTGAACTAATACACAATATTTTTCAACTAAATTTTCAACAGACAAATTTCCCCTTGAAAACAAATCCTGTGACTTGAATGTAAGCAGCGCAGACCTGAGTTTACTTTGCCATAGTGTATTACACACTTTCTCTTGGCAATGTTTCTTCTTCTTTACCCACAAGGGAATTAAATCTCCGTCTTAAAAATGAAAGAAGTAATTTGAAATACTTTCCCCTTCCAAACAAACGTGTTGCGCCACCGCTGTTATTTAGTCTTTAATGTTTTTTTTTAAGTATTCAGTGGTATTTGGTCCCTTAGTGATGCCTTTAACACACATCCGATATGTCAAATTACTTTCGTTCCCAACTTCTGAATTTATTTTTTTGCACAGACATTCATCTTCTGGATCCACAGATATCTTCACTACTAACAACTTTTTTTTAAAAAGAGTGATACTTCCCTGGGGCAAACTTGTTTCTCTTTAGTGATTTAGAAAACAAAAAAACAAACAAAAAAAAAACCTCTAAGAAAGCTGAGAGTCTTTCATTAGAGACTGCTGTTTGTTTGTTTAAGACGGTCCAAACATGTTTTTCTACTCCGCACTGCGTTTTAGATTTTTCATTTTACTTGTAAAGCTAATTGATAATTCCCTTAGAAATGTATCCACGTCTTAAGGGTCGTCTCTTGTTTACCTGATAAATTATTTTTGTTATAATTTAATCTTTTCATTAACTTAAAAAAATAATTAGAAAGCGCTCGCTATAGGCTCTCTCTCTCTCTCTCCACGCGAAAAGAAAGAAATGACTGTATTATTGAATCGAGTACAGACAGCGCCATCTTTAGTTTCACGGATGAGAAAAAAAAATCAGAAGTTCTCATAACTATTTCCATTATCTTTTCTTCATTTTGGCTACATAATGTTTTAAACTCGCTGCCAGTAGAATTTCCTATTTTGATTCTTAAATTTCGTTGCTATATTTAAATCATTTCCCAAGGACTCAATCGATTGGCAGGTATATCTGCATTGTCTTATCGGACATAGATTACAAACTTTTTCTTCTTTCCCAGACGTAGGCTATATGTTAAAGTTGCATGTTCTTAGAAGAAATCGAGCTACTGATTCGTCAAGATGGGGTTCGATATGCTATTTGACAGCTCGCGCTCCGTAGCCTCACTGACCTTCTTACCCGTGATATTTTTAATGGTGTTATTGATTTATCCCAGAAACAGAACTTTGCAGATATTACGTTCAATATATAGCAATGGAAAAATACTTTTTTTGAGAGAATAAAAATTAAAAAAAAAAAAAACGGATTATTTCGAAACTGTTTTCGAATGTTAAGCTTCGATAAAACAAGTTTGTTTGTTTTTTTTTAACGAAAAAGAAAAACGTATGAATGTTATTCACTTACGATTGGTTGTATTTAATCTCTCTAATGTCCCAATATAATGTTCACCAGCCTGGCTGGCCGAGTGGTTAGCATATCCGCTCTCCAGCCAAAAGCCTGCGGGTTCGAATCCCGCCGTGGGCATGGATATTTGTCTTTGGAAATACTAGTGGTGGTCGGCGGTAGATGGCGTTGGTGTAGTTGCGGTCAGTTGGTGGATTGAGTGGCGGAGACAGAGCTGTAGTGCAGGTGCCCTCTCTCGATGAGTCTTGGACTCCCTGGAGATGTCTAATAATAATAATTTTAAGTCCTTATGGAAACAGTTTTAATTATCAAAAAAAAAAACGTGAACTTTGCTCTAAAAACCACACACGGTACTATTTGAAGCCACTTTAGACCTCGAGTTTGGTAGTGTCGCACCGGACGATGAACATCATCTATTATCTAAGGAAATTCACAAATGTAAGTTCAAAAGCAGAGCATTATACAGTATTAGTTTCCGAAAAAAGTAACCTCAACTTAGTTCATAGATTCGAAGACTGTGGAATCATACATTAATGCTACTGCTTTTTTTTTTTTGCTGATATCGCGTTTAATGAAATAGGATAGTTACATTAACGGAAGGGTATGTGCGAAACACACTTTTTATAGATATCATAAAATATATATTGAAATGACTCGAAGATATTTTATTTAGTAGCATTTCTAGTGCTGCTACATCTCTTAGCCAGAATGGAGAATTTCTTATTTGCAAACCAAAATCTATTGGCATCATTCCATAATCTGATATGAGCTGCAAGCCGCCATTAGCTGCTTATTTTTCTTGCGAGATTTGCGATTTCTCTGCAGAAGATCGAGACATAATAGCAGTTAAGATTTTCGAACCCTGTTTTGGCCGTCAGAATGACCGGATTATATGAGATCTACGTACCCCAACTAAGACTATAAGAACATCGAAAATGGAAAGAAAAAGGCTAGAACAGGTTACTTGGTCAAAAGTATACACTTCTGTGTTTCCATGGCAACATTAAGAACGGCTCCAGGTTCGTTTGGTAGCAAGTGGCTGTTAACGTAGTCAAGAACGAAATAATCATTTTTTCCTTAGATCTACAGTAAATGTTTGCCACTGCATTTAAGCCATAATACATCAACTGACGTGCTATTCAAAGATGGTACGGCGCAGCTAATAAAATCTTTTATTTTTGGAGTGCATTGTTAATTTCCTTTAGATTTTATAAAAATGTTTATTAGATTTATCCGAGGCATATATGTTGTTCGGTGAAGAACCTCTGTGTTTTCGATGCATAAAAATGAAAGCTCTTCATGACATATCCGTACAATCACAGGGTAGCAACCAACGTCATAACACACGTGGGAAGCCAGTTGTTACAAAATAATGAATGCATTTAGACAGACCAAATCACCAACCACTCATCATCGTAACAAATTACAGCCGCTGTCATATCTGCGACTGTCCCTGTGGATAGGGAAACACGGAACAGGCGCACCCCTCAAGGCGTGATGGATGGGAGGAATATCGGAAACCAGGGGCCACATCTACGAGACAAAATCCATCACCGACATTAAAATACATTGCTTGTCACAACCTCATAAGAAAAGATAACAAGGAATCTATTTTATCTGCGAGGTTCACGAATAATAGGGAAATAAGAGGGTAATTACCCTCTACCGCTAATACATTATCGAGACACGTGCATGCGTGGAGTTTCATAGAAGTGAACCCCCTCTTTCGCGCGGTCTAAAAGGATTAATTATATGCTTCATTACTAGTACGTCCCGTCCGTAAGGGTATGAATTACAGCCTCGAGACCCGACCTGGGAGATTGCATCGGGGACTCTGCTCCTTACAATTAATTTATGATGTGACTTTTCATTGCGGACTACGTGCATTAAAGTAATTTTTCCTCTTAGATCCACTAATACCGTCTTGTAAAAAAAAATAGTAAAAATGATGACGTCACTGATATCCTCATTAACAACCCTGAGATATGGAACTCATTGTTAAGTGACTCATCAAATTGTATTACGGTAACTAATAGCAGGAAGTCTTGTTTGCCTGATTGAACTTGAATTATATTTGCAAAGAAAAATGGACACTCATCAACAATTGATTATCTGCGTATTATTACGTCATTTACATTCAAATAGATTATGACGTATGATTTACATACAGAATGGATTGACAACAATGCTAAAATATTGTTCACTACCTGATAACCTAGAAAGAGAGTAATTAGAAGTTTATAGTAACAATTATTGAGGCGTCAATGTGATTGTAAAACAATCACATTGTTTTACAATCGCCAACAGGAATTTTTCGATCCTCGGCGATTAAAATGAGAAATGATGCCTAAAACAAATGAGTTCAACCATAGGAAACATTAAATCATTATTCTGGATGCAGTACGACCAGAAGATGGAATAAAGAAGGAAAAATTCCAAACGGATGTTCTTTCTTTCTTTCTTTCTCTCTCTGTGCATGTAAAATGCTACAATTCAAACTGATTGCGTTGTATTTTCTAGACAGCGGTGGGCTCATTTTGTCGCACAGAACATACGATTTCAAGTTGTTATTCGTAGAAAATATCCTCTCCGTGCGCCTCGAATTTCGATTCCAATCTTTGCAAGGTAAGAAATGGGAGGTGTGCTCTCGACATGTCGAGCACGCGAAGGTATTTCTACAATCAAGAACTCACGCACAGGACTTGATTTATCCGTAAGAGAAAAAAATGTTAATTCGAATACTGTCCAAGTTGCCAATTTAGTTTTTAAAGTTCGCACAAATAAATAACATCGGAATGCTAATTAGTCAAAATTAAATATTTTATTTGGAAAGAGTGCAGGGAGACAAGCAATTGATAATATGAACATCACTTCGTAAGTATTTTCAGAATTATTTCAAGTACTAACATAATAAATCTTGGTTGATTCGTTAAACTTAATTCTTGTACATGAGTAAGAGATCAACATCTAGAACCCTGATCTGGCTTGGATTATTTAATGGGTTTAATAAATCACTGACAGAACATTTTATTGCTTAGTATGAGACCACGCTGATTACTACAGGAGGCCTGAAGCGGCTTATAAAAGCACCATTTGTTTTATTTTCTGATTATGTATTCACCTAATGCTAATATACGATACGATTAAGACCTTTCGGAAGGTGGTACACATAAACCTGGCATGTTAGATATCGTTATTAATGCAGAATATGACATGACATACTCGAAGGGCTTGCAAATATCAATTTGGTTTGCATTTTAAACAAATTGTTTTGTGGACGCGAAATACATAATTACTTCGATGGACTGCACCTCCAGTCTGTCCTATTCTGAAGACTGGTTAGTGGTTGTCGTTTGCAATCTGGAAATTGCGTGTGTTCTTCTGACCGGTTTCCTGTTTTGTGAGATGAGAAAACATCTCCGTCTATGAATGCGACTAACTTACCTACAGGTGAAAAAACCTCAAAGGCTCTGTGCATTCTAGACAGGATAACAAATCGTTCAGCCTCCCTTAAGTCAATCCTAAACCAAAGCAAAATTCCTGGAAACCTCTCAACAAATAGCCAGCGTTAATATGGATTTCCTCACTATCCTTCAACTGTGCGGATCGTTTTACTTTTATCACACATTTTTGGACAAATGCCATGGAAATTTTGAGTTTCTTCAAACTACCTCTCTTTTGACTTCTGCAAATGGGTCGCTAACGTAACCCTCAGATCGTATATTATATTCAAACTTTGAAACTAACGCTGGTGTGCCAGATGGTTCTTTTTATATGGCTGCAAATCCAATCCACAGTTTTGCCGAAGATTGGATTTGTAGCCAATTTCTCATCTTTCTTACTTGCCCAACTTTGCATTATCCAAATCAACAAAACTTTTGCAATCATAAATTCTAATCTTTAAACCATTCTTCTTCTGGGATTCTCATATATATTTGTTCACTTAAATGCTAGAAAAACTCAACATTGTCTCTCCCAATCAGCGGTTATGGTTTTCTTTTCACAATACCCAATCTTTGGACAAATCTTGGAATATCTCATCTCTAATCCTTGCCATAAAAACATTCAAGAAATTATATTTCTCTTCCTCTCTTGATATTTAGTTTTGAACAACTTTGTACAAATCACAGATTCGTCCATAAATACATCCCACGTCTAGGTGATGTTCCTTAAAAATTCTTCCCGTCAGAAGAGGGCGGTTTGATTCATCACCCCCCCCCCCCTTTCTTTCACATAATTGTCCAGCGAGTATCATACTTGGAAATAATAAATTCGAAATCACCTAACATATTTTTTCTCCTATTTACTTTTCTATGGTACAACATCCTAATGTAATATACAGACTTTGAAACTAAGTTCAAGTTTTGTTTTTTTTCCCGATCCATCCGCAAAAGGATAGCAGTGTACTCTAAGCATTTTCTCGTATTAAAAGTATTACTACATTCCAGTAATTTGTCTTGACAATCTCTTCCAAAGAGCGATTACATTTAAACGCAGATGCTTTCATCTAGCACGCTCACTGCAGCTACAGTTTATTTCGCTCTCGAACCATCTACTTTGTTTCTCCATCGGTGTTATCAGTTTTGAAACACGCACATTCCTAGCAACAGTTTCAAATAATTCTTTCTTGGTGAATTCAATTTTAAATCCATTTGAAACAGTGCTCGTCGACAGGGACTCATTTCTATACCGACAGAGAAGGGTGCATTGAATTCTTTTTCTAAAATACTATGTTAATATTTTATTTTTAATCATATAATATCATCAATGTCGGGATTTGTTTAAAATTAATATATCCGTATAGTTTAAGACATTTTTCTAAATGAGTCCAACTTTACAAGCAGTTTCGACAATGAGTTATGTTCAATACGTAAGAATTCTCATCTACATAAGATTCTGTTAATGCGATTATTATTAACGTTCACAGAGTTTAGTTAATTCCAAGTCCTGTGCTATACATTTGTATTATCCCACTAAATGTAAAAGTACGGTATACCTCACGTTCAGGCTATGATAGTAAAACATATGAAATATAATGAGAGCCCAGTGAAATATAATGAGAGCCCAGTGCATTTATATCTTACTATTCAATCATTTAAAGATCTGATCTCAGTATTATCTGCCACAGAGATTCTCCAAGAGTAGCGCTCTCTTTCTCAACATTTTCTTAACGCCTTACTCTAAAAAGAAAATATCCATTTCTTTTTTTCATGTACTGTGGCTCTGATGACGGCCAAGTCACCAAAAACAGCATTTGCTTTTAGAGGTATAACGACGGAACATTACACAGACGCAGAGAGTTGTTTCGGAGTGATATGTCTCCATCACTAATATAAACAACCCCTTATGTCTCATTGATTTGACAACAGTGTTGCAAAACGACGTCGTTAGCTTCCTGCATCTCGCACCTTTATTTCCGCGGTGGCCTATTGCAGCATAACGACCTCCCATCACACCAAATACCCTCCTATATGCTCGGTCGCTTGTCTAAGAGATATTTTGTCAAGAAGAAATCCGAAACTTTTCCCACATGGCCATAATTTTCGCAGTATCTGTGCAACTACAATCTTGGCGTGCAACTTTTTTTTTCGCTGACGTCATCTTTGCGCATGCGTATTACTTGCGATACGATCTCTCTGGGGAATTTCTAATTCTGTCTACTATTTTTTTTTTTTTATTTTAAACAAAGGCACGAAAAGGCTTTGCTATCTATAAGCATTAACGTAGAAAATAACTTGTTAATTATCCAATCGAATCATTTTAATACATCAAATGAAATAACTCGAATATGTAAGTGTGAATTGTGTGCAAAGCCAATAATATAAAAGCAGACTGTGCTTTCCCACGCAGTACGGCTTAAGCTGCCAGTTCAAGATAATCAAAATTCTATTGATCGGGTTGCGCACAGATCAATGTCTCAGTGCCGCAATTTTGTCCCTCGATCCATCGTGATTTAAAAAGTCTACTCGACATATACAAATACCTCTGATTTCGATGCACAATAGCTACAGCTATTATTTTTTTTTTTTGTATTTATCTAATAAAAAGAAAAAAGAACGGAAAGTTCAATCTTCTCTCTTTCTTAAATAGCAAACGATTTCTTCTAGTGACTAGCTGATTTTTTTTTTTTTTTGCACTTCCTTTTCATTTATGAGCATATCTGCTGGCTTAAATAAACTCAATTCCCCCCCCCCCCCGATAGCTCGGGACTTAAGACCAACATTTTTAATCTTGACTTGAGACAATATCGAATATCAATAACGTAAACGGTTCTCAATATAAAATGCTGCCGATAGTTCATTGGTAAATGAACTATTCCGTATTAAATTATAAACTAAATCCTTAACGGTCAATAGGAAAATCTCTATTTAAAATTCAGGAAGATTGTACGGCTTATAACGTATCAATTTTCAACTATTGAACGTATTCTAGATGAATGGGTCTTAGTATAATCCTGTTATTTAGTGGTGCATTATCCTTTGGGTTATTGTATTTTAAAATCCGTTCCATAATCCTATTTTATTTCTTCGATAGTCGAGACAGCCTTCGCGCAACCAAAAATAGCTGACTTGAAATGTATTCTATTCAATGCTTTTTTCTTATCTTTACTGCTATGTACGTTGTCCACGTGGGTTAGATTTTTGCCAACTACGCTCCAAAGTTTTCTCCTTACCTGTAAGTTTCTGCGTGTTCATCATACAACAAAGAACTCTTTTGACCGAGATATTGTGGGCTATCTGAATGCGGCTAGCATCGATTTCTCCACCCCTCGGTGTTGATTTATCGCATCTCTATCTGAGAATGACTCCTTGGCCCTGGGATGCCGGTTGATCTCAGCAAGCTAGTGAACATCGATAAAAACGTCTTGTGTTTACTTTCTTGACGTAGTCGTTCGGGCGCTAATGAAAGAAAGGGAAACTCCCAGAAGTACGAGAAAAAACACGGCGACTTGAGAAGAAAACGGCAAATGAACAAGAAATACGATGTTTGTCAAACCACGAATGTGGTTACAAGTGTCCCCAAGAAATCAACACCGCGTTGTCTGGAGTAGTGGACATTAGACCTATACGGAGCGCAAAAAAATTCAGAGCACTCAGAATAAAAATTAATCACCACAGATAATGACGTCAGATAGAAGAATTCCACTGCATTGTTGTCTATATTGATTATTTCAACAATGAAGTATTGTGGTATTGGCATGCGCAAGGCCCAAGTTGTGCTTTATGTTTATTAAAAGTTTATGGCGCCAGTATCGGTGAATTATTACTGAAACAAGCCCAGAAAATGACATACAGCCGTGAGGATATCCGATGCACTTTTTACGTACAAACTAGAAAGCAAAATGTATGAGGTTTTTTTTTCTTTAACAAAAGTCCTCTTGCTTTTTCAAGTAATTCAAAGTCTGTCCACAAGCTATCAGAAAAATAACCACCTTTTTTAGTTATTGTTGACACCTGGTCTAAGTTGCTTTTTAACCTACGTCATAATGTGAATTGTTTTATATACTGAGATAACATTCTTCTGGCGATCTTGGTAGGTTTCACACAAAACTTTGAAGATGGAATGTCGTTTATTTTATTTTTCAACTGCGTATTTATAGGACTTAGTGGACAACTACATCGCGAGTCATTTCGTTACTCTGTTAATTTTAATCCCTTCTACTAAAATTTATTACTTCAGTCGTGATTTTCAATAACGAAAGCAGCGCCACCTGCTGCGCTAATATAGTCTAAGTTGGAGATTGCATGCAGTCAATCCATCCACTGTCCTCACGTAAGCTATTAATGTTCTCTAGCTGTTTACCATCAAGTTAACATGTTTTGCATAGCGTCACAGAGAAAAGTAAATGCTTTTGCACTTCAACGACATCACGGCTTTTTCTAAGTGGAAAAATACTTCAGAGAATCGGTGTTCATTTTGAAAGCGAAATTATGTGCGTTAATGTATTGAATATTATTTTTGTAGCGATAGAGACATAAGAAAAGCGCTTCAAATAATTATCCTCTGGTAAAAATAAGTAAGATATCGCATAGAGTTCGTGGAAATATCCAAGATCTTTTTCTCATTCCTGTTCTATTTCAGAATTATCAGAGGGTTTTTTTTTTTTAAAAAAAATGTTAACATTGAATTTTCGATATCTTTGTGCAGGAAGATTAAACGTGCAGCTAATAGAAAGTGGATGAGGAATCGGATAGCAGGAAAGCAACTTCAATAAAGGGGGGGGGGGGCTAGACGGGATGCGAACAGACAAACTAACTAAAAATCATACGAGACGGATATGAAATAAGAACTCACTCACAACAGCAGTGAATATTCAGCAAAAAAAAAAAAAAAAAAATCCCACGCGATCAGACGTGGCAGAGATTTTAATTAGCGATGCGAAGGTCATGAATCGTTCGGTCGATTGCATTTTTTACTCCAGAAGCAAAGCTTTTCACGAAGCTGAGTAGTTTCTACGGTTACCAACGACATCTGTTTGCTGTTCTCGAAGCTACGCACTTCGTAGACCTTCACCGACACCTGACGCGTGTGCCCGGTAAGCACAACACTAAAAATCCTTCCCGGCGGAGTCAAATTAATAGAAGGAAAGAGTCGTTTTCCATTCGCACATCAGGCTATACCTGTGGCCACCCTCTCTCTCCATTACAGCCTTGATAGATGATCTGGAAGAACGCCAAGCAGGCGTCTAGAGAGAAGGGTATTTAAGGATAAGATCTACTAACACTTCTGGCCAAGCTTAAAGCCCAGGAGAAATAGAATAATGAAACTTGCCGTCTCTGCTGCCAACTATGGCCTCCTGTAGGAGCTGACAGAAACGCGAAATTTTCGTAATTCCCTAACTTTCCAGGCGCCTCTTTTTGGTTTATGTTCGACTCTCTCAGCTGATACTGTCAGCCTCAGTAATGGCTTGTGTAATGTCCCGGAATGCAAGGGATTTAAATACTCCACTTAACGCTGCTCTGATACTACCATAAATATCATCCCTCTGAATACATAAACGTTCTTCACTGTCAGCTGGGGAACCACACGGCACCGTGTTTTTTTAGTTCCCCTCCCCCCCCCCACAAAAAAAAAAAACATCAGCACTAGTCAGAGTTCCAAACTTGCTGTATGTAAACATATCGTATTTTCCTAACTTAATCAGCATTGTTTGTATAGAGATTAGTTTTAAAATTCCGCATTGACGTTAATTTTTCTACTTGGAAATATCTTTTTTTTTTTTTTTTCTATAATAAAAACTTCAGCTATTTATTTTCTTGAGCTTGTGTAAGCTCGGCACCGTGCGGGCATACGTGATCTTAACCGTCGAGTTTAAGAGTAAAAAAAATTCCGATAATCTTAATTGCAATCGTTAAAGAAAGTATAAAAAATCAGTAAGTTTGCCGATATCGATGCAAAAAAAGAAAGTCAACTTCTATGACAAATGTGAAAATAAAATAGTGACCCGGGAAGAACACGTGACCAAATCTCGCTTGCCGTTAAGTAATTACAGAGTGGGGGGCGGGAATCGTTTCGGAAGAAACGATTTTAATTAATGCTGAAGAAGAAAAAAACTAATCCCGACAATAAATTTTAAAAAAAGGCCCCCAGTTAGCATCGCGTACATCTTAAGCTATTTCAGGTAAGCAATGGATTTTAATTTGATGCAAAGCGACCAACTGTTTGCAGTCTAATGGCATCATTGATATGGAAGTGCTAAACGTGCAGGCATATAATGGAGAAAACGGCAACTCTCCTGCAGAATAAAGTGTGCAAGAAACCACTGCATGCAGCGGACGGGACATTTCTTCATCCCACTCGCTCTCAACTCTTTTGTAGGTCGTTCTACCGATCGATTAGGAAAATGTCGATAGTTCAATTGACAAACTACCAACGGTGCTGTGTAGAAGCTATTTAAAGTGGTGAACAATTACTTAAAAGGTTTAGCTTGATTCTACATAAACAGATCCCTTCCCGCCCCTTAACAAAAAAAAAGATTTGACGCACAATGCCTCGTTTCATTTTTCGGTAAATATATAAACTAACAAAAATGAGGTGTCACCGTAGGCTTGTGTAAAACAATGCACTGTTTAAGTGGGAAATGCTTGTTTGAGACTTATTTACGAACAACAATGTTATATTGAGAAGCATATTTAAAGCAAACGATTCTTGACTCATAACAATGAATTCGGTTCGTTATGATCACATTCTAAACAATGCAGTAATACCGTGTGTTAGAGAAGTCAATAATTGTAATCTTTGTTATTGTGTTTATGACTAATCAATACGTAATTCTTTCAGGTGTTCCGAGGAGGTCAATTCTATCCAATGCAGTGGTCCTCTAATACATACGGCAACTTCACCAGCATGAAAAAATCACCATGGATACCTGTATATTCGGATTCTTCCAATGGCACATTGAACGTGGAGAAACAACTGAAGAGAGTTTCCATCATCAGTCGCTTGATCAAACTACGGAACAGGACGGCCTCCCTGTTCATGGACAGCATCTTCGACGAGGAAAGTCGAGTGCGCAAGCCCAACTATAAAGTACACCACGTGGACGCGTGCATCCTGGCCTTGGAAAGATATTACCCCAGGAGGCCTCGCTTCCTCCTGTACGCCAACTTCGGAGAAGACGAACAAACTCGAGATTTGTCTCAGATATTTTACGAGGTTCAAGTTCTTTTTTCTTCCACTTCGACCAAGACGGGATATTTCACCTTTGAAAAACTGACCGTTGATGGAGGCGAAGTTTTTATTGGCGAGTTAACCACCTGATCGTCCTGGCTGGTTGCCCTTCTTTCTCTCTATGTCTGAGTTTCCTTATGCTGGTGTCTGCCCATGCGCAGGAGAGCGGAAAAAAAAAAGAAGGTAGAAGTTATGGCTCGAGAGCCCATTCCGTCCTAAGTGTTGCTGGGAAGTTACTGCTCAGTGTTTCTAAAGACAGCCAGGCACACACACACAGTCTCACGTCAGATTTCGCTGGTATTTTCAACGTTCTGTAAACATTTGTAACATTTTATGTCTCTGCAAAATATTAAAAAAAAAATTGGACTTAGTTTTCTTCAAGTGAGAGTATAAATCATCGTCATTATGAAAAACGAAAGTCTGCCACATATACGACGTGTTAGCAAGTTCTGTCAGGCCTCGGTAGTGCAGTGCGTATGGCAGGCGCTTGCTATGTGGACGACTGGAGTTCAAATTCGCACGTGGGGAAAAAAAAAAAAAAAAAGCGACGATTTTTTCTCTAGCAGTTTTCATAGTACCAAGTTAGTCGATCTTGGGCCGAGGTCTGTGAGGGTTTCTCCCCCCCCCTCACCTACAGACAAATCGACCATAGAACACACACAAATATAGACACTCTCCTTAATGTTAAATTATATTCTGGTGATAGCTTGCACTTATGTCAAATGAATGAAATTTTCTGAAAGCGAACAGAATAAGAAATAACAAAACTTCGTAAGATTTAATAAGACGTGATTTGACTGCGAATAAAAACTAACTTTTTTCTTCCGATACAGGAACACTGAATCATGAAATTAAAATTTACGACGAAAAACAATGCAATACGAAGTATTTCTGAAATGTGATGAACTTCCGGTTTATGTATTTTACAGCAAAAACATAAAATAGTTTATTATCATCTTGAAAGTGCACATTTACTAAGTGTTTGTTTTATAAAAGAACGATTGTGTTTCATCGTTTCCAGCATGAATAAACGAAATTGCAAGAACACTATGGGTTTATTTCGAAAGCGGTAATACTTTACTAGTTATTCAATAGATGGCGCGATAAACGTTTAAGAAAAAAAAGTTATTGGTTTTTATTTCAAAATCAATATATATAAAATAAGGTATCTTCAATTGGACGGACATACAACTTAGTTGTGGCAGAAGCTTACGTAGTTGGAAACATCCATTCAGTACCATCTGTGGGCAATTTGCTCAGAAGAGATCTACTTTTTTTAAAGAACATTATAGAGAGAAAAGTTAGATGGAATAAGAGGACGAAGGAGAATTTCGTTTGGTAAGTTAAGCTACACTGGGAATGCACGGATGATGACTAGCAGCTGCTCATGTTTTTAGCAGGCGTAGTGAAAGGGGGAAATTAAGGTGCTCGTTAAAAAGACGTACAAAATAACGAGCTCATTGGAAACTACGGTTGAACTCAGATGGGGGGGGGGGGATCTCGGTATTATCATAGGGGAGTGGTGTGAGAAAGACGAAAGGACTTTTGTCTGCACTGAAGATCAGGAGGATCATCTCACTCCACTGGAGATTGGCAACTCCTGTTTCTAATTCGGGTTGAATTCGGAAACAGGCTGAGCTGAATACAAGCTAATTTCTTGCCATAGGAAACAGAAGACCATTAAGATAACAAAATACGTTAATTCTGAATTCTGTAGCACAACGGGGGGGACATGTTTGAACCCACTCACTTGCATCTAAGATTCTTCTGGTGAAAGACAAAAATGCGCGTGCAGTGAGCTATTTCGAGCACAGTGGGAGGTGGATAGCTTTATGTTCGAGCAATACGATCATGTAAGAGGTAATAGGAATCGTCGATGGAGCGAATGGAATGATTGCCGGTTAATGAAAGAAAATTTTCTTTCACGGCCCTATAGAGGCGGAATTCGATTTTGCTTGTGCAACTGTAGTGTCGGTACGTACAGCTGGAATTTTTGTATTGTGGTATGCTGAGTTTTTTTTTTTCTTTTTTCTTTTTCCTGGGAACATTTGATGGAGAATAACACCTTGAAGAATAGGCTGGAAATTTGAGTGGAATGAAGAGTTTCAATCCAGTTCAAGAGAGAGAATAGTCAGCAATGAGAACATGGAGGGCATCTAACTTAACACGAGTGTAATGCATAAGACCATACAGTGAGAATGACTGTAGAACTTCAAACGCGTTGGTAGGATTAATGGATAGTATGAGAACAATTTAGCTGGATAATTAAAGCAAATAACCTCGTTTTTTCTCTCAGATACAAAGAGGATTATAAACGGAGAACGTTGGGCGAGTTATGGACTTAATGGTGGTATTTAAACAGAAGAAAAATCATTTTGGGGAAAAACCGAGGGGGTTGGAGTGACTATGATAATTAGCAAAGTGCCAGCACATGAATGCAAGAAAATTCTATACTTTACAGTTAAACAAAGGGTTTTTGATCCACAAGAATACCTTTGACCGTGAAAGCCTCATAAATGTCATTGAAAATCGCGTAACTATACAAAGAGGACCAACGCTCTGAGCCATAGAGTGGCGAATAATTTTTACTACCCTGTTTTTTCTGTACTAGTTGTGATGGTGAATAATAGTAAAAATATTAATTTAAAGAAAGATTTTTGGAACTCTGCGTATGCCGTACTTCACCATCTGAAAATCTTATTTCTATCTTGTTTTTTTTTTTTTAATATTATGTAAAACAGACTGCAACATTACATTCTCTGGATTTTCTTGTGTTCCCATTCACGTTTCTAACTCAAGCTAGTAGTTGGATCCTACTCATATCTTAAATAAAATTATAAATTTTAATTGCTCACTATATATAATTAATGTTAGATGCGATCTAAAATACTAACGTATTACTTAAACATAAAGAGCCAACAGGCTTCATTTCGGCGATATAAACATTATTTAAATTAAGGGGATATTAAATCCCACATTGTTTTAAAACCGAATAAGAAACTCAGAGATTGGAATCAGAGAGTTTCATGCCGAATATAGTAAACTATAAACGTATTGGCGATTACTAGCGTGAGCTAATGCCAGTAGTCGTAGTACAATCTCGGGCAACTCGTTGCAAAGGTGGGGAAAGTTCAAATCGCTATTCTTAGGTATTTTCCATAATGCAAAAACACATTTCCTAGGAAATGTATGCTGTTATTATATTATGGAGGGAGGTCACTACCCAGACCGGTTTCAACCTTTTTTGAATGTAAAAGTGAAACGGGCTCTAAAAATAAGACGATCCCGAAAGATCGCCCAACTCAACGACAGGCTCACCCCACCACCAAGCAGAGCCTCATGGAACCCCCCCCCCCCACCGGTTTCAGCCTTTTTTTGAGGCTTCATCAGTGAGTAGCTAGACCAAAATAATACCAAAGGGTATAGCGAAAAGAACTGATGTACTCTGCTATAAGAGTTGTCAAACAGGTGCACCCATTAAGTTACTTAAACATAAAGGGCCAATAGGCTTCATTTCAGCGAAACATTAAAACATTATTTAAATTAAGGGGATATTAAATCCCACATTGTTTTAAACGCTCTGATTCCAATCCTTGAGTTTCTTATTCGGTTTTGAAACAATGTGGGAACTAATATCCCCTTAATTTAAATAATGTTTATATCGCCGAAATGAAGCCTGTTGGCTCTTTATGTTTAAGTAACTTAATGGGTGCACCTGTTTGACAACTCGTATAGCAGAGTATATAAGTTCTTTTCGCTATACACTTTGGTATTAATTGGTCTAGCTACTCACTGATGAAGCCTCAAAAAAAGGCTGAAACCGGTCTGGGTAGTGACCTCCCACCATAATGTAATAACAGCATACATTTCCTAGGAAATGTGTTTTTACATTTCCTAGGAAATGTATTGTACTACGTACTAGGACTACTTGCTTTAGCTCACGCTAGTATTCGCCGATACTTTTATAGTTTACTACATTCGGCATGAAACTCTTTGTTTTAAAACCGAATAAGAAACTCAAAGATTGGAATCAATGTGAGATTTAATATCCCCTTAATTTAAATAAAACTAACGTATTAGTTTATTTAAATACAGGGTGTTCGGGATAAATTTGACATATTTATAATTAATTATATTTTTCCGTAAGTTACATGTATTAACACACACTTCTCTTCATTTAAAAGTTTGGACCCTTCTTCATTCATATACAAGATGTCAGAAAGGATGGATAGCTGGAACCCACCTGAATCATGGAAGAGAATAACTTGTATCATGATGATTCGTGCCCGCCATCAAAATAAGGATATTACGACTGCTGCCCAATGCTCCCTGAATACAGTAAAAACAATCAGGCATGAACTAGAGACTTGCAATGGTGACTACGAGGATGTAGCAAGAAGAAAGATCCCTAGCAGACGATCTGATTGCGTTCGTACAGCAGAATTCCTCGCAAATCTGCAGGAACAGGTGTTGAAGAACCCTGGCATTGGAATTCGGGCTTTGTTCGTGGAGTTGCTAACTGTAGTCAAGCCCTTGATAACAAGGGTAGCCAATGGTAGGCCGTATGTATGGCAGCAGGATTCGGCCCCTTGCCACACCTCTGGGAAAAGTCAAAAATGGTTGTCTGAAAATTTCTACGACTTCACCAGTCCAAATGTTTGGCCTCCAAACTCCCCAGACCTTAACCCCATGGATTATTTTGTATGGGGCGCAGTTGAAAAAGACACCAATCGCACTTCCAGTAATACAAAAGCCCAGTTAATGGATAAAATTAAAACAGTTTTTGCGGCCCTTCCCAGGGAGACTGTAGCATCAGCTTGTTCGAGGTTCCGAAGCAGAATTGAAGCTGTGATCGATGCTAATGGTGGTTATTTTGAGTAAATCTTGTTGATAGTATTGTAATTAACTCTGCCTGTAATGTTTTTTTGTCAATTCATTAAATTTAATAGATACAAAGAAGATTTTCTTTTTCCTTACGAAACTGTCAAATTTATCCCGAACACCCTGTATAATAAACTCATACCAGTTATTTGCAAAATCGATTGCATGGAAACAATGCTCCAATATGGAATACATTTTTATAGTATTAACTCGAAACAGGGAATGAAATGTGACGAAAGAAACACCGCTACAGACTTAAAAACTAGTTCCTCTTTGTGTACATTAAGGAAGTATGTCCTGTTCCTAATAATGAAAACATCGCTACTATTGTTTTACAGCAGAATTTGAAGATCCTGCTATGAAACAAAAACAGCAAAGAGCAGGATCTTTGAGATCTGCTTCATCTGTAACGTCCAAGTAGATGTTAAGAATGAATCTTTTGTTATATTTCGAATATCAGCAGCTTCGCTCTTGGGTGAGTGATTTCTAACAATGGCACCACTAAAAGGCTGTCACAACTCAACAGAGTATATTCTTCAGTGAACATACGACATACACCTGGACCAATTACAGAGGGGAGTTGCATGCTTGAATGAAACACTAATGAGGCGGAAGGTATAAGACTGACGTTCTGAAGCGTCTCAATATTCACCTCGCAGTGTCCAACATTTTGCAAAGGAAGATAATTTTGGACATCGTGAGCGAGAATAACCAAATAAAGATGCATTTTAGAAGAGCACGTGCATTGTTAACTGAGCAGCGTGAGACTTTTTCCTGGTATTCCATTACACACCACATGAAGTAGAAAGAAGGGTAAAACATGTTTTTCACTCTTTTGTAAATATTTTGGTCACAAATTGGCTAGTATAGAATTATCGGATTGATGGTCCTTAATAAAGCGAAGTTAATATCATCACGTTTCGCTCCCTACATCAAATAGCTTCATCAGGCTAACAATACATAAGCATTTGCTGCATTATCAAATAGAACAAATGAATAAACATCTGGCTCTCAACAAGACTGCAGGAACTGTGGAATCTGGTCAAGGATTTCATTTAGAATTCTGTGCGACTTCTTGAATCGTGAGGGTATCCCCTCAACAGGGAACTCTAAATAAAAATCGTGTGGAAACCCTTAATCTCGTTCCTACAATCTGATTCCATTATGAACAACATGTTTGTGAGCAGAATTTCTATGCATATTAATGTTTTCCCTACATAAAGCTACTCCAATTAGTTATATACTTAATCTGAATTAACGACAATAAATCACAGTTTCCATTGTTAATTTGTGACGTTCGTGTTACGTCATACAAGTATCAGGAGTGCGTGTTTTAAGTGGTAGTCCATACAAGGTAAATCTATCTGGATTTTAATGCAGGTCGCATTGTTAGCCAGCGGAATAAGTTTATTGTTCGGATCTAAGGGCGCTTCAAACGCGCAAGATCTAAGACCAAAGACTACACTTACCAAGTGAATGCTATTCCTTTTCCTGAATGCAACTGACGTTGAACTCCATCTTATTATTTATTCGTGAATAATGAACTCATTTTATCAGGGCCGAAGTCAATCTTATCTCGTAACTGGACATATTACGTGACAAGCGCAGTGCAGTATTGAGAAATCCCCTTGAGAAAGCCTTCGGTATCTATGGAGAAGATGCGACTATTGTTACTTAACAATAGCTGTCTCTAGGGCAACCTGCTACCAAGTTATCATTGTTAAGTGAGCCGAGTTACTGTTGACAGAACAGTCATACTTGAAACACGCTGTCCTAATTGGCCCATTATTCAACTAACACGAACTTGCACGAGAGCGAAAAAGTGTTGAAACTCATTCTTGTCGAAGCAATTGGATGGAAGGGGGTAAGTAACGGGCAGTTATTGACTACTTATCCTCGTTTATTTTATTTTTTATAGCATTAAACTTTAATCAACTGGGATGCAGCGTTGTCGCTAAAGAATACCCCCCGAAGTTAGTTTATCTCAGGACATAGTCTAGTTTGAAATGCGTCACTCAAGACTTTGTTTATTGGGGAAAAAAAAGTTTTCTGTGTGGGGAGGAATTGACCCAGTTAAAGATCACGGCGCTCTCATCGCTGTTGACGTTATTCTCTCCAAGCTTTTTCGATTAAGTCATCCCTGTTTCATTTAAAGTTTTTAAATTACGGTCTTTACTTCTTATTATTTCTTCCCAACTTCTGTCAATAACGAGCCTTTCTCAGGGCAAGAGCATTATTTTCATCTTAGTGCAAGTCAATTTAGTGTCTCAGAAAAACGCCACGGCGATGTTTAAAAGTAGTTCTAAAGTTACTTGAAGATACTAAGGTACATAAAAAGCGAACTTTATTTGCGCGTTATTATGAATGCAAAAAAGTGGCTTTAATCTACTTGTTGCAGAAGTGATAAAAGCTGAATAAGCTGGAGTTATTACAATTCTGAAGGAGCAAGGATAGTTGCTTCTTCAAGAGTAAACTGAATCTTGATTATTACTATCTTTTAAAGGAGCAACAGAAGATGCTCCTTCATAAGATAGATTTATATAATATGATCGTGATTCATAGTGATTGTTAGGTTAACAATGTTGACTAAACAGAACACATGAAACATCTCTGTTGATTGTTGTTTCAATAATGGATTCAAATAGTGGAATAAATAATTCTTTTTTTCCCTGTCATTTAACAATGAAATGCTCTCAGAATAGGAAGAGTTGTTGAGTGACAATCAAGTGAATGGATTATGGGGATGATTTTATTTTGCACTTGGGGATACTACCTTAATTAGACCTGCGTACTAGTGAAGTACGTGTTTTCCATAGTAGCATAATATTCCATAGATAATATTATGCTCAGGGATAAAGATATGAGCATTTAAACATCTGCCTAACTAGTCTAAGAAATTTGCCTGAAATCTACAAACTAATAAAACACAATTAACTGCTTAAAAATTCGAAATAATAATTCCACTGAAAGATAACTTTCAAGGACAAATAATTTATAGCATTTGGGAAAAAAAATGATTGAAAATTTCCTCACAGACTTTGTTACAACTAAAATCTGCTTGTAAAACAGAGCGCAGCGTATTTATAGATTTTCACTACAAAAATGAATAAGTTGGCGCACTAAATTTAACAACGGCTACCACATTTCACTTTTCTTATAGAAAGGCGAAGTTTTTTTTTTTCTTCCCCCAATTCGATTCGTCATTTTTATTTATTTTGCTTTCTTTCATTATTTTCGCACATGCAGAGTTTTTAGTTTTAATTTAATACAGATAAAAAGAATACCGCTCTTTGCAAAGAAAGCTAAACAAAAAATTAATACATTTATCTTTTACAATATCGAATACCGTCTGATAGAGTCAGAGATGATAATAAAAGACGTGAAAACACGAGTAAGCGTGTGAAATAAAAATATCAAATTGTAGATGAAAAACTTTTAACAAGCAGTTGCTTGCTAAAAGTCACTCGGTTTTCAATACCAAGTAATATGTACACCTATTCTAACTTATTAAAATCTGTAGTTCGTTGTTATGTGAGGTCTTTCTAGTGCATACCTAATTAAGTCAATCGAAGTCCTTTTTCTTAAACTTATTCTCCTCACACACTACTTTTATGCTGCGGGACAGAAAAGGATATGTGATCGAAAAATAAAATTTCTATCGATTTATAGTAATTAAGTAAAGTCAGAGTAGATGAGGTATTTGGACATCTTCCAAGCTAAATAATTCAACGAAAGCTTCAGTTTTCGGCCAACTTTTTTAGAGTCAGCTCTATCAAGAGTGCGAATCACTAAAGGTCAATCAAAATTTTGGTATCACCAGATTTTTAATTTTATTTGTAGTTGTTCAAATTACGACGAGAGCGGTGACAGGTGCCATCCTATAGATCAGTGATTCTAAACGAATAATGACCAAGAAATCCAACTCCGTAAGAGACCGGATAAGGCACATCTTTCTCTCTGTCTGAGTTTCCTTATGTCTCCTATAAAAAGGACTTCAAGAAAACTAAATGAGAGTATAAATCACCGTCATTATTCGTCACGTGTATGAAACACGAAGTCTGCCGCAACGCTGTGCGCTACATATACGACGTTTAAGGAAGTTCTATAAGGGACCTCGGTAGCGCAGTGCGTATGGCAGGCGCTTGCTATGTGGACGACTAGAGTTCAAATCCGCACGTGGGGGGAATAAAAATAAAAAAGCGACGATTTTTTCTCTAGCCGTTTTCATAGTACCAAGTTAGTCGATCTTGGGCCGAGGCCTGTGAGGGGGGGGTTTCCCTCCTCACCTACAGACAAATCGACCATAGAACACACAAATACAGACACCTTCACGCTCTCCTTAATGTTAAATTAACCTATTAATAGAGGCTAAAAACCATGTGGGAGTTTATAAATAATCTAATGACAGCTTATAGTTATACCTTTATTTCTTCTTTCCTGAAGTACGCAAGTGAAATTTTCTAAAAGCAATTTCTGATATTGCGTTGAGCTAAAAGATAAGAAGTTCATAAAAAATCAGGGAAAAACTTCATAGAACGCTGAGCCAATTCGCTGTCGTGCAGCTCCAAGTTATTATATTATAAACTAAGTGCTCAAACAACAACAAATATTAAAAGCTCCGTTAATTTATACTGAAAACTCCATCTTCCGATGATTTTAATAGTTCACGTGCACTAAGCGATCGCGCTCTAAATGAAAAGTTCCGGAACAAACGGAGCTATTTTATAGTGACTCATTTTAAACCTGCAATATTTCTGTTTCTCCGCACGACGACGCACGAGAGCCTTGTTACATCGGTGAAGTTAAACATATGCCTTTGCGTTCACCTAATCTGAGGAAATCGTTCCTCCATGAATATTTCATGCATCTCTAGGCCTTGGTGGAATCCGTAGATCCTCACCAGATAAGCCCCAAGTCATCAAAACCGTGACACCAAACTCCCCGTTTGTCCTATCGACCCCTTGCAAACCTCTTTAGTTGTAGGAGTGGCGACACTTCCATCACTGCTTACACACACCAGACGGGTTTTATTTACGCCTTTTTGAGATATGAATTGCTCTAAGTGTATTTATTTTTTGTTTGGTATTGACAAACCCTACTTCAACAAATCCGATTTGAAATTAAAGAAATGTGTCGTATTACAAAAAACGTACAGCGTGAATCGCTGGTGGCGCCATCACGCAGCACTATCAGAATATCCAAACTTTTTTTATTTTCCTTATCCGATGCTGAATAAGTTCAAAATTATACCACCAGGATAAATACTGCGATTTAGTAGTGAAATAAACCATTGAAAGATAGTTGTTACACCAATACCTTTCAATTGTTCATTTCACTACTAAATCGCAGTATTTATCCTGGTGGTATAATTTTGAACTTATTGGGGTAACAACTTTGGATTAAACAATTAAATTGATGATCGAAATGTTATAATATAATAAATGAATTTTAATTTTTGAGGAGATTTGGTGGAGGAATTCCGATGACATTTGATAACATAGTGAAGTTGTAAATTATACATTTTCATTTGAAACTCGTTTATGGCATGAGATTTGCGCCATCTAGTGACGTACAATTTTACCAACCTTCATGTGCATCATTACACATACGCGATTTAACGTAGCTTGTTGATGGGCACATTCCAACAGAAGTTAGACACTAGTTAAGAATCCATAATGATTCGATCCTGTTCATTTTAATGAGATCGCTAAGAAACGTAATCTCATTCTTCAAAGATCTCCCAGAATCTCTACAACATCCAACAATTACAGTTGTTGTCTCGTGAATACAATTCTTCATGCATTTGCCCATTCCTGATGCTCGAATGCTAATACGGACTCCATTTCCAGTCCATTATGCTTATTTCGTAGCAGACGGATAAAACATTTGTGCCCTTCCCGTAATTTTAAATATCTTGTCAACAATAATGCACTCCACGTGTGGGTATGCTCCCTGCTTCTCCCTTAAAACAAATGCATTTAAAATATACCTGAGTGCTCTGCAGCCGAAGAGTATGTAAATAAGACGGGAGTTACACATGAAAGTAGTTACAGGAGGGAAGAATGCCACAGCTTTAAAAAAGAGCGCTGATGTCGAGGATATCTGATCGTAAGCTTCTCTTTGCGCGAGGTGGTATACAATGCCTTATCCGTAGTTGCTATTTTTGCACCGCTTTTGGATATAGCAATATTTTTGGATTTTTATTCACTCTTTTTCAACTTTTTTTGTTGTCCTTGAAAGGCTATGAGATACGGTTGCTTATGTTTCCCAGTGTTATGTAGTGAGGGCAAGATTACTTTCATCACCAATGTTGGCAGATCAGTCGAAGTTTTTTCTTCTTTCTCTGTCCTTGACATTTTAAACCTATTACAAATAGACGAAATAAAAAAAAATAAGGTGCCAAGTTGCTTGTTAACCAATGGTACATGCATTCTGAATGTCAACTTAGATAACTGCACGTTGTTCACATTTTTGAAATTATCCCCATATGGCGCCACCTTTCGAGACAAACACAATTTACTAGCTTAGCAAATACAGTGTAAGAGGCATCTCACATTCCGAACTATTATGCATATATATTAAAAAGGTGAAGAATATATTTTGGGCGTTTAATATCAACAGATTTATTAGCCAAAAAAGTCTGTGGGAGAGGGCTTCAATCTGTTTAGTCCTAAGAGCGCTATTAAGACCTTCTTTAACGTGCGAAAGAGGAGGGGGGGGGGGCTTTCTTCAGACGACAGAGACAAATGCTAATGGTGTCTCAGGTCTTGATGCCTTCTCTCTCGCAACGGGCGACTGAAGTGTAACAGTCTAATAGGGGAGCGGTGGCCATCGCTACTTGTAATGGCCGTGACACTTTTGGTTGAGTAGTCGAACGTGACTGAGGTGAAATACGACACGGTGTCAAGGAAACAGAAACCAACTCCTCCCTCATTCGTTTCCGAGGACGTCGGGAAAAAGATGGAATTTCGATAGAAATGTTTGTCGGCAGCCGCACTGCTGGACGGTAATAGGTTTTCGCTGTTTTCTAAATTCCACTAGATTACGTTTGTTACGTCAAGAACAATGCGCGCTCGTGACGACGTACACACACCCTGCATGAGGATGTATGGATAGGGAGGTTAATGGCATGCTCAGTACACGCAAGTGTAAAGCAAATATTTATCACGATGTACGTCGATGGGGAGCGAAATAAACAACAGGAGAAGGAGGGAGTGTGGGGAGGGATGTTTTGTTCTGACAAACATCAGGATGTTAAGACGCGGAAATATCACGAACATTAACGCCAAACTAATTACATTATAAACAAGTAACACAAGAATAGTTGTAGTTGGGAGTTCATTTTTTTTTTTTATGGCAGTTGTGACCGATGTTGAAAAATAACACTTCTTTTAGCACTTATTTTAGCCATCCAATTGGTGAAATTAAAAGAGTATTATCTTTCGGGTCTGTTAGAAGAAGGTTGAGTAGAAGGAGCCAGTTTAATTTTCAACTTCAACTCCAAAAGACGGAGCTGCAACAGACGATGGCACTCAAGTTCATTTTTTGTTGCATTATAAATAATAATTCTATTCTATATAGAAGTATTATTTATGCTGATAAAATCCAGTTCCGAGTTTAAACTCTATGACTGCAAAGGAATAACAATGTGGAATATCATAACTTATTTTTTGTTGTTCTGTATATTTTAGTCTTCTTTTCATCCCTCAAAAGTAGCTTTTCTTCATTTTTGGTTGTCTTCCAGATGTGCCTCTCCGAACGCCTCCTCTTCTTGATGAAGAATGACACCACAGCACTTCTAAGATAAATCGTTTTATTTTTATTTTGCAGAGGAACATAAAGATATCCACTTCATTCAAAACGGATTTGGCTCAGCAACATACTTCAAAATTTTTTTTTTCTTTTCCTCCAATTCTCGAATGCTCAAAGAATTAAAATACTGAGAACAATTCACCATTTGGTTTGCCAATTTCAATGTAACAATACTTAGTCTGTAGATTCACTCACAACAACAGATCCACTTGCTATGTAGATTCGGTATTTATCACTGTTTTAAAATAAAACTGCTGTATTTAATTTTTGAAGTAAAAAGAACAAATTTTGCATCTTTTTTTTTTTCATGCGTAAACAAGAGTTCAAAATATGTTAACACTACTGATTTGTTCTAACAAATGCGGATTAAACTAAGAAATGTATCTGGTGAATGTTTTATTTCT
This sequence comes from Typopeltis vanoorti, assembly GCF_054136105.1. Lineage (NCBI taxonomy): Eukaryota > Metazoa > Arthropoda > Arachnida > Uropygi > Thelyphonidae > Typopeltis > Typopeltis vanoorti. The sequence continues at coordinate 109,732,198 of NC_143558.1, forward strand.
AAAATTACAACATTAAATTAATTGTATGTTCGATATTTACCTTAAAACAATCAGTAAATCAGTTCTTTTGATTGAATCTACACACACGCCAATGCTTTCACTCTAAAAGGAATGAATCAGAACACTATTGGAACAGAAACGTGTGCAAACACAGTCTGCTGTCTTTCCATATTATTTCTCTTCTGTGCGACCAAGCTTGTCAAACGATGGATGCGCTATAATCCAAGGCCAAGAAAGCGACCAGAAGAAAGACAAGTCTTATTATTTGAGAGCCATAGTAACTCTTCACAAAGAAACTTCGAAATAAATCCTAGAAATCACCCCAAACTTTCTTTATTCTGCCTTCCACACGAGTGCAGCCACGTGTTCTCTGATACACACTCCGGTCACACAGTATCCTCGGATAGCGTACAACTTTTATTTGGCTTTCCATCTACGTCAGCAGGCTGCCGTACATCACTCGAAAAGACGCAAGCAAAATGACAAGGAGAACACAAATCGGCTTTCTTGCTCCACTTTGCTGTGACATTCTGGACGCAGTGCCGAGATATATATTAAGTAGGATTATCGGACTCCATACATCCGCTTCGAGACGGATCAGTGCACGCAACTGGCTGTCGTTGCTATGGACACAGATCGTGCCTATCCTGCAGTAATATTATGTTAGGGTTCGTGAGCGTGTGACAGGTGATGTGCGATGCCGGCTGATCAGCACGCGGGACGTCGGCACCAACCAATGTACAAGGATGAGCACGAGAAAAATGGGGGAAAAAAAAATTTGCAGCTATATGCAAAAGCTGCATTTTAAAAAGGGATTCTAGCACTTTGCTAGCCGTTGCAGGGTTCTGAAGAATGTCGCTCGCTAGAATGAGTTACTGTCCTTTAAATTCACATCTCGGCATGTAGTGGAACTAAACTCTTCGTTCCTGCACGTAAAATACTGTATATCAAAAAAGATAGAAAATTTAATATATATATATGGTGACCTATATATAAATACACTGTTTCCAAAATTATTCGAAACACCGTAGCTTATAACAGACAAATATGGCTTTCTACATCCAGGATTGACTCAGAAGTTCAGTTTGCACAAGATGTGGCTGTAAAATACCACGAAGAGAGCTCAGGACAATAAAAGATGAACAAGCTGGTCAACCACATTAATCTCATTTTAAGATGGAGCATATGGCTCTCGGCATCCAGATGATATCACTATGAAATATACAAATGAATGGCGTAATTTAGATTATCATAAGGAAGTTATACTTTTCTATCATACAGGATAACTGAATTTCAGCTGAGTAGCTTTTATAAATGATTCTCGCAACCCAAATTGAATTTCGAACCGACTTTTCACACGTTTCTCTTCCAGGCTGCACTACGGGATTGTAGTAGTAGTTCCGAGGTCTGTTCTCCAATACTATCGAAGTAAAAGTTAAGTTTCTTTCTTTGTTTTTTGAATAAAGTCTTATTTCTGACACTACTACCAAAAAGACTGTTATAATAATAAGGATTGGTTGAAAAATAATGGAAATGGGTGCAATAAAAATACAACATCGAAGCACTTCTGTCCAGGAGTAGCCAATTACGATTAGCTATTTCTGGAGGGTTAATCTTTAACGAAAAACTGCGTTCCTGCCATCTTAAAAACACAAGTTATAATTTATGAAAGGATTAAATACAATTTAAGAAGATTTACGATGAACCAGAGCTTTTTATCAAGTTGACGGGTAATAGGATTATGAGCAAAGATCTAGCCGTTGAACCTCTTAAAGATGCACCGGAATAATAGTGGCAGCCCGTCCCGTGGCTTCCACTGTAACTCAATTATGGAATTAATCCTGAGAAAGAAAAATCGATGGTTTGAGAAACTTTAAATGTGTGTGTGTGAGAGAGTGCGCGTTTAAAGAGGGAGGGGATGAAAGAGATTGTCTGTTGCGGAAACATTGAAATAGTGCATAAAAGAAAGCAAAATCGAGCGGAAAACAAGACATGTATCTAAATTTATTTGGGAAATAAGAGTTTGCATCGCAGTATGAAGTCATGTGCAAGTAATTCATGGATTAGTGGCTGATGTACAATCATTTTTAAGAGTTAATTCAGATATCTTATACAAGGAATTATTATTCCTATCCTCATGTTAATTTTTCCTTAGTGTAAGCAAACAGAAGCGTCTGACCTCATGAAATATCTTCAGGACTTGCTTACTGAAGGTAGGCGACTTCCTTACAAGTAGCTTAATTATTTAATAATTATATATGACTTTGAATTATAGAGTCAGAGAGGCGGTTTTAAGCTTCATTGAAGAGAAACACCTCAGAAGATAAGACCACTTCAGTGTGGAGATGAATCTGCAGGAGAGAAGGATGGATAATTGAGAGCTGCGACCTTTCAAGAAAAATAACTTCTGCTACAATCCAACAAGATTAACAAGAATTAAGTTAAAGTTAGGAACTGGACTGACACACTGATTTAGTATATCAAAAGGTCCTAACGAAAGCGGACGTAAACTGATGCTAACTTAATTACCCTTCAATGGTGACAGGCCATACATAGCCAGTGGAGACATCAGACACACCTACACAGGGATCGCCAATCGCACACGAACAGACAGTCGATCTAAGGTTGCATCGGTAACTGGCTGTTTATCTATTAAATTTTCAGGGACCATTCATGGAAAAATTCCTGCTGCTTCTCCTCTTACTAACAACGTCAATAACAAAGCCAACTTCGTCTTAAACCAACGAGCTTCGTACAGATGATTCTATCATTTCATAAATCTATTAAGATGTCATTTATACCCCTTAAATTTTTAGAAGGCTTTTAACGCCAACACTTTAAATATGTCAAAAAAAAAAGTAAACCGTTGTCAACAGTGGAAATGAAAACACTACAAGCCACCAGCGGCTTTCCTGGTAAGTGGTCATATGATCACGGTCTCGTGCACACTTATGACACCGACACGATGTTTTTCCTTGCAGGCAATTTATTTTCCATTTCTTCGTCTGGCGCAAATGGATTCGGTGTATACATATACGTGACACATGTTGCAAGGCCTTTCAATGTTTATTAAAACCACATACAATCAACATTGTAATCGGAAAATGCGTCTACAGCTGAAGCAAATTGCTTTTCTTTCTACGTTCTCATTGCTGAGCACCACTTTTCAAAACGGTTGAACAGCAATTGAAGCTGTAAAATAAAGTACTTTTATAACCGCCAACAATCTACTACATACCGTACGTGCCCATATATTACCTGTGTCGACGAAAATATGAGTCATAAAACTTCACCTTTCCCTTTAAAATCGCTTGCCCGCATGAAACAGTTCGCATGAATTGTAGCACAAATCGGTACATGAAAAAAAATTGCTGAGAGTTGTTATGGAAGTTAAAGTTTACGCAACTGGAAAATGTCGGCCATTTATATAGTAAGGGTTACCGTTATTGAATCAAGTTTACGTTTGTTTCTTTCTGGAGATATTCTTTCTGTTTCATTTATCGGTCTTATAAATTGAATATCATTCTTTCATCAAATTGATGCTTAATCTTTTGTAGATTCGTGAACATTATCTGTTAATATTAAGGCAATGAATGAGAAAGTAGAACCAAAACTGGACATGGAATCAGAATCACATAGAAAAGAAATAAAACGATGGGATTTAACCTTCAAAGAAAACGCAACCAAATGAGCTGGTATAACTAATTTCTAGAGTAGTGGCTGCTGTACAAATGGTCAATTAAAATCATTACAATTCGAATTTTATTACACACTGTTTTGCGACATTATTATGCAAAATCAATACTTTATTTTCAAGCAAGATCAAAAACCATGTGCGTAACTGATCAGTCTTCCCGAATGTGTATTTATATATTACAGGACCTACAGAAGAAGAAGTGCTGAAATATCTTGAAGAAAAGCGTGATCTGCATATTTCTGGCATAATTTACATCGTTCTGCAAGTAGTGCCTTGAAGTGGAAGCATTCGTCTATCAGTGAGATGGGGGAGAAGGGACCGGTTAAGAAGACAGCACCACCGGAAATGCTACAGAAGAACATGTTCTTGGAAAGCTGTGCGTTACCAAGTCGCGTGCTTTAGACAGTACGTGAAATCTCACTTCTCCAACTTCGTCAACAAGCTAAAAGGAAGTTCAGATACGCGAACTGGCAGTAGTTGAAGTATGCTATCAACAAGGGGGTTTTCGTCATTTGTCTCCCGACCTTTCGCTCATAGACCAGGTCATTTTAGAGAGAAACGGCGCAGTTTCCCTTTCTGAGTCGGAACAGAGCAATCCAAGCACGATACGGGCAATTCGTACTTCGTCTATATATATAGAGAATATCAAGCAAGCAACTGCAAAATGGTTGACAATTTATAGTCGCAGTTTGGTCGCAAACATACCATAGCGATCCTGCAACTTACCTCCATTAATTCTTTTTGCCTTTGCTGTAGCGGTAAGGAGTAACAAATCTATTTCTGAAAACAACATCAAAAATCCAAAAGGGGGGGGGGGTGCTGAAATGCTTTAATTTTCCCACATTCAAATCTTAAAAAAAAAAGCCTTCAGAGAACTGCGTGGTTTTCTCTTATGGTGATGAATCCTTACATAATACTGTAAAAACTGTTTACAGTAGCCTCTAATTTAAAATAAATCCCAACTAGTTAAAATTCAACCGATTTAACTGTAACTGCAAAGCAGAATACCACACCAGAGTAATAAGTATAGATCGTCATAGCAACCATTGCTATCAGTACCCGGATAATGAAATCTCCTACGAAGTGGGAGAGAAAAAAATTCGACAAATACTCCGTCTCGTGTTAAGGTCAGAGGTGATCAATGATGGAAGAAATGTCAAATGATCTGAAGCAGGGGGGCACCACCAGTAGTGTCCGGCGCCTGTGTGCAAAACCTTAGTTGGCGCCCCTATCCCCCTCCCCTCCAATAAAAAAAAACACTTTAAAAAAATCTTTTTTAAGTATTTACTCCTCTTTGGCGCTTTTACTATCCTGGCGCCTGTGTGCATCGCACACATGGCCGGAGCTCCCCTGATCTGAAGATCCCGTTTTCACTTTATTTGCACTGACTACTCTCAGGATGCGAACCCATGCCCATTCAGCAACATTATTATAGTTCAAAGCAGTCCGAGGCCTGTTTCTTCGTTCCATATAACGGTCCTTTGTAATTAATTCGAACGCCATTTATCTGCGGAAGTAATTCATCGCAGTTGCAAGCGTAATGACGTGCATTACACGATGATCTTTATTATCTCTGCTGCTTTAACTCGAGCTTCTTACACCAGAACGAGTTGGTTTTATCCTGTACAACTCCACTAATTCGCCAGTAATGACGATCCTACCAAACCCTTCACTTTAACAACGGGAGCCACTTAGAGAAGCCCAAAACTTAATCACTATCCTGTTTTCACATTTTCTTTTAAGTCACAAAAGCTCGAGAAGCTGTAACAGCCAGTAATTGTGGCCAAGCACTTAGAAACCATTAGGAACCCGAAAAAATTGTCTCCGAAAATGCAACAGCAGCTGTGCAGGGTCAGATGATGCTAACTGAAGGATACGTAACAGAGGAGAGAAAGGGAAAAAAAAAATTAAGACTAGAAAGAGAGAGAGAGAGAGAGAGAGGTTCATTTTCCACATTCTACCAGAGCCCTCTAGCTATTGTTAGCGAGGAATAAGCACGTGATGGTAGAGATTACAACTAATTGTGGCATTGCTATTGTCCGTGAGTCAGCCTCGGGGAGAATGGCAGCCTCGTTCATTAGATCCGCTCCCTTAGAGAAGTGGTTCAGTTTCTTCTTCGTCGTACTGTTTCAGTTTTCTCTCGGATTACTGCAGCTCTTAAAAGGAAGTGCCCGCGGAGAAGTTAGAATGAACTCCCTTAATGAGACGTCAACACATAATGGCCCTTCTTAGCCATTACGATCACGTCTTAAATCCGAGAGGCGATAGTTTGGTAAGAACTTACAGAGTTTGTTACAATATCAGTTAGAGATAATAGATTCTCAATAGATCGTCGCACGGGACAAAATTAATCCCTTAGTGTCTGTAATTAGCAATTACTGATGCGTAGCACGTTCCGCCGAAAACGCGCCAGTTTTCGAGACTGACGACCTTCCGCATGTACGAGTATATAAAATTGTCATCTTCCAGATTTTGAAAAGAACTTGGAGGAAAAGTTAACATTGGATTTTTTTTTTACATTAAAATAAACTGAATCATTGAATGTAGCACTGTCGGATCTAAAGAAATATTAATCATCCATGGTTTTGAATCCAAGAATATTGAACAAGGAGGCAGATATCCATGAAACTGCTTCCTTATGTTACAAGACGCATCAATATGCTGATCCAACGCCTCGTGTTAAATTTTATTCTTTTTTTTTTTTTTAAGCCATTCGCTTTTACGCAACACAATAAAAGATTTCTCCCTCCAGCAGTAGACCGAACATGATCGTTTATCATAACGACACCAGGAGGCGCTCAGATATATTCCGCTGTCACAGAATAGAATTTCAGCTTATTCAAACGTCTAAGACAGGGACAGGAGATGCTGCGATAGAGCATTAATGGTCACTCTCCTCTTAAAAGAAATCGCTAAGTCAGTGCCATAGCACGCGCTCAGCCTTAACGAACATCTCAGAGAGAGAGAGAGAGAGAGAGAGAGAGAGAGAGAGAGAGGCGGCTATAAAAACCACTTCGCCAGTTTCGGTTGGAGTGTCACGAGCTTCGTGACCACCCATAAACATATCGCGATCACGGCATGCGAAAGAAGGCCCGAGTTATGTTTCCCGAGGAAACCAAATTCTTTCAATAGACTGGTGGCAGAAAACACTAACTTTTTTTTTCTCTCTCTCACTTATTGATCACGAAAACGTGAACTTCGGTAAGAGGCTTTATATACTCAATCTTTCGACACTCTAATCACTGAGGCTGTTGGGTGAATTTACTATCATAACCGCAACATTGTGATATGCAATGTCTCAAAAAAAAAAAAAAGAAAAAGAAAAAAAATAACTTCAAGCTGTGTTTCCAGAATTTTAAGTATTTTAAGCTCTTTCCAATAATGAAGTGTAGGCTATGAATAAAATATATTTCCAGAAAGATAAACTAAACTGCGGTGGTTAACCGTGTAAAAACTATTTGGACGTCACTATTTTTCGTAAACTATATAACAAGACGGTTATTTAGATACAGCGCATAGGACTACACATTTCGGCGCAGTTTAGTACAGTCATCAGGAGGTTTTGGTGGTTATTTGGAACTAAGACAGAGGCAACTAAATCTATGGTAACCAGTAAGTATATCAGATATTGTGTCTATAAATTGCGTGTTCTTGTTATTCTGGCCGCTTTGTTTTGACTACCTTCAAGTGAAAAAATCCTTATATTGTTCATTCATTCATTCATTTCGTACACAGGATTCAAACCCAGGTCTTTCCAACTGCAACTGAGCTATTGAGGCTCCTGGAAATAGTTGAAAAAAAAGTGTCAAACTTCACGATTCATTAGTCTTTGCATCTAAACGAATATCAGTGAAACACCATGGTGTTGGCAAGATGAAATGACTGGGATTAGGTACAGAGTTTTTCGCTATGCACTTACCAAAAATGGCTTCATATACACTGCGCAGTTTTAGGACTCCTCTGTGCTCCAATAACAATATTAGAATAAATAGAAAAAATATTTCTTTTATTTATTTATTCCCAAAATAACCGCGAATAAAACAGTATTCTTGATATGCGAGAGAAGTCAGATTTTATTTATTTTTTTATTATTTTTGATCAAGAGAAAGTTAAAATTTTCCAGGATAACATCTCTTACGTGCCGGGATCGTAATGCGACAGTTCGGATAACCCTCGCCTTCTCTCTTTGGTAGTTCATGCAGACGGAGGAAGGATCAGTTGGCAGTTATAGAAACAGAATTTATGACAGCCATCAAACCTTTATCTTCTTTCTCGAGCCCGATGCGATTTGCGAAGCGTTTGTGGATTCGCCGAGATCTTCGGAGGTCATAAATTTTTAATGATATCTGAGAAGACAGGGAAGGGTTTCCCGAAGATCTCGTAGGGCCATTAGTGAAGGTTAGCGATTGTTATCGGGCACTTGAAAGTGTAATGGATGTAAAGGATTCTGTTGGAATTAGATGGTTGAGGCCACAGAAGTATTCGGCAGAGAAGCTTGGACAAGTGAATTAGGTTTTGTTGCTACTTATACAGATATTCCTTGGGTATATGGTTGCTTAGTGCTTTTGGCACGAAGCAACAATACAGTCTCTTAGCAACAGACTAGAGTTTTTTTGTTTCTTTACAGCTAGACATTAATAGCGTGATGAATGAATCGGTGATTTTTTGTTAAATAACTGACAGATAAATAGCGATAAAAACTTGATGGAAAACGCTGGTTAGACCAGATCTTCTGAGCGGAAGTCAGAACATTTCTATGGAAAATACCTTTATAATATTGTCAAGTTTTTTTGCTATTTTAATAAGCATAGCCTTTAAATAAAGCTAGTTACAATAATTTTTTATAGCAAATTATGCACGAAATGTGAAAACTTTAAAATATTTTAAATGCATAAAAGTGCGATCGCCAATTCTACGCATGCGTGGAATTTGCAATAAAAATATTTTCTCCTACCGACTAGCATTCAGAAATTCTTTGACTTTTGGATAAACAACCGATTTCTCACAAACTAACAGATGCTCTAATTTTTTTTATTTTATTGTTATTTTTTTTTAATCATGTGAAAGGATTTTGGAATGCTAATTATCAGCAGACTGCATAAAAGTGCACCCACAACAACAAACAAAGAACAATGCGCAATCTCTCCCTTTTGTCGGAGTAAATTTAGCTATATGACAACGTTGTTTATTTGCATAATAAAAGATGAAAGGTTCACGAACTTAAAATCGTTAGCAGATTATTCGCCAAAGACTTCAAAAGCACAGAGAACGCTTTGAAGCTTTCTCTGTGCTAAATGTAATTTTTTTTCTATACAGTAGCGATGATAATCACTAGCAAATGTTAAAAAAAGTTAATGCAAACGTGTTTCAATATCACTCGATGACATGTAGGGAGGATGCAATGGATATACTTCAACTTATTTGGGAAGAAAGCCGATTACAATTTGCACATAATTAAATAATTATTATTAACAAGTTATTTATTGCCAACCTCCCTAATAAGTGATTCATTACGGTTAATTTTATAGGCTCTCATTCGCAATTTATTTCTGACTTGAAAACACGATTCGCAATACAACTAGCAGAGTCACAGGTGAAAAAAAGAAAAAGTACATTCCACGTGCAGTCAGGCACTTCCCGTCAAAATAAAAAATATTTCTCCCACCACATTTTTCTATTTATTTAGCAATTCTGCAAGAGTGTTCCTCGTTTTCTCACACTACCCATCCTATCAATACTGAAATAATTTTAAACGGGACACAAACTTACTTATCTCTCTTTGCGTAGTTAGTATGAAATTGGTTGTTGTAATGAACGAACTTTTAAGTCGGGGGTCTCTGCCTAATTGCTTTCATCATTTGAAATACCCAGTCCTGGTCATTATATTTAACGGTGAATGTACATCAGTTTAGTTCTGCTATATCTAGCAGAACTAAATCACGCTTAATTATTTTTTGGTTTGTATCCCTGAAGCGATTGCCCGTGGTGGAAACAACAACATGGATAACGACTACTTGTTAATAGAATACTCTAAACATAATTAAATTGCTAAATCTACTCTTGGATATTTAAAATATTGCAGAGTATATTGAATTTTGCATTTAAACAGTTCGTCAGTTTTAAGATTATTGCAGGTTTCAAATAACTCTAGACAATTACGTTCCCACAATGCATTTTTATTAATATATGCGAAGCTATTTTTTATGTGACCTCTCTACCCACGAAAGAATAAACTTTTGGGTTTTTTTTCCTATTTTGATTAATTATATATATTTTTTATTACTTTTATTATTAGAAGCAGCCATCTTGGTTTAGTCGATCAGCTATGTCATTTTTATTAATGTAGTTATGATGTAACCTTTTATCCAGCAATTCTGTATTATCCAATCGCTAATTACCTAAAAAAGCGCCCGACAACCACATTTCATTATTCCCAGCTTCGGTGGTTTAAATATTTTACAAACTGTCTACTTTTGCAAAAAAAGTCTGCATGGCTTTCATTAGCTGGGAAAATTACTAAGTGCTCAGAGATTAACCGAAGCGAAACTTTGTGGTAGTGTAGTTTAAATCTTTACTACAGCAGTTTGGAAAAAAGAAAAAAGGCAAAAGCATTTTATAGATGCATCGCATCTGTCTGTTGTATTATGATTTTTATTTTACAAAGCTTGCTTGACCGTTAATGAATTTCGGTATAAGTATGGCTTTTTATTTCATACGTAACTCGCGCATGAAAATTAATATATGTGTATATTTACTGTGGGATGGGTTAAATACGTAGAGACCAAATATGGAACTTTTTCAAGTAACTTCAGGTTTCAATTAAGCGGGAGGGAGTGATCCCATATTTAAAGGTGTTCACAAGACATCCATGTCACCAGTGGAACTCGAACAGACAGCTTATTGGTTAAAGAACAGAATAGAGATACGCTAATCTTTTGGCTAAGGAAAGAAAGAGCTAAGACACCACTACCTCAGCCTTTCAGTACAAATGCTATGTAGTGCATTAGTTTTTGTGTTCTTGGTAACCTCAATTTCATAACAGGCAGTTAACTCAATTCCTGAAGCGTTTGGTCAGTATTAAAATTAATACAGTTAGATATCACAATTGCTACGCTATACTGCCTTTCTACTGGCTATGTCCACACATTATCTCTATTGCAGAACTTCGTGTTTCAGAAAAAGATGGTAGCTATCTTCAACGTATTTCTATATGGGTTATGCGCATTCAAAGTTGCCGATATGATACCGAGCAAAAATCAAGCACATTTCGGTGAGATTTTGTGGTTTGGTGAGTCTTCATAAACTCGATATCCTACCCCCCCCCTGCACATCCCAGATGAGATCGATTTCTCGAATTACATCTTCTAAGATAAGATAAATTTTTAAAATAATAATAAATATTTTTTTCCGCATTTAAACAATTTCTTAATTTTGTTTAACTGGACAAATCCCCTTTCATTTATCGTTCTGCACATTTTAGTGGTACGTAAATTTAACCAGAGAATTATTTGTTGTAATAAAGAACGGAAAATACAGATGGTATTCCACTATAATTATTTATAGGATTATTCCATTGGTATAAAATGGAATCTGTCATAAAAGGTCAAAGCTCTGCTTTTTTTACTCTTCATTTAACAAATTCCATAAATTCTTTTCATAACGACTTTCTTACGAAACTGTTCTTAGAATTATTGGTTTCTTTATGTTTCTAACGTCTTCCGTCGTTGCAGTTTGTTTATTTAAATAAAATCATTGCAAGAAAATAATTTCAAAAACGAAACACGCTTCTTCTATCTTTAAATTACATGCTGTGTTTCTTTCATTTCGATTTCAACAGATGCTTGCCGTCTACCCACAATAACATTCAGATAAAATGCAAAGAATTCGCAAGAGACAGTCGTATTTCTTAAAAATACGAAATGAAAATTGGACCTCACAGAAAGATTTCATTAGAATATAAGTGAATCGAATTCCGGTCTGGCTTTATATTTAGTATAAGAAATTCGAAAACATTACAAAATAAATTATAATTGTCTTGGGAAATGGGATTTAAATAAAAAAAAAAGTAGACCAACTGTTTAATTAGAAATATTTTACGAGATTTGGTTTTAAATCGAAGTCCGTAATATTTGTTCTTACTAAATTACAAAATATTAATTAAACTGCATTTAAAACCATGATAAAACGAAACATAGAATACTTCGTACTAAGCTGTGTACAACTTACATATTTGTTCTATTCTTTTATTGTATACAATACTGCATTTCTTTTTTCAGACTTTGGCTACTTTCAAGTCAGCATGGCCCTTTCTGCATACCACACGTTAACCATATCGAGATGTTACTTCAGTTCTCTGTCATAAATTACAGCAAACCAGTGCTTTAAAAAAACTCATTTAGTTAGGTTTATTTATATTCTACATTTCGCTTGCTTCAAACACACTGCTACAAAGAAATAAACATATATGCACAGCGATCCAAATCCTTGGAACGGATTGTATTTCTCGGTGTATTTTTTAAGTTTTTCTTTACCTCGAAACTATTTCATGTTCAATTTTCTTATTCTGTACCTTGCTATACCATTTTTGTATGTTTTGCTTCCATCTCATTTCCGTCCTTTTCCCCTGACACCAATTTCTCTTTTCTTTGTACCGTTACTTACTGTCTTCTTCATCGGAAGATATTACTGCACCTGTGACTATGCATTCTATGCGGCTATCCTTCGTAGTTCCCTTATTCACCACAGATTAATTTATTTTAGCCACTTTTGTAAAATTCTATTCGGAGATATTTTCTTTCAGCTACCTCAATCTTACTTTCTCATTCATGCTCACTGTTTTATGCATTTAACTTAAAGTTCGCGTCCGATAGGTCTTCACTCCAGTAATTGAATTTCGAGATATAACTTATTTATTAAATTCGATCCATTTTTCGTAAATTCGTATCGTTGCGTCCTAGCGCATCGCCCGTAGCTAATCTGCACTGGAAATTTAAGTTATGTTCGTTTTCTTCAAAAAATGCAATTAAAATAATAATTAGCTTTGCCTTTCCCATTATTCATTATATACTCAATCATAGAAAGACAAGTACAGAATATTGTTAAAATGGAATGTCAAGAAGAAAAAGATCGAAAGAAACAAAGTTTTGTAATAATAAATGCTACGAATCTAAAAACAATCACTTGGCTTGTTTCTTTCGGAAAAGATAGTAAAAAATGCTGTGACGCAACAATATTTTAGTTTGTGAACAGAACGTGATTTCATTATTTGGCAGACGAACAATGGTCATTATTCCAATACTTGATCACTGTTTATTTGCATGCAGATTCCACAGTTTAATTTGGACTTTTTATTTTTTTTTATTCGAAACGTGCATGCGTGAAATAACATTGAAATTATTGAAGTGAACATTGTTGGAAATTCGTTCAGATTGATTCAAAGTAATTTAATCTAAATGTTTAATTAACCAGCTTTCTAAGTCGGCGCCATGAAATTCGTAACAAGTAAAGTAATTTTTGTCTCGCGAAAAAGCACACGTTTCGCTCAGCCAAGATTAAAATTATTTTGTGTGGGTGGAGGGGGGGGGGGAATTATTTCCTTTTCTAATGTTCTGGTGGTCAATAAATCATAGTGTTGTGTGTTGGATAGATTTTTTTTTTTTTTTTTTTTTTGCAGGTTCTTCTTCTCCACATTACTATGTTTAATTAGATATCATTGATTGATGAACTCTGATTTTAATAAATGTATTTCAATACACAAGATTACTTCAAGTTCTCAGTTAATTAACGCTAAATGAGTGTTTTAAAACTGATTTTTTTTTCTTTTTTTGGATGCTCGCGATTAATATGGTAATTCGGTTCATTTTACTGTCACCATAAATAATCTAGCGCAAATAAAATATTCCACGGATAACGACGTACACTTTTTCACTGTACCTTAAGGCGATTATACTAATTGGTGTGTGTGTGCGCGCGCGCGTAAGAAATTTATTTTTCTCCAAATTTTGAAATACTAAAAAAATTCTTTATGCAAAGTTTGGTCTTTATGCAGCCAATTTTGTCCAAACTTTCATAACTATTGGTTTCCTTTTCGCTTGTATTTGCTTGCTATTCTAGCGAAATCAATGTTGTAACACCTTGTACGTTTCCCGTTGGGAATAAATGAAATTGTGTAGCTTTTCACGATTTGTTTCATTCGTGCTGGTTTAAACTTAGCTTTCGATCCCGGCGATGGATTTTGTCATTACCACTCGCGAAAACCGAAACGGCAGAACTAAATATTACTAACATCTGTCAAACGATGAAATATTGCAGATGTTCAGTCATATTTTATACTTTTGCATTAATGAACGAAGCTGATAGGCCAGCAATAAATATTCCGTGTTTTAATTATTATTGATATGCATATTAATAGGAAATCCTTTGAAAAATAAGAAAGAAGAAAAAAAAATCGAAATTAAGGCCTCCGTAGCGCTGGCAATGACTTGAGCAAAACGTAAGACGTCTCTAGCCACATCTGAGTTAACCAGTCTCAGACGGTGGTCAAATATTAAAATTTTGTTTTTTGCCGATGAAGTAAACTGTCCAGTTGACATATTGACAGGAAACTTGGAAATAATGAACAGTGACTGACTGGTTGGCGATTTTTACCCGAAAACTCGGGGTTTTCGTCCCCCAGAACAGGCAAACCGGCCTGTGAACACACACGGATTACAGTCAAGAATATTGCTCTTAGGGGAGGCAGCAAATAGTGACGAACCGGCTGCATTAAATTAGTAGTGAACCCCCTCAATTAGGGGACTCTACCCGTTTTAAAGGGATGGATGAGACCAATCAATCAATTATTAAATGAATGTTAATTAACTTGTGTGCCCGTTTTTTATTCATTCCAATCCAGGACATAAAAGTATTCCGGCAACAACCAAAAAGTGATGTGTGTTGATTACCTTATTGTGATAATCTGCACAATAGTTTTAATGATTATATCACATAAGTTGACAAAAATAATAATAAATAATCATTTTATTTAGTTTTATATTACGTTTATTATTATTTATATATTACGTATATTACGTCTATTACTTAAAAATTCTTAATTTAATTTAAAAATCTCTTCCGTGATACATCTGTGCGACTTAGAATGATATTAATAAACTTATTTCAGTATTTTACTTAATGATTAGTTGATTAACTGTTCTATTAATAACGCGAATATAAGAAAAACATTAAGTGACACTATTGGTAACAAAATTTTGAAATTATATAACTGCTAATAGGTGATGACGACTTCAAAGGAGGAATTAATATTTGTATGAAAACACAGCAATATTAGTATCCTATCAGTTCGCATGCGGGGCGAACTGACTGGCACACTAACAGTGTTGCAATTTGTTCAAAATCCAGGATGGTTGGTCACCCTAATCCAGAAGCATCTATGCCAGCAGTAGACCGACAAACTCACTGTCAGTCGGTGGGAGAACGAAGACGCCATACATTCGACCAAACAAACAGGCTGACAACTGTGTGTGTACTTAGGGGGAGCACGTGTGTTTTTCGAGAGTGTATTTTCGGATGGTCAAAAGAAAACCCCTGCTGTCTCCTTATGACATCGAGTTATTGATCTTCGACTCAAGTCCTTATAAACGTACGAACTCCGATCTTAGCAACCACAGTGGGAAACGTGAAGTTCCTCGTGATCAAAATCATTGATTGCGAGGACGCAATAATATCCCCACTTTCCTGTCTAACAAGCTGAGTTCCCCCACTTTCCTAACAAGCACCGCTGTAGTTACGCTACGGAGGCGCTTGTTAGAGAGAAAAGCGGGGATTAAAACTCATTGCAGACACACCTAAGTGCATGCGATTTGGTAAGAAGCATTGGAGTAATGCAATATGAATGGATATATTTTGGAAACAGTTAATGAATAAAAGGATTTCGCTGTCTCGGCTGAAAGGAATGTTAGTTCAGGAATCACTTTGGAGAAACACCTAGTAAAGCTCAGACGATCGCTGGTTTAATTAAAATAAGCTTCTCCACTTGTAGGAGAAAGAAAGATGTGTTACCGCTATAAGAATCTGCAGCCTGCTTAATATTGGATTATAATTCTTTATTCGGTAGTATTAATGGATTTTAAGAGAACTTGAAGCTATTCAGAGAAGATTTCCTAAATATATGGAAGTGTATGGGGGGAGATTTAATTAAGCTAGTTGAGAGCATATATAACAAAGATAGCTGGAGTTGATTGCGCTCGGCTGAACAAAGCTAAACTGGGTTGCATAAAAAGAAATACTGAAAACTTCAGTTTTACTGTCGGGGTTGAAAATATGTAGACAGATCTTCGGCAATCAGCTATATAAGTAGTGAATTTAGGTAGTTTAAAATACGAGTATGTATATAATCGCTAATTGATAGAGAATAATAACTGTTGTAATAATTATACATGCTTACCACTTGCATATAAATATTAAAAATAATAAATTAAAAAATAGATGACCAAAGAAGGAGGCATAATGAATGGGAATATGCAGAACTCTGACGTATACGTGTTTTTTTTTTTTTTCTCCCTTCAATCTCCAACACAAGAAACATGACGTATATAAAACGATAGCGTACTTTGATAGTGTTCGTATTACCAGCGTAATCGGAATTATTACGCTGGTAATTAGTAATTGAAGTTCGGTTCATAAATGTCTAGACCAAGTTCATGGGTTTTTTTTTTGCTCCGATCTCATGCTTGGTGTTAACGATGAAAAAAAAAAAATTAAATCGAGTGTGTCAACGTCTTTTTCATGAAGATCAATGAAAGAGAATGTGTGAAAATATAAACGAGTCGAAAATATAACGAAGAATGGGGAAGCGAGCACTTTGAGGTCTCAGAACCAGAGACAACGCTGGAAGGGCTCGTTGACGATTTGTCTCAGTGGTATGAGCAGCTCCTATCACAGACAACTTAGGATATGAGCTGTTTGCGACACCAGAAAAAAAAGTAAATAAATAAACAATAAATACGAAAAGGGATGGCAAAAAAAAAAAATACCAATAGTTTCGTGAAATATATTGCGCTATTTATCAGCCTGGATGGCCTAGTGGTAGCATATCCGCTTCCTAACCAACAGACTAAAGGTTCAAATCCCGCCTTGGACATGGATGTTTGTGATCGTGGGAGATGAATCTCAGTGCCTGGTGTAAGATTCACTTCTCGCACCGCTTATTGGAGGTCTGAAGTGGCTTGAAAAGTTCCATGTTCAGACTCAACAGCAGCATTTCCGAACTAGTAAAATGAAACAAATACAAGAAATATAGATAATTAAAAAAAAAAAAATCTTAGTCGACTCATGATACGAATGTACTGGAGGTTTGCAGCAAAAATCTTCCCTGGGTGGGAACGACATTAAATAAATAAATAAAAATTATTTCAGCACGGGGAATGACATCAAATAATAATTATTAATTCAGCACGAGACTTTACCTCTAATGTGAATAAATGCGTATTCATGTTGTTTTCAGCTTCGTTTCTGATTAACAAAAAAAAAAAAGCACATTCAAAAGCGCGTTCGACTCTCAAGTAAGACGTTAGCATTACAACAATCTACAGACGCATGATACGCGTCTATAATCGCGAGTGTTTCGCAATGTCTTCATCCTTCCCAGTAGGGACTTGGCAAAGAGGAAGGAGTTTTGTACCGATCATTGTGCTGGTGCCGTACCTTCAAAACAATAAAAAAAAATGCCGACTTGCATTTACTACATTTGGAAAATTTTTCTTTCACTCTTACCAAGAAATCGCGTCCTGTAGATAAAAGATGACGCTAATTAAGTCATTTGAGGCGCATGAAACCGAACACAGGAGTGACACAATAGCGTGCCTTATTCAAACACCAGTAAAGATTTAAGGCTTCGAGGGAAATTCTCCCACCAGACAGGCAAGGCTACTGTAGAATTTATGGCAAGCGTAATTATAGTTTGAGTAACGCAGGTAAAATGTCACTTTATTAATCTACTCATTATTTATCAAAGAGCTGCGTGGATCATTAATTAGCGACTTTGTCACCTCAAGTAAGCGTGACGAATAAAGAAAGTCATTTGGTGCTTGCAGATGTCGGTCGTACGAAACCGTGGCAGTGTTAGTGCCCGGTAGACAACCTATTGTCCCGGTGTTTGACTTTGTTAGCACTTTCCAAGCATCTGTTCTTTACCGTGACCAGCTCAGTAACTATCGGAGTTAATCCAATAAATCACCCCAGGCGTGACACACGTGTAATTAATTGTGTAGACTTCGAAATAAACTCTTGTTCCTTGCACAATAAACACGGTCTTTGCAAGGCCTTCGCCGCGTTTGCACGAGGTCGCCGTATCAAGTTTCATTAGCAGAACCTGTCAACGGAAAGAGCGAATACAATAACTGACATTGTACTGGGTGGCCGGACATAACGGAAGTGCAATGAGTAGGTGGCGCTTCGAGAGCGTCACCCTAATCGGCATTCCGTCAAAGATCTGCGCTAATTTTAGCGCACACAAAGCCACGTGAAAATTCACCTTAAAGGGGAAGACTCCCCATATTTTGCCTGCTGAGTGTAGATTGCACTTCCGGGTGATCAACCTAAATTAAAGGTTTCGATGACGGTGTCCCTCGCATCGTATTAATTTGCATCGACGAACTCATAAAATGCTATAAAACGGCATGTTTATAATATTGCCTCTCCGATGCATTTAATCAGAGATAACCGACTCGGGCAAGAGGACCGAGTTACTCCCATGCGATACTTTTAGGTTGTCGTCATTTGATGACGTTAAAGCAACTGTACAGGGCCGTAAAGAACGCATTCCTGGAATACTTGTAGGTCCGATGAGTATTCTGGAAAGTGGCCATTAAATCTGGTTTACGTTCTGCTCGTAACCGTTCTCCGATATCCTCAACTCTATCCGTGAATTAACTGTTTGGATGTGGTGACCAACTGCCTGATATAATTTAATAACACAGTTATTACCTCTCTGGCGTCAATGTACTCAAGTGGTTTCCCAGCAACGGACTCCTAAAGCTATTTAAACGTAACTGTATTTGAACAGTGTAGTATGTTAGAAAGCAGCGTCGAAAATGAAAATTAATTGTTGGGCTTGTCAGAAATGTCGAATACAGCATTGCACGAGTGTCTAAATTTTCTTTACTGTTTTAAGTCCTGCACGGTCAATTTGAATTCACCTCCAATGATCCTTTTTATTTATTGTAACTTGGGCAAGGGGGGGGGTGCACGCGTCTGCTCGTTTTCCTCACTAAATTTTCTCCCTTCGTGGCTCAAAAGGATGTGCACTGCAGACATTCAGTAATGAACACGTCTAAAGAGAATCATAAAGGAAAATCAACCAACTTGGAGAAAATATGAACAATCCATCCGTTGCAGAAACGAGATTTCTTAGAATACACTCACTCCGGTTTTCCTGTTTCGTGAGAATAAACTTTTTTGCATGTGCGCATTTCTGTGTTTTGTTCTGTTGTACTAAACAGAATATTATTACCTTTTCATTAGTAATACGATTCGCCTTCCTTGCAGCGTTGCACGGAAGGAGGCTTATGGTACACAACGTTGCGTACCACAGTTTAGTAATACATAAAAGGACAACTTATAGCAAAGGCGGCTCCAACCTCGTGTGACTGACTATTCATCAGTCATGAGATATTAATAAATAAAATTATTTAAAATTAAAATATAAAAGTATATCAAACTAATATAAATAAACTATTGATGTTTGTACAATGGTATTTACTTCTATAGCGCTACACCACCGGAAGAAAGACAGTTAAGGTTCGATTCTATTTGACGAGATAGAATTTTTTTTAAAGGCATTTCTTTAGAAGTTGGGTTTCCCTATCGAAAACAGTTTTTAACTCGAGATTCAGAGATTTGTGTACAAGGAATGCGCTTAAAGCATTTATGGACAAAAGATGGCAACACTAGTCATCGTAATTGTTCTCCTGAAAGTCAAGTATTAATTCGTTGATAGTTGAACTCGCTATCAGTGATGGCGAACGGTGACTGGCTGTTAATTGAATTTCAAGTTTATTTAGGACTATGAGCTCTACTCATTACGTCGAAATGTATACAAAATAGTCTAGATTTTATCAGTATAATCATGACAATATTTTATTAATACAGTAATGGTTTCATATTGTTAATTAATAATGTAATCATTTTACAATGCGTATGTTCTTTAAGTAGTTATAGCTGTGCTTATTATTATTATATAACATTTACAAGGCCTCACACGCGCGAGGGCACTTTACATTACTTTATATACACATATCTCCATCTCCAACACCTTAATCTTCCACACACAATGAAACTAGTGCTATGATGACTACTACTGCCATCTACCGCCCACCAGCAGTAGTATTCTGGCTGTGAGTTACGTGTGTTTTCATGACTGATTTGCCTGTATGCGGGATGAAAAAACCCGAGTATCCGGGAAAACAACAAAAACTGTTACTTTTATATGAGATCGACTAACTCATCTTCAATTGAAAATAGCTGCATTAAGATTTCTCTTGTAGCGACAAGAATCGAACTCAAGTGTTTACTAATCGAGGGGCACTTCTATTCTCGATTATTATCCAAAAGTACATTTGATTAATGAAGTATTTCGTTAATTTATTCTAAGCCCTTACCATGTTTACGACAAATATAATAAAAGCTTCTTGCAAGTGATTTTTTTTTTATTGTATATTATTAACTTATTCACCAAAAGTCATTCGGGTACAATTGCGCTGAAAACACGTGACCGTGCATTTCATTCGTATAAAAATGTGGATGGCAACACACGTTTTTAAAAAACTCCTTTCCAGTTTAAAATACAACATTTTTACGGTTCTTCTGTACTTTTATTTTGAAACAGAATTTTTTTAAAAGTTCTTTAAAATGGTCTTGATATTTAAAAAAAAAATGACTTTTAATCAGATAAAAGCTTCTAAGTTTGTTAATTACTAAAGTGACTTTTTGCTTGCTGTAAAAACCAGCGGTCGTTGACGGCAAACATCTTTGACATCTCACTGGAATGTCAGATGTTTTTCAAACTCTCAAAAGATGAGCTATTTCTTTGATTCTCGAGAGCAAAATACTAATAATAAGAATCAAATAATGTTGTTTATCTGTAATAATAATAGTGAAAATAAACTTACATGATTATGATTAAGTCTCCAATGTATAGTGCATTCTTCTTCCAAATATTTAGTTTGGAAAATCCCAATTTGCACAATCACGAGTGGATATTCCATCTCATCAATAAAACACTTTTGTAATAATTTTTTTTTAAATAAATATTCCTCAAACTCAAATTCAATGTAATAATGTAACTAATAATATACAAATATATTCTTACATTATTAGAAGGTTTGTACTTAACTACCGGTTGAAGATGAAGCAGTTTCGCTTTAGTCGACTCCATTAAGTTCTTTAGTGCAGGACTTGAGTACTTTAACGCATGACTTAGTGAAGAATTAAAATCATGTATTCTAGCAATTTACTAAGATGCGCTACCTGCACACTATTACACAGGACACACAACACTGTAATGAAGTGGGAAGACATTAATTGGCTAAAAGCTGCTGGGGTGATTAACTTTTGACCCAAACTATACGAGTTTGTACTTTATACTGACACTGAGTCACAAAGCTGCTTCATAATAAAGGGAAAAAAATCTAAAACGTGGCGTCCGGCGCCAGAAAATCATAAATAAATATAAAAAGAAAATCAAATTAAGGCTGTTTCCAATGTGTCTCATCTGAAACCGCATCTCAATCTCTTGATTAATGAAGTATAGAACGTAAAAAGCGTATTACACATTCGTGATAGTTAAACAAGCTACGAAATAGGCGTTTTTCAACTCGTGGTGCAGATGAATTTCACCGTCCGGTGTAACACTACCGCCCTGCTTATGGGAGGACTGAAGTGCATTGAAAAATTTCCGTGTTTGGTCTCTAAGAGCAGTATTTCCGGATTATGTAAAAAATAAAATCTGAAAAAAAGAAAAGAAAAAAAAGAAAGAAATCCTAAACGCATCCACAGTATGAACGTACTGAAGTTCACATTTAGGTGAGAGCTAAGTTTAAAAAAAAAAAAAAAAGAAAAAAAAAAAAGAAAGAAAGAATCACTGTTACGATATTGTAATGAGCCTGAATTTTTTTCATTGTGGAGTGTCCTGGATATTGCAAGGCAATGACCATGCGTGACTCCGGAAGTTCGGTCCCAAATTCCTAAACAACACATCGTTCATACGTGCAGCGTGAATAAGCAGAATTATCATCAATAAAATGGACGGAGTCTGGAAGGTTATATAAACAATGATCGCCATCAAACGTTCAAATAATACAAGATATCGGTCATCTCTTTCACCGAAATCGTTTCTTACATCGATACGGCGTCATACTCTTCCTTAGCAACAACAGTAAAATCCATTAGCTAGCTGAACGAATTTTAACAGATGAACTAACCATGAATTTTGATTTTATCGGATCATTATCTATAAATAATGGCAACGTTCAAGCATGCGCAGGATCATTACCTACACAATAGGTAGACGTCAACATTTGGTCTGTGGATTTAAAAATCGCTTTCATAAAAACATACCAAAAAGTATAACGCATATTGTTCCACGGTGTACACATTGTTAGACATTACAACAATGTAAAGTAGTTTGTTCATTTCGTTAACTTCTATAATACTGGGCAACTGATTAACCGTATCTATCCATTGTTGTATTAAACAATGCAAATTAGTTCATTACTTGGGTTATTACTTTGATTTTCTTCTTTTTGCTCTTCGTTGTGTAATTAATAATTGATCTGTGCCAATAGGTTGCTCTCACTTGAATTGTATAAAAATGAAAAGAACTAGCGTCAAGTCAGAAGATGCAAACGAAGAAACAGAACAAAAAAAAAATTGTTCAGGAAACTAATAAGACATTATTGATTGAACTTTTTTCACAATCATAAAGACATCTAGACCTTTTTTTTTATTTCGTTTTGTTCATTACATTCACTACAAAAAATTAATGCGTGTTTGATATGCAAGTCATTGAAGGCCAACGCACTAGATTTTACTTTCCTTGGACAAATTTTTCCATACTTCCAGATGAGAAGGGGGGAAAAAAATCCACATACAGCCAACGTCATTTGATACGAACTGTGGTTTCTAGTGGATATTTAATTGCCTTCTGCTTCAAGAGCAGAGAAAAGTTTATTGCTTTGTCGATCGATGCTTCGAAATATTTCTCAAGGGTTAGTAGAGACCTCTTTTGGATTATAAGTACTGCAGTTGAAATATGGTTTGACCTGTTAGCATTCCTCTAGGTAATCGGATGAATTATTGCTCCAATATTCTATTGAGAATATTACAGCAGTAATTAAATGTGCAGAGCATATTGAGAAACCCCGTTTCCATGGATCTACAATATTTCTATCTTTACCTTTTTTTTTTTTTTCCTGTTTTATTATTTTGCTCTTCATGTCAAAGAGCAACATTTGCTGCCAGTATAAATGCAAATACTATTAGTACGATTCACATGACCATTGCAGCGTAAAAATGAATCTTTTAGTAGAAATCTTTTAAGAAAAAAGGTGCACTTCGAAAAACCAAAAATAAAGACCCGGAACCAGAAAGGTCTCGAGAGACTTTAAGAAAGAGACAAGACGCTGATTTAAAAGCACGCAGTCTGACGTGGGAAATGTAGCACGCAAAAGTTCGTTGACGAATAAACAATACAAACAATGCGAGCTAGACGAAGTCGTTCTATTTTGGAGAAATGCAGCAGATCCTTGTAATCATGCATGGCTGGTTTCCCGTCTTCATATTCATTTCAAAGTTCCCAGTTTTGATAAGCCCATGGCAACAACACTGCAAGCCGCAATGGAAGAGTAAGTCTAGCATTATGACGACGTCCGGGTAGATTTCCGTGTCGCTTCCTATTCGCCACTGCAAAACGCACACCCAAGTGAGTGCATAAACCCTGAGAACGGCAACTATGAGCGCTGGGTAAACATTAATTGTCGTCCTTTGGGGGTGCAGATAATATCGTGTACTGGAGTCTGTTTGTTTGGCTTTCCCGGATTCCATTCAAGCAGATTAAGTATACACTGTAGCATGGGTTGCTTTGAGTGACGAACAGCGCATCGCTATGCTGTCATCCATGCTTCCTCTTGCTCGGATTTCGGAAAATATCCTTTGGGGAAACCTTAATGAAAAATCCTTTCTAATAGTGGTGTAATGGTGTGAATTATGAAATCCAAACACTAAAGCATGAACCTAAGCAATCTTTTTCTTTTTACACCACAGCTTTGATCAGTACAATCTCTTATATCCGGAAGATATTTATACTATCAAAGGACAAACA
This sequence comes from Typopeltis vanoorti, assembly GCF_054136105.1. Classification (NCBI taxonomy): domain Eukaryota; kingdom Metazoa; phylum Arthropoda; class Arachnida; order Uropygi; family Thelyphonidae; genus Typopeltis; species Typopeltis vanoorti. Next base: position 109,756,272 of record NC_143558.1, read on the forward strand.
TTGGACACATGAACTCGCTAGAGTTCATTAATTTGGATCATAGACAAACAGCGCACATACAGAGCAAAAAGAATTTCAGTCTGTTGAAATTCTTATATATAAAATATATAACTTTTGTTTCTTGGTAAATTGTTATAACGATTGCTAAGTAAATGTTGAGCCTCCAGCTCAGTCAGTATAGACGAAGAGATTTGGTCGGAAAGACCTGGGTTCGATTCTCGTGAGGACCGTCTGAACTTTTATCTGGTCTCTCTTTCGACTAAAGGTGAGTTAGCCGGTCTTATACAGAGGTAGGAAGTTGAAGTTTTTTCGCCCGGAAAGTCGGGTTTTTCGTTCCCCAGAACAGGCAAACCAGCCCCGTGAACACACATGGATTACAATCATGAATACGTCCCAGCCATATGCCGGTCTTGAGCCCGGATAAAATTGAGGGTTAGGGAAAGCAATGGTAAACCGCCCTGTAAAAAAATTCTCACCAGGAATATTTTGTGTGCAATTCTTACAAAGTCATCTCCAGTCGGAAACGACTGAAAGGGAAAACCAAAACAAAAAGTAAATGTTATAGCCGATGGGATTGGTGGTTTGCACCAACTCTGAGATTTTGTATCAGATTCTGTGGACTAAAAGAAATTCTACGTAATGCGATGTCAATTTGTTGATTCCTTTTCCGCTGTGTTTGTAAGAGGGTACAGCTGATGTTTCTACTTACTGTATTTGGAATATTAGATGTTCAATAAGGAACATTCCCATACCCACAAGTTAGTCATAACAATGGAGTTTTAATAATGGAGTACAAACGGATTCCATTATTAAAACATAGCCACATATGGTATTCCAATTGTTTGTGAACGCTATACCTTCGGGTGTGCAAAAATTCGGACAGCAGTTCTTCTAAGGATGAGGGGGGAAAGACGTAACTGGTCATATTTGAATCGAGAGTATTACTGATCAGGCATGCTGGGGATCAGATGTGATCTTCTAGTAAAAAAACTTATTACTTACATGTTCCGTATACGTTCAAAAAAGGGCCACCCCTATATTCGAGGTATATCAGTCGCATCACTCCGAAGCAAGAAATAAGAGAGGATGAGATGTGTCCATTAGAGAAATGGATCTCCCCCCCCCCGATGGGAATCACTATGTATCTGTATGTTGTTTGGTGCCCTTCCTTCTGCAGTTTGAGCTGCGCCGTGAAAAATTGATGGCCCGAGATTCCTTATCGAGTGGAGAAGTCGGCTATAATTTCCAACAAGTGCACGCGTTGTTGATTTATAATTCTGCACTTTTTCTGATATGAAAGCCAGCATCGCTCACTGAGCAAATCCAACTGCTAATACTTTGGTCACGTAAACCGCAATACCACTGAGGCTTACTCAGCTCGTTAAGAAGTCAACGGGTTTAATAAACCAGCTTATTTCCTAACGATTTATTAGAAGATACAAGAATGGGTTCAAAACACACATTTGAGTAGCTGTATACTAGAAAATGTTGTTGTAGTTAAACAGAGGTACTTGCATTGCATTAAAATGCGTGCAGTAGCAAGGATATTTGTAAAAGTTTGGTTAGTTATCTATTAAAAAAAAATTAATTTTATGCAAGCTAAGAAAAGTTGATCAAACACATATTTATTGCTTGACAGAACTTTGACCATACTGATCTGCAATTTTTTTTTCTCTCTTCCAAATGGCATTCTTGATCATAAAACGGTGATGTCATGGAAAACTAAGGATTAAAAAAGAAGGTAGTTAACTGTATAGAAATAAAAGAAATTAAACTGCTTACAGTTATCGTATAATGAGGTACATTCCCTGACAAAAGTTTTCAAACTCAGTGCGGTCGCTAACTAGGGTAAGTACCATGCAGATACCTGCGAAGCCGCATCTGTAAATTACCACTGAGATAATATCAGAAAAAGTGCAGAATTATAAATCAACAACGCGTGCACTTGTTGGCGGATAGCATTTATCCGCCCTATTATCGGACCTAAGATATGTTTCTTATTCAGTTTATTAGCCAATATTAGATATGCATTAACAAGCAAAAAAGTAATCCTTGGAACAGAAAAAAAAAAAAAAAAAGAAATGTACATTTCACAAAATGTTGCATGGTGCCAAAATGCTAACCGCTATCTAATTCTATAAATGTATATAATGACTTTAATCAAATAAATTGTTTCAATCATTCTAAACAATAGTCTTTTTAACAATGTCATTTTAACAATTAGGTTCATGCACACAGTTTAAGCTACTTTGCAGTAGTTCAAGCAATCGATCTACTAGTCAAGTCAACAATAAAGCAATCATGTGACCTTAGAAATTGCTGCTCATAAATGACAGGTGTTGAAGTCTCATTTAAAAGACGCGTGTATGTGGAGAGAGGGAAGAAAAGCACTCTATATAATGATAACGTGTTCCGCAGATCTAACCCATAGCACATTTCAAAACTTCACGCTAACCATCCAATATTTTCTATCGATACATTTTCCGTGGTTGTTCACAATTACGATTCGCTCCGACCAACAGAGTACGAACAGAAGATGTCCCTGTGAAAGGACAGTTGTCCAATGAATGAAAACTTCCTCTTCTTCAATGTGATATTTGGCGCTATTGATCTTAAAGCAGATTACAGCGGCACAATCCTGCAATTTCGTGGTGCGATTCCTCTGTCTTGTTGCCGATTAAACTAAGTGCTTTCTGCTGCTAGCGGAAGGACTTTTAGATCCGGGGAAAAAGTTTCAAGAGGACACCAAATACTTCCTGGCGCCCACATGAAATGAAGCCTATTAGCCTGGGATTGAAGAAACCCTGGAACTTTATCCTCCGCCGATGATAATACCGAAAAGTCACGTGTGATGGCCTCTGTACGTTGGTAAGCCGCTGTAGGAAACGCTACCGACTCTACGGAGGACGACGCTTCTGTTCGTTAATACCGGCGTTTTCTTAACTATGGTCGAAGATGGACGACCAAAGACAGCTTGGTTTTACTTAGTGTGTGTGTTTGGATCTTCTTAATCAAGTAGGAATTCAAATTTGTATTCTTTTTTTCCAAAGTTTGACTTCTACAAAATATATCAAAACTGATTGAGATTTAAAAAAAAAAAAAAAAAAAAAAACGCTATTTTTGTCTTCTGATAATCTTGGGAAATTGGTGGTGCATGATGAGATGTTGCACACCTCTTTAGAACGCCAAAACAGGCTCGACCCAATATGAAGCCAAAAGCTGTGACTAAGTGGACACTAATTGTATGTTACATTAAAGTCTCGTTAGTATTGGATTATTTTTATATCTCAACAGACCATTGTGATTAGTATGTTCCATTACATTAACTTTATTCGATGCCACACACACCATTGTTACAGAAGTAAATAAACTAAAATTAAATTGCATTTCTTTATTTCCTGAATGCGAAATTTCAAACTGAACGATCCATTCCTACCAAAAATAAAAACAAATATAATTAAAACAGTGAAAATACTTTTAGAGTTCGCAACAATCGACTGCCATTCTTCATGTAATCATTGGTATAATATTTAACAATACATTCATAACAATACTTGAGTGGTATCGTTGCTAAGCAACCGTGGGTAGAATTAACTACTTTTAACTCATGTGTAACTAAATAAAAACAGTGTTCGTTAGACGCACGCGCTCGTGTTTCTGAAGTGGAAGTGTGTGGCGGGGGGGGGGACTACAGACTTATCCATTTCGACTTTTAATTGGCAGTTTCATCGTCCTAGTTGCCTCTTATCATCACAGCAATGCGGCGATTTCACAGATAAAACGGAGCTTCCTTTCCAAGACTACTGAAACTTCCTGGAATTTGTGAGAAAACACAATTGGTGCACCACAGATAGGTCTCGGAGTCATCCCTTGATTTTCTATCGCAGAGATTTCGCTTAAAATTAGATCGTTGTCTTGAACTGTTGTCAAACAGTAGAAGGAAAGGAAGTCTGACGGATAGCATTTCTTTGGAGATTCTATCGCTGGATGAAAGACTTAAGGAGCTTCAGTTCTGAAGTATGAGATTTACTCAAAGTTCTTTAACTTGCTGTTGCAAGTTTAGTTATTAAGTTGACAGACGTTCTCCCTTCAATCTGGTAACCTTGGAAACTAACAGATAGATTAGCAACAAATCTACTCAAGGGCTAAATTACATTAATTTCAAAAATGGTCGGAGATAATCTATCACGTGTGCACACAACCAAGCAAGTCTCACGTTGATTCAGTTTATTGAAAAATATCCGATTTGTAATCTTACTTACATCCAAGCCTATTTATAACATTTTGCAATTGTTAAAAATTTTCAATTGATCTAATCATTGGTTCATTAACCTGAGTCGATGCATTATCAGTTATTTCAAACAGTGTACAATTACACAATACATTCCTTTCTCATAATTTGATGTAATTACAATAACCGTATCTTTTTCGCCTTTTTGTTAATAAACTAACAACCAATTTAATGTTTTTCCCCGATGCTCTGCTCTGTTGATGCTGTATAACGCTGGCTTTCAGTAAGCACTGATCACTAACATCTTTGCTAGTTGTGAGCTGGAAGGTGTGATGATAAATCTTGTTGAATTTCTTTATCTTGTGCAATTTCATGACAGATATTTTTGTACCATTTTTTTCATTTGTTGTTTTCGAAATCAATCAGGGAAGTCATAAGTCTCATAATAGCAAAACGTTAGCTCTTATGATGTGTGATCACGTGCTGACTCTCACAAGCATATTCTGTGCCAGGATGTATCCAACTTTTGAACTGGACTCCCACAAATTTTATCTTGTCTAGATAAAATTTGTGCAGTCGGATTGAAAAGAAATTGGACTAAGTATCTTATCATACTGGATGTTTGCGATTGTCTCTAGGTGGGAGATGAATTTCATTGCCCGGTGTGAGACCACCGCCCAGTGTACAGGAGGCCGGAATTAGCTCAAAAAAGTTTGGTTTTTAAGGTTTTGGGCTATGTAAAAAATACAAAAAAAAATAATAATAATAATTTCTACTCCCTACCTTACGACTGTACTATAGCCTTATAAATAAATCTTTCGTGGGTGAGAGGCTGACTAAGTCACATTTTCTCTATTTTACTGAAATTTCGGATTAATAAACTAACTGAGAAGCTCAAGTCGTCTACGTCGGAGGTTCTTTGTAATCGCCGCACGCTTTGTTAGTCCCTTCAGTGTCCTAATGGCATCCAAAGTGCCCACATCGATATCCAAACGGTAGAGATTATTGAGCTCACTTAAAAGAGACTTCCGATGCTTTCCATTCCCGAAGGACAATCTGTTATTTCGCCCTAGTATTACCAGGCTGTTCTTTGAACAGTAAATTTCCAGTAATGGTGTCGCTAATGTTGTTCCACTTCTTTTCCTACACACTATAATATGATTTGGGAAACGACTTCGTGGAACACTTGGCAGTGATAATTTCTTGTTGGCTTATTTCTTGGGCTATTTCTTCCGCATTTCTTCTCTTAGTGGCAGCATTTCTATGCGGTATTAATGGTATGAGACCAGCTTCAGGAAGTACTCAGAGAGCGGGCTGAGATTTGCCATGATGTGCACTCCAAGCACTACTGCCAAAAGGCTGTTGCCATGGACAACGGCACCTCAGCTACGCAATTTTGCGTAGGCCTTCCTATGAAGCCCAGAGTGCAAAGAATGGGAAATCAGTGATTCAAGATATTCCTTCTATATGTTCATGTAGTGCCACAGTACATAGATACCGGAGTTACATATTACTGTTAAATACATCAAAACCAAAAACCGTAGCTTCCAATTTATAAAGTAATAAATATAGCCTTCAGTTAAATCCTTTGGCTCTGTGTATGCAGAACTAAACTATTTTAGTTTTGTATATTATTTTTCATATCTTTTCTTGTGTGTTGAATGAATATAAGTTCAAATTACGTTTTTATTTTGACTTCTAGATAAAAAAAAAAGCATTAGTATTGGTTGTGATATCAAATCAGTGCACACTTCAGCATCAAAATCAATTCTCCTTAAAATCAAAATTTCAACCTCGTCGCTTCTTTTTCTGCACAAACAGAAATGCTGCCAGTGACATCTATATTTCAGAATTAGTACCAGAAGACATTAAGTCCGTCAAGCCCATTTTTGTTAATGCTGTTTCCAGAAATATATAAGCACTTCCGCATCCGGCTTTCTCTATTTATCACGGCGAAGATTTCCTAGAAATATAAAAACAAAATAGATGTGCTTCTCGGAGATAAGACACGTGATCAGCCAATGGCAATTTTGTAGTTCAATCATGTGTCTCCCCCCCATAAAGAACACAAAACAAGAATCATCGGTCTGAGATGGCTGCTCTAAAGGGGCATCCGTGTCGTATGTTAACACACGAAATCCTGTCCAACAGGCGATCTACAGAGATAAATTCACCACAGACTTCAGTGGGGAGGTAATGCTAGCTAGTAACAACTGCCATCAACTCCTGGCAAGGACGGCGTTGTCGGGAGTGCATCTCTCTCTCTACCAATTTGGGAGTACTCAAGTGATCGATGGCTGGGGAGATGTTGTCGCCTGACATTACGCCCGGATTTCCGTGTCGGGCTATTTTAATAAATCACAAGGCACGCTGGTAGTGAACTAAGTGTGCGTCCAACTTTAAAATAAAACAACTGAGTGAAAACCAGGGAAGTTCTTCAACCAGATTAATTAGTCACAATTAAAACAAAGTTTTCGAATTAATTTTTCACGAAACTGTTCCTCACATCTCAGAGCACGGTTCCCATTAATCTATGGCAAAAAAACCTCTAAAAGGTGAGCAATAATTTAATTAAGAACATTGTTTGTCCATGTAACTGAAGTTACAGTCTTCCCATACCTCATTTGTGATTGATTGGTTGCGTGCTATAACAACTGCACGGTCTGCTCAAATTCGGCACATTTCTTTAGCGTGTAATAATAAAAATGTATCACTCAGGCAGAATACGGAAAAAACCGTAATATGCAATTAGGAACAACAATAAAATTTGCAATAATTTATATCGGTATCCAGTGTAACTTGCAAAAATGCAAAAACGTAAGCAAAATTTTGCCTTCGTTTAGTTTAAATTAATGCATTTTTTTAAGTCCACACTTAATATCAAAGCATCTCTCTCATGTCCGTATATTGAAAAGAAACTCAGAGATGCATGGAAATGAAATAATTACACCTGAAATAAAGTAAACATTTTGAAAAGTTTTTTTTTTCTGGTGTAGTATTCAAATACAGCTCATTTGTAAGTAAAATAAGAAAAAGAAATGGATTACCCCCAACATCAACTCGCTCTTACATATTTATGGATGAAGCATCTTCAAAAAATATATCGAATAAATCTTGAAAAACACCTAAATTACATTTACTTAAAGAAATAACATGGAGTCGGGTCCACCTCTTCATCATTAATATACATAAAAGCCATTCGAGTTGGTGCATTTAAATAGAAAAAACTTCTGATAAAAAAATAAACTTTCGAAATTCTCGATATATATCATCGGATTCTACAACTTTGTTATAATCAAATGCATTAAGGAAAACAAGGCATAGTTTTTCCTAATTACAATTTCATCTTTGGCAACTATTGTGTAAGTGGAAATTGATTAATAAAACAGCCGAAGTTCGCAACAATTCTTTTTTTTTTTTAGAAAACTATTGTTACGAAAGTTAAACTAAACGCAACAATAAAAGAATACTGAGATCAACAATGCGGATCGAATGGATTGTATTTGTTTGCTTTTTTTTACAGCAAGTAATCATAAGTTTAACAAGCAAACAATTATATGCTACTTTTCTATCTAAAACAATAAAAAAATTCATTTTTAAACCACAAGTCTCTTGTCACCATTTCTAACACGTTTTCCATTCGACTCGTCTAATTTTGGATCTTTTAAGTCTTTTTATAAAAACCACAAGAACGGTTTCGTTAATTAGCACCTTTTCTTTTTTGAGGAGAAATTAATCTCTTTCTCCTTTGGTCTCAAACAGTTTTTTTATGCGTTATTGTGTTAAATCTGATACTCTTTCTCGGATAAAATATTTTTGCTTTAGGCTATCGGGCGTGTAACAGCATTCTTTTTCTCCAGTGCATTTTCATTCCCTGAACCAAAGATCGTAATATCCAAAAGAGTTGTGCTGAGTAATAGGATATATATATATATATATATATATATAAAATACTCATCACACCCTGCCATGCTGCTTGAGGCACCAATGATCACTTGCTGTTGAATAAGCAAATACAACTCATTCGATCTGTATTGTTGATCCCAGATCTAAAGTATCCCCGCTTTAACTGAAATGATTTTAAAATATTCTTCGAAAAATATTATTAGTCCTAGAAAAATTTAATGAGCTAGGAGCACTGCACCATTAAAGTGTTCTATAGTGCAAAATTCCAATAGAAATCTTGGAATACAAGAAATGCATTTGGTGCAATCATAATTGGCTTCATCGGTAGTGCAGTAAAGTAAGCAAATTAGAACACGCCCTTAGTAAAAAGAATCCCTGTAATGACGGACGACTTGAAACAGAAAATGTATGTGTGTGTGTGGGAGGGGGGAACAGAAAGGAAAGGGGAAAGCTGTTAAAAGTGCGTGATGTAAATTGTAATTAGCAGAAACATTAGCCATAAAGTAGTGTGTCCATTTCTTTGTCGGTAATTTGTCTCCGAGTACAATATATTGTGTAGCTGCTGAATTAACTCACAAAATAAACAAAATTTACGCTGCGATAATAACAAAGGACTTGTAGTAAATTAAACCTCGCAAATCAAATGTTCTGTTGTCTTCATTGTGCCTACGAGATGAAGGGGGCCCTGGGACATTAATAAAGAAGGCCTTGAGTGTTTTCCATTATCTTCTCTTCAACTAAATGAACCTCCAAATTCTGAATTCCTAACCCTCCCCTTCTCTTTGACAAATTAGCCCCTAGATGATGATTATTTGAAATTATTCGGAGGTAATTATTTGAAAATAAACGTCTTTTGCTTTATGAATCTTCACTGCTGATGAGTTTGGTGACTCCCTTTTGCGTTTGCATATGATACAAAGCCTCGATAGAAGAAATTAAATTCAAACTTTGTTTTTCATGTTTATTTTTTTCCCCTTCTTTTCTACAGATAAAGAAACGCTCCATTTTTCATGCGCAACATTTGAATTTATAACGCTTAAAAGAAATTAAATTCGCGTATGTCTTTCAACGAACCTCATAACGCCATCGTTAACATAATTAAACTTCCCAGTGATGCTACCTTATTACTGAAATAAATGTTCACAAGTTTTATGCATTAACAGTAATTAATTCTCCAAGTTTTGGGAGGAAATTTTCTTTTTCTACAGGACAAATATGGAACTATTTTTCAAACCATTTCAGTCTTCCATAAGCAGGGTGATACACCCTCTGTCCAAAAAGAAACCGAACTTTTCGAAAATAGAAAAAACTAGTGGGGCTACCTGTTGTATCTTTTTGTTGTCGAAATCCGCAACCTTCATTAGTGCTGTGTCAACTGTTTATGACATTTGTTTCATTAGAAGCCGAGTTATAGTGCCCAAGAGTGGCAGTGTGTTTTGACGAACGGTCGGTCGTCACGATATTCATGCCGTACGCGGCGAATTCTTGCTATCAATCGCTTCAAAACTTCGAGATAAAACTCACTCTTGACCGTTTGGCCAGGCGGAACGAATTCTTTGTGGATAATGCCCTTGGAATCGTAGAAACAAATCAGCATTGTCTTTACTTTTGACTTCTCCAAGCGACTTTTTTTCGGATGCCCCTCTTCTGGTGACCTCCGCTCAGCACTTTGGCGCTTTATTTCGGGCTCATACTCAAAACATCACGTTTCGTCATCAGTAACGATCGTTTCAAGGACGTTTGAGTCCTTACAAGCGGTTTTAATGAAGTCCTTGCAGTGTTCAATTCGATACATTTTTTGGTCGTCGGTCAACTTGCGGGGAACAAATCGCGAATTCAATTTAAAAAGGCCCAAACTCTCGGTCAAAATGTTGTGCACAGTTGATTTTGGAATCCGCAATTCATCTTCAATCAATCTCACGGATTTTCTTCGGGTTTTTTTTTTTTTGATGAAATCACGTACTTTTTGGATGTTAACTTCGCTCAGTCCAGTTTTTGGACGGCCGGGCTTTTCGTCGTCCTCAAGCGTCTCACGACCACTTTGAAATCGCTTAAACCACTCGTAAACTTGCGTACGGGATAAGCATTCATCACCGTATGCTTTTTGAAGCATTTGATGGGTTTCGGCAAAATGTTTACCAAGTTTAACACAAAACTGAATCATAGCTCTTTGTTTGAAACTCATTTTCTGATCGTTCGTCAAAACACACTGTCACTCTTGGCACTATAACTCGGCTTCCAATGAAACAAATGTCGTAAACAACACTAATGAAGGTTGCCGCTTTCGACAACAAAAAAGATGCAACAGGTGGCGCCACTAGTTTCTTCTATTTTCGAAAAGTTCGGTTTCTTTTTGGACAGAGGGTATAGTTTCACATCCGAGGATGACAATCTTCTAACACCGAAATACATCTCACCTGTAGTGTCACCTAGGTTACTACAAAAAGTGCCGCAGTAGGATTAGAACTCACTCCATAAATCCTTAAAATGCATAAGTACTATTCACTTGTCCAACTGGAATTATATTAAGCTATACGTGGAACCGGAAGTTTTCTTTAATTTTACCGAACAACAAAATTTGCGAATGTTTATATTTTGTATGCTTTTTGAGTTATATGACGAGCACCGCTTAGGTGGATGTGTGACTTTTCTTTCCATGATGAAAGAGGATATTAAGATGATAAATCACCACATGACTATCCCTTGCTGCTTCCTGAATTAAAAGTCAGAATAATTTAAAACAAAAATGCGAACATCATGAAACTTGTTAAATGAATGTATTTCTTTGGTAGCATTCATTTACCTGAAGCCACTAAAGGAATAGTCTTATTGATGACTAAATATATTCAATACTACTGATTATTAAATCAACATCGATGGCCAATACATCATCTATTCATATAATGAGTCATGCAAAAAAATAGTTTTTACAGAGATGAACCTCAACGTGTTCAATTGAGAACTCATTGTGCTGTCACTGGTTCAGCTGAGCTTGCGTGAGTATATTGTTAATGGAGAGAATTCGAAGCAAACACATCTAATCCACAACAATGAAATCTGATGCATCAAGCAGATCCATTGTTGCGTATAATTGAAATTTATTTGCAAATACATTCCTGATATTAAAGTAATTATTTACTGTCTTTGTTCATCTTTATACATTCACACTATCGTAATTCTTTTCCTTGAGTCCGATTTAGTTATTCAGGAAAGCCAATAACATCACTGTTGATGTCGCCAACTTAATATTCTCGCCTTGTTCGAGTCCAATTATTTCTGCAAGATCGTAAAGGCAATTCGCGATTTACGAATTAATCAAATCAACACACACCCCTCATCAGAATAAGCCATTATAATCAGATCTAGTTATCGATATGCTTATTATTGTGTTAGTTTAATTAAACCCGCTCTTCCTCTCAGTTATTATGGCAAATACAGTACCGGTAGTCGGTCACAAGCGTAAACCATCGTTTACTAACAAATTTATATTCCTTCCGAACAATGGGGTTGGTCGGTTCTCTGGGGAAAGTCTTAAATGAAACGCTCAACAACGCGGAAAAATAGAAGTCCTTTGTTCTGGAAGCTCACAGCTATAGCGAAATGCACATTAATTACTTTATCTGACAGCTTCAATTGTTACTTTAAATTAGCGAAAATGCATTAAGATTCAAGGGTTTATTTCCGGGAAAACTATTGCATGTTGTTAAGTTCCACTCAGAATAACAGGAGCGCAATGCATCATGGGATCATAATGCCTCTCCTCGTAATCTCCCGATGTACCACTTCATATGCTCAAATTTTATTTATTTTTCTCATAGAATATGTGGGAATTTTTCGTCCAAATTTTTCTCTTTTCATTTCAAACAGGCAGTTATCCGAATACTGTATACAGTTTGTAGATAATATCGTACTGAACTCCATACTTAACTTTCTCCTGATGTACAGGAGGATGAAGGTAAACTGCTTATATTGTCATCACGGATACCCGTTTGAATTAGGTGCAAATGGAAAAAAGGAGATAACCAGCACATGGTAAGCTAGATGAAACGGAAAACAAAGGGGATAAGCGAAATTATTCGATGAATTATTTAATCCCAATAGTATTAACAACAGGCAACCGAAGTGGCAACGTAATTGCGTCAAGCCAGCGAAAGTGGCACGGATGACAGTTAAAACGATGGAAACACGGATGAGTACGTAGCGAACTGATGTTGGCTAATTGCACCAGGGAAGTGAGAAGCTCATTGGTAAACTGGATAATCACAATACTTCTGTTAGATCGTGCATTATTGATGGTTTCAAAAGAAAACTGCGTGACTAGGCGAAAACAAACAATGCATTTTTAATTAGACAATGCACCTTTCTTTTCAGTGAATAGTTAAGACACACGACGACAGATGTCACGCCAATCAAGTTATCACAATCTCTATGGAAACCCAAGAAAAATTGCAACTTCACATAGATTCTTCCACTTTAGTGTTTATTTTGAATAACCAGATACATTATCAGTACAGCCGAAAGAATTCCAACACAAACGGAAATTTTCCGCTGGGCATTAACTGTTTTGCAGTCATTAATTATCCACTGACATTCCAGCTTTATCGTTCTGAAACATCTGTTACTTCAGGAATGCTAATTATGATCTAAGAATGTTCGTTTTCTTCTGTATGTTCACTTTTGAACAATCCGGCAAGAGTGCGTACTCAATATATACACGCCGTCTTCAAAGTATTTTTCCTTTTAACAAGCTGATGAATTCACGTTTCTGGCATTTTGCTTTGGAAACAACAGCAACACGCGGTGTGTGTTGAACGTGCGTGTGACGTGACAAAGATAAATGTCTCCAATCAGCCGAACCCAAGTTCTGAGGAAGACATATGTGCGTTTTCAATGGAGAAGTGAATTCCTTTGTTGGGATTGCGGCACGTGACCTCGTTATATCTGTTTGGTATTTAAGTGTCCTTCTCGCGGTAGCACTTCGATCATTTGGCAAGTAGTTTATTTGCGTTTGTCCTCAGTTCTTTGAGACTGTGCCCATTGACTTTATGAACGTCAAAGCTACGAACTATTTTAAACGCTAACATAGGATATCCAAAGCCGTTCGTGTATAATACAAAAGCAATCATAAAGAAATATATTTATTAAAAATTATATCTAAAATAGTTTATGACAGAAACGGTTTATATATTTTTCCAACACATGAGAGCATTTCAGATGTACAGGAAATTTATGTGCATCATCACTACCAAGAGCTGTTTCAATCCTTCTAAAAGATAACTTAAATCTGACAATATCTTACAAAATTTTGGCGATTAACAGTCGTAAGGTGGGTGCCTGTATAGTTCTGAGGAAACATTTACTCCCACAGCGCTAAACATCCCAAACAAATTACGACGTTGGTCTGAAAAGTTCTCGGCTTCGACCATAGATAGCAACACTATCGGCAAGGTTTTTTATTTTCCAAGTTGGTACATCTGTCATAAGCATCCATGTGAAATTGCAAGTCATTCTATCAAGTAGTTTGTTTTGTACAGCTGTTTGAAGCAAAAGTGTTGTCTGCATCCCTTGAAATGGATAAAATTGAGTATCGTGCAGTTATAAAATTCTTTGTAAAAGAAGGTTTAACGCCAAAAGAAATTCATTCGAAGTTCATAAAAGTTTATGGGCACTCTTCTCCTTCATTCTCGACAATTAAGAAATGGGATGCCGAGTTGAAACGTGACCGTACCAGCCTTGAAGATGATCCACGTGAAGGATGTCCAAAAAGTGTAACACCACCAGAAATCAATGATCAAGTGCATGATGTAATATTGGATGACCGGTGAGTCAAAGTGCGTGAAATTGCTGAGACTATAGGCATTTCAAAAGAACGTGTAGGATATATTTTGCATGAAGAATTGCAAATGAAAAGCTTTGCGCAAGATGGGTGCCGCACTTGTTCACAGCAGATCAAAAACACACTCATGAAAATCTCTGAACACTGCTTGGAGCGTTTTAAAAAGAATAAAACTGATTTTGTGCGTCGATTTATTGTATGGATGAGACTTCGATTCACCATTACACACCAGAATCCATGCGCTGGAATAAATATATTAGTCTAAGGAAGATTATGTTGAAAAATAAAAATAATTTTGAAATTATAAATTCTTTTTTTTATTGTTAGGCCTAGAACATTTCAGACCATCCTCGTATAAGTGTGATTCTAGTCACTAACTGGAACTTTTTTTAGACATTTCTTCGGTTAGTTCCTCAATTATTCGATCTTAGGTACAGGCGAGTACGGATTTTCCTCTCGGATAGACCGAATGACGACTTTAAATATAATATTTACCTGTTAGTGCGAGATGGTAGAATTGTCCAACTTCTCCCTGAAACTTGTGATTCAATGATAACCTTGAGCTCAGTAATCATTGATGGCTGACAGCACCAATGAGAATTGAAGGGGGGGGGGAACTAAGATTCCGCAGGCTAGCGATTTTAATTTTTTTTCTTCTGTTTTCCACTTCAGAGGGCTCAATTGTCTCCAGCCCCAACGTTAGCTGTCAACTCTTCGCCTGGGGTAGGGGGGAACCAGTTGCCAAATAATATTCAAAAAGAGGTTAAGGCTACATAAGTTCCATCTACTGACGTTGATAATAAAAGGCAGAAGAGGATTTTTTATAAGCCTTGTTATTGTATCTTTCATTAGAAGAAGCAAACTCCTTTTCTTTCGGAATATATTCCTAAAGAAACTGAAAGATCGCAGGAGACGAAGTAATGGAGATGTTTGGTCTCCGTCTATTATAAATGTCGTACTGTCAAGGGATGTCAAAAATATATGTAACTCAAATTTTGAGAAGTCCTGAATGATAATGAAGAATTAACAACAATTTTATCATGTTGCATTTTGATAATTGTTAGCTGAACGGAGCTAGCTACAATGTTAATTGTTGCTTAAGCTTGGTAATTTTATTACATATTGTTCAAATGTCCATTGTTACTTGCGAAATGCCAGTGGCTTCGATGTTAATTGTTAAAACTTTGTAATTTCATTAAAATAACTCGTACCATTTCTACTGAATAATTTCACTTTTACCTCGATGTCTTTAAAATCTTTTACGAGTCTTAAAACTAGACAAAATTAGAATATAAAATTATCAGTTCTCGATACGAAATTATGGTTTATTGCGTCAGTAATGAATCCCATAATAAGCTTTATTATAATATATCATACAAAACTGATATGAAAACGCACAGAAATATTCCTATTGCATTACAGTTCGTGGAATGCGCCGTATACGTAATTGAATACTGCTGGAATAACAATCGCATGTATGGGATTTCATTAGCAGATAGTAATGAGAAGTTTTTCTTTTTCACGGCGAGAAATTAAGCACATCGCCGTGTAAGTTACGAGCGTGCCTTTCCTTACCGCCAGGAGCTGTGTAATATAGAAGGAATCACAATAGCTTCCCCAGATACTTCAAATACGGAGTCTCTAGTCAACAGAAGAGATCTTGTCGGGTCGATGAATCGGCGGCAAAGAGTGCGAAGTCACAGCACCGTGCTGCTTCCATGCCCGGAGCTATAGTCACTTGGCCAACACAGGAGAGGTTTCAATGGTCGAGAAAACCGAAAAACCTAAGGGACGCTCTTTGGCATCTGCCTGAGAACTCCCACAGGCGAATATATGGAGATCGATCAAATCAATTCGGCACTAGCGGACGGCATGCGAAAAAAAAAAAAAAAAAAAAAAAAAAAGGAAATTTTCTCCCGACCCAGCAACAATAAAATCACGTGTTCCTTAATAAAACTCTTGCTCCGTTTTCACAAGTGTTTATCTCCTTCTTCCGACTGAAAGAAGCGAGCATTTTCTAAGTTCTGCAGTAAACAGTAACTAGAAATGAAAATGTTGCTTTGGGCGCTGTTGCTTAGAATATCGCAAACGTAACTCAAAGGAGTGTCGGGATTGTATCATTTCTGCTCTGTTTGAAAGGAGTAGGGTTTAAAGCAGAAAAATCTGGGATTTTGTTCTTTTAAAGTTTACTGCGTGTAAAAACTTTACCGGCTTTCGACCAACTGACTCAGTTCTGAATTAAAATAAACCAGAAAAAGTTCCCCTGATGAACACCGTGGTTGAAATCTATATCACAAATGTAGAAAATTAGAAATAAGAAAAATAATAATAAAAGAAAATCTGCGACAACCTGAAGCTAGTCGAAAAGGATTTTTTTTCACAATGAAATTTATATATATATATATCAACAGAAACTCTTCAAGTACCACAAATAAGGTAAAGAAGGTTATCGCGATCATTTCACTTCATGACTATTTACTTGTAATAATATAAATATAATAATAATATCTTGTAGTATATAAGACGAGTAATTTGTCCTGGCTGAAAAATCGCATAAAATACAGAAACAGTTATATTTAGTTATTTTTAATTAACAACAATATTGGAGTAAAATGTTTCATCGATGACGAAACAATGAGGAACTAATTTGACAATATAATCGTTTATTCGAAGCTGGATATTTACTTTTGTTAGAAGCCAAATCATCATTTGCAAGTTCGTAAAAATGTTTTGAATGAATTTGTTTGTTCTTTAAAAATAACTAAATCACACTTCTGTCAAAATATCAGCAATAATTTTTCACTTTTTAATATTTTTTTTTTCAAATCTTCTTACATGTACTTACAGGTATCGTATATTTCTATCAGTGGGTATACTGAGGTTTTTCTTCCAAATTTAGAATATGTATAAAACACTTGCGTAGAAATAGAACAAGAATGCATTGTAACAATAGAGAAAAGAAACTCTTCATTCTCTTCTGTTTCTTCCGTAAACTCACTCAATGAGCTCTCTTCACAAGTAATTAATGCATTACAACTATTATACAGTAACCTCACTGCTCCATATTTTATTTTAATCTCAATTACTATAAACATTACAAGTAACAGAGTTTGAGACTCTGTTTTTAAATGTATACATTACGCTTAATCAGGATTCATTGCGTATTTTTGTTTCGTTTTTCACCTATTAAATGATTTTACTGCCAGTTTCGATTCATTTAGCTGATACAAATACAATTAGAAACAACAGAAAGGCTACAGAAGAATAGTCCACACTTTTTAAATCCAATATATTTTTAGAAGTTGAACCTGCTACTCTGACGTAAGAATATGCTTAATGCATTTGGATGATGCTGAGGGAAAACTCCCATCTAACAAATAATCAGCATCGAGGTAAAATATAACCGAGATACGAGTCATGGACACAAAAGAACGCCTACCTAATATGTCCTCCGTAAAAGAAACTCTTAAAAGTATGAATATTACGGAACCAATTCTGTTTTTCATGTTCACCTTCTTTGCAGTTTACACGTCTTGAATATATTAATAATCTACGTATTTCTTCGCTACTGGTCTCACAGC
Source organism: Typopeltis vanoorti (assembly GCF_054136105.1). Classification (NCBI taxonomy): domain Eukaryota; kingdom Metazoa; phylum Arthropoda; class Arachnida; order Uropygi; family Thelyphonidae; genus Typopeltis; species Typopeltis vanoorti. The sequence goes on from NC_143558.1 coordinate 109,773,826, forward strand.
ATCCAACTCAATAATGACAAAAAAGAAGTCGGAAAAAAAATGACTTTGCTCTCCATCGACAAATAACAGTGCCGTGATTCTACCATACTCTCGACCTAATGTACCAGCACTACTCCATTTCCTCGAAAGTTACTTTACTATTTCTTCAACTAACCAGACGCATCCAACCAGTCGTTCTGTGGGTGCCACCGAAAGCCATCACGCCACTCTTATGGATGCAACCTCATTAGAGAACGCAGTAACAGCCAAGCAATATTTTACTTCGCCGCATAGCTGGGCGTGAATGTGGCAACAAATTCATGAAACTTAAACGAGTGCGAACTTATCGGAAAACAAGCTTGTGGGCAAAGAAAAGAGCACATAGAAGATGAGCAACATCCTATCAAGGTACGACAAAACGGTGTATGCAGCAATTGGGCTTATTATCCGAAACATTTTGCTAAGGAGAGTAACGTCAAAATCACCATCAATCGAATGGCCCGGTGGATAATATATGTTTGCAGTTTCTCTAATGGAAGGCAATTTTCATTCCTGCAATAACACACAAGTCGGGCATCCAAAATGTATGCAACAATCCTTCAAAAACTTTCCTAGTAACGTGCTTTCCATTATTTTAGGGAAACATATGGTAGAATTGAAGAAAGAAATCACAAAAAAAGAGATATGAGCAGGTATTCGTCCAATGTTAGATTCTAAAATATAATGCCGAACACAATTCCTATTATTTTACCTTTGTGTGCGGAGTTCGTTTTTTATTTTTTTATTTCCATAAAAATAAAACTACTTCTACTGGTTTGTCTTACGTCTGGTGTTCTTTGAATGTATTTTAAGTACTCTTTCTTGTATTTCAGTATTTTTTTTCTTATTTCGCATGATAAAGAACTTTGTTTGCTTTAGACACCAGTCACTTCCACAATCCTATGGGAGAATAGAGAAAAAAAATCGCTCGTGCGTTTCGGAGAAAAATAAAAAAAATTGTTTCAGACGCCTTTCTCTGTTTTTTGGACGTTTTGAATATTAAATCACCTTACTATTAAATGGTATTGTTTTTAAAAACAAACTGCTTCGTTTTTCATAAGGAGTATTTTTTTCCGTAAGTGACACACGCTATTCAAAATCAAATAAAATTAAATCGATGTGCTGTTTTATTGATTTAATCTGGAAAGCACAGCATCGATATTTATTATTTATTCTGCCCAGATTCAAAATTTAACACTAGACGTCACTACTTTGTCTTCAAACTAATGCAAAAATTTTTTATTTTTGTTTATTATTACGTTATAAGAGATGAATTTTTCTTAATATTTTGTAGGCAGACTAGTCTTAATTATTAACTCGCAATTATACTTATTTTTTATGATAATTCCAGCCACATATCTACTGCACACTGCATGAGGGATGTAACAACTCAAGGCAGACATCAATAATGACAGAAGCATATTATCCACGATTTACCCCTTCCTCAGAATGCGACTGTCGATGGCTGCATTTCTTTAGGCAACTTGTCTACGTAACTATGACTACAGTACAACTGAAGAATTGATATATCATCTTTTGTAACTTTTCTGACAGAAGAGGCTCCTGTTCCTCCGATTCTCGGGTTTTATTCTCATTCATATTTCCTCGGAAGGATGCTTCCCTGTATAACGCAGTGGCTATACAGGAGAGCAATCTACTGAGAAAATATGAATGAAAATAAATTCTGAGAATTGGAGGAACATCAATTAGGAAAAACAGCTACTAATTATCACATGATTACTGAATTACAATTCCACACTAATGTAAGTATCCCATACAAAACTTTCAGATATTATGAAATTTTGAATGTCGTAACGAATCAAGGCCATTGTTATACATTGTTCATTCAGTTCTGCGCTTCCTTGGTTTTTCTTCACTATAAGGAAGAGCATCCATGGCGGCTCTTTATTACCCTGTAGTGAAAAGCCCATACGGAAAGTGAATCAAACATGCATAAAAGCTATAAAACCAAGTCATGTTAATTTTCCCTCATGAATTAAATTGAAAAACAGTTAATAATAACTTAGATTTCAATGGATAAACGGCAACAAACTCATGAGGAGGTTCTGGTGATTGATAATATTGCTAAACAGGTTCTGCCAAGTGAGTAGCCTTGTGGAGAAAATGGCTAAATCTGAGTGCAGTTTCCGCGATTTGGAAACGCAACTCTCCATCACGAGTTTGCGAAGTTCTAGCGTCAAGGCGTCACCTGTAAAGTCAAAAACGTATTGCTACAACCACGTCTCTTTTGGCCGAATTTACAAAAACTTTCGCGGGCATTATCGCAGGTCATAAATAGCGCCAAGTTTTGCTGACTTCACAGTAGCTGTAATATACACCTGGCCGAAAGGATGGCGTCCGTCTGCGTTTGACGTCGTGAGCGAGCCTCCCGCTATCCTCCTCTAGTCGTGTGCAGTTCGCTTCCAAGCAGTAGGTTGCCAATATAATGCCGATATTCTCGAAGCAAAAACCGATGGATAATGCTAAGAAAGAGCAGACTTGGTCAGTGCTATAAACGTCAATTTCAGGTGAGTTACTCTTCCTCTTGTATATTTAACGAAAGAGCTGAACAACAACTGCTATCCAAATTTGGCTTTTATTCTTTGTCATAAATATTGCACTGCGGTTAAGAAAGAGCCAACCAGAAGTATTCTTTGATCTACACCATAAGTAAAAAATAAAAATTAAATAACGACTTTTTATTTGAAATTAATGATTGTATAAAACATGACAGATAAAAGTATTTGCGGATTTATAATTTGATAAATAATTGATTGTTTGTGCATTTTCATTGTTGTACTCGGTATTCAGTTAACAACAATCACTTTTGTAAGATAAATGCGTAGCAACAGTCGTTTTAATAGAACATAACACTTAAATGGTATTATGTATCATTTACTTCAATGAATTTCCTAGCAATTAGTAGAATCAGATTAACTTCGTGGTCCGAGTGTCAATGTTCGCAACTGCATAGTTGGTCGTGCGACATTCCTATCGCCGTGTACATGATGTGAAACCGTGGCCAGAATACTCAATTCTGATTACGCCTCAGGCCAGTGAGCCTAAAGCCTTGGTTCGATGGCCTGTTACGTACAAGTAACTACTTCATACAACCCTACTTAATAAGAGCAATTAATTCTACCTACGCCTTTACGATATTTGCCAAATGCGAGCCTCCGTAGATCGATAAGTTTAGACAATGCCTTTTGGTTGCAAAGACCTGTTTCGAATCTCATCTAGGATTCGAAGAACCAAAGTCTTTCCAAGTGAAGGTGAGTTAACCGGTCTTATACGGAGAGAGAAGGATTTTTACTCCAGGAAACACGAATCTGATTAGTTTATAATTCATTTTGTCAAGCATCTAATTTGTTTCGTGATAAATTTCTTCATATACCTCTATTAAATGTAATGCTAGCGAATAGAGAAAGCATCAGCTAACTCCGGTAATTGAAAGTTCCAACTTCTGTAATACCGTATTAATAAGTTCAGCTGCGAATTAGGATTTTCAATTGGCCATTAAAAGAAATGCATGAACACCTGTTATCAGTGTCGCAGGATAGTTAAATCCTACTTATACAATGATGGTATAAAGAGATATCGCTAGTACGTATCATGATTTAATTACATGCGATGATTAGTTACGAATTTGTCATTTTTCAATATATGAAAGACATGTTCTGACTGACTGATTCAACAGCGTTACTGTTTAATATTTGAACTTTTCAAACCAAAACACATTGTCAATTAGCAGTAATTGAGTTATAGATTTTTCATTTTTTACGTATCTTTATTATGTGGACACTGCTCTAAAACCAATCATGGTCCTTTTTCATCGATAAGGGATTTTAGTCTCGCACTGGACGATGAAATTTATCTTTAACCTAATGACATTCACACTCATGCGTTATGCGGGATTCCAGTCTGCAGCCTACTGGTTGGAAGTGGGGGGGGGGGGAGTAGACTAGCCAACCAGATCGGCGTTTTTTATTACTTCTATCAAAAGCGTGTTTTCTTCTCATTATATTTAATGTGCACGTGGAAAAATTTTGAGCTTCCGGAAAGAGAAAAATATCCTCTCACTATCCTGAGAGACTAACTCCGTATCAGCTAGAAATGTCATGAAGATTTCTTGCTTCCTACACGGGATTTGAACTTGGGCGTTCTTCGAAAGATCCCCATTTAAATTCGCACTATTCAGCGTATATTCCCTTTAATGAATGAAATCAGTTTGAAACGATATAATCTGATGTTTTCATATATCACGATGAGGAGTACTGACAAAACGCAGCTTTGAAACCGAGTACCTTGCTACCCGAGATCAAGCTGCAAACCCACTATCGGAAAAACTAGCTCTATTAAGCATCTGAGTTTCAATAATAAAAATGTGGTCATGTGTCAAGCGAAGGTTTTTTAATAATAGGCTCAGGTGACAACAATTAACAATAAGCTCTTTTTCAATAATAAAAATGTGGTTATGTGTCAAGCGAAGGTTTTTAACAACGGCTAGGGTGACAACAATTAACAATAAGCTATCTAGAATCGCACTCCTTCCTCAAAGTGAATCACCGTCAAGGATGCGAGTTCGTTGGAATAACTATGCAACTTAAAAAAAAAAAACTAGGACCACTGCATCATCATAACAGAAAGTAGGTTATCAAACGAAACGCCAAGAAAACAACCTACGATGCACCACAACGTTGCGAGTTCGTAGAAAAGTGAAAACTTCAACCATGACGGGCAGGCTAGTTAAATCCAGTCATTTAGAAATGTGGCACGAAGATAAATTCGGAGATAAGAATGGCCCACGAAATCGACCGCTGGAGCAGCTTTCGGAACTATCGTCCCTCTAAGCTTAATGACACCGCGTGGTGCACTGCAAGCGAGCAATAAGAGATGCTTGAATGTCGCACGTGCTGGCGACACTCGGTCTTATCAGATCGGCCACGAATCGACAAAATAATGGCGTTCGGCTCCGTAATGTCAATCAGGTTCTTCTAGTCCGGTGTTCGCTGTCATTACATCTGAACTGTGGGCAGAGTGATCGAGTTACGGCATGACTTTACCGGCCTCTCTGTTTAGATAACTTCGAAGGGTAATTTGTTTAACCTCCATGCGATAAATCCTCGCTTGTCCGCAACAGAAACACGACAGGAGGTGCACAAGAACAAATATAATTAGTACTCATTTAATAATTAACTAATTATGTGTCCATCATAGACTAAGCAAAATAATCTTCTTGCAGCTATTTTGTTTAGATAGTGGAAACAGATATTCACGGTTATCTGAAATCACAAAGCCTTAATATCCACAATTGTAGCATCACATTTGACATGGAATCTCTATTTGACTTCAAGGAGACAGGAGAAGGCTACGTTTGGATCAGACCATCCCTCTTCCATTGGTTACATCCAATATATGCCGGATTTTGTGGCTTTGAAAGTGAGAATAGCTTAGAACTGAGGTAATGTTTTATTTGTTTAAAACTTTTATTTTTATTTTCCTTTTTCTAAATCAATAAAGGCTACGAAGCTAAAATAAATTTTCATTTAGTGTACTGCAACATATTTTTCATTTTCAAAACTATATTCTAAACGGTGCACTTAATATTTTTTTCGTCCATTTTGAAAATCATCGAAAAATACTTTGAAGTTACTATTGAGAATTATAAATTACGATTGAAAAATTTAATTCAAATATGCTATCTGGAATTAAGGAAATGAAGAGAGAAAATATTCTTCAAGAAACTCTTGCAAAGTGGCTATTTATTTTTGAATAAAAATTCAAATGCAGACGAAGTTGTTTTACAATAGAGAATGAGTAACTAATTGTTGAATGTTTAACAATCAGTTGCTCATTTAACATTTAATTGTCAGAGCTTTCAACATAAGTCATAAGCAAACTCATAACAATTGAAATCTGTACAGTAGGAACTTCTATTCTTTTTGCAAACGAGAACATTAACAAAAAAAAAATGGTTTGCTGCAAGTATTTGAACCAGATTAGCTTTATTTGTCAAATATTTGTAATAAGGAGAAATCCTTGCAGTCCAAGTTCAGGGGTAAAGTTCTGAAAAGAGGTAATATTGGAGCATTACGTGCCTACGACGTATTTAGCTAATCTGTACATGTCGTTCAAGTTGATTTTGTAGACGAAAGGAGCGCTACCACACAATGCCGCTAAGGAGAAAGTAGAAGACAGGGTGACACTTAACGTCACGTGAAGGCCCATCCTAGATACGTGAAGACAGTAGTTGTCTGGACCAGCCGGAAGTTGGAGGTACTTTGTCACTGGCTTTTATTAACGATAGGAAGCAGACAGTGTGTTCTCGGCTGATGGGGATGACAAGTGAAAGGCCGCTTCTTTCCTCGGTTTGGACGCACTACATAATAACCTTTCACCGTCCCTAACGACGTTATTCGACAGTGGTAACGGGTTCTTTGTCGTTCTTGACATCCGTGTACGGGGAGCAGAAGACCTACGCTGACAACCGGATACTGTAGATGTATAGAGAGGTTCCGTACACCAACTGAAAACATTCTGTAAGTCCATTTAGGTTTGTTTCTTCGAAGCGACATCTACTTACTGTAATCAGTCTTTTCTGAAGAGTTTTGATACGTAAATGTGATCCAGAGAAAGTGGATGTTGGGTTACACCATAAGCATCAATGTAGGACCGCTTATTGCGCTGGTAATGCACATCACGTCCTATCTCAATGTTAAACCTTACTTTAATAGAAAGTCGCCAGTGACATGTGGCGCCCTCTGCCATTGATTCCAAACATGATCCTGAAGAGGGAGAGTGGGGGCGGTTGGCAAGAGCAACTAGGTCTACTTTATGAGAAAAGTAAGCGAACAGCCAGCGTGTAAACTGTTTTTAATCTTGCGCGTGTCTCACGGAGACATTTTCCTTGGAGAAAGAACATGGACGTATGTTCACTTGCGGGAGCGGCGACGTGTGAACGTCGGTTCCCAACTGCTCTTTGTTCTCAGAGGCACTGCAGTAAAGGAATAAATACGACCCATTTACTTGGGGATCCAGTTACCCAGCGGCCTGCCTGCAGAGATAACGGAACAATGTGTGGTGACACTCAGCTCTTTGTAACGTTGTACAAAAGGCCGATAGCGAAATAATGTGGCCTTCGTCATACTTCTGCTCCCTGCAAATCAGCCGCCACACCTTTTTTTGCCTCCTCTGAGCACCTTTCGATTTCTCATTAAAACAAATTAAAATAAACTCTCGTTCCCCTCGGCTTATCGGAGAGAAGTTGAGACTAATTTTACGCTGTGCTAAGCACATTATGGAAAGGGGGGGGGGACACGCTTTTTTTAATTATTATTTGACCGTAATATAACTTGCAAACACATCCAAAGATGAAAGTTATGCCAATTATATAAACTTCTACTCAATGTTGTTCGCATCAATTCTTGACTTTTCTTTAAAGCTCTTTCAGAGGGAAGCCACTCCCCTAGACAATTAATTGTGAAATTGCAAGTTTGTTGCTTTTCTGGAATATTCTGTCCCGGGTAGAAAAATAAGCTATAGAACTCCTCAGGCTAAATAATAATAATAAAATAATAATAGTAAATCGAACATTTTTAAATCGGCTGACCTTTTAAGGTTTTTAGCACTTAAAAAATTCTGATTTTGTGTTTTTATTAGTATTTTTATCACTTTTTTGTAGTCTGGCTTCTGCAAAAATGCTCAATGACTCTCCTTCCCTATTAAAAAAGCCATTCTTTGTAATGAGAACAGATGTAATCACGTATTTATGTTGCAGCTAGTTTCACTGGCAGTTCCGTGAATCTGCTGACGTACATGTTACTACGGCAGGCACCAACGTTAAAATAAAATACTTTTCAAAATTTCGACAATCCATAAAATAGGACGAATTCGTCTATTTGCATGGAGATGGGAGGGCCTGAATAACTCAACTACCGGAGTTACCCTCGGGGGGGCACCAGTGGTTTTAAATAGTCCCTCTAAATATTAAATGCGCTGAACGAACGTACTCTCGCACTAAACTCCTTATCCTATGTATTACGTCACGCCGTATTAGTTGTTGTATATGCATTTCTTAATTTGTTCATAGCTTCTGTACTACAAGTGTATGCCGTGTGATCAAAATGGTTTGGAAGGCTGATAAAACCGAGATTCCGGGAGAAAAAAACTCTGCCACTACCGTATGCGACTAGCTAACTCACCTTCAGATGAAAAGTCCTGATGTAGGTTCTTCGCCTCCTGGTTGAAATTTTAACTCAGATCTTTCCATCCAAAGAACACTGTTGACCCCCGGGAAGCTTCCACACTTGGATCAGAATTCTCTCAACTACGGCCTAAAAATTAACTAATTATTGAGAGGAAAAATATTTTTTTCCTTGATATCCTCAAACCAATTCAAACACCTCCCTCTGGAATAAGCTGTTATGAAAGACAACAATATGGTTCCTAAATGCGAAGCAATATTAGCATCGGAATACTCAAGCACAAAATGAGATTTCATTAAACAACTACTTCTAAGCATCCCCCATACGAACATTCTAGTTTAACGACTCCTGCAGCTTTACATCCAAGAAAAAACAATAATCTCAATCAGGATACGCAGAATCCAGCTATAAACGATGTCCTATACTTGATCATAATCGCGAACAACACTAAAAAACTTAAACTTTCTCGTTCAATTCGGTAGTCACCTCAAACGCTATAAACTTTCTTCCCAAGTCTTATATCTCCCTCTAGAGAGTGCCTTAAGTTTACATTTCCATACGCGGGGGGGTAGTTCTTTTATTTACGGCTTCTCATACAAAATAGAAGGGGGGGGGGAGTCCGAAGCATTAAAACTAGAAGATAAAAACAACTCCAAGAATCCGCGCAGAGATGGAAAACTTAATGAAAAGCTACGGACTGTCTCTAACACAATGACTCTTCTTTAAGACGTACCCTGTGGGAGATTACGGCTCTGAATGCTACACAAGTAAGTGGTCTCAACACGCCTTTGTTTATTTAGAAATTCTCTGCGAGTTAAATAAATATTCAGATTTAGCAGTTATTATGGATTCCGGAAAGGAAAAAATAAAATAAAATAGACCAAGAGCGAGATTGGAAAGCTTTAAAATTAATCTGACAGAGCAAAAGAAATGGTCTGATGAAAAGAATGGAAGAAAGGAGATTTTTAAGAAGCGAATTCTTTGAGTGGCTGGTATTAGGTTACTAACATATGCCATACATCACGGATGTTGGAAGATTTTGAAACGAATCAATAACTTGGTTGCGTGTTTCTTTTGGTGTGTACCGAGCATGTGGCATTTCGTGTTCTACGTAAATTTATATAACCCGTGTCAGATGCACTCAAAGGAAAAGAAAACTGCTGCACTTCTTGCTTGTGTGGGAAATGAAATTTGGGAAAAAATATACAACGCAGTCCTATCACAATTTCGTCATAAACATTTTAAATTAATGTTTATAATTTCCAATGAGCCTGAATCTGTCTACCAGCGAACTTAAGTTTCCAATTCACTTCATACAAGGATTTTTTTTTTGAAATACATTGTTTTGCTACATGATATATTGATAATAATACTACAAAACTTAATTGTTTGCATCCATTGTCGATTCACCAATCCATAACTAAAGTCATTGTATTCTTTCATATCTATTGTTGCTAAAGGTGATAATATCAGGATTGTTACGTATATGAATTGTTACACCACCACGAATGAAACTGTCCAATCTATTCCAGAGCGGTACCAAATTCCTGGTTATTACATATCTATAATTGAATTTATTTTCATTCAAAATTGCCATCACCCACTATGGAAGTCTTCTATGCAATTTTAAAACTGAACATTCATTGATAATGAGAAACAGTGCGATTAAAATACTTCCTTCGGGAGTTATTTTTATTGCCTTATATATGGAAGATCCTTAATATTCTACTTAAAAGCAATGCATCAATAATTGAGGCTTAAAACAAGGGGGGGGGGAATTAAAAACTGAGTTAAAATCCAAATTTTATAAATGAGTTTTAAACACTATATACTTTTCGAAGAAAACAAATGCTGGTTATAATCAGACATGGGACTGCTGTACTGAGTACAGGGTTTTTGTCCTGATAACTAGTGAGAACCAGCATTTTAAAGAGTTGTCAGGACAGTAAAACTTCAATCAAGTTCACCAATAAATGAAAGGCTAACATAACAACTCCTGGGCAGAGTTTGTGTCCGAAATAGTGCATTACCGACGCAATCAATTCCGAACGTTGTATTCTCATAAGTTTTCTGATCAATTTTGAAACTTTTCGGTTTCAACTAATTGGCTGTGAAAGAATAGCGGATTTAATATCCTTTCATTACAAAGGCTATAAAGCGATAAAATGAATCCTTAACCGTTAACGATCAAAATATAATGGTCAGAGGGCAAGAATCAACTACTTTCAGTAGATTTGGATAAATATGAATCTCAAGTGGTTCACGCTAATTGAGAAGGAACACTAGTAAACCATTTTCCTCGAAAACCACGCCTATTAGCGTTTATTTTCTACCTGTCAGTTTAAGATCATGACCTTTACTCCCATCAGTTTTTAATCCTCAGATTTCTAGAATTCCCTTGGCAGCTGCCGTAATGAAAATCAAGAACAGCACTTCGAAGGCCATATTTTCACACGCAGCTGGCTGTCATAATACGAGCCTTGCTGGTGAACTTTCAGCACAGCTGGTGCGGCAGACTTAACGCAAACAGGCTGTCACCCAGAATCACAACCACGTGTCCCAACACGTCTCTGCAGAACGATTCCATAATGGCCTGGGGGACCATTAAGGCCGCCATTATCCATAACCCGCGACTTTAATGTCGGCTTGTTTGTGCCTCATAATTTACAAGCGTCGCCAAAACTCGGAGGAACCTTGCGGAATCATTTAGTGCTAAGCAACGCCAGGGAGGTTACGGTAACGAACGTCTCTAATGCACGAGTAATTTCCGACACTAAAACCCAATAAATGTAAGCCAAACAGCCATAAAAATGTAACTATCACACTTTCGGGCGCATTAAATGCCAACTATTCTTCCCTCTCTCCCCCCCCCTCCTCTATACACACATTGGTCGTATCGTACCGTACCGTAAGAGGGCGGGAAGAAATTGAACAAGCGAGAAGGAAGAAATTCGTAAGTTTTAGACAACTAATAGTTTATGTTTAGAGGAAATATAGAAATCGGAAAATATTTGAAACATAAATCCAGTTTCGCCAATGCAGACTCTCCCAAGCGGCAATAATTTTAATGTAGATCTAAGAAAATGCATATTTCTAAGACGGGAACTTAATTTTCTAGAGTTGCTTTCGTAAATTAACCTTCTGATATTTTAAAGCACATTTCATGAGGCAATAGGATAAGAAATAATTTCCAGATGCCAATAAACAATCTCTCTCTCTCTCTCTCTCTCTCAAAATCACCGGAGATATTACTCTGAAAAATTTCCCTTGTAGAAACCTCGTAGGAAATTACTTTTTGCGCATCAAAACTTTCAAAATGTCGGAAGGAAATGCAGACTAACAATCGAAATTAATTTCTTGTTCACATTTAAAGTAAAATATCGAAACATGCAACCAACCGTATTTTGATTGCACGTAAAAATATAAAGACGATCTTCAATTAAATATTTACTGACTCGTTCTTCCACATGCAACTAACTGCATATTAAATGTCATATTTTAATAACCTCCAGTATTTTAGTAGATTATTATTAAACTAATATTTTAATATTAATACAATTAATATTACTATTTTCTAATTAATTCCATTTTGGAATTATTCATTATCATTAAAAGGGGCTTTTTAAATGTATTAGCTGGTTTGTTACGTCACATTAAATTTTCCGCACATATTTCGTGAATACTAAGTGGAATATTGTATCTTAATATCTATTTTAAAAGTGTTAGAAATGCAAGTATTGTTTACATTTAGCTGAGTTACTAGTAGATGATTTTAATCAGCAAAAGAATGCATCCATCTCTGCAATGCAAAATGAATTCTGCATTTGATGGACGATACAGTTCGAGGCAGGTAACAGTACTCTCGAAAATAAACTTCGTTCAGAACGGATTTGAGTCCAAGGGCAGCCGACAATGACAATTTCATTACAGATTAAGGATCCAAAGATGGTTTAGCTTCAGGTCAGTAATTCCATAAAAATCATTAAAAATATAATTTATTTTAATTTATACATACCGTATCTATTCTATCAGGATAAATCATATAATAAATGTATGAAATGAGTAATGGGGGTCTTCATAATTCCAAGTGATACGACTAATTTTCTCTTTCACATAAAATTGCAGAAACACAGCGAACGTGCATTTTAAACCTAGCAATTTTAATTCTTCAGGTATATTTTAAAGGACTGCAGAACTTTCAATATATTTCGTTGTTTAAAAGCAAATAAAAAATGTTATTTGCAGATTTCCTTGTTTTCCTGTTCTATTAATATGCAATTCTTAATTAACGCAGTATTTTATTTTGCGTTTAATTTGGATATGTTTACGTATGTTAATTCAACTTTTGATATTCAAAAGCAGGGAGAAAGTATACTTGCAATCAATAATTTCATTAGCAATTCTAAGAATGATTTACGAAGTGCAACAACGCATCCATGAGAATAAAGCTGATTAATAGACATGCGCCTAAACAATGCCGTAGCAAAAGGGTAGAAGAGGGGATTGTGCCAATGGATATTAATTCTTTTTTAAATAAATCATTTCTAAATACAAATTAAAATCTAAAAGACATTCGTCAGCTAAAGGGAGGTTGGATTCATCAACATTTCGCACTTGCTGAAAGCAACACGTTGTTACTGAGCTATTCTTAACGAAACGTAAGAAATGTCTTATAAGGTTTCTAAAAGAAGAAATATGGCGCATAGTTTTATTTATTTGTAAACGTACCCGTCATTCTATTTCTCGTAATTTCATTATTAGGAATTGTTAGTGTTTTTCGTGAATTTCTTTCACCTTCATGTTTCATCATTCACTGAAGTGAGCCGCTGTTGATCACAAATTTCTAAATTTGCTGCAGTCGCTTAAAATGAATGATGCTTACTATTAATAATTAATGTTCACTGGTTAATTATTCATCGATTACATTCATTGATTGATTAACCATTCATATCTGCTTACGATAACCACTTTGTTAAATTATAACCGCATATCTAGTAATATACACCGCTAGAATTATTAATTTTGCGTGCATCCCTCGTCTCTATGTCATGCTGTTAGTGTTACACAATATTTGAGAAAGACGGAGGCTTCCAGATTTTCGCAATACAATTTTGTATTATACAGATTTTACGTTATGTTTTATATATTAAGAAGAACGAAGCAATATGCAGTAAGTTAGTTTCAAGTTTTTAAAATGGTTTTACATTAAAATATATCAGAATCTTTATATTAGTTGTTATATAACTATTTGATTTTCCTATTATAAGATAACGGACGACCAGGGTCGAATTTCTTCCTCTGAGCAAAGTGAACTACTTCATCGTCATTAGCTTTGCAAGGTCAAAGAAAAGGTATCCTTTTTCTCAATTTCTGTTTTACTTTGTAGAGAATAACAAATAAATGACTTATCTCACAGCGCAATATTATCTTTTGCTATTTGCCAGATATTTAAATAGAAAAGGTTAAAGACTGAACAGTCAGATGCATACAATTTGCACAAAAAAACTTTTTTTCTACATCAAACCTGCAAAAAAGTTATAGAATAGTAAACGCAGTTCGTTTGGTCGCTTACTCGTCTGGTTTTGAATCTTTCGGTGTACTTTATACTTTAATAAGTTTATTCCAGTTATTTTAATTTAACAGGAGGATATAAACAGTAGCTTAATTAGAGTTGGAGCACGAAGCGAGTATGAAAAGGCCCTCTCAGTGAGATAAATAAATCACGGACCAAAAGCTAAAGGTTTAGAATTAGTAGTATTCATTTCACTCGTATCATAATTATTTTATTAGCAAACTCAATAAAATGAAGGAATTTCCTTCAATAAGTACCTAATTTGCTTTCAGTAGGTTTCTTAAAAGATTCAAGATCATTAGGATGGAGCACCTGATTTAATTGCATTCTGGCTGTGACTGAAAAGACAGTTTTCATTCGCACCAAAACACGGGAGAAACTTTTAGCTGTTTCTCCCGTGCTAAAGGCATTAGAGCCAAAGACAAGTTAGCTGGTCTCTTTCAGATGTCGCGTGGTGTTTCTCCCACAAAACAGAGGAACCACACAGAGAAAACACGCGATTTATAGATATATTGCACACTCGTCATAGACATCGTTCTTTTCGCATAACAAACAACAAACTAGCAATTTGTAGGGCGTTTATTGTTGAAAACCGGTCTTCCTCTTTATGTGTATTTTCCCTTAATGTAACTACCATATCTTCCCCTGGGGAAAAAAAAATCTCCTTTGGATGTACCCTGAGAGATTCGGGAATTGAACTTCTACCCGCTGAGGTTTGGCCGAGAAAAATCGTAACAGCGAATTACTATTGGATACACGTTTAGAAAAAAATATTTTTAATTGCATCGCCATCTGGGGACCAAACTTAAAACTTCCGGTTAACTACTTTCAATTTATAAATTGCGCTATAAATTAGTGTTTACATTAACAAATATCACGCATTGGTTATGGCGCAACGAAAAGTGCAGTATTTCTCTCTCTCTCAGCTATTTTACTTTTCTCAGATCAAGTGGTTTGCATCTTCTAAATATGTACCAATCCCAACCATGTTTCCATTTCATGTACACAAGTTTTTCATATTCCTTAATTAGTCATTAAAATTACCATGTAATAAATACCAGCCGGAATACACTGCTTAAAAATTAACCATAACACGAAATCCGAACTCTTTTGCAAATGCACCCAATTGGCGCTTTGCACAAATAAAAAAAAGTCGACAAGCTCAGACCACGCATTAATTATATGGTTTAAGTATTTGCAAAAGCTGCCGCTTCCGCTACATCTACAGTGCAACCACATTTGACGTTCAAATTGAATCTAATTAATGTTTCAGTTTCAATATATTTAAATAAACTGAAGCAAGGGCACTGTTGAATTAAATGCAGTTGGTATCTCTATTTTTTTGTTTACTTCCCGTATGAAATTCCTATCTGCATAACCTGACCATTTTTACCAATGTGAAGAAAGAAAACATGACGTAGTTATAAAAATGCTGTTAGTAGATCGTTTATTGTGATTTTTACAAACCTTTTAGTAAAAAAAAAAAAAAAAATTGGTTTTCTATTACATTAATTCCAATGGAACTTAATGCTCAGTGATACCGTTTTCCCGACACATTTTTATTTTAAATAAGCTTATTAAAACAACCGCAGATATATATATATATAAATACCCGGCAGCACATTATGTCCACAGAGCCTACGGAACACACTCAGAATCTTAATAAGAGTAAAAACTGGTTTACTCTTTTCAAACATTTTATGTCATTTATTGAAAAAAATAGTGCAGTCTAGTACTTATAACAATTGTCATATACTTCTTACTGTTTCCTTGCTGCTTAATTTTATTATATAATAAAGTATACCAAAGCTTATTTTATGGTAACAATAATATGAACGGACGGAATTTGTGTTGCATGGTCCCTTCTGTATATATTTATTGAATTGGCCGTTTGCCCATAAAGGTTGGTCGCTTGTCTTACGCTTGTAGAGCATTCCGATAACAGCAAGTTTACATCACTGCACGTGAATGGCCATTTATACTCCACCTTATTTTCAAACATTAAAGTTTATCAGATATATTTGAGAATGTTCGAATGTAAATGCGTACAAAACTGAATTGAAATTTTTACGAGGCTAAATTTGTATTGTAAACAAGAAACAAAACAAAAAACAAATGTAAGATTTATTTGCAAAATTTATCACTTATCAGTTTTTCCATGCCTCTTGGGAAAGAAGGTCCAACGCACATTTTTCTCAAGCATCTTTTATTTGTCTTGTAGACCCAATCATTTCAAAAGATCACTTCTCACTTAATCCAGAACGTTTGTAAACTTTACAGATAATCAAATCAAGTCCCATCCATTTACATCAGTTACTCCCTCTTATCTCGAGGGCATAATGGAAGACATTATTCTAGGCGTTAACATTGACGTAAAATCCATATCTTTAACATGGCCAAACTAAATAATCACAGTTAAAACACTACAAAAAAAAACGCGATAAAAAAACTCTTTCGTTCAGTTTCCTCCTCGTGTTCAGTTTCCTCGTGTGTGTGTGTGTGTTGTTCGCATTAGATGATTTAGGTTGTCAAAATGCATCCGTGGTTTGTGTTATTCCTCGCTATCGCATGAAGATCACGTGCTAATATTGGCACTTTTGATATATTGTTAGATAGAACGACCTCGTGGGTTTGTTGCTGGTCTCAGCGCATCTTGTCAGTGAAGTAATGGAACATGTCAGCCAGGCAAGGCAAAGCTGAGAATGCTAACACCACCAGTAATGTGGTAATAGTGAAGCACACATTTCGTGGAGGGAAGGCGCACGACTGTTGAAAATGTATAAATGATAGTCGCGTATAAATGCGGTGAAACACACGCACAGATGGTCACTGCAAGGGCGCACTCATTGAAACTCAACACAACGTTAACTTTCCATATTTTAATATTTTACAATTCCTTTCAGAATATCCAGGAATTATTTGCAGGTGATTTAACGATGGCATCTTCGGTGAAACAAATAAAACAAGATTCTTTTTTAAATGCTTTTAGTAGTCTTATACTGAAACAGATGAAAGGTCAACAGTCGAGCATCCCTCTAGCTTCTTCTCAACCTAGAAAATTTCGAAAACAATAGTTTAACCACAGCGCTTCGGTAAGCCCCATTGTTCAGTAAACTTCAGTATTATTATTATTGTGATTGTTTGAAGATAAAAAAAAAAGTATTTAGATAAAGAATTCGATCTGATAATGCACATTGTTGGAATGGAAGATAATAAATATTCCATCATTTTATATCAATATTAAAACTATTTTCAATAGTAAGCAGTGCTTAAAAAGTAAGCTGCTTTGCTAATTAGTATAAAATAATGATGGACATCAATTATTCTATCTTTCTTAATTTGAATACTATGCAATTCCTTTCGAAATCTTTACTTTCTTAATAACAACTCACACACTTATTAAATTTAATTATAAAAATATATAAATAAGCCAAAAATACAAATATTAATTCCCCGTGTGGTGGCCGGGATA
This sequence comes from Typopeltis vanoorti, assembly GCF_054136105.1. Taxonomy (NCBI): domain Eukaryota; kingdom Metazoa; phylum Arthropoda; class Arachnida; order Uropygi; family Thelyphonidae; genus Typopeltis; species Typopeltis vanoorti. The sequence continues at coordinate 109,791,092 of NC_143558.1, forward strand.
AGAATAACCCCAATGCAAATCCAAGCATGTCGTAAGAAGCGACTAAATGGACGCTGAGTTTCGAGAGTTCGCTCTTTCAGGTTTCTTCAGGAATTTTGCTCCCGGTGAGGGGGCTTGATTTCTGGGAGAGCATTTTGGGTCTCTGGGGAGAGCGTTCTCCGGCGTGGCTCGTGAGGGGCCTCGTCGGTGGATGCTTTTCTCTGGAATATGAGCGGTTCTGCTCGGTGGTGGTGGGGGGGGGCGTCATTGAGTGGAACCAACGCTGAGTTGGACGGTTTTGGGCCACTATGGAGTGGTCTAGGGATCGTCCTAATGTTTAGAGTCAGCTTTACTTTAATAAAAGCCACACTGTAGCCCATGCATGTGTACGAAGCGACTAAAATGGGTACCCAGAGAGGGTAATGGATGGCAATGCTGTAGCCAATGAAGTTTTAACTGAGGCTCGGCTTTGCTGTTATCCTCCTGCCATGATCACAGCTTATAACTCTATATTACCCCTTCCATGAATTTTTTTCTATAGATAACGGGGAATATGAAAAGCATTCTTGCTTCACCCATCTAGCCAAAAAAAAAAAAAAAAAACAACAACTAATATTAATGGTTTTACGATGTTGAGATCCAGAGGGTAATAGATAGCAATGCTGTAGCCAATGAAGTTTTAACTGGGGCTCGGCTATGCTGTTACTCACACCCCATCCATTTTATTCTACAGAAATATGAAAAGAATTCTTGATTCACCCATATAACCAAAAAAATATATATATGTACGATTTAAAGACCTTCACATATATTGACTCAATACTGACTAATATTCATTATTTATTTATTTGCTTTTAAATTAGAATCGACAATTCCAAGTCTCATGCCAGTCAAATTCTTCATTAGAAGTTTTAAAAAGGCAAATCTAGCGGTCTTGGAAAGAATTCTTAGGGCTGGTAAATTCTAAGGTAGCTATAAGTTATTAGTATTGCAATAGTCTATTTGTTTGTTTTTCTTCTGCTATAAAATAGTTTTTTTTTTTGCTTTTTTATCTCTGAAATTATAAAATTGTCTTTCGGAAACGGTAAAGAGTTTTGCTCCATTCTGTATAAAATAAATGAATATATTATGTTTATTACATTTATATTTAATACTTTAATTTATTGTGCGATTAATAAAAAAATATTTTTCAGTTATCCTAAACGTAGCTACTGCGCATTGGTAAACATACTTTTTAAAACAACCCATCCAATTATAATAGAGATTATTTTAAATATTATATCGACTACATTACTGTATATTATTCAAGTCTCTCATTTCAAATTGATCTCATCTCTTTTTAACACTATTCAATTTTAATGCATCGAGAAAGTTGCACGCGAGGCCATTCTAAACAATGAATCTAAGAAGAAGCTCACTGACTTATCAATAAATATAAACGATGCCTGAAAGCAGCTTTAGTTCGTCTCACATTTCAACCCTAATCATGCACACACCCATCCGAAGATGGCCATCAATCTTGCCAGAAAATTCTTCTGTCATATGGTGAACGCAGGGACTTGCTGCATCTGGTGGTTTTCTTCTTCATTGTTACACTTTGTGTCCTACTGTATGCAGTTTTTTTTATCAAGACACTCCTCTGTTCTGTCACATTACTTATGATGAAAAGGCACTTTATTTTTTTAAAGATACATTTTTGTTTCTAGGCACCACAATTCGAAGAAAAAGACATGTTCGTCTACTTTACCAGTTTCAACAACAGGCACTTCCTGAATCGCATAAAACGACAATTTGCATACCCCTCCTAAGGTCAATAGCAGAAGTGTTTTTCTTCAAGAAACAGATGCAATTCTTTAGAATATTGTTCGCAATTTTTTCCTCGCATATACACACAGAGGATCCGATTCTAGCGCCATCTACAAGCAGTGTTTTTCAGCATAGAAATATTTTCCTGTCTGAGAAATAAAATGGATACTTGACTTCTCTGTTACTTTACCTTCCAGACATTTTTATTTCCAAAGTAACCATCGCAATAAAACCTTAAAATGCATAAAGTACCAAATCAGAATGTTTAATTTTTGAAGTATATACAGAACTTTTATAATCTTCTCAAATTGCACAATAAAACTCGTTTCTCTCCATTGAACTCTGGCAATATCATCTGTTGCTTAGCAACAGATGTTAACAGTTTGGTTAGAATGACAATATTGAACAGCTGCATGTAAGCAGCCTGAGAAACAATAAATCAATCTAAGCTATTACAGATGGATGCATGTTTTATACATCATTTACTTAAATAATCGTTTTTTTTATTCTTAGAAAGAACTTTCAGTTGTGTAATGAGGAATCATCGGCTCATATTTTCCCCTCTATACATTCTGTTGCAATATCAGGAAATACAACATGACTAAAGAATTTGACGTAAGTTCAAGTACTATTGAACCAAGTTATATTTCAAATAAAAATCACTTACAAAGAATCTTGTATGATGTTTTCTAGGCCTTTTTATCCAAATCTAATTAGTCAAAGTTATTTTTTCCTTTTGGTAAATTCGGGTTTGTCCCTCATACAATAAACAAACTGGCCGGAGAACACACAGTAGGCAAATAAGACATTCCCTCCTCTTCACGGCATCATCTGGTTTATCGTGCAACCGGATCAATAGCCTCATATCCAGAACCCAATTATAGGACACGTGTTTCTCATCTTAGTCAAAAGGATAATTCAAAAACATCCCATTCCGAGGAAGATCACCTATTATTAATACGTGACATTCTTCATTCATTAATAACGGATGGAAGCAGATCCGACGGCTGGGATTAAATACTCCCACCGTGTAAGTTTCTCTCAAAACAGCGACAACTAATCTCGACATCTCGTACCAATACAGGCGACAACCACAAATTTTGTGTCGTAAACAGTTACGCAAGACAAAACACTGAATTATGTATTAACTAGTTGGGCATGCAAACCACGTAACACAAGAAACTTTGCACCCCTTAATAATTCAGTATTTATTTGTAAGGGAGGCTGCACTATCTCACGTAACACAGCCGTCTTATCTTGTGAAACTCGCAGTGAGCGCGCTGTTCGATATTTTTCCATGTCACCATCTCATTCATGATTTAATGGATTTGGGGGCAGACGAAAAATAAGCTGCCTGTGAGGTTTTAGCTCTTTCGTGGAAAGCGAATCCAGTCGCAACTCAACAACAAAAGTGATCTAAATCGCTAAGAATTTCGTTCACAAAAGAAAAGCGCCCGCATGTATTCCACACAAGACAAATTATTATACTGTGTAAACATTTCCACAAATTATTAGCAAATCATCTTATACGCTTTTCCATCTATTCTCCAATGATAAAGACAATAGGCGTGCATATTCCATTGGAATACAAATATATTTTTGCGGAAAATGATTAGTCATCCATCATTACTCTCATAGAAAAATCACAAACCATTTCATTGGTGATGCAACGAGACCAGTTAGTGTGCGTTCATTGTATGGGTGTATTTCCATCAAATATTTATCAATAAAAAACTAACCACCCGTGTGGGGACACCTGTAATCCCCATCGGGCGTGTCCCCTGGTGGCGGATCGGGGAATGCTCGTCATAGTTTACTATGAAGGGTAGGAGGGAAATAAAATACCTCCCGCAGACCAATAGGATAGCACTTCCCTCATAGGCCGATCTGGGGGCCCTCGAAGATGGCAGCCCCACCACCAGACTCGGGTGATGAAGGCTAATCCCCTGCACACCTTAAAATTTCACTCATTAAAAGAAATAACAAAGAGATAGTCGAACTGCCTAAATGGTTAACGACAAAGCGAGGGAAAAGGTACATGAGATACAGAACATGGAACGTTAAAAGTCTACATGAAAAAGAAAACGAATTAATAGATGAATTTAAAAAATCAAGATTGGATTTGCTAGCAGTCACAGAAACAAAAAAGAAAGGTCAAGGTTGCCAGAAAATGAAAGATGGGTATATACTTTTCTATTCAGGGATAAACACAAGAGAATGGGGAAAACAAGGGGTAGCTTGTATAATTAAACCAGATCTCAAAGAATATATTACTCAATGGCAACTAATAAATGAAAGGTTGTTGACAATTACTATAGATTTTAAATCAGACAACCAAGTATTCACTGTAATTGTTGCATATGGCCCAAACGATAATGCTGTAAAGAAATTAAAGATGAATTCTTCGAACTCTTACAAAAAACAATTGAAGAAGTTCAAGGGCATATCATACTACTAGGAGACCTTAATGGCCGGGTAGGGAATCAAGTAGATGAAGAAATGAAACAAGCGTTGGGATCACAAGGAGAAATAACCCGGAATAATAATGGAGAAAGAATAATAAATCTTTGCCTTACAAATAATTTAGTAATAGCGAATACTGTGTTCAAGCATAAAGAAATCCATAAGTTTACCAGGGAAGAGCCCAGTAGAAAAGAAAATTCTATAATCGACTACGCCATCATAAGCAGATCGAACTGGAAGTATACAAAAAATGCAAGAGTCTACAGAGGTCCTGAAATAGGCAGTGACCACTACTTATTAGTATTGGAAACGATCCAAAAATAAAAGTTGAAAAATGTAGAAAAAGTAGCAAGGAAATAAATGTTAAGATAAAGAACTACAAACTAAAGAAAGAAGAAACAGCCATTGAGTATAAAAGTAAAATAGAAGAGAAGATGAAAGAAGTAAAAAGAGAGATATATGAAGACCAAGATGTAGAAAACCTATGGTAGGTTCAAAACACTTCTTCTAGAAACAAGCAAAGAAATTTGTGGTGTATCATTAAATAATAAACAGAAGAAACATAAAACACCCTGGTGGACTGAAGAACTAAAAGAAGAAATTAAAAAGAAAAAGCAATTATGGAAGAGATATATAACATCAGAGCTGCAGGTTGATAGAGAACTATACAACAACCAAAGAAATAAAGTTAAAACCTTGGCGAAAGCAGAGAAAAGAAAATGCTGGGAAGACTTCGGACATACTTTAGAACAAAATTTTAAAGGAAACCAAAAACTCTTCTATAATGTTTTAAGAAGAATGAGGTCAGAGAAAGAATGCCCCATAAAGTTTATCAAAAATAAGGATGGAAAGTTACTCAGAAATTTCGAAGACATCATGGAAAGATGGAAACGGTACTTTCAAGAATTATTGGAAGATGCAGGACAAGGAAAAAATAGAACCCTAAGAGCAAGACACACAAGGAAAATAGAAGATCAGAGTGAAGAAATTCATGCAAATGAACTGTTAGCAGCAATAAATGAAATAAACCTGGGCAAATCAGCAGGCCATGACCAAATAACACCAGAAATGGTAAAGAATTTAGGAACGAAAGCAATAAGATTTCTTTTACACCTATTCAATGTTGTATGGAAAAAGAAAATTATTCCCAAAGACTGGGAAGTAGCTATAATAATCTCTATATTTAAGAAAGGAGACAACCGCAAATGTGAAAACCATAGAGGAATTTCGCTTTTAAGCGTTCCAGGAAAATTATATGCCCGTATTTTAGAAACGAGGCTTAGAAATCAAATAGAGGACACACTGGATGGAATGCAATATGGCTTTCGAAAAAATAGAAGCACGCAGGATCTTATCTTCAGTCTTAGACAAATATCAGAGAAAATATTGGAATATGGAAAAGAACTACATCCACGTTTTATAGATTTTGAAAAGGCCTTTGACCGAGTTTCCAGACACTTAATATGGCAAACATTAAAGAAAAACAAGATACAAGATAACTTAATAGCAACCATACAATGCCTCTACAAAAGTAATAGAAATTATGTAAGAACCTGTAATAATAGATCAAAAGAATTGGAAACAAATGTAGGAGTGAGGCAAGGCTGTATCCTCAGCCCTCTTCTCTCCATCGTAGTAATGAATGAAATTTTAAAGGCATGCCAAATAAAAACAAAAAAGTTCCACCTAGGATGCAGGAAACTGAAAGGAACCAGGAATTCACACATAGTTTTTGCAGATGATGTGACTCTAACAAATACAACTGAAGATCTGCAGTACAGCATCAACAATTGGCATGAAGAAACAAAGAAAAGGAATATGACCATAAATATAAATAAAACTAAAACAATGATCATATCTAGAAACCAACAAAAACATATAATAAAAATAGAGAATCACCAACTGGGACAAGTCCACTCCTTTAAATACTTGGGATCATATATACAAGAAGATGGTAGACTAGACACAGAAATTAACAACAGGATAAGAGGGAGAAACAAAGCTATTCTATGCAATGGAAGGCCCACTCCTAGATAAGAAAGAAGTCACCCAGAATACCAAAATGGCAGTGTACCGTTCAGTGTTTCTACCAACATTAACATACAGTTGCGAGTCTTGGTGTTTAACAACAAGAAACACAAATAAACTACAAACAATTGAAATGAAATATCTCAGGAAAGTGGCACAAAAACAAGACTAGACCGAACAAGAAATCAAACCATAAGAGACAGTCTTCAAGTTGCACCTCTGAATCAATTCATAACACAAGCCTAAATGAGATGGTTTGGACATCTTAATCGAATGGAAGAAGGAAGAATAGCAAAAACTGTATACGAAAGCCAGAAAATAGGGAAAAGAAACATAGGCAGACCCAGGAAAGGTTGGCAAAAGGATATTAAAGAAAAATTGGAAAAGAAGGGAATTAACTGGAAAGAAGCAAAACAACAAACCTTGGACAGGACGGCATGGAAATCTCCTTAGCAAACTCTCGACGCTTAAAAGCATAAGAGATCATAGACGAAGAAGCAATGTCTATATACACTGAAGGTTGAGCTTGACACTAAAACCCTGGTGACCGAATTTTGTTGTATAATCAAGAGACCAATGTTCTTGTATAATCAAGAGACCAATGTTCTTGTTTGACTCTAGGTAACTATGGAAATACTTAGAAAACTACCTATTAACAGCATTTTGATGGGTTAATGATTGTGTGTTTTTTTTGGTTAGATAGTCTTTTTTTTTCTTGGAGGAGGATTAGTTCCAGGAGGACTGCTACATTTCTCTCTAAAGTAGGATTCTTCATTCTTTCCAACGCAAGACAATCAATCTCACCTGTAAAGGATTCCAACAATGTTTGATTGCAGCCTTTTAAAATACAAATATTACTATTTTTCCCCTTTTATTTTTGGCTAGCAGCATTTCGAATATTATAATGTTTATTTATTAGCAGTTTTACCTATTTTACTCAGAAACAAAACCTGCTGCTCAGGTTTTGTTTCTGAGTATTTTGCATTAACTTCTTCGCTTCGCGTGAAACTTCTGTTGATGTGCGGAATAAAAAATGAGGTAACTATGGAATCTCGGCTAACGAAACAGCAGCGCCTCTGTTTCTAAAACGGAGTAAACGTGAAGTTAGCGAATTAGAAGTGCATATTCCATTCATGAAACGTCCAATTTCAGCACTCTCAAAGCGAAGCCTATTTTAAAATGGCAATACGGAAAAAAAAGGCGTAGATAAATAATAAACTTCGGCACAAGAACGCGAATTCGGTGTATCGTAGCCGCATGGAAAGGCGTTTACACGCACGGTGGAATGGGGGGATTAAAGTCAGATCCGTTTAATACATTCAACGGGTTTAAAATTTATTCTCTTGCCCTCGGCATCCAATCTACATTTTTAAAAGCCCTTTTACTTCCGTCCTTATCGCCCTCTGAGGATGACGCGCAAGAACCGACGAACACATCCCTCTCGCTCTTTCTCTCATTTAGTGCGCTTTACACAAAAAACGATGAGCGCGCGGATGTTTCGAGTACACAAAGTATTTCCAGGTGCGCCATAGTCACAATCAATACGTGGACTGGCCCCGCTGTTATTCATTTTGTTCCGTCAAGCACAGACCCTATGATTTATTCGCCTAGTTGCTCGGAATTTGATTTAGTTTTCCATCTAGGGTATGTTGTTAAATCACTCGCTAACCGGAAGCAATAACCCATCAGCTTAAGTACTTACAGAAACAAAAGCAAGCTACGATATGATGTTGCTCCCAACTTCCAGAAGAGCGAAGTACAAGAAATATATCAGCAAGTTATCGTCATGTAGAAATACTTAATGCACGACTTCTCTAACATAATCGGAACAATGTTCGAAATAGCAGAAATGAATGAAAACTAATCCCAAGTGAGACTCCTTCTACTTTAAAAATGTGTTCCATACATCACCTGAAAGATCGTTGCTACCAAGTGGTGAATGTCTTTCTGGTGGTGCAAATTACAGCTTCACTACTGAATATCGTGTTTTAACAGCGCAAATAAAACACCAACAGAAAAAAAGAGTCCGAAAAATTCAAATGTTATCAGTTTATCATAACTTCCACCAGGAGTTCCAATGAAATTTATGGTATGCAGACTTTATGATCAACAATAGTCAAAAAACGTTCTGCTTCAATCGATGTGTTACGTATTTTGCAAGAATTAAACAATATTGCATTATGTGATCTAACAATGTTCAAGTTGAAAATCAATAAAATATACATTTTTTGATTTATTAATTAATAAATTTATTAATATACATTAATAATTATTAATAATTAATGGATTTTTCATGACAGAGTTCACTGCTTCCCACGTAACGTTAAGTCTCATATACACCTCCGAATAAACAAAAATTAGAATAATCAAAGAAAATGATTTGCAATTCTAATTTATTGCATAGAAAATAATTATTACCAAATATGAATTAACATCATCTAAATATGCATACTTTGTAAATTATATAACCATGTAAACACATAAAAATGTAATATAAATTATAAGAAAACTTATTTGAGAACATACGCAAAATTAGAATAATTTTAACGTGGTTCAAAATATTGAAGAAAGAAAATAAATGCACATTTATTAGCAGAAATTAGCAATCAAAAATTAAAGTCAAAGGGAAACAACATGATGATGATAATTAGAACATTTAAATTCCTTAGATATAAACTGTTGAGTTTGGCCTTCTTTGTGTAGAGACACCGTACGAAACTTCTTAGCTTGCGATATGTCACTCGCTCAACCCATGTTTAGCAAATGATCGACTGAAATCCACGCGCAAATGATTCCTCATATACGAGTAAGTCCCGGAATCCTGAAATATATGCTATTTCTATGCTCTCCTCAAAACAATAGGAAAAATTCGGAATATTCAAATATTTTGAACCACGTTAAAAATTATTCCAATTTTGTGAATGTTTTCAAATAACAGTTTTATTTTAATTTTTATTACATTTTTATGTTTTTACATGGTTATATAATCTACAAAGTACGTAGATTTAGATGATGCTAAATTCATATTGGATAATAATTATTTTCTATGCAATAAATTAGAAATGCAAATCATTCAATACATTTTCTTTGATTATTCTATTTTTTTTTATTCGGAAATGTAATTATGAATAAAGACGGAATTTTTATTTAAAAAAAAAACGTAATATTCATATTAAAATAAACCAAAAGATATAACAAGGTTTATGAAATCCTTTTTTTTTTTTTTGCAACAGATGCTATAAACAGCTTTTGCAGCCAAAGTCGTGCAAATAAAGTCAACATGTTGGCTATCAAAAAATAAATACTAGTGCTATGAGTAACTTGACATTTTGGAAGGAGAGCAACGCCCTTGTTGTATTCTTCAATAAATCTACAGCTCACAGCTGTTAAGAATGATACCGACTCTAATTCATAGAGCTGCCAATGTTTCGAAAGACGCCAACAGATCCTGACTTGTATAACTCAGTTTTCATTACGCCTACGTTTACACAGCAGTGACACATGTTGGACGAAAAACACCTGGTATAGCTATGATATGTGGTGTGGCGGTAGTCTGTTGTCAGAAAGACAAAGTGCTGAAACTACAACCTTTTGCACCTGGTAAGTCATCGTCAGACGCCACTGGAATAAAAGGATCGATTTTCTTACCACATAAAGTAAGCACTAAAATATTACGTATCCTTGTATTTCCGTGTCTTCATTGTCGTATCATTTTCTTATCCTACAGTTGTGGGAGGGAACTTTTAAGAAGAGGAATTTGGTTTAAAAAATGAAAAATAAACATAAGAAATCGAATTTGGGACTCGGTTGTTAAAAATCTGAGTTGTACAAACTATAGTAGTTATGATTACGACCCAGCAGAAAGGACAAAGTACGTGAGTCACCTTCCATGCATTAGAGGAATTACTAATGACTCGTTCAGATCCTATATGAATAATAGAAAACAATATATCAAATACGGGACATTTAAAAGCGCAACAAACATAATAAAATATGGAGTCCCGCAAGGGTCGGTACTAGGACCCATCCTATTTTTAATATAAGTCAATGATCTATGTAAATACAAACTTTTTGCAAGATGATATCCTTCGCTGACGACACAGCATTAGTATACACTGAAACGATCTTCGAGGATCTAGAAAATCGGATTAATCGTGATATGATAAAACTATATTGTTTAGAAATATTAGACTTAAAATTAATATCGATAAAACGAGATATATGTACTTCACGTTAACAGAAAAGCTAGACCAAAATATAACCATAAAATGGCATGAAAGGAAATCTAGTGACATCCTAAATTGTGACTGTAGCTTAATCAAAAAAAAAAAAAAAAAATCAGTCAAATATTTGGGTCTCCATATCGATAGCAATTTGAAGTGGAACTCCCACCCATTTTCTTAACAAATAAGTTCAGGTTCATAATTAACAGAATATATTATGTTAAAAAATTGTAAATTCAGCATTCTTAAGATGTTTATACTATTCCTGGGTAAATTCCTCACTGCAATATGGCATCACCTGTTGGGGCGGAGACTGTTATAACAAACTGATTCCATTAATACGAATACAAAAGAGAATAATTAGAGCCATCACCACTACCGACTTCGCGCATTCAACCAATGATCTGCATGTCGTTCATAATATTCTACCACTACAGAAACTACATCTCTATGGTTGTCTGTTATATGTAAAACGAAACGCTGAAAATTTCTTGGTATATAATGTAGACTATGGATTGCGCTGCGGTCGGAACATGCTGGTAGTACCCAAGACAAACAAAGAAATGTTTCATAAATCCTTCGAATACCTAGCGACAAGCAGCTAGGTATTCGAAGGTATAGGTATATAAAAGATCATTATAATTCATATATCATAAAAGATCATTATAATTTATATATCATATCCAATTAAGGTACTAATATACTAACTAGTTCATTCACTTAGGAGACTAATATATTAACATGTACATCAAAAATCAAGCCGTGTACGGTGAGCCCTCATAGATGCGGTCACTGGACTCGCAGTGACTGTTTCGAGCTAATTATTTCTCTAATAACCAGTATGGCTACGGCCCTTGGTTACATATAAATACATAAACTAACTTATTATAAACTACGAAAACTATCCGAAATGTATTCTACTCTACTTGCATATATGAGAAAATATTTTATTAACTATAACAAAATAAATAGCCAAAAATAAGTGTAAGTACCAACAGAAAATTATAGTAATATTTGAATTGTACTGTAAAATATTGTACATTGAATTGTATTGTATCATATCACTTGGATTGTATTCTGTAACCTTATACATTGAATTGTATTGTATAACATCGTACATTGAATTATACAAGTTGAATTGCATAATATAAATATCTCGTATTTTAGTTTGTAAATAAAAATATAATTATTTACTCTTACATCTTTGTTGATAAGAAATAACGCAGCAGCGATAAAATAAGTTTTTGGCATCACTGATTTTATCGCAACTAACAAAGTTTCGTTCAGTCTATTACGCCAATGACAATTTTTCATAAAATTCAGATAGCAGATGGCTATAATATCATTAACGTTGGCATTTTTTCCAGTCTTAGACTCCTCTAAAAACAATACCCCACACAATATATCCGCACATCTGGCCAAAGTTCACATGGATTTATCCCACCTTAACTGGACAGCTTCAGTCTTATTCCCTCCCCACCCAAAAAAAAAACGTAGAAAAACCTTACGCTGTCATCAAGGGCACGATTTATCACGTTAGAACAAAGCCTCTAATCTCCACATCCCACGTGCCTCGCACGAGGCTTACCGCTACCCGTACATCTCATTGTATGCAAGGCTATTAAGAGCAAAGATTTCTTCTTCGGTTAGATACTGCACGTACTGTAATGCTATCTTAATTGGATATTCAACCTCGAAGTAACCCCTACGGTCCAATTAGAAGACGTGAAAGAGAAAAATACAACCCACTTGACTCACCGATGCTCGCTTTTCACTTAAACGGCCGGTGATGACTTAAACACCTCGTCGAACTGAATGCTGTTCTATTCAATTATTTTCCACTCTGACAGAGAGATGGAATGTTCCACATGCAATCGATGTATACCCGTTTGGCGAAATACCCTCAAATTTGGCGGGTATCCTAACCAGATCACTGAAAAAAGATTTTGACAATAAAAAATTTAGTTCAAAAAGGACCGATAGGGGAAATATGGCGCTGTGAGCAAAAGAAAATTACATTAATATGAACCGTGATTGTGACAGCATTCAGTCAACGACAAACGAAGTTTTTCGTGATGTATTAACATCATGGTGTTCAAACATTGATTTGAACAACTTATTGAATTTCAGTGATTTATTCAGATATAAATCGTTTAAAGTATTCATGAATATCTTCCCGTCTAAACTTATTAGAAGAATATCAGATTTTTAGGAACAGTAAAAAAAAAAACTTTGTAATAAAATGCCTTTAAAAATCGCTTGTTTCTTGCATGTCATTAATTCTGGGCTTTGTTCCTTTCATAAGTCTTTTTTTATCTTGAGTTAGAAATTTTCATCTCCCAGTTTTCCGGGAATCACAGACTCTGCTATGTTGTTTACTATTTTCTTGCAAGAAATAGTCTCCTGAGACTTACTCAACATATCGGACACGATTTCTCAAGAATGTTGTAAAAACAAAGAGGTCAAGTTACTTAAGAAGAGTTAGTGATCTCTTCGCTGTTATCTTGTCGATAAAACGACATCCAAGGAAGCAAGGGTGCTGGAAAAAAAAGAACTTAAGTGTACTGGATGCCCGCCTCAATCAGTAAATATAAAGAAAGTTACTGTCGCTATAAAACCAGCAACGAAAAAAAAAAGTTTAAAAAAGTATATAAAGATGAGGGCTCAGATTATCTAAACTAAGTAATCCGGCTTTATTTTATTTATTATTCAAAATATTCTCTTGCATTAGCAACTGCTCTTGATGAGACAAAAGGCTACATCCTTACATATCCCTATTTTATGTAGAATATCTTTATCGTAATAAATAGGAGGAATATTCGTTCTATAATAATAAAAAAGTAAACTTCTTAGGATAAAAACATAACGCTTATCGCCTGATAGCGTTATACAAAATCATCCGTTTGTTTTGGAATTATAAAAGCGGTTAAGGCTAGGACGGCAGTGTATTGTCTGTAAACTGAATGTGTTTTATGACCAGTTTGTCTATTTTGCGAGATGAAAAACTGTCACCTCCGTATGGGACAGACGAAACTCAATCCAATGATCAGAGATTGATTTATCAGTAAGCGCGTGAACATCCTTGCTTGGTTCAAAATATAGTTAATACTTCTGTAACCGTCTATTTGAAAGAATTTAGCTCAGTAAGACTGAAATACTAATTATGTTTTTTCAAATATCCAGAATAGTGGATATATCCACTATTCTGAATGTATCCCTCTTGTCTGCAACACATAATGTCACATTTTCTCAACCTCCATCCCTCAAAGAAAAGTTATGTCGTTTATGGATTAGCATTTAAGAGAAGTAAACAGCACCAAGGTTAGGGAAGAAATGTTGAGAGTTAAAATATGCAAATATCAAAAATCTGTATTTGCATATTCCTACTATGAGAAATGATTACCTTTTTTTTTTTTAATCAGCTATGTACGGAGAAGGTAGCCTCTACCACGAGTACCTTCTCTTTTCAATTTATTCCTGTCTTATCCTTCTCATCCGTCTAAGACGGGTTAAGTCCCTTCTTAATGAGGGGCTGCTGGCGTATTAATGCAGCCGGATCGCCACTCCTGTGCTGCATCCCCTAAGGGCGATATTCATGACTGTATTTGTGTGTGTTCGCGGGGCCGGGTTGCCAAAAAAACCAGATAAACTGGGGGGGGGGGGGGACCCTGCTGTCCACGCTGAAGACCGGCTAACTTGGCTATGGTTGAGGAAAATCCTTAAGCTCATCATGTCGTTGACGGGAATCGAACCTAGGACACTCCTCCTCCTGGTATGGTTGCGAAAAGCATAGCCACAAGGCTAACCGCGCGGACTTCAATTTATTAGCATAGCTAATATATCCTTTGGTAAGTATACTCAGTCCACCTTTGCCACGAGTTGCCCCAGTCCTGAAGATACTTCAGGCACAAACTTTGTTTGCTTACACTTGGATAAAAGATTAAACTAAATATATAATTTATAATATAACAAAGTGAACGAAACTTCCAACATTCATATAGTAAGCTCAAATCAAATTCGCGTGAAGAGCATATGAACTATTATCCCCTGAGAAACTTGAATGCTAAAGATTAGTGCTTGCAAGTCTAAGGACATTTTCAGATCATTAATTTTTTAATTTGTCCCCAAAAGGCATGAATTCGATATTTCAATTAAGGAATATCTCTAATTAATATATCAACTACTTATGCAACTGTTGTCGAAATTTCAACAGATGGTGCTACTTATGACCCTTTTAAAAAGATGCAAATACTTCATAACTTCCACTGAAAAACCAACACTACTGAAGGGTCACAAGAATTGGCAAAAGATTCATGAGTAAGATGTAGCACTCTAACAAAAAAAAATTCAACTGTCCGAAGTTCTTACTGTTACTAGAGTACATGGAAGAGAAATACACACTGCTCGAAATGCTAGATCTTGTAACATTGCGCATATACATCAACGTGATAATTGCATTAAAGTGAGATAAATTGGTCTTAGAATGACGCTATTGATACACAGGTTTCATATTACATGCGCGGTATATTGGATGACGGGTAGCCACATACCATTAAATGATATATAGTATCCCCTGCATTAATAGGTAATGCCAGTATCCCAGAAGCGGAAATCTGGAAAGTGTCTAGAATACTGCGAATCCAGCACGTTAAGCGGGTAGACAGACAGATGGGGAATTGATTCCTGAGTTGCGTTAGCGGTGGACATGTCAACATTACTAAGTAGCAACATCAAACTAAAGTTCGCTCATAACGTATTATTGGCAACATCTGCACTACACACGAGAGGGGAAGAAAAAAAAAAAAATCCGGTAGCTACGCGGAGGTGGCGTTCGAACTAAAGCTCAACGTCAGCAATATTTCTCAGAAGTTTTAGAATTAAATCATCGCTGGAAGTTTTAGGGCTAACGAAAGCATTGGGAATACGCGGCCATAAATCAGATCGACCTATTTGAACAACCGTTTCTTATAAAATTTATCAAGGAGGACGAAGTTGAAAATTAAACTTTCTAACGTACAGTGTTTGGAAAGTTGAAAACTTTTAATGCTTTCATTTAACAATTGCAGTAAATGAAAGTGTTCTTCCCCCCCTCATACATACTAAACTTATGCAAATCCAAGACTTTTCTAAACCAAGCAGAATTGGAAGCAAGTTTTCTTTAAAATGTATTTTCCCCCTTCTATCAGTAACATATCGAAGCGCAGCTGGAGCCCTGACTTGCAAATACGTACATCGTTGCGAATTTAAATGCTACAGACATCGATCTCCAAGTAAAGCAGAGTCATATCCCATGAAACACTGCAGACGTACAACGCAACTTTATCAAGACATCGTTCACATATAATCGGATGGCTGCTTGCCTTTTTTAATGTAAATAAGATGCCGTGTGCAGATCCATGTATCTCGGGAAAAGTGTTTTCTAGCTAGGCCACATGCTACTCACTACGCGTGTCCAAATAAAGAACTTGTGCCCACCAGTTTTTTTTTCTTTATGTCCCGACATAGAAAACTACAAGAAACGGGAATGAAAATTCAGATTCGTTTATTAGGAAACAAAGAAAAACAATAATCATTCACTTTGTTTAGTGGCTTTTTTATATTGTAACTAAATTAATAAAGATTTAGTGAAGGATGTGCCACTAAAAATACAAGATTTTTTTGGATGCAATCATTACTTAGTGAATCGTTTTCGATGAGAAATTCCCTTCAATTAATATTAAATGCCTCGCACTTCTTTGATTTAATCCTTTAATCCTAAAGTGTATCTCCGTTAAGCACGTCAAGTGCCACTTCAAATGTACCACTTATCCCCTGAATTCTAAGTGAAAGAAAAACAAAATCAGAAAATAATTACACCGAAGCGAAAATAATTTTCAGTAAAACTCATAATTAAAATTCTAAATAAACTAAACCTAAAATCTCGATATCACTGAGTATACGTAATTTGTCACCTTTCCTATAGATTTTTTGTTTCAATTTAATTTATTATATTAAATTATTGCATAGTGGAAAACTATTTCGTAATGTGATGTAGTTTGGCTGTTTGTCACCAGATGGGAGAAATGTTTCCATATTGGGTATTTTCAGTGAAAGTTTTAGTGCTGAAAACAGACAGTCACACATCAGAACACCCTAACACACTGTGCATAAGTAATCGTTTGCATTCTAAACTTGGTAAGTCATTTCACAATCAGAAATCAGCTGGATCAAATCAGATTTATATTTTCTTCCTTACAATATAAGTACGACCTAGTTACAGGGTATGATGTGATACCGCTTTGGGTTGGCGATGGCTATTTGTAGTTTATTCTTCGAAGAAATGTGGTTCGAACAATAGGCAAATAACCACACTCTCTGTTTTTTTTTTCATGAAAAACTTTAGCGGACTAAACATATTCCACCCACATAACATTTTCAGTGTTCACATCTCCACAAAGCCTTAAGGGAATAATCAGTTCATGGTTTTACGAAGTCACCTTTAAGGTCAAGCCTATTTTGGACTATTTGGAGTCATGGTCAAAGCATCTACGTCTGTGAAGCCATGTATCCTGCCTGTTACTTGCGGTAAAGTAACTTCTGGCCGGTTTGGCAGTTTTGAGGAATTAAAATCCCGAGTTTCCTGAGGAAACGTTCTGCAATATTTGCTTTATATGCAACACATATAAACATTTGCAGTATTTTCTGAATGACTTTTTGGTACTGTGGCGATAGAAATGAAGTACTGCTACTTCTGCATGACTTTCTGGTTGAATTTTCCTTCACCAGAGTGTGAATCTCAAATTTTACAGAGATTTACTCGTAATGTGGTTGTCTGTCACAAACATCTCTCAGTTTCTTTAATCCTTTCCACAAGAGTATTCACCAGCCACGCTCGAATTGCAGTCCTGAAAATAATAGTGTTTCACCAACAGCTACCACACGATGGCAATGCCATTTCCAACCAATAAGGATGTGACCTATTGATTAGTCATTATATGTAGTACATACACTGATGAAATGGACGATATTGAACTATTTATCTCGGAAATTTTACAGTGAAATGACACTGTCTGTAAATCGGTTTTAAGTTACTAAATATCTAGGTGCACGTACCTGATAACAAAAATACTTTTGTAATCCAATAAAGCGCGCGCACACAACACACATCAGAACTAGTATATAGGATTAAACTAAATTTCAATATTGATTATGGAATTTTCGGTGCATGATAAGTCCTAATGCATATATATTTTATTGTTGTATCAAAGATGCCAGATCGGCGAAATAAATATGACGTAACAATTTTAATGTTTACTTCAGGTGTTCATAAAATTCACTATGCAAATAAGTTTGTCAGCTTGAATATTAAGGGTAATTAAGGTGGTAAAAATAAAATTCCTTTGGCATCTAGTATTACTATCAAACAGGAAGTGTAGATTTTGCAACATTATTGAATTAATGATCAGAGTTCCAGATAAATTGGAAAGCTTTCCTCCCTAAATATGAGTTTAAGAAAATAGATTAATAAATGGATTTCAAAAGTTGTTACATGAAGGTCGGATGCAAAACAATGACGACGCAGTCGTACTCTACCATTTCTAACAATCCAAGATGACACATGTAGATGGCGGGATTGTTTTTTTTCAATATCTATAAGTCATCAGTAGCTGTGGCTATCGTTGAATTCATTCAGGTAAATAAGCAACTAGTTGTTCCATCTTGCGATCACAGTGATGCTGATAAATGTCTCTTACATGTACGCACATTCTTATCCAACGCATCATACTTTTATTCTTTTAACAATATTTTCATCTACACGTTCGCACACATCTATTGTGTCACACGATAATACCTTTAGTTATATTATGATTTCCATGAATCATTTGAAGAAATGGAAAAGTTTACAAAAATCCTTGACAAGGGTTGGTTTCCATGGCTAACATGTTACTTTAAAAATTAATCATTCCTACCAGAAAGAAACAGGATATCTTATAGGCCGGCTGCAATACATAGCAAATTTCCGGACTATCATCGTTGTTGTTCGATGTAAGAAATGTATTTATTGAGGTAACAGCCGAGTGAAATATCCAAGAAACCGTTGCTTCAGACCAAACTAGAAACAAGAAAATCTTCATAAAAAGAAAACTAAAAAAAAAAAAAAAACCAGGTATCAAGAAACCGATAATAAAGCTTAAAGCAAGAACATTAACAAACAGCTAGAGAGATAGACAAGCAAGAAGGAAACAGTATTGGCGACACTAAATAGAAAACAGCGATAGGGGTGATATTTATACCGAGGACACCGATGAAGGAGAATGAGTTAAAAAAAGCCCTTATCAGTGTAAATAAGTGGTAATGAAAAGGAAGAGGCAAAACAAAACCAGGTGGAATACAAGTCAAAATATTATCGAGCTAAAGATGCCAAATATGGCTGAGAATATATAAGAAAAAATTCTTGATTATCATTCAAATGTGGAAGACGACATTAAAAAAAAATACCAAAGTAATTTTCAAGGAAAAACATACTAAGAACACTAAACATAGAGAGTGGTCCAGGAAGATCGCATCATTGTAAGATAATTGCAAATAAGAACGTTGTCGTGGCGTTCAGAGTAAAAGAATTCTTTAAGAAATGCTCCAGAACTATTCCAAACGAGCGGAATCCTCACAGAAACAGAGAATCTGGTTTAATCAGTAAATGACTAACCTACCGCTTCTAAGGAGGGTGGGAGGGATTTCTTTTGTACTTTTACCTGTCACCTCCATCACATCTTTTCCCTCGTGAACTTTCTCAACTTCTTTTAAATTATCTCTTTTTATCGACGTAAGCAGAATCTAATTTGAGAATTTTTAAGACATCTTTTTTAATAATTCAAGAACAGCTAACTAGCTGTCACTAAGAACATGTACGAGAGAATTAACAAGATCGTTTTTTTTTTTTTCTTCGAAAAAAAAAATATGTTGTCGTTAAGATGGAGTAACTAGTTTGACACAAACTGCGCTCGCGACACTGCCTTAATAAGCACATAAATCAGATACGTTCCAAGAATAATGTTGTCGACATGAATATTGCAAACAATTTCCCAACTAAAAATAAACAAATTACACGCAGTGACTAAAACTATGATATTATTTTAATCTACGCCTTCCCGGTGCACAATGTGGCGGCTTTTGTAACCTCCACTAGTGAAGAACAAAATGGACAAAAGAACTGTTCATATAAGAAGCAAAATGAACAAAGTACGGATTAACGATGATTATTTTCATCATTAATCGCTGGCAGATATATAATCCTCTTAGTGTAAGTGAAAACAGTGTTGAAACATAACTTTATTCAGATTAAAATCGAATTATTTGGACATGCAATCAAATGCAGTAAGATTATAGCTATTAAAAGATTATTTAAGCCTAATTGGCATTAAATTAAATGGAAGAAAGTAAATCGGACAAAATTAGTCATTGGAAAATTAACTCGATGCTGGTCGTGTTAGGATGTGACGATTACATTATCAAATAAAATAAGAAACGTTACAAATAAATGCCGTAAAGAAATAACTTAATAAGTGTTGAATGAAATTTTCAATTACCTACAAAGATCGTTTTATGGGAATGTTTTGGTGTATGTGGAGAGGCCACCCACACAGGGGAAACGAATAGTGTAACTGCTTTATTTACACAAACTGGCGCTGATCATTGCCAGCAACAACTATATGGATTAAACACAAACTTTCTATGGAATTCATATATTGTAAATGTATTATGAAATGTTATGATTAAATACCGAACTTGACAAAATACACTGCAGCGCATTAAGCGAAACTATGACATGATTTACCAAACTTTTCTGTGTAGTGATAAAGACCAAGACGAAATATTTTATTCACGCAAATATTGGAGCAGACACTTTATCTTCACGTTAGTAAGTACCTACTAAGTATCCATGGTTTTGTGAGTAATTTTAAGACATACTGGCCATTTTCAATTCTCAATGATAATGAAACACATTTCAAATACTAATTTTGTTTCCTACAGTTTGTAAAATTAATTAGTAGTTTATGATACAGTCAGTAGAGCGAAGAACGTTTGTATATAGGAAATTACCGTGTTAAAATTACCGTGTTTTGAAGCTAATTTAATTATCTGGACATAAAAACCTTAAAGCACCCTAAATTCTGTATTGTAACGTTAATTAACCAGAAAAAGATCTCGTTTCTATGAGAAAGTGCACAACAATTTGGAAAAAACAACATGCGATATCAGAGATGTGCTGTTAACAGTTTGTTGGGTTTGTGCGAAATACTGTTGTTACTTATACCATAATTTGTTCACCTAGTCCATTGTTATCGGAGAATTCAGGTGCATAACACACGTGAATTTACAACAATGAGTTCTAAGAGTTTAAGTAATGAACACATTGTTGCGTATAAACTGAACCTATTGTCAGCTGACTGAGTATATCATTTGACTTCCAAGTCAACATTGAAATTCTCTTTCCTAAAAGATTAGACCTATCGCTGAATCAGTTAAACAACCATAGATCGGATTCCGGTCTTTGATTTCCAAGGTTAACATTCTTTGGTCAAAGTAGCTAAAATTCAGTCCAAAAGGGCTGAATACCAAAGAGTAAATAACTATTGCTAACTTAGAGTTATTACAACTGTTTCTAAAACCTTAAGCGAACTTCGAGGTGGATGCATTTTACAGATTTTCGCACGTCTAGGGAAACAAATTAAACGCTAGGGGAGCTCTAAGCTTCTGTATCCTCCCTGAATAGAGAACAGATTGAAAGACATTTACAAGGAAGTACTCCCAGACAGGTCATCTCTTATCCTAACGGGTATCACTCCTTGCAATTGGCCAGTGAAGCCACCAAGCAGGGATTTCAACCGCGATCTACTGCAACGCTATTTAGATCTAAGCACTGACACTTAAGGCATCCCGATGCTCCCACTCCACGCATTAAAGCTCAGAGTAGCCTAGTTGTCGGAAACTTAATTTCCTTACATCATCGTTAGCCACATGCGTGGAAATCTCCTTAACCAGCAGTGGGAACACTTCTCACATACTTTGTGTCTGGAGTACAATTATGCAAACTCCGTTTAAACTTAATGGAAATGGCCACTGGAACTAAATGACTCGATGGACAAAGGTTAACAGTAATGTTGTTTTGCAGGCGTGTTGTAGCGAGTGTTACTGTTGTGTTTCAAAGAAGAGGTGTGTGTTTGGCTTCCTAACACATCGCATCTCTCTCTCTGCTCTTCCTGCTGTGTCCTTTCTATCCAGTAACCCTTCGATTACTTCCCTTCCAATTCTTATTCATTAAAAAATATAACAAGGATCAAAAACGCCAAATATGTGAACTCGGCCTTCTGTGTTCATGAGTAATACACAGCTAATTACGCCTACGAGTTTGTAATTATATCTAAGTCGCAGTTAATTATGCATACAATAGTTAATTAGTAAAACACGGCAAGTTAATTACGAATAGAGCTAATTGCATGTACAGAAGACATACTGGGATTCTGCCGACTAAAGAAAAACACTGATAATTGGGAGCGTATGAGAGAAGAAAAAACGTTATTAAGTTCTACGGTCTTTGACAACACTGCCATAAATAATAGTAAGGTATAAATCAAAAGTAGCACATAACAAAGTATTTCAAGAATATAAACTGCTGTAATGATCGCTGAAGATGTTCAACAATTGAAAGACTGAAAAGTGATTGTTGCATTGTCGTAGCAACAATCATTCTTTAGTTAATTGAAATTCTTTATTCATGAAGCAATTTTCATTTTAAGTTGAATTTAATTGACTTATCCACCATTGCATGTCATTTAATCAATGTAATGATAATATTGTTATCATTACATTGATTACATCAAATATTAGTAGTTAACAGAAGATATTTTCAGTGTGTGTGTGTTTCATGCTGAGAAATAAGTTGCAAAATCGACCATATAGCTTCGAAGAATATCATAAATTAACGGTATAAAAATAAAAACTGCTGAACTCTAATTTACTAGAAATGAGCTCGACAACAGTGTTTGAAGTTTTTATTTAAATGTTGTTTATGTTATTTGGACTTGATTTTCGTCGCTCTCCATGAATACAGAATTTATATGTTCAAGAAGAACGTCTTACTTAAAAAAATAATGTCTTGTTATTTGATTTTAATGTCAATTTGTCTGATTTTCTGGTTTAAGTCAAAATTTATGCGCCAACCGTTAGTTGTTTCTATTTTATTACAGCGGCCATAAAATAAGCGAGTCGCGGGATGTCTCATCAACGCATGGCGATTGATTTGATTATACGCAGAAATTTTCCATGCCCTTCTGCATTGTAATAACCGCACTAAAAAAGCTTGCAATACAAAATGACATGAAGATTAAGAATACGTAAAAATATAAGTAATTTTAACGATTTCGCCATCGACAAGCTATTCTTCACTAAGCATATCTTGTTCTATAGCAATCTAGAAAAAAAAATAGTATGAAAGTAAAACCAATAAAATCTTACAGGAATATTTTTTACGTCTAAGCTAGTCGACCTCACATGGGAGAATATACGGCTATGTATAAAACAGCTTTCTACGGTGAAAAATGATTTCAATGCCGACTAAGAACCAGTAGCTTGCAGTTGCTTAACATACGATGGCGCGATGGAAATTGCGTTTATCGACTGCTGACTTCCGCGATGGTGATTTTTTTTTTCGCGAAGTTGGTAGCTGTGCTCTTCCTTGGGGAAGAAGAATTAGTCTTCGGCGTATAAAAGAATCTTGAATTGGGTGAATAGATTGTACGTGTCTCAGGTAACGAAATGCTGCCTCCCATTCAAATATAGACAGAAGTGATCCTGCTGCTCTATTCTTTCAAAACTAAAGTAACGCAATAATGTGCAAGTAAACAAAATACTCCGAGAGAACCTTCCTATTCACGAGTTCCAAATATGCAGAATTCCAGAAAAATCAGTGCCTAAAAACTTCTAATGCTGTACATCAGAGTCAATAAGACCAATGTACCAATCAAAAACACTTTTTATTACGTTTTATTATTACGTCAACAATAATGATCACGTAATAATAAAACTTGGATAACTGTTGCGTTTCTCACTTTTGATAGTTTATTGGAATCAATACGTAAATGAAAGATGAACTATCTGTCAAAAATAAAATAAAAAATTATGATTGCCAAGATAAAATGTTTCTCAACACACACACAGACACACGTTCAACTTGTGGTTGTTAATATGGCGTAAAATATTGTTGATCTACCTACGATACACAGCGTTACTCAGAACCGATCCAACTACGAAGTAGTGGTTTTATTCAGATGAGATTTTTCCGTTTCCTACCGTTCCAGCTTTAACAAATTTTGGCTTAAACTATTGCAATGGCATCAAAAAAAAAAAAAAAAAAAAAATATATATATATATATATATATATATATATATATATATATACGTTAGTAAGATATATTACGTAATAGAGAGAGAGCTCATTGATTCATCGCTCTCTGAACTCATCTCGCCATTAGGTGAGGTATAAATGCCGATGATGTTCGAAAGACTTTAGTACGCAGTCAGCTTCCGGCTGTCTTTTTCAAGCATGACAAATTCAAAATGTAACAAATTTCAGGTCCTAGTTTGTGACCGAGATAGGGGAGGAAAAGGGGGATCCGCTTGTATGCATAATTCCTTTTTTTTTTACATTTATAGACAAACCTGCAATTAACACCTTTGCTTATTCTTACTAGACGAGAATACCATCACGTTGTTGGTCAGTTGAACTAATCAACTAATATCCTTCAGTCAACAAGTGTTTTAAACAAGCTAGTGGAATTATTGGAAGCACAGTGGCTTCAGTAATGACAGGGCTTTGTAACTTCTTTGAAACTGTGTGCAGTCACTAAGGTTCAAACACAGGAGATAAATGAACATCGATTTACTCGGATAAGCACCATACTTGTTTATATTTAACTTTTGTCTATGATGTTTAAATTAAATTTGTGTTAGTGGATTTTTTTGCACAATTTATTAGGTACTATTTCTTGTTAACAGAACAGCATGAGTAGTTGTATTGCGCAAGAATATGTACTTGTGAAACTAACTTTTTTTTTCGGAAAAATATGGTGCATGTTCTGCATTATGAGGCAATTGTACATCTAATAAAATTGTTCGTATACATGTACTTTCTCCTTCAAATCTTACAAACCAGCCGTAGGACAAACGGTACCAAGCCATCATATATCATTATGAAATATCCTTAAACTAATAACACGACTGGAAAATGTTATTACAAATCTGAATATTAAACATTGAAACCATTTATACAGCACTGAATTAACAATGTTAACAGTGCCAAGAAAATGATGCTGTACAACTTGCATAACTCTTTTCTTCAGCAAAATCACTAGTTGTTGACATTTCCAACTGGAGTTCCGCTCGCACAAACTCTTGCCAATCTCGTCTTCCGACACAGCATCCGGCCGAGTGATGACTTTGCTGTTACTACAGTAGTTGCAGGTGTCGCTAGCAGATGACAGTTTGTCAACCAGTCTTGTAGTTGGGATGATTTTTCGCAACTCGCCGTAGAAAACAGTTTTCTCGTCACTTGAGGTAAGGCCAGTTCCATCACCATGTGTCATGCTAACGGCTCCATCGTCCCTCCCTCCCTGGCTAACACGCTGCAACCCCGTTTTGTGTAGCGATTCCAGCTGAGGCTGTCAGAGCGAGAAAGTATGAAAGTAGCGTACAAAGTTATCCAACACTGATCGAGACGCGCAGTTTGACAACCAATATTTCTAGATTTGTTTGATGGCGCTTCAACGCCGAAGAATTTTCACTGTGCAGTAAGTAAGGTGACGGTTGTAACACTTTAACCTGCAAACACTTTTCTCAGTAGGCATACTACGAATGTTAAAGACAAATCAATGTTTTCTCTTCGTATTCAAATATTTGAGAAAAGATTTATGAATTATTCTTCCATATGCTAATAACTTACACATAATGCACATTTAACAGTTATCCTGTTTGTATGCGTCAGCCAAATATTTAATAAAACTTCTGCGCATTGCGTTTCGTCAGAAAGAAATTCTGTCAATTCAACTTTTTCTTCCTCAATAAGAAACTCCGGATGTTTCTTCCTCATGAAACCAATACTGGTAAAAGATTTTTCGATGTACAATAGAGAACAAATTAATCCCAACAAATTAATCCGAAATAAATTTTTTTACAAAAATTAAACTAATGATTTATATGCGCTTCTATGTTCCTAATAAATTCATTAACTCGCTTAGGCATGGTCTCTACCAACGTAAAACATATTTTTGTTATTTCTGTATCTCGAAACCATACTTTTATAATGGATTGTATTAAGTTGTCTCTTGTATCACAATTTAATGTTCCAAGTCTCTTTTTCACTATGGCTAACAATTTTTCTATTGGGTTAATGTCAGCAGAGTTACCTGGCCATTGAAGCAATTGGATGCGATTTTTGAGGAATCCTTTTACTTTTTTTGAAGTGTAGCATGGAGCGAGATCCTGTTGGAAGATGAGTTCTTTGTCTTTCTGGATCTGTGAGACCACTCTTCAATATTTTTACGCATTTGTCACTTTTCACCATACTGTCAACAGGCAAAAGTGATCCTGGACCATCATGTGTAAAACAACTCGAGAACATTTTTAGCTGGATGTTTAGAAGCTTGTTGAAAGTGAGTGGGAGAAGTCTTCTCAGCCGCTGATTTGCGAACTAGGGCACTTGCTCTCCTGGGACAAAGAAAGCTCTCATCTGAAAATATAACCTTCTTCCACTTTTCAACAATCCAATCTTTGACACTTTTGCCCGCTGGAGCCTCTTTTTCTGCACAGCTTTCATCAACGATTGTTTCTTTTTGGTCTGTGGGTAGTCCTCCCTGCTTCCAGTAATCTTCGATGGACTGTCATGTTAATCCCACTAGCTTCCAAGTCGCTATTTAAGTCTACAGCAGACAATCTTGAATTATTTTTGCTTTTGCTAACTAGTAAACGATCTTGAGTAAATGAGGTTTTCCTTTTTCGCCCACATTTTTCTTTTCTCATAATAATACGAAAAATTAAATTTCCTCCCCGGCCCGCTCAACTTTTTGCTTCTCCAGGGAAACCAGGAGTGCCTCCATAACGCATTTGAGGATGACATCGCGATATTAACCCTTAGCTTAGAAAGATCTGAGTTCTAATCCCAAACTGCATCTTTTGATGCTAAGTATTCTTAGCATTAACTGATATTAGAATCTATATCTACATACAATTTCTACGAGCATTGCATGACAATATAGTTCTAACACATGTTGTTCCAACAATGGTTCACTTTAACAATAATGTTCAATAATACAAAGGTATTTAGTCTTTCAGCTAAACGTAATAATGAGACAATGTCTCAATTATCACCGTTAAGCAGACAGTTTCATATTCTATAATAAACAATTTCAGTTGCAATTTCAGAGTATTTTTGTATTTTCTTCAATAAAGTTTGTCTATTAAACCACAAAGCAACTATTCAGATATCATGCAGCATATAATCTTAATAACAAAAATTTACTTACAGACTTAAATATCAAAATAAAACTTACTTTCCAATTCGAAGTTAAAACTAATTTAACGATCTTCTTGTCAGAAAATCTCTGTTACTTCGAACTGCTCACGTATGGCATTAAAGCATGCTAGACAACTCAGAAAAAAACCGATCATACATTTTGATATAACGTTTTTCACGTAAGCCCAGTTGTCAAAAATCTATCCTCTTTCCAGTGAAGACCATTTCCCAGCATGCAATGAGTAATATTGATGAACAGTTTAAATCGAGAGAGCACCCACTGTATAGCCTTTCCAGACTTATCTCTCTAAGAGTACGTTCGACTTTTAATCACAGACACACGGAACTTATCTCCGAATTCTAGCATTTCGGAACACACCTCGCACAATAAACCTCCCTAAATTACTCGTCGCTACCCTTTTCCAACTTTATCGAACTGATAGCAATTCGCCGTTTTTCCATTCATCTGATAATTTTTTTTTTTTTTAACAAATTTCTTTAATTTATAAGTCAAGAAAAGGTGACACGTCTTAAGGAAAACTGATGGAGGGGAGGAGACAGGGGGAAGTTTAGGGACTTCCTCCCCCCTTAACAACGCTTTTCTTCATAATTTAGGTGCGATGCCAGAGCGATCTTAAGATGCTATCTGCCATAATTACGATGGATAACTGAAAAACAACGGGGTCTTATTTCACTGCCTATGCCTGCAGGAAGTTCCCGATAGACCTTGATGAAAGCGTTTAATCACCCGGAAAGTTCCTAACTTCCGGTTATTAAGAGACTGTCATTAAGGGATGCTCGCGCAGTGATAAAAAAAATAAAATAAAAAAAAATTTGTGAGACAAGGTTTTCTTATCAGCACGCTTAAACGTGTTCTGTTATCTGCCTAGCGTTCTTTATCCAAATGGCATGTGCGCTAACACTTAGCGAAAGGAAATACACACCTCCTTCTATTCTCTCCCCCATCTAATGACTTCAACCCACCTTTCTTTGCCATTCCCCTCCCCATGTCGGCAATTCCCGGAGGTTAGGCTTAGCTGTATAAATGATAAAATACAACTGAGTAATTGCACTGTTCATATACCGTTTATTTTCAAAATATGCTCATTTCTTAGCTTATCTGAACCAACAGTTATACACACAGCGCCATCTATTGTTTCTAAAAAATTCAAGGAGATTTTTTAATGCTTTCCTTTATTGTTTAACATCATTAATTTAATCCTAAAGATAATGGTTCCCAAATTTCGGCGCTTATTTTTCTCCAACTTACTTAATTTCATTGCACATGAATTAAGAGCGTCTCCATTATAATGCTAAATGTTTGCGTTAGTTAAAGCTGGTAGACTAAATGGATTTTTTTTTTGTTTCTGCTCGGATGCATCCAAGAAGAAAAACGGCACAAGTCAAGACAGTTCAGCAGCTTAATGTGACATGTGACCGCTCGTGAAACTTAATTTCACCCCAATGCAGTTCACGCTACACCTCTCGGAGGCGCTAATTAGAAGAAGATCTCCGCTAAATAAGTAAATCTTCCAGGGATTTGGGGGAGAGTAGATTCTTGCCACCTGTGTCCAATAGCATTACAAGGGACTTAATACTCGGACACGAACAGGACAGGTGTAATCGGAGGCTTCTTGAAGGAGTGTTTTTTGCTTCTTGGAGAAAAGAAAGAACACGCTGAGCTCTTTCAAGATATTCACGTTTAAAATCATACGCAAGGAGCGAGGGAAATATGAAGTTAGAAAAACAAATTACTTTCCAGATTCCCTATTTATAACTAAAACCATCGGGAAATTCCCTAATTTGGCCAAATCCCTTATAAATAATAATAAAATTACACAAATTTCGTATTATTATAAGTCGTTTGTTTTTATCGTATATAAATAAACATTTTTTTAATCAGCTGTAAGATGAAAAATTCATAAATAAAGGCCATCCTCGTCTAGTATTTCAATGGCAGGTTGAAATTCTCAAAACTTCAAATGTAAGTAAAATTTAAAGATTTCTTCGCATTAATTTTTCTTGAGATCTTGCTAGAGATAAATGACGTCAAATTTATGATTTATTAGACTCCATAAGCCGTATTGTCACCAAGTTTCGTAATTTATCTAGGGCAGTAGATAATCTGCCGGAATCGCTCTGAATATTTGAATAAAATTACCTATTTCGGAAACCGACCGTTGATATCGTATTGGAATAAACAGTACGTCGGTTATTTAAGACATGAACGCAATAGGAAAGCAGTGACCAGTTGGCTGCGGTTATCTTTCTTCTCTCCCCTACCTCTGAATTTATTTTTTACAGAATTTTAAAATTCGAATGGTTACTTTTTATTGTTATTAGGGTTAAGTGCTATTCATCACCCTTCTGTAAAAAAATCCAATGATTTAATGCAAATTGAAAGAATTAAAAATCTTATATACTAAGGTGCTGCGTTAGATTAAGATGGTTTACTAACAGGTGGGCAAACGAAAAACATACGATACTGGTTAATGTTAATTATCAGCGAATGGAAATCAAGTACAAAATGTTTTATTAGTGGTTTTTCCAAATGTTTTCTGTGAGTTATGGTTTTGACAGTTGCCTTGTAGCTTATCATGTAGAATGGCAAACTGCTCTTGTCCTGCAAGAGAAATCAACATTTCGGTATCGCTGAGTATACAACTGCGCTGCCTAGCAGGTTGCTCATCGGCAATTTTACAAAAGGTGCTGGGTATGAATATTCATTTGGCTTTCTTAGAAGGTTTGAGAGCCTCCGTAGCTCAGTCCGTATAGACGAAGTCCTTTGGTCGGAAAGACCTAGGTTCGATTCCAGTCAGTGACGTGAGGAACCTTTATCTGCTCTCTTTCGACGTAAGGTGAGTTAATCGGTCTCATATGGAGGGTTCCCCCTGGTAACTCGGGTTGTTCATCCCTCAAAACAGGCAAAACCGGTCCCATGAAAGCACATGGCTGCAGTCATAAAATATACTACGGCAAGGAAGGCAACGAGAAACCAACTTGCTAATAATCATCTCCCTAGTATGGCATTATACGGCTACCCTTTCACCAGCCGTATGGCTGAGGGAATAGGATAGGATAAAAAGCTTGACGTCATAACCCATTGCTTAGCATTGGGTAGTACATGTCAAGGAATCGTTCTACAAACAGCTTCTGAATTTCGCTCAATGGTTTCCATGGAAGATATACACAGGTTACCACACAAGATGAAAATCCTAAAGGATTTTCATCTTGTGTGGTAACCTTTCTGCCTTAAATGAACCATCAAAACATTTTCTAGGCTTTATTGCGGAGGATCAACTGAAGGATATTCTTTGGGAAGGATATCTTCTTCTTGTGTTCTAAGGTTGGCTTCATCACTAACTTATGAACCGACCTAAAAACATACATGCGCACGCACACACTCACACGTTTTCATTTTCTCCGTTGTCCAATATTAATCTGTTCAAGCACCCAAGTAGATTTCTCAATTTATTAGATGTATCACGTGATCATAGTGAATAGAATGCGATTGCTTAAATCCTCTCAATTGCTACATTCTTGGATGCAACTTATTATTCAATTTAATTAGTTCGATAATTAATTTTACAGTTATGTGCCTCCAGTCAATATAACGCGTCCCGGAACTCGGATTTATTCATTGCGAAAATAATCATCTGTAAGAAGATGTGTGGGAAATATCTTTCCGCTCACTCTTTCGTTTCCATGGCAACTTCTATGTATAACAACAGCTAGATACGAACATATGGTGTCTGGCCGTAACGCACATCGGGCGTCTATGTCAACATTTATAGCTAAGATAGCAGCTATTATTATTTTGTATTAATGCACACTTGCAGGTTTAAACCAGAGATTCTTGAAGTTAAAAAAAAAAGTCACTACAATGATGGACTAGTCCATCATTGGATTCAATGCACTTTAATAAATGCCTTTAAATCGTTCTTTTCTAGTGAAATAAATTCATCGTCCTTCGCCTTGTGTAATGAAAAATTCGCTTCACTTTTTCCTCCTTTTTCTTGACGACAGAATTATTTTGGAGGAATAACATTCACTCCGTAACGCATACCTGGGCGCATTCCAATCATCACTGACTTTTCAACTGGCAGAGCGGACAAATGCAGTGGGTGACTTCCCCCCCCCCGCCCATCACGCAATAGCTGAAGTGATACCTGTCATTTTTTCATCCTCCCGCGTTTTAATTCCAACGCCGTCACAATTGTGTCATCAGAGATTAACGCAGTTTCTTTTATGTGAAACGTCCACTTATCTCCAGTTGCAGCTTGTACGGAAATAACAAAAAAAAAAAAAAAAAAAACAATAAGAGGAGAATAAAGACATACCGATGACTTTTAAACGCACAAAAATCTCTCCTTGCAGTCTCTATCTGATCACCAGACATGCATTCTTTGCTCTTTTCATTAACTAAAGCCTGAAATTGCGAGGTTTTAGAATACATCATTCAGTTAACGCTTCTGTAATGCCAGCGTTAAAATCTTAATTAAAACATTCGGTGGCATTCACGTGTGCCACACAAGAGAAAATTCTGTTGATGTGAAACTAGTGAAACCAGAAGAGACAGGACAGCTTTCAGCAGAATGAAGCAAAAAATTTTCTCTGCAAAAGCTCACGACTTAATCTCGTTGTCAGTGAATGGAAGTATGTAGCATAAGTGGATCGGAATAACGTAATAGATTTAAATGAAGTAAACTGCATCGCGCTTTACTGCTAACATGATCTGAAACATGAACAATACAAGACCAACAAGCCAGTGTGCACCACCCTGCCAAATGCATGCGTTTTTCCAATAATTGTGTTTTCTGTTCTTGTGCTATCGCTTCTAAAAACTACTAAGTGGACTATCTGTCGATTTTTTTAATTAGTGAAAGTATGTAAGAAACTTCAAAACTACGACAATATTTCTTTCCTTAAAATCATCTTTGAAAAATTTGATCTGATTCTAAGAAGTCCTGCTGTGTTCACCGCAGAGGAATTCGCAGTTGGCTGCAGAGTGTTAGCTGAAAGTCATAAAGTTCATTTTTCATTTCAGATAAGCTGCAAACGGCCCCTAAAATGATTTACTGTCTTTTTTTCGTGTTACAACGTTGCTATCAACACCTGAGTGACTAATTTTCTTCTTTCCATATCGTTACCACCATTCAGTAACCTCAATTTCGCTGATGTTTCTTTATTTTTCCCAAACCTCCAATGTCTTACGGGATTTACTTCTTCATATCCAAAGTAATCTCCGTTTGTTTCTTCGCAGATCGTATTTGTTTACCATTAATTCTGACTGCTACGATTAATGATCCGGGAGGCGTATCTGCTGACATTCTCCGTCACCGTACTTGGCGGCCGCAATAAATCACCGGGAGCTTGTGTGTGTGTGTGGGTACCGAATAGAAACGATTCCATCTCTCCGATTGCCTTCGTATAAATGGGTGGCTTCAACTTTCCCGAGTGAACGTGTGGCCGCACTAGAACTCTCCCGTAGAGACCGGACTGTGGTTTTGATCACCCCAATACTGCTAATCATGTGCAAAGTGATACCGTGCGTTTTCGTACAACACTAACTCAGAGCAGTTAAAAGGGAGTCGGGGGCGAGCTACTTACCGATGCACTCTATAAATCAAGGGCACTTGACGTACTAATTTTACAAGTAACAAGGAGAGTGGAAAACGATGTAGAAGGTCTGTCAGCTTTGTCAGCACAAAAAACTTGGTCGTTGTGCATTTTTTATATCTCGAGATCCTGGTTTCGCACGTACCTTTACCGTTGTCATGGCGACCGTTGCTTTCTTTAAGGTTATGCTGTGTTTCTACTTGTGTTTCTACTTCATCAATTAATTCATGAGTTAATTGAGCTTCACGGCATGAAGCTCAATTAACTCATGGCAAGGAAGGGTAGGGTGGGAGATGGTGGCTAATTGGGTCTATAAGTGACATACACGAGTGGATACATCCAACCTGTATTATTCCCTCAAGTGCGTTGAGATGTTTCATTTACAGATATGTTAATGTCGCTTCTCTTCTAACAGAGGAAACAGGATAATACATCCACCCGAATGTTTTCTTCGATACAGGAATACCCTTAAGTAGAATATAATATGCATTTTTTTGTTTATTTCATCTTGCTTTATAAAACATATAATAGCATCCATGTATCAACCTTGTCAATGGCATCAAACAGCTTCAGGCATTTCCAACAATACCGATGCCGCTCTCTAAAAAGCATCAAACGACAGTATCTAAACTGGAGAAGGTGAAACCGAGCTGTCTGGTCAGCGGATTGAATCTCTGCTCTTACTGGAGAGTGATGGATTGAAATCTCGCTATAATAAAGAATATCTATGGATATATATTTAAGTGGTAGATGAGCTTCATCACCTTTTGTGAGACTGTCAGACTGTTTACTTTACTTAGCTTAAGACATCTCGAAAAATTAAATTTGATATCAAGAGTAGAGTTTCCAGATTATGCATAAACACATAAAAAATATTAAATTAAATACAGCAAAAAAAATCCTACGGTAATTATGTACTTGAGGCTATCAACCTTTCATGGACATAAAAAGTAGGGGCATCGTTCACAGAAAGTCCAGTAAAGAAAAGTTGTGACTGAAGTTTTCACGGGGATGGGGAATATTTTTAGAGCATCTGTGTTAAATCCTCCTTTAAAGCAGGATCCCTTATCCAATGCTCAAAGCACTTAGCAAAGGAATTTTTTGTGTGAAAGTTCTCTGAGAAAAAGTCATATCGAGCCACGTACAGGTAAAGAAAAATGATTAAAAGTGGTATCGGCAGTACGTTCGCTTGCAGGGTCACAAAACATTGGCATTAAGGTCACACAGTCCCGACACTTGATCATCACACTGAAGCGGATATGGGCACCTAAATGGAGTATTATTTTTACTGTTTGCTTTGTTCACACCAGGATCTTAACAGTAAAGTTTAGGGTTCCAATAAGAAAAAATTAACCGGATCTCATTTTGGATGAATATCGGTCCATGTTTACAACCCCAAAACCATTCATCTAGATTACTTATCGGTCTAACTTCTTCATTTCCAAATATCACGTGCATCGATTCATGTGTTTCGGGAGAAACCCTATTCCTTAAAAATTCCTTCAAATGATGGATATCATTAAAAATGAAATTAACTGCAGAAAGTTTTGGGTAGGGAAAAATAACAGAAATAAACATTTACATTACATTAAAATTCCAACAATACGGCCTAAGGCTGTTTTGCTGTGGAGATCTGAATTCGCCGTTGCCCTAATGAGACATCCACGAATGGCGAAGCAAACAGCTTTAAAATCGAATATCGAGTTTAAATATACGGATGTTTATTTTCTGCAGGACTATTAAATCTTTTCCAGAGGTTTGATGTTCCAATTTAACTGATGATTTTGTTTATTTTGACATAATTTTCTGGCAAAAAAAAACGAGTTAATAAATGTAGTTAGAAAAGTTCTTAGTAAAGCTGAAGCGTTTCCTCAACCGGAAAATGTCGAAAGAAAAACTACTTTGCACAGCAGTGCAGCACATAAATCAGGTACTGCAAATATTTCCTTTAAAACTTCACGAACTCGATATAAAACACCCAACTTTTTTCATTGGAAACGATGCATTTCATACATCATTTCTACATTAATGACACCATCAGTGTGATTAATGGGAATGGTCATGATGTTCCTAAATCACGGCCTGCGGGGAATAACACTTCACAGAGCTGCATCCCGCACGTCTCCGAGACTGTTTACGTTCGTTCAAATGTAAGGCCTAAACTAAACTAACTCCGACCATAATCAGTTATTCACTGCCATCCGCTCTTTTTTTCCATTTTTTTCTCACAACTGGCTCGGATATCTCCGAGATCATATTTTTTTATTAGCAGGTACCTGGAGAAGATATACAGCGTGATTTAATAATGAAATCTGCGGAGATGGATGGTAGACAACTCACATAGGGTTAAGAGCAAAAAAACTTGAAAAAAAAACTTGAAAAAAAACTTAAAGAAATATTTAAAATGTTCATTATCTCGTGGTTCATAAAACAGTTTTTTACTCTGTGAATAATTCTTGTAGTGTTCTAACTCGCTTAAGGCTTTTCTTTCCGATAAAAACAGGTTTCGGCTGAGATTCCCTTTAAAAATCAATTGCTTATAGCAGACAAAACATACCTAACCAACCCATGCTGTGTATTAAAAATGCGAAGCATTTCATTTAGAAATATTTTAAAAATGGCAAATTACACACGCTATGTTGACAAAAGTATTGGACACTTACGTGGCATACAAATTTTGGATCCTACCCACATGTAAATATTCAGGGAGTGTCTGTCTGCGTAAGTCTGGTAATAAAAGGTGGGATGTGCTGCATGTCTTGCACTGTATTCGATGACAAAGTGCCACATTCCGCTGAACTGACAGTGACAGTTCAACCGAATGTGGACAGTTCAGCAATGTCACGGACAGACATGTTTCTGTCCGTGACATTGCTACCCGCCTCAGTATACCGAAATCCACCGTTGCATATGTCATTCGTAGATGGAAACTTGATGGTGCTACCACGGCAGGAAAATGCCCTGGAAGGCCATCGACACTCACTGACCGAGATCGAGGAGTTCTGTCTCGGAATGTTCGAGCATCCCACACGTCATTAGCGACGGACCTAGCACCGACTTGAAAAATGCTGCAGGGACATCCATCAGCACTAGAACTGTCAACAGTGTTGCATGCCTTAGATCACCACGGCAGAGTTGCTGAGAACAAGCCACGTATTACCCCCCCCCACACACACACACCAACAACTAGCGACGTTTGGACTGGTGTCTTTCGCACCGTTCCGGGCCGTACATGATTGTGGTGGCGAATTACATTTATAAATGTTTCGCTCTGATGATCGTGTTTGGATCTGGGAAACGGTTCCAGCAGAACTTCATCATTCCAACGGTCAACTTTGGTGAAGACTCTTAATGGTTTTGGAGTGTTTTAGTTGGATGGAGCTTGGTCCATTGGTGGACGTGCCCAAAACCATGATGGGACAACTTCATGTTTCCGATGCTGGGGAGGTACTTCGGCAGTGACCCCTTGCATGTTTCAGCACGACAATGTTCCATGCCAGAATGCACTACGTTTCCGAGGCTGGTTCTCATAAAACAATCTTGAAGCGCTGGACTGGCAGCTCACATTCCAGACCTCAACCCTATCGAACATCTTTGGGCCGAATTCGCTCCAGACCTAGATACTAGAAATATAATTAAAACGCTCTCTTTTACCATAACTAGGTAAAATACTTTTCTCAATATATTACTTTTCAGGCAATATATAATTAACATCAAAACAAAGTCGAATATTGAGGCCATGCAAAATTTATAGTAGTAAATCTGACGTGCTATTTTCATACCGGACGTGCAAACAAACAAATATTGTACATAAAGAGAAAGATGTTTTAAGTAACGGTGTTGAGAAGAACAAAAATAGGCCAAAAGGCCAAACTGTATCGATCAAACTCAAAACTGTAATTTTTAAATACATTTAAGAACGAATGTGGGTAGCACTAGAGATCAATCATTTTCGCAATGACTAGAAAAAAAAAATATAAGAAAAAAGTTCCGGAAAAAAAGTATAGGATTATGGATTAAAAAGGACTAAAGCCTCTGTGAGATTCTCCCCAAAGTTAAGCCTTTAAGCGGTCTTTTATATACCATCCAACACTCTGGAGTCGAAGAAATCAAAATCGGGAGTTGTGAATTTTAGAGATAATAAACTATTTAAAAATAATCTTTTCAGATATTCTGCTTAAATCTGACCAAATCTAGAGACTTAAATCTCTATAAATACTAAAAACACACAACAATTTGAAAGAATCGCAAAACTAATTCTTTTCATTGGAAGCACAACGATAAGAACAAATCTTCGGGCGAGGAATTTTCTAAAGACGTAGCTTGAAAGAAATAGATGTCGAAAAAGAAAAAAAAAAGCGTCTTTGGTAGCTATTGTAAGCATCAACAGAAGAGTGAAAAGAAGGTCATAAAACTATAAATCTGTCTAATTCCTAAGAAAACTTTTAAGTTTTTTAAAGGGCTAACAGTTCTATTATTTACGTCCCGGGTAATTTTCTGTATGAGAGCGATCGAAGTCCTTGAAAAATCGCAGCCCTTAATCCGGAAGTGGAAATTGTCCAGTGCACTGAACGATAAACTGTTTACTGACTTTTTTTATTTTCAGAAATTACAAAAAAAAAAAAAAACTTTAAATTAAGCTAGCTATACAAATCTCACTTCTACGTTATAGATAGTTCCTATGAAACGTGTGTGTGTGTGCCTTTATTTACTGTTTACTCTGTTACTACACGCACGCGAATCGGAATTTTCCATAACTTTCTTAGCAACTTAAAACACAAAATTTCCCTATAAATTGAAATTCGCAAAAAAATTAAAAAAAATAAAATGAAGAAACTATTTAATTTTTACCAAAGACACATCTCTAATGATGTACACATTCATTTATAAGAAACTTATACGTTTCTTATAAATGAATTAATTTGGATCAGTGGAAGTCAAACAGCTAGCCGAGTGAATACGATTATAAGCAAAGTGTAAAAACTCGATTGTAGCTTAAATATTAAATATTCCAAAGCACATTACATCGATTTTTTACTTAGGTTTTGCAATATTCCCATGTCAATATTGCAAAAAAATAAACTTTGTTTGTCTCGGTATAGTCTGTATGAGATGTTTTTGTAAAGAACTCTTCTCTCAGGGGACCCTGTAACCCCTAGAGAGCGCGTCCCCTGGGTGGCGGATAGGGGAGCCCACCATGTGTGTGTGTGTGTGTGTGTGTGTGTGTGTGTGTGTGTATATATATATATATATGGTGGGGTGGTCCGAATATACTGAATAAGGACTCGTGGACCAACAGGGCCATAAGGGGCAATCATCTTGATTGTAAGGGAAGCGGCACTCCCATGGACCCCTAGCTGGATCTATCCTCTCCTTCTTCTACTTTGAGGAAGACCCACTTACTTTAATCTTTCCTATAAGGCCTTATCAGCCAACTCTTCTTACTTTATAACCCTTGTGCTATTAGAGTACTCGAGGGCCATGGGGTCTTTTCATTTCTGGCCTTACAACTATGTCCTCTCTATAAACCTTACTATATTTCTTCTATAATCCCCTTTCCCCTTCAATACACCTTATTCCTCCTATGGGTTTAAATTCGGAAGAAGGCGAGTTCAGAAACCTTAAGGTAGCAGCCCTACCACTGAACTATTCCATCGTCAGGCTAGTCCCCTGACATGGAGAACATAACCATACTTGTAAGCTGGCAGAAAAAGATAATCGGATTGAATCTATGGGAAACGACCCTGGAATGGAAAAGGGAAAACGAAAATGGAAACGACAAAATATAATAAACATAGCAAACTGGAATGTAAGAGGAATAGCATATAAAGAAATAGAATTAGACCAATTATTAAATGAAAGAAATTTTAAAATAGCAGTAATCACTGAAACAAAAAAGAAATTAAAACGAACTATGAGAACTGAAAATTTTAATGTGATATACAGTGGAGTCGACAGAGACCAAAGAGCACAAGCAGGAGTCATGATTTGGATTCATAACTCCCTTTCAAAACAGTTAAAACATTATAAATTATGGAATGAAAGAATAATAGAAGCTAGAATAAAAATAGATAGAGGCTATTTAACAATAATTGGTTTATATGCCCCAGAAGAAGGAAGAGAACAGGATAATATTGATTTTTATAATCAGCTACAAAACATATATAATAAAATAAATAAAAATTATTACATAATTTTAGCAGGAGACTTAAATGCAAGAATTGGAAACACGAAAATTAATAATAATATAGGAATACATGGAGAACACACTCTAAACAGAAATGGTAAAAAATTGATTGACTTTGTAGTTTATAATAACCTAAAAATAATGAATTCCTTCTATAAACATAAAGACATACATAAATATACTTGGGCAGCAAGAGAATAGAAATCAATATTAGATTATTTCATATTAAATGAAAAGACATCAAAATTTTCACTAGATGTTAGAGTTCACAGAGGATATGAAATAATCAGTGACCACTTCCTTGTTAAAATAAAATTAAGATTACCACCTAAATGGCTACCAGTAACAAGAACAGAAAGAAAAATTGAAACATTTGTTTATAAAACTAGACTATTGAATGACACAAATGTACAATGGCTATATGAACAAAGAATTAACCAGTATCTAGATAAAATAAAACAAAATGAAGAAATAGAAATAGAATGGCTTAATATAAAAACTATACTAAATGCAGCAGCAAATGAAAGCTTAGGAAAGACCAAAAAATTCAATAAAAGAAAAAACTGAAGATCTGGGATGATACAATCAAAGAAATAATCAAAAAGAAAAAAGAAGCCTATCACAAATGGTTAAGCAGTAAAATATTAGAAGATGAAATAGAATATAAAAGAATAAGAGCCATAGCTAAAAGAGAAGTCAGAAAAAGACATACAGAATCATGGAATAAATTTGTTTCTAATTTCGAACATGATTTATATAAAATAAGACCCAATGTATATAAGATTTTGAAACACCTAAATGCAGATACCAAAGAAAACATAAAATTAAACACTGAATTGAAATTAGAAGAATTTCTAAATTACTACATAGAACTGTGGACAGACAAATATTTTAAAAAAGACAACTGGCAAACAATTAACGAAAATGAAAAGGAAATAACTGAAGAAGAATTAGAAATCAGCCTGAAAGAAACAAGAAACGGAAAATCACCTGGAGAAGATAAGCTAGGTTCAGAACTATATAAATACGCAGGAACAAGATTCAAAGGAAGAATCTTATTATTTTTAAATAAAATTTACTCAACTGGTATCCCCCCAATAGAATGGAAAAAAGCAATTGTGATTCCTATCTTTAAGAAAGGTAATAGAGATGACCTTAAAAACTATAGAGGTATCAGTATACTAAATTCATGTTACAAAATATACAGCAGAATCTTAAATAACAAACTAATGAAATATTCCGAAAACTTTATTCTAGAGGTACAAAATGGATTTAGAAAAGGATGATCATGTATAGACCCAGCCTTCTGCCTAAAATTAATAATAGAGAAAAGAAGAGAATATAATTTAGAAACACATATTGCATTTATTGACTTTGAAAAAGCATTTGACAAAGTTAAAAGAAACATATTATTTAACATATTAAAAGAAATACAATTACCAAATAATATCCTAAAAGCTGTCACAAGTATATATGAAAATAATCAAATACAAATAAGATTAAATCATGAGCTATCATATACAAGAGAGATAAACCAAGTGGTCCGACAGGGATGTCCCCTCTCAGCAACTCTTTTTAATATCTACTTAAATGAAATAATAATAAAATGGAGTAAAAATTTACATCAAGGAATTAAACTTTCACCTACAGTTAACTTAAACACTCTCCTCTTTGCAGACGACCAAATAATAATTACAAATTCTGAAGATAACTTACAGAAAGCTATTTTAAATCTAAATGAGATATCCAAAGATTATGGTATGATAATATCAACGGAAAAATCAAAAACTATGGCCTTTAAAGGACAAGATCCAGCAAGAACTAAAATAGTATTAGATAACAAGATCTTAGAACAGGTGAATTCATTTAACTACCTAGGATGTATGATCACTTATGAAAATGAAAAAGATATAAACATAAAAATTGCAAAATATTTAAAAATAACAGGAGTAATTAACTCTATATTTAAACCAAACCTAGTTCAAAAACAAACCAGGCTAAAAGTATACAATACATTAGCCCTACCGGTCTTAATGTATGGAAGCGAAATCTGGACAATAAAACAAAAAGACAAACAAAGATTAACAACAGCAGAAATGAAGTTTATGAGAAAAACTGCAAAGTATACCCTATTTGATCACAAAAGAAACGAAGATATTATGAAAGAATTAAACCAAGAACCAGTAATTGAAAAAATTAAAAAATATAAACATAAATGGATGGAACACGTTCAAAGAATGAAAACAGAAAGATTACCAAAACAAGCCTTAAAGTACAAGCCATTAGGAAAAAGAAAACCAGGACGTCCTCTTAAACGATTCAACGATGACTTCTAAGGCCGGAACAGGCCATACTAGGCCTAAATCCTTGATACATATGATGACGATGATGATGTAAAGAACTCTTTTGAAGTTAACTGTATATACTGCTTTAATAAGAATTTGTTTTAAGTGTTAAAAACAAAGCAATGTTTTTGTCGCCGAAGTTGTACATGGATGCATTAGAAAGATTGTTACTGAGACTTGTATGTATGAGAAAGGCTTGCAGGCTCTAAGTGTAAACATCTCCGAAGTCAGTCAGAAAGAGTTCAAACAACTTTCCGATGGCCGGCAACTTACAATCAAAAGAAAGCGGAGGAGAACAAAAGGCGTGCCGAACTTGAAACTTAAGATGAAAGACTCATACCGATTCTTTGAGGGTTGCCAAACTTCATGCGAGGTCTCAGAGGAGGCCTAATAAAAAAGGACTGAAGCAAGCAGAAGGGTTCCCAGTTCCAGAATTGCTGTCAGGGAGGAGGCCACCCGGTCCAGAGTCGCCGTCAGAGAGACTGCCCGGATCCACGTTGCTTTAGAGAGGAGTTTCCCGCTTCCAGAAAGGAGCTTCTCGGTTAGAGACATCGCTAGAGAGAGAGACTACTTCTACAGCGCAGACAAGGTTTCAAATTGTTGAAAGGAAGAGTTCCAATTGCCAGAGAATAGTTTCCAGGCCAGGTTAATGTCAGACATTCGCCAGTGTGTTGCGTTTTCATTACAATTTGATGAATCAAACGACTTCACTGATATTGACCGTTAATGGTATTTATTCGCATGGTATTTCAAGATTATTCAAGTAAAGAAGAACTTTTGAAAATTATACCATTATTGGGAAGGACTAGGAGAGAAGACATTTTTTCGGCATTTGACGAATTTGCGAAACAACACACACTTCCGCTTTTTAAACTTGTGTCTATTACTACTGATGGTGCTCCTGCAGTGATAGGTAATAAATCAGGCTTCATTTCATTGTGTAAAAACGATGACAAATATCCAGATTTTTTTAACATACCACTGTATTATTCACCAACAAGTACTGTGTAGTAAAAGATTAAACACAAAAGATGTTTTGGATATTACATTTAAAATTGTAAATTCTGTTAGAGGAAAAGCCCTGCAACGGCGGTTATTTAAATTACAGGCAGATGATGACAGGGAACTTCTGTTGTACAATAATATTCGCTGGCTCAGCAGAAGTCAATTTTTAGAAAGATTTCTTGTATTAATTAACGATATAAAATTTTTTCTTGATGAAAAAGGTGATATTTATCCACAATTGAGTGATAAAAGATGGTTGTTACACTTAGCATTTTTAGTAGATTTCTGTGCGAAATTAAGCAGTTTAAAAATTTAATTGACATGTTAAGTTCAATAAAAACTTTCCAATAATACTTACTTTCATTAAAGAAAAATATAAATGACTTCGAATTTAGACATCTCCCATATTTATTAAAATTTTTGATCAAGAAATGCTTTGCTATGATTTAAAAGAATTTATTCGTGAAATAGAAATAGTTGAGGAAGAAATAAATTCAAGATTTAAAGATTTTAATAAAAGTGAAATGATTGTATCTTTTATCAATAATCCATTTCAAGAAAACTTGAACATCACAGAAATTTCAAATAAAATTAGTAGGCTGTTTGATATAAACCAAGTTGAAGTAGAACTTGAGATAATAAACATTCAGAATAGTTTACATTTAAAATCAGTAAACAATGAAATCATTTGGAAGTGTGCACATGAAAAATTCCCAATATTAACTGATATTGCGTGAAAAATTCTGTCGTGTTTCGGATCGACATACTTGTCAGAATCCACTTTTTCAAATATGACCGTCATAAAAAAATCAATTAAGAAACCAAATTACAAATGATCATTTGGATGATTGTCTGCGATTGGCCACTTCTTCATATCAACTTGACTATCAAAATATTGCGAGGTCCAAACAATGCCAAATTTCACATTAACTTCTTTTTTTTTTAATCAACCAGCATTTCCTGTAACTTGTGAGTTTGTAATCAATCTGTTGTGTTTTCTAACTTTGGTTTTCCAAAATAGGG
The DNA here is from genome assembly GCF_054136105.1 of Typopeltis vanoorti. Lineage (NCBI taxonomy): Eukaryota > Metazoa > Arthropoda > Arachnida > Uropygi > Thelyphonidae > Typopeltis > Typopeltis vanoorti. Next base: position 109,834,316 of record NC_143558.1, read on the forward strand.
AAATAAATATTTTATTCCAATATATTTGTTTGTTTGTTTTTGTTGTATTAAAATATTTGTTGTATTAAAATAATTAAAAGTGATAAATAAATTTTTAAATACAAAAATAAAATTTTTAGTTGTGTATTTTTTTTAGTTGTTTATTTGTGCGTAATCAGATATCAGGTTGGGGGAACGTGATCTATATAAGAGAGTAGATCGCCGAATAACTTTTTATAGAAAAGTAGCTCGCGTAGTAAAAAAGGTTGAACACCAATATCATATAACAATAAAGAACTGTCAGAAGTGGCTCGGGCTCCATGCCAGGACTACGTACAATTGCATTTGTAGCGCTGCACAGTTACAGGGAAAAGAACTGGGATTATCTCTTATTTTCAAAATTTCTCATAATCCATTCATTAGGCATTATATAGAAGTATACCCAGGTCACACGACAGCGTTAGGTTCCAAACTGTCTTTTCCATAAAAGATGGTGATTTAGTATTAATACTCATTTTCATGATCATTTTACAAAAGTTTTCATGCACACGTTATCAAATGCAAATACAAAGGTTAATACGATATCGTTGCACAATGAAACTATGTATGGAGAGAATGGATGTACGTATGGATTTATTCAAAATAACCGTAGATTAGCAAAATAGTGGCAAAAAACATTTAACCGCAAAGCGATATAAATAACATCCAGTACAAAGATCACAGTGAATAACATTTTAAACAATCAGTTCCAAATATGGTTTGAATTATAGATTATCTTTCTTTCTCTCAACGTTGTCTTAGTTATTATATATTTATTATATACTTATAATATACTGCGTCTACTATAAGTTTTTCTCACCATTTCGAATATCTGCACGAATATTTGAGTGCAGGAAAATTTTGAAAGCTTATAAAGAATTCAGTTGACTATAATTAGTATATATACAAAATAATTTTACATAAAATGTCCAGATATTCTTATAAAAATTCGAAATTTATCAAATTATATATTCAGTGCATTAATTTATTTTAAAAAAATTGTAATAACTCTAAATAAGAATAGAATTTCGTTAATGATTTATCTCATTATCTCATGATTTGGAAATGGCATATTCTTCTAACGAAGGGGGGCCCACCTGACCATGACCTAATTATCTGTTGCAACTCGTTCTATAGATTCCATTGAGTACATATTGGGTTTCTATTCTGATCAATGTATGTTAAGAAAACATTCGCTTCTTCGAACAACGTATTTGCAATCCAATGGTGACGTGGAGAGCTATTGTGTTGGAACGTGCAAGTCGGTACCGTAAAACTCTTACGTATACAATGCAATATGCAAATATACAATACTGCGAATCAACTCCCACACCATCATCATACTGTAATCACCGAACCCTATTGTTAGGACATAGATAAGGTGTTCTTCAGGCATCCTTTATACCAAATGGAAATTATGTAGTTTGGCTAGTCGCGAATGTGAAAAGCAATCCATTTTGAATACTAAAATAAAGCTGTTTAAAATTAATCTTTGTAAATAACACACTGAAACTCCTTCATTAACCAGCTTTATGTGATTTGAAATGAAAATACACAGATGTCAAAATGGCATCGTGACAATGCTTACGGGTTAACTAAAGGAACTCACACTAACGAGAGAAATTACGCATGTCAAATAGGATTCAGTATAACTGTACACACACACACACACACACCCAAGAGAGCGGTATGTGCAATGCACGTCAAATAAGATGCAGCTTTACTAAATCATTACTAACTATAAAACCAATTCGGATTACTTCAAAGGAAATAAAGAGAAGAATCCACGCGAAGCGTTGTGTCTCTAATCTGTTTACTTTTAAAGTTAACAAATGTCTTCTAGAGGATAATAATCTCTTCTTATCTGCCTACAGGTTTGTAGGAAAGTTAAATGTTTGCTTGTGTTCCGTTGTTCGAGACCAGCGAGACTGCAGCATGCCACCGGTTTCCTGTGGGCAACTCACAATCACATTTCCAATCAACGAGCTTCGTGCGTTAATCAGTTTATTCAAATCTGTTTTCATATTCCTGCATGAACCACAATGTTCCTAGTGTTCATTTGGCAGTACGAGTATAGCCGGAGGGATCATTCGTATTGACCGAGCTTATTTCACCAAGTTAAAGCAGAGAAATGATAGAAAGTTCGCTCTCAAGACCTTTCCGGTTTCGAAAATAAGTGAAGAACCCAGAGGGAAGGTTCCTAAGCTCATTGATCGTGTAATGTAACCGGGGTCCAAAGCCAAATAAAGCACGCCGAAACATTAAACTTTGTCAGTTTATTTGGTGTCATTTAAGTCAACAAAAAGGAGGAGAAAATGTAAAAATACTACTCCAGTTTCTTTTGCCTATTTTGAAATTCATACAAGAATTTCAGATTTCGTCTTTAGCTGATTCTCTGCATATATTTGGTTTGCAGTGAAAGGAATCATAACATGCAGACGGAATAATGGTTGTCCCAAGGCAGTTAAATGCTCTACATAATCTCGTGATTTCAACTTTGTAATCAATTGCAAATAGATAAGCAAGTTTCTTATAATAGCGGTGGCTTGATGCAAATATTGTGGGTACGTGCAAAACTTTAACTATGAAACGCATGCTTATTAATATGATATCGTTGCTAGCCAAATAGGATTTCATAGAATGAAATTTCGGGTTTAGGTATTAAAATCCCAAATGAAAAAATATTTTAGTAAAGATCTAAAATATTATTAACATTTCATAAATCTATACAGTGAAATCAACCAAGAGAACAAATAGAATTACAGACAAAAAATGGTAATTCATGAATGGTAGGTGGCGCTGTGAGTAGATGGCGAATGGTATTTTAAATAGTGTAGACGGTGTTGTGTGGAGTAGAGTGCACTACCGAAATGAATCCTGGAACGTGTCACGGAGTAATAATCAATCCAAGACAGCTCGCTATGCACGTGAACTTAGTTTGTTTGGTTATTTCGATTTAAAAAAAAAAAAAAGGAACAAAATCTGTTGGAGAAAGCAAAAAATTACTGTAACAAATATTCACAGAAAGCCGATTTTACTATTTTACAAACATCTGGCTTTAAAAATTTTATGTATAAATATAATACAAGTACGATAAGAATTATAAACATAATATAAACAAATAAATGTCTTAAAATAAGTGATTTTATTATAGGTTTAATGAAACTAAACGAATACCAATAAATAGTTCCTACTTTAAATATCTTAGTATGCCGTATTTGTTGTATAGGTTGCAGCTACACTTTTCGTTTTATCTTGTATTCCCAACAGTTATTAAGCTTACATGTTGTTTTGGGCTGTAGCCTTCCGCAAGGATACAAAAATAGTTTCTGATTTCTAAATAAGAGAGGAGCTATGTACTGGAACCTACGTGACTTAGTCGGTATAGACGAAGCCCTTTCATCGGAAAGACCTGGGTTCGAGGAAAGACCCGTCAGTGACGTGAGGAACCTTTGTCTGGTCTCTTTCGACTAAAGGTGATTTAGCCGGTCTCATACGAAGGTAGAGGGGTTTCCTCTCGGGAAATCGGGTTTTTCGTTCTTCAGAACAGGCAAACCGGCCTGTGAACACACGCTGCTACAGTCAAAAATACATTTCCCCTTCCCCAGCGACAGGGGGTTGTACTAACAAAAGTCGTATCAAAACGCATAGATACGACGGGCCCTGCATTGGAAGCGGGATAAACGCGCAGAGGAAAAAGAAGAGGAGCTAAGTACTGAGCTGCGCTTTTAGTACCAAAAAACATGGCGCAGAGTAACGTTAGGCGCGATCAGGCAAACACACACCAAATCATGAATGGTTCAATTGGAGTTACGTCGAAAGCAGCGAGAACTTATTGAAACCAGTAATGTGGTTTGGATCCGTATAGAAATATAGTATACGCAATTATTAGACACAGAATACATTTCTATACGGATCCGAACCACAAAGAGGCTGTACATCTAGTGCACTCTTGTACTCTGGGTGGACTAAGGATTAGATAGGCCAAAATATTTCTCTGGAGATCAAACATGGAACACTTTTTTTTTTTTTTTCAAGCTACTTCTGGACTCCAATAAACATGGTTAATTTTTACGCCAGACAACAAAATTAATATCACACTTTAAGATATTTCCAAAAATTAGTGCCCGCAGTGGGATTCCAACCTACAATCACTGTTTCCAGTAGAGAAAATCCTGAGGATAAACCGTATGAACCTAGTCACCTTCGACTGCAAAGTTATTATAAAAATTCATCTATTCCTATATCATATATAATATTATTATAATATTAAATTATAATAACGATAATGATTTCTCCTCTTGGAAGAATATGGTTGGATAACTGATAATATCAATAACCTAACATAGGATATGATACATTTACCAGAATATGAATCGTTCGTTTTAAGGAATCTGTAAAGGTTACTATTCTTGACCTCTGTCTTTATTTTGATTCCCTAATTGTATAACCAAAACTAATAGCATTACGTGTAGGGGAATGCATACTTATGAGGCCCCTACATATGAAATATGGCATGGACATTGCCATTTTTTGCTTGCTACCAAAAACCCACGGGACTTTATTACGCTAATATGCTGCTGACATCACTTGTCACGTCTAGTCTTGCAATGGGACTAACAACATATTTCTCTCTATAAAAAAAGGGGGTATTTACCCGCCATTTACATACGAACTGCTCGAAACTAAAATTTTCCACTTTCTCTGTCTGTAAATTTCCAAAATAAAGTAATCTATTCAGCAACGGCTTTTGTTAAGCTTAAATGTACCGTTTTTCTTTACAACAGCGCGTTCAAGTAGAGGGAGAGTGGCATTCAGTGCATTTTGACTGATATGTTCCCGGTACGGAATTTTTGCTCAACTATCCCCCTCCCCCAAATGTCTACTTTATGTAGCGTGCTCCCTTCCTCATCTAACTCTTCTCTCCCTCCCGCTAAGATGCCGCACGTGATGATTCTTGGTATAAAGGATTAAACGGCGTGTAATGCGTCTGTCACATCCACTTATTTCCGCAGATTCCTCGCACAGACGGCGTTATCAGCATCCCGAAGTAAACGTCACACCCGAGCACATGAACCGTTCTAACAGCTTCTGACAAAACAGATCTCAGTCTACATCCACTGTGGAATGCTTCGTCTGTGAGCGAGCTGATCACATGATTTCACGCAAGCGAATTCTGCAGTAAAAGCCGCCTTGAAGGTAGTTTACGTTTCGGGGATAATTTAATTTTCGTCGCACTTATTTGAAAAATCTATTTAGTATCTGTTGGCCAATAAGATGGGTCCTACAAAGACTGCGTCTCACGAAAGAGGCAGAAGTTAATAACAGACTTAACTGTTTAGTACGATTGCTGTGCGATATCCTCTTAAAAATTAAGTGAATAAATAAATCGATTCTATACGGGTGGGCCACACACGAATATCAGTAAGGTAAACAAAAAAAAAAGACTCGTACACAACATGAAGTTAAATGTTTGTTTGTTTTTTTAATGTCATACATGATTTCATCCCTATGTGAAGTTAAAGTTACAGGAGTGTCCTAGTTTCTTGTAAGAAGAAGTTCTTAAAACATTTCATCGAAAAAAAGTTATCGTTGCACTTAAATAATGAATAAACAGAAAACTGAAAATCTTACCGTGAATAAACATGGCTGGCTTCTCATGAGGTAGCGAATGACTTCAGCAAGCATTACTTATCTGACAGACTACGCTCAGTAAGAGAACTCAACGTTATCTATTTTTGCTTAAATTTATCACCAAGTAGTTTTCATAAATTACAGGCGATGACCAGTAATAACCGTCTTCAACTAAACTGATAACTCCCAATTAAGTTAACCACATTATTCATAAACATTAATGACGAGACTCGTAAATAACCAATTCATCGATACGCCCAGCTACATGGATTCCCCTATTGGCAAATTTTCGAAATTCTTTGATTTTATTATTATTATTCATTGACGCGTACGTCATATACACTGCTTGAGAAGAAGTCAAAGGCACCCATATGGACAAGATGCATCGTGCCATGTAACCAATGACTTATTTGTAGCAAGTATAAATTGGAGGAATATGATGCTCCCAAGTCAGTGCAACTCTGTCCGGTTGAAAGAGTTGCGAGAAGAGAACTGACGGAGTTTGAAAGAGACGTTGTGATAGGATGCCATGTTGTAAGTCTATCTGATTGACAAATTGTTGACAAATTTCGTCAACAATTAGCGATATCATAGAAGCGAAGGAAGTCAAGTGCTACCCTCAGTGGATAACCCACCACACTCACGAACGTGACCGTGGAAGCATGGAAAGCTGTGTTACGGAGCGATGAATGCTAGCTGAACCTCTCTTACGTGAGTGCATAACCCCATCTATGAAATTCGGAGGTGGAGGTGTAATGGTATGGTCCTGGTTTGGCCACGGGATCTCTGTTTGTGGCGCCACGAACATTGAACTCCGAGAGATATCTGAACATTCTGGACAATGCAATGCTTCCCACTTTGTGGCGTTTCAACTAAACCGACCATTGTCTCTTTCAGCAAGAGACAATGTCACAAGGCTGCTGCTGTAACTGCGTGGTTCGTGGACATGAACGCACTACACTTGACCACTTGCACGGAGCCCTGATCTCGACCCTCCTGAACATCTATGGAATGAACTGGAGAGTCGTGCGAGGTCAAGGGACGTCTGCCCCACAGTGCCTCATTACATGCTTACAGGAATAATGATCCAAAATTCCAACTGATCACTATCGTACGCTTGTGGAAAATATGCCCAGTAGGACCGGCTGCAGTCATCGCAGTGACAGGAGGTCCTATATCGTATTAAGGTGGGTGCCATGGCTGTTTGTTCCTCACACTATGGTGTCCGTCGATTTCTTTTCAAGCAGTGCCATGTAACTATGCCAGAGACAAACATAAAACCTTGCACGATTACATGAAGAGACCTATTTCATGGCAGCGGGTGAAACAACACGAAAGCATAACTCGGTAAGATAATCTCGAATGAATACTTAAAGATAATACACAGAAATCCAATTATAATTAAAAGTGAATTCGCAAAAATTCAACCGATCACTCAGCAATACTATCAGGGCAGATTAGTGAAGCATTTTGTTCGGCATACATTTCGGCTGATAACCGTATTTAAAAATTTAGTTACAATCTTTTAACAAAGTAAATTATTCGGTTAAAAACCAAAATGCATGAAAAGATTTAATGGACTTATAGCACTGTTGAATAAAGTTTACAACTTTTTATCTACTATTGTAACTACTTTACTATTTAAATTGCCATAATCCGATTTTGTACTCCAATAAAGAATGTAAAACAACCTATTTAATAATCTGATAAACTCTTGTTGACGACATAAGCAGTCCTTAAAATTCAGAGCGTATGATTATTGCTGGGAACTTCACAAAATTTAACAACTGCCCTTTCATTGGTAATTACAGTCACTTTTAGCTCAAACTCCTGCTGTTATTGGCAAGTTTTCTTCATTAATATACCAGAGTTTAAAGCACTCTTAAAATCAATGAAAATGTAGCAATTTTCCATCGTACAGAATATTTTAATGTTCGGCACAGTTCTTTATTTTATTTTATTTTTATGAAAATTATGTAAAAAAAAAGGATACTGATGTGTTGGATTTTCTTTCTGCTCATTGGCAGCTAATTTTAGATGGGTGGTTTAACAAGAGGATAAATATGTACACTGATTAGTGTCACGTGCACTCGTGCAGTTGGAAGGGAAATATGACTACGAGAGACCGAATGGGAATTAGACAAGAGCTAACAGAGTGGTCAACACCTACTATCTCAAATGACATCCAGTTATTGATTGCCGCATACCAAACAGCTAATTACACGTTATGCTTAACGATATTATCCAGCCTTCCATTAAACAACTGAGACATAAAGGCTTATAAAGAAATTCGTTATGCATGATGCCCACTGCTTTCTACTATTATATTAATGAATCTTATTTTGTGAACTAGGTAGTGCAATTCATTGCGTACTTCAGAAAGCTAATCGCGATGACCTTCATTGGCCTTCTCGCAACCAAATCTTAGATACACCCCATCTCATGTGCATGCGAATTAGTGAAGTCAATTAAGGCGACACACACACACACACGGCATTAATAGTGATTTTGATCAAGTATAAATAAGCAAAATTAAAGCAATATATTAATTTATATTTATATTCAAATTTTCAGAGATTTTTTATGCAAACAGTCTAATATATTTTGCTGCTTTTAATGCATTTTCTACATTCCATACATTCAGAGTTAATTGTATTTTCTACATTCAGAGTTAATTGCAATAATCCAGTATCTTAATTCGAATTGCATTCTGATTTCATCATAATTTGATCTGTACTGGTTCTAGCATGACTGACATACATTATGAATTTGATATGTCGATAAAAATTTTGATTCTGATGGGGAAAAATTTAAAGCAGTTTTGCGATTCATGTTCATATTCTACAGGCAACACAACGTCCCTTACATAAGTTTATTTTTTCTTCGTTTAGTGTGATTCCTAACTGTTCATAAACATTACATTTCCTGCGATACCATCTACAGTAATATAAAACAGTACAGTAGAGTAGAAGTGAATCTCACTGTCTCATTCTGTTACCTATTTATGTAGTTCTCCATCTCTCCGGTTTATATACTGTTGAAATGAATATCGGTAAACTACTTATGCGGAAACCTAAATTGCATATATTTAAATAGCGCGTGATTGGTCTCGCCTTTGGCCTGGTTACACATTCCACCCCTCTAGGCATTACGAGATTAGTTATAATTAACCAGAAGTTATATTCTTGTTGTTATCGATAATTATTTTATATCATCCTTATATCCAAGAGTGAGCAAACAACAATCTGAACTAAAATATCTCCACAACTTCCATTTATCAACCACCAGTCCCTGCTCTGGGCTTATCCATATTCATCCTCCAAATCATTATGAACCAAGTACCACACTATGCGAAACAGCTCCAGACTAAATAACACCTCGTCCACCAAGCTGAGATAATGCACTGAGGCATACGGTGTTTCCCAAAGATTCGCAACACACACACACACACACACACACACACGCCTATCCGAGTGGAAAATTAGGTATTATAATCAGTCTTCGATACCGTAGAATTTGAACTCAAACATTACAGTTCACAATGTTGTTTACGTTGTTAATACACAACTGATATTTTAAGAAGGCACGATTGTGCGTTTCTTTACGTAGAACCTTACTACTGACCTTGATCCTATGCAAACCCTTTGAACTTATAGCTACGTGTTGTTTCCAAATCGGAACTGCTGGGATGCTACTCTTCAGTCTCTTGGTGCTAGCTTCTCAACTGCTCCTGTCTTTTTGGGCTGAGGTGGCACCTTCAAATTTTCCTCAGCTGATAATGTTAGTCTTTTACCAATGTCATGATAGGATAGGATAGACTACTTACATGCCATTCTGTAAGACACCTTTGAAAGTCTATAAGCCTTTCTCTACTTCCAGTAAACATTGTATCTGTTGTGTGCTATACATCAATACATATTGAAGTAGACCGTTGGTCTCTGCCTTTCAATATTGCTATAGCTTGAGCGGTTTCTTCGATGTGCTACGCCAATGCCTATGTTCCTGATATGTACACGCGTGTGTGTGTACAGGATGTCCCATAAATTTGTAAATATTTCAATTATTCATAAAAATCGGAAAAATTGTTATATTGGAGTGCGGTTTGGAGGGGAATTTTTTTGGACGACAAAAAACTATGTTCAAAATTTCACCGATAGAGGGAGACCCCAGTGATGACAGTCAGAATGGCATTGAAAACTTATTTATTCATATGCAGGAAACCCGTTACATATCACTACAGTAATTGTTCGACGTGTCCGCTGGCACAAGCAATCACATGCTCCATGCGGGTGAGAACGCACTATTTACAGAAGCGCGGGAAATATCTGGGTGGATTCAAGCAGTTTCGCGGCGAATGGCATCTTTTAAATCGGCTAAGGAAGATGGGCTGCTCAGGTACACTAGGGACTTTAAATAGTCCCACAACTAAAAATCTACTGGTGTTAAGTCCGAGGGGGGCTTGCGGTATTGCAATTACGGCTGATGAGTAGGCTGACCATACGTACCGTTTTTGTTTTTTTTTATATTTCCGGCAGTCAATTTTGTCCCGTTTTTAATAAAACATAAAACTATAAATATACTTTAATATTGGTCGATCATAAATTATTATTCATAACCTATAATCGTATATCATACCAGTAATTTGTATAACCATGGAGTTGCATTGTTCGATACTAAATATCGATATCTGCAGTGATTTATTCGGAGAAAATAAAGAAAAAGATGTTGGCAACACTTGCCCGTCTCAGACGCGGCGTATGTTCTGCTGTAGCGTTAGTTTTTGTTTTGTCTGTATGCTAACCGGTGGCTTTATTATTCAATGCAGGTGGTTCGTATTAACTGTCCCATGCAAAGGAAAATGCGCTTCGTCTGTCCAAAGATGTTGTCCAGTCATTGTGGATCTTCTGCGACTTTTGTCAAAGCCAACATTGCAAATTCCTCCCGCTTAGTGGTATCACTTGGTAACAGCTGGTGAAGAGATTGCAGCTTTTATGAATTCAAGTTTAACACACCGTGAAGGATGCGGAATACAGACGTTTTCGCTATGGTCATGATTCTTGCAGCTTCCCATGCACTAGTTACGCCCCTCGTTAATTTTGCCGCTAGGGAGATCATTTGCGATACCACAGCGCTGGTACGGGCTTCGGATAACACTGGTCTGTGGTTGCGAGAGCGATTTGATAAACTTCCAGTTACCTCAAAGCGTCATATTAGAGACTGTAGTTCGACAGACGTGATAGGACCTCGACCTTTCTTCATTCTTTTCTGAGTTCGAAACTTTCGTAAACTTTCCGCTGACGACTCCCCGCTTACGTAAAACAACTTCACTAACAATGCCTTATCCACCAATATCAGCATTACAACTTTTCCCAATTCTGTTCACTCCAAAGAGTGGGAATTCGCACGCATTCATTACGAGCTGTCAGCGGTGCACCCTGCATTTTATAGGACCCTCAATTGCATATATCTCATAAATGAGGCATGTGGTACAGCACCCTCTATTGCTGACCATTTGAACTATGTAAATCGCACTGTATTATACCAATTTTTCCGATTTTTATCAATTATTGAAATATTTACAGATTGGTGGGACATCCTGTGTGTGTGTTTATTTACTCTTTCACGGTATAACTAGCTGTAATTTTAAAATCTTACATAATTCTTCAACAGTTTTTAAGTAAATATTAGCAGCAGCTTATAGCAAACGCACTTACCTGAAAACGTTCATAAATTTCCAAGAAAACAAACCCATCACGCACCAATAAAACCATGAAGTACATTCATTAATTTCTCAGACATCGGCGTATTCGTGACTCCCTTTTAAGTCGGTGTGAGTTAGATTTACTTATAAGGTGGTAGCACAACTTAAACATCCTAAGGGAGACAACACACAAAAAGAAAACGTTGTTCCCGAACTACAGAACTCGAGCAATAATCGATAACGAAAAACAATTCCACCGATTTATGATATGCAGCACAATGCTGGAGTCTTTCTACATTGTTCGGAAACATAACACTGGGTAAATCCTTAATCTTCTCTTTTTAATTGGCAGAACTCTTTACAAAGTCCCACCCTCCTAGCAACATCTCTTCAGTCTCCTTTCTTTCTCTCCCATTTGACCCACTTACTTCAGATACGACATCACCATCATCAAGTTCATTATTGGAGGCAAAACGTGAAAATTACAACCTTATCTTAGGCGGTTAATCCTCTTTTGAAGTGCTATTCTGTAGTGCAAAAGAGGTCAAAATGGCGCGATACATGGTAAGTACAGTTTCGTGTCAGACGTTTAAAAAATTGCGAAGGTGAAAGGCAGCTGTTATCGACGTAATGAGCGAACGTTGCATAATAACCGTCATAAAAAGTCGCTTGTAAAGGAACATGCTCGCGAACACTTGGGGAATATTGGAGGTAAAATTAGGTTTCGCCAAAGACGTGCTTCCATTGTCCTTTTCCCTGAAGGAAAAATGGAATTGAAATTACTCTGTTAATTAAGCTCATCTTTCTTTTTTCTCTGTTGAATATGTTCTTAGGTAACTACGCTGGTTTTATGATTACAAGTTAAATTAGTTTCTCGTTACGATTACATAACTATAAGGAAATTTGTTTTCTTGTTTTTCCTATATGCAAACTTCCGTCTCGAAATGACATTATATATAAGAAAGATTCAATAGAAATCCCCCAACCACACACACACACACGCACACAGAGAGAGAGAGAGAGAGAGAGAACGAATGCAACCCCTAAGCAATGAAGCGTACATCTCATTGATTTACAATGAATTCTAAAGAACTCCTATGAATTCTTGCTTATTAGAAGATTTCAAGTTATACAAGTAATGTTTTCTTCATTCATTCAATTTGCACAGAACCAAACATATGGATGTCACAAATGTACGTATTGTGACTAAACATGTACAACTGATAAACATGACAGATCGAATTGTATGGAGAATGTTGCGGCCTCTTACGCATCTGCTGAATCTTTTCATGGATATTTATTCTAAATATTTGATGTTGTATTCTTAATATTGCTGTATCACGCTCAATTAATGAAAGCCACACATTCTAAACTTCAACAGTATGATTCTCGTTCCCACCCAAAGCAATCACGATCTACGCAACAGATATTCGGATGCTCATTTTCATATGTTCCGCAGATCATGATTGTTTCGGGTGGGGACGAGAATCATACTGCTGAAGTTTAGAATGTGTGGCTTTCATTAACATACTTTAGTCAAGAACTTTATATATATATATATATCAGAGGCGAATGCTGGTCTTGAAATTCACGGTTGCTCTTGTTATCATCCAAGGAGTGAGAAGTGTGATTGAAGTCTGATTAGCGGAATAATGAATGACTGACCATTTAAAACTATATATTTAGAAATTTGTGTACGTTTAATCATATAAATAGAATATCATTTGTAAAATAAATGTTGTATCTTTTTCAATTTAGCTACTTGAATACAAATTCTACGGTTCTTCTTTATGAACTGGCCAATAACATCATCATAAAAAGTTGGTTGTAACTTAATTTTCCCAAGAAACAAGCACACTTGTAAAGGCTGGCTGAAGCTCACTGGCTAGAGCTACTTTGCGTATGGCCTATGTTTAAGCAACAAAGTGAGACGACGTGGAGGAAGCGGAAATGGCTGTGCGCGCGCATGAAATCACAGTGCAGAAGCGAGGATCTGGAAGCTCCCACAACCGAGCAAGCCAAGGTAGCTTTGACTAGACGAGCACGCATCGGCCTTCGCAAAGCTCAATTATTGCCTCACAAGCCTAAGATGTCTTCTGTCTACAAAAATAAAAGCCTAAATGGAATGCTTATAAATGCATGCATTTATTAACAAATAAATATTACTTCTTTCTCAATTAATGAGCTTGCACAGCAAGAATGGAGAATTCGCCCCTGATATATATATATATATATATATATATATATATATATATATATATATATATATATATATTTGTTGATCAAGGGCTTCGATGAGTGGGGAAATGGAATTGACTTCTCTGGAGCACCGTATGGACGCCAAAATCATATGATTTTTGATAAGCATTCAAAAAAGAAAAACTAGGAACAAAAAACATGATTGTCTCGCTCAAGTTGCTTTCCTGCACTCAACTGTACACGCTTGCTTTATCGAGTTTGTTCGCCTCACTTTTTCGCACTTGATGCTTTGGAGTGTAGAGAATTTCGTCATTATTGCATTATAAACCGTAAACTGATACCTAACTCGATTTTATTACACTCAACGCGTTTAAACCATAAGAAAAATCATACATTTTACCATCATCTACATTTATTATTTTAAACTTTTTCGAATGATCATTCATTTTTCTCTGTCGTTTTTACTGAAATGCAGTGCACTTGCCATTCCAAGTTTTGACACGATCAGCTTCTGAGATACCATTATGGATGTTCACATTTGGAAGAGAAAAAAAAAAAATCCGACAAGTATGGAGCCATAATCAGGATTATTTTCACATCTGAATCAGAAGTTTAATCCATTCGTGGATTATTTTTTATCATACCGCTTCAGAGGAACTGTAAACAATAAAGATTGAGTAGATTTGTTTTTTTAGCGATATTACATCTAGGATATGAAGTGTGTCACGAACAGCGATTCCTCCGTTCTCCTTTCTCCCATTAGTACACTTGGCGCGTGAAAAAATAAAAAATAAAAAATCGACGCAACAGTGTGCAGAGGCATAGAGATGAATCTGTAAAATAATTATTGAAAATGTAAAAAAATTATTAAAAATTTTGTTGACTGAAGAATCTAGAAATCCTTTCCATTACTAGATAAAATCCACTTATTAGCTGCTGGATAGTAGACTTCGTGGCCTCACTTTAGAAGATAATGAGTTATCTTCTAAAGTGAGGCCACCATCTTCAGATAGAGAGATTACGAACGTAATCTCGCTGTTTGAAGGAATCAGAAGAATGAAATATAGGGGAAGGAAGCATTGGTAGGAACAGCATAGAAGCATCTGGATTTTTCTTTGTATTTGGCATATCCAAGAGCTCCAGCGTTTTTATTTCATCTCTACTTCCTTCAAGAACTATGACTTGCCAATGTATCCGGTGAAAAATAATCCGTACCTCTAGAACTTGTCTTTCACAAATGCTTCGATTCCAAAACGTCTCACAAGCGTCATTAATGCGTTATTATATCATGTGCCCTAATTACATAAGACAATTGGCATCTTAAAGGTAGTTTTACACGTGCGTTCTGCTGTATCATATCAGAGAATTTTTTGACGTGAAAGTGTTTTTACCATCCATGATTCAAAATTTCTTTGTAACGTCCTATCACACTCGTGTAGCATTGATCAAATCAACCTGAAGTTTAATTTTCTTTCTCCTAGACTTTCGCTTCTCTGACTACCTAAATATGCATATGTTTTTCCTAATGACTACTAATTCGGATCAAATTCCAAATACATTGTTATCATACTGTTCCCACATTCGGAGAATTGCATCTTAATCCCCTTGAAAATAACGCCCTTAATATCAAGGATCCCAATCGCTCGTTGATTCATTCTACTTCCTATTACACAAATACATCCAGAATTTTGGAATTTCGCCGGGTCTTTGGACATGTATGAGTGCTAAAGTTAGCCGCTTACTTTTAACTCGTTTCTATAAAAATGATGTTATGGTCAGTGGCGGCTCGCGGCTTGAAATCATGGGGGTGTTGCAAATTTCGAAATATACATACACACTGTAAGTATTTCGTGTTTGGATAAAATATCAAAATTATGGTAAAAATTAAAAAAAAAAAAGTAAACATGAAAAAATATTCATAAGAAAGATTCCGGTAATTGGACCACATGTTTATTAAGATAAAAAAAAAACAATAAAAAACAAACCCGACAAGTTTCGTAAGTCGTTTGACTTACATCCTCAGGGGTCAAAGGTAACTAAACGTTATCACAAGAAATGAGAAATTACTTAAAATAGTTCATTCTATGCAGTTGTGGCCGTCAATTTAATGAACAGTTAGACGGCCACAACTGCATAAAATGAACTATTTTAAGTAATTTCTCATTTCTTGTATTTAAACTTTTAGTTACCTTTGACCCCTGAAGATGTAAGTCAAACGACTTACGAAACTTATCGAGTTTGTTTTTTTTATTGTTATTTATCTTAATAAACATGTGGTCCAATTACCGGAATCTTTCTTATGAACTGCTAAACCACAGAAACCTACGCCTATAATGAAAAAATATTGTTTATTATCGATAAAATTATCCAGTTTGGTATAATTCAAAATTCCTTTAAAATAAAATATATTCTTGTTTTGTTTCATGAAAAAATAATGTTTATTATCGATAATATTATACAGTTCAGTATAATTCAAAATTACTTAAAAATAAAATCATTACAATTTTTGGACATTACAATTAAATCCTTTAATTGTAATGTCCAAATATTTAAAGAGACGGAGTAAACACGATAAGCACTACGAACACTCTACTATGAGCGCAAGCTGCATATAAACAACAGTGGAACTGCGCGACAGACAGTGCCGCATTACGCTAACAGCTCGCATCTCACTATGACGTGCATATGCTTGCGCGCGTAACAATGACATTGTGGTAAACACAGTGCTGCTAGCGTCCTTCGCTCTCTTAAGTGCTACAAGATGGATTTTTATTATTTTTTTTATACAAAATACTAAGAATTGTTTAGGATTGTTGATGATAAAATTAAATATTACAAGCAAATATAAATAAATTAATAAATATATTTATTAATATATATATATAAATATATTTATTTATATATTAATAATCCTCTCCAGGCTGCGGGTTCGAATCCCGCCGTGGGCATGGGTGTTTGTGATTGTCTGTGAAAATAATAGTGGTGATAGTGGACAGTAGATGGAGCTGGTGTAGATGAGTGGTAGAGACGGAGAGTTGTAGAGCAGGTGCTCTCCCTCGTTGAGTCTTAGCACTCCCTGAAGGTGTCAAATAATAATATCGAGAAAAACTGGGGCTGCTGCAGTTCCGCAGTGCCTATGCACGAGCAGCCCCTGGATATAGTTTACCTATTTGAACCACGGTCTACATGTTTCTTATTCCAGGATGACAAGAAAATATTACAGCAAAAAAAAAAAGTTACCGAAAAAAAAAAAATACTAGTGCAGTACCATTACCATTAAAAATATATAAAGTGCTCTTCGTTTAGGAACACACAAAAAGATTTATGATGTATTTCTTCACATTGCAGAAAATTTTATATGTAGCAACTATATCTCATATAAAATTCTGAAAGTTTGGCTGGACAAACAAAAATTCCAGTGTTGGTAGAGTTACTCGTATTACTTTAGGCTACAAAAACAGTTTGATATTTGCATTTACCGGGAAAAGTGCATCAAGCTGATACAGAAGCATACCTGAAAATAACTGAAAACGCAGCTGTAATGGTAGTAGCTTCCTCCTCTCACGCAACCCAACTCATAGATGAGTAGCGTGAGAAAGTCGACCAAGGATGGGATCTTCAGTTTCAATAATTCCAACGTTACTTTTGCCTTCAGCTAGGAAATAAACGATGCATGAAACAAACATCCTACCAACATGTTTTAAACTTTTAAAATGTTTGAAGATACCAATAAAAAAGATTACGATTAACTGCGTAATTTTGAGTGTTTTTGTGACAATATTTACAATAAAAATATGGAAATGACATAAGGGCCCCTGTAATGCCTGATATAGGTAAAAAACCGGAGATTCCAAAATAAATCCTCTTACCATGATTCATTGTTTATTAGTATTTTAATGGTGTATTGAACTACTTTTAGTTTGAGACAAATTTGCATTTCATATTTGAAATATCTTTTATAAATATTTAACGATTAATATATTAGCATTCCTTGTATGATAACTCATTTGCATTAAAAGGAAGCAGAATTTTTTAACTCCTTTTAGCGGAAGATGCATCCATTACTTTTTTCTTTCTTTTTTTTTCATTAGATATTTTTGTTTAGTTAAGTCCAGATCACAAACTACTGCAATGATAATAAGCTTCGAAAATGACTATTCTATTCATAAAATAGGAAAAAGAGGGATGGAGATATAAAAAAAAAAAAAAAAAACTTGTGTTCAAAAACAAGTGTCGAAATAAATATGAAGAATGGTCTTTGCACTCGGTGTTTTCCTATCATGCACTTCGACATAGGGATTTGACACACTATGATATTAGAAATCAATTGAACGTTCTAAAGTTCTTGTGTTTCCCTTTAAATTAAGTTTCCGTACGTCACAGATGTCATGAACAGACCCTTTAATTAAATCTTGCGCGTGCAGTTTCTGACACTCTTCGAAATTTTCGATGTTTAAGAAATACCCGCTCCGTTGATTACCTTGGAAATGTCGCCAAAAGTCTTCCAACTCTTTTATGACTTTAAGACATTAAAGCGATCTTTTATCGTAAGGTCTTTGGGGGAGCCATTACTGAAGCTATTTCTGTTTATTAGTGACAGTTATCCTTTAAACACTAACTAAGAAACAATGATAGTTTTATTTTATTTTTTTTTTTTTGTAATTGTCTGTCGCTTTAAGTGATATATGTTTCTTTCTTAGTTTGGCATTATCCATTTGTTTAGTTCATTTCACAATAATATTTATATGTATATGGCTCAACAAATTATGCAAATTCCCAATCGATTCGCCTAAGACGTCCGTTTTTTTTTTTTTTTTTTAATGCTATTGCCCATAGGAGCTCCACAAAATGATTAATAGCACTTTTGTACCGTAGTTGGAGAATTAATTTTTATTAAATAAAAAATATTCTATTTAGTCTAGACTGCAGCTACTAACACCTACTCACCACCAGCGAGTGGGTGAGCGTAACTGTCGAATATTGTATGTGCGTATAGCATTCCTAAATTTATTCTTTTTCCATACTGCGCTTAAATTTTAGTGGGAGTAAACATAACAATCCACTCCAACTGTTGTATTTTTTTGTGTGTGTGTGTGTTTCATTTCACTTCTTATTTCCAACTACCATATTTCAATGGATATCAGATTCATCTCAACTACATATATCTTGACAAACACATTTTTATTTTATTTTTTCTTATCCAGACGACCTTTGAAAGAGCTGTTTAGTTTTTCTTATCCTTATATTTATTTACTAGTCTCCCCCCCCCCACTTGTCAATCGTTAGTAATAGTTGGTTTGTGTGTTGTCTCTAAATTGTGTATACCCTGAGTTGATTGTCTGTTGTCAAGGGGAAGTATTGCGGGCTGAGTTATTTAGAATTGTGAGTGCGAAGGCCGGGAGGTATTCTGTTTACGAGAGAGAAACGCTACTTCCACTACCGTCTAAGAGCGATTAACCTAATCGCGAAGAAAAATATCTTCAATACTAATCCAATCAACGATGGAATTTGACCAGGTCAACAATGAAACGATAAGAAAATATTTAAAATAATCTAACTAGTTGAATTCTATCTAACTAGATAGATTCTAGTTGGTGGATTAGACACATCCACCAACTAGAATCTAACTCGGCCTTGATTCAGAAAGTACCTAGAACAGTGGTCGCCAAAGGGGTCGACAGAAAAATATAAGACATCACTGTATGGGTAATATTTAATTCGGTTAACTTGGATTATCTCCATGACTAAAGACATGGAGGTAATAACAACGCAATTAAGAGTGAATCGTGGGATCAGTACCTCCATCTTACAGGTCCTATTCATGGACCTGTAAGATGGAGTAAGATCATGAAAATAGTTACGGACATTCTAGGTCCTAGAATGTCCGTAACTTAAAGAAACATCATTTGAATCCAGATCTGTTAAACAAAAAAGACAGGTTGTTGCACAACTATGCTATGGAGGCTTATCCATCGTATTATACATATTCTTGTATCCTTTCTTTCTTTTCACCAGATTCTTTTGTAGCCTATTATCACTTAAACAGAATGAGAGAAGAAAAATTAGCAAAACAGGTCTGATGTCAAGATGGCAGATAAAAGATTCCAAAGAAAGAGACCAAAATCTAGGTGGTTTGATGCAACTAGAAATATCCGAGATCTCACAATTGAGTCCCAACGAACAGCAGATTAATTTGGAAGGAAAATTGATGATGATGGCGAGAAATGAAATTATTTTTCAAGATCTTGAAAAAAAAATTTCCTTTTCATGGAATTGCACAGAAGCATCAGTCTTTTTCACTCTCATAAATGGCAAAGTTTTTTTTTTTTTTTTTTTTAATTAGCTGAATTACTTAATATTCAACATTGATAACATTTTTTCTGTTTTGGTACCACCTAAAATTCACAAATATACCAATCTGATATGTGTCAACTTATTTTTAATCTTTAAGCAACTGCAATGATCTGAAATGGAAAAAGTATATACTACACAATCACTACTTTAATTGTGGACTGCATATTAATTTATTATGTCAATGGCCTTGGGTAAATTATGTATTCTAAACGTTAAGTGTTGCAGATTTAAGACATTCACATTTTCTTGTTTAAATGTTTTTATGATACGTGTGAGAACATACTGCGCTGTAGAGACTTCTGAAAATCAACTCTATATTTAATATTTTCCCTCTTATCCAACTATCACATTCTATTAATTTCAAATATTAATTACAATGTGAATTAAAATGAACAAGATATCATGAACCATGCACAACATGTGATAACTAGAACCAATTTATGTAATGATGAGAATTAAAAATACCTTTTGAATGTTAGAATTTCGATTTATGGCTTTCTACTATTCAAGTTCATCCTTGAAAAAAGGATGAATTTTAACAACAAAAGAAAGCTGATATAAGGGGCATAACTAACCTAAGAATGTCAAGAAATGTTGAATACTAGATTTAACAAGAAAGATAATTTTGATTTACAATTAATCCTTGATGATAAAGTTTCGACATACAGAAAATATAAGCTACTGAATAATTTGAGAAAGAGGAAAATGAACTGAAATGTGTGAGAAAGTGAACAAACAATTTTTTTTTTTTTTTTTCTATCATAAAAATCCCACATGAGAGAACCTATCACATACTTGCAGAGAAAAGAGGAGAAGCAAGTATGATAGGTTTACGATTGGACTATAGAAGCTTCTTGGCACACAATTACAAACATGAGAACAGTATTCTTAGACTGGTTAAAAAAGTACAGTCTTGAGCAGAAAAGGTTGTCAAGTTTTTGAGAGGCTGAATAAGCTATTGATATGATGTGTAATGTTGAAAGTCTGTCAAAGCAAAGAGAGAGATCTGAGCCTGTCTGGTGATCTGTATATTATCAAAAAAAAGGTATATATATAACAAAATTACTGTATGCATATATATTTTATAGAATTTTATTTTATTAGTTCATGCAAATGAAATTTTATGTATACATTAAATTCAAAGACAAATCTCTACATACACGTTCATGAAAATTAACTGGCATAGTGATGTAAATGAAGTGGTGTCAGCAGCAGCAGCAGTAATATGAGCAACTACTAACTTTAAAATAGAATTTTCATATGGAGTAATTCATCATAGTAAGTGTGCATTACTTATTATTCAGTGGCAAGTCAGGAGTGAATTTATGAACATTCTTCACATGTAATATCTGAATTGTTTGAAGTTTTACAATATTCTTCAATCTATAAGATGTAAAATGTGAAAAACCATTATTATAACAAAGATCCACCTAACACTGTTTTTAAGCAAACAGTGATTGCCATTGCAGTATACTATAATGCATTTCTGAGTATTATTTGTTGAGAATTGAAGGAATTTCATCAAGAATGAAGGCATGTTTGATATTTTCTTTATCATGTGACAAACATGTTTGTTTTTTTTCTTTTTGTTTCTTTATTGCACTTTGCATATAACATATACAGATCAGACTAGCAATTATGTTAATTCTCCTATGATGATGCACAGTCAATGCTAATTATAAACAGGGGTTCCATGAAGCAATGAATGATCTGAGCCTGGAAACTAATCAAGCTTTCTTTGTATAACAAATATTAGATAAAAAAAAAGCATTGCACCACTAGTTAGACTTGTTGCATCTTTAAACTTATTAAGAAGTACTGACAAATGCAAGCAACAAGTTATTATTCACTAAATAATAAACTCATTAGAATGTCTCCAAGGACAACAAGACTCTGCTGTTGGTTTATATGCACAGGACCTTTGTAGCACAATGACCCATCAAATCTAAAGACATTTCAGGTATTTTTGAATTTAAAGTTCGAGCAAGAATGAATTCACATTCTTGCTCAAACTTCCAGTGAAGATCTCAAATTCTACCTTCACCAGCTGCAAAATATAAGATAGCATCCTGTCAAAAGTGTAGTATCTGATGAAATGACATCCATCTCAACAATGTGGCTCCTAAACTTTAATTCTTGTTTACCATAACCTTCAGATCTCTAGCTTCATTGAATATTTGCATCAAAATTCTGCTTAGTTTTTATAATAGTTCTGTTTGGAGTGCAATGTCTTTCATCAGAAATTACCTCACACTAGATACCACTGACCTGACAATCACTGTCAATATACCTATATAACCACTCTGTTCAATTTATTCTGTATCAGTTATATTCATTATCACTATTATCCAGTCCCTAATATCACCTAATATTAGGTTAAAAAAATAATGGGCAAAGTAAAGAAGCCTATAGTATACCACTTTTCACTCTCCTTCCCTTAAGACTCTGAGTATCCATATATTAATTTCTGATACCTGTCAGCCAACCACTCTCACCAGAAGTTTATTCTATGTATCTATCCCCTGGAGACTAAAGTTGAATAACCAGGTCAGGGAACATTGCTAACCCACTTGCATATTGTTCAGCACCCATGCTGATATTCAATCCAGCCTGACTACTGTATTCTAATCAAATTCTCATAATATATTTAATACTTCAGACTCACTGTCTCTATTTTTTTTGTCCAGTTTGCCCTCAGTATCCCAAGAATGAATAGGTCTGTCTACCTTACCTTACTAAAGTACACAATTAACAACTTCGCTCTTGTCTGTATATCTGACACTTTCCTACTATCTGCATTAATCAAGGTTAGATAATTTAGGTCTGTGGAAGCACTCAACTATGTACTTTTTCCTGTTAATGTTTAAATTAAACCGATCCTTTTACTTGCTACATACATGGATTTACTTCAGCATCCGTGAACTTCTTTTCACAATTTGATTTCACCTTCCTCAACAAATGCCACTCTCCTCTCATACTCCATATACTGCTTCTGAGCCTCATCACTGCTCTTCTCACATCAGATTCACAACACCTCCCTTTATACAATTCTTGATTTAAAGTGTCATTCATCTACTTAACTCTCATGAAATCTATTCTTCTAATTCTGGGGATGTAGTTAGATACTGCTTCCTTCAAATACTACCTGACTATTTATCATGCACTGTTTATCATGATCCTCTACATAGAGTTTCATGTGTCCCAGTTACCTGCCTCCATGGGAACAAAGTTGAGGATTTTGGATGCAGTTGTTTTTCCAACAGTGCCTTATGGATGTGAGACTTGGAACTTAAAGAAGCCAGATAAGAAAAGGATAGCTGCTTTTGAGATGTGGTGCTACAGAAGGCTGTTGAGGATATACTGAAAGGCATACAAATGAATGGGTGTCAGAAAAGATTAGTAGAACTTCAAGGCTCCTTAAGGATACTGACAGAAGAAAGTTAAAATATTTTGGATACATTGATAGGATGGAAGGAGGATTTCTCAGAACAGTAATAGACGGTAAAGCTCCTGGAAAAAGAGGAAGAGATAGACTATCAATGAGACGGATGGATGGTGTGTGCATGTGGAGTAACTGATTTTCAGAGTTGAAATCCACAAAAACATACAACAAGGCTACATGGTGAGGACTGGTGTGGCACATCATTAAGCATCGAAGTAACCGTATAGCATCTGTGGATGCCCAACGAATAGAAGAAATAGTTCAACATATGCAGTCAAAGCTCTCACATGCATTGTCATCTCCCAATTCAAAGCTGCATGATCACTCACATAATTATAGAATAAGTCACCTCATTTACCGACAGATGCTCATATATTATTATATCCAATTTAATACTAATTAATGATGGAAGTCATGTAATTAATTAGTATTATAATCACTTATGTCTTGATTTTTAAATCTATTAGATTCGATGTTCTTATACTGTTCCTTCCATGACATGCTGCATAAGGTAATTAAATAAGTAATTCTATAAATTCTTTTTCTCTCACCCAGCAGGCTTTTTCCTCCCTTCAGTCTACATCCCTATAGCTGAAATCATTCACAATGACAATGACGATCATCCTTGTATCCATAAGATTTCTAAGCAGTTCATAGTCCTCTTTAGACAGGTCTGTGGAAGCACTCAACTATGTACTTTTTCCTGTTTATGTTTAACTCAAACCAAAAACATTCTCAAATCCATTGTCTGATTACTCATGTCATGATCAATGTTTGAAAATTTTCTATTTTGGTTGTATGTGCAATTCTTCTACAGTCACAGCAACACTTCCCTCCTTTCTTCTAATATTGTCTGTCATCCCTCAGTTCACTGAACAATTTATGTTCTAAATTAAAGACTTAATTCTGTATGTTAGTCAAGTAAATATTAGTTTAATATCCAACATTTCACTGACTGATATCTGTCAGCATTTTCAAAGGAATACACTGATAAGCAATAGAAAGTAACAAAAACTAGGAAACTAACCGACAATTCTAAAAATTATATAAAGTTATCACTGTGCGTGATACAATGATATAATATGCGTGTCGCAAGTGCAACGTTTTATTTGTTGAGATATTTAATGTAATTTTCATGAAAGTTCATTTCTTTTTGGTTAAATGATCTAATTAGAGTTTTCCATATATCTGGTAAGATTAGGCCTTGATTCTTTTACCTGTTGAACGGGCGACTGTAGCAGCTTCTTTAAATGTTCTGGAATGGTAGTTGTCTTCTATGTAGGGCATATGACTCATATCCCATTCAACATTATGGTTGGTAGAGGCAAAGTGTGAAGAAAGGCCTGATATATCCTGTCTGTTATTCCTTACATAGCCTATGTGTTTTTTCTTTCTTGTATCAAAACTTCTAGATTTCTGTCCGATGTAATTAATACAGCAAGAACAAGGTATGCTATAAACTCCAGAGTATTTGTAGAAAGGATGGCTATCTTTTCGGTGATCTTATAAACTTTTGAATGGTCTCAATAGGTTTGAAGGTTACTCTGATATTATATGGTTTTAGAAAAAGAGCTAATTTTCTGGATATGGCACTAACAAATGGAATTGTTATAGAGCTGATGTATTGGGTTTCATCTCATTGTCTTTGCAGTATGTCACTAAAGAGAATCTTGTTGATGATTCTCTAGTGATTCAGTTAGTTTCCTAGTTTTTGTTACTTTCTATTGCTTAGCAGTGTATTCCTTTGAAAATGCTGACAGATATCAGACAGTGAAATGTTGGATATTAAACTAATATTTACTTGACTAACATACAGAATTAAGTCTTTAATTTATTTAGTAGTCAAGAAAATGGTCATAATTTATGTTTTATTTCTGTACCATGTCCTGCTCTGTCAACTAGGTCTCACTAATACAATAATTTTGGGTTGCAATATGTCTACCAATGTTAAGAACTCTATGCCTTTATTTCTGATGTTTTTGGTATTAATGTATGCATGATACCATATATATATATATATATATATATATATATATACACACACACACACACACACACATACATACACATACACGAGGTGGTATCAAAAAGTTTCGAGACTAGCTCTGTTTATGAGAAATTACTTTATTTATCTACGTTACAGACTATCACCTTCAAAATAGTCCCCTTGCATATCAATACAGAGGTCCCAGCGTTCTTGCCACTTCTGGAATGTATCCTGGAAGTCTTCTTTTTGAAGCATGTCAAGCACCTTCTGCGATTCACACTGGATCTCCACAATGGTGTCAAAACGATGACACGTGAGCTGGATCTTGATCTTTGGGAAGAGGGCGAAGTCTGCAGGATCCAAATCTGGCGAGTAGGGTTGGTGCGGTAGTGAGATCATGTTGTTTCTGGCGAGAAACTTATGTGTGAGGAGAGCTCGGTGACAGGGTGCATTGTCGTTGTGGGGCATCCAGTTTTCCGCGTGCCACAGATCTGGTTGCTTTTGCCGAATGTCCTCCCTCAGACGCCTTAAAACCTGGCAGTAGAACTCGTTATTTGATGGTCTGGCCCCGAGGACAAATTCTCAATGCACAATGCCGCAAATGTCAAAAAAGATGATGAGCATGCACTTGGTCAAGCTGCGGTTCTGCCTCGCCTTTTCTGGTCGTGGAGATGATGGGGTCTTCCACTGTGAAGACTGTTGCTTTGTCTCAGGGTTGTACCCATACACCCAAGTTTCGTCACCAGTAATGATCCTAGACATGAAGGATGGGTCATCCACGGCACGCTGACGGAGTTCTTGGCAGACTTCGACACGGTGTTCCTTCTGCTCCTAGGTCAGCAGCCTGGGGATGAACTTGGCAGCAACACGCTGCATGTTCATATCACACGTGAGGATTGCCTGGACTGTTCCATATGACACATCGACAATGGCAGAAATGTTGTGGAATGTTCTCCGACGAATGTCCTCGTGCACAAGTTGCCGAATGGTTTTGACATTTTTGGGGGTTGAGCTCGTTGAAGGTCTTTCTCATCTCTCGTCTTCCAGTGATGCTCTTTTGCTCTTGAAGCACGCGTGCCATTCAAAACACCTCGAACGACTCATTGCAGCATTGCCGTAAACTTGCCGAATCATGTCAAACTTCTCTGTGGCAGATTTGCCCAGTTTCGTGCAGAATTTCACATCTGCTCTTTTTTCTAACTTGCTGTCCATGATGAAATCGCAGATGTGGTAATGCAGGTGGTCAGAATAGCATCAGTTGCACAGCTCCTGATGTATACAGGACAATGTCTTTTGGCACACTGACTTTTGAAGGTAGGTGCTCCCTGTGACTGCATCTGTTGGCATGTTACAAACATAGTCTCGAAACTTTTTGATACCACCTCGTATATATATACACACTGATCATTATTCAGGTAGCTCTTAAAACAAATTCAAAAGGCAGTTCAAATAAAGTGAAGTCAATTCCTCAACCTAAAAGAAAATAATGAAACAAAAGGAAAAATGAAAAGATAATGATGTATTACATCATCTGATTATGGGTTTCTAGACATCAAAACTAAATTACTTTAGCCACTCGGCCAGTAGGGAGGTTACCCTACTGGCCGAGTGGATGAAATAATGAGGCCAAATTGCACTTCTCATCCATGTTATTCAATGGGTTACAGAATCGTATCCAGATTTAGCTTGACGTCTATAGACGTCATGGCTGGTTGGGGTGTTAAGCAAATCAACCTCTGACATGGAGACACTGTGAAGAGAATATACGAAACATGCAACACTAACAAGGGACAAGGATGCTTTAACTCAAATGTATTAAAGCATTTGTTGCCAAAGTAGCACATTAGAGGAAATATTCAAACAGTTTGTGAAATGTTCTTATTCTTTAATAAGTCAATCTATACTGCATTTATTGGGTGCAATCTTTGTAAGATTTACTGGTAGCTAATGATACCAGAAATCTAACTTAGTTGCAAATCATATCAGCTTTTATTTAATAAATATTTGTCTGTTTGTTTATTAAAGATCTTCCTGGTTAGTTTCTTTGTTCAAGCTAAAGAAGTGAAACATCTTCCATACACTTAAAACTGTATCAAAGAACGTCTTATTATAATGAGTTACACAAAAAGCAATATGCCAGAATTTCATTCTTTTCATTCAAACCCCTGAAGCGAAATTTGTTTAAAAAATTTCTGCCTTTCTGTACTAATTTATGAATTTTTAATCACTTTCAAATGTCCACAGTTGAGCCTAACATTATGGTAATGAGCAACACACAGCCTTTACCCCAATCAAGCAGGCATGGATGGCCAAATGGTTAAGTGTATCTGCTTTTCAACCAACAGGGCACGGATTTGAATCCTGCTATGTGCACGGGTTTTTGTGACTGTCTTAGGGGGAAGATGAATTTTACAGCCCAGTGTGAGACTAATATTCTGCTTATTGGAGGCTTAAAGTGTATCATGTTTGGTCTCTCGAGCAGGATTTCCATATTATGTAAAAATAAAAAAATATAAAATATAAAAATAGAAGAAATCCTTAGCCTAACCACAGTATGTTATACTGTATTATAGGTTTCCAACCTTTTGTTGGAAAGACTCGCATTTAAAAAAAAAAAAAAAGAAAAGCAAACTCCTCTTTTCCTGCTATCTAGCAATATTCTTGCAAGTAGTACTGCGATGAAAGCAGCATACATAGTTAATGATTTTTACTGCCTGAAAGGAGTTCTGCAGATCAGCTATTTGATAGTGTACAGAGGACTGAATCTGAAGGTAATAAGCACAACAGAATGCTTACCAACCAACCAGCTATCATTTATCCTGTTGGATAACCTCTTCGAAGAGATTCCAATTATAGTTGGGAGTGGATTCCTGTCATGACTAGGCAATATTATGACCAGGAGAAATTGGTGCTTTTTCTGTATAAGAGACAATCTGCAAATCTATTTGCACACCATATTGCATGCCCTTTCTCTACATATCCAACGCGATAAAAAACAATTATTATGGTTACACTGTGATTCAAAAAATTCCGGTTCAAAAATAACACAGAAAAATGAACATCCATTTCAATATTTGTGGTTGAAACATGAGTAAATTATGCATTGCTGCTTACAAATATTTAGATCTGCTACATTCCCAACTGCACCTCAACTTGAATCACAACAAGCACTGTCCATCTATCCAAAGTACATCCTGCATGATTCCTATTACGGGTGAGTACTTGCACATTTGTGTGTGTATCAATCAACAACAATGAATGAAATGCCAAAAGAATACAGTCTCTTCACAATCTTACCCCGAACATTAATTTTTGCAGTCTGACCCCAAACAGTGAGATATCATCATACTTGGGAATTCTAAACTACCTCCCATTTCCAATTCCTCTGCCAAATCTGAACAGATGTGATGCTGCAATGTTTGTGATTAGTAATGATGGAATGAAAACTGTCTGCTTATGGATCAGAATATCAGATAATCTTCACCATCCTTCCAACACTCCTGATATTCTTAGCCAGTTTTCCTTCAAGATACCATAGATATCTTCTTTCTTAGTAACTCAGATCATGACCTCAACTAGCTTTATTTGTGAAATGACCACCTCTCAGATACTTCATGCCTCGGTTCCTTTTGGAACTATAATGGCACGAAGTAGGATGGTCTCTGCAATTTCTACTCTTTTTCAGTTTTCAACATTTCCATCACTGAAGCTTCTTTCACTCTCCTGATCTAAATACATGCTCCTGACTGAATAATTTAAGTTATTTTTGTTGGAATGAAGATACTAATTATGTATTCTGACCCAAAAGACCATTCAATGGTACTCTTACTATTCACTAATGGTTACAGTATTTTCAATGGTCTCAAGATGAGGAGTTATAAACATTACTTTTAGACTGTTAGATGATCCAGTTAAGAGACAATCAGCATGTGTCTACAGAACTTACTTCAAGTACTTCACAGTTGTAAATATGATTATTATGAAAACACAAATTTTTGTTCCATGTTTAGGGTGTGATGTTAACATGTGTATATGATCAAGTAATACTACAGTATATTCAACCTTTCAATGTCCTTGAATGTAGTGTGGTTTTATTAGGGAGCAACAGTATCATAAAAAAACTGAGAGAAATAGATAAAAGATTCGTGTCTTGGGTATGGAATGGCTGGCTGACAATAAATATCAGCAAGTGGCTATTATATATTCATACAAGGGTGGTCTGAAAAGTTCTTGGCCTAACAATGAAAAAACGAATTTATAATTTCAAAATTACTTTATTTTTCAACATAATCTCCCTTAAGATTAATAAATTCAATTCCAGCAATGTTCCAGCACCAATATCCTGTCCCTGTAGTGGTTCTCAGTAAGATCTCCAAAATACCCCTCTACAGATGCAAAACTAAAACTCTTCCTTGCTGGTCAGCGTTTTTCTTCGAATCAAGAGTCACCTCTTGATTCGAAGAAAAACACTGACTAGCGAGGAAGAGTTTTTAGTTTTGGGAAGAAACAGAATTCAGAAGGAGCCAAATCTGGGGAATAAGGTGGATGTTCCAACAATTCATAGTGCAGATCCCTTAATTTTTCCATTGCCAAAACGCCTTTGTGGGCAGATGCATTGACCTGATGAAAGATGATTTTTTTTCTTCTGCAAACCAGGTCTTTTCGCACGAATTTTTTTGTCTAGTCTGGTTAAAAGATCGGAATTAATATTCACCTGTTATTATTTAATCCTTTTCACGATAATAAAGAAAATGCCTTTAGCATCCAGAAGCCAGTTGTTCATCGCCAAAGAAGAGAGAGCCGGTCCGTCTTCTTTGGTGATGAACAACCGCTTCTGTCCACTGTTTTCACTGCTGTTTGGATTCTGGTGTGTAATGGTGAATCCAAGTCTCAACCATAGTAATAAATCGATGCACAAAATTAGTTTTATTCTTGTTAAAACGTTCCAAGCACTGTTTAGGGATTTTCATGCGAGTGCATTTTTGATCTGCTGTGAGCAAGTGCAGCACCCATCTTGCACAAAGCTTGTTCATGTGCAATTCTTCAAGCAAAATATACCCTACAGATTATTTCGAAAAGCCTATAGTCTCAGCAATTTCATGCACTTTGACTCGTCGGTCATCCAATACCATATCGTGCACTTGATCAATGATTTCTGGTGTTGTTACACTTTTTGGATGTCCTTCACGTGGATCATCTTCAAGGCTGGTACGGCCACGTTTGAACTCGGCAGCCCATTTCTTAATTGTTGAAAATGAAAGAGAAGAGTGCCCATAAAGTTTTTATGAACTTCGAATGAATTTCTTTTGGCATTAAACCTTTTACAAAGAATTTTATAACTGCACGATACCCAATTTTCTCCATTTCAAGGGATACAGACAATATTTTTGCTTCAGACAGCTGTATAAAACAAACTACTTGATAGAATGACTTGCAATTTCACATGAATGCTTATGACAGATGTATCAACTTAGGAAAAAAAAAAAAAAAAAGAAATCTTGCCAATAGTGTTGCCATCTCTGATTGAGGCCGAGAACTTTACAGACCACCCTTGTATATTGATCATAGTTCAAGGAGTGAAAGAAGATATTCAGTTGTTTGCTAGATGATGGAGAAGAAACAGGCAAAAAATTCAAATTTAGTATCACCTTAGTATGATTTAAATAAAATGATTTATTGGACTGATGAGCCGGAATATTGGTTTAATATTATAAGTGTAAGTTTTGAATTTGGGTTTGAAGACATGGAGTGTAGCATACTATATCACTGGAACTGCATTCCAAAATGTGGAGAAAAGAGATCTGGAAATAATAGTAGATAAAGATCTGAGGTTTAGAAATATTGCAATAGTCATGAAAGTTGCCCAGAGGAGTGCTGTAACATTGAAATGGATGCAATAAGTAGAGAAAAAGAATGTAATTGCACCACCATATTATTAGGCTAGACTCACTATGTAAAGATCTGGTTACCTGCATATCTAAGGTCCATCTTACATGCTAGATCTTTAGTTAAAGATCTTGCATATATATATTGTGTAGAAAATAATTGCAAGCAAGGAGTGAGGAGCAGATTCTCTGCATGTAGCTTTGGTGGAAAGTATCAGACTACAAGAAAGAATGTTAAAAGAATAAATTCATTTATTCACATCAAGCTAAGTTAAATGCAGTAAACATTTATAATGTATTAAGTACACAAAAGCACAATATATTACAAAAACTACCATCTGTTTTACAGTATATCTTTACCAAGAAACGTTCTAAGAGGCAGCCAAATAACAAGTACTTCTTGACTCTCACTCAAGATAGACATTAAAACTAATAAATTTTCAATGAATTTCAGAAAACAGTAATATAATTTTCAGTGTATTTTAAGCTTGATCAATCAATACTTCAAACTATGCAGAAATAAATAATAATTGTTTGGTGAAAAAAAAAATTAAAATGTATTATTTAATTATTATTCCAACCTTCATTTTTTTTAGAGCTTTATGAAAAAATACTTCCGACATTTTGCAAAACAGATTAATAATGTATTAATGGATTATATATTTATATTTTTTAAAAAGAGATACTAAATTCAATGGAAATTAAAAAAAAATACTTGTATAACATATTGAATGAAACAGAAAATCTGTCATTCTACTGTAAATGTCTGTAACAAAGTTGAAAACAAATACTTTAAAACTATATTACATTATTGGCAACCATTTTGTTTGTTCTAAATATATATATATATTCTACATAAGTCTGACTATGGATGATAAATTACAAGAACATCCACATGATTGAAACATAACACTATACAAAAATATCTCTTGGATATATTTTCTTAACAGTTTTCTAAAATTTCCTTACAAACAAAGCTTACTATTTTCTAAAATATTTGCCTTTGCGATACAGCATAATTAAAAGGTCATACTTCTTAAGTAAACTAAACGAATGCAATATTAGCCTTAAAAGAAAACTATCATTGGCACAATTTCACAAATTCATAGAAATGGCCATTAATTGCAATAGGCTATAATTTATACACAGACTGCTTGTAGATTAATTAAATATGCCATAAAAATGGTCCAAGAATTAACTGAAAGTATGTTTTCATTTGATTCTGTTTTAAAAATGGAGTTGAGTTAGTTGTCTCAGATTTAGTAGGCTTTATTCTCAGACAAATGCTCCCTCACCCATCCCATTCTTCAAATGTAAACAGACAAATTCCTGAAAACATGCACTTCTGACATGCAATCCATCTGGGTTATGCAATAAGGGATTTTCATTTATATATAACTTTTTTTGTTGTAACATGACTAATGCTGTTATAAAACTAACAATTAAATGTAAATATTAAATAAGCAATGGTATATTTACATACTGTTGCTTTTAGTTGCAATGTTCAAAATATTAGAAAGCAGAGGTTAGAAGGATGGCCAGCATAGTGAGAAAGGTAAATTCAAATTATGAGAGGAAATCAGCTAAGAAGGCCAAAAGAAATCACAAAGAGTTATTTCTTTGTGGTGAATGATTATAAGTGAGTATGATGTGAAAGTAATTGATATTCCCTCGATGAGTCTGTCGACTCCTTGGAGTTGCCCGGAACAATAATAATAATAATATTAGAATATAAATAGATGAACTGGAAGTGTTCAGGAGATTAAGAAATCTATTTTCCAGTGCTTCATGAGAAAGTGCAAGTGAAATGGCATTGTCTCGAACGTTGTTTAATTTAAATCTCAGCACCAGCAGAGGTCCTAAAGGAATGGAAAGAGGAAAAGATAGCTCCATTATATAAAGGAGGCCAAAACAGATAGCAAATTATAGACCAATTAGTATCTCAGGAGTGGTGGTTAAGATATTGAAAAAAGTAAGTTAAGGACATAATTCAATAACAGGTGGATAGCAAATATGATACTCTATGGGGAAAGCATAAGTTTGTGAAAGTAAGGTCTTGGTGATAAGTGAGCTGTGTTTGACTTTGCAGAGGCATTCGACAGGATACCACATAGAACTCTATAGATAAGCTGGAGAAATGGGGATAGATATGAAACACAGTTAATATTAATAAGAAAATGGCTAATGGACAAGCATCAAAGAGAGTAGTATATGGTAGAGTTTATAGATACCGATAATCCGAAGGCAAGTGAGCAGCAGTGTGTCATGCACCATAGCTTTATACTTGGGATACTGCCATTCAATTTGTACTTATGATATTGGGAATGATCTGAGGGAGGCAGAGAATATCCAGTTGTCTGCTGACAGAGATAAACTGGGAAGAACAACAGTTAATAAAGAGGACAGCAGGAGGATCTAAATCATTGTAGTTTAGAAAAAAAAGAAAACGACTGCCAATTCAACGTGTCAAGGCATAAAGTTATACACTTGGGGATGAAATGTTATATGTATTGCATAGATTAAACTACAATATAAGAAACTGATGAGGCTAGAAATTTATGAGTAATGGTGGAGTGAGAGTGAAAGGTCAGAGGACATATTGCCAAAGTGAGCAAAACAGCTCAAAGGATCAAAGAATGTTAGGAAACAAACTAACAAGCATGTAGATGTTAAAGAAATATTTCAATATATGATTGCATGGGAGAGAAGGATTCTTAATGGAAGTTATAACAGCCTGTTTAACAAAATATAAGGATTACATTTTTTTCCCCCTTGGAGAGGGGCAAGTGAGCAGAATAGATTGCTCAGGTGGTTATGAGTACCTTATTGGTGAATGCTCCATTTTTTACGGTAAGGTGTGACAGGCACTGCGTGAAAAATGTTTACCGTGGGCCTCCAATAATGAGTTTTTGAACTCCAGGAAAATGCCTGTGTAATAAAAATAATGAATTTCAAGTTCTTAAACAGATGCTTCCATTTCACAAAGTATGAAAAACTGTAAATGCAACAGATTGTTTTTTTTTTAATATGATAGCCTGTACAGTAACTAGGTCTTTCATATTTTGTTTTGATTGTTTTCATGTATTATTACAAGTCCAATTCACAATAGAAAATTAGAATACATTAATAAAGCTCCTAAATATCAAATTTCATCATACTTGTCATTCTTAGATAGGTTTTATAACAGTGCATAAGCAGCCATTAATGGTACTCTGTCTTTCTCATCATGTATATCATTTTATGGAGTTATCCCATTAACACTTGGATGAAAAAAAAATTCAGTATCTAACATGGTTCCATAGTAAACTAAATAATTACAGCCTATTTCATTCTTTTTTTATTATTATTACAATTTGAAACTCTACAGATTACAAGAGATCAGTAAAATTAATTGTACTCTAAGGTTACATGAGCTAAGTCATATTTTTTGCTAGAACTTCATCACATTTTGTGACATGATAAAACAAGCAAACTTTGGAGAACATGCAATTTACAGATATATCAGTAATATTCATTCTAAACATAAAGCTCTTCACATGACTCCATAAAATGAATTCCAAGTGTTAATGGGATTACATATATCAAAACAGTAATACCACAGTATTACTTTTCTATCTGTGAAAAAAAAATCTAATTAAAAGTGACATCCCACATATTAATTGTATATGCTTAACAGCATATAAAATGCAACCTATTGCAATTTCCATGACCAGTGCTCTACATGTTTTATTAATGACTAGGAATTTCAAAATGAAGAATACTGTGAAAATAACTATACATTTACAAACAAAAGGAAAAGTAAATATGCAAAGAGGAACTCCAAAATATCCACCAGAAAGCAAACAAAACATAACTTTTATTTCCTCTATTTTGATTTACTATACTCCCTTATATACATTAATGATCTAAGATACGGAGATTGCCAGATACAATTTTGTTTTCAAGAATTGCTCCAGGAGGTATATCAATTCTGTCTCCATGATTGGCTATAATGATAACTGTTCCCTGAAATATAAAGGATTCATAAAAACATAATTTATGATGCTAATGCAATAAAAGTTACTTATATGAAGTGTGACAATAAAATGCCTGCACACATGTAGTTCTCTAATTCTCTCCTCTGATTGCCAGCAAACAATCAGAGATGAATGTTCTTGGTTAACCCTAAACCTTCATGGATGTATTCAGATCACATTTCAGTGTTTGCTTAGTGTCAAATTATACACTTTTGCAGAAAAGAATTTGAGGATGCACTGACTTGTGCTGCATGCAAAGACTGCACAATATGTCTACAACAAATATTTAACAAAGTGCAGAAAGTGTCACTGAAAAGTACACTGTTACAGAATAGCATACTTTGAAGATAATCTATCTATCATAATAACAATCTGCTTTCCTTGCAAACTTTTCCCAGGAAAGTACATGAATTAGAAATAATAATGAATACTGAATATGAGGTCTGTAGTCTATTTCCCACAATTGCCAGCAACATTGGTAAACATCTTGACCAAATGAAACCCTCCCTCTGAAGCAACCTTCCAAAAAGGAATAACTTTTTAAAAAAAAAAAAAAAAAAGGTACACAACAATAAGAAGCTTATAATAACCAAAGCTGATGAGGGTAATGCTACTATCATAATGAATGAAACAGAATCTAACAAAAAGCACCATTACCATATTATATTAGATCAAGATGTAATACACAAAATGAAAAAATAGTTCTTAAATATATACACACACACACACACACACACACACACACACACACACACACACACACACACACACACACACACACACACACACACACAGGTATCCCTTGATGTATGCGGCTTTGATTAGTGCACAAAAAATTATTGTGCCCATAAACTTGATATGTGCGGCCCAAAAAGTTTGAAAATAAGCAAAGCATTAGACTTGGTCAATGAAACCAGGATCAGATCACATGGTACGAGTCGTGCTCCAACATTAGTAACTCACTCTCGGCCTCAGTCTCAGTGCTTCAATTTATCAGCAAAGCGTGGCATGTACAGACGTATATGTGTATGTATTACAGTGTACGCTTACGGCCTATCTGCATATCACGTAATTTTCAAATTATGTAAAGCATTACCCTTCGTAACCATGGCCTTGAAAAAGAGTAATAAACGAAAACTTATTACTTTGGATACTAAAATTGACATTATTAAAAGGTTTGATAATGGAGAAAGCAAAGCAAACATCAGAAGAGCTCTAGGCTTTGGTAAATCAACTATATGAGCCATTTTAAATAAAGCGACTGAGCACCAAGAACAAGGCAAAGTGACATCTGCATCTTTGAGTATGCAGTGTACCTAGGAATAGAAGCCCATTAATGATCAAAATGGAAGATTTACTATTTCTTTCGCTAGAAGATTGTAATCAGAAGTGTATTCCCATTGACAGCAATAATCTTAGGCTCAAAGCTTTAAGCCTTTTTTCTACACTTAAAGAAAACAAATATCAAGATGTGACTGCAACAATTTCTGCAAGCAAAGGCTGGTTAGAAAATTTCAAATCTTGATCCGGAATGAAAAATGTAAAATTAACAGGTGAAGCAGCAAGTGCTGATAAAGATGTTGCAGCCAGATATCCAGCTGAATTAAAGAAAATAATTGAAGAAAATGATTGTCAAATATTCAACGTAGATGAAACTGGCCTGTTTTGGAAGAAAATGCCAATAAAAACATTTTTAGCAAGAAAAGGAAAACCACACCTGGTTATAAAGCATTCAAAGATCGCTTAACACTTTTACTTGGAGGTAATACCGAAGGTGATTTCAAATTAAAGCCAATGCTAACTTATCGAACAATGAACCTAAGGGCTTTTAAAGGCTGTAACAAACAATCCCTTCCAGTAATATGGGAATCAAATGAAAAGGCATGGCTTACCAAACAGTTGTTTGAAGAATGGTTCACTTCGCATTTTTGTCCAGTAGTTGAAAAATACTGCAATGAAAATGATTTAGCTTTCAAAGTTCTTTTAGTATTGGATAATGCCCCTGGACATCTCACCTCACTTAATGATTTAAACAGTAATGTGCAGGTTGTATTTTTACCACCAAATACATCTTTGATACAGCCTGTGGACTAGGGAGTCATTTCTACATTCAAGGCTTACTATATTAGAACAACTTTCGACCAGGCAATTCAAGCTACAACTGAAGATGATCCAATCACTCTAGAGGAATTTTGGAAAAAATACGATATTAAATAAGCAGTTATAAACATTCATGAGTCTTGGGAAGAAGTGGCAGCCAACTGTACAAGAGCAGTCTGGAAGAATCTTTTGCCTGAATCTGCAAATAATTTTGGTAGCTCTATTAATCCCGTCAACGAAGTTATCGATAATATTGTTTTGATTGGAAGTGCTCTTGGCTTTGAGAATGTCGATTCAGAAAATATTCGGGAATTATTGGAATCCCATTTGAAAGACCTAAGTAAAAGATCTTCTTGGAATTGAACGTCAACAGGCATATGAAGAGGAAGAAGAAAAGTAAAGTGAAGAAATGGAAGATGTATCTAAAGAAATCACTAACAAAGAATTGAAGAATTGTTTAGGACAATTGAGAAAGCAAAAGAACTTATACTAGAGATAGATCCAAATGCAGAGAGAAGCATGAATGTTAGTCACAGTTTAGATAAACAAATTGATGGTTATCACGAAATCATGGAGGAGAAAAAAAAAAGCTACCACTGTTCAATTTACATTAGATAAGTTTTTATGTAACAAATATGTATAAATAAAATATATAAATAGATGTCACCTTAAAAATAAACGATGTTTAAAGTTTTATATTTTCCAGGATTCATTATAATTATTCCCATTAATTCTTATCATTGAATAATGCAGTGTCCATCGAGGATTAATTAACTGCATATATCACGGGATACCTGTATATATATATATACATACACATACTGACTTAGAAAGCATTAAGAAGCTCAACCATATCATGTTAAACTATTGAATTTATGATGCCCAAAAATTCACAAATATGCTAACCTAGCCCATACATCCAATAGTTGATGCTATTTTTTTAAAATCCCAATAATGAAAGGTTATAAACCATCATCATCATTAGTAGTGTGGATCAGCTAAGTGTCATGATCTGGAAATCCTACTCTAGAGATCAAAATGGAATTTTTTTCAAGCCATTCTAAGTCTCTTATAAGCAGGATGGTGGTGGGTCTCAAACCATGCAATGAAATTTATCTACCTAAGGACAGGACATAGACAAACATCGATATTCATGTTATCTGTGGGATTTAAACCCACAACCTGTCTGTTGAAGAGCAGAATTACTATTCATCTAGGCAACCATGCCATTAAAAAGTATGCTGTCCTATTTACAGATGCTAAGCGGTTAGCCATATCACTTCACTCCATTGCAGTTCCTCCTCTTTATAAAAATTTCTGTTCATTTCAAAAACTATATTAAAAAAGCTACATCCTTAAAATTCAGACCCCATAATTAACTATAATATTACATTTCTGTTTACCAACATGCCACTAAACAGAGACTTGATTGGATGAAGTCTCATTTCACCCTAGAAATACTTGAATTATTCAAATTTAATCTATATACCAATTATTTTAAATGGAAAGTAAAAATATACAAATAACTGGATGAGACTGTAATGGGGTTCTTCATTTGCAAATACTAAGCACTTAGATGACAACACAGCTAAATTCAAGCCTACAGTTCTCTGGATGGTTGGTTAGGGATTTATTGGTACAAGGACAGCAAAAGGTTATACCATACTAATAAAAAGGTTACAGAAGAACTCAAGGTAATAATGAATTGAAATAAAGAGAAAAAACTAGTAAATATCATGCTATCTACAAACAGCAAATTTTAAAAAATTAAGTGAAGTATCTACAAATAAATAGAATATATCATCAAATGTGCTTGTAGAATATAATGCTTTTTTAAAAAGTTAAAAACGTGCAATTTGTTCGAGTCTGACAAGATCTGCCTGAGAGTATACGGCTCATCTAAATTAGTAAAAAATTCATTCCTTTCTTAAGTGAAGTGCTAGCATTCCACCAGAATATGATAAATGGTGAGATGTATGTTGCATTGTTCACACATTAGGGTCATCTGCCCTCAGTAAAAGCATATGCATAAGATGAGTGTGACCTATTAAGAGCCTAGCAAGAACAACTTTCTCTTTTCTGTTTCTCTGTTGACTTGAATGCCAATGCTTAATTTCAGGTTTAATCTTATGTAAGTTATTAAGTGCTTCTGGCCATGATGACTGCCACTGGGTTATTAACTTTCATCTTATAAATTGTCTGTAGTCTGTATAGGACTGAGAAACAGTATCTAGAAAATGTAGGAGCTGATCGAGCAGCTGCAGTCTGATTGCCCTTAATTCCAATATGGCCAGGAATCCAGCACAGCTGAATTTCAAACTTAAGGACTTTCAATTTGTACAACAGCTGTAGAACTTTGCAAAGAAATGGATGTGGATTATACACAAGAGATGAGATGGCCTGTAAATAGCTCAATGAGTCTGTATAAATTATACATGTTGAATGTGATGTGAAGTCATTAGCCTCTGTATACAAGCTGCCCAGTCCTGAACATGGCCTCTGGGAAAGCATAGTGCAAATAACAGGAAAATGATTGCTTCCATAGATGTTCTCTTCAACATCCCATATGAGCAGTGGAAAAATGGCAGGGTTGAGGACTGGAAGATCTACTGCTGAATATGAGCAGGTGGGCATATGCATAATTGTGTCATAATTGTCAAGCATTTGCTTAATGATATAACCCCACCCATTCGTGTTGGCACTGTCCCACAGAGTGTTATGCCCATTAAATCACCCCATGAGAAGTATGGGCTGAGGCAGTTGCAATATGTGAAGGCTTGGTGTCGAGGCTAGCTGGTGAACGGTCGTGCTATCGGAGAGCTCCTGAGAGATTTGTGTTTTTTGTTGATTTATTGGTGTTTTGGATTCAATTTAATGGACTTAAGTGTTTAATTTTGGTATATTATTAGAGCTTTATTAACGTGGTTAGTGTACTAAAGTGTTTTATAACATAATCTATGTCGGAAGTCGCCGCTAGATGAATTCGTAATGAGTAGTGTTCGTGCAAGCTCCAGATAAGATAAGTATCATTTTCAGTTATCGATACAAATTACTTAATATTGTGTAGTTTTGTTTTATTTGCCTTGCGTATTTTAGTGCGTCTATTTTTGGTGTGTTATTACGTTTAATTTGACAAAACACGTTACAGATAAATATGGCACCTGTGCGTAGGAAAATGGCGGCCAGTAATGAAGGTTCGCCATCGTTATCAAAGAACGGTAGAAGAGATGAGTCAGTGTACTAGCTGTGAAATGTACGGTTTGCGGAGTGCGGTCGGAGTGTGGTTAGATGATGATAAAGGATTGAATGTGTGTAGAAAATGTAGGGAGAATGCGGAATTGAAGTGTATTTCGGATCGTGAGTGTGATATTTTTGTCAACCTTCAAAATGAAGGAAATAGGGATATGACAAGAAACGGCAAAGTTGTACATGAAAATTGTGAGAGTGTGAATGTAGAAAGTGTGAATGATAG
Source organism: Typopeltis vanoorti (assembly GCF_054136105.1). Lineage (NCBI taxonomy): Eukaryota > Metazoa > Arthropoda > Arachnida > Uropygi > Thelyphonidae > Typopeltis > Typopeltis vanoorti. Next base: position 109,875,124 of record NC_143558.1, read on the forward strand.
TATAAATGGTTTCTCAGAGAACAAAAAAGATGAGATAGATGCATTGAGTGAGATTGCGTTGTTGAATAGTGCGATAGAAAGAGCAAAACAGCAGCTAGAGTGCATGAACAAAAGTAGACTGAATGAACCAACCAATAATAAAAGGTATGACAGGAAAAATAGACGTATGAATGTGAACATGAACAAAATGAAGGATAGAGTGCTGTATGGAGACTCGTTAGTACGAGGTGTGTTAGTAGAGGATTTGACAAAATCGTACCAACCTGGTGCGACCATAAAGGACGTAACTGCGTCTATTAGAGAGCAAAAGGAAAGGGTGAAAGAAATGATTGTTGTGGCAGGTACGAATGATTTGAAAGGAGATAAAATGGAAATGATAGAAGACCGGAATGAATTGTTTGAGGTAGCAAAAGAAAAGAGTGAGAGAGTTAGAATGATTAGTCTTTTGCCACGGTATGACAGTGAAATGTTTAAAAGGAGGGCCATAATTGCGAATGACTTTATGCGTGGGTTATGTATGACGAGTGGTGTGGAATTTGTGGATGTGTGGAGTGAGTTTGATGGGCGAAAGGATCTATATAAGATGGATGGCTTGCATTTGAATGGTTACGGTGTAAGAAGACTTGAGAAAGTGTTGCTGAATGTAGTGGATGTGCAAATTCAGGGAAACTAGATTTGTTAGGGGTGGGTGGGTAGAGATACAGTCCTTATGGAGGCAGTTGAATGTAAGAATGAATATAATATGCCAGAGCAAATAAGGACAACAAATCAGAGTGGGATAGTTAATATAAGGCATCAAGGTAGGGTTGGGGCTAATGGGGGTCTTAAATTCATGTACACTAATACTAGGAGTATTAGGAACAAGAAGGAAGAGTTTTTGGCCATGGTTGGCACTTCCAGACCACAGGTTATAGGTATTAGTGAAACATGGCTGACTGTAGATGATATAACTAGTGGGATTGAATGTGATGGGTATAGTGTGTTCAGGAATGACAGAGAGAATAAAATGGGGGGAGGAGTATTGTTGATGATAGCTGATGAGCTCCAGCCAAGGAGAATAGAAGTTGAATTGCAGGATAGAGAAAAGAGCACATTTGAGGCCATTTGGTGTGAGATTGTGGCTAGCAGAACTAAATATACAATTGGGTGCTGCTATAGACCAGGTGATGGAAAAGATGGTGGTGACAGTATGCACAAGCAAATAGAAGAAATGGGTGGAAGGAGGGTGATTATTATGGGAGATTTCAACTATGGTCGCATTGATTGGAGTGAGGAGAGGACACACGGGAGGAAGGAACTGGATTTTATGCGGTTATTAAGGGATAACTATCTGCGACAGCATGTAATGGAAAATACTAGGGGTCAGAGAGTGCTTGACCTAGTAATTACATCTGAGGATTTGGCTGTAACAAATATGACCACATTGCCACCAATCGGTGAGAGTGATCATAGGGTCTTAACTTGGGAGGTGGCTAAAGGTGTAGAATTTTCAATTAAGACAGGGTACATGTGGAATTATCGGGCGGGAAAGTATGACAAGCTTAGGAGTTTGATTGGTTCAGTGCCATGGCATGTACAACTGCAAGGACTAGAAGTTGATAGTGCATGGGAGGTAGTTAAGAAGTGCTTGCATGAAGCAATGGCTGACTGTATACCTAGAGTCCGAATAATAAATCAAGTAGGGGTTAAATGGATGAATAACACCATTAAGCTTGAGTTGCAAAAAAAGAAACAACTATGGAGGGAATTTAAGGAGAAGGGTGACCGGCAGGCACATGAACGGTATAAAGCGCAGGCCAGAAGGGTGACGAGTGTGGTAAGAAAAGCAAAAAAGGATTACGAAAGAACATTGGCCAAGCAGGCTAAAGAGAATCCTAAACAGTTTTTTAGATATGTAGCAAGTAAAAGGAAAAATGTACATGGCAGATTGATTTTAAAGAATGCCGATGGTAGGGAGGTAATTGAATCAGTTGAGATAGTTGAGTTACTGAGTGAGCACTTTGCAAAAGTATATCATCCAGGTGGTGACATTGCAGAAACGAATAAACCAGTAGATTATACGGGAATTGTGGTTAATGAAGTGGAGGTGAGTAGTCTATTGCATAACCTCAATGTCAATACATCTGTGGGATTGGATGGTATACCAGCTCGTGTTGTACGAGAAGCAGCTAAAGAATTGTCAGTACCCTTGACCATTTTGTTTAATTTGAGTCTCGGGTCTGGGTTAGTCCCCAGCGGGGGGAAAGAGGGGAAAATAGTTCCACTGCATAAAGGTGGTTCCAAGACTGCTGTTGTAAATTACCGACCGATTAGCATATCAGGAATCATTGTCTAGGTCTTAGAGAAAATAGTCAAAAGGAAAATACAAGATTGGATTGAAGAAAATGGGATACTGTATCGGGGACAGCATGGTTTTGTGAAGGGTAGGTCATGCCTCAGTAACTTGCTCACGTATTATAACACAGTGACGGCTGAACTGGATAAGGGTAATGGGTTTACGGTGATTCTACTGGACCTTGCCAAGGCCTTTGACAGGATTCCACATGGAATTCTAATCAGTAAATTGCAGCATATGGGAATGGACATAGGGTTGGTGAGATGGATAGGAGGGACGGAGAGATATCAGAGAGTGGTTTACTCGGGAGTAGAGTCCACAAGACGGCCTGTGACTAGTGGTGTGCCACAAGGATCTGTTCTTGGACCACTGCTGTTTAATTTGTTCATAAATGATATAGGAAATGATCTGAGAGGAACAGTTCATTTGTTTGCGGATGATGCGAAGTTGGGTAGGGCAATAGTGAATGCAGATGACGTCAAAATTTTGCAGGATGATTTGGATAGATTGGAGGTCTGGGCTAAGGAGAATGGATGTCAGTTTAATGTGGCAAAATGTAAGGTTATGCATTTTGGGGTGAAAAGATTGGCGGCAGTTTACTGCATTGGTGGAACCCTGCTCCAGGAAATTGATGAGGCACGAGATTTAGGAGTGTTGGTGGATAAGGAATTGAAATTTAGGGGACACATTGCAAAAGTGACCAAAACAGCTCATCAAATCACTTGGTTGCTGAAGAATACGTTGACAAGCAGACACAAGCAGGTTATTGTTCCTCTCTATCGAGCCTTGATAAGACCCCATCTAGACTACTGTGCTCAGATTTGGTCACCTAGGTTTCTTCTTGATGGGGAGGATGTGGAGAGGATCCAGAGGCGAGTGACCAAGATGATAGCAGGTCTGTGGAATGAACCGTATGAGAACAGGTTGAGGATTTGTGGGTTGCAAAAATTGGTTGATAGGCGGAGGAGGGGAGATATGATTGAGACATTCAAATTACTGAAGGGTTTCTATAAAATTAATTCAGAAGATATTTTTGAAAACAGGGCTGGTTGTGGGAGGACTAGGGGACATCCATGGAAACTGGGCAAAAGTGTGGTTAGTAAAGGTGTTAGAGCTGGGTTCTTTACTTTTAGAGTAGTGAATGAGTGGAATGCGCTCCCTGAGTCTGTAGTGGATGCTGTGACAGTGAATGAGTTTAAGGCGAGGTATGATAGATACTGTATGAATGTCAGATAGTTGTGATGAATATGATTTGGGGCCTCCCTCGATGAGTCTAATGACTCCCTAGAGTTGCCCGTAATAATAGTAATAGTAATATAAGATTATTGAGTTCAATCTCATTTAACTCACAACCCAGTGGTAAATAAATGGAACATACTGCAATCCCACAGATATGTGAACTGCTGTTTCCATGTGACATGCAAGTACTGGACATGTTGGAAAGGAGTATAATTACCAACTAGTATAGCTACACCACCATGAGAAGGACCATCTCCAGTCCTGTCCTTATGAACAGTAAAATGCTTTAAGGTTGGATCTTCACTGGGTTTTAAATTCTTCTGCCAAAACATAAGCCACAGAGAGGCTTATGTTTCGGCAGAAGAATCTTGATATCATCAATGTTTTGGCAAACCCTTGACACAGTTCCACTGTAGAAATTTTCTATTGTTTTAGTTTTGTAGACTTGCCCAATTTCTGAGATGTTGAAGACTTACCTTTGTCAGGCTTATATTTATCTACTGATTTAAAGAAGTATGGACAGTCAGTGTCCATCTCTTATTCTGGAAAAATGTTTAATACATTATCTGATGTGTCAGGGTTATTTGATTTGTTTAGTTTATTTTAGGTCGATACAGAAGTGTCCACTTTTTTTATAGAACGTATTATGCTTTATCTTTACATGAGATCCTTGTCATAATTTTCTTGCAAGTGGATTCCCCATTGAATGGAATCATTTTTGGTTGTTTTGGGCCATACTGATATTTTCTTATTGAAATATCAATAGCAACTCAAACCCATATCATGCTCTTTACTTTGGACATAGGTGGTAGAGTCACGACAGACAATTTGGGCATGTCTGTTGTATTTCTGACATCTTAAGCATCTCAGTGGACTAGAATGTACAGCATAAAAGACATACCCTACTTTTATAGATAATGGAGAATTAGGGATATCAAAAAAGAAGGATGATGTTCCTGGTCAGAATGAGATGGCCATCTCTTCATATCAGGATGCATTCAATACCTGTCACTCCCTGATCTTTAAGCCCTAGAGCTATATCCTCATCTGGTACAGCAAGGAGATCCCATTCTGACATCATCACTTCTACAGAAAAGTTTAACATCTTATGAAGTGTCACTGTAATTGATATTCTCTTCATCAATTTAACGGAATAACTACAGCACAAAGAGAAATAATTAAACAGCACTGTGCCCTTCCAAGTCCAATATTTTATCTCTGTCACAGAGCCATCTTCTGGAATACAATGTTAAAATTGCAATAACACACAAAAAACACAAGAAGCAATAAGTGGAAGAAATGAAATTAGACCTAAATAAAGATTAAAGTATTTTGAGGGATGCTCTCTATGGATACTGTTGGCTAGCATTTGTTGTTGAGTGGGAGGCCTAAGAATTAAAGTTTCCCAAATCTTTCCCAAGATTTTTGTGTTCATCTAGTTGAATGTTAGCAGATCTCCCAGTCTGACAGCAATATAATAAGCAACGAAGCATTCCCCAAACAACAAGTATGGATTTTCTTATATAGAGAAACCTGTGGAGTATTTATAACTATGAATTCACACATATGCCACAGTAATTAACTTTTTTATAATATGTAAATATTTCATCTTAAGTATCATAAGACATCATCAGCAAAGTTATTAAACAATAGGAATTATATTCAAAAAACATATTAGCACGCATGCTTACATTGGAATCCCTTTATGTATACAGTAGCGTGTTTAAGGATTAAAAACTATTGGGATATAATTAAATTAAATTCAAATATAACTGATACATTTATTTTATACATTGAAGATAACAATTTCCCAGACTTTTGGGATAGTGAGACAGTTGTTATAGTTAAGATTGGGTCTGTGACATTAAGGCTTCAGCACTTTCTTTATACAAACACTCGTGTTTATATATGGATCGATGTAGTAGCTTGATGTGTTGCCACTGGATCCTGTTGTTGGCGTTTTCAACTCCATATTGCACAAGACCAGATTTGTGAGGTTTGATAAGATGGATGTGGTCTTGAGTTCAGAGATACATTTATTTATAGATCTTCCTGTTTGTCCATAGTAAGACAAGTTACAAGAACATGGTACTTTGTATCATGGCACTTCATAAATGGATCTCTGAACATCAAGACCACATCTGTCTTATCAAACCTCTCAAACTTGGTCTCCTCACGCAACATGGAGTTGAAAACACCACCACAGGATCCAATTTCAACACACCAAGCTACTACACTGATCCATATATAAATATGAGCGTTTGTATAAAGAAAGTGCTGAAGCCTTACGTCACAGACCCAATTTTAACCATAACGACTGTCTCATTATTCCAAAAGTCTGGGAAATTGTTATCCTCAATTGTATAAAATAAACTAATCAGTTATATTTTAATTTAATTTAATTACATCCCAATAGTTTTTAATCCTTAAACATGCTATTGTATATGGATCGATATACATAGTGGGATTACAGTGTAAGAATGCACACTAATGTGTTTTTTTTTAATGTAATTGATACTGATACTGCTGATATGCAGTATTTGCAGAATGATTTGAATAGAGTGGAATTGTGGGTGGGCATGAGAAAATGGGTGTCAGTTCAATGTGAGAAAATGTAAAGTCATTCACTTCTGCATGATTAGATATCCAATGTTGTATTACATTGATGGGATTAGGCTAGAAGAAACTGATGAGGCTAGGGATCTTGGAGTGTTAATAGATAGGAAGTTGAAGTTTAGGGACCATGTGGCAAAGATTGCATATACAACTCAAAAGATAATTGCAATGCTGAAACGAACATTCACATGTAAAGATAAGGATGTTATTTTGCCTCTTTACAAGACCTTGATAAGACCTCACTTGGACTATTGTGCACAAGTCTGGTCTCCTGGTTTCTGTTGTGATTCTGATATGTTGGAGAGAGTACAAAGAAGAGTGTTAAAAATGATATCAGGATTGTGGAATACTGATTATGAAGACAGATTGAGAATTTATAGACTGCAGACACTAGCAAACAGGAGAAAGAGGGGTGATATGATTGAGACTTACAAACTTCTGCAAGAACTTTCAGCAAGATTTCAGTTGATGGAATTTTTCAATTTATGGAGGGTGGGGAAAGAACTAGAGGGCATCCATGGAAGCTGATAATGAAGACTGCCAAGAAGGGTGTGAGGGCTAGATTTTCCTTTAGAGGATTGTGCGTGATTGGAATGGATTGCCTTTGGATGTTGTGAGTGCAAGCAGTGTGAATGAATTCAAGAATAAGTATGACAGCTGGTGTGGAGTATATGGCCTCCACACCCTCGACGAGTCTCTGACTCTCTGGAGGTTTCTCTTAATAATAATAATAATAATAATAATAATTCCTATTGTTGTTTAATAACTTGCCTGATTTCGACTTACCAATGCACTTCTCATAAAAATATAGAACCTGTGTGTCCTTAAAGTTAAAGATAGCCACGACTAACTAAATTTAAGTATCTAATGTTGCTTAAATTAGAATTGAATATTAGAGATAATTCCGTGTTCAGCTGAGCATTTCTCTTACATGTATAGGAAAGACGAACAATTCCTTTGAGCGATCTTTAATGGCACAGTCATTATACAAATAAATTTTTAAAGATCAGTGCGAGAGAAAGCCAGCTAGTTAGACAAAGGAATTGGTTCCAGCCAGAGGCAATTCCTGAATCTATACTCCACACACATGAAAGTAGCATAGTTATGACTTTGAGAGGGGGGGGGGGGAATAGAATAAAGGATTAAAAGTGATAAGACTAGCTCAAGCAACGATTACAACTCAGTTACGACTGACAAGAAATTAAGAAGTTAAAATATGATAAGGATTTAATATCGAATACACAATACAAATTTAAGGAACGTATAAAAAGTCTTTAATTTTATAAAAAGCCACATTTTACACTATTTTGTAATTGTAATGATATGTTTAATACTATTAAACATAAGATGCTTAAGTATCAACACTATCTACACATTTGACAAAACTGGAAAATATGGAAAAATGAGAATTCTTTCACAAAATGATTCATCAATTGATAACAGAGACACATTAAGTGGAGATAATGAACCAGTGAAACAAATTGCAGTTGTCAATTTGAACTTGTGAAAAGCCTGTACCAATACAAAACAAATGCATACTGACATTCTGCAAAAAAAATTTAAAACTGTTGCCTATTGAAGTACAATCAATTTTCACTACAGAAAAGCCATTATAATGAACTCAATTAGTTAGCCTAAATTCTTTTAGTTTGTAAAAATTTGCTACAGTGAGAGTTAAATAACTGTATTTACAATCTATAATCTTCTGTTTTTTTTAAATGAAATTAAGAATGAAAAAAAATTATGAAACTGGAGTAAAAAAAAATTGCATTGTTGCATAAAGACAATGCTATTGGTAAAATACTTCTCCAATTGCTCATTTTTGTTATTTCACTGTCACACCTCATATCAAATCCTTCACATATACAAAATAATGTAGAAAATTTTCCAAAAGTTTAAGCAAAACTAATTTTTGTGATTGTGTTATAAAACAGAATAACAATAACATTCAACAATTTAATTTACCTTGTATATATAATAAATCTAAAACGAAAACACAGAAATCAAGTGAATGAACTGAATGCTACTGAATTATTTTTAAAAAAGAATATTCAAATATGTAAACTACTTTAAAATATGCAAATTTCTTCTCTACATATGTACTTTTAAAATCATACTGATGTTAGTGGTTACATATGTCTAAACTTTCATGATGGCCTAGCACATAGAAAGTATATAAGCTTTCACCAGCAGGATGTGGATGCCTTCCTGTGGACATGAATGTCTTTGAATGTTATTTAATGGATAATAAGTCTCATCATCTTGTGTGAGACTGCCTCCACAACAATCCTGTTTGCTGGAGGCCTGATGTGGCCTGAAAAAAGTTCCATGTTTTAGCCCCCAATATAAATTATAAATTTTATATTCCTTAGCTTTATCATTATACCCCAGAATTACTGTTTAAATAAATGCAAAGCTAAGGCTCTTCAATGCTGAGTAATTTTCTTTGCAAATATCACATCATAGTGATTTTGAACATTATCAAATAAACTTTAGAACATTCTGCAGGTGGAATTTAGTGATAATGATTTGAAATAAACAGCAATAGGAAGAGTGGAGGTATATAAAGAGAGGAGTGCATAGGAAGCCTCTATAAAAAAAACAGCCCAAAGTACCAACGGTTAAGCACATCCTTAAATATGAATTTTGTTTTTGTAATCCTGATAAGGAATGAAATTTTGAAATTGTAACAGCAAAGTATTATACACATGTCAATACTAATTTATGGTGTTTTGTTTACACATCATTGTAGTTCTTTCATGTGTTATTAATATGTTTAAAGTTCATTGATTAATAATCATCATCATCATAATAATTGTTATATTTAAATTTGAGAAATCAGAAATTCTCTTCTGCCTTCCCTGAGTTCAAATCAGAATAATTTATTGAAGTGATACTAATAACATTTAAAGAATTCCTTAATTCTGACTATTATTTGTACAAAATAAAATTTTTCAAGAAGTTTTATGTGGTTCTCACCCATGAAGGGTTTATTTGTATATCTACTGTTTACAAAAGAACCATTATATTCTGTTCTCAAAAACTTTTGTATGATATCATTCATAGCAAGAATATTGAATTTGAATAGTATTCTCTTCTCCACCCCTATTTAAATATTCAAAGATCTAGCCATCTGCCACTCCATTCTATCAGTGCTATCTAAATTGAGTAACGGCTATAAAAGAATTGGTATGAAAATCAGCAATAAAGAGACAAAGATTGTGAAAATAGACAGAAACACTGAAAGCATCAACTGTATCCTGAATGGGAAACCTATAGTTCAATTATTTCATAATTTTAGTGAAAATGACAAACAAAATATAAAAATACACAGCTGGATTATCAAAGCTGGCATGGTAGGGTGTCAAACGAATAAATTTACATTGAAGAAAAGTAAATTGGTCAAAACACTAAACTAGCTGTATACAAGAGAGTGCTGAAACCAAGTTTAGCTTACAGATGTCAGATATAGGTTAGAAAAGAAACTCTTGATCAAAGATTGGAGACAACATATATGAGTGTTCTGAGAAAAAATTAGGAGAGTGAACAGATAGCATCAATGAAAGAATCATATTAAAAATGAGGATATCAATTGAAGGAACTCGGCATTGTTAATATTCAGGAATGTGTGAACAGTGCTAAGGTAGTATGGCCATTTAAATAAAATGAGAGAGGAAAGGTTAGGAAGACCCAAAGAAGTCATACACATGGACGAACACTGTCTGTAGGAATGTGTGAGCAGTGCTAAGGTAGTATGGCCATTGAAATAAAATGAGAGAGGAAAGGTTAGGAAGACCCAAAGAAATTCCCAAAGTTTCCACGGATTCATACTATAAGAAATAGCTTAGAAGATCAAAATATAAGATCTAATAATACTGAAGTCATACATATGGACAAACACTGTCTGTAGGAAGTTAGCAATGATGTAAAATGCATGTTGTACTAGGATAACATCTTGTATGATTATGAATTAAATGATGATGATGATGGGAAAAAAAAAGTATTACACAAATCTCAATTTAAAGCACAGGGAATGTCCTTGGAGATGACTCAAGTTCTATAAATTAATTCTTGGTAAACTGCAACAGAACAAAAAGTGAGAGCATACCAAATTCTGGTGCACCACCTTATCTACTTATTAGTAATTGCAGGTCACTACAAAGAGTCTCATGCCAGTTCAAGGTAATTTCTTTTCATTCTTCACTATATTTTTACTGCCTTAATAATGTTATCTCGATCAAATGAAAGTGTGTTACTCACTAAATTAAGTATGTACATGATTTATTTTCATTCAGTTCCATGTAATTTTTTTGTTCCAGAGAACTTCAACATTAGGTAATTTCTCTTAATGTTATACAGGAACACACACAATGTCTAACCACTATGGACTTGTACTCATATGAAGTTTAATAATAATTTTAAATATCAGTTGGAATATTCCATTTATTATATATTGGCTAATTTCTGCATATTAGAAAAAAAAAAAAAAAGAAACACTTGACAGACAGTCAAGAAAAATATAAACACACATTATAAACCAGCCTGGTTGACCGAGTGCTTAGCATATCAGTTTTCCAACTAACAGGCTGCAAGTTTTAATATAGATGTGGATGTTTGGGAATGTCTTTAACCCTTTAGACAAGGGTTAAAGACATTAACATTTAAGGTTAACAAGGGGTTAACCCTTTGTTTGACAATGAGAATACTGGCATGAGAATGGAAAGTTGTCCTATTCTCATGCCAATAAGGGTTTCTACCCAATTGTTATCATTATTTCTTCCAGGAAACATTTGTCTTCCATGGATGCACAATGAAACACTTTTTTGAATCATGTTTTTGCCAACAAATAGTGCCAGTTGGGTGAAAATGAGAACAGAATAACTGCAAAGTTATGTTCCCTGAAAGCAATACTGTCAAATAAAGTGAGAGATGGATTTCATTGCCCAGTGTAAGACCAATGCTATACTTATTGGAGGCCTGAATTGACTAAAAAAAGTTCCCTGTTTGGTCTCTAGAGCAGGATTTCTGGACCAGGTAAATAAATCAATAAAATAAAATGGGCAGGAGTCGCATAAAAACACATATACACACACAAAGATTTTTCTATAAAACATTTCTTAATGACATGGAATTTGCATATTTTAAAATATCAAAAGGCAAAAATTAGAGGGTAATAGCATTTGAAAATACTCTACTGATGTTATGTTAAATGATATATATAATGAAACTTACTTTTAATGAAACACCTCTCCCAAAGGTTACATCACCAGAAACAGTAAGATGATCAAGTTCTAACATATCAGGTATACTCGCAAACCTTTTTAAGAATTCTCTCACCTTGAAGAGAATAAACACAGAACAATTTCTACTGTTCCAAAGCATTATTACTTTCACACATAAATAAATAACTCATTACTCAGGTGTGTATAACCTTAGTAATCAAACGTGAGCAAATACACAACTGACTGCTAAAATCAGGATAAAAACAATGAAATTAACCAACCACATTAATTTATTTGAAATAAGCATATTGTAAAAATCATTCTAGCAATGATTTTTACAATATCAGATAAGCTAGTTTAATGAATAATCTCTTTTAGTTTGCACCGTCAAATCTGGTGTCAATATTTGCTGTTGTGATTTCAAAACTTCTTTTTTCACACCTGGTTAGTTGATTTCATTATCATCTCTGGATTCTCAAATTTTATGAGAGAGGGACTGCAATACAAATTTAAGCGACAAAAACAGAATCAAATTTTGCTATAAGAATTAATGGAAATAACATAAATGGTTTCAACATTTATTTTATCTGTTTTGGAAGATAAAATAATTCTTAGTAAACTGCAACAGAACAAAAAGTGAGATCCTACCCAAATTTTGGTGCACCACCTTATCTGCTTATTAGTAATTGCAGGTTACCACAAAGTCACCACTGCAAGTCTGTATTAAGGGTACTTTATACAGACTGCTCCCAATAATCATCAGAAGAGGAGCAGAACCTTATGTTAGTGAAGGTATATCGCCTGCAGATAATGTAGTGCATCAAAATCACAAAAATAATTCTCCATTTTGCATTCTGAAATAATATATAAATGTTAAATAATAATAATTAATAATTACTTATTTAATAAACAAATAGTGGCTGGCCTGGGGTTAGTTTATCTGCTCTTCAACTAACAAGCTAAGAGTTCAAATCTCACCATGGACATGGATGTTTGTGATTATCTTTAGGTGGGAGATGAATTTCAATGCCTGGTATAAGACCACTGCTCCACTTATGTTCGGTCTCTAGGGGCTATCAACTGGGGATTTTGGACTATGTATAAAAATCTTTGGTGCATCCACAGTACAAATGTACTAGAAGTTTACTAAAAAATAATAATAAAAGAAATGAGAAGGGGGAACTGCCTGTTGCATCCCACTGCTGAACAAAAGCCTCTCAAATTTTCTTCCCTCTTTCCCTTAATAAGCAATCTTAATGAAGTTTGATATTGTTTGAATTATTTGCTTCTCTCTCTCTTTGGGAATCGAAATTGTAGTAAGGACCGTTCATTTGTTATCCTGGCTATATGGCCAGCACAATTTGCATGATCTTGTGAATAACAACAATTTTTGTGAACAGTCTAGTATCAGATTTTTTTTTTTTTTTTAATTTTTCTCTGTGTTAATTACTGAAATCCATTCTCCTTTGGCATAACGTAAGTTTGTCCTTTTTTTTTTAGGTATGTAGATTTGAGCACTGTATGTCAGCATGGACAACATAATAGAATTCATTAGCTTCTTTTAAGACAGGTGAGCAAACCACCCTTCATCTACCAGCCCAAATCTCCACAATTATTTCAAGTTTTGGTTATTCTGGACTGTACAGATTCTTGTTACATTCTGATGAATTCTCAACTATTTGCCTTAAAGTAAAAATCTGATCCTGAAAACCTTTATTTAGTATGAACCCAGCTTGTTCTTCTCCATGTTTCTTGGCCTCACTCGACTATTTTTGTATAAATCTCACCTGAAATGCTCAGTAAGGAAATTATTCTGTGATTCTTGAATTCGGTTCTATTTCCTTTTTTTTAAAAACAGATAGGTACTATGAGAGCTGTATTCCAATCATCTGAAATTCAGTCTTTTGACCATGACATCTGAATCATGCAGTGTAGCAACTGCAAAACTTTTATACCTCCACATTTGAGCATTCTGGTAGAATATCATCAACACTAGCTGATTTTTCACATATCAGGTTTTTGATGGCTTTTTCTACTTTGATTATTGATATGCACTCCTGACTGCATTCACCAGATGTTTTCTAGCACTGTTCTATCACTTATTGTGTATTTAGCTATTTTTCCAAGTAATTACTCCATACATTGAGAATATCTTTACCATCACTTTTCATGTCAACTGTATTAATTCAATTTACCATACTTTTTCTTCCATTTTTAAGTTCTTTCAATAGCCTCAAAACATTTTGTCGCTTTCCTGATATTAAATTTATGTATTCTTACCAAAGTCTTCTTGTGACTTTTGTTTAGCTATTTTTTTTTTTTTTTTTTTTTTTTTTTTTTTTTTTTTTAAACACACTGCTTTGCTTCCTCACGTTTTTCTCTACATTCTCTTGGGTCACATGCTGACTAACTTACTAGGAACTTCTAATTTGTTTCCTTCTTTATTTCCTCCCATGACTGCTTCTTTTAACTCTCTGAACCTAGCTTGGAGTTCTAGTTTTTCTATCCTTGTGGACAACTTCGCCTCATGCTTCCCTGTTGAATCAATCAAAGTTTTCTCCAGAGATTGCCATTAGTTCTACATGGTTTGATTATTTTCAAACTCTTTCATTTTTTTCTTGAATACTTTATTATTATTATTATTATTCAGGCCTCCAATGGAGTCAAGAGACTCATTGTGGGAGGTCCTTCTTAGAAAACACAGTTTATCAATACCACTCTTTGAACTCATTGACCGTTCTTGCTCTCACCACTCTCTCAAGTAATGCAATTCCATGGTTCAACCACCCTCCATGCAAATAAACCATCCTCTTGCTCACAGCTTCCTTTCATAACTTCCAGGGATGGCCCCCTTGTCATTGCTCCTTCCTGCTGTTCCACCGAGCAAAAGAAACTCTCCAATGTCCACCCTGTAACTACCTCTCAACAGTTTAAAAGTCTCGTTCATATTACCTCTCCTTCTTCTATTCACCAAACTCTGTGGTCCACATTCCTCATCCGATCCTCAGAACTGACACTGTACAGTCCTGAAACCATCTTTGTTATCCACCTCTGTACCCTTTCCACAGTTAATTTATCCTCTTCAAATCCTGTGGACCAAACTGAGAACAATAGTCTAAGTGTGGTCTGATTAGGGTCTTATACAACAGAATGATAACTCTTATCTCTGCAGGTCAGCATCCTTCTCAGTATTGCAGCAATCCTCTGGGTTACCTTCACCACCTTTGGAATATATATATTTAGTTTTATATGAACTTGAACCATTTTATATATTAGTTTATAGCTCGCCTCTGAAAGCTGCTCATCTTTGATTCTCTTTAAAATTTTCTTATATACTTTTCTTTTCAATATGATATTTAATTTTATCCCACTCAAAACTAAATGGCGTTCACTTCCTATTTCAAATCCCCTATATCCTCTTGTATCTTGAACCAGTATGAAGGTATTGCTATCTACCATAACACAGTCAGTGAGACTTTTCTTATTTCTTGCATCTTCTCTCCATATGAAATTGTGCACATCTTTGTGCTGGAACACGGTAATGAACAGTTCATGTGAACAAAGATCTGGCAGGAGCCTTGCTCATTTCTTAACAATTTTCCCAAAACATTTCTATATGTCTGATATTCACTTCCTACTCTGCTATTTTGTTCTCCAATGGACTAACTTTTCCATTTTCTTTTTGCCAGTGGGCTTCTCTAAAGAATCAAATTCCTCTACTTCTTCTTTAGTAGAACCTTGTGTGGGACCAAAGACAATAAGACATATTTGGACCATACAAACAAATAAGTCTCATCGTCCAGTTTGCCATTTTGAAATTTACCCACATCACTCTACTTGGTAATGCTTACAATTCAAAGTTACTCCAGTGTTTAGTGTTATACAGATAATTTCTCCTTTCCCTGATCATTACTGCCTGAATACATCATCTTGTATTTGATATTCTGCTAATGGCTGATGTTCCAGTAAATGACTTTTCACTGTTTGCTCTAGTTCCCTTACAAAATAGAAAAAGGGAGGGGGCTTGTTTAACCAAGTGAAGCCCCAGCTGGCATAATATTCCATCATGCATACTGTGCTAGCATTTTTGATGTTTAAATGTTCTTATCATATCTCCCTTTTTTTTCCTATCCACAATCAATAAACCCTCAACAAACCCCCATTTCCTCAACCTGAAGAAACCCAGGTGCCATAACCCAAGCACTGTAATCCAGATATGGTCATATCAAGGATTAAGAGGAATAATAACTTCCTTAACTCTGTTTGTTAGTTTGAAAACCAGGCAACCAAATCTGCATTTGTCCATATGTGGTCTGATCAAGGCCTAATACAAGGCCTTAATCAGAGCATTTTTGCTTCTGCATCCTCTCATTATTGCCATAGATCATCATTGCTATAATACAATAATGATCCCCAAGCATCACTGCTTGGGGAATAAGACCAAATTCATCTTGTAACTGTGGTGAGGATAACCAAACCATACAACATATCACATTTGACTATCCTCCCAGAGCCTTCAAAGGACTTGTAACTGACTTTATAACAGTTTCTACAGATGCTGTTGATTGGCTGTCAAATATAGACATTCAATTTAATGTTGTGCTTATTTGTATATTTTTACATGTATATATATGACTACAGTGTCCCTTCACACTATTGTATTCTTTTATACATATTTTATGCATTTTATTGTTCTTGTATGTCCTTTTTTGTGTGTGTGTGTGTGTGGTGACATACGCATATATTCTTCTTAGCCAAACGCTAAATAAATAAAATACTATAATACATTGTGATGTTCTTACAATTTCAGCAATATGGTCACTGAACTTCAAGTCTCTGTCCACTATCTCTCCAAAATCTCTCATCTCTTCCTTCAAAATTTCTTCATTAATTGTATAATCTGCATCCCAACACTGCCCACCAAATTTTAAGACCTTGCACTTTGCAACACTAAACTGGTAGCTCTACTCATTTGCCCACTCACACTGTCTATTGAGATCCTTCCTGAAAGGCAACATCTGCTCTGTTCCTCATAGTTCTTTCCAACCTTGCATCATCATCAACAACTGGTGATTCCAGTTAAGCCTGTCCCGATGTCATTAACATACAAGATACACAATAATGGGCACAAGACAGATTTCTGCAGTAACCTGCTAGTGAGTTTCCTCTTTTGGGCTACCAATTGCCTCACCCATATACAACTCACTGATGCCTATCTGACTGTCAATTACCTATCCAACTCACTAGTCTCTTATTCTATCTCATCTGTTTCAATTTAATTACTAACTTGTCATGTGGCAATCTATCAAAGGCCTTTAAAAAATCAAAGCATATCACTGTATATACATCTCACTTATCTAGTGAATTTGTCACCTTATTGCAGTACATAAACAGATTACTAAAACGTAATCTCCTCCCAACAAACCCATGATACCCATTATACAGAATACTGCTATTATCACTTCAATTCTGAATCCTGGTCTTTGCCAATCTCTCGAACACCTTAACAACTCCAGGCACACAGATTGGCTATAATTTATAGCCTCAGTCTTATCCCCCCCACATGGGACCAATTTCTTCTATTCCTTTGGGACTTGCCTCTTGCAAAACATGTGCCAAGGTTGTCGTTAATTTCCTAGAGCAGGAGTGGCCAACAATGCAATGCTCCATACAATGTTACTCTTGAATAATTTTTCATTTCTTCCCCCCCCCCCCAAACCACCACTATATTTAATTTTATTCTTTCACACTGTTCAGTTAGTATTTAGCATAATTCTGATCTTATTTTGCATATACCTTATCTCATTTTAATAATTTCAGTCTTCAGTTATTGATTTTCAGAAATCATGCTTTCAATTATGATTGAAAACAAAATTCGGTGTGATTATGAGAATGGTAGTGAGCAAGACTGGCTTGTCTTGCTTCTGCTCCATCAGTCTTGCTCACTACCATTCTCATAATCACACCGAATTTTGTGTTTTCAATCATTTTCATATTCACCATCACATTTTCCACTCTTATATTCTCTTGTTCACCCATCTTGCTAATACCATTCTTAGTCTTCTGTCTGTCACTAATGTTCATCTTTCATCTGATATTCTCTATTTCTCACTCTCAACCTTCATTAAAATATTTCGTTAAAATATCACACTTTCCACAGGCCCACCCATTCACTTCTCTTGTTCAATCTCTCAATAAACATCTGCTACATTCACCCATACACATGTAAATACATTCCACACTCTTGACATCAAATGATCTTAGAGAAATCCACACTACTGGATTTTTGTGCAACATGTCTGATTGCTCTTAGCTTGCTCCACCTTTGCCACGAGTTGCCTTGGTGTTGCACTACTTACTGGATAAGATAGTACAACACTATATTTAGTCCTGAAGATATTTTCAGGCGCAAACTTTGTTTGCTCTCACTGGGATAAAGGATTAAACTAAATCTATTATTGCCATTTTGCATTCATACACAAATTTCTCTATAAAGCTTACTAACAATTTCAATAATTACTAGCACTCAGTATTACTAATAAATACATTTTTGGAAAATGCACACAGCATTTTCAAAATATTAGAAAAAAAACAAAACTTATCTCTACTCCAGCAATTCTACTAGCTGTCTTGTACATACTGGTGGTGACACACAGCACCCCCCCCCCTCCAAATCTGTAATCTGTAAAGAACTCTTTTATAATGAAGATATATATATATGAGGGGTCTGGAAAGTTCTGATAAACACTTAAAACAAAAATATTATTAAAGCAACTGATATAACCACAAGAAAACACATATGAGGATATAAGAATATAAGAACATAAGTTACCTTCATAATTCTGCTACTAGTATATTCTTTCTTGTGGTTATATCAGTTGCTTTAACATCATTTTTGTCTAGGTGTTTATCAGAACTTTCCAGACCCTCTCCCCATATAACTTCTCGTCAAGTATAATGTTACTCTAGTTAACAAATAAGCTTTCTATAATGATTACTATGATAATTTTTTTAAGACAAGCCTTATAAACTCAAGAAGCTTTACAAGATCATCTTGAGTAAACTTTACAAACACCCATGCCTGCGACCTGTTGGTAGGAAAGCAGGTATGTTATCAACTCAGCCAACTAGACTGGTAATTATGTTCTACTGTTATGCGGCCACAATTGGAATGGCAATCGAAACATGTTATAAATAGGCTAGTTGTAGGCGGCTGCATTAGCACACCACAAGAAATCTATTTTATGTTTGTCAGTTGCAGCCTGTCTTGTCCTGTCCTTGGTCCTAGAATCAGGACCAAGCCATTAGTGCTGATAGTAGACTGCTATATAAAATCTGTAAAACATCAAGATATGAAAATGATCCCCCCCAGAAATCCATACGCAGCAATCAATCTCTTGATCTCAAGTAAAAAGACAACTGATTCTGATATCTTTCTGAGACTTTTACAGAAAAATTCTGCAGTTTTGCAGAACATATGATTTTACTTTTGTAGCATGAT
Source organism: Typopeltis vanoorti (assembly GCF_054136105.1). Lineage (NCBI taxonomy): Eukaryota > Metazoa > Arthropoda > Arachnida > Uropygi > Thelyphonidae > Typopeltis > Typopeltis vanoorti. The sequence goes on from NC_143558.1 coordinate 109,894,037, forward strand.
TTCTTACTTCTACATGCTTAGAATCATTACACTAATAATGTATATATGAACACGAAGAAAATGCAAGCATGGTCTATGGAAAATTACATGAAATAATGGGGGATTTTTCCATAGTAGATTTCAGGAAATTGGTGAGGCTAGAGACTTGAGGAATAATAGTAGACAGAGAGTTCAAGTTCAGAGGGCATATTGCAAAGTTGGTAAAATAGCTTTTACACCTTTATACCATCAAAAAATGCATAGTATGGTCACTCTTTAACATATAATATTGTGCCCCAAGTTTTCTTAAAATACAAATTCTGTTTGAAAAGATTAAAGAAAAATTAATTATTTTTTATTTTATTTTATTTTTTTCTCAAGATATGTATAGGAATTTTGAAGAGATAACTTTCCAACAGAATGGTACTAAATGTTCTTGATGAATGCTTTTATTACTGACCTATATTTTCTTGCATGTTTCAACTTTGGCTACCATAACCACCATACTCTTCTGTTCTCAATCCATTTAGTTTTTACTTTTCTGGAGCTTTCAGAAGATGTTGCTTAGACTTCTCATACTAATATCTAAACCAAAAATACAGCAAACAAAATCTAGTTTGATTTAGGAAAATTTTCCATTGATGACTGCTAGTGGTGGTGCAAATGCTGAAAATGTTTCCACTTGATTTTTATGCTCCTAAGTGAGTTCTAATATAAACCAAACAAAATGATGTGTATCATGTATTTTAGTAAACAAATACAATGAATGCTGGAGTAATGTATTTACAAAAAAAAAAAAAAAAAAAAAAAAAAAACTTAAAATTATCAGGTCATTAAAAAAACAATAAACATAAATAAATAACTTGATAAGTTTCAGATAAAACTGAGATGGGTGTTTCACCACTAATCAATTCAAAAGAATAACCATTTAATGAAATATCTGGATAAATGAAACTCTAATCCACACAAATGAATCCATCTACTATATTAGTAGCCACCTATTAAATACATCTACTATACTGTAGAACCCAGAAACCTAGGTGACAAAATCTGTGCACAGCAATCAAGATACAGCCAAATCATAGCCTTATAAAGAGGAATAGTAACTTCCCTATCTTTACTTGTTATGTGTTTTTCAACATCCAAGTAACCTGTCAAGCTATTTTACCAACTTTGCAATATGCCCTCTGAACAACTCTCTGCCTACTATTATTCCTCAAGTCTCTAGCCTCTCCAATTTCCTGAAATCCAGTACCATCGATGTGATACACAGTATGTAACCTTTTCAACCTTATATTTTGCAACATTAAATTGACAATCATTATTCTTCACCCACAATGCCAATTTATTTAAATCACTCTGTAGGATATATATACATTACCTTTAGCAACTATTATCTTCCCCAGTTTTGCATCATCAGCAAACAACTGAATATCTTGTCGCCTCTGTAGCACAATTGGAAGAACAACGGTACATTGCACCATTCAATTGGAATAGGCCTAAGTTCGATTCTCGTCACGATGGGAGGAATCTTTATCTGGACGATTTCAATCAAAGGTGAGTTAGCCGATCTCATACGGAGGCAGCAAGGTTTTTTTCCTCCCAGAAACTCGGGTTTTTCATCCCGCATACAGACAAATCGGCCCTTCAGAACACACGCAATTTACAGACAAAAAATACTAGTTGTGGTGGGCAAAAAATGTTGTTGATGGAGATGATTAGTAGTAGAAGTTCAATGTAGTGGTTGAAAACAGTTGTAGGTATCCTCCTACGATGAGTTTTCAGACTCCTTGGAAGTGTCAGGAATAATAATAATAATAATATCTTTCCTTATATCATTGATATACAAATTAAATACATCAATGATCTTCTCTAGCTAATGCCCAATCCTATTCATAACTTTCCTGATAACAGCATATTCCATTCCTCTTCATTAATTACAAAACCTTATAGTACTCAGATGACTCAAGCTTCAAGATCTTCTATGGACAACGCTTTACATACCAGTTTCCAGTCTTTTCCTAAGTGGGGTAAAAATAATTTACTAAATTTTAATGCTACCAAAACACAATCCTGCTTTATTTCTAGAAGAAAGCCCATGCCTCACTCTTCCTCAGTTTTGATAACACTTTGATCACTAACAAAGATTAGTTTCCTCTTAGTGGGTGGATTTTCACATCTAGCCTATCCTGATATAACATCATGTTCACAGGATTTTCAGCCTCCAAAAAAGCCAGGTATTCTTCTGTGGTCTACGCATTTGTTCTCTTTTGCTCAAGTCCTAACACTTATAAATTCCAAATCTGCTCAATCTTAGAATATTGCTCTCACATCTGGGATGGTACTGCAAAATCTTCCCTCAGAATGTTACTTGTATCCAGTCATTGCCTATCTTCGTGATAGTCAACTGGATACAATGACTGAAATAGGCAAACATAGTTCCCTGCTATAAGGTATCAGGCAACGTTATATCAAACTGACAATTTTTTGCTTTATTGTATATTTTTCTCTAATCCCTGAGCCACACTTATGTTTAACTATGACTTATTGTTTATAAATATGCAAACAGTTACAAGCACTTAAGGTTTCTTTATGATTGTTTGAAATAATTCAGTGCATTTTAGTGTATTCTTTAAAATATCCAAGCAGCAATTACAGCTTTGTCTGTCACCACACACACACACACACACACACAACAGAATGTCCCCTAGTGTTAAATAACAAGACAGATTTTTTTTATAGGCATATTATAAATATGCATTGGACAAAATAGTATAGCATTTTTATTGCTAGTGTGTTCTTTCCAACAAGCACATGTGCACTCATATAGCTTAATTAGTTCTTGCAGAGAGAGAGAGAGAGATGAGAGAGAGAGAGATGCTCTTTGAGTGAGATTGGAATGAGTTTTGATAAAATTTATTTAAACTGGGCATATTTACCTTAGCAACATTTAATGATGTTAATATTATGTATGGGGGGATGATCGCCTATCAGGTATACAAGTTTTTAAATGGTTCACACAATTCATATCGCTGAAAATTTCGAAATGCTTACAGTCAGTATTATCTTGGCGTCATAAAATGTCAATCAACATAAGATGAGTGAGAGGGGGAGTACTGCCAACAAAACACTGGCTACTGATGCATAACAATGCACCACACATGAAACAGTTCCTCGCTTTGCTCGAACACTGGCTATATTCACCGGATTTGCCACTGGTAGACTTTTTTGTTCCCAAAATTGAAAATGAAATTCAAAAGGTAATTGTCTGATTCAGTGCAGGTCATCTGGAAAAGTGTGACTACTTACTACAATGCTAAACCTTTTAGATGCTCACCAGTGCTATTTAAGAAATATTTGAAAAATATGAATTGATGTAAATGTTGTATTGAAATTTGGAACTTATTTGTTTGTTCGGTCTTCTCAATTCTGGCTGAAGCTGAAGTATTTTTACTGGCAAAATCAGGCAAAATGATTTGCCTAATGATGACTCAAAACTTATAACACAGGACTGCCAAAAAAGTGGGTAACAAGAATTTAAGAAATTGTGAATGCTTTTTTTTTGAATTGCTGAAGACTGTAGTTCTCTGAGAAAATAGTGTGAGGAAGGCTGTTCCAAAGAACAGAGTTGGATTGAATGAAAGAGAGTGAGAAGTTGATTCAGTAAATAAGAAACTGAACTTCTATGGATGTTGACCAACATCCACAAAAGTATGTAGATCATCCACAGCATACAGTACTAAGGGTGGATCAAGACTTACCAATATTATTATTATTATACAGGCCCCCCATGAATCAAGACTCATCGCAGGAGACCCAATCTATCTACACAATCTATTATACCTCTTCTTGAATCCATTAACAGACAAAGCACTCACAATTGACTCTGGTAACTCATTCTACTCATTCACAACTCTCCAAGTAAAAAATCTAGTCCTCACACCCCCTACTAACCACACTTTTATTCAACTTCCAATGATGAACCCTTGATATGGTCTCTCTAGCCAAGTGCTGAAACGTTTCCCCTGCATCTATCCTATAAAACCCTTTAAGTAACTTAAATGTCTCTATCATATCCCCTCTTTTTCTCCTATCAACCAACTTTGGCAATCCACACACCTTCAATTTATCCTCATAGTGAACATTCTACAGGCCACTCATAATCTTGTCACTTGCCTCTGAATTCTCTCCACTGCTTCCTCATCACCAAGAAATCCAGGGGACCACACTTGAGCACTGTAATCCAGATGTGGGTATATCAAGGCCTTATAAAGAGGAATAACAACTTCCTTATCTCTACTTGTTAATGTGTTCTTTAATAGACAAGTAATCTTATGGGTACCTTAGCAAGCTTAACAATATGTCCTCTAAACTTTAACTCCCTGTCTACCACCACTCCTAAATCTCTAGTTTCATATATTTCCTGGAGTACAGTGCCCATCAATGTGATACACAGCTTGTAATCTATTTATCCCAAAATGTATAACTTGACATTTCTCCACATTAAACTGATACCTACTATCTTCTGCCCATACTGACAGCCTATTTAAATCATCCAACAAGGTCTCCAACATCACCTTCATTAACTATTACTCTACCTATTTTGCATCATCAGCAAACAACTGAATATTTCCATTCAGGTTATTTCCTATATCATTTATGTACAAATTAAACAGCAATGGTCTCCCAGCACTGAACCTTATGGGACACCACTAGTCACTTGTTTTTTTGCCTTGATTCTGCCCCTTCATATACCACTTTTTGATATCTGTTCAGCAGCCATCCTCTGATCCACTTAATCAGTGTCATATCCATCCCCATTTGTTCTAATCTGCCTAACAGAGTTCCATGTGGTATTCTGGCAAATGCCTTTGCAAAATCCAGCAAAATCATCGTGTAGTCATTTCCTTTATCCAACTCAGCTGTTACTCTATTATAAAAAGTTAGTAAATTACTAAGGCATGACCCATCACAAAGCCATGTTGATCCTCATACAGTATCATATTTTTATCTACCCATTCTTGAATTCTCTTTTTGACCAATTTTTCTAGTACTTTTACCACCACGCCTGAGATACTGATTGGTCTATAATTTGCTACTGTAGTCTCGGAACCTCTCTTATACAAGGGGATTATATTTTGCACTCTTTTGACTCCCTTAGAACTCTACCAGAGTGGAGACTTAAATTAAAGATCCAAGTCAAAACACTACCAGTTCCCTTGCATTCCCATCTGATATCCCATCTAATCCCACAGCTGTATTTATATTGAGATTCTACAATATCTTAAGAACTTCCAATTCATCCACCTCTGTTCCCACATTAGCGTGTCACATAGGTTAAACAGTAACCTCACTAGGATGATATACCCTTGCAAAGTGATCACTCAGTAATTGAACTATTTTATCCACTTCTGTCTCCTCGTGACCATCGCTCATTAAGATTAATCTTCATTGCTATTCTTCCTCTTAGTTGCCACATAAATATCAGGACACCCACAATGATGCTAAACATGGAGTTTCTGCAAAGACAATTCAGGCCTCCAGTAGGCACTGTGGTGGTCTCATAGTTGTGGCAAAAAAATAATCTACTATACAAACATCCATCCATTCCATAGTGAAATTTAAAAAAAAGAAAATTAATTCTCTCTATGGAAAGAAATATATTTCATTCCACCATAACATTTAAATTCTTCAGATAAATACTGGAGACTGAACATGAATGCAAACCAGAAATACAGAAAGGCAGCTGATAGATGTTAGTCAACTAATGCTTAAAAAGAAAGGAATAAAAATTCTATTAGTTATATAGCATAATCAGAAAGCTTGGTCAGCAAGTCAGATACCAGATGAATGGAGTACAACTTTTATTGACGTAATCTACAAAAGTGGAAATAAACCTGAATGCAAGAATAATCAAGAACCGCTAGTAAAGGTCCTGTCAATTGAGCTATTCCATCTTGCTTGCATCATGTAAGCAGACCTAAGATAGAGTTACGAAAAATTATTGTGGGTAAACTTTCTAATAACAATCTGAATTTACAATTTTAAAGGCCATAATTTTTATTTTAAAATAATTAAGATTCCTGAGAAATTACAGGAATATAACTCTTTTTATGAAAGTTTTTCAAATCTTGAAAAAAAGTGTATGACAATATAGCAAATCAAAAAGGAAAAAATAAATAAATAAAATGTTTAAAATGCTAAATCTCTATGGTGGTAACCACACCAAGCATGATAGCAATATATAATATATTCTCAAATTTCAAATCAGTGGTTATGTGATAAATGCATAAAGGTTGTTGTGTTTAGAATTACAGCCAAAGCAACTAATGCTGTAAAGGCCAGAGTATTTAAGTCTAAAAATTGTATGTATTATTCTGGCCCAGTCTCATATGGAGGTGATAGGGTTTTTCATCTTTGCAAGATGAAAAACCCTATCACCTCCATATGAGACTGGTTCAGTCACCTTTGGCTGAAAAAAATATTTTATATTAAATTAGATGCTATATGCTATAAAGGCCAGAGTATTTAAATCTAAAAATTGCAAGTATTACTGTATTTTTCAGACAATAAGATGCATCCCAAATTTATGAGACAATTTTTAGAAAAAAAAAATACGTTATATAAAAATATTCACAGATCTTAAATTTCATTTATTATTACTATAACTTGTACCAGCAGCATTCAGTTAGTCTTCACTCGTCTCGTTACTGTCACTTTTCGTATTACTGTCTGAACTATTGTTATCATTCTCTTCAAAAACTAAGTAATCTTCAGTACCATCCATTGCATTACTTGTGCCACATTTTTTAAGACTTAATAATCGTCTCGTCTGTTCAAAACTGCAAATTCTTGCCCACTAATTACTATTGACAGCAGTAAAGTTTTCGTATGTAAATCTGGGATTCCCACACATGCAGTTGGACAGGTGTTTGGCTCACATTGAAAACGTGGGAATCCAAGACTTACCCAGTATCACCTACCTTTGGACCATAAGATACACCTCAATTCTAAGTCAGTTTCTGTACATAAAAGGGTGCATCTTATGGTCCAAAGAATATGGTATTCTTGCCAGATTCTGTTTTTCAGGATGAAAAATCCTATTCCCTCCATATGAGACTGGCTCAGTCACCTTCAGCTGAAACAAATTTATAGGAAAAAAAGATTTTATATTAAATTAGATGTAAGGCAGGACTGTATATTTTATGATTAGGAGAGTCATATTAACCAAGATATCAAAACAGAGAATACTGAACTCAAATCTTCATTCTATGAAATGTAATAAAATGAAGTTAACACTAAAATATCTGATCTCTGTATTAAAATAACTTGTACAATAGCTTTTTCTATATATACAAACTTAACTGTGTTTTTGCCTAACAGTGAGTGTCTTATCAAAGATCATTGATTCAGAACTACTTTTTTGTAATCTAGGATCTTGTATCTATAGGTTTATAATTATTAAATCATTTCTGTGTCAGGCCACAAAAGTTTCCTTCAATCCTAGTATATGGAAATGATTTGGTTTGCATATACATATATGTGGGGAGTGAGGCAAGTCCACGTCCATGTTGTGCTCCCTGGGACCTTCCATAGGATACATTCCCTACAAGAATGCTAACGGACCTCTGTGAAGAACAACGGACAAATCAGCAGAAGAGGATTCGTATCCCAATGGTGAAATGCACGGAAGAATATTCAGTCTTCCGCACATTTCACAGGCATAATCCCTCAAGAATGGTTACAGTCAATCTTCATCATGCTACCTAAAAAAGCAAATGCGAAACCTTGTAATGACTACAGAATGATCAGCCTAATGAGTCACGTTCTCAAAATGTTTCTGAAAATAATTCAAAAAAGAATATACAAAAAATGTGAAGACACCATCAGTGATATCCAATTCGGCTTTAGAAACGGTTTGGAAACAAGAGAGGCTCTTTTCTGTTCTCAGATTTTATTCCAAAAACGTATTGACCAAAACAAGGAAATGTTCATTTGCTTCATCGACTTTGAGAAAGCATTTGACAAAGGCCAACATGCTAAAATGATTGCACTATTAAAAAGAATTGGATTAGATAGTAAAGACATCAGGATCATTGAAAACTTATATTGGAACCAAAAGGAATCTGTTCAAGTTGATGACATTATTACAGACTACATTAACATCAAATGAGGAGTAAGGCAAGGATGTGTGCTGTCACCTCTTCTTTTTAACATATACTCAGAAGTCATATTTCAAAAAGTCTTGAAAGGAAGAAAGGAAGGGATTAATGTAAATGGTGAAATCATCAGTAATATCCAATATGCTGATGACAACTCTCCTGGCTGATGATATTCAGGATCTTCAAAATCTTCTGGAACTAGTGAATGAAGAGAGTGAAAAAATGGGATTAAAAATAAATATCACCAAAACTAAATTCATGGTTATAAGAAACCAATTCTTAATTCAGCACTTTCTTTAAATGGAAAACAAATAGAAAGAGTGACAAAGTTTAAATATCTCGGATGCTGATTAAATAAAGATTGCAATCCAGAAATGGAAATAAAAGTTAGAATTGAAATGGCAAGAAAAATTTTCTCTTGATGAAATCAATACTGTGTAACCGCAGTTTAAATTTAGAGATTAGAGTATGCATGGTTAAATGCTATGTATGGTCTGTACTGCCTGTATGCTGCAGAAACTTGGACCTTGAAGACAACATCAATAAAAAGACTTGAAGCCTTTGAGATGTGGTTATACAGACGAATGTAAAAAATCCCATGAACAGCAAAAACGTCCAATCAGGAAGTACTGGAACAAATGGGGAAATCATGTGAACTTTTAGATACCATAAAAAGAAGAAAAACTGCATATCTTGGTCACCTACTTCGTAATGAAAAATATAAGATACTTCAATTGATTATAAAAAAGAAGATAAATGAAAGAAGAGGGACAAGGAAGATGAAGAAAATCTTGGCTGGCAGACGTCAGACAGTGGACTGGCATGAACTCGGAGAGACTGCTCAGAGTGGCTGAGAATCGCTCAAAATTTGCCAAGATGGTCGCCGACCTCCAACAGGAGATAGGTATATATATTTTAGAACTACGTTAAGAATGACTAATTAAGTGTTCTTAATATAAGCACAGCATACTTGTGATGAGAATAAATTATCCCTAAAATAATTAAAATCAACTTACATTAAGATCTTAAAAGCTGAAACTTTTGAAAATGAGAACCACATAAATGAGAACCATGTTTTGTGGTATACTCCAAAATCTGCAGAAAGTTCATTCCACTTTCCCTTTCATGTGAGACTCAATAGCGTCACATGAAAAATATGAGAAATGGCAAAGTAACTTGGCTTCTTAAAAATCTCAAGCTACTTATAAGGTGGTTAATCCTATCTGCATTGTCTGCTATGACAACAAATTACAACTTCAACAACCAAATTTCATCCAGTTTACCTGTTTTGCTGGATGAGAAATCAAGTTTCTAGGAGAGGAAACACTGCTACCTGCTAAAATAAGTTGTCTTATTTAAGACAACTCACCTTAAATTTTAAAGCTCTGATAAAGATTCTTGTCCTAGACATACAAACCCAGGTCTTTCCAACAAAGAATGTTGTTGATACAAGTTATGAGAAAATGCAGATTATAATTATTTTTTTCTGAAAACAAAACACAACAATTAATAAGTTTTTGACAATTATTCAATTAAGTATAATACATAGTATAATAATAAGAGGCAAAAGCCTACAACAAAATCATGCATAATGCAACTTATAACTCTTCCCATTTTAGATGTTCTCATAAACATCTAGAATATGGTTCTACCTCCCTCAATTTCTTCATGATGATTATCACAACTTTTCAACACACCCCTGTGTATACACAATCGAATTATTGAGTTATGATGAGCACCAGACTAACAAAATTTCCTTGTTATAACTATGCATGTATAAACTACAAAATACTATTATACAGTTTATTTCTCCATAATTAAAAAAAATGAATTAATAATAAAAACGATTTCAATTATTCTCAAGACTATCATTCTATTGAAAATCCAACACTTCTTTGTGTAGTGAACCAATGAAGGAATGCTTTGATGTTTACAATTCACAATGTAAATTGTAAAATTGTTAATATTTACAATGTGCAAGCTTGCACATTGTAAATTTTAGGACAAGATTAGGTTACAGACAAGACCATAATTTTATACAGCTGGTAATAAAAGCTAAATCACTCCTTTAATTTTTGTCTAATCCAAGAATTGGATATTTTAAGAATCACCTGAGCAATTAAGAATGTTTGCATAGTTACAAAAATTTGTATAGTATATATGTGTAGTACACTTGTTATAAAAGTGAGCAATTGCATGTGAATACGCATAAATGAAAATCATTATGGCTTTTTGCTCATTACAACCATGATCTTGCTATTTCTGTGCTCTTACAACAAAGCTCGACTGTATATACATATTCAAGCTACCATCTACAGAGGCTTCCTGCCACACACATACACCAAAAATGTCTTCAATGCTTTATTATTAATAACAATATATACTGTATCATCTGTTAAGTTGAAGGTGTATTACACATGTATAGAGATGTGCAGAACAGAAAAAACTGTTCAGAAATATTCCTATCTAAAAGAAAAATGCCAAACACACAGGATCATACTATAAAGCAAAGTAAATAACTTTCCCTTCAGAATTAACTTATCTGCATCTTTTTGGGCACTGCACATTGTAGGAAGTTAAATCACTTTCATTAATATGTTATCACAATACTAAATTGAACCTCCAACTGTAAGAACCTATCAATACAATTCAAAATTATCATGGTTTTAAATTTTTTTAAATTAAACATAGCCATTATTTGAGTAAATATTAAATTAACATCCAATTCATACTTTAGAAAAGTGATTGTCTCCTAATTTAACTAGAGGAACACTTGGAAAGGCTCGCTGTGGACTCATCATCAGGGTCCCATTCTTCATAAGATATAAATTACTCATAACTAAAAGAAGATCTGAAGTCTTTTTGACTGGAAGAAAGCGACTTCTAGGAACATTTATACCTAAGATAAGGATAAAATTTAATTAAAAACCAGAAGACACATCAGAGATTGCAATATAATATATGTACACATATCTCAAAAAAACTAGTACTGACAAATGAGAAAAAAGAATATCAGGAAGCACATGACAATTTTGTAATAATAACATAAACAACTATGCATTTCTAAAAACTAGTACTATCAAAATAGTAAAGGATAAGAAGGAATATCAACAAGTTCATGACAATTTTTATAAATGTAATTTTAATCAAAAGCAATAATGCTGGTCTGATTGACCGAGTGGTTAGCATATCCACAGCCTTTTGGTTGCAGGTTCTGGCTGGGGATATGCTTTGTTAGCATATCCCCAGCCAAAAGTGTGGAAATGTCATCTCCTGTGGGCATAGATATTTGTCTGTGAAAATAGTAGCAGTGGGAGGTAGATGGCATTGGTGTAGTTGCAGTTTGTTGGTGGATGGAGTGGAGGAGACAAAGCTGTAGAATAAGTGACCTTCCTCGATGAGTCTTTGCACTCCCTGGAGGTGTCATAATAATAATAATCAGATTATTATGCCTAAGTATATTTCATATTATACTGGTGTCCACAAGCCAAGGACGAACTACTTTTTTTACCTGTATATGAAAAAATTTTCGTGACTACAGCATGTGGACATAAATTTATTGCCAGCTTCATACTTTATAATAAATTATATTATTCAAAAAATGTGTTGCAAATTTCATAAGAACATAGTTAAGGAATTAATGTACAATGCTTACATAAAACTTTGCAGAAAGACATTTCAGTATGGAATATGTCCACCCTGAACTGCAATGCAGCTTTCACAATGTCGTACCTTGCAATTCAGGAGTTCTTGAAGCAAATTGGCCCACTCCTCTTTCTGAGCAAGGGTAAGGCATTGTTTGTTTTCTGGAGGGGAATTTCAAATGGCAATGCATCTCCCTATTGTATTCCAAACATGTTCTATAGGATTGAGATCTTGGATGCGTGCTGGCAACTCAATTAAATTAATAACCACTGTCTCTCAAAGTATCTCCATTGCTCATGTACAACGAGGTGTGGGAATCCATAAAAATCAATTCTTTGCCTGTGGCACCATGGAACAATCAAACATGACATTGAAGAATTTCATTGCAATATTGTTCACCAGTCATAGGCCTTTTTCCATTCACCTGTAGCTCGGTGCATCCATTAAGCATAATGCCTCACAACCATGATCCCAGAACTGCTGCATCTATCCTTTTCAAGAAAATTCTCACGATGGTAAGCAGTACCACTTTCATGCCAGATCAAGTGTCGTCTAGAATCAGAGCAAAAACTAAAATGACTGATTTGGAAAGAGTACATTAGCCCATTGCTGTCCTGTCCAATTTTTGGCAAAGATGTCTTTGAGACATCCAACTTTGCCATGTTATTTCTTCACAAAAAAGATCTTCCTTCAAACATAATACACTTAGTACAGCATTTTCTCCTGTTGAGTACTACTACTACTACTACGTGATCCCTTTGTGTGCAATTCGAAAATCTGAACGTGTGCTCATCTTCTACTTGAAATCATTAGTAATAGAAATTGCCACAGGCTGATTCATCTGAATTTGCAGTTGTAATTTTCAGAAATAGCATTTGTCCTTATATTTTGGACGCCATGTACGATGTGTGCTAAGAGGTTATTAGTCAGTCATAGTTTGTTAATTGCCATATCAATTAAGGCCATACACATCATTTTAACAATATCTTTTAAACCTCCTGGATTACAAACCTGATAAAATTCATTCATTTTATTTCATTAATTGGTGTGCCATACAGCTCAATATATATATATATATATATATATATGTATTCATGAGCATTGACTCGGTTACTGTGATACATTTAAAAAAGATATTTAATGACTAACAAACCGAGAATAAGTTAGAAAACTTTAATGATACAACTAGTTTCGGCTTATTATGGCCTTCATCAGGTATCTTTGTAGGTAGAAGAAACAATAATAAAAGACTGAAGATATTAAGAAAACTGAGAAGCACAGGTTAATTGTATTAGATAATTAAAAATAAAAAACGTATTAAAATTCCAGTTGTTCTATTTATGTGCCATTGTTTATCGTATGCGTGGTAGTAGACTCTCAAGAACGCCAGTATTGAACAACAGCAGTATGGCTTCCCAGGGATGTTATAGCTCAAATTACTATTCAAATGTTCAGGATTAAGGATGATCTCCCTGGATTCCACTATCTTTCTTTCAAATTCATCCTTGCAATGGAAAATGTTTTCAGATCTATTCCAGGAAACTGAGTGACCTTGAAAATTATCATGATGATTGTTAGAGAAGAGAACATGGCTGGATAAGGCACTAGCATTTGATCTTTTACAGGAGATGTCTCTTTTATGCTCCTCCATGCAAAGTTCAACAGATTTATTAGTTTGACCATAATAAGGAACGTTACAGTCACACCATAGTTTATATACGCAAGGATATTTTAGATTATGATGCTCAGGTTTAGGATGGCTTATAAGAGATCTGATTTTTGGAAGAGTGGTGAATAACGTCCTGATGTTGTACTTTTGAAGGATTTTTGCCAATTTTTGGGAGACCGAACTGATGTATGGGATGAGATGTTACCTTTAAAATTGGTAGTTTCTGTATTGTTGTGCCTAGGAGGATCTATAAGAAATTTCTTAATTGTTCTTTTATGATATCCATTTTGTTCAAAAATATGTGAGAGGTGATTAATTTCTTTTTGAAGCTCATCTGGATCGTTTAAAATAGAGTGAGCTCTGTGTCCTAAAGTGGAAATAGTTCAGAGTTTCTGTGGTGGAAAATGATGAGAAAGACTGTGAAGATATCTATTAGTATGCATTGGTTTTCTGTACATAGAGATTCTAAATTTTCCAGAACAGCGTGAGAGTTTTATATCCAGGAAAGGAAGGGAGTTATCATGTTCTAGTTCTGCCGTGAATTTTATATTTGGATGCTGGTTATTTAGATGATGAAGAAAATTCGTGAGAGAGTTTTCACCATTACTCCATATAATAAAAACGTCATCTACTTAACGTTTCCAAACTTTTGGTTTAAATGAAGAGGAAGATATAGCTCTTGTTTCAAAGTCCTCAAGGAAAATATTCGCCAGAATGGGGGATAAAGGGCTCCCCATCACCAAGCCTTGGTTCTGTTTGTAGATTGTATCTTGATATCAGAAGTAGCCAGATTGAACACAATGCTTTAATAAACTAAACATTTTTTGGATAATTTATCCTTAATAATAATACTTCTTCAGTTGGTACATTTGTGAATAATGAAATAATATCTAAACTGGCTATAATATCATCCTCGTTGTTGGATAAATCTTTATTACTAGATACAAAATCTAAGGTGTTATTGATGAACGATGAAGACTTACTGGAAAAAGACTTGAGGACTTGAGATATTTTGCAAGATATTTTGATAGTTTGTAGATTGGAGAGTCAATACCCTCAACAATAGGGCGAAGAGGAGTGTTTTCCTTATGTATTTTTGGAACTCCATAGATACGTGGTATGAGTGGATGAAGGGAGCGTAGAGAGAGAGACGTACATCACGAGGAAGTTCACTAGTATTTTGTAGTAAGTTGTTAGTACGGTTTTGTAGTTTCCGAGTTGGATCATCCTGTAATATGGAATATGTGTCACTTTCAAGTAGTAGAAGCATCTTATTATGATATTCTTCAGTATCAAGGATAACTGTGGCATTACCTTTACCCGCCAGTAAAATTGTTATATTTCTGTTCTTTTTTAAATTTCTAATAGCTTGTCGTTCAGCTGAAGAAATGTTATCTTGTGTAGATTTTGCATTGTTAATGATAAAAATAGTTTCCATACGGAGAAGTTTAGCTAAATGAGTAGGCAGAAGTGAAGTAGCTTTTTCCATTTTAGTAAGAAGAGATTCTTTTGGAATAAACCTTGGTGAAGGAATGAAATTAAGGCCTTTGCTAAGAATATCTTTTTCAGCATCTGTGAGAATATGGGAGGATTTATTTATTACTACCTTGTCTGGATTAATGCGGTCTTTTGTAATATCAAATGCATTCTGTATTCTCTTAAGATTTTCAAATTTCCTGATAAGAGTAATTTTATTATTGTTCTGTATCTGAGTTGCTACTGTTTCACTATTAGAAATAAACTCATTAAAACTATCAATATCCAGAAATTGTTCAAGTTTTTCAATTAAAGATCTTTTTTCATTGAACAAAAAGGCCAGACTACTTTTTGTATTAGAAAATTAACGTGAGAACTAGAACATGATAACTCTCTTCCTTTCCTGGATATAAAACTCTCACGCTGTTCTGGAAAATATAGAATCTCCATGTACAGAAAACCAACGCATACTAATAGATATCTTCACAGTCTTCCTCGTCATTTTCCACCACAGAAACTCTGAACTATTTCCACTTTAGGACACAGAGCTTGCTCTATTTTAAACGATCCAGATGAGCTTCAAAAAGAAATTAATCACCTCTCACATATTTTTGAACAAAATGGATATCATAAAAGAACAATTAAGAAATTTATAGATCCTCCTAGGTACAACAATACAGAAACTACCAATTTTAAAGGTAACATCTCAATCCCATACATCAGTTCGGTCTCCCAAAAATTGGCAAAAGTCCTTCAAAAGTACAACATCAGGACATTATTCACCATTCTTCCAAAAATCAGATCTCTTATAAGGCCATCCTAAACCTAAGCATCAAACTAATAAATCTGTTGAACTTCGCATGGAGGAGCATAAAAGAGACATCTCCTATAAAAGATCAAATGCTATTGCCTTATCCAGCCATGTTCTCTTCTCTAACAATCGTCATGTTAATTTTCAAGGTCACTCAGTTTCCTGGAATAGATCTGAAAACATTTTCCGTTGCAAGGATGAATTTGAAAGAAAGGTAGTGGAATCCAGGGAGATCGTCTTTAATCCTGAACATTTAAACAGTAATTTGAGCTATAACATCCCTGAGAGCCATACTGCTGCTGTTGTTCAATACTGGTGTTCTCGAGAGTCTACTACCACGCATACAATAAATAATGGCATGTAAACAGAACAACTGGAATTTTAATACGACGTTTTTTATTTTTAATTATCTAATACAATTAACCTGTGCTTCTCAGTTTTCTTAATATCTTCAGTCTTTTATTATTGTTTCTTCTATCTACAAAGATACCTGATGAAGGCCACAATAAGCCGAAACTAATTGTATCATTAAAGTTTTCTAACTTATTCTCGGTTTGTTAGTCATTAAATACCTTTTATAAATATATATATATATATTTAATATCAACCCTACACATGAAAGTCACAAGACCTATAACATAATAGTGCAGTGTATGGAGTTGAGAGAGAGAGAGAGAGAGAGAGAGAGAAAAGAAAGGTATATGTTCATGTGTTTTTTCTTGAAAAGTTGGAGGTTTTATGCATGAGGAAAAAGTAAAGTTTGAAGGAAGACCACTCCAAAAGACCAAGGTATAAATGATAAAAAAATTAGTTTAGTGAGTCTGGAGGTGAAACAGTATATGGTTGTTGACTAGCACATGGTTATGTTGGTGAAGGAAGTAGACAATTCAGTGGAGCAGCATTCATGGAAATACTTATAGAAAAAACATAATACAGAAACAGAACATCTATGGGAATGTGACTGGAGAGAGTCAGTGAGAAAATTATCATTTATTTCTACTGGATACAATCCAACAATCTGAGGTGGGTTTTTAGGACACCACCCTAGACGTGAAAATAATAAAGTTATTCAGATTTAAAATTTATAAAATGTCAGGTACTGAGCAGAAGAAGTAATGTTTAGAATGAAATATAATACAAAGTTGTTTTGAGGTTGATGGCACTACGAACATAACAGTTTATACCAGGATAGGCTAGATGTGAAGGTCAGGTATGTTTTGTTAGCATTAAAATTTACTAAATTTATCTTTAACCAATTTCGGAATGGCTAAAAGATTTGTGTTTAAGGCACTGGCAATAAAAGATAGAGGCTTGAGTATTACAAGGTTTTGTGAATAACAATGAGAAATGTGTACTATCATAAGGGGATATTTGCCTTTGCTGTCTAAAATGAATAGTTTAATTATGATAACCTACTGTTATTGGGGGAGGGGGGGGGGATTATTATTATCATACATACATCTGAAGCCCTGTACACAAAAATAATCATTATTTGAGTGGATTCTTTAATCCTACTGTTAACTGAATAAACCCACATGATGTTTAGGGCCTTCTTCGATGAGACTAAGGACTCCACGAGTAGCCCATAATAATAATGGTAACGATAATAATAATACTTTTTTTTGTATCTGTCCATCAGCCATCCTTGTATCCATATCATGAGTTTCATATCCATTCCCATTTGTTACAATTTGCATAACTGAGTTCCATATGGTATCCTCTCAAACATCTTTGTAAAATCCAGCAGCATCACTGTATAGCCATTCCCTTTATCCAATTCATCTCAAAGAACAATTGTTTTCAACTATATTTCTAAGCTTTTGCAAAGTTCGATTCTTGTTGAGATGAGAGGAATCTTCATCTGGACGATTTTCAACGAAGGTGAGTTAGCCGATCTCATACGGAGGTAGCAGGGTTTTTTCTCCTGGAAACTTGAGTTTTTCATCCCACATACAGACAAATCAGCCCTTCAGAACACACGCAATTTACAGATATAGAATACCAGTTGGTGGAGGTGGGTGGTAGATAGTGTTGATGGAGATGATTCATAGTAGAGGTTCAGTGTAGTGGTTGAGACAGTCATAGGTGTCCTCCCACAATGAGTCCTTGGACTCCTTGAAGGTGTCAGGAATAATAATAATTTCCCTATAGAACAGGCCTGCACAACATATGGCCTGCAGGCTGCATGCAGCCCACAATGATATTTATTTTGGCCCGTCTGCCTGATTAAAATTAATCAATCATATGGTGGAATATGAAATTAGATGATTTGACTTAAATTTTTACTAAGACTGCATGTTTACGTTCATGCGATTAATGTCACAGTCATGTTTCTTTCATCTCGACAATAAACTGCATTGGAGTAATTCGGAACACTGTCGTATTTAATAACAAATTATTACAATCGCTTTGAGGTTTTGTTAGCGCTAGTGTCGCTGCAGGAAAATTCAAAGTTACATCTCCGTGATAATGACTTGATGTCTACGAACGAGAACTAATTGTATTACACAAAGTTGGCCCGTGCCTTGACTGGCTTTGGCAGTGTAGTGGTTGGTTGTAGCTGGAGCAATGCATTACATAACTGTTATCATAACCTGCATTATTGTGAGTTTTTCAACATTAGTTTTTTTGTAATTAATATTGTCAATCTCGACACAATGAGCCTAAGTAAAAAGTGTAAAATAGATTCGGAACATCAAGCATTTAACCCTGAGTGGACAAACAAATATTTTTTTATGCTGTTCAAGGACAAAATAGTGTGCATTGTTTGCCGGGAATCTATTGCTATGCCGAAAGAGTACAATTTGAGACGTCGTTTTGAATCGAAACATCCTAACCTTGGCAAGTTGGATGCAAGTGAAAAGTAAATAAAAGCAGCAGTTATTGAAAGTCCTTAGCGGTAAGCAACAAGCCCTTAAAAAAGTGACATCTGCAAATGAAGTTGCCACAAAGGTAAGCTTAAAAATATCAAAAGAAATAGTTTGTGCTGGCAAATCATTTACTGAGGGAGAGTATAAAAAAAGTGTCTGATTATTGCTGTTTCCGAATTGTGTCCTGATAAGAAAAATAATTTTGAAAATATCAGTTTGTCCCGTATGACTGTTCAGCGCAGGGTGGCTGATATTGCCGAGGATCTTAAAGATAACCTGCAAAAATCGGCTAGTGAATTTGTCTATTATTCGTTTGCTACGGATGAAAGTACTGACATGAAAAATACTGCACAGCTTTTAATATATGTAAGAGGCATTAATAAGAATTTTGAGGTGACAGAGGAGCTTGATGGTTTGTGTTCAATGAAAGGAAGAACAACAGGAAAGGAGATCGCAGAAAATGTAAAGATGTGTGTAACCGAAACTATCCTTAAATTTCAAGAATTTAGTAGCAGTTTGCACCAATGGTGCCCCATCTATGTGTGGAAAAAATGTTGGTGCTGTAACATTTATTGAACAGTATGCAGGTAGACCATTGACAAAATTTCACTGTCTAATTCATCAGCAGGTATTATGTTCAAAGGTTTTGCGGTTTGATCATGTGATTAAAGTAGTATTTGCTCTGGTCAATAATATTCGAGCTCGGGGTTTGAAACACAGAATGTTTCAGGTGTTTCTAGAAGAAAATGATACAGAGTACGGGGATCTACCATACCACACTGATGTACGTCAGTTGAGCCACGGTAAAGTTTTGTCACACTTTGTCGCTCTAAAAAATGAACTAGTTGAATTTTTGGAATCTCAAGAAGATATGGAAAAATTCCCAGAAATAATGGATGAAGAATGGAATCAAGATTTATTTTTCTTGTGTGACATTTTGGGTCACTTGAATGACCTTAACTTACAGCTTCAATGAAAAAAATAAGTTTGTTTTTCAGTTCATGTCTCTTATAAAGGCATTCAAAATGATATTAAGTTTGTTTGAAAATCAACTTGCTAAGGGGGATATGTCACATTTCTTAACTTGTTGAAAGAATATTCCATCTGAATATCATTCAATGGTGGGTGTGAAATATAAGAAGCACATATCACTTCTAAGTGAGTAGTTTCAAAAAAGAATGCCATTGAGTAATGAAGACAAAGTCTGTATAAAAGTGATTGAGGATTTTTCTGTCGAAGCAGGAGATTTACCTGTCGGACTCCAGATGGAAGTTACTGATCTCCAGTGTTCTGAAAACTATCAGTTCAAGCATAGGGAGAGTACTTTACAAGAGTTTTATTCTATTCTGGATCAGGATAAATTTAAAAGTTTGCTGGATACTGCCAACCAGCTATTTTGTATGTTTGGGAGCACATATACTTGTGAACAAACATTTTCGGTCATGAACTTGAACAAAACCAAACAGCGTTCATCTTTAAGTGATATGAATTTAGAGGCCATATTAAGAAATGCCACTTCAAACATGACACCAAACTTTGATAAAATATTGGCAACAAAGAAATGCAATGTGTCACATTGTGACATGGTCAATGATATTTCACTGAGAATAAGTGTGATATTCTCAATGAAATTATTAGTAAACTTTGTGTTTATGTTTAAGTGGTTTTTATTGAGAAATTTTGCGGCTATATCTGTTTGTAAATAATTTTGATTTTAATTTTAAATGTAACTCTCTAAAAAATTTAAATATGCATATTAATTAGTATTTACTGTAGATCTACTAACAAATTTACTTAAGTTTAGCTGCAGTGGACTAGTCTAAGATTCAAGGTCCGAAGTGATCTGGCCCTTGGTCAGGTGGTCCAAGTTGGGTTTGGTCCTCAAAGACAATCAAGTTGTGCAGGCCTGGTATAGAACTAACATTTAGTATTGTTTTATACACCATGTAGTTTCCACATGGCATATTTATGAAAATGAACTTTATATTCTAAGCAAGATAAGTAATACACAGTGATGAATCAAGTTTGCTGTGGAAAATACACAATACCAGCCTGACGAATGCTTAAGTTTTGCCATTTACAGAAATGGCACTTTTACAGGAAGATATTCATGTATATAATATCATCTAGTCAGAAGCTTGTTTTGTAAAAACCATTGTCCCTCTTGCTCTGCTAGCCTTTGTTATTTGTTAAAATGAAGATCCTTAGACACAAATATACAAATATGAAAAGAACTGACCTTTCTTCAAATTTTTATATCACTTCTACCCCTAATAAACCATTAAGTAAATATATACCTAGAGAAACTTCTGCCAAAAACAAAATTTTTTTTTTTGAGCAAATTTTCTTGGTCTTCTTTCTAACATTTTTATTTTGAATTAATATTAATTAATTAATCTTAATCCAAAAAAAGAAAGAGGGAAGCAGTGTTTGCATAACTCTGCACTAATATAATCTTAATTGAGGAATGGTGAGCAACAGTGGGTAGCTTGCAGAGATAGATAGCTGTGCTGAAAGAAGTGAAATGCCTTGGGAATGAGCTGGGAAGCACGAAGGATGAGACTACGTGACTGGAAACAATGAATGCAAAGTAAATCAGAGTGAGAGATAGAGAGATGGGAATGATGGAAGGGGAGAGAATAGAAGACCAGTAAAAGAAAGGGAATGAGAAGAATGTGCGAGAGTGCTGGAACCAGGGATGGAGAGATGACAGGACAACAGGTAAGTAGGGGAACAAAGAAAGAAAGTGAGGGATTCAGGTGAGCAAGGAAGAAACAGAGTGATAAGAGATGTGATGTATGGATATTCAATGATCCGTGATGTAAGATAGAATGGCTGAGGAGTGTTTGCCAGATGGAATGAATAGATAGTGTACCTATGGGAATTAAACAAGGTGAAAGGATGGATGAGATGATTTTGATGGTGGGTGCAAATCACTTGGGAGGCAGTGTGAATTGAGTGGCAAGCAATCTGAGGTACATGCTTCAGGTTGTATGGAAGAAGACAGAGAGAGGGAGGATAGTGTGTTGCCCAGGTATGATAATGCAGAGCAACAGAGAAGAGCATCAATAATGAATAGTATAATAGTCAGAATGTGTCGAAAGAGAAGTTTGGAATATGTGGATGCCTAGGGGATGTTTGAGGACAGAAAGGAACTGTATACAAGAGATGGCTTGCATTTGAATGAGAAAGGACATAGGCATCTGGAGAGAATGCTGTTCTCTTAACAAGTCAGTGTGTCGATGCAGGAAAACCAGAATTATCAGGGTGGATGGTGGTCTCTTGTGGGAATATGTGCTTGGGAGGAGGAATACATCAGCTAATGTATGTTGAATCCAGTGGAGACTGGAGGGGATAATGATAGGTATAGAAACAGTGACAATGCCTTATACTAATGCCAGGAGTATCCAGAATACTCTTAACAAGTCAGTGTGTCAATGCAGGGAAACTAGAATTATCAGGGTGGATGGTGGTGTCTTGTGGAAATATGTGCTTGGGGAGGAGGAATACATCAGCTAATGTTGAATCCAGTGGAGACAGGAGGGGATAATGATAGGTATAGAAACAGTGACAATGCCTTATACTAATGCCAGGAGTATCCAGAATAAAGGAAATGAACTGGTTGTGCTGACAGCATCAGCCTGTCCAAATATTATTGGGATCTCTGAGAGGTGGTTGAGAGAAGATGATATACTGACAGGAATAGAAGTAGCAGGGTATAGCACTTTTCGACATGACAGGAAGGGGAACTGCAGTGGTGGAGTATTGCTTATGATAAGTGATGACTTATGTCCTCTCAGAACGGAAGATTTGAAGGGCAATAGCACTAATGTCCTGCCCACGATACACCATAAGCATATGGTGTGAGATAGAGGTGGGCAGGACAGGACATTTAGTGGGGTGTTGCTACAAGCCAGGGCACATAGAGGATGAAGAGCAGGAGATATTTAGGCAGCTGGCCTTGGCAAGTGCAAGAAGAATGATTGTTATGGGAGATTTTAACAACAAGAATATAAACTGGGAAGAGGAAACTGCATGTAGTAATAAGGGAATGGAATTTCCAGAATTTTTGAGGGACAAATGTCTTAGACAACAAGTAGTAGAAGGTAAAAATAATGAGATAGGAGTGATGTTATCTTGCTCCACCTTTGCAACAAATTGCCTGGTGTTGTATTACCTTACCCCAGTCCTGAAGATACTTTCAGGTGCAAACTTTGTTTGCTCACACTTGGATAAAGGATTAAACTAAAAATTTTTTATAGTCTAACCAAGTGAAAAAGAAACTTTCAACATCTTTCTCTAGATCCAGAGTAATTTAATAAAAAAGGTGGCACACCGAGTTGCCAAAGGCAACTCGTATAGGTAGAGATGACCTTGCTAATGCTTCTGCCTGGTATCTCCACTTGGGCTGGCTCCCACTGAAGAGACCTCAATAGGGGTCGAAACTAGTCTGGGTAGTGGCCCTTCCCTTAATGCATAACATTATACATATCCGCAGGAGATGTGTTTTGCATTATGGGAGATACTGAGATAGGAGTGAATGTTAGCTTGCTCCACCTTTGCATAGAGTTGCCCGGTGTTGTACTACCTTACCCCAGTCCAAGATACTTTCAGGCACAAACTTTGTTTGCTCACACTTGGATAAAGGATTAAACTAAATTTTTTAGTCTAACCAAGTGAAAAATAAACTTTCAAATTAGTAGAAAGAATATGAGGTTCAGGAGTTTCAGATTTGGTCATAGAATCAAAAGAGCAGATTATAACTGAGATGGCATCTCTGCCCTCAGCTGGAGAGAGTGACCATGTAGTTTTGACTTGGAAAGAAGGTGAATAGACATACAGGACAAAGAGAAAGGAATGTATGTGGTAAGTGATTATAATAGTCTTAGATATCAACTTGGGACAGTTACATGGAGGGAGGAATTGGAAGTGCAAAATATCATCAGTGCTTTCGAACTTGTGAAGGAATATTTGTTAGCAGCAACAGAAGCTGTATACTGCAAGTGAAGAAGAGAACACAATTTGGTGACAAACAATATCAAACAGGAACTGCAGGTAAAAAAGAGGTTATGGAAAAGGTATGGGGGGGGGGAGCAGATGCATGAAGAATATAAGACTCAGGCCAGGAAAGTAACTAGTATGGTAAGGAAGGCAAAACTGGAAAAATGAAAAGAGATTGGCCCTGAGATCCAAAGAAAATCATAAAGAATTTTTTAGCTTTGTGGCCAGTAGGAGGAGGAGGAGGAGAAATGACTGGAAGAATGAGATTGTTGGATCAAAATGGGAATAGGGTGGCCGATGCAAAGGACATAGTAGAGTTGTTCAATGAACACTTTATTCGGGTATTTAATTCTGGAGAAGATGATTTTAATACTAGAGGGATAGGGAAGGTTCGAGGCTTAGAAGTGCAAGAGGAGAGTGTTTCAAATACTGAGCACTCTGGATGTCAATAAAGCTGTGGAACTGGAAGGAATTTCACCACAGGTTTTTGAGAGAATGTGCTAAAGAGCTGACAGCTCCATTGACTTGACTTTTCAATGAAAGTCTAGGCATGGGAAGGGTATCCAAGGAGTGGAAGAAGGGTAAGATACTACTGTTGCATAAGGATAGTAACAGACCGGAAGTATCAAATTATAGACCAGTTTGTGTTTCATCAGTAGTTGTTAAGATGTTGGAGAAATTAGTGAGGGACCATATACAGCATTGGGCAGAAGAGGGTAATGTTATCTGTGAGAGCCAACATGGATTTATTAAGGGGCACTCTTGCTTTAGTAATATGATTACCTTTTATAATAAGTGACAGGAACAGTTGATGAAGGAAAGGCATATTCTGGCATTTTTTTTTATTTTACCAAGGCATTTGACAGGGTGCCACATAACAAGATATTTAAATTACAGCACATGGGTTTAGATGTCAGGTTAGTGAAATGGATTCAGGATTGGCTATCTGATAGGTATCAAAGAGTTGTATATGGGGGGGGGGGGCAATATTAAAGAAGTGGAAGGTTACAAGTGGGATCCCACAGGACTAATTACTGGGACCTACTGTTTAACTTTTATATTGATGACATTGTCAGTGGATTGCAAGGGGATATTCAATTGTTTGCAGATGATGTGAAGTTGGGAAGGGTTATTAATAATGGTGCAGATGTGGTAGCCCTGCATGAGGATTTGAATAAACTGGACATATGGGCAAATGAATGGAGTTATCGGTTTACTGCAGCTAAATGTAACATCTTGAAGTTTGGGATATATTGATGGGAGGCTGCAAGTTCTGTTGGAGCAATTGTACTGGAGAAAGTGCAAAAGGTATTGCAAATTGGTAAATGTATCCCAGAGGAATGCTGCAATACTGAGAAGGACAATGACCTGCAGAGATAAAAATAGTTGTCATTCCATTGTGAAAAGCCTTGATCAGATCACCAAATCCACCAAATTTACAAACCACCAAAACAAACTTGGTCTATCCCAGCTCTTCCTGCTCACCAACATCCAGCAGTCTACATAGCAGATTTTAATAGTCAACATTACTCCTGGGGCTATTACAGAAATTATATCAACGGTACTAGACTGATAGAATGGGCTGAAAGACTTGGGCTATCACTGGTTTTTGATGCAAAAGACTCTGGAACTTTTAAATCAGGTAGATGGAAGAGAGAGACTCAACCCCTGACGTCTGCTTTGTCACTTGTAATGCCAAGGATAATCCTTTACCCACTGATAGGAAAGTACTCAAAAACTTTCCAGGATCTCAACCTGTTATAGTCACTATAAGAACACAAATCCCAATTATACAATCTGTGGAAAGACCAAGATGGAATTTTTGCAAAGCTAACTGGAAACAAATTGAATCTAATATCCATTGGGTACAACCTGAAGTTGAAAATTACAAACGTTTTGTAGGAGTACTCATAGGTGCTGCAAAACTATATATACCAAGAAGTTTCCGGAAACAATACACTCCTCCATGCTGGACTCCTGAAACTGTGGAACTATTCAAAAAAATACAAAAAAGATCTAGATCCTGAAATTGGAAAAAGAATTTTAGAAATGCTTAATGAACAATGATGCCAATGTTGGAAAACCACAACCAAAAATTTAGACTTTACCCACTCTAGCCGCAAGGCTTCAGCCTTACTATAAAAACTCAGAAATGCATCAGTTTCTAAGCAGAAAGAAGTCACTGAGATCACTCCTAAAGACATAGCATAACTAGAATCCAGCAAACATCTAACAATGTAAAGATTAGTGCATCCTATTCTAAAGAATTAGGACCAAATATATCAATGTTTATGGAAGTGTCAAACAAAATAACCACCTCTCAATGCCATTTACTGAAAAAAAAACTGATTCAAACAATTAAATCACTGAAAAATAACAAAACAGCAGGCTGGACGGTATATACCCTGAGTTCATTAAAATCTTGGAAGTAATGCTCGTAAGTGGCTCTTGCGGTTTTTCTGTAAAATTCTAGAAAGTGGGAATATCCCAAAGGAATTCCTGAGAAGCAAAGTTATAGATCCTAAAGCCTGGAAAAGAGCCCACTGATGCAGCAAACAATCGACCAATATCTTAACTAAGTATTCCCTATAAACGTTTTGAACGATTATTCTATAATCGAATTTACCATTGATTAATATATATTCTATAATCGAATTTACCCATAGTACCAAATGAACAAGTCAGATTCAGAGACTCTCGCAGCTGCTGCGATCAAGTATTTGTCCTTACTACACATATAGAAGCTGGTTTTAAAAAAGGCCTTAAAACTCAGTAGCAATCATAGATATGTCTGCTGCACATGAAACAGTTTGGGTGAATGGACTCATACTGAAATTTGCAACTGTAGTGCAAGACGGAAAGATGATTAACATCCTAAAGTGCATGACATCAAAGAGCAAATTCAAGGTACAATTGTCCCTTTAAAATACTAAAAAATGGACTACCACAGGGCTCTGTGCCAGCTCCGCTCCTCTTTAATTTGTACATTAGTGACATGCCACAAACCTCATTCCGAAAGTTTGCAAAAGCAGACAATCTAGCATTACTAATTCAGACTAAAGTCTGAGATTGTGCTCAGTTCTGACCTTGAAGTTCTGTACAATTATTACACCAAATGGCATCTCTACCCAAATCCCTCTAAAACTTGATTATATAGAGAAACCTGTGGAGAATTAATGAGTTTAACACACGTGAACCACAGTAGGAGGTTTTTTTTTTTTTTTTTATTACGTAAATATTTCGTCCTAGGTATCTTAGGACATCATCAGTACAATAAGGCAATACTAGGAATGACAAAAGAAAGGGCACTGAGGTTTGCACATTTCACTTGAACAATCATCAAGCTGATAAATGGCTGAACGTCTCATTCAAAGGAGAAACTTTGAAGCACAACCCCAACCCAAAATATCTCTGCGTCACCTTAGATCGCCAACCTTCAGGAAACACCTGGAAAATGTCTGCCAAAAGCTAAAAACTAGGAATAATATCATCAAGAAGCTTGTGTGTTCAGGCTGGGGGCAGGAGCCAACATTTTAAAATCTGCTGCCCATGCTAATGTACTCTTGTGCAGAATACTGTGCTCAAGTGTGGTATTCGAGTCACCATGTCAGGAAGATCGATGTGCAACTTAACGATAACATGAGAATTATCACAGGTTGCATGCAGTCTACCACCAGACATAAGGAG
Source organism: Typopeltis vanoorti (assembly GCF_054136105.1). Taxonomy (NCBI): domain Eukaryota; kingdom Metazoa; phylum Arthropoda; class Arachnida; order Uropygi; family Thelyphonidae; genus Typopeltis; species Typopeltis vanoorti. The sequence goes on from NC_143558.1 coordinate 109,921,337, forward strand.
AAAAGCTGCAGCTAACAGAGAGTTGATAAAATGTATGGGAAATAACAACTTACCCATCCATGAGGACCTCCAAAATCTACCACCTATTCACTTAAAGTCCCACAACCCAATCTGGAAAACTCTGCAACCAGATACATATTCTCCTGAAACTGAATGGAAGAATCACTGGCTTACTTCAACAATAAAAAATGGACACCTCATTACAGACTCCACAACATAGGCCCATGGCTATGACCTGCCCAGTTGACAACGGAGCACACTCAACCACATGAGAACATGCCATGCCAGATGTGCTACCATGATGTACAAGTGGGGCTTGTGTCAATCCCCAACATGGTGCTGATCAACAGACAGTCAATCATATTATCCAGGACTGCCCACTGTGGAGTTTTAAGGGTATATTGATGTACCTGTTTCAGGCTACCCGGGACACAGTCCAATGGATTAGAGACAATCAAATCTTAAATTTGTGATTTTTAGTATCTAGTTTTAGTGTGTGTGTGTGTGTGTGTGTGTGTGTGTGTGTGTGTGTATAATTTTTTTTTTTTGAATAAATATTTATTGACTTTAAACCAAGATAAAATATTAAGTTTTAATGAAAATGATACAACTAGTTTCAGCCTTTTACAGACTTCATCAGGTATCCACTAAAGGTAGAACACAATAATAAAAATTGAGGTTACAAAAAACTGAGATTTACAGGCAAAAATGCAATACATAATTGTCACAAAAAACATTGAATTTTTCAAGTTGTTCTATCCAACGCGCTATTGTTTGTTGCATGCGTGCTTGCAAGTTCCCGTGAACGACAGTATTGAACAACTGCAGCATGGCTATCAGGGATGTTGTAACTCAAATTGCTGTTCAAATGTTCAGGATTAAGGAGGATTTCCCTGGACTCCATGATTTTCCTTTCAAATATATATATATATATATATATATATATATATTTTGAATGGCAAATATGTATATTCATATTTTCTGTTTTTATCTTTCTATTTGATCCAAATGTAATGTAATTATAATAATGACAATGCATAAGCCTAAAATCTAAACTTATTTTGTTACGAGTTCATCAGAACTTCATAGAACCACAAATTCTGGAAATGCTGATTAAAAATTTGAATTTCTTTTTAGCTATTTCTTAGCATATTCAGAGTGATCAATCAGATTTGCCACTAACCTTTTCAATGTTGATTAAACAAATGCCAGCCAAACTTTTATTGATTTATTCTATTTTTTTTTTTAATGCAAAACTTCAGAATGTTTCTTTTCAATTAAAGTTTAACCAAAATTATAACCAAGAAATTATGTTTTATTTATAACCTTGCTCAGTATTTTTAGAGAATACTGAACATTATGTGTCATTTCCATCATCCTTTCAAATTTTGTCATTGGATGATATATTTTCAAATGGAGAGGGAGGTTACACACACAAAGCAGCGCAACATTTGTCCCACACATATCTGTGCTTATCGCTCTCTCTTCAATTGAAGTGTCTGTACATACATGGCAATAACTAGTGGGATTGTGTGTTGGAAAAAAGTATCTTCATTTCAATCAAAGGGGTGTTGGTTATCAGGTATCCCATTTTGGTAGCTTCTTTTGTGTATGGAAGTTTTAAAAAAATTCTCTTATGAAAGTCAGCCGAGTGTCAGGGGATATATATTTTTTTTTTTTTAAATTTCTCATTAATTCATCCTCAGTAATGTACATATATTACACACACACTACAACTCATGTGGTCTCTTATTTCAAACTCTTTAAATAAGAATGCTAGTGATCACTATTTAGTCTTGAGCACGATAAAATTGAATTTCATATTGAAAAGAATAACATGTTAAGAAAGTTTTAAAGCGAATAAAAGTTGAGCAGCTCTCAGATGTGAAATGTAAACTAAAATACACAAAGATTATTGAAGAAAAAATGAAAGAGTTTGAGAACAGGAATCAAATCTTGGAAATTAAGTGGCAAACTCTGAAGAAAACATTGATTGATTCTGCCAGAGAGGCATGTGGTGAGGTTGTCTGCAAGGATAAAAAAATCAGAACTCCATGGTGGACACAGGAAGTTAAAGAGGCAGTGAAAGAAAAGAAGAAAGCATATTAAATGTTTCTGTCAAATACATCAGCTTGTGCTCTTAGAGAATATAGAGACAAATGCAAGAATGCTAAACACTGTGTAAAACTAGCTAAACAAAAATCATGAGAGGACTTTCGCAAGAATATAGAAAATAAATAACAAGAATGTGGCAAAATATTCTGGAGGTTGTTGAAGAAGCTTAGAAATGGAGGAAAGAGTGCTGTAAAAGGAGTTAGAGATGATAAAGGTGACATGAAAATGGTAGAAAAAGATATCCTTGAAGTATGGAGTAATTACTTTGAAAAACTACTAAATGAAACAAGCAGTGATGATAGCACAGTGGTAAAAAACACTGACCAGGCATGCAGTCAGGAATACACATCCATATTGGAAGTAGAAAAAGCCATCAAAGGCTTGAAATGTGGAAAGGCAGCAGGAGTAGATGATATTCGACTAGAAATGCTGAAGTATGGTGGTATAAGAGTCTTACAGTGGCTGCACTGCATAGTTAAGAAAGCCTGGAGAGAGGGACGAATTCCTGATGATTAGAGTAGAGTTCTCATAGTACCCACATATAAAAAGGGAAATAAAACTGAATGTGAGAATTACAGAGGTATTTCTCTACTGAGTGTTCCTGGCAAGATCTATGCAAGTATACTTGAGAAATGGTTGAGAAGAATTGTGGAAGAAAAGCTTGGTGAAGAAAAAAAGCTGGATTCAGGCCAAACAGAGGCTGTCAGGATCAGATCTTCACTTGATGACAAATAGTCGAGAAAGCATGGGAATATAACAAAGATCTGTATTTAAACTTTGTCGATTTGGAAAAGGCATAAGACAAAGGTGCCAAGAGAGAAGCTATTCAATATGCTGCAGTTATATGGTATCAATGGGGCATTATATCAAGCAATACTTAGTCTTGATTTGAGTTGTAAGTCAGCAGTTAGAATTGAAGGAAGTACAGCAATGTGGTTTAATGTTAAATCTGGTGTGAGACAAGGATGTACATTATCCCCCACCCTGTTAGTCGTAATCTATATGGATCATATTATGAAGGAAAGTGGTATTAAACATGATATCAAAATTGGAGATGTTAATGTCAGCTCTTTGCTTTATGCGGATGATGTTATATTTCTAATTAAATCTGCTACAAGTCTGCAAGATTCTCTGACTAAATTGAATAACTGTTGTAATAGATATGGTATGAAGGTTAGCAATAAAAAGACAAAGACAATGAAAATAGGTAGAATCATTGAAAATGTCAACCGTGTTATGAATGGAGAACCTGTGGAACAAGTAAAACATTTCAGCTACTTAGGCACGATTTTTACTGAAGATGGTAAGTTAAATATAGAATTAGAAAACAGAATCAGCAAAGCTGGTATGGTGGGAAGTCAAATGAATAAATTCATATGGAATAAGAGAGAAATTAGTCAGAACACTAATTTAACTGTATACAAGAAAGTGTTCAAACCAGTTTTAACTTATGGTTCTGAGAGCTGGATCAGAAGTAAAACACTTGACCAAAGACTAGAGACCGCAGATATGAGAGTCCTGAGAAAGATTAGAGGCGTGAACAGATGGCATCAATGGCAATATCATATTAAAAACGAGGATATTAGGAAAGAACTTGACATTGTCAGCATCCAGGAATGCGTTAGCAGAGCTAATCTCAGGTGGTATGGTCACTTAAATAGAATGGGAGAGGAAAGATTAGCAAAACAAGTGTTCTCTGCCAGGTTGGCAGGAAAACGACCCAGAGGAAGACCAAGATATAGGTGGATTGATACGGTCCAAAGTGCCTTAGATGATAGAAATATAAGATCTGATAATGTTGGAGTCTTGACAAGTAACAGACTGATTTGGAGGAAAATTGTAGATAGAAAGTTAGTAATGATGTAATTTTTTTCATGTAGTACTATCATATCCTGTATGATAGTACTACATGAAAACTTGGGGTACATGGCAGGAATTTGATGATGATGATGCTTTAGGGACCACTGCTCTCTCTCTTATGCATTGGTGCCAGTGCTGTGTGCTATATTTTAAAAATTTACTAAACATTTGAAGTAAACTGAAATCCAAATTATATTAAATAAAAATTTTAACTAAATCAAATGAAATCTAAACTAAACCTAACAAAGCAAGGAAAAAAAAAAAGCTATATCAATATTTCTCTTAAAAAATAAGTACAAATTTTCATTCTTAATTATATTCAACTTATCAAGTAATTTTTATCCATCAAGGTTTTCAGCAAAACTGAAATAGTATACATTTTAAAATAAAATATACATGATTTTATTCATTGAAAGTTACCATCTACAAACATTAAAAAAGTTACCATTTATCTTTACATATGCAATATTACAAGATAACACTAATTCAATAACTGAGTAGGAATTTTCTTTTTGACAAAAGGCTAATTAAAATTTCCTTAAAATCTTAAGATTAATCACTCGAGAGAATGCTTTCCACTTAGAGCATGGAATCATGCTTTAAGTGAAAGCAATTATCTGCAGATAATAGTTCTACATTCACTTTAAGTCACACCTATGGAAATGCCAGGAATGCAGGAATTAAGGGTGCCCTGAAATATAGTTAAGCTAATAAAATAAATGTATATGTTAGAAAAAATAGAGGAATCCAAAACTCAGATGATGCCTAAAAGATTGGTTCTAAGTTGAAGAGTTACATAAAAGTTTTTGATGCAGGCATTAATATGGGACATTACATATCATAAATGGACATAGTATATAATGAAACATATCAAAGACTAGTGAAAATTATGCTATGTAAGCTTTGAACCATACCACAGACCAAACAATTACCTCAGCCATATTTAAAATATTCATAGAGCTTTTGACGGATTTCTTTTTTGTGTCCCAATCCTCTATTAGACAGTGTGTAAGTTTGTATATAGGTATGCAATACAATTAAATAAATAAAATCATAATTAATAGAATTATTAAAACTACACTATCAAAACAACAAATGTTCTATGAACAGTACCTATGGCCCTTTCAAAATCCTTCATGGCAGCACCAGCAGCTGTCTCCAACTGGATGACATTCAGCCCATAATCTAAATGCTTAAAATTGATAACAAATGAACAGCTTAAACTATTCAGAAACATTTTAAATATGAATTACTGAAACAAAACTTTATTAAGTATTAATGAACTATAGAAAGATTTGAAAGCATATATCAACATTTACAAAACTTTTATAGACATTTCATACAATATTTCTACCTCTAATTGTAAATATTGTTATTTAGAAATAAACACTTTTCAGGTGTTTAAAAAAAAAAAAAAATGTGATACAATTCCAGTTGTTTCTAAATTACTAACTATTTAAATAGTTTAGTAATTTAGATAATTAAAAATATCATCATCATCATCAAATTACTGCTATGTACCTTCAAGGTGTGTACAGGATATGATAGTACTACATGAAAAATTTACATCATTATTAATTTCCTATCTACAATTTTCCTCCAAATCAGTCTGTTACTTGTCAAAGACTCCAACATTATCAGATCTTATATTTCTATCGTCTAAGGCACTTTGGACCGTATCAATCCACCTATATCTTGGTCTTCCTCTGGGTCATTTTCCTGCCAACCTAGCAGAGAACACTCGTTTTGCTAATCTTTCCTCGCCCATTCTGTTTAAGTGACAATACCACCTGAGATTAGCTCTGCTAACACATTCCTGGATGCTGACAATGTCAAGTTCTTTCCGAATATCCTCGTTTTAATATGATATTGCCATTGATGCCATCTGTTCATGCCTATAATCTTTCTCAGGACTCTCATATCTGTGGTCTCTAGTCTTTGGTCAAGTGTTTTACTTCTGACCCAGTTCTCAGATCCATAAGTTAAAACTGGTTTGAACACTGTCTTGTATACAGCTAATTTAGGGTTCCGACTAATTTCTCTCTTATTCCATATTCATTTATTCAATTGACTTCCCACCATACCAGCTTTGCTGATTCTGTTGTCTATTTTTATATTGACTTTACCATCTTCAGTAAAAATCATGCCTAAATAGCTGAAATGTTTTACTTGTTCCATAGGTTCTCCATTCACAACACAGTTGACATTTTCAATGATTCTGCCTATTATCATTGCCTTTGTCTTTTTATTGCTGACCTTCATACCATATCTATTACAACAGCTATTCAATTTAGTCAGAGAAACTTGCAGACTTGTAACAGATTTATTTAGAAGTATAAGATCATCCGCATAAAGCAAAGAGCTGACATTAACATCTCCAATTTTGATATCATGTTTAATACCACTTTCCTTCATAATGTGATCCATATAGATAATGAATAACAGAGGGGATAATGTACATCCTTGTCTCACACCAGATTTAACATTAAACCATCTTCCTGTACTTCCTTCAATTCTAACTGCTGACTTACAACTCAAATAAAGACTAAGTATTGCTTGATATAATGCCACATTGACACCATATAACTGCAGCGTATTGAATAGCTTCTCTCTTGGCACCTTGTCATATGCCTTTTCCAAATCGACAAAACTTAAATACAGATCTTTGTTATATTCCCATGCTTTCTCGACTATTTGTCATAAAGTGAAGATCTGATCCTGACAGCCTCTATTTGGCCTGAATCCAACTTGTTCTTCACCAAGCTTTTCTTCCACAATTCTTCTCAACCGTTTCTCAAGTATACTTGCATAGATCTTGCCAGGAACACTCAGTAGAGAAATACCTCTGTAATTCTCACATGCAGTTTTATTTCCTTTTTTATATATGGGTACTATGAGAGCTCTACTCCAATCATCGGGAATTCGTCCCTCTGTCCAGGCCTTCTGAACCATGCAGTGCAGCCACGTTAAGACTCTCACACCACCATACTTCTGCATTTCTGGTCGAATATCTTCTACTCCTGCTGCCTTACCACATTTCAAGCCTTTGATGGCTTTTTCTACTTCAAGTATGGATATGTATTCCTGACTGCATGCCTGGTCAGTGTTTTCTACCACTGTGCTGTCATCATTGCTTGTTTCATTTAGAAGTTTTCCAAAGTAATTACTCCATACTTCAAGGATATCTTTTTCTCCCGTTTTCATGTCACCTTTATCATCTCTAATTCCTTTTACAGCACACTTTCCTCCATTCCTAAGCTTCTTCAACAACCTCCAGAATATTTTGCCACCTTCTTGATATTTATTTTCTATATTCTTGCCAAAGTCCTCCCATGACTTTGTTTAGCTAGTTTTACACAGTGCTTAGCATTCTTGCATTTGTCTCTATATTCTCTAAGAGCACAAGCTGACTTATTTGATAGGAACTTTTGATATGCTTTCTTCTTTTCCTTCACTCTCTCTTTAACTTCCTGTGTCCACCAGGGAGTTCTGATTTTTTTATCCTTACAGACAACCTCACCACATGCCTCTCTGGCAGAATCAATCAATGTTTTCTTCAGAGTTTGCCACTGAATCTCCAAGGTTTGATTCCTGTTCTCAAACTCTTTCATTTTTTCTTCAATAGTCTTTGTGTAGTTTAGTCTACAGTTCACATCTGAGAGCTGCTCAACTTTTATTCGCTTTAAAACTTTCTTACATGTTATTCTTTTCAATATGAAATTCAATTTTATCTTGCTCAAGACTAGATAGTGATCACTTCCAATTTCAAATCCTCTGTACACTCTGGTGTCCTGCACCAGGGAGAAAACATCACTATCAACAATAACATAGTCAATGAGACTTTTCTTATTCCTAGCCTCTTCTCTCCATGTGAATTTATGCACATGTTTATGTCGGAACATGGTGTTAGTAATAACCAGTCCATGTCCTGAGCAGAAATCCAAAAGATATTTGCCATTATTATTAGCTTTGCTCTTTTCTCCAAATTTTCCCAAAATATTTTTGTATGTCTCACAATTATTTCCTACTCTGCTATTTAGATCCCCAACAAGGATCAACTTTTCATTTTTCATTGTGTCAGTGGCTTTTTCTAAAGCCTCAAAAAATTCCTCCACTTCTACCTTAGTAGAACCTTCTGTGGGACCAATGAGGCACAAATAAGTCTCATTGTCCAATTCCCCATTGTCATATTTGCCCACATTACTCTACTTGAGACTGACTGCCATTCAAGAAGATTAGCCTCGTATTTTGTGTTGAATACTATGGCTACTTCTTCTTTTTCTTGATTGTCATTGCCTGAATATAACATTTTGTATTTATTGCTCAGAAAGATCTCACCAGTTTTGGTCTTTTTTGTTTCAGTCACCCCAATTATGTCGATTTGGTACTTATCTAATTCCTCAGCTAGCTCCATTTCTTTGCCATTCAGGCTTCTTACATTGATAGTACCGATCTTTAACTCTGGTGATGTTGAGTTGGGGTGTGTTTTCAGATTTGTTCCAGTAGCTGACTTTTCGCTGTTCGCCCTGGTTGCCTGGCGAAAAAACAATGGGGGCCTTGTTTAACCAAGCGACGCCCCTGCCGGCATGAAATTTTGTCATGTTGTACCATCATTTTTAATTTTGTTTTAACCAATAAGAATACAATTTGGTCGGCTAAATCCCAAATTGCCAGCCCATCCTCGTTTGTTCAGTATCCAAGTAGATACCCAACAGGGTGCACCACGAGAAGGTGAGTATTGGACATTAGGTCAGAAGCCCTGGTTGGTTCTCCACATTCCTTTAAAGGCTATGTGGAGGTCTCCTCTCAGTTATACAGCTTTGACCCTTAAGCACCCCTAATTAAATATATTAAATAGTAATTAAATATCTAAACTATTTAAACAGCAATTATGTGATAACTACCATTCATTTGAGATATCCGCTCTTTTTTTTTTTTTTTAGTAGCACACCATATTTTACAAATATATAACATTTCATAAAATGGACTGCACAGTATATGCAAATCTAAGGCACGTGAATATGGTGATACACTTTTTTCTTTTTTGATATACTGAAAGATAACTTCTGTTATCACATTAAGTTGTAGGCCCTGAGTGCTAGGCTTCATGCCAATAATGCTTCGATAAAGATCAAAATGTGTCATGGTGATGACACTTATTATCCTATATATCCTATATGTAATCCTAAAGGATATGCTGTGCTTTCTAGTATAGTGAATACATGGAACAACTGCAAGTTGTTCTACCTTCTACTATCACTATACAAAAAAATGCATATTTAATGAAAATTATACTATATACTATATGCTTAGGTGTAATATGTATGAAAGTAGAATATACGTTCATGTAAAGTCTGTCATAAAAGCTATTCTTGTGAGTTATGCACTGAATTACTTTTAAAAGCAATTTCTACTTAGCTTCTATTAAAGTGCAAGCATCACTGGAGTGAAACAAGTCTAATTAAAATGCATAACACTGGTCAAGGTTACATACGAGAAGTATTCTATCAGAGACAATTAAGAAAGGGAAAATTTCTTAATTTCCCTTTTCTAGTTCTAGTTGAAAGAAGGTTCTAGCTTTAGAGTACTTCAATAAGATTCTTTACATGGATTGAAAAGAGAAAATGGCTTCTGCAAATTATTCCATTTTTTTTTTTTAATAAAATATAAATTTGATGAAGGAGGGTGAAGTTTGTGTACTACCTGAAGATATTTTAAAACTAATAAACATCCTAACATAAACAATACGTAAAAATATTCAGAATTTTAAATTATGATTATTTTTACAATATCCCTCTGGGTCTGGCTCCCAACGATGAGACCTCGATAAAGGTTGAAACTGGTCTGGGTAGTGACCCTTCCCATAATGCATAGCATCATACATCCTGTAAGGATATGGGCTTTGCATTACATCAGGTGCAAACTTGTTTGCTTACACTTGGATAAAGGATTAGACCAAGTATATATAAATTCTTGGTATCTTTAATTGATGGTATAACCAAGTGGAAACACTTTCAACAACTGTGAGTTATTACAAGCATTCTGCATAATACTGCAAGCTGCATTTGGTGAGATGGAAAAGGAAGGATTTCTAATAGGCTTGAAGGGTACATACAGATTATGCAAACCATTTCAAAGAGTTTTATGCCAACCAACAGTTGTGTTTTCTAAGTAAATATGTTCCTGAGATACAAGCTGGCCTGGTTAGCCAACAGGCTGTAGGTTAAATTCCTTTACAGCAGTGGTTGGCAACCTTTTTAATATGAAGGGCCAAATACTGCGGGTGCCATGACACTCGCGGGCACTGTGTTGCCGACTCCTCCTGATTTAAATAATTAAACTTAAAATTACAATTGGCATGAATGGTTTTGAAATGTCTTTCTAAATTACTTTTTTTAGAAATAGCCACACTATTATTGCATAATAAACAAATGCATTTGCCATTATGATTGATAACTCGCATCTGATCTGACAGATACATGCTAATTGTTAGAATGAATATTCTTTTTGTATTCGTTTTTTATTTTTATTTTTTATGGTATTTTATATTCATTCATATGTGACAAAAATATGTTGTAAATGCGAAGTAAATAAAATAATGTTAAAATTTGAAATCTCATTTTTCTTAAAAACAACTAATCAGAATTTCTAAGCCTGAAATGAGAGAAAAATGCCTGTGTCATGAGCCCTCCTAATTTTCAAATTTTATATTGCGCTCTTCATATTAAAAAGATTGCTGACCTCTGCAAGATGTGCTTTACATTTATGGAAATTACTAAGAAAAGAGGTCTGGAGCTTGCTCCACCTTTACTACAAGTTGCTCATAAGACACTACTTATGCTTGCATCCGCCAAAACTTTTAGTTTCTATATATTTGGCACGAAGCTCTTGTAGTTTCTATATTCGACTATGAAATAATGTCGAATTCAATATTCACTTAATTTGTACCATCATGTATTATATTTGTGTTTCTTTCTTTATGTTTTCTTGCATTTTAGCACATACAAGTAATGAATGTATCTCTAAGATATACTGCAAGGTATGCTGCAAAATTACCACTGCGAGCTCCAAAGCAGTTTACAATAATTTCTCTGAGGGTGCACCAAAAATTCACTAGGGGCAGCATGGCGTCCACGGGCACTGCATTGCCGAGCAATGGCCAGCAAGAGACACCTCACACACACACATGCACCCCATATATCTGAAGAAGCTTAAAAAAAGTACTATGTTTGGACTCTACAGTAGGGTTCATGGATTAACTAATAACTCTTAGCCTACCCATAGCACTTAAAGTACAACAAGTTTAAAACTTTTCACTAATGGAATTCATATTTTATATAAATAATTGAGAATTATCTTGACTGGTATATTCAGGTGGAGATGAAGTTCACTACAGAATTTTCTATTACTATTAAATATTGACTCTAGACAGCATTTATAAACATGTTTCCTAAAAAATGTGAATTCCTGCTGAATGTAAGAACAGGAATAAGGATATATCCCTATGAGTAAATGTTTAATAACTCTAAGCTTGTAGTATTAAGACTATTCATCTTTATGCACAAATTTATCTGTTTATATGATTTGCATTTTTGTGATATATATTAAAAAAAAGTGTTTCAACCGATGTCCTCAGTGATCAGGGGATTCAAGAAAAACAGGAGTTTATTGTTCTTCAATGGAAATGAACTCAAGGAGAGTGGTTCAGTAAAGAGACTTATGGCTCTTTACTTGGGTACATCTATATGACCAAAATGTCATCAATATAGTGAAGCTAAGAAGTGGATTTAACTGCTCATAAAAATTACAACTGTACACTGTTCATAAAAATTATGTAAGTCCACAGTGCAGGATGATAAGAATTTGAAATATCTGTTTTACTGAATTGACTAGAAGAGGAATAAGTGCAAAAAGATCTGAATAATAAAGATGCAAATAATAAAGATTTTGCTGTTCTCTTTTCATGGCAAATTTGAGTCTACCTAGTAAACATCTGGAAGATCTAGATGGAGCAGATAAGGGAAGCTAAGAAGTGGTCTGTAAGTAATCACTTATGGTCTGTAAGTAACCATTAAAATATGGTCTGTAAGTGGTTACTGTATTTTTTTAGGATTTTTGCTAGTTTTTCTGATATCTCCTAGATATATGGAATGGTGATAGTTTTGGTGTAATCGCTGTCTGAAACAGGTTAATTTTTTTTTTGGATATGGTGAGGATTGTAGCCACTGGTTAAGAAGGTAATGCAAATGCTGTTGATTTCAGTGGAGAGGGCATTGTTATCAGAACTAATTAATTTTGCTCTGTTTATATAGGGTTTTAAATAATAAGGGGGGTAACTATTGCTGAATGTATCTATCAGTGTGTGGGGGGGATCTGTAAATAAAGAATGCCAGAGATCTATTATGCTGGTGTGTGATCAAGATGCCTAGGAGGGGTAGACTGTTGTTGTTTACCTTCTCTAAGGTGAACTGGATTGTGGGGTGTTGACTGTTCAAATGTGTTAAAAAATGCTGAGGGCATCCAGACCATGTGGCCAAAGTGGGAACATCATCTACATAAGGCAGCCAAACAATGGGTGTGGAGAAGAATTTAAGACTTTCTCTCTGGGGTGGGAAGAAGGGAGAAGGCAGGGCACCTATATTTTCCCCTGTCTTTTCTCTGTAGAATTTTCCTTGCTAAACAAAATAGCCGAAGTTCCTGGTGATCTTAAAAAAGGGCTGAGACATCGGGAGGAAATTCATGAATAAATGAGTATCTTTAAGTGGGACATTGGTAAACCGAGAGAGACATCAAAAACTGACCATTACATCAGTGCATTGAAGTGTATTTAAAGTGGGATGATTTTTTATTTGTGACAGGATGTTGCCAGTATATTAGGAGAGTACTTTGGCTAATTTATATGTGGGTGAATCAATGCCATCCACAATTGGAAATAATGGCACATTCTGTTTGTAGATTTTTTGGTAGCCCATATGGGTGTGGAAGGATCTACAGTTGTGTGGTTTTAATTTACTCACAATTTAAACAGGCTGGGAGGTGACCTTTTAAGGAGCTTGTCAAGTATTCTGGTAAAGGATTTTTCTCCCCATAAGTTGTGTAAAAGCATGGTTAGTAAAGATGTACATGGAATAGATTTTTTTTGCTTAGAGAGTGGTGAATGGGTGGAATAGATTATCAGAATTACTTGTGAGTGCTGGGACAGTAAATGAGTTTAGGGAGAAGTATAATAGGCATTGTATGAATAATGGTTATTGTGGGTCTCCCATGATGAGTCTGGCTACATGGAGATACTCATAATAAATAAAATAAAGATAAAATAATAAAATCTTTTATTCCCTTATAGGGAATAGGCAAGGCTGTTTTAGCCCTATTGTCTTTTGGAGACTGAGTGAGTAGTTCAATCTCCACTGGTAGTTCATCAGAGATAGCTGGCCCAAAACTACCAATAATTATAAGTGGCACCTGGTGAAGAGATGGAGAAGTGTCATCATCTTATGGTCCCCTAGTACAATATGCTATTGTCTAAAATAGCATTGGTTCTACAGTTGATTTTTTTGAGTTTATGGGATGAAAAAAACACTTGCCTGTGCCAGAGATTGACTAACTTGTGAACTGGTCAAAGAGGGGGCTTAGAAATTCCTTTATTAAGCAATTACAATTGAACTTGGATTTTTCTTTGTTTGGCATAGCACTGTGGATGCTAATGTCACTTCCACTGAGCTACATAGGCTCAGTGGAAGTAAATAATAAGTAAGGAAACTATATTAAACACAACATTCAAATAATAATATTAAGTAACACGACATTAAAATATTAAGCTCAGTCTTGCAGATAATATCAATTACTAAATAAATGTGCTGCTTCAAAAGTCTAGCAAATTTAAACAGCTAAGATAATTTTCATATGAGAAATATATAAAAAGACAAAAATGGGCAGCACCTCTAAATGACCAAAACAGGAGCTAAATTTTGAAAACAGACAGGAAGACAACAGTATGTGAGTAGTAAACCATTTTACACATTTTTAGTGAAACATGACAAACATGAAAAGAGATAACCAAATAAAGTTAAGACTAGTATGGATGCAAGCTAGCTGAATAAATTTACAGAGAGAGATAGAGAAATCAGCCAAAGCATTAGATCATCAGTAGTATATAAGACAACATTCAAGTGTATCCGAGTTTTTATTTATTTATTTTTTTAATATGTGACTTCCACTCACAAAAGGTTGTAAATCTTTAGTACCATGATGGACTTCAATGGATCTTTAAATCTTTAGTACCATGATGAACTTCATAAGGATTTCATGCTATTCTTTATTAATTTTATTTTTTTTTTTAAATATTTATTTATATGTAATCTGGAACTTGCTCTAGAGACCAAACATGGGACTTTTTCAAGCCACAATAATACCAATAAGTTGGGCAGTGGTCTTGCACTGGGCAATACAATTTATTTCACACCTAGGTGGAGTAAAAATAAAACAACTGATCAAGTAAGACCACCAATATGAAATTTCTAAGGAAAAATTACATCACTAGTAGAACTACATGAAGAATGAAAATATCAGACAATAATTTGACAATGTGTAAGAAGAGTAATTTACCACGGCCTGGTCACTTATACAGGATGGGCTATGAAAGATTAACAAGATAAAGATGCAGGAAGATTCAGAAATGGCTGAGTTGTGTATCAACTTGTCTATTTCTGAATAGTTCATATTTTTTATTATAAGAGATTATAATGGTTCATACCAAGGGTTTCTAACAGTATCAATATGTGATTGGCTGAAGAGTAGCAGAAAGAAAGCTCTCTGTAACACTTGTCATTCCAGTCTCGCTTCATATAACTATCCATTTCTTTTTATGTGTTCACTCTGATGCCATAACAAGATACTCATAGCAAAATATACAGTAAGTGTTTTATATTAAATGCTTTATTTTGTCCTTATGTAATTTGTGTGTATAGTAAGTTCATCACAATTTACTTACCATTCTCAAGTGCAGTAAAGATAATTTAGTGAGCAGGAATGCTATCAAAACATGATTGATCTTATTTCAAAGAAAAAAGATCTTGCTTTACTCTCTCTTTTACGTTTGGTAATAATCCAATTGCCAGCCAAGATCAATTTTTTCTTCATGAGTTGACTTTCACATCTAGCCTATCTTGGCACAAACATACAGCTTTCTTAACCTTCAAAACACTTTGTATTCTTTTTTATTCAAAACATTATTTCTCTCCTGCACAATTCTGATGCTTTTTGAATTGCAAAACTTCCTTAAGAATGCATGATTTATTCAGATAAGGGTAATTCACTTAAAAGATGATCCAATCACTTTCTCATAGATGCTGCTCCACTGAACTAAACGTAATATTCTTCTGCTTTCCTCTTGCTGTGTTTGTTTGTACACAGCAAGTTGTCAGTCATGTTTATACATGTACAAACATCTGTACACAACTCAGCTCCAAACTTATCAAAGCAGCATTTCATCCTCTATTCTTTGGACCAGCCTTCCTCATACTATTTTATCTCAGTGAATACAATCCTACAACTTTTCAAAATACACATTAATGGATTCCTTCTTTCTTTACTTTAGGCACTTGTCCACACACAACACTAAGATTATTATCCTCTTTGTATGTGTGTGTGTGTGTTGTAATATAAAGAAAAAAGAAACATGCACAGACAAATTGAACTGTGTCCTGAAGCCAAGGGTAGTATTTCAGAATTGAAGACAAAAACTAGGTCTGATTATTCTTATGACAACTACAGTTGTTGCTGCCATTGTTTTAACTCAAACAGCTATTGATTTGTTATTTAGTATTAATCCTGTGTTTGTTTGAAGTTTTTTTAAATCAAAAAGATCTCTGATGTTCTCAAAGTTATGCACATTCCTCCTGGGCACAGAAAACAGTGGTAGATTTATTTCATTTTTCTCTTTCAGTTATTTTTTGGGGACAAATATGTAATCAAAACTGGTATATAATCATTGCAACATCATTCAATATGTGTATGCAGAGAGCATTAAAAGCAATGTTTGAAGAGAATTACAATGTTTACAGGTTCTAAAGCTTAGAAGAATCTCAAATCATTAATTCAAAAAAAAAAAATTCCATCCCACATGCACAATGTTTCCTTCTAGGTATCAGATTTAAGAACATCATTAGCAGGGCTTATAAAGCATACTATATCATATGCTAAAGCAACAGTTCAATAACTCTGGATGTAAAATTATCTAATATAAAAGTTTAACAAACACCTAAGCAAGTTATAGAATTATATACTGTACCTTAGGATTAACTATAAGTTCCATGTCTAAGCCTCCTTCCTTTACCAAGCATGCAATAGATCTCAGTTTAATCCAAAGATTATTAGTATTGAAGATTCTATTTAAAGAAAAAATGAATGAGTTTAGCATTAATTTGTATAAATAACTGGTATTTGATACATCACACATTACAGAAAATAAGTTATAGAAATTAAGTTAATTTCTTCTTTTTACTTAACCATACTTAATGATTGATCTATTTCAATTCATTTTATTGCATCAGAGGAATTTTTCCAAGAAATTTTTCTAAGGATATAAATAAAATAGTAAACCACAAAACCTGACTTTCAACTATTATTTGATATAGAAAAAGCATTACTTTGAAATCTTGATAGCAGCAACAGAGTGACATGAAATGAATACAGAAAATGAAGGGCCACATCAATAATCCCCACTCCTAGCATATAAGAGTACATGTTTCAAAGCTATGATTAATATGTACTGTATGCCTTCAATCTATCCTTCTGAAACATGCTTTTGTTGCTCATTAGTCATGCGAGCTACTGATCATGGAATTACTGCCTATTACCATATCCTGTTATGACTTTTTTTTGCTTTCTGAACCCTCCATTACTTCATGTGTTTTGTTTCCTTTTCTGCAATGATATGTAATTTGCCAACTAATTCTGTATTCTTTCCAATTACTATGTAGCACTGTGAATCACTTAATGACTCACTCTTTGAAATTTCCAACGCTGTGCTGCTCTTTCTTCTGTTTTTTTTTCTTCCTATTTTTTTCATATTACCTTTCTCATGCTCTCTCTCTCACACCGCTATTGTTTACTACGATTATTGTAGTTGTCACAAACTACAATAATCGTAGTTTCAAAAATGTATAGAAAACACACATTTTGTTCATAGGACCATCAAATTAAATACAAAACCTCCTAGTTTTATAATTTTTATTTTAATTCTAGCCTTATCTTTCTCTATATAAGACTGAAAAGTAAGGATGATAATACACAACCTTATCTTGTTATTTTTTCCCCCCTTTACCTCTGCAGCTGCTTCATTTTCCTGTAACCTTATCTGTATTTTCAGGTTGATATAATATTTCTTAACCAGCTTTTTATTTCTCCAGTAGATTCCAATTTCTTTCATTATCTGAAAAAGCTTGGTTTTGTTCTACTGCATATTATTGAATATCTTTTTCAAATCTATCAAGGCAATGTATGTATTTTTTTTTTATGATGACCCCACAACATGAAAGTGTCACAGGACCTATAATACAACAGTGCCATGCATGAATTAAGTTTTTATGGAGAAAGTAGTAATCTACTGATATATTTCTTAAAGAGTTGGAGCAGTGGGGAAAAACAATATTGGTAGGAGGGTGATTGCTTCAAAGAATAGGGATAGATGGAATGAAGGATGGTAATGAGAAGTCTGTTTGGTATGCTCGAAGTTGGACAGTGTATGGGTGTTGATCAGTGGCTGTTTTAGTTCTTACATGGTCAGAAGAGAGTGTAGGAATGATGGTGGCCAGTTCAGATGAGCAATGCCCACCAAAGTAACTATAGACAAGCACAGCACAGAAACATAACACCTATGGGAAAGAGACTGAAGGAAGTCATCTACTAAGCAGGTCACCCTCTTCTGTATATCATTAAGAATTCTTAGGAAGAAATTCTGAACTGAGACTTAGAAAGTGTTAGGAGTTGAGCAGAAGAAAAGTAATGTTTTGAACAGAAAAGAACACCAAGGTTTTTAGACACTGAGGAGGCTCTGTGTAATATATTTGTGTCAAGTTAAACTGAATGTGACAGTCATCCCAAGAAGAGAAAGCTGATCTTGAAAGGAAACTGGAACATTATCAAAAGTAAGTGGGAGTGATGAAGGATCTTTTTTTATGGCATTGAAATTTACTAAGTTATCTTCACCCCATTTGAGGATGTTGAGGAGATCATTGTTTAAGTCAATGGTTAGGGAAGATCTTGAGGCTTCTATCATTTGAACACTACAGGGTTTCTCAAAAAGTAGAAGAATGAAGAGAATTGTGATAGGCAAAACTGTGAACGGGATGATCAAGAAATTTGATAAAAGGGAAGCCATCTACCAAGACACACAATGAATGATCAGCGAGGATTCTGGCAATCAAATCCCAAAGTGCAGGAGGGAGGCTATGAAATGATAGTTTGTTTAGGAGGCCTCAATGATAGACAAAATTGAATGCCTTTGCATTCTTAAGCTTCACAACATGGATTTCTCAATCTTTCTATGGCCTGTGTTCATAAGAGGGTGAGATTAGCAAGGAGGTCAGCTGTAGAATGACAATGGCAAAATTCATATTAGTGATCACTAATTAATTGATGAGTTCCAGGTAGTGAAGAAGCTGGTTTTTGATAACCTTCTCCATCACTTCTGAAAGTACTGAGGTGAGAACAATAGGATGATAATTAGAAGGCTGGCTTTTGTCCGCCTTTTTAGGTACAGGCTGAATGAAGGCATACTTCCATGCTGTTGGATGGATACTAGTTGAATATGATAGGCGATACACATCTATTCCTAGTTTTCCAGTTAGGTAATTCATTGACTACTCTTTTAATTCCTTAGAAGTTCCAGTAACTGTAGTGTGAGACTTTCTTTCTCAACTTTATCTATCTCTGCTCATTTTTTCTCCATTATATGTCTTCAAGAATATTCCTTTCATCTTTCTGCTATCTGTTTGTTATCAGTAAATAAGTTTGCACTTTTTTTTTCTCATACCACTTTACTATTTGTTTGGGGATCATAGGTGTATATATATAGCAATTATCTCATGTGTATTCAACTTCCTTCTTTCATTCAATTTTTCTTTGCTCTTTTTGAAATCTTTCATAATCTTATCCTTGAGTCTCTAATACTGTTACTTTCCTTTTCTAGTCTTCTTTTTTCTTGATTATTTCATTCTTCTATTGAATTAAGTATCCCAACTGTAAACCACAGCTTCTTACAACTGCAGGAAATGAAGGATTACAAATGCTGATTTTTAGTGGAACCTGTGGCATAGTAATTAAATAATAAAGCAACACGTAAAAACCACAGTGATATCTTTAATTAGCAAAGGGACAGATATTTCATAGTATAATTAATAGTACATCTTCAGTGTCTGTAACAGTAATAGGAATACAAGCAAAACGTTCAGTGGATCACCTATTAAAATACAATTGTTACCGCGTGCTAGGAAATAATAAAAATTACAAATTTAATCTATTAAGATAAATGATTTTTTACATAAGATAAAAGTCTCCCAGATCTTTGAGAGAGACATACAGTCATTTCTATTTAAATTTGGTCAGTGTAAGATAGTTTCACAACTTTTTTGAATAAGCGTTCATATTTGAATCTGCATCTATGGAGGAGAGCTGCTTTATCCCACTGGACACTATGAGTAGAGTCAACACTGTGCTGCGCCAGACCAGACTTCAGAGGTTTGTTATAATCAATATAATATTGATGTTCCTTTATTCTTTTTTCCAAAGAACAGTTAGTTTGTCCAAAATAAAAGACATCGCATTCGCAAGGTATTTGGTAAACGCCATCCAAAGATAGAGAAGACAGTTTATTCTTTGTAGAAGGTAATAAAGAAGAAATTTTGTTGATAAGAATATATGTTTAAATCAATTGATACTTTTTTAGAATTCTACCTATAGGTTCTGAGATTCCTGGAATGTACGGAATAGGAACTCTGCAGACTGTTGAAGAAACTGTAGTTGTTGGAACATAGGAATCAAGTATCTATTAGATTTGATTGGAATTGTAATCATTTGATTCCATTAACTTTTTAATGATGGAAAGTTCTTGTTGTAAGATTATTGGGAAAGAGCAAACTTTATGTGCTCTATGAATTAGAGATTTAAGAATGCCAAATTTTTGAGACGTTGTGCGCAGACTTTTTGTGAATGTATCTGCCAGTAAATGTGGGTTTTCGAAAGACGCTTGTAGATAAGGTACCAGAAGATGTTCTAGTAAGGAGGATGTCCAAAAATGGTAAAGTACCAGAGTTTTCTTTTTCCATAATGAATTGGATGCGTGGGTGAAGGTTATTTATCTGTTGTAGAAAAGTGGAAAGTTCATCTTCAGTATGTGGCCAAACAGCAAAAACATCATCGACGTAACGGTATCAAAGAGATGGTTGAGCATGAATGGATGAGAACATAGTATCTTCGAATTGTTTCAAATGGTAATTTGCCAAAGGTGGAGACAGAGGGCTACCCATGGCAGTACCTTCAATTTGTTTGTAGATTTTGTTTTTCCAATTGAAATAATCTGAGTGGATGACATATTTGAATATCCTTGCGATATCTGAAGGGTAATCTTCATATAAAGAATTGACTGTGTTGGTTAATGGGATATTGGTGAACAGAGAAATGATGTCAAAACTGACTAATATTTGTGAATTAATAGGATTACTGTGATCTCTTTAAGAAAATACAATACAATATCCATTTCTAAGGCTGATAAAGGAAAAGCTATTGTAATCATGAATAAGACTGACTATGAGACAATTATATTAAAAGTATCCAGCCTATTAGAAGATGCCACGACCTACCAAGAGATCACACATAATCCTACTAATTCACAAATTAAACAATTAAATAAATTACTTGATGAGGTTATAAGTTGGAATCCTAACTATGTGGATAAAATACACACCTACTTTGGAAGAACTCCTCGTCTTTATGGACTCCCAAAAATCCATAAAGAAGGCTGTCCTATACGACCTATTGTAAATTGCACTGATTCTCCAACTTATCGGATTGCAAAAGTATTATCACATTCCTTAAGTGCTCTCACTGGTCATTTCAGATCCTATATAAAAAACTGAACAGATTTTCTTGAAAAAATCAAGGATATTAAAATTACAGATTCTGAAATATTAGTCAGTTTTGACATCATTTCTCTGTTCACCAATATCCTATTAACCGACACACTCAATTCTTTATATGAAGATTACCCTCCAGATATCGCAAGGATATGCGAATATGTCATCCACTCAAGTTATTTCAGTTGGATAAACAAAATCTACAAACAAATTGAAGGTACAGCCATGGGTAGCCCTCTGTCTCCACCTTTGGCAAACTACTATTTGAAACAATTCGAAGATACTATGTTCTCATCCATTCATGCTCAACCATCTCTTTGATACCGTTACGTCGATGACGTTTTTGCTGTTTGGCCACATACTGAAGATGAACTTTCTAAGTTCATCTTCAGTAGGTAGAATTCTAAAAAAGTATCAATTGATTCCAACATATATTCTTATCAACAAAATTTCTTCTTTATTACCTTCTACAAAGGATAAACTGTCTTCTCTATCTTTGGATGGCATTTATCAAATACCTTGCGAATGCGATGTCTCTTATTTTGGACAAACTAACCGTTCTTTGGAAAAAAGAATAAAAGAACATCAATATTATATTGATTATAACAAACCTCTGAAGTCTGGTCTGGCGCAGCACAGTATTGACTTTACTCATAGTGTCCAGTGGGATAAAGCAGTTCTCCTCCAATATGCAGATTCAAATATGAACGCTTATTCAAAGAAAGTTGCGAAACTATCTTACACCAACTGAATTTAAATAGAAATGACTGTATGTCTCTCTCAAAGATCTGGAGACTTTTATCTTATGTAAAAAACCATTTATCTTAATAGATTAAATTTGTAATTTCTATTATTTCCTAGCACGCGGTAACAATTGTATTTTAATAGGTGATCCACCGAACATTTTACTTGTATTCCATTCCTATTACTGTTACAGACACCGAAGATGTACTATTAATTTTAGTACAAAATATCTGTCCTTTTACTAATTAAAGATATCACTGTGGATTTTACGTTGCTTTATTATTTGATTATAAATGCTGATATTCCCACATATGGTGTTTTCATTTTGGTCCTGCAAAAATAAAAAATAAAGTATATTACCTACTACAAAACCATTTTTTTAAAAATCAAACAATCTTTCTCCTCTTTCTTCTTCCAACTTAGTCAAAATAATCTAGTTTCTTCACATTTGCTGTCCTCTACAACCAATGTATTAAAATCTCCCATTATACAAATTAAGGGGATATTAAATCTAACATCATTTCAAAGCCAAATACAGAAACTATAAATGTTTTGTGTGAAAACTGACCAGAGAGCTTGTGGGAATACACCACCGCCACAATACTACGAGTTGTCCTAGCTGAATCCTATAGGAAGTGATGAACGCTCAAAGTGTCCATATATTCGCCTCCCATTGGTTCATTTTGATAAGGTTTCACTAGTCTGACGACTGTTTCAAACTCATTGGTTTTCATCAGAGACTAGGCAAAAACCTCCTAAGAGAGCAAAAACTCTCAGTGCTAAGGAACTTGAAGCATTGGAAAGGTGTATTTTCTGTAAGCGAACTCTGGGTCAGTGCATAAAGTATTTACTAAAATAAAGAGCCAAAAGACTTCATTTTGAAAAAGCAAAATTATATAAATTAAGTAGATATTAAATCGAACATCATTTCAAAGTTGAATACAGAAACTATAAAAGTTTCATGCAATTTTGTGCGAAAATTGACCAGAGAGCTTGCAGGAATAAACTGCCACCACACTACGAGTTGCCCTAGCCGAACCTTATAGGAAGTGCTGAACGCTCAAAGAGCCTGTATACCTCCCATTATAATTAAACTGTTTTTATTTTAACTGATGTCATTAGTTCCTCTTGATCATATCCTTCTTTTATCTCATAAACTTCAAAGTTATTTATTGGCATGCACTTGAATTATGACAAGATCCACTGGAATTACTGTTAAGGCTGTCATCAATACTCTGCCATTCAGGTGGTAAGTATTTTTTTACTCCCCCACCCCCAATCTTTTCTTAGTGCTAAACCTCTCGCCTGCCATAGATGATTCTATAGTCACAACTCTAGTAAATAAAACCTTCCTTCCATCTGGTTTCAATAACTCCTAGAATTCCTACATCTTTTATCCTTGCTTATTCTTACAATTTCTAATTTTCTTACTTCTGACATTGTTCTCATATTCCAAGCTCTAATCTGCATTGGTACTTCTTCCCTCTTTCGGTATACTGTTTCTCTCACTAGATAAGTTCTGAATTTTTTTCTCATTTTTTCTATTATGGACATACATAGTATTTTGACTAGAGATTTTTCATTCTTCTGTCCCATTAAACAGGCACTATGAACTCACGATCAAAGTAAGACATTTTTTCCTCCACAGTAAGAGACTTTAGTAAATAGTACAGTAGTTTTCTCTTACTTTCTCTTAGCAGAACAATCTTCACCCATAGGGATACTATGACAGGAATATATATTCTTTATGTACTTTGCCCATTTCATTGTGGGTTGCCTTCCCATTATACTGAGGCAGATGACTTCTTTTTAACAACCAAGTGAAAATAACTGATTAAAATATAACCACAGACACAGGAGGCCTGCGATCATTTTGTTATTTATAATGATTGCATTTACTGAAGGCAGTGCTTAAGGATCAAAGCTGTTTAAACGAGAGGAGACTTCCACACAGCTTTTAAATGAGTGCAGAGAACCGACCAAGGCTTCTGACCTAATACCCAATCTCACCTTCTCGTCGTGCACCCAGTTAGGTATCTACCTGGATACTAAACAAATGAGGATGGGATAGCAATTTGGGATTTAGCCAACCAAATTATATTGTTATTGGCTTAAACCACAATATAAAATGTTGATACAACATGACAGAATTTCATGGAAGCTGGGGCATTGCCCGGTTAAACAAGGCCAATGTTGTTTTCTCCAGGGAACCAGGGAGAACAGCAAAAAGTCAGTTACTGAAACAAATCCTAAAACACAACCCAACTCAACATCACAAGAGCTTCAAGATCGGTACTATAAGAAGCCTGAATGGCAAGAAATGGAGCTAGAGGAATTGGATAAGTACCAGATTGACATAATAGGGGTGACTGAAACAAAAAAATGCAAAATCTGGTGAAATATTTCTTAGCAATAAATACAAAATGTTATATTCAAGCAATGACAATCAAAGAAAAGAAGAAGTAGCCATAGTATTCAACACTAAATACGAGACTAATCTTCTTTAATGGCAGGGAATATCAAGTAGAGTGATGTGGGCAAATATCAAAATGGGGAACTGGACAATGAGACTTATTTGTGTCTATGGTCCCACAGACGGTTCTACTAAGGTAGAAGTGGAGGAAATTTTTGAGGCTTTAGAGAAAGCAACTGACACATTGAAAAAGGAGAAGTAGGTCCTTCTTGGGGATCTAAATAGCAGAGTAGGAAATGATTGTCAGACAAAGAAAAATATTTTGGGAAAATTTGGAGAAAAGAGCAAAGCTAATAATAATGGCAAATACCTGTTGAATTTCTGCAGTCTAAGGACATAGACTGGTTAATAACAGAATGTTCAAACATAAAAATGTGCACAAATTCACATGGAGAGAAGAGGAAAGGAATAAGAAAAGTCTCACTGACTATGTTATTGTTGATAGTAATGTTTTCTCAATGGTTCAGGACACAAGAGTGTATAGAGGATTTGATATTGGAAGTGATCATTTAGTCTTGAGCAGGATAAAATTGAATTTCATATTGAAAAGAATAACATGCAAGAAAGTTTTAAATTGAATAAAAGTTGACCAACTCTCAGGTGTGAACTATAGACAAAAATACACAAACATTATTCAAGAAAAAAATTAAAGAGTTTGAGAACAGGAACCAAACCCTGAAAATTCAGTGGCAAGCCCTGAAGAAAATATTGACTGATTCAGTCAGAGAGGCTTGCAGTGAAGTTGTCTACAAGGATAGAAAAATTAGGACTCCATGGAGGACACAGGAAGCTACAGAGGCAGATCTGTAGCTTCCTGTGTCCTTGGCAAATAAAATAAAATTTCCTTGGCAAATAAGTCAGCTTGTGCTCTTATAGAATAAAGAGACAAATGTAAGAAAGCTAAACACTGTATAAAACTAGCTAAACAAATGTCATGGGATGAGTTTGGTAAGAATATAGAAATATCAAGAAGGTGGCAAGATATTCTGGCGATTGTGGAATAAGCTCAGAAATGGAGGAAAGAGTGCTGTAAAAGGAATTAGAGTGATAAAGGTGACATGAAAACTGGAGAAAAAGATATCCTTAATGTAAGGAGTAATTACTCCGAAATATTGCTAAATGAAACAATCAGTGGAGAGCACAGTGATAAAAAACACTGATCAGGCATGCAATCAGGGATATATATATCCATAACTGAAGTAGAATAAGCCATCAAAAGCCTGAAATGTGGAAAGGCAGCTGGAGTAGATGATATTCAACCAGAAATGCTCAAGTATGGAGGTATAAAAGTCTTACAGTGGCTGCACTGCATAATTTAGAAGGCCTGGACAGAGGTACGAATTCCAGATGATTGGAATAGAGCTCTCATAGTACCCATATATAAAAAGGAAAATAAAACTGAATGTGAGAATTACAGAGGTATTTCCCTACTGAGTGTTCCTGGCAAGATCTATGCAAGTATACTTGAGAAACGATTGAGAAGAATTGTGGAAGGAAAGATTGGTGAAGAACAAGCCGGATTCAGGCCAAACAGAGGCTGTCTGGATCAGATTTTATCTTTACAACAAATAGTTGAGAAATCTGTATTTAAATTTTGTAGATCTGGAAAAGGCACACAACAAAGTAGCAGGGGCGAATGCTGGTCTTGAAATTCCTGCTTACTACTGTTATCATTCAGGGAATGAGAGGTGTGATTGAAGTCTGATTAGCAGAATAATGAATTACTGACCATTTAAAACTATATACAGGTAACCCTCGTATAATGCAGATGTTAGGGTCTGCAGAAATGCTGTGTTATATAAATCGCGTTATGCGAGCATCAGATCACATAGAAAAAGTAGGGTTATGTTTCGAAATTGTTTTTTTTTTTTTTTTAATTATATAAACAACAATGGCATATCCAACAAAAATATATTTTTATTTAATTCTGGTAATTCATGTAAGTTAAGAAAACATAAACTATGAAACAAATACATACTATAAAAGTATAAAAATTACAAATGGCACTTAAAATTCATTGTACATGCACATTGCGCATAAATGTTTTAGGCAAAATAAAATAGTGCATATTTTATTCGTTCATAGCACGAGGATTTGAGGATTGCTTAATAAACACTGGTTTTGTCGTGTAATCACCTGATGCATTACTACAAAACAGTATAGTAATTCTCTAAGAGGAGACCTCCACATAGCCTTTAAAGGAATGCGGAGAACTGACCAGGGCTTCTGACCTAATGTCCAATCCTCACCTTTTCGTGGTGCACCCTGTTGGGTATCTACTTTGATACTGAAAGAACGAGGATGGGCTGGCAATTTGATTTTGGCCGACAAAATTGTATTCTTATTGGTTAAACCAAAATAAAAAATGATGGTACAACATGACAAAATTTCATGAAGGCTGGGGTGTCGCCCGGTTAAACAAGGCCCCCGTTGTTTTCGCCAGGGAACCAGGGCGAACAGCGAAAACTCGGCTACTGGAACAAATTTGAAAGCACACCCCAACTCAACATCACCAGAGTTAAAGATCAGTACTATCAATCAACATAAGAAGCCTGAATGGCAAAGAAATGCAGCTAGCCAAGGAAATAGATAAGTACCAGATTGACATAATAGGGATGACTGACACAAAAAAGAGAAAAACTGGTGAGATCTTTCTGAGCAATAAATACAAAATGTTATATTCAGGAAATGACAATCAAGGAAAAAAGGAGTAGCCATAGTATTCAACACAAAATACGAGGCTAATCTTCTTGAATGGCAGGAAGTCTCGAGTGATGTGAGCAAAATATCTGAATGGGGAATTGGACAATGAGACTTATTTGTGCCTATGGTCCCACAGCAGCTTCTACTAAGGTAGAAGTGGAGGAATTTTTTGATGCTTTAGAAAAAGCAACTGACACAATGAAAAAGGAAAAGCTGGTCCTTGTTCTGGATCTAAACAGTAGAGTAGGAAATGATTGTCAGACATACAGAAATATTTGGGGAAAATTTGGAGAAAAGAGCAAAGCCAATAATAATGGCAAATACCTGTTGGATTTCTTCCCAGGACATGGACTGGTTATTACTAACACCATGTTCCAACATAAAAATGTGCACAAATTCACATGGAGAGAAGAAGCAAGGAATAAATAAAATCTTGTTGACTATGTTATTGTTGATAGTGATGTTTTCCCTGGTGCAGGACACCAGAATGTACAGAGGATTTGAAATTGAAAGTGATCACTATTTAGTCTTGAGCAGGATAAAATTGAATTTCATAATGAAAAGAATAACATGTAAGAAAGTTTTAAAGAGAATAAAAGTTGAGCAGCTCTCAGATGTGAACTGTAAAATAAAATACACAAAGATTATTGAAGAAAAAATGAAAGAGTTTGAGAACAGGGACCAAACGTTGGAGATTCAGTGGCAAGTCTTGAAGAAAACCCTGATTGATTCAGCCAGAGAGGCATGTGGTGAGGTAGTCTGCAAAGATAGAAAAATCAGAACGCCATGATGGAAACAGGAAGTTAAGGAGGCAGTGAAGGAAAAGAAGAAAGCATATCAAAAGTTCCTGGCAAATAAGGCAGCTTTTGCTCTTAGAGAATACAGAGACAAATGTAAGAAAGCGAAACACTGTGTAAAACTAGCTAAACAAAATCATGGGAGTACTTTGGCAAGAACATAGAAAATAAATATCAAGAAGGTGGTAAGATATTATGGAGGTTGTTGAAGAAGCTTAGAAATGGAGCAAAGAGTGCTGTAAAAGGAGTTAGAGATGATAAAGGTGACATGAAAATAGTAGAAAAAGATATCCTTGAAGTATGGAGTAATTACTTCAAAAAATTAATAATGAAATAAGCAGTGATAGCACAGTGGTAAAAAACAGTGACCAGGCATGCAGTCAGGAATATATATATATATATACTTGAAGTAGAAAAAGCAATCAAAGGCTTGAAATGTGGAAAGGCAGCAGGAGTAGATGATATTTGACCAAAAATGTTGAAGTATTGTGGTATAAAAGTCTTACAGTGGCTGCACTGCATAGTTCAGAAAGCCTGGACAGAGGGACGAATTCCCGATGATTGGAGTAGAGCTCTCATAGTACCCATATATAAAAAAGGAAATAAAACTGCATGTGAGAATTACAGAGGTATTTCTCTACTGAGTGTTCCTGGCAAGATCTATGCAAGTATACTTGAGAAATGGTTGAGAAGAATTGTGGAAGAAAAGCTTGGTGAAGAAAAAAAGCTGGATTCAGGCCAAATAGAAGCTGTAAGGATCAGATCTTCACTTTGCAACAAATAGTTGAGAAAGCATGGTAATATAACAAAGATCTGTATTTAAGTTTTGTCGATCTGAAAAAGGCATATGACAAGGTGCCAATGGGGCATTATATCAAGCAATACTTAGTCTTGATTTGAATTTTTAGTCTGCAGTTAGAATTGAAGGAGGTACAGGAAGATGGTTTAATGTTAAATCTGGTGTGAGACAAGGATGTACATTATCCCCTCTGTTATTTATTATCTATATGGATCACATTATGAAGGAAAGTGGTATTAAACATGATATCAGAATTGGAGATGTTAATGTCAACTCTTTGCTTTATGCGGACGATGTTATACTTCTAAATAAATCTGCTACAAGTTTGCAAGATTCCCTGACTAAATTGAATAACTGTTGTAATAGATATGGTATGAAAGTCAGCATTAAAAAAAAAAGACAATGAAAATAGGTAGAATCGTTGAAAATATCAACTGTGTTGTGAATGGAGAACCTGTGGAACAAGTAAAACATTTCAGCTACTTATCCACGATTTTTAGTGAAGATGGTAAATTAAATATGGAAATAGACAACAGAATCAACAATGCTGGTATAGTAGAAAGTCAATTTAATAAATTCGTATAGAATAAGGGAGAAATTAGTCAGAACACTAAATTAGCTGTATACAAGACAGTGTTCAAACCAGTTTTAACTTATGGATCTGAGAACTGAGGCAGAAGTAAAACACTTGACCAAAGACTAGAGACCGCAGATAATGAGAGTCCTGAGAAAGATTAGAGGCGTGAACAGACGGCATCAATGGCAATATCATATTAAAAAAGACAATATTAGGAAAGAACAGCATCCAGGAATGCATTAGCAGAGCTAATTTCGGGTGGTATGGTCACTTAAACAGAATGGGCGAGAAAAGATTAGCAAAACAAGTGTTCTCTGCCAGGTTGGCAGAAAACGACCCAGAGGACGGCCAAGATATAGGTGGACTGATACGGTACAAAGTTCCTTAGACAAGAGAAATATAAGATCTGATAGTGTTAGAGTCTTGACAAGTAACAGACTGATTTGGAGGAAAATTGTAGATAGGAAGTTAGTAATGATGTAAATTTTTCATGTAGTACTATCATATCCTGTACACCCTTTGAGGGTACATGTCAGGAATTTGATGATGATGATAATTTTTACAGAAAAAAGCAAGCATTACATATTGTATGTATCTCACCAGAAAATAAAGTGTTCAGCTTGAGATGAACACACTTGTGATTTTTAATGCACTTTCCTGGCAGAAAGAAGGACAATTTTCAACAATAAACATTGTATAAGCAGTGCTAAAGAGTATTTCCCCTAATATAAATTCGCTACTTATAATTACATGCAGGATACAGGCAGACACAAATTTAATGAAGATAAAATTTGATTTTTAAGTCGCGCGGTGAAAAACATATGAAAAGATAAAGGATTACTACAATTTGTAGACCGTGTTTTTTATCAGAACCGTGTTGTATAAGTACATTCAACAAGGGTTACTACAATTTTAGACCACGTTATATTGAAACTGCGTTGTATAAGTACCACGTTATACAAGGGTTATCTGTATTTAGAAATTTATGTACAGCTAATCATACAAATACAACATTCATTTTACAAATGATATTTTATCTTTTTCAATTTAGCTACTTGAATACAAATTCTACCCCACGGTTCTTTATAAACTGGTCAATAACATCACCATAAAAACTTGGTTGTAACTTAATTTTCCCAAGCAACATGCACACTTGTAAAGGCTGGCTGAAGCTCACTGGCTAGAGCTACTTTGACTGAGTATGGCCTGTGTTTAAGCAACAGAGTGAGATGACGTGGATGGAGCGGAAATGGCTATGTGCGTGCATGATATCGCAGTGCTAAAGCGAGGACCTGGATGCTCCCACAACTGAGCAAGCCAATTTAGCTTGATTAGCATCGGCCTTCAATACAACACAACGCAAAGCTCAATTATTGTCATGCAAGCATAAGATGCCTTCTGTCTACAAAAATAAAAGCCTAAATGGAACGCTTATAAATGCATGCATTTATTGACAAATAAATATTACTTCTTTCTCAATTAATGAGCTTGCGCAGCAAGCATAGAGAATTCGCCACTGCAAGGTACCAAGACAGAGAGAGAGAGAGAGAAGCTATTCAAAACGTTACAGATGTATGATGTCAATGGGACATTATATCAAGCAATACTTAGTCTTCCTTCAATTATAACTGCTGTAAATCAGCAGTTATAATTGAAGGAAGTACAGGAAAATGGTTTAATGTTAAATCTGGTGTCAAACAAGGATGTACATTATCCCCTCTGTTATTCATTATTTATATGCGTCACATCATGAAGAAAAGTGGTATTAAACCTGATATCAAAATTGGAGATGTTAATCTCAATTCTTTACTTTATGAAGATCATGTTATACTTTTAAATAAATCTGCTACAAGTCTGCAAAATTCCCAGACTAAACTGAATTACTGTAGTAATAAATTTAGTATGAAAATCAGCAATAGCAAGACAAAGACAATGAAAATAGGCAGAGGCATTGAAAATATCGACTTTCATTGTCTTTGACTAACTTCTCTCTTATTCCATATAAATTTATTCAGTTGGCTTCCTACCTTATCAGCTTTGTTGATTCTGTTGTCTATTTCCGTATTTCATTTACTATCTTCACTAAAAATCATGCCTAAGTAGCTGAAATGTTTTACTTCTTCTATTGGTTCTCCATTCGGCTACTTAGGCACGATTTTTAGTGAAGATGGTAAATTAAATACAGAAATAGACAACAGAATCAACAAAGCTGATATGGTAGGAAGTCAATTGTATAAATTTATATGGAATAAGAGAGAATTTAGTCAAAGACAATGAAAGTCAATATTTTCAATGCTTCTTGCCTATTTTCATCGTCTTAGTCTTGCTATTGCTAGACAAAATGTACCCTCAAGGAACACCATGAGGGTATATGTCAGTTATTTGATGTACATTATCCCCTCTCTTGATGATGCATTTACTAAAGTATACTGGTCCTGCAAGGACTTTCCCTTCAAAAATATCCTGTCATGTCATCTTCATCCAGGAGGTTGGCTATCCATGAATCTTCATCTATTTCTCTCTTATGCTGTTCTCTTGCACTCTGCATAGTTCAGGCCCAGCGTATCTTTTTATGCTTCTGAACCATCTGTGTTGCTTTGACTTGAATTCATTCCTCTAATAAATTCTTTTTGAAGACTTTCATGCCTCAACACATGACCCATATATATTGTTATTTTTTTGTATGTTTCTTTATTAGTTCCAATTTAATACCTATTATCTTCAAAACTTCTTCATTTCTCTTCTTCCAAATCCAAGAGATATTCAATGCTCTTCTGTACGTCCACATCTTCTCAAAAGCATCAATTCCTCTACTATCTTCTTTGTTTACTGTCCATGTTTCTGCTCCATAGAGAAAGGTACAAATAAAACATTTAATCATTCTTGATTCAGGTTTTTTTTTGTCTTATTTCTCTTGATGTTAGTATATTCTTCATTCTGTTAAAGGTTGATTTTGCAATTTCTATTCTTCTCCTAATCTCTCTTTGCATTTTTCATTCTCTGTAATTAAGTGCAGTAAATAAGTATAACATTTAACTTGTTCTCTAATTTGTTTTTAAACTTTAATTTGCAGCTTTTGAAATATATTTTTCTCTGCTTACTAACATAGCTTTAGTTTTTTTGGAATTTAATGTAAGGCCATATTTTTTACTCTGTGTATTTATTTGTTGTATTAACTTCTGCGCATGTTCCTCTTTCTCAGCAATTAACAGAGGATCACTTACATAATGAAGGTTATTTATATTTCTTCCTGCTCTTTTTACTCTCTCCAGTCTTTCATACTCTCCAAATTTTTTCATTGTAGGGACTGAACAGAAGAGGAGAAAGCACATATCCCTCTTAACAGCTTTTTTGTGTTTGGAAAGTTTCTGACAGCTCACTGTTGATTTTTATGTCATTCCTACCTATGAAAATACTAATCTATAAAATTGAAAGTCACATCTAACTTTTTGCTACAGTTAGTACAATTCAGATCACCAGACAAATGTCTGTTTTTCTGCTTCCAAGCCAAACACTATCTGAAACATTTCTCTTATGAAGCAATTTTTACACATTAGTAAAAAGTAAAAGACTATTTAAACAGTATATATGGTGAAGTTTGCATCAGGATATGAGTGCGTTTGTGTGTAGCGAGCTGTCAAATTCCAATTACTTGTCTTCTGTAACATTAATGGGGTATACTTCAAATGTTTATGCAAAAGGTGAAAGGTCTTTCACAATTAATTTGACAATGGTATATACAAGTGTGATTTCTAACACAGCATTATGGTAACCAAACTGGATATGTTTTTTAATCTCAGTTCAAATCCTAGATAACATTTTCTAACTGTTTCAGGAAAAAATATGACTCACTTTTAATGACCAAACCATATATAATTTGTCTGTATAATAACTAGTTAATAACATCATTATTAACTAATCATCAGACCTGTTAATAACATCAAATAATATGGCTGGATATATAACAAATGTTTTGTCACAATGATAAAAGTGATCATGTATTTTAATTTAGAGTAGTAACAAATCATATGGGAGTTTTGCTATAAGGGGATATATGTGTAACTTCAAGGTAAATGATTATAACAAATGGAGAAGCAGATTGTAGCTGTATTATGGTAGAAAATCTACAATGGATGGGAATGGACAAGAGTTCAAGCAACAGCTACTTAAGCAGATGATGTTATGCAACCATCTAGGATAACCAAGCACATAAGCACTATAATGAACAGAGCTGGAGAGGGTGATAATAAGTAAAGTTGAATCAGAATTTGGGAGGAAGTCAGCTGAACAGGGCAAAGGAAATCTAAAACAAAAAAGAATTACCAAGGAAGTGTAAAAATAATCATAATTTAACAGTATGAGTATTTTTACAAATTGTTCATATTAGTATATTATTAGTTTTTGTTTCGTAACACGTATATCAGCACTAGTGCGATGTGCCCGTTATTGATATTATTGTCAAAATGAAATGCAAACCATGGGAAATTGATGTACTTAACTAGATTGTGATAATTACGTTACTTTCATTTCTTTTTATTGTAGTTTAAAATTATTAAGTGTTGTGTTTTATAAAGACATTCTTATTATGCTAACTGAAGACGAGTCAGCCATTATACCTAACTTCTTGCTTGCCACTTTCACTAAGTGCATATGCCCACCGAGGGATGTGATGTGTGATTGACAGCTAACAGAGAGAGTGTTCGGTATCAAGGTAACTGGAAAAACAAGAGAGCTAATGGAAGTTTAAGAATGCAGACCAGAGAAATTTTGTTCTTAGACAGTTTAAGTTTTACATGACAGTCAGAAGAATATTAATAGAAGATTCCAAAAAGAAATCGTAGAACTGTGAGTCTTTAAACTGGAGAAGTTGAGAATGTCAACAAGTATTTAGTAAATAAAAGAAGATATTGCAGTCAGTGTTCTAAAGCAGGGTTTCCCAAATTGTGTTCCGGGGAAAGTGATTAAGTGTTCCATGATGTCAGTGACCAAGCTGTGTATTTTTAAACATGGAAGTAATTTGGGAAAGGGAATACTGCTGTTTATGACCGGGCATAAAAATTGTCTGCAAGCTGATTACAACAATGGATGGTGTATTCTCTGTTCTCAAAACTGAACGAAATAACATCTGTATTGCAAATGTTAGTGACCAATCAGCAAAGAAGTATAAAGAAAATTTTTCCACTGAAATTGAAGATCAAAGTAGTGTGTATCTGGTTCTCAAATCTAATAATACTGAATACTTTCTTTGCAAGTTTGTATTGTAAAGTGAAAATGCTTGTTTCAAAACTGTAGTGCTGTGATTTTTTAAAAGTAATAGGCCTACAGATTTAAATTTTAATATGAATAAAAGACAAGGGACTTTGTTTAATTTTGGTGTTAAGAAATCTCTTATTGAAGGTGTTTGTGATGCAACAGATAGTGATTCATTCACCTACAAAGTGATCTCCAGGATATACAAAAGGAGGGGGGGAAACTACTAGCACACAGGAGAAAAAGTCTGCATTCATTTGTAAGTACTTATAATATTATAAATTTTTGGCGATCAGAATGGGATATGTCAGTGAAAATCAGCACAAATTAATTTAATGATGTTGGCCTGAGGAAACTACAATATGCTAGAATATTTCATTAGTCCAGTGATTGATAACTCATTTAAATGTAATTTTATATTTGTCAACATGTCACACCGTATACATAAGTGTACTATGTACTAATACTCTTTATGATTATGCCATAATTAATTATTAATACATTACAAAATAACCAAGGCGTTCCATGAAAATTTCAGGAATTGTGAAGTGTTCTGTCATAGCAAAATCTGGGAAACACTGTTCTAAAGGAATCTTTGAGAAAACACTGACTGGAAAGTTTCATCTGTCTTAAGGATGCCGGATCTATTTGTTATTTGTACTGAAAAAGGCAATGGAATTAGCTCAACTTAGATATGTTGTTTATAAAGTAGTAGAAGAACCTTTTTTCTCTGGCACAGTCAATTGTATATCAAATAGAACTGCAAGAGGTAAGAAGTATTTATACTTCAGTGAGGAATAATACTGTATACTACAAAAGGGTGATAAAAAAAGGATTCCATGGAAAAGAAGAAGGAAATGTTAATATTTCAGAAAAGGCCCTAACAAAGAAACTGACTGTGAACATTTTTGTTATTGTGAAAACAAAGTGTTAGACATGATTAAGTATATGTTAAGCAATCCAGTAATAGAATGAGTCAGAGAATGGATGATTTTAATATTTTTGGATAAGAAAATTTCTGAAGTGTAGATTTATTTCAGAAGGCCTTGGATCCAGTATTTTGTAGTTATGTAATTTAATTTAAAGCGTATATATATATCTGTTTTAGTTTTATTAAATGTGTATATTTTTTGTATTTGGCCTTGAGTCGGTGATTTTCCAGATTCTAAAAAAAATAGTTAAAAGTCATTGCACCAATCGGAAATGAACCCTTGTGTAAACAATAAAAACACTCGGAACAAAAAATCTTTATAGAAGCAATCGCTAATCTCTAACAGAACAGGCCAAAGGAAATTCAAAACAAAAAAGAACTACCAAGGAAGGATAACTTTCGTCACTACATATGATAGTAAAGTGTTGAACACCCAAGAAATAGCTGAGTTATTAAGTATTTGTTTAAGGTATACATTCCAAAAAATATTATTTCTCTGTAAGCTTAGGAACTAGGATGAAAAGACAGAATGAATGAAGTGATGATATTAAAAATGTTGCAACAGTTTAACGCATAAAGTGGGATAAGATGGAATAACAGCACATGTGCTAAGGTAATAAGACAACTGAATTAGCATTGCAACTAACTTGTTGTTCAACTGCAGATTCGACATGAGCACAATTCTTAATGAGCAGAAGGAGACAAGATAATTTCATCACACAAGGATATAACAATAACTAATGCAGCCAATAATAGACCAATCTGTATCTCTGGGACAATCATTAAGGTACTGGAGAGGTTGGTCAGAAACCACATTCAGAGGTGGATAGATATTATCTTGATCATTTATAGAAAAGAAATTGACTTCATTAATCACCTTGCTGGCTAAGATGCATTTATTATGCAAAACATAGATACAAAGCATATCAGTGAATACCATTTAGATAGATGGCCACCTGATGGTTAAAGGTAGGACACACTTTAGTAACAGTAATAGCAGAGGTAGATAAAAGGAACAAATATATATACTTCTGGATTTTGAGGAAGTATCTCACATGATTCAACATGGAAGAAGACTATTATATAAACTCGAGGGGCATGAATATGCAAAATCAGTTTGTGAGATAAATAGGAGAGCATCTGATTGACAGGTATCAGAGTGATGCATACAGATGCTGAGTTTAATATGGCTCCTGTATACATCAGCATGTGTGTAAAAAACCAGCAGGTAGTACAAATAGCATATGAATGCTGCTTCCATACTGGGCAGTCACATTTTTAGAAATATTTACTGTTTTTGGTAGAATTTTATTTGTAAAATTAGCATTTGTAAAGTGCTTTAATGATACTGAAAATCTCAAATGCAATTTGAACTGATACATACATATATATATACATACACACACATACAATGCTTGGAAAGAAGTCAACAGACACCAAAGTATAAGAAATAAACAGTTATTACACCCAACCTATTAAAATGCAGGACATCCTTTTACTGCAATGACTGCAGCAATCCTATGGGGCATATTTTTCACAAGCGTATGATAGTGATCAATGGAAATTTGGATCATTCTTCCTGTAGGCATGTAATAAGATCCTGGATAGTTGTGGTGTGAACTTCCCTTGATCTCACCCGATGCTCCATTCCTCCCACAAATGGGTTGAGATCAAGGCTCTGTGGAGGCCAGTCAAATGCGATGTCCATGTCCAAAAACCACACAGTTACAGCAGCAACATTGAGAAATTGAGATGGCCCAATTTATCAACAATCTAACAGATAAGCTTAGGTGATGATGGTTATTCATGACTTATTTTTCACGGTATTAACAACACCACAAACACTTTTATCAACAAAGATGTTTTATTAACACGTATATTTCGCTGATTTTCAACTCAGCATCATCAGAGCACAACACACATGTAAACGCGACAGTGAGTGAGTGAAACAATATAATTGCAAAACACAAAAGATCTAAAGTCCTATTTTTGGTGCCCTCTAACGAAAAAAAAAAAAAAAAAAACCGCAGTTATCCAGGAGTTTTTCTTTGGATAACCGTCTCCCAAATTTTTGGCAAATTAATGCAACCATATTTGTTAAGGTTGGGAGAATTCTTCAAAGCCATTGCTGACTCAAAAAATAATCTTTCAGATCTATAACGACTCCTAAATAGCACATTCGTTTTCCTCCATCTAATCCTGTGTGAAGGAGTGTCCAAAGCGTGGTCTGCCAGTCCCGACTTGCCATAGTAATAGTAGCGAATGTATCTTTCATGTTCTTCCAGGTGGATGTTCACTGATCTTCCTGTTTGCCCATAATAGGCCAAGTCACAGTCACATGGAACTTCATACACTCCTGGGTGTGCTGAAGGGTGAAGTTTATCCTTAGGCTAGCGGATCAGAGTTGCCAGCTTGACATGAGGTTTGAAGGTGGTGCGAAGGCCATGTTTCAACAATACTTTGGCTATTTTTTCCGATGTACCTCTGATATAGGGAATAGAAATGGTCATGTTGTATTCTTGTGTATTAGGGGAGGGCAGAGTAATGGGCCTATGTAGTATTTTATCTATTTTGTAGGGATTGTAGCTGTTGGCTAAGAACGTATGGCGCAGGTACTGGAGTTCAGTGGTCAGAGCTGTATCGTTAGAACAACTGGCTCTGGCTCTGTGTGTAAGTGTTTTTAAAATGCTGTACTGTTGGACTGGATGATGATGTGATTGTTTATGTAGGTATCTTCCTGTGTGTGTAGGCTTTCTGTAAATAGAAAAAGATAGTGATCCATCTGAAAGGCAGGTGATTAATGTGTCAAGAAATGGCAAACCGTTATTTGATTCTTTTTCTACTGTGAAGTGAATTTTGGGGTGTTGGTTGTTTAGGTAGGTGACAAAAGCATCCAAAGTGTCTTGTCCATGGGGCCAGATGGCAAACACATCATCTACATAGCGCAACCATACTTGTGGCTTGTATGTAGCTGTAGTAAGTACTTTGTTTTCAAAGTGTTCCATGTAAAAATTTGCTAACGGGGGAGAGAGGGGGAACCCATAGCAGTATCATTAATCTGTTTGTAGAATTCCCCCCCCCCCCATGTAAAGTAACCTGCATTCATGGTAAATTGAAATAATTCAAAAATATCTGGGGGAAATTTAGACTTGATTAAATCAAGAGTGTCTATAAGTGGTACATTGGTATATAAGGAGGTGACATCGAAACTAACCATTATGTCTGAATTTTTTACAAAAGTAGAGGAGTTGCCAGTAAGAGGGGCAAGCGACTTAGCTAAATGCCGGGCCAGTTTATATGTGGGACTATCTATGCTATCAACTATGGGGCGTAGGGAAATATTAGTTTTGTGGATTTTTGGTAATCCATAAATACGGGGTGTTTTAACATGAATTGGTTTTATTTTTGTGATGATTTCTTTGGGCCATGATGTCACTTTTTTCAGTAATTTTCGGACTCTTTTCTTTTGCGACATCATAGGGTCTCGATGTATAATTTGATATGTGGAACTGTCACATATGAAATCTTGCATTTTTCTGTTATACTCTTCTTTATTCATGATAACTGTTGCATTTCCTTAATCGGCTTTTGTAATAATAATATTTTTATTATTATATAACTTTTTTAGGGCAGTTATTTGCTTACATGGCATATTGCATATTGAATATACCACAATCCAGCGATAACTATATTTAGAGTCTGCTACGTGAGGTAAGAACAAAAGGGCAAGAGTAGGAAGGTGGGGGGGATGCAAATTAAGATAGAGGGAAATAACATCATAAGATGGATAGGCTTTGTGAGACAGTGTAGTCGACTCAATATAGAGGACTAAATATAAGGTAGGCAAAATTTCTTTCAACTGGCACACTCCAAGGAATGATAACAATTAAATCATAATTAAACAAAAAGCTAAATAGTTAAAGAACAACAAAAAAATAATAATTTACACTGCCTATTATAAGACATACTTTCACACTTCCTGCACTCCCAGTATCAACTGGTACTATTGAAAGGTGGTGTCAAAATTCAAATAATTTATTCCTTGCCACTACCTCATTAAAATTTTACCAAGGCTAAATTGGGAAGAATTTTCTATTGAGCTAGATAGCAATATTAGGTGAATACTACCTCAAGTCTGAAACTATGACAGAATCTGTGAATATGATTATAGCCACAAAAAAAGTCTCACATAGAAAATATATTGGGATGGAATGAAACATGCAAAAAAGTTGTACAGCAATAGCGTAGATCAGAAGTGGCTGATAAATTCTTTGAATTACGTGAAGATAGAAAAGGAACAAAACAGTCATCATAAATTTGAACTTTAGATGCTCCAGTTAGAAGGAATGGGGTCTTCTCAAAAAGCTCAGATGTAATTAAATACTTGAACATTCTACATTTTTAAATAAATCTTGTTATTTAAAAAATACAATTATCTTGCCAACTGTATCATGTGGCTGAATGCTTTATGAAAAAGATGTCTGGCTCCACAACAAGTGTTACTTACTTTCTTGTTTTCATGAATTTTGTTATTTGTCTTTTCTATGAAATTATTGCTTATGGGTAATTTATGTAAATTCACTCTTGATTATGAACAATATATAAAAGAAAACAGACTGAGTTGTGCTGTGGAGTTAAACACATTTTCAACTCACATCAAAGAAAATGATATTTCTGCACAATTGCATGTAACATGTAGTGAGAATTAAAGAATGCATTACTTTGTTTTGTCATCACAGCATTTAGTTATGATGACATCTAAAACATAACCTATGATAATATTTATTGAAAGAAAATTTTACTCACCCAAGATATTGGGCAAGTAAAAGTTTTTTTGGGCTTAAAGTTGTATTTTTGGAGCCCTGGCCATGGGCGTATAATATTTTCTGATATATTGTTTAATAGTAGTATGACTACATCAATACTTACAAGACATTTGTTTTCAAGTGCATTTTAAGTTTTGATGTAACCTATTAGGCACTATTAGACAAACTTCTGAACAAATGACACAATGTGGCCAATCATGTTTATGCATGAATCCAAATGTTTTGAAGGAAATATTGTGTCTGCTTTTCTTTCTTTTCAATCTGAAGAAGAAGCAGATGCAAAATTAACATACCTCCGAGAAGTGGAAATTAATTTTTAAATTAATCTTAAATGGTATATACATATATGTTGCTCAGCATTTCAGCTGCAGCAGTTAAAAACACTTAGGTCACTTATTAATGGTGTGTGATATTAGTATTTATGCTCTTTGGCAGTGTCAGTAGAAGTTTGACTATTCATTTTGATAAATTATGGAGACTACTACCATGTTAAGAATAATTACTTTAATTTCCTAATGTTCTGATCTTCATATATATATATATACATACATATACACATATATATATATACACACATACACACATATATATATATACACACATATATATATATACACACATACACACATATATATATATACACACATACACACATATATATATATACACACATACACACATATATATATATACACACATACACACATATATATATATACACACATACACATATATATATATATATACACACATACACATATATACACAGAGACAAACTACATTACAATTCAAACAGTATGCCAAAGTGATTCGATCAAATCAGTTTTGCTTTGTAATACTGTTTGAATTGTAATGTAGATTGTATATGTATGAGGGTGGGCTAAGAAGTTCTCGGCCTAACAATGAAAAAACAAATTTATAATTTCAAAATTATTTTTATTTTTCAACATAATCTCCCTTAAGATTAATACATTTATTCCAGTGATGCTTCAGTGCCATTATCCCATCCCTGTATTGATTCTCAGTAAGATTTGCAAAATACCCCTCTACAACTGCAATCACCTCTTGATTCGAAGAAAAATGCTGACCGGCAAGAAAGAGTTTTAGTTTTGGGAAGAGATACAAGTCAGAAGGAGCCAAATCTGGGGGAATAGGGTGGTTGTTCCAACAATTCATAGTGCAGATCCTTTAGTTTTCCCATTGCCAAAACACCTTTGTGGGCAGGTGCACTGTCCTGATGAAAGATGATTTATTTCGTCTGTAAACCTAGTCTTTCAAACAAATTTTTTCGTCTAGTCTGGTTAAAAGATCGGAATAATATTCCCCAGTTATTTTTTTACCATTTTCAAGATCATTAATAAACAAAATGCCTTTAGCATCCCAAAACACCGATGCCATGATCTTTCCTGCTGATGGAACCGACTTATGACTTCTTTGGTGCTGAACATCCGGCTTCTGTCCACTGTTTTGACTGCTGTTTGGATTCTGGTGTGTAATGGTGAATCTAGGTCTCATCATAATAAAACCATAGTAATAAATCGACACACAAAATCAGTTTTATTCTTGTTAAAATGCTCCAAACACTGTTCAGAGATTTTCATGCAAGTACGTTTTTTATCTGCTGTGAGCAAGCATGGCACCCATCTTGCACAAAGCTTGTTCATTTGCAATTCTTCATGCAAAATATACCCTACACATTATTTTGAAATGCCTATAGTCTTAGCAATTTCATGCACTTTCATCAAATACCATATTGTGCACTTGATCAATGATTTCTGGTGTTACACTTTTTTGGATGTTCTTCACGTGGATCATCTTCAAGGCTGGTACGACCACAATTAAACTGGTAGTACCAGCAGTATGTTTTGCAGCCCATTTCTTAGTTGTCGAAAACGAAGGTGAAGAGTAACCATAAACTTTTATAAACTTCGAAAAAATTTCTTTTGCCATTAAACCTTCTTTTACAAAGAATTTTATAACTGCACGATACTCAACTTTCTCCATTTCAAGGGATACAGACAACACTTTTGCTTCAGACAGCTGTATAAAACAAACTACTTGATAGAATGACTTGCAATTTCACAATTTCATATTTTATCATCTATGGTTGAGGCTGAGAACTTTTCAGACCACCTCATATGTCTGTTATTACTGTGCTTCAATTAATATAAATATGTCCAGATAAGTGAGCAGGGTTTCCAGATATACTGGCAGTTGAAGCCCTCAGTACCTGAAGTATCACTTATATTTTTTAACATACAAATCTAAAACTTAAAATTCAGCAGTAAATAAAATCAACTACATTATCAGAATTCTGCTGGCCTGAGTGATTAGATGTCCACTCTCCATCCAACAGGCTACAGGTTTGAATCTTGCCATGGGTATGGATTGTTTGTGACTATCTTTAGGAGGGAAATGAAGTTAAGTGTCTGGTGTGTGACCACAATCCTGCTTATTGGAGGCTTGAAAAATGTTTTCTGTTTGGTCTCTAGAGCAAGGTTTCCAGACTATGTAAAATAAAATTACAGGAAAAAAAAAAAAAAAGAAATTACCCAATTGATGGTACTAATGTAATATAGGCTTACAATTTTTCATGAGTGGGAATCACTTAAAAAAAAAAAAGATTCCTATTTTGTTTCTGAAAAAGTTTCAACTATGCAAAAATGTAATATACAAAGAACACTATCATATTCTTAAAATTTAAAAATACCAGTGAATTCTTTCTTTTCCAAACTTATTTTAAACATTTACACTAAAAACCCAATGCTTTGCCTCAATTTTATTTGCCATTACAGTCAGCTAGGCAGATTGCATCTTTACTTTCCAATCTACAGGTTACGGGTTCAAATCCCATGATCTGTAGGTTGGAATAGCACTGATGTTTGTGAAAGTCTTTAGAAGGTATATGATTTTCAATGCCTGATGCAAGTAACTACTAATCTGTTTATTGGAACCTGAAGTAGCTTGAAAAAGCATGGTCTTCAGAGAGGGTTCCCAGATTATCTAAATTTTAGCCCACTCACAGCAGGTTCAACCCTTCATGGGTGGGATTGTCATAAATAATTACATTTTAATCAAAGATACATTCTTCTTCTTATCAAGGATTAGGCATCTGCTTGTTCTGGCTTCCATCTTGTTTCCTTTATCCACTTCTTTTGATAGTTAATATTTTCCATCCTATATATATGTTCTTTCCATTTCTCTATATTCATTGATCTTTTCATTTAAGCTATATCTGAGAGTCCTGAGAAAGATTAGAGGCGTGAACAGATGGCATCAGTGGCAATATCATATTAAAAATGAGGATATTAGGAAAGAACTTGACATTGTCAGCATCCAGGAATGCATTAGCAGAGCTAATCTCAGATGGTATGGTCACCTAAATAGAATGGGAGAGGAAAGATTAGCAAAACAAGTGTTCTCTGCCAGGTTGGCAGGAAAACGACCCAGAGGAAGACCAAGATATAGGTGGATTGATACGGTACAAAGTGCCTTAGACGATAGAAATATAAGATCTGATAATGTTGGAGTCTTGACAAGTAACAGACTGATTTGGAGGAAAATTGTAGATAGGAAGTTAGTAATGATGTAATTTTTTCATGTAGTACTGTCATATCCTGTACACCCCTTGAGGGTACATGGCAGGAATTTGATGATGATATCTAGCTCTCTTCTAACATCTTTTTATTTATATGATTTAATTTTATGCATCTTTAACTGTTCTTAAAAATCTCATTTCCATAGCCTGCATTTTACTATGATCTTTCTTTTTAAATAGTTCATATTTCTAAATAATATATAATAATACAATTATATAACAAAGTAAGAGTAGCCATTACTTTAAAAAATTTAAGCTGGTTTCTTGTATTACTTTTTTATATTCAGTGTCCTTTTGTTTCCAGATTTTCTAAAATGTATTTCTTTTTCTTTTTTTTTTTTTCAACTATGTTCTTTGTTCTTTTGATAACTTATTATGTAACCTAACTAATTAAATTGCATCACCTGGTTCTATTAGCTTGTGACTATTTTTGATCTAATATGATTTCTGCCTTTAAATGCCATGATTTTTGTTTTATCTTCTATCTTATGTATAGCCATTACAATTAATTTATTCAGATTTAATTCATTCAGAATTAATCCATTAACTCATCAGAAAGAAATAATGGATTAATCAGTTACCTAATAAAGAAATTAAAATTGTTTTGTTTGGCTTAATATAAGATATTGCACTTCTAGTGACAAAATACATTATGATAATACGCTGAAATGGTTAGATTATTATGGCCTTCAAATTTAAATCTGGCTGAACTAAGCAGATGTCAAGCTGCTGGCCAGACTGCCTGAGTGTATAGTGTCTCTACCAACAAACAGATTGCTAGTTAAACTCCAAATGTGGGTATGTATATTTGTAAATGGCTTTAGGTGATATAAACATCTGATGTGTGATCACCATCACCCTGCTTATGTGAATGTCTTAAAGTGGCTTGGAAAAAAATGAATCTTTGGTCTCTAGAACATTTTCAGATTAACTAATCCTTTGCCCACTCATAGTATTAAAAAATTTACTGTAAGTTTATAATCTTTTTATGAGTGGAATTCATATGAAAAAAACAATTTTTTTTCAGTTTCTCATGTTATTCTTTCTACAATCTTTGGTCTCTAGAACACATTTTCAGATTAACTAATCCTTTGCCACTCATAGTATTAAAAAATTTACTGTAAGTTTATAAT
Organism: Typopeltis vanoorti; assembly: GCF_054136105.1. Classification (NCBI taxonomy): domain Eukaryota; kingdom Metazoa; phylum Arthropoda; class Arachnida; order Uropygi; family Thelyphonidae; genus Typopeltis; species Typopeltis vanoorti. Next base: position 109,966,275 of record NC_143558.1, read on the forward strand.
CTTTTTATGAGTGGAATTCATATGAAAAAAACAATTTTTTTTCAGTTTCTCATGTTATTCTTTCTACACATGATCTAAAAAGTTAAATGTGTAAAAATAATAGCATAAAAAATTCGTTGTTAAGTCACAGTTATGATATCACTGAAAGGTAAATCAAACAAAGGTAAATCAAACCATTTTTAAAAAACTTACTTAAATTTTTTCACACTCTTGAAATCATCTACCTAAAATAGAGAACATTGTTATCAACAACAATATCAATTATAAAGTTCTATATCTCTTAATATAAAGCTGAATGTAATGATTCAAAAGTATTATTCAGTTAGCATCACATATTATCAAAACATGTAAGTCTATTATCCCACAAATAATCAGTTTTCTAAAAAAATTAATATTGCTAATTATATCTACACATGAAACAAGTGATATAATATAAAAATAAAATTTCACAAATCTCTTAGTTTGCCTTAATAGATTTTAACCTTCTTTTAATAACCTTCTGATATTAATATTGTTCCAAAATTAAGAAGTCTAAAAACCATGTGGGAGACAAGATTAGTGTTGTAGGGCACCCAACAGTTGCCTAGAAAACCAAGTTTGATGTCTAAAATAAGGTGGCGTGATTTTGGAATTCCAGGTGGTATACTTAGGATGCAAAATTTGAAAAGTTGAGACACAAAAGAGGGCACAGATTTCTTTAATATAAAAATTCAGTGTTTACTTGATAATGCCTGAAGATTGTAGAAAATGCTTGGTTGTGACACTTCAGTACTCAAGTGAAACAACAGTATACTATCTTTCTGACAAATAAAGAGAAATGATTTCATTTATTTGTTTTCTTAAATGAAGCATTAGTTGTCACATTAATAAATAACAGTAATACATTACTTACGGAAAAATCTATTCATAAAATGGCTTAGATTCCTGAAAATTACTTTTGTGTACCTTCAATTTTTAACATTCAGTTAGCCATTTCAAACTCCGAAGATAACATACCCTATTCATATGTAAATTGCTCCCTTATCTGCAGCTGGATCTTTTCAACTATCTCCCTGCTGTCAGTTCTATAGAACCCAGAAGACCATATCTGTGCAGAGTAGCCCACATGTGGTCTGATCAAAACCTAAAATGGGAGAATAACTTATTAAATTTTAACAGTCTATCCACTATTCATGCCAAGCCTCTAGCAACAGTGACTATTTGCAGCAAATTCCCACTAATTCAGTACTCAGCCTGCAATGTCCTGAGTTCAAAATGCTTAACTTCATACATGGCAACACTGACCTGACATTCATTATCCTATGCCCATAAACCAAATCAGCATGCAAAGATTCAATATCAAGTATGACCCTTATTACTTTAACTCTGCGGCATCAGCATAATCTCTAAACCCATCTCTAATATCATCAACATGCAAGCTATATTTTAGCACATTACCCTTCTTCTCTTAAGCTATACAACTCCATATATAACTTTCTAATATATGTCACTCAGCCGCTCTGCTATCCATGTCACAAACCTATTTTGCATACCAATGCTTCTGAGTTTGGAAAACAAAACTTGGAACATATCATGGTATATCAAGTTAGTAAGGAAGTTGAACTATTTGCTGTCATAATAATGTAAAATAAATCTTTCACCTGCCTATAAGAAACGAACATACTTCAAAAAATATTTGAAAACAACAAAAAACAGCAAACAACAGTTCCTAAAAAAATTCTTAAAAAACAACAATATTCCTAAACAAAATTCTTAAAAAAAAACAATATTCCTACACAAAATTCCGAAAAAACAACAACATTCCATGTAAAAAAAAAAACCACAGTGATTTTACAAACATCCAAAGATCTCACACATAGTACTAACATCAATGATGCATACCATCATTTATACATATTAAAACCTGATGCATATGACCATTCTTCACTGAACCACTGTTCAGTGAAGAATAGTCACTCAAATGTGGCTATTTCTTCACTCAAATGGCATTCTCTATTGTTCATCTCAACTTTTATAATTAAATCATGAATAATGCCTTCTGCTGAAAAGTCAGAACATGCATGCTTTGGTCAGGTTTGACATTCTGCACCAAAAGTTCAAAAAAAAAAAAAATGGCATGTCCTCTATATGATTTGCTATAACTCCAGAATTTTTTTTTGCCTTCCTTTGCTGCCTTTACCACTTTGTTAATTCAGATGACCTCTTTGATTCATGCGTTAAGGCTTAAGTGCTGAGAAAAATTCATGATAAAAGTTTAACAGAGTGAAACAGCACTAGGAAATTATTAAAAATAGTATTTAATGCTTCCAAATTTCATCTCCGTTACAGAGACATATCTCTGTAATTGTAAGATCTAATATAAGATCTCTGATTATTTATCTCTGAATTTGATTCTCATACAATCTAATTACTCAAAAAACAGTGAGATAATCTTTTTTGGACTTCAATGTTAATGATGCAACTTGCTCCCATTTTCTAATTTCATAAATCAAGATGGAAGAGAAATTTAGCTGTCTGCTGTTAGTAATGATCTAACAAACTGTTTACTAACTACACCAGAATACCTAATAATCTGCATTGTTCTATCAACACCATGGACCTTTTCTTAACCAGCTTTCCCTCCAAAAACATAACTGATGTTAGCTCTCATTCTAGTAACACAAACCACAACTTTATTCATGTTTCTTTCTATACAAACCAGCAAAGCAAAAATTCATCATACAGTGAATGACTCAAGTCAAAAACTCCACTTCTCTCTCACTCAGCTTGTACTACAACATATTATACAAAATTCAAAGTAGACTTTGTACAGACTTTGCATATTCCTGCTGGTATTCTCGACAGTCAAGCTTTCTGGTCCATTACCAAGGCTGTTGGGTACAACCTCTGCCTTTCCATGTTTCTGCCTAATGTGTAATGTTACTATTGAACCTAATAGTTCAATGGTAACATTGCATAAAGATAACACATACTTTTTAGCATTAGTCCTTTCATCACCTGGTGTAAGACCAATCAGCGATGAAATTTTATGTTTGGTCTCTAGAGAAAGGTTCTAGATTTCTAGATTTATTTCTAAAATAAATAAAAAATACAAGAAATAGACAAATAATATCTATCTATCTATATATAGTTGCAGAAGGGAGTGGACATGCCAAGATTGCTCCTGCTTAAAGTTGAATATTATGCGGTTTTATTATGATTACAGCTATTTTGCCTGCTTCAGTTTACAGGGGTACTCCTAAACTGAAGCAGGCAAAATAGCTGTAATCATAATAGTTTATAAAGAGGAGTAACATGGGAGTTTTCTCAGAAATAATATACATGCGGTTTTATATTTCCATTAACTTCAAGTTATATACCGGCATAATCATAAACACAATCTATCACAGTATAAAATAAATTTTTTAAATTTGCAAAGTTAGACAAAGTTATTTTTAATTAAAAAACTTTCTTATTGTTATTACTCCCCCCACCCCCCAACAGTATGCCTTCAAGTTCAGGGAAATTGTTATAGCTCCCGTTTTTCCTAAATGTGCCCAAAGCAATGGCCAGCAAAAGTTCAAGCAGAACCAATATTTCACCATCAGCAGCCATCCCATTTCTGGGCTCAGCATGAGTCCCACAATCTAGTGCTCATTCCCTTCCCCAATAGAATAACACTTACATAGTTACTCCCATAAAAGAGTAGTTTGGACAACTTTTATATGGAGACTTTTAAAGAGAAAGCCTTAAACTCTGCCCCACAAAAACCAACCATTTGGCTTCGCTATGTTGATGATGTGTTTGCTACTTGGCCACATGGCTCTGATGCACTCCTCTCCTTTCTATAACATATAAACAACCAACACCCCAGAATCAAATTCACCCTGGAAGGAGAAAAAAACAACTGCCTTCCTTTCTTAGATACACTAGTCACCTGCCAGCCTGATGGAACCTTGGTTTTCTCAGTCTATAGAAAACCCACCCATACAGGCAGATACATTCACCAACAATCCCACCACCCCTTCTCACAACAATATGGTGTCATTAAGACACTACACAACAGGGCTAAACTTATCTGTTCAAATGACAATGAACTAAACCACATTCTCAACACTTTCACAGCCAATGGCTACCCCCCTCCCAAAAAAAAAATCCAAAAAATATTGAAATCAGTAAACCACAACAAGGATTACTCTAAATCCATTACCATACCCTATATCTGAGGTACCTTGGAAAAAATCACAAAAATCCTAAGAAAACATGACCTAACTTCTTGTTACAGACCATATAAAAAATTGGCATCCCTTATCCGCTCTACTAAAGACCATCTTGTTTGCTTTCAGATGGATCTTTAAATTAGAGATTAATAATTGATTGTCTGATCCACAATCTGCACCTGGCAATGTTTTGGTGTTATTGATTAGTGTCCTCCATCTTCTGTCAATTAAAACGTAGTCAATTTGATTCTTACATCGATTCCCAGGTGCTACCCATGTGTATAGTCTCCTCTTGTGTGCTATTTGTACATAGTGTTATGATTGCTAATTCCCTTTCAATACAGAACTCCAACAGTTTTTCTCCTCATTCATTTCTAATTCCCAGTCTGTATTTTCCAATGATTCCATATAAGTGATCATCATGTGCACTGAATCCCATCTTAGCATTGAAGTTTCATAGAACTATTCAAATGTCCTTTCTTGGTATTGTATCCACAGTTTCATTTAGGTCTTTGTAAAATTCCTCACTTATTTTATCTTATGCATTTGATGTGGGTGCATAAACTTGTATCAGCGTTGTTGGAATTGGGTTGGTGTTTAATCTTACTGTTATGATTCTGTCATTGACTGGGTTGTATCCTTTTACTGCTTTACTTATGTTTTTATTAACAATGATGGTAACTTTTCACTGTTATGGTCTGGACCAGAGAAAAACACCTTGTTTCCCTTATGTGTTGTAAGGAAACAAGGCTGATCTTAGGGTTGGCTGAAACTCACTTACCAGTGAGTTTCAGCCAACCCTAACATTAGTATCTTATTGTCTTCCATTTCATTCTGTATTATGTCTAGTTTCCCAGGTTGCAGGAGTCCTCTGATGTTCCTATCTTGAAGGTCTTTCTGAGCGTTATTTTATGATGAACTGATTGGTGATTTTGTGGGCTGGGATTGTCATCAGTCTTGTTGACATCTGTAACCTAGTAACCTAGGCCTGTAACCAAAGTTCCTCAGCCTAGTCAAATTTGGTCTTTGGTGCACATTCCTTTCCCCTCCATGCTTAGAGGTACCACCTTGGTGTGCCAGGCTGGTGGCTGCCCCTCTGTTATAAGTCTGCATCATCATAAAGGTTATCATGGGATAATAGTAGAGTGGTTTCCCATTCCTTCTCTACTGCAGTATCCTGGCCAGAGAGATGAACAGTTCATCATAGCCCAAGGTTATCATGGTGGAGTCCTCTGGATCTCCACCATGATAACCTCTGGGTCAGTCCTCTGGATCTCCGCCTCTTATAGCATGTACACTACAAGAGGTTACTACTAGTAGTGCTGCTACCCACTACTAAGTATGTTAGTGGTTAGTTGGAAGAGGAGGAAACATCACTAGCCCTTGAATACTCTAATAGCTCCAGGGAGAATGGAGGACCTCCTCCTGGGGTTAGTAAGAGGGACAAGAGATAGATAGAAAACTTAAAGTAAAGAACCCTCGTTAGGAGGAATGTTAGTATGAAGGTAGAAGCAATAAGTGGAAGAATAAGAGAAAAGTATGACCAGAAGCTTGAAATAGATCATACTTAGCTCTGGAACCCTGGGTTAGCTATGCCCATGCCTGCAAAGCCCCTTGGGGAAATCAGGCCTGTAACCTATAAAAATTTTGAAGTTTTTAATTTCATGTCCTTTTCTCCTTCATATGATATTTCACATCCAAAATAATTAAAAGTACTTATCAGTTCTTTATTTTATTATTAATAACTATTTTACTTCTATATGGAGTTTGTCTGCAAAATGCCATTGTTTTAGTTTTATTAATAGATATTTTCATTCTGAACTGTTCCACTATGATGTTTAAATTATGTATTGCTATTCGCAAATTATCTTTCTTATCTGATATTATTACCTTATAATCTGCAAATAATAACATATTTATTTTATTATTATTACTACTAGCTGAGCCTCCCCACTTTGCTGAGGTGAACCTATACTGCCATCGGTTCACTATAGGATATTTACTCGAGTATTTGGTGCTGGTGCTTTCATCATGGTGTAGAAATGTCAGTATTATAATACTTCGTTGTAAACAACATTAGAAGTTTCTTCATCCTCGACAAAAATAATTAAATTCTCAGGAATGCTAACTCGAGAACATGCTACATATAACTGCCCATGTCTGAAACATTCGCCTCTTAAACCTTCATATCTAAGGATCTGTCCTTGGGCTTTATTAATCATCATTACAAAGCAAACTCTTATTAGAAATTGTAACCATATGAATGCAAATGGATAGTCTGAAGGAATGCGGGGTATCCAAGGAATGAAGACATTTCTCTGATACCAGGACCTGTAAATATCGCAGCTTCTATCATATTTGGTTTCAATGATTTTACTTGAATGCTAATTTCAGAGGAACATACTAGGAACATCTATTTTCAGGACCAGGCAATCAGGTGTATTAAGCAAATTTAAAAATTCCATGGGAAAGTGAACTGCATCATCTACATCCACAGGAATATCTACTGATTTGTAAACACTAACAGATCCATTAAGCATATTAAGAACAAACTCATTCATTATTGACACACCATAATTCCAAGGATAGTTCTCTCCCTGAACCAAGAAGGTGATTTTTCTTTTATGTTCTCAATAGATGGGTAGACATGCACAACAGTTTGTTTGCAGTTTGGACAATTTTCCCAATATTTAGGTGTGTTAATATAATTTTTCTGTCTCTTTTCTGTATTTCACCATTGCCAATTTTTAACATTTTTGAGAAAAACAAATGTACATCAGTCTCCATGTAGGTGAACACGTATATTCGTTTTGAGAGAAAACATCTCTATATTATGCCATAGTGACAATTTCTTAAGGCAGGCATTCACTTCATCTGCCCTGGTTCCACGGGATATGATGGGCAGTGTTTGTCAAAAATTACCAGCAAACAGAATAGTTATTCCACCCATTCTTCGATTGTCTGATCTGTTATCCTTCAGCATTTCAACAGATGTTTATTCATCCCAAACAGTCAAAGAAACCTTTTGTAATATCACACTTAATAGGACAATCTATAACAATAGAATTTAACAATATTTAAAAAATGGGACAGATATTGTTAAACTGCAGTATGGGTCATGGAGGGAGGTAAAAAAAAAAAAATTAATCACTGGTCTATAATCTATCCAAATTGCCTGCCTGGTTAGCCAAGTGGATAGCATATCTGCTCTAAAGCCAAAATGCCGCAGGTTCGAATCTTGCCGTGGGCATGGATGTTTGTGATTGTCTGTGGAAAATACCAGTGGTGGTCGGCAGTAGATGGCATTGGTGTAGTTGCGGGTCATTTGGTGATTGAATGGTGGAGATGGAGTTGTAGAGCAGGTGCCCTCCCTCGATGAGTCCTTGGACTCCCTGGAGGTGTCAAATAATAATAACAATAATCTGGACGTGTACACTGATGAAAATGCACACAAACCATCTTCAGAACATTATCTATTGGTGAAGAAATAATCAAAATCCGTTGATTTCTTCTCAAGTTTTGTGTGAACATCAAAAACGGACTTTGCTTTATATGTGTGTGGCAAGATTGGTTTATTCGGTGCAGAGACGTGTTTTTTAAAGAATTAAATGACTGGATATCGAGGGATAGAAGTAAAATATAGTTTATTAAGACAACTAGTTTTGTCTTTTAACAGACTTCTTCAGGTGCATCAAAAAGAGAAAACCAAGTGAAAAACATGAAAGAATAAACTCTAAACATACAAAGCATTAGCATACACAGTTCAGCATTAAAAGCATTGGCATTTGGACATTTAAAACTGTTCTCTGGATAACCTCATTGTTGTGCGTGCGCATGCGTTCAGAATCTCGTGAATGCCAAATTTGGATAGCAGCACAATGACAGTCTGATAGGTTATAACTAGGGTTATTATTAAGATGTATAGGATTAAGGATGATTTCTTTAGATTCCATTATCCTTCTTTCTAGTTCGTCGTAGCAACGAAAGATATTATTTGATCTGTCCAGTAGAACTGAATGGATAATCCTTTCTTCATTAGTGTTAGCAGAAAACAGATTGTTTTTCAGATATTTTTTCATCATTTTTATGATCTTTGTATATATATTCAATGATTCCTGTAATGAAATATTATTTATTATTTGTGATGTCTATTTACATATTACATAATAATAATAATGAGGAGTTGGTCGACTGTTTGTAACTATTGTACTGCTTTTTAGAATCTTTCTTAATGTTTGTCTATTATGCTGTTCCATTTTTGTACTATAGTTGTAAAAATGGGCAAAAATTTTACCACTGACATCTATATTTAATACGAATTTCCATTTATTTTAATAGTATGTCTACTTATGTTATTCCACTTTTAAAACAAATACTGTTTTATTTATCTACAGTAAGCTTTCACTACAGTAAATACTATTAGAATGAACTCACTGTAACACACTATTAAATAACACAACATCAATAGTATCAATGCTATTCTAGATATAATTTGCTGAAGAAATCCATTTACTATAAAAACCATTCATTCGATCTCTACAGCTGCAGTGAAATTTTCACAGTATTTATGTTTGCGACAAGGTATATCATATTACAAAGATTATTTATATATAATGCACTTACACGATCTTTAGGTACTTGAGCAATTTCAAGTAATCTAAGCTTTCCTTCATACTGAATTAAGGTGCCACCCTGAAAATGAAGACAAAATTAACATAATAACAATATTAAGAAAATTAGCATGTTAGGTAAAACATATATTAATATACATCATTTTTATATATAATTTCAAGCAAGGGATCAAGGTAAATGAGTAACTAAAGTATCTGAGAATAAATGTGAAGATAAACTTAAATAGGAAACAGTTTTAAGTAGCAGTACAGGGGACAACCTGTAGAATAAGAAACTGAATAATGTGATTATTTGTGAGTATGGTATCAGTGAAGGCATAAGCAGAGATAAAGTACAGGAATTTTCTTAATCACCCAGAAGAGCAAATTACATGAAGAAAAAGGGGAAAATGAATTCCAGACTCAAATTTTCCAATGTTTTAGAAAAATTTGAAGAGCAGTCCAATCACAATGGTATTTTACACATTATATTTCTGCTCAGGATATAATTTAATCATTATTAATATCATGTTCCAACATGAAAATATGTATAAATATATCGCCAGCCTGGTTGGTCGAGTGGTTATTGTATCTGCTCTCCAGCAAAAAGGCTGTGGGTTCGAATCCCACATGGGCAGGGATGTTTGTGACTGGCTGTGAAAATACTAGTGATGGTAAGTGGTAAAGGCTGCTGGTGTAGTTGCGGTTTGTTGTAGTTGGTGGAACAAGTGGCAGAGACAGAGTGGGTGCCCTCCCTCGATGAGTCTTTGAACTCTCTGGAGGTGTCATAATAATAATAATAATAATAAATTTACGTGAAAAAAAAAAAAATCATTATCTGGTATTTAACAGTATAAAAATGAATACCATCATACTAACATGCACTGAATTTCAGAAAAGAAACTAGTCTCAATATACAAATTTTGTAAATTTTATACATATAGAGATCAAAAAGAAGAATCAAACATCAAAAACTGATTGTCAAAATTTGACAAAAACATTGATTGATAGTCAGGTGAAGGCACGAGGTGAAGCTATCTGCAATGATAGCAAAATCAGTATTTCTTGATGGACAAGAGAAGTTTCAAAATTAGTCCGCAAAAAACAGAAAGCAAGTTTCAACAAGCAAATTAGAATATGCACAACATACAGAAATATGCAGGAGAGCTAAGCTGCTGTATATCACAAGTACATACTGTATCTATAGTAAAAGAATGGGAAGATTCTAGAAATAATGCAGAAAATAAATATCACAAAAGCTATGAGATGTTTTGGAGAAATGGTATAATGAGTACTTCAAAGAAGAATCGAGCATTCAAAATGTTTGCTGATTTTTTTTTCTAATACTCAACCAATGGCATCACTGATACTAGAAGTAGAAAACTTCAAGGACTGTAAATTTGCACATACATACATTACAAGTACATACTGTATTAAATGCAATTAGTAATTACGTTAGTGTGTAAGTTTGATTCCTGTAAAAAGTGGAAAGTGATAGGTAATTTTATGTTCCATATTCAAATTCAGTGGGACAAAATGTTTATAATGGCTGACAGATGCAAAGAAAATCAGGCTTCATTAAATTCCAATATTATTATTATTTTTACATGACACCTCCAAGGAGTCCAAGGGCTCATTGAGAGAGGGTACCCACTCCACACCTCTCCATCTCCACCACTCAATCGACCAACTACAGCGAACCACAACTATGATCATCATCTATAACCAATACCATCTACTAGCCACCACCACTAGTATTTTCACAGACAATCGAAAATATTCATGCCCATGGTGGGATTCGAACCCACAGACTTTTGGCTGGAGAGTGGATATGCTGACCACTCGGCCAACCAGGCTGGCAATATATTTCATCACAGCTGAGTTAGCAAGAGACTGTGCTATTAGCATTTAAAAGGAAATAATGGACAACTTTCTTTCAAAAACATGATTACCTAATTCATTCACTATTTAAAATATTATGAGCAATTAATGGTAATTGCTTTGCAAATACCTGAGAATGACATGCAACCAGAGCATTTAAAATTTGGGCCATAATGTTTACAGTGCCACAATGTTTTAAGAAAAGGACAATCAACTTAAACCTGCTAGAATGAATGTCATATTGTAATATTGTTTGAACTATACTACAATCTGATATAAAAAAATTTCAATACCCTAGCTTAAAGGAACATTGGAACAAATAGCACAGGTTCTTTGTTAAGTATAATATATATACATCACCTTCAAACTAGCTCGACAACTGTTTTCTTTTCCACCATCTTCCAAAGGTACATTATTACCCTCTTTTCTTGCTTGATGCCTGTAACTGCTCTACCTTGTCAACATTATGATTTTGGCAATGTTGCTAAGACTGCAATCCAAGAACATGAGGACAATCCAATCTGAATCTGAGAAATCTAAACTTGCTTATCATGCTACTGACACTAGACACCGAAATCAAACCATGATTCTTCATTCCAGCGATATTTAAGTTTCAGTGTCTGTTTATTGAAATGTTGTGACAGTCCAAATCTTAAATGCTCTGATTGCATGTCATTCTTAAGGTTTTGGAAATTAATCACTATTAACTGTTCATAATATATATATATATATATATATATATATATATTACATTTTTTTTGTAAGTTAGGTAACCTTATTTTTGAATTCCAAAAGCTATTGTTTCTCTTTAAACTATAATAATACAATCTTCTGTTAACAGCTAAGACAGGAGCAAATATATGCATGCTACACGATTCATGTTTTTGATTCACAATTTGAATATTGTTAACCAATCTTCTCTTCTCACTAATTCCAATTCTATACATGTCAACTGGCTACTACACATCCCTTCAAAACATCTAGTTACTAAAATTAATCAGACACCTGCTTCTGCTCAAGGCAAACAAAAATTTTCAATTTGTTACTCAGTAGAATCATATCCATCCTGAAGAATAACTTGAAGATCAGCTCTGGAGATGAAAAAAGAGATTTATGTGAATACTTATATCCATGGAAAGACAATGGATATACTATCCACTCAGTCAACCAGGCCAGCAGTTATCATTTCTCTCATTAGAAAAGTAACTGAATGTATAGTTCAGTACAGAATGCCATTGATATACAGAAGAAAGTAGATGGAGCCCTATATTCAGGGAAAGGGGGGGGGGGAAATCAACAGTACTATGACCATCTGGCTGATGATGCTACAGGCATATTTTGTGCAAAAGGAACAGATGAATGCTAAAGTTCACCTGCACATTACTGCTGACTATGTGCAGTCAGATGGTCATAGACTCAAATGATTCAAAAAGTCTGTATACTTCATACATCATCACTGGCCAGGGTGCCCGTGGCATCTTGTGGGCCTATGAAAGATTCTTAATTAATCATGTTACAGTAGAATGTTTTCAATGTGCATACAATGGAAACCTGTTGAACTTCATCCATGCGACACCAAGTACTGGATAATCAACCCAGATATACAGTTGTAGTCTATTCTTGAGTGTATCTTTTATGACTGTATTATGTATTATCATAGTACATGTGTCTATTATATTTATATATATTAAGGATTAATGCAATGTAACTTTTCATGTGTGGGCCATATGCTAAATAAAATAAATAAAAAAGATTCTGATGGACAAATGATCAAAATTCGATGGAAATGTTCCTTCTCAGCTTGTGAATTATATGAGTTAAAATGCACTACACATTAACTGCATTAGATGATCATATCCACTGTCTGGTCTAATTCTTATTTTTTTTTAAATATTAAACCCCCCCTCCCCCCACACACACAAACAAAAGAGATTACAAAATGTATAGCACATCAGTGCTGTTGTGGGTAGTTGGGAAAGTGGTCAGCAGGAAAGAAGGGAGACTACAGATGTTTTTCTTTAAAAAATGGAGAGTGTAGTCCCTGAGGAAGGCTGCTCCAGGGGAGGAAGACAAGCTGCTGGTTTGGTAGATCTGAAGATGGCTTGTGAATGGACACTGACTAGCATCTGCTGGTCTTTTTAGCAGTAGTTCACAAAAATACCTACAGAGGAAAGCTGTAAGGCTGAAACAAAGTCAAAAAAGAAGTCACAGGGGAGAGTATATGGGAATGAGGCCATCAATTAAACTGGAACTGTCATCTTTCATAGAGCATTTTTTGCACCATTCTAAATGTGAACACAGCATTCTAAGCTTTGGAGGTATTTGGATAGGTTAGTAATGGTAGTAGAGATGAGAAGTAGTGTTGCCTAACTTTTCTATAGAGTGAGGAAGCCATGGATGTAATGTGTTTGTGCCAGGAAAGGTTAATGCAAGTCCGCCTGAAAAGAGAAATCTCAGAGATCTTAGTATTATCAAAGCTAAGAGAACAATACAGCGAGATCTTTCTTGCAAAAATTAAATAAATAAATAAAAATGAAATGTCTATGTTTTACTAGCAGTACAAAAGATTTGGAAGGTCAAAAGAGGAGAAAGAGTGTACTGCTACATGGAACTGAATTTGAAATTAGTAACAGGTCTCTCACACACACACACATATACACCCAGTGCTTTTTATGGGATGTATACAACAGTATGAAATACCAGCACCCTTATTAACAGTAACATGTGACAGGATGCAATATTTTTCCATTCAACTTTTCCTGCTAGCAAAGAATACATACCTGCACCTATTAATTGTTTTCCAAAAAGCATTATATATATACTGAGTGATCCAAAAGTCACAGAAAAAGTAAAAATTCAATAATTCGAAAAGTATAGACAGTAGCACGATGCGGTTTTCACAGAAATGCACAGAAAGACATAGGATTTTTTTTAATAACAAAAAATTTTATTGCCAGAATAGTTACATTTGTTACCGACAGGTGGTGCTGTAGCAGGTCCTAGAGCTGCTACCTGTCACTATTTAAATTGTGAAGTACGTAAATTTCAGATGTAGTGAATACTAAAGTTAAACTTTCAGCATTTAACGTTTAATACTGAAGTTAAACATTCTGCCAAAGTGAGGCATGTTATCGTTACGAGATAAAACACTTTTAGTTAAGCTGTATTATCAGAACTCTGAATGTGCAAGTGTGCTTTGTGCACCTATCGTTCGATGTGGGGTATTAGAAGCGGAAAGGGACCGATGTCTTGTTCCTCACTGATAGCTACGGTGAAAAGGTTTGAGGATACTGGCAGTTTGGAAGAACGTGCAAGAAGCGGGAGACCCTAAAAAACTATTGCAGTTGTGCACGAGGTCAAACACAAGACTAACACACAATCGGCAGCTTCTGCACATGGGGAATGCAGTGCGCGTGAAATTTCAAGATGAACTGGCATTTCATACGGGACTGTGTGGAAATCACTCAGGACCATCCTCAAGAGGTATCCTTACAAAATCCAACACGTACAGGAACTGAAACCAACTGATTTCGAGAGACGTCATGAATTTGCAAATTGCGCTTTTCAACAGATGGAAAACAATGCAGACTGGCTGTCAAATGTCCTGTGGACTGACGAGGCGCATTTTTCGCTTAATGGAAGTATAAATGTGCACAACTGCCGCATCTGAGAGAGAGAGAGAGAGAACCCACATGTGATTGTGGAAACCCCTTTGCATCAGCCAAAGGTGACAGCATGGTGTGGGTTCGCTGCGTCATTAATTATAGGCCCCCTTTTTTCTTTGAGGAAGTCCACAGCGGTACATTTCAAACTGTTTCTGTCACAGGCAAGCATTATGCAGTGCTTTTAAGAGACAGCATCATTCCCTCCTTGCAAGAGAGGCAAGCGCTCCATAGTGTAACATTCATGCAGGATGGAGCACCTCCACACATCACAGGTCCTGTCCAGCACCTGCTGCGATCGACATTTGGCAATGACTGTGTCCTCAGTCACTCTTTCCTGCACAAATGGCCACCAAGATCTCCAGACCTTACACCTTGAGACTTTTGGTTATGGGTTACTTGAAGTCACAGGTGTACAGAGGTCGGCCGATGTCATTGGCCATGTTGAAAGAAGCTATTCGCCATCATGTGACAGGAATTACAGCTGAAACCCTCTTCGATGCTGTGCAGGGTGTCGTGCCATGTCTGACATCCATTCTCATGAATGATGGCCGTCACATTGAGCATTTGTAATCCTAGCTGCGTTGCGAACTGTGCTGCGCCACTGCACAAACTACTGACACAACCGAAGCGCCACCTGTCGGTGGCGAATATAACTATTCTGGTAATAAAATTTTTCGTTATTAAAAAAAAATCCCATGTCTTTCTGTGCATTTCGGTGAAAACCACATCATTCTACTGTTTATACTTTTCGAATTATTGAATTTTTACTTTTTCTGTTACTTTTGGATCACCGGGTATATGTGTGTGTGTGTGTGTGTGTGTGTGTGAGAGAGAGAGAGAGTATATACATACTCGCAGTATATTCATCTTTTTTTGACTGATTGAAACTGAGAAAATAGATAAGTTAATTTAATGGAGCACACAACATGTTTCATCAAAACGAATTCTTCAGGTGTGGTAACACAATAAAGCAAATTAAAAAAAAACATAAAAAACTGTGGCATTATAATGCAGTCTACCTGACTCACATAGTTCTGCCATTAGTTACTGGTGTATGTGTGAACTCATATGGTCGCATTTGCACAACAATAGAACTACAGAATGGATTATAATGACAATTCAAACTCAACTTCAGTTTACAAGTCTGTTATTATAATGGCACAGTTTTTTTTATGTTTTTTTTTAATTTGCTTTAAGTGTTACCACACCTGAAGAAATTGTTTTGACGAAACATGTTGTGTGCTCCATTAAATTAACTTATCTATTTTCTCGGTTTCAGTCTGTCAAAAAAAGATGAACATATCTAATCACCGAATCAATGTAACTAATGATCATGTATGTATGTATACACACACATATATATATATACACAGAAAGAAGAGCATGGGTGAAAGTACACAGCCCTGGAGTATACTTCAGTAATCAGAGAGGAAATTAGTTACTTAGTTACAAAAAGTTGAAAGATCATAACATTGCAGTTCTAAGTAGAATTCTATGTTATACCCAATCAAATGTTTGGTGAGTGAAAATGGAAGAAGCAAGCTGATTTTGGTAGTAAACTGCTGTAGTAAAGTCACACGTAGAAGAACAATTCTTACTACTTGGGTAGTTAACTTGCAAAAAGTCTCTCTCTCTCTCTCACACACACACACACATATTATAAGACTTTCAGGAAGTCAAGGACTCATTAAGGGAACCTATACATCACTTACACTAGTTGCATACCTTCTTTTGAATTTATTCACACTACTTGTACTTATCACCTCAAAAGCTAAACCATTCCAATCATGCACCGAACTATAAGAAAAAAACTAAGTAGGATTCTATGTTATACCGAATCAAATGTCCTGGAAATGTCAAGCATGATCATACAAGTTTCTTTTAACTTTTTTTCACTACTTGTGTCTAAAGGTAAATAATGTAGGTCAGAAGCTCTACTGTGGAATGAAAATTGAGAAGTGAATACTGGTGGTCATTGATTACTAGCTCTCATCCCTTTCTTGATTACATTCATTCTTGATGTCAAAGGATGCCCTCTTCTCCTCTTGCCACTTCTATACAATGAAAAATTCCATTTACTGGAATGCTACATGACATTTCCAGAAATTTGCAGGTCACTTATCATATCATCCCTCTTTCTCCTATATACCAGTCTGCAGGTCACACATTATTTATCTATCCTTTTATTATTTATCTAATCTATTTTCCACAATCCCAATATCATCTTTAACACACACATCTTTGTTCTCTCTTCACAACATCTGCAAAATATCTAAAGCCAGGATAGTAGATCTGCACACAATAGTCTAGGTGAAGCAATATGAAGGCCTTATAAAGAGGCAAAACGACTCTCTTGCCCATTACAAGTCAATATTTGTTTCAGCATTGCTATTATCTTCTGAACTGTATTTGTAATCTTCGCTATATGACCCCTGAACCTCAGCTTCTTGTCTATTAAGACTCCAAGATCCATAGCCCCATCAGTTTTTCCTAGAATAATCCTACCAATATAACAATCCACTGGATATCTCATCACACCAAAGTGCATAACTTCACATTTAGTAGTACAGAAGTGGCATCCACCTTCATTTGCCCACAATTCCAGCCTTTTTAAATCGTTCTGTTAATACTTCAATGTTAGTCACATCCCTAATTACCTTGCCTGTCTTTGCATCATCACCAAACAGCAGAATCACATCAAATTTTTCTTTATGCCATTAATGTATAGACTGAATAACAACAGACCAAGAACTAGTAAACCTGGATACACCACTGGTTACTGCAATTCTTGCAGAATCACCCCCACCACCACTTTATTTTAGCTAAGTCCAAAAGTATCATGATGTATCCATTCTCATTAACTTAACCATTTTCCGGCTTGGTTGGCCGAGTGGTTAGCGTATCTGCTCTCCAGCCAAAAGGCTGCGGGTTCGAATCCTGCCGTGGGCATGGATGTTTGTGATAGTCGGTGGAAATACCAGTGGTGGTGGAGACAGATAGATGTAGAGTAGGTGTCCTCCCTCGACGAGTCTTTGGACTCCCTGGAGGTGTCACGTAATAATAATAATGTTATTATAAAATGAGAGCAAGTTACTCAAACAACACAGTCTCTTTGTAAATCGATGCTATTTATTTCACAGTATAGATTCTCTGTCAACCTGTTTCTGTATGCAAGCTCTCATCAAGCTTTTCTCATATCTTCAATACTATTCTGGTGAAACTGACATGTCAACTGCTAGATACATTAGTCTTTGCACTGATGTAATTATCATACATTCTTTCCACTTCTATGGAGTCTTCTATATGCTGAGACTCAAGTTACATAAACAAGCCAGATAAAGGAGCACAGCTAATTCTGCTGAAATCCCATCAATGCATATAGCCGAATGCTTATTTAGTTTAAGTACCAGCTCTAGTACTTACTGGCTTGGTTGGTTGAGTGATTAGCATATCTGCTCTCTAGCCAAGAGGCTGTAGGTTCAAATCCTTCCTTGGGCATGGATGTTCGTAATGTCTTTTGTTCACTCATACATTCTCATTAGGTGGACTGGGTCACAATGGGAGAAGCAGAACCAACTCTCTGCCATAAGGGGAGAGGCCTTCCTCAGCAATGAGAATATACAGGCTGAATATCTTCATCATCAAGTACAACCTCCTCATATACTTGGGTCACATCATGTAGTGTAGATGTAGTAATGAGTTCCAGTTAATCGAGATTGAGTAAGAACTCAACTCTTAGAAGTGTGGGCACTCATTAGCTCAACAATCTCTTTTGAATCTACCACCTTCATATCATCTGCATTCAGTATGGCTAGTCTTTCAAACCATTCTTTCTTTTACTTGCAGCATAATGATGGAACTCTTTTGGGTTGTCCTTGGCATGCAGAGGCAGATTGTTTTCATATTTAGACTTTGCTTTCCATTCAATACTTGAAAACTCTTCAGACCTGAGCTTTATAATTTTCATTCATGACTTCATCCTCACATACAAGATATTCCTTTCACATGATATTTTATTTGAGAATCTCTTAATAATCAGACTCCATGGATGCATTTCAGTTCATACCACTTAAGCATTTTTTAATGGTTCTCATGCAGGGCCAATATCATTTCCTTCCCATCCAACAAACAATATCATGAGAGAAAGCCTAGTATAGTTCGCCCACCATTTATAGATCCCTTCTTGGCTTGGTGCCAAGAATAGTCGATTCATGCTGAAGGGGAGAAAGAAATGAAGGATGTACAAATTGGTCACCAACATACGAAATCACGTGCTTTCTTGTCTGTCGCTGTACTAGTACTAGCTTGATTTTTGTTGTCACTTTTTTGCATTTTTTTATTATTATTAATTTGTATGATGGATCCAGTACAGTCAACAAGTTCTATTGTTACACGTTTCAGTAGCTCTTGCAAAAGAACATTGAATAATGTGCTGACATCCTGCGAAAAAGAATCGTCAGAAGGCCGTCTTCTCGTTCCCCTTTCTCATTTCATAAAACGTGCAAGTGCAATTGCAGGCGTATCGAGGTCGACTGTTAAAAGAATTCATAAGGAATCAAAAGGTGAAGGTAAGCCAAAATTTAAATCTCCTAAAAAAAAGCACCAGAGAAAGAAAACCATCGAAACAGTAGCTTTGAATGATTTTGATGTAGACGTTACAAGAAGAACTATTCACGATTAATCAGTTTAGGACATTAAAGTGTCTCAGTTCTCTCAACTGTAAGTTTAGAATATCTAAGTTCATTTGAAATAATTTTTGTTTTTCTGTATAATTATTTTTATTTTATAGAAAACTTTCTTAAAAATAAACTTAGTTACATTTTTGTTTTATGCTATACCTTTTTTAATTTTATTAACACTCTACGTACATTTTTCCAACTGTTATACAAGCAAAATAGTTACACTTTAAAAACAGCAATGTTCGTAAAAGAAAAGCTAAATTTTCCGACCTGTAATAATAAACTGAGTTTGTTTATTATTACATCCCAGAAGACAGACTGATTACCCTATTATTGGAATGGATTCTCCTTTTTCTGACATGCGCAGAAGTGTCGAGGGACCTCTAATCGGTGGGCGAACTATACTCTCCGTCGTTTGTCATAATTTCTAGTCTCATTATTCATCAGCATGCAACCTTTTATATATTCAAAGCAATTACTTGAATTTGGAGACAGCAAGAGAGAGAGCGACAAATGCAATGGAATGTGTCAAGGATAACTTGAGCCAGAGATTAAAAAAGGAGATTTTTGTGAAGTTTTAGGTGATTAGTTAAGTACAGAGCAAGGGCATGTAATGAGGGACAAAAACAAACATACAAATGAGAATCCTGATGAGGCCATAACATGGCCTCATAATAACCAGGTAGAACATGATAAAGTGAGGATTGTATCCTGGGTAAGAAGCCCTGTTGAGTTTTTGGCATTCTAACTTTGATCCTTAAGCAACTCCTTAAAAAAACCTAAATATCATAAAGACTATGTTTATGCCTAATACTACTGAAGGCAGAAACATAATAAATCACTCACCTTTACATCAGCATTAGTTTTGTCTGTAACTTCCATGACAAATTCAGGATGAGGATCTTTAGCAGGATTTAGAAGCAGATTTAGTATATCTAGATAATCAAAGTGAAGGTAACAAAATGAAATACTTTTTTTTTTCTTCAAAATGTTCCAGGCAATATCCTGCACTGAAAATGCAAATCATACACAGGAAGTAATGATAATTTGCACTTTTATAACTTAGGGGATTGTAATTCTATTGTAGTAAATGTTCAAGGTTTATATTTCATTTTATAAATCCATAAAGTCAGATTTTTTTTTATAAGATTCTAGTATTTGATTATTATGTGTAGCAGCTTAAACCATGGGTTGCAGCCAAGAAATAATAATTTCATGTGGATACTATAGCACAGAAATTAACATGCATATGCACAACTGTTTTAGTTATTTCCAAGTAGCTGCACTGTCGTTGAGAAAATTCTCATTCTCTGAAATGAAAAAAAGTCAAACAAATATTTCACCCATTAACATGATTTCAATGAATGGCTTGCATTTAATTTTTTGTTGTTGTTGTTTGAGAATGATATCTTGCTCCAAAATTTTTTTTAAATTTAAATATTAATTCGACTATGTGGATTCAATATATTGTTCAATTATTATTATTATGTGACACCTCCAGGGAGTCCAAAGATTCATCGAGGGAGAGTGTGCCAACAGCATCGAACGACTGTACCCCTTCCAACTACTAACCATGCTCAAACTTGCTTAACTTTTTTCATAAGCCATTAGTAGCAGAGGCTATACCAATCGACCAACTTTTGCTGGCAATATATAATAACTGATATACAGTATTTCTAATTAATTCATTTAGGCTTCTTTTATGTGAACACTTTCATACCACCCACAAACTGTAAACTTATATTGCATTAACACCTTGGTTAGGCTAACAATTTTCCCCCCATAATTTTATTAATTTAGTACTTTTTTGTATTTTTATATATTTATTTATTTACATGATATAGCATGTTAAATAAAGAAAAAGGAGAAATTGTTCAGACCTGACTGAAAATTATTTAGGAAAAATGTGTAGAAAAGGAGAGAGTAAATAATATTTGCTATAGTTCTGCTTCACAAACTATGATAGCTAATATTAAGTTATAACATAAAGAAGTGCATAAGTGAACCTCTGATGAGAGAATACAAAAGTAATGTCTTGACAGTAAAACCCTTAGACTGGGTCAGGTATATAATGATGTACAGGGAATTTGAATGGAGGTTATCACTATTTAGTTTTGAATATAAGAAAAAAAAATAGTATTACACTTAAAAGAAAACCACATAAAGAAAGATCTAAAACATCATCAGCATCGTTCTGGTAATTCTTTTTTTAAAGTACTTCCACCCATAAAAGATCACAGACCTATCCACTTTAGTACTGAGTGAGATTCCTAATCTGGAGAGATCAAGCATGGTATTTTTATATGCTGCTTTAAGTTTCCAATAAGCAAGGTGGTCTTACACTGAGCAATGAGAATCTTCTGCCATCCAAAAAATTCAAACATCCATGCCAAGTGGAATACCAAATGTACATTCACTAGAAGAGTGGAAATATTGTCCACTTAGCAAAGTAAGTTAGTAAATATGCACTACAGACTAAAACTGAAAACTATTATTGGGAAAAAGTAAAAGCGTTCAGAAAGAAGAACTAGATTTGGATGTTATTGTTATGTCCCATCCAGTCATTTTTGACTCTTGGTGATCTTGAGAACATAGGCTCTCTATTCCACTTAGACTCTTGTCCTTTCTTTCAGCAATTGTAAGTTCAAGTTCATAAGTTATTTTATGTTGTCCACCCAACTGTTTTGAGGTCTTCCTCTTCTTCTCACACCCTCAATCTTCCCCAACATGACAGCTTTTTCAATGATTCATCTACTCATATAATATATCTGAAGTACATAGACTTCTGTTTAGCAATCATTGTCTCCAAATTTTGTCTATACACTCTCTAAAACAGGAATTCTCAACCTATGGTACGCATACCACTGGTGGTACATGAGCCACTGCCTTACTGGTATATCTAATATCTTGAATTAAATATAGTGGTACACCACTGGAAAAGGTTGAGAACCCCTGCTCTAAAACATACTTATTGGTCTTGCTTGCAGTCCATGGGATTCTAAATAGTCTCCTCCATGCTTATAATTCAAATGAATCAATTCACTTTCTTCCTTTCTTTCTTTCTTCTAAATAATCCAGTTTGCAACATCCATACATCACTACTACTGGAAATACCACTGTTTTGACAATTCTAACTTTCATGGCCTTACACCTCTATCTTTCATAATTTTTATCAGGTTTAACATAGCTTTTTTCCCATAACTATTCTTCTTTTAATTTCATCTTCCCATTTACCATCATTTCTGATTCTGGACCTTAGTAAATCATAACTTTCAACAATATCTATTATAAATTCATTTAAATTGCCAGAAGTCACTTTTGTTTTGCTGATATTTAAATTAAGTCTGGCTTTGTTACTTTCTCTCTTAACCAATAGAACACACTGCTCCACACATCTTCCTTAGTTTTTGCTATGAAAGTTGTATCATCTGCATATCTTTATTTTTTCTGAATAATATAAGCATGTAAACACAAGAAAGATATTTAATTAGTCAAATACTTCTGTCTGAAAATTGCAGACCACCTTCAGTGGCACTACAAGAACAGTTTTAAAAAATACAAGGTGGAATACTAACAATAGATCATTTTAAAATAGAACAAGCCACGTGATGTTATAAATTCAGTTTAGGATGAGTGAGTAATGCCTCTATGCTTTCTTTGAATAAATGTTCAAATTTATAGTGGGATCTATGTAAGAGGCGAGTTTTTGACCAAAGGATGTTGTGGTTAGTTTCAATCCAGTGCTGAGCCAATCCAGATTTTTCAGGTTTGTTGTGATAAAACTATTCGATTTCGTAATACACTCTGGATATTTCTTATGTCAAAACAAATTTTACAGCCAAGTAAAAGGAATGGCCATGGGAAGTCCTCTCTCCTGCTTTAGCCAAATTTTATTTAGAACATCTAGAAAAAGTCCTCTTCTCATCTATTTTCCCTCAACCATCCTTTTGGGTAAGATATATAGATGACATCTTTACTATATGGCCTCACAACAAAGACTCGTTACCTTCTTTTTTAAACAGTATCAATTCCTTACATCATCATATAAAGTTTACTATGGAAATGGAAAAAACAACCAGTTATCTTTTTTAGACATTCTCCTCATCCAGTCACCTTCAAATACTCTTACAACTATGGTTTACAGGAAACCAACATTCACAGGTTGGTATATTCTTAAAGAATCAGCCCATCATCCTTGTCAAAAAACAGGAATCATAAAATGTCTAATCAGAAGAGCCAAAACTAATTGTTCTACTTCTAATTTTCTACAGAAAGAACTTTCTACTATCCAACAACACATGAAACTCTATGGCTTTTCCGAAAAGAGTACACATCTTCTCGATTCTTATAATCCACCACTAAACAACAAAGATTCAATACATCGAGTTCCAATTCCATACATCTCCGGGATTTCAAAACCTATCTTAAGAATTCTGAAGAAATATGAGTTAACAGCTACGTATTCACCTATTAACAAATTATCTTCCCATTTTCCTTCTCCTAAAGACAAACGCTCAACTATGTCTCTTCCTGGAGTTTATCAAATTCCCTGCAACTGTGATCTCTCCTATTTTGGACAAACTGGATGCTCTCTTGAAAAAAGAATCCAAGAACATCAATCCTCCATTCATCACAACAAACCCGGTTGGTCAAAAACTCACTTCTTACATAGATCCTGCTATAAATTTGAACGTTTATTCAAAGATAGCATAGAGGCATTACTCCATTGTCCTAACCTGAATCAGAATGACTGTATATCTGTATCAAAAATCTGGAAAAGTCTAATCAGGATAACTCATTAATTCATATTTTTTTTTGTTATTTAATATTATTAATTAATATCTTTATTTCAATCATGTCTCTGCTTATTCCTAATAATATTCCCTTTAATACTTAGTGATATAACATCATGAGGCTTGTTCTATTTTTAAATGATCTATTGTTAGTATTCCACCTTGTATTTTTTTAAAACTGTTCTTGTAGTACCACTGAAGATGGTCTGCAATTTTCAGACCGAAATATTTGGCTAATTAAATATCTTTCTTGTGTTTACGTGCTTGTATTATTCAATCTTTATGGCACAAGTATCCTTAAAATATCAAATTTTATTTTTTCTGCAACCAATCTCAATTCCTGCTTGGTTATTGTCTAAGTCATCTATTCTCATGATGTATTCACTATAAATATTAAAAAGATAGGGCAAGAATACACAACTTTGCCATATCCCTTTTTCCACTTGAACACTGATGTTTCTCCAAAGACTGTTTATACTGAAGCTTCTTGGTTGTCATACAGTCTCTTATCAAGAGAATTAGACACTTAAGTATTCCCATTGATCTCATTACAATTCACACTCTGTTGTGATCCATGCAATCAAAAGCTTTCTTATAATCAATAAAACAGATGAATATTTCCTTCTGAAATTCTCTTGTTCTTTCCATAGTCCATCTCATTTGCTATCTGGTATCTAGTTCCTCTACCTCTTCTAAAGCCTACCTGTTCTTGTGGTATTTCTCTATTCACATATGGCTCCAGCCTTTGTTGGATCATTTCAGCATAACTTTAATTGCATTAAAGTGATGGTTCTATAATTCTCACAATCTCTGGATATTGAATCATACAAATTAAAGGAAATATTTATAAGCTCTATATACTGAAACAAAATTTGATAAATATTTGCAGAGATATGAAATAAGAAATTACTGATAGATTCTAAGTGAAATCAATTCAGGAAAAGAAAAGTATACAGAAACTTTCTTGGAGGTAAATGAGTAAGTGCTTCACTTACCTGATGCCAAAATATAGAAAAAACATTGCAGAGCAATGTACATTCAACTCTCAGCATTACAAATACTGATATAATTCACTAGTCCTGAATTTTTAGCCATGCTAAAAATTCAGGATGTTGGATTTAGCAGACTATTCCTGTGGTGTCAAGAAGTTTCCTATAGTGAAAAGCAACAGTAGTATGGAAAAAGAAAAAAAAAAAAAGAAAAGGACTGAGAAGAATACTCTCTAAAGAAAATAAACACACAGCAATGTTCTAAACGTAGTGGTTAAAAAACTCAGAAATTAAAAACAAGAGCACCATAAATGGAAATTAAAGATGACAAAGGCAACATAACTGGAAATTTTATTGTCCAATACAAGCCAACCACTTTACTTATGGGAGACATCAAGCATCTCAAAAACTTTCCACATTTAATCTCTAGTGCAGAGTTCCTGATTTTTTTTTCATATTTTTTATATCAATTCCACACAAGAGGTTGCAGACCTGCAGTACATGAGTATCATGTTCAGACAAATGGTCAAAAGAACCTGGTTATGTTTTTTGAAGAATTCGAGGTTGTAGACCTTAGGGAAAATTGGAAAGACATTCTACAGAACAGATATAGAAGTTAAAAGGAGGGTGGGATGCCAGTTCAGTACATTAGAAGCAGGGAATGAATGTTAACAAGTAGCTGCTTAACTTGTACATATTTGGTCTGATGTATTACAATAAATAACTTTTTTTATTAAAAGACCAGAAGATAAATGATAAAATATATATACAAAGAGCCAACAAGTTTCACTAGCCACTGTCTAGCATTTTCAAGGCTGAACTGGTGTGAAAACAAATGCATTGAGTTACATTTCAAAAAACATACACTTTAGTAACTGTTAGGCCATTACATTTGATTATTCTGTTGGAAGGCGTGCATGTGTTCGAAAGCTTCAGTCAGATTCCGGTATGACCACCAATCTTAGGATCACCTAAAGATGAGGTACCTTTCTTCAAATGTCCTGGAGTATATGAAATTCCATACACGTGTGGCCTTTCTTACATTGGTCAGACTTCGAGAAGTTTTGAAATAAGACAGAAGGAACATGTGGGAGATGTCAATCATAATAGAATCATCACATCTGGTTTAGCACATCATTTCTCAACATCAAATCACGTTATAGATTGGAAAAACAGTTCTATGCCTTACATCGAGAATGACTACAGATACAGAACTTTAAAAGAAGCAGCTGTGGTATTACGCACAGGCAATAATTTAAATAGAAATCAGGGCATTGTTCTTAAAGACATATGGAAAAATCTCATCATCTCTCTCAGTTTGACAGAATTACAATATGCAAATAACTACAAAACACGTGGTCATGTACCGGAATCTGACTGAAGCTTTCGAACACATGCACGCCTTCCAACAGAATAATCAAATGTAACGGCCTAACAGTTACTAAAGTGTATGTTTTTTGAAATGTAACTCAATGCATTTGTTTTCACACCAGTTCAGCCTTGAAAATGCTAGACAGTGGCTAGTGAAACTTGTTGGCTCTTTGTATATATATTTTATCATTTATCTTCTGGTCTTTTAAAGTAGCTACTTATTGGGTTAAAGAGTTTTATAGATGAAGAATGCATCAGCAGAGGCATCAACAGTTAACACTGGGTCTGGAGAAAACAATTTAATGTGCCTAAAGTGAAAAAAAAAAAAAAAAAAGGAGAAAATAACTGATGCTGGGGTCCTTAAAAATAGCTAGCCCAGGGAATCTTACCCCCCCCCCATCCCTTGCACCAGGGCTGGGTGTCAGCCAGTTCAGTAAAACACTGATCTATTAATACCTTAGTATTAATAGATGATTTCAAACTACAGATTACATAATTTGTTGAATAATTTTACATAGTCAAATATAGCAATGAATCATCAAGTTTACAGTTTCAAAGAGTAAATAATGTGAAATGTAAATAATAATATAAATTACTGTAAAATAAAATATAATATACTATTCAATTCAGAGCCTCCATAGCTCAGTCAGTATAGATGAAGCTCTTTGGTCGGAAAAAACTAGGTTCGATTCCCGTCGGTGATGTGAGGAACCTTTATCTGGTCTCTTTCGACGAAAGGTAAGGTAGCCTGTCTCATTTGGAGGTGGGAAGGGGGGGGGGGGATTCACATGGAAACTCTGGTTTTTCATCCCCCAGAACAGGCAAACTGGTCCCCATGAATGCACGTGGATTGCAGTCATGAATACATCCCAATCATATGCCGGTCCCGAGCCTGGATAAAACTGGAGGGGTGGGGGGAAGCAATGGTGAACTACCCAGCAAAAATCTCACCAATAACACTTTGTGGGCAAGCCTACAAAGTCGTCTAGGGTCGGAAACGACTGAAGGGATAAATCATCATCATTCAGTTGTTTGCTGATGCAAAACTGGGGAGAGCAATAGTTGATGAAGGTGATGTAGATATCCTGCAGGATGATTTAAATAAATTGGCATTGTGGATAGAGGATAATGATTGTCAATTTAATGTTGCAAAATGTAAGGTTATGCACTTGATTGAAAAGGTTGCATATGGAGTATCATATTGATGGTATTGCAGTGCAGGAAATTGATGAGGCTAGGGACTTGGGAATAATGGTTGACCAAGAGTGGAAGTTCAGGGGGCATATTGCAAAAGTTGGTAAAATAGCTCAAAGGATTACTTGGATGTTGAAAAACATGGTAGAAAGTAAAGATAAGGAAGTTATTATCCCTTTTTATAAGGTTATGATTCGGCCATATCTTGACTACTGCACACAGATTTGGCCAACCGGGTTTCTTGGGGACCAAGAGGTGGTCGAGAGGATTCAGAGATAAGTGATCAAGATGGTGAAATAGATCTGTGGAATACTCCCTACAACGGATAGGTTGAAGGTTACAAAGTTTAGTTAATAGACAGAAAAGAGGGGACATAATAGAAACTTTTAAAATATTAAAAGGGTTTTATAAAGTTGATGCAAGAAATTTTTCAATATATGGAAAATAGTCAGAGAACTAGGGGCCCATCCATGGAAGTTGTGTAAGAGTGTGATTAGTAGGGGCGTGCAGACCATATTTTTTGCATGGAGAATGGTGAGTGCAATGGATTGACAGAATTGGATGTGAATTTCCTTGAATGGATTCAAGGAAAGGTATGATAGGATTTGTATGTTTAATGGTTAATCTCCCATAAGTCTCCAGACTGCATGGAGATGCCACAAAATAATTCGATTTAAATTAAATAATTTAACTGTTCATGCAATGTGAATTACAGTGGAAACTTGGCTTCTCTCGTAAATGAAAACATATTTCATAGATAACATTTGCCAACATGCAAATGGCTCCAACATTACAAAATTTCTCACAGCTAATACAAAATCACAATTAAGCTCTAATAACTAATTTAAATATTTATTTTACATATAAGCAAGACTTAAGTAGTAAAAAATTAAAGTAACATTTCAAAACAACTTGCCAATGATATATAAAAACATTTAAATGATGTTGTCAGGATGGCTGAGGTCTAAGGCATGAGACTCAAGGTTTAAAGCTTTTTGCATAGTGTGATTATGAATTCCAGTAAATGAAAGTGGGCATGGATTGTGTTTCACTCCTGACAGAATTTCTTTTGAAGTAAGCAGTGTGTATGAGGGATAAACAACTGAAATCAGTCAGCTATATTTATGGTAAACTGCCACGATGCATTGTATAGGTTCCTGGTGATTAATGCTGCTGAAAGATAAGTCATTCAGCAATTTAGTTAATTTAATAACTTAGTTCATAATAACATGTTAATTAATTGTTGTTTTTTTGTTTTCTATGGGTGCTTGATAGACTTGAGTTATTTAGTTATAAGTAAACCATGAATTTCTGTTTAAATTAGATACTGTTGGTATGGCACCTAAGTGTGGCAGAACAATGGTGGCAAATGTCATTGTTGGGTGAACTGAATTCATATGAGTCTGTTCGGTGCAGTGTGTGCGCGAGATGTATTAGTTGCGAAAGCTGAAGGATTTATGGAAGGAGAGTGAAACTGGTGAGAGTGTGCAATAAGTGTTTTAAGAGTGAGTGAGTCGATGGAGAAAATGAAGCAAGTAGTAGTAGAGTAGAGAGTATCATTTGCATACTGGAAAATGCCAATGTGGAGTGTGCAGTGGTAGAAGTATAGGAGAATGAAGTGGACCAAAATAAGGAAATAGCATGCATGCATGCATGCATGTTGACTGCAAAAATGTCAAGAGATCAGCAGAGTTGAGAAAAGAGAGAAGTAGGAGGTCTGAATAAAGTATCAAAATCATGTGAATAAATGAGAGAAACAAAGCAAGGAGAAAAATTTGTGCAGAAATTCTATGATCAGAGGAGTACTTAATGAAAGTATAACAAAATGCTGTTTTCCTGGTGCAAAAATTAATAACATCAGGGATGCCATTTGGATGCAGAAAGATAAGGTGAAAGAATTAATTGTCTTGGTTATGCTAACGACCTGAGAGGTAAGAAGCATTCCATGAAGAAGGATGTGAGAGTTGGATGAAGTATAAAAGAAGAGTGAGAAAGTGAAGATTGTGTGTCTTGTGACACCATGATAGAGGTGAAATGAGGAGGAAATAGGAAGAATTAATACAGGTTGTGCAGAAGAATGATGTAGGGGTTTGTGGACCTATAGTCTGAGTTTGACAGAAGGATTTGTACGTAGGCTGTTCAATAAGTAATAAGACTATATTTATACAGAAAACAGATTACCTTTAATCATCATCATTTACATGGTCTTTTTCGAAGTAACTACCGTGAGACGCGAGGCATTTGTCCCAACGTTGCGTCCACTTCTTAAACACATGTGAAAGTCCGTTTTTTGAGAGTTCTTTCAAAACCGCCTCCGCAGCTTTTACACGTGCTTTGTTGATTTCGAAATGGTGGCCTCTTAGTGGTTTCTTGAGTTGAGGAAACAGCCAGAAATCGCATGGTGCGAGATCAGGACTATATGGAGGGTGTGGGGATATCTGTGTTGTTCTTCTGCAAAACGTCCACTACAAAACCAGCAATATGTGGCCTTGCATTAGCATGGTGCAATAAGAAGCCATACTTCAGTAAATGGACGCTTCCTTTTGACGTGCTTGATGATAATCTGCTGTGTTGATCATTGTCTCTGTGATGGACGTTGAAGGTCTTCCCTCATGTTCAAGATCTTCCACATTTTGCCTTCCTTCCTTCCTTAAAAAGTTTTATGCCAGCAAAAAACACTTGCCCTCGACATTGCTTCATCGTGGAAAGCTTTGCGTATCATGTTAAAAGTGTCCGATGCCGATTTTTGCAAACGCACACAAAATTTAATCGCATAATGCTGTTCCAAGGACGCTTCTATTTCGAAGACTGGTCGCGCCTCATAGGCGCACCGAAACAAGCTTGCGTTTAGTCACATGACACTCTGGCACATCAGCCCGTATACGCCATCTATCAACCTCTTTTGTTAATACAGACAGCAACATTTATTTATTCCACAGAAATTAATATTGTGATGAGTTGTTTCACCACAGTAAAATTAGTCTTATTACTTATTGAACAGCCCACGTATAATGCTGACGGTCTGCATTTAAATGGTTCTGGTGTCAGGTGTCTAGAAAGAGCTTTGTTCACCAAGAATGTTAAAATAAAAATGTCAGGAAAACTTAAATAGCAGTTAGGGCGGATGCAGGTGAATGTGTGACAATGAGAAATGAGGAATCAACAAATGGAACCTAGTCTCTCAAGCAACAACACTGGATAAGGTAGTCATTTCATGTAGATAGGAAATGTAGCATAAAGGGATGCTACAGTTTCTATATACTAATCTCAGAAGTATCAGGAACAAGAGGGAGGAGTTTCTGACAACAGTTAGTGCAACCTCACAGAAAGTTATAGGCATTAGCAAAACTTGGCTAACCAGATGACCCAGTCAACATGGATAGAATGTGAAAGGTTTAGTATTTTAAGGGAGGGTAGAGAAGGTAGGATGACAAAAACGATTACTGCTGATGATAGCAGACAAGAAGAAGAACAGAAGACATACAGGAAGTTGACTAATATTTTGAAGCAGTGATGTCAGATTGAGGCCAATAAGATAAAATATACAGTTGGTTGCAGCTATAGACCAGGGAGAGGGGAAGATTCCAGGGATAAT
Organism: Typopeltis vanoorti; assembly: GCF_054136105.1. Taxonomy (NCBI): domain Eukaryota; kingdom Metazoa; phylum Arthropoda; class Arachnida; order Uropygi; family Thelyphonidae; genus Typopeltis; species Typopeltis vanoorti. The sequence goes on from NC_143558.1 coordinate 109,997,251, forward strand.
CTGGAAGACATACATCAGCAAATTAGTACAATGAGTGCAGGCCAAGTAATTATTATGGAGGGACTTCAACTATAGAGATAGAGATATAGACTGAAAAAGAAGAAAGATCCCATGGCAGGAAGGAAATGTAGAACCACAAGGCTGATTATGACAAACTTAGGAGGAAGCTTGAAGCTGTGCCATAGGATAAAAATCTTCACAGGAAGAGTATTAGTAGTGCATGGAAGATAGTTAAGGGAGACATCTGGAGTAAGCAATATCGGATTGTATACTCCAGTTCAGGAGGGTTAATCAGGTAGTACTCAGATGGATGAATAGTATTAGCATTAAGCATGAGATGCTAAAAAAGGTCAGGCAAGGAAGGCAAATTCAGATTATGAGAAAAAAAAAAAAAACTATCTGAGCAGGTTAAAGGAAATCTCAAAGAGCTCTTTCAATATGTGGCAAGTAAGAGAATGACTATGGAAGGATAACAGATGGTGAGGTGACAGAAGCAGACATAATAGTTGAGCTACTACAAAAGTGACCACTTAGCAAGTACATATCATCCAAGAGATGACACTGGTTATATGAAGATGAGGATGGCTTATGGATAGATACAAAATGTGGCATATGGAGAATCAGAATCCAGAAGAATACTGGTGACTAGTGTGTCGCAAGGCTCTGTGCTAAGATCATTACTGTTTATTTTGTACATAAATGATGTAGGAAGTAATCTGTTGAGAAATATTCAGATGTTTGCTGATGATTCAAAAGTGGAATAGTTAATCTAGCAAATAAGAGTTTGCTGGACGATTAAAATAGGCTTTCAGCATGGGCAAAAAATAATGGACTGTACTCCAGGAAATAGATAAAACTAGAGATTTGGAGGGTGGTAGTAGACAGAGGGTCGAAGTTTAGAGGGTATATTGCAATGTTGCCAAAGGTAGTTCTTAGGATTATTTGGTTACTGAAGAATACACTAACAAAGAAATTGTTATTCTTCTTTATAAGGCTTTGATATGTCGACATCTAGATTAGTATGCTTAGTTCTGGTGATTAGTTTCTTGGGGATGAAGAAGTAGTAGAGAGGATCCAGAGGCAAGTGACCAAGATGGTCAGTTATCTGTGGAATGCTCCATGTGAGGATAGAGTGAGGATTTGTGAGTTGCAGAAGTTGGTTGAGAGGCAAAAAAGAGGGGATATGACAGAAACATTTCAGTTAATTAAAAGATTTTATAGGAACGATGCTCCCCATTCCACTCATTCACAACTTGGAAAGTTGTGAATGAGTGGAATGGGGTGCCAGAAAGGTGTGAGCATTTTGTTATGGGTTCAAGGAGAAGTATGACAGATATCATGTGAATAGTTTGGGTCTCATGTGATGAGTCTTCATACTCCATGGAGGTGTCCATACAATAATAACTACTTTTATAAAAATGCCTTCAATTCACTTTTATATTTTTAATTTGTGGCATATCTGAATTTTAATACAGACATCAATACCTTCCTGTATGAGGGTTTTTTTTGTAAATGGAAAAGTATAATGAGCCATTATTAGTTTTTCCTTTTCTAGGGTGAAGTTTATTTTAGGATATAGGCAATTAAGATGAACTAAAAATGTAACCAATGTGTCTGGACCATGAAGCCAAGTAGCAAACACATCCACATCATCAACATAGAACAGGCAGACTATTGGTTTAAGTACAGCTGCATGAAGTTTAGCTGTTAAAATGTTCCTTATAGAAATTGGCCTCATGGTCCAGACACACTGGATATATTTTTAGCACATCTTAACAGCCTACACCATAAAATAAACTTCACCAGAGAAAAGTAACATTCTCTCCCCTTTCTAAATATGCTAGTTATACAACTTCCTAATGGCTCATTATCATTTTTCATGTACAGAAAATCCCCTCACATAGCGAGGTATTTACATATGCAGTCATACCACCACTTCCCTTCCCAACAGTATGGCATCCTCAAAATGTTTACTCACCAAGCTGGGCTATTTGTTCAAATGAGAAGGCTCTTGAAACTGAGCTCAGGGACCTCTGCAAATACATTTTAGCCAATGGCTATAGACCATATAGAATAGATAAAATACTGCATGCCCAAACCATCCCTCTTGCAATCAACACACACAGGATCACAGCAAAACCATTCCCATCACACATATTAAGGATACATTAAAAAAAAAAAACGCTCTCTCTACAAATATGATCTCCATGCCACTTTCTAACCTTTCATTCAGCTAGCTACTTTGATCCATCTAAAGATCAATTTCATCCTCTTGCACACCTGAAGTGTATAAAGTTACTCGTGCTTACAGGTTACCCTACTTTGGATAAACTGGTAAATCAGTTAACTCCCCACCCCCTCCCCTTGAAGTACACAAAAATTACACCCACGATCATCTGCAAATCAGGATTGGCAGTGCTCTGGATACTCCTTCACATAGGATTAGATGGAGGAAAACATCAATACTGCACAGAAGTTGTTATATATCTTAGAGACTACTTTTATAATCAGCTATGCAGCATTCTCCCAACCTTAACAAGCATGGGTGCATTAATCTAACAAAGATCCTGAATAGAAGGTGCCATGTAAGGACATTAATTGTCTTTCAGTTATAATTTGAATTGCTTTTCACAATTATTTAGTTCACTGCTTGTGCATGTTGCAGTGATAACTGGGATCTGAAGATGCTGTGTAGAAAACAAGTGAAATATTTAGTAAGTTTAATAAATGTGTATTCATTAAACTCTTGGGTGTTATTTCCATGAAGCATTATTATGAATAATGCTAGTGAATAAGAGACTAATTCTGGAAAGGAGATAAAAAAATATACTGATAACATATTAGTAATGACATGGTAACTATCATAGCATTTTATGAACTCCTTGAAGGTATACATTAAAAATTGATGTATTATTATAAGGTCCATATCTTGTTCACATTATATTTTTTTAATTCTTTTCAATCTATAAGAATAATATATTTAATGTTTTCTAAAAACAATCACACAATCCTAAAATCAGACAACTATATAGGATAATTGGTAATAATAAGATTTTGTGTACATGAAAAAAAAAGGAGAAAATTATTTCAACTAAATATCTGCTTCATCTGAATTATACCAAGAAAAGGATTTGTAAAAAAAAAAAAGTCTTCATGCGACAGATAATTGTCATTATCCTATAATTTCTCAGTGAGCTGAAGCATACATGTAGGGGGGAAAACAAACAAAAAATAAAAAACGGAAATTGGCATGGGGTGGGGTGGGGGGAAATGGTCTCAAGAGTAGGATTTCAGAGTTCCATTGTGCTTCCATAGTGCTTGATATACTTCTAACTTCCAGCATATTAAGCACTATGGAAGGACCTGAAGTTACATAACTTAGGTATCATTTTTTTATTAATGGGATTCTCATCAAAATGTTTGAATTCATTAACCAAAAAATAAAAGTAATACAGAATAAACTATTCCTGGTGCATTACTTCAGATAAAAAACATTGTGCACATAATACCCATGTTATTGCTTCTAAAGGATACTTAAGTCAACAGTTGCTCCTAAGTTATCAATATTAGAAATGAAACAGTACTCCTTTCCTTGGTTTAGTAAGTTATCCAAAAGTCCGGATTTTGAAAACGAAGTGTAAAAATCTCCATGTCCTGGAGGATACCAACTAATATTGGCGGGGAGAAAATCATATTAATAACAGCATATCTAAACAAAATCAATGCACTCAATAAAGGATGTAAAAATTGTTCCAAAACATAAAAATAATTGTTTTAAAACCAGAATAAAGAGTGTAAATGGTTTCCTTGTTCTAATACTAAATTTAATAAATTCAATTTAAATTATATTCTATCATATTATACTTAGTATAATCAAACAAAATATTAACTGTTTCAAAAAGAATCCTTTCTTTCGTGGTTACATGGTGATCAGCATTCATTCATTATTAAAATACAGGCAGCCTTCAGTTTACGACAGTTCAATTTACGCCGATTTACAATAACAGCAGATGCCTGCACATGCTTTCTTACTGTAGTGGTCTGACTGAGAAACGATGCTAGCAGGCACCATATATGTATCAAACCTAGTTTTACTGTTGAATCTTCCTAATTGTTCTATTTAATTTTTTTTTTTTACATACGTACGTACTTAAATTGATTAACTACATAATTACATACCATGTCTGATAAAAGAAGTGCAAAAAAAAGTTAGCAGAACTTGGTGTTAAGAAGGCACAGAAATCATTCACACTTGAAAAGAAGATGGAGGTGATTCAAAGAATGGAAGATGGGCAGACACGTGCTAATGTCTGTAGAAGTATGAGCTTATCTCCATTGACTGTTACTACAATTATAAAAATTGCAAATAGAATAAAACAGTATGCACAACAATCTACGGCAGTACTAAATGCAAAACATGTAAGTTATAGCAGGGGTAAACTTCATGAAAAAATGGAAAAATTATTATCATTATGGGTGAATGACTTGAATCAGAAAAACATTCCTCTGATGCAGGCTGTTATAACTGAGAAAGCAAAAACAATTTTTGAGGATCTTAAAAAGACATTAAAAAGGCAAAGAAACATTTTTAGGAAGCAAAGGTTGGTTCATGAGATTTAAGTCTCGAAGTAAGTGCCATAGTGTCAAATTATGTGGTGAGACAGCAAGTTCAGATGTTGTGGCAGCAGCTGCTTTTCCTAAAGAATTTCAAGACTGTGTAGAAGGAAGTTATCCTCCTGATCTCATTTTTAATGTTGATGAGACTGGGCTCTAATGGAAAAGATTGCCATCACTCACCTTCATTTCCTGTGAAGAACATTCTGCTCCAGGTTTTAAAGCTGAAAAGATAGACTTACACTTTTGTTGGTTTGCAAATGTCTCAGGAACTTTGAAGCTTAAACCAATGTTGGTGTACCATTCACAGACACCACGTGCCTTCAAGGGTCTGGAAGCCATGCTGCCAGTCTATTGGAAATGGAACAAGAAAGCTTGGGTTACACAAGATGTTTTCATAGATTGGTACACAAATTATTTTTGTCCTACCGTACTTCACTTCTGTAAAGAAAATGATTTGCCAGCCAAGGCACTGCTTCTCTTGGATAATGTCCCTAGACATCCTCAAAACTTTGCTGAAGTAAGAACACCATTGGATGTCAAGGTTGTTTACATGCCCCCAAACACAACATCGCTTTTGCAGCCGATGGATCAGGGGATTATATCAATCTTCAAAGCCTATTACCTCTGTATAGCATTTATGGAAATGCTAAGAGTCTTGGACACATCAGGAAAAACTATTAAAGACTATTGATGGTCATTCGATATTTTGAAGGGCATTAACATCACGGCAGCTTGGAACAAAGTGTCAGCAAAGTTTTTGCCATGCTCTTTAAAAGGAGCATGGCAAAAACTTCTTCAAGCATTTACACACGACTTCGAGGAATTAGAGCAAGAGGAGAATATTATTGAAGACGTTATCAAGTTTGCATGAGAGGTGGGATTGGATGATATTACAGATGAAGATGTGACAGAAGTCTTAGAGAGCCATGATAAACTGATTTCCAATGAAAATTTAAAAGAATTAGCCGAACAATTAAGTCAACATCCAAAGGAGGAGAAAGAAAACAAAGAAGGTCCTCTGAGAGATATAAAAACGGCCGATTTACAGCATATCCTTGCAAGCATAGAGACATTGACTGATGAACTCTGCGAAATGAACCATGATTGGGAACGGAGTGCATATGTAAAAAGGAGTGTAATCGCATCTATTCAACCTTACACTGAATTCCTTAAAGAAAGAAAAAGAAAATCTAGGCAGTTAACACCGGATACTTTTTCAAAAAAAAAAATGAAGGTGATCCGAAACCAGGAACTTCAACATACAAATATAATAAATAGCTTTTCAAAGTGTCATAATTTTTGTATATAATTTTGTTTTGTTTTTGTTAATAATAATTATATTTTAACAAATATATATGTATGTATAATCAAAGCTTTAAATATAATAATGTTACACATACTTCATGTGCATATGTTTTGAATGCGTGGAACATAACTTTGTCCCTCCCGTTAAAATTGGGTTCATTTTACACTGATTCGGTTTGCGCCCTGTTTTTTCAGGAACGGAAGTGAGGCGTAAAGGATTAAACTAAATTTATTAAAATGAGGCGTAAACCGAAGGCTGCTTGTATTATGGAAGCAACTACCGTATTATAGTGAAACTTCATTTTAATATAAACCACAAAAATCATTTGATGTTTCAACCTTCGTATCAAGGTCATCATCTGAAGTATACACATGTATACAAAGAAACAAGCTACATTACAATCTACAGAATATGCTAAAGTCACACTAATTTGGTTCACTGTTAACACTACTGGCCTGACCTCCACTGAAATAGACCATATTACATCAAAGCTAGAGTCCTGTTATTTGTTACAAATCATTAAGAGATATATTAAGCTGGAGAGAGAGTGTGTAACCTGCGCTCACATAATCACTCACATAAAATTAGAACAAAACAGTATAGATGGTGGCCAGTAAGGACTGAAATTATTGCTTAGAGTCCTAAAGTAAGGGTTTGCTGGTAAACTGGAGAGAACTTACATGGGTTGAATGCGTGCATTCCAAATTCTTGAGATTTTTTATGCCACCATTATTATTTAGATTAGAATGGTTGATCAAAAATTCACAGGCTTCCTTGAATTTGTGTTCATACCAGGTTTTTGTATGATGTACGGAAATTCCAATCAATTTGGTGTAGGGCAATAAGAGCATGATCTGAGAGGCCAAAATCTTTTTTATGGATTGGAATTATGCGTCCAACCAGTATAAGGTAATTTACAGGTGCAATTGATTCTGCATACCTCAGAGTAAGCAAAATGAAGAAGGTTCTCTGAGAGATGTAAAAAAGGCCGAGTAAGGGAGAGAATCCTCGGAGGAGTTGAATATGTTTTTTAATTTTATAGATAGTTTAAAAGCAGTATTAAGATGGTAATGGTGTAGAATTCTATTTTATCTCATAACCCTTCAATGCATGGGATAGCTATGGCTTTCCTATAATCTATATTATTTGCATTTTTGGTGAAATTTTATGAAGAATTTTATTGATTTATAATTCTTATTTAAGAGCTTGTTTTCATTAGAAAAAATTGTTAGAACTTTGTTTTTGAGGGCATTAATGACTCTCCAAGTTTTTGTGAAAGGTGGTGAGAGTCAGCATATATATATATATATATATTGGCTGGTATGTGTAGGTTTACAGTAGACAGTAAAGGATAGACTGCCTGAGAGAAGACCTGTGATCAGTGTATACAGGAAAGGAAGTGAGCATCAATTTTCAATTTCAATGGTAAATTTTATGTGCTCTCATGTTTCCTATTTATTTCTGAGTAATCTGTGAATTGCAGGCCTAACAGAGTAGATCAGGGAGACAGGCATGTAGGTAGTAAGCTCATTTGAGTAAATAAATAAATATATTGTGTGAGATAGATGCCATTAGGGCAAAATATACCATTTGTTTGCTGCTACAAGCTGAGGGATTGGGGAACAAGAGATAAGGAAGCCATTCATCAGCAAATTAGCACAATGACTGCAGATCAGGATTTATTATGGGAGGGACTTGAGCTACAAAGACATAAGACCCGAAGGAAGAAAGATTACATAGTTGGAAGAAAATGTTAAGTGAATATAACTTGAAACAACATGATAGATGGTAGAGACTCAGGGTTTGAGAGTACTGGATCTCGTCAAAGAATCAGAAGACCTATCCATAACCAAGACAGCCACACTGCTTCTGACTCAGGAGAGTGATCATGTGGTCCTCACTTAGAAGACTGCCAAATATTTGTGAAACTAAAAACCAGGTAATTATGCCAAGCTTAGGAAGCAGCCTGAAGGGTGCCAGGTATAAGATTCTACAGTGATGTTGTCAGAAGAGAATGAAGGAATCAATATGATGAGTAGTATCATGAAGGAGCTATATAAAAAAAAAATGTTAAGGAGAGTAAATAAGGAAAAAAGTGGTCAGCAAGTTCACAGTCAATACAAGCTCAGGCAAGGCAGGTGACTAGCATGGTAAGGAATGCAAAATCTGATTGTGAAAAAAAAAAATATTAGTCAAGTAAGCCAAAAGGAAATCCAGAATAGTTCTTTCTGGATTTCCTTTTGGCTTTCTTTTTTTGTCACTGTGTGGCAAAAAAAAAAAAAATAATAAAATAAAAAAATTAAAAAAAAAGAAAAAAAAAAAAAGGAAGAATTACTGTGGGGGAATAACTTTAATGAAGATGACAGCAACAAGGCAATGAAAACAGACAAAATAGTTGTTACAAGTGAGGATGTTATTGTAACAGATGCAACAGGAACTGATGCAAGGATAGAGGTCAATGAATTAGATATATTTAAGATATTGCAGAATCTCAATGAAAATATGGCCATGGGATTAAATGGATATCAGCTCACCTATTACAAGAATGTGCAAGGAACTGGCATTGCCTCTTGATAGGCTACTTAAGCAAGTGCTGGTAAAGTTCTGACAGTGTAAGGTACAACAATAAACTGTAATTTTCTTTGCTGTCTAAGATGAAAATATGAAAACAGAATTGGACCAACTTTGCTGTACAGACACCTATCAAGAGTATCTCCCATGAAAATGTCAAATTTTAATTTGGTTCCTGATAACTATTCTGGACCAACATATTCCACTACATGTATATATGAAACTTAGAAAAATCAGACTTATGGATTCAACATAGGACCTGCTAGAGTTTAAAATGGAAAAATGAGCACTTGGAACATCTCAAGCAGGTGGCCTCCATCTTAGAAAGAAGTTGGTTTGTTCAAAAATGCAAATAAGAAATTTAAAAAAGTAAATATCTTAAGCATTAAAATAGCAATAAAAATTAGAAACTGAACAATCTGGAAATAGGCTGTAATTAATTTTAAAAAAACCTTCAGGAATTGTAAAAATTCTGCAAGTCAGTAGAACAAAAAAAAAAAAAATTATAACAGCAAAATACTTAAAAAAGCAAAGAAAACTTTTCTTCATTTTAAAGGATGGGATAATAAATAATTAACTTTGATCAAAATACAAAATTATGCAGTTTTACATTAAATTTTAATTTGATCAAAGTTAATTAGTGGAAGCTTGCATCCACAGTATAACACTGCCTGAAGAAAGACCTAAGTTCAATTCCAGTTGCTGATGAGGAACTTTTTCTAAACCTTTTTTGGATTGGTTCCCATGTTAGTCAATATCTGGGATGATTAAATAGTTCTTTTTTCCCAGAAACAGGTTTTTTTTTCATCCCATAAACTCAAGAAAATTGACTGTAGAAAACAAACACAAACCATTTCAAACAATATATTGTGTCAGGGTTACAGAGCATGAGATAGCACCACTTCTCTGCCATCTCTTCACTGGATGCTGCTTAAAATAAAATAATCACCTGAATCAACATTGTGACCTTCATATCAAGGTCATCATCTGGAGTATATAGAGGGATTGGACAAAATAATGTGAACGCCTGGGAAATAGGCAATATGTCTTTATCAATAAGGTGTGGAACCACCATTTGCCTTTAATACAGCTGTCAACCATCTTGGAATAGATTCATATAGCTTTTTAATAGTCTCCAGTGGGATGTTTTGCTGTTCATCAATCAGAATATCTGCCAACTGCTTGAGAGATGTTGCAGGAGGGAATCTGCTTCTCACTCTGTTCTCCAAAATTGCCCACAGTGGTTTGATGATATTAAAGTCAGGTCACTGAGCTGGCAGATGTTGAAGTTCTCAGTGCTTCTCAAACGAAGACAACTGTTCTGGCAGTGTATATAAGTGCATTATCATCTTGAAAAAGGGCATCATTGTTAGGAAACAACACCTGGACCATAGGATGTACCTAATTGAGCCAAAATGTGCACGTATGCTCTGGCAGTAATTCGACCATTTAGTGTTATTATGATGGAGCCAGCCAAATACCAAGATTATGGTCACCCAAATCATCACAGATTCACTGTCATGTTTGACAGTTGGGGTACACTTCTTTGGGGTTCTCCATACATAAACCTGACCTGTTGTTGAGAATAAAGTAAATGCTGACTCATCAGACCATGTCACTCATTGCCAGTAATCAGGTTTGCAGATTTTATGTTCATAATATCATCTTTTTCAAAATTTTGTGTTGGATTCTGTTATTAAAGGTTTAGCAAACACAGATCTTCCATGGATGTTGGCTTTGTGAAGTTCTCTGCAGACTGTTTTTGTTGTAATAGGATCTTTAAGGTAGATATTGAGTTCAGCTGTCATTTCTGCTGCAGTAGTTCTGGACACAATCCTTTTTTTTGGTGTTCGACAGTATCTTTCATTCAATTTCAGTATTTGGCCACCATTCTTCTTTGTAGACAAAGTCTTGCCATGCTTTGTGCATGCAATCATAACACCATAGAGACTATCACTCTTGACACACCGACCAACTGGGCTGTTTTGGTTACATATGCTGTGACTAAATGGGCTACCACGATTTGTCCCCTTTGAAAGACAAGTTTTTCGAGACAAGTTACCAATTTCAGTGACAGCTTGGACTAACAGCTGCTGAACACAACTTGTACTAAAGTACAAGTTGTGTTCAGCAGCATTGTTCAGATTTGCAAGTTGTATATGACCTAGAAAGCACAAACAAAAAAAAAACATAATATTTGTATTGTTTGTTTTTTTACAGTGTAGCATAGACTAATAATTAACTCCTATAACAATGGTATTCACATTATTTTGTCAAACCCCAGGTCAGTGCAACTTCTTTCCAAGTGTTGTATAGGTACATATACAGTGCTTGGAAAGAAGTCAACGAACATCATAGTGTAAGGAACAAATAACCATTGTACCCACCTTAATAAGATGAAGAACCTCCTTTGGCTGCAATGACTGCAATAATCCTACAGGGCACACTTTCCACGAGAGTACGATAGCAATCAATGGGAATTTTGGATCATCTTACTGCAGGCATGTAATGAGGTTTGGACTGTTGTGGTGTGGAAGTCCTTTGACCTCACCTGATGCTCCCATTCATCCCACTGATGTTCAATAGGGTTGACATCATGACTCTGTGGAGGCCAGTCAATGTGATAACATTCATGTCCACAAAGCATGCAGTTACAGCAGCAGCCTTATAACACAGTGCACTATCTTGCTGAAAGAGATAATGGTCAGCTCCTCAGAAATGCCACAAAGTAGAAAGCAATACAAATGTTCAGATACCTCTTGGAGTTCAGTGTTTGTGGCACCACAAACAAGGTCATATGATCATACCATCACCTCCAAATTTCATAGTTGAGATTACACACACTGGTAAGATATATATACACTGGGCATCTGCCAACTCATACCCATCTATCTGCTCAGTAGAGGATGTAGAATGATTTGTCACTCCATAACACAGCTTTTCAAGCTTCCACATCATACTGTACACACCTTTTGTACTACTGAAAACAGTGCCATGTCGGTTCAGGTAATGTGGGGCTTGCATGTTGTGGTTCTACCAGAAACCCATGTTATGAGCCTCAGTTCTGAATATTTTTGTGCAGATTCGTGCTCCAGTCAATGCCTGGAACTCTCCATTCAACATATTGGCCAATGAACAGATGATTTTACATATCATCCTTCATAATGCCTTATGGTAGTGTTCAGTGAGCGTGCTGGATTGTTTACTGTGGGTAACACTTGCAGTTGACTCCCTACACTTCCATCTCAGTGTGCTATCATTGATTGTTGACCCAAGATGGTCCAATTCATCAGCAATTTGCAAAACAGATAGGCCTACAGCATGGCATTTTATCACAATACCTGTTTCAAACACTAGAGTATACACATATATACAAAGAAACAAGCTACATTACAATCTACATAGTATGCTAACCTCACTAATTTGATCAACTGTTAACACTACTGGCCTGACCTCTGGTGAAAAAAAATAAACCTTACTACAGGAAAGCTAGTTAGAAAAAAAAAAAAAAAAGTATAAATGGTGGCCAACAAGGACTGAAATTATTGCTTAGTCCTAAATTAAGGGTCTGCTAGAAAATTTGAAAGTACTTATGTCAGCTGAATGTGTGCCAATTTGGGATTTTTACGTTACCATTATTGTTTAGATTAGAATTTAGATACTATAACATATAGTTGTTTTAAAAATTTTTAAAAACGAATGCTGATCACCATGTAAGTATGAAAAAAATTGATTCTCATGTCGTTAGGATTTCAGCTCTCCAGCTAACCATCTACAAACAATACTGAACAACAGCTAACTCATGCCACTGCCAATGTTCTGCATATTTCTATGATTTATACTGTAATCATTCCTCTATATCTCTGTTCAGTAACATTTTAGTTTATGTTTGCTGACCTTATATTTATCTGTACATGTTTATCCAAAGACACCACAAGATTTAGTGGTGAAACTAGTAAGCTTTTTTTTGTAGTTAGTTATATTTACAACCATTATAATAATAGAAACAATTTTTTCCCTAGTAATAGCAATAATAAATTTAATGTAATGATCCAACAATAAAAACTGCATCCTGAATGGAGCACCTTCTCAACAAGCAAAATACTTCAGCCAATTTTAGGTATGATTTTTAGTGAAGATGGCAAATTAAATATAGAAATAGATAAAGAATAATCAATGGTGGTGTAATGGGAATTGATTAAATATATACGGATTAAGAAAGAAATCAGTTAAACATTAAACTTGTGCAGTTTGAACCATTTTGAAATATGGATCTGGGAGGAAGGCTAAAAATAATTAAACAGATGATCATAAATAGAGATCACAGATATCAATTCTGAGAAATAGTAAGGGAGTAAAATGATGTATCAATGGTTGTCATATTAAAATTGAAGATATTAGGCAAGAACTTGACACTGTCAACATTCAGAAATGTGTGAACAAAGCTAATCATCTATGGCAGTATGTCACTTAAACAGAATGGAAAGAAAAGATAGGCAAAACAAAGTTTTGGTGTCAGGAAAAAGAATCAGAGTAACACCAAGATCTAGGTGGATTGATGTAATCAGAAGTGTCTTAGAGGAATGAAATAAGATTTGACAATGCAGAGTCTTAAGATCTAAGAAATAACAGACTAATCTGGAGGAACATTGTCAACAGGAAGAAATTAGTAATAATTCAAACTTATAATGCAGTAATACCATAATACACAGTGCACCCATTAAGTAATGAGATTAATTTTTTACAGGACAATCTTTTGAATAAAAGTTACCAACGTGTTTATAGTTTTGACCACTAGAGTATATTGTAATTGCAGGTACAATGACGATACAAGTTGGGTGAGACAGCAGTTTTTGTGTGGCAAATGTTGAAGAGTGGGTAAGAAGCATGTCAAAAGTAGCATCAGAGAGGAAAGAGCTGTGATAAAATTTTACTGTAAATTAGGAAAAATGGCTACAGAAGTGTAGCCAAGACCTAAAAATAGTTAATGGCAATGACTGTCTAAGCTATGTAAAGGTGTTCTGCTTTTTTTCAATGTTTAAAGAGGAAAGGGAATCCCTGGAGGATGAACCACACTGTGGATGGCCAGTTTCTGCACGGACAAATGAAAATGTGGTGAAAGCTATGGAATTTGTTGCCCATGACAGGCAAATAACCACTAGGCTACTCACTGTACAGCTTAGTGTCAGTAAGGAAATGGCCAGATTAATCTTGGAAAGAGATCTGCACAGGAGGAAGATTTGTTCGAGGTTTGTGCTGCACAAACCTCAAACAGAGAGAGAGTACTGGGTTGCATGTCAAAATTTCATCCATGCAATTAATCAAGATCCTGATGTGGTAAAGAACTGTCACCAGTGATGAAAGCTGGTGTTTTCAGTTTGATCCGGAAACAAAATGCCAGAGCATGGAACAACTTCTCCCTGGCAGAAGAAAGTCAAGTTGCAAAAATTACATATCAAGACAATGGTCATTGTTTTTTCAACACTGCTGGAATTATCCACCAGAAATTTGTTCCTGAGGGCACCATGGTGAACATCAGTTTTATATAGTGTAATGTAATGTTTGTGTGCCTGCATGTGATGTGCCACGAAAGAACCATTCCACAACAACAGGTTTCTATTGCACGATAATGCACCATGAACTGCCTGTGAAGCAATTTCTGGCTTCAAAGTTGATCTGTGTGATTGAAACCCCCCCCCCCATTCGTCAGATTTGGCTCTTACAGACTTTTTCCTCTTCCCAAAGATGAAGTGTGTCTTGAAAGGGGAGTGTTCAGCAACATTGAAGACATCTAACACAGTGAGAATAGACACTGAAAGAGGTTTCTGTTCAGGACTTCCACAGTGCCTTCAAACATCTATACAACAGATGTAAACACTGTGTGGAGTTGGAGGAAGATTATTTTGAATCTGTATATAGTTCTTTGTATTGATATAATAATTGTTGTCTCATTACCTAATGGGCATACTGTGTATGTATGCTGTACTCTCCTTGAGGTTAAGTGTTTACTTACCCCCACATATATACAAAAGGTCAGAAGACCTATAACACATTGATGCAATGAATGGGCCAGGAGGTAAGAAAAATCTGTTGTCTTTTTTTTTTTTTTTTTGGAAAAAGTAAAGGTTGCTTTGGGGATGGGAGGCTGTTCAAGTAGGTTTTTGGTTGTTTCCAAAAGAAAAAAATTAGTTAGTTCATTAAGTTTGGAGCTAGGATGCAATGCATCTCCTGACATTCCAAGAAGTCATGAGATGCATTAAAACAATATGAACAAAAATGACAAAGGATTCAATAGAGTTAATAGCTATGTGCTGTGTCAAGTTACTGTAAGACTCAGCTGCACTCTTGGTTCGTTGGGTGAACAGCATTTCTGATCTTTCCCTTTCTCTCTCTCTACAACCAATAAGCATCGGGTTTCGATCACACAGGAGCACTGATGTTTGCAGATGTCTTTAGGAGGTAAATGATTTTCAACACACAGTATGTAACTACAATCCTATATGTATTGGAGATGCAAAAAATGTTCAATTGGTCCCTAGTAGAGTTTTCTGCTGGACAATACCCACATCCGCAGCAGATCTCCAAGGCGAACAGCCTTTAGTCAGAAATATAGATAAGGAATTCAGCGAGACAGATCCATAACTTCAGGACAAGGACTGACTTGGAGGACTGGGAAAAACTATCTATTGATGGAATGGTTCAATCCAGAAGAGTATAAGGGCCTTTTTGTGGAATGCCTTAAGCTGTGAGGCTTGCTGGATAGCCCATTAGATGTGGCTATTTTGGCTGCCAACTCAGCTCAGGTGAATTCAACTATCTGATTAAATCAAAGTACTGCAATGCTTGTTGATGCAATGTGATTTCTGTCCAATGCTCTGAATGTTTAAGGGTAAGATTATCAATCAAGACCACGTATGTTCAGCAGGAGTTATTATGAGTGTCTTGACATAGATGATGAGGATATCTGGTGCTGGTTCACCGATATACTAGTCAATTATGTAATGAATAACTCTTTGAAATGAAATATAACTGATTATGCCAAATTTTGACTTTTTGTTTCTTTAGAGATGATATTCTGATAGGAGCTCAGAATTAAAGGCAGGATTTGTCACCCAAACATAGCGAACCTATGTGCCATATTGTGGGGAAACTGACTCTCTAGTGATAACATCCATTTAAACCATATGGTGCCTGAGTACACTGTTGAAAGCCACCTTGTATGACACCATAATGATGATGTAGTCGTTGGATTAATATGATGTTTTGTTAGGACAACAGACCATAAGTTTTAAATTCTGTAAATGATACAGTATGAGAAGATCCCAACTATATGTGGTTTAGGGATACACTATGTAGTGTACCTGCAGAATAGAGATAAGCTAGTGTAAGGTAAATTTAAGCTAGTCTGTAATAGCATTACAATAAGTTAAGATGGGTTCAGTTATAACATGCTTCATTAAATTATTATCAGAATGGAGTGTGTTCAGCTGCTGCATATATGGCAGGTACTAACCTAAGTAGTAGAAAGTTATGAATAATATCATTAGTGGCATGAGCATGGCCTCTAAAGTTCATCAACCACAAACACTGAGGACAATTGTGCTTAAAGAGCAGTCCCCAATACTGTGATCTGTCAGAGGATGAGTCTCAACAGATCAGTATGGCTGCTGCTTTTCTAAGCACACACAGACCAGTACTTAGGTCATCCGCAAATGCTTTGAAACCCACACACATCACAAATGAATAGCGCAAGATAACAAGCAGCTGCTGCATAGCAGCTACATCTCTTCTTCAGTAGTTCTCCTGTAGAGGCCAAACATGTTCTTTTGTAACCACAACCTCTAAAAAAGTATGGGAGAAGTGATGTCAATCCCAAACGATGAGAATAAAGGAATCAAATCATATAAAAATACCTATTTTGTGAGGAGGTTTATATAAATTATAGTTTTATAATGTTACAAAAATGAAAATTAAAAAAAAAAAAAAATTCTAACTGATATACTTACGCTTCAGGATCAGGATTGGTTAAAGTGGTAGCTATTGGTAACATGCTTTCTCTATTTATTCTAGGATATCTATAAATATCAAAGTATATATTAGAATAAACATATCTATATCTCAGAAATTTCTGTATTGCATTTTAGAAATTCAGTATGTTTTCATTATTTCCTAAAGCATCTCTATGGCTTTAGAAATGAAGCACTCACAACTGACTCTGGCAACTCATTTACTACTCTCTAAGCAAAAAATCTAGTCGTCCTCCCCCATTCCTGCTCAACACACACAGTTTTCATGTTCTCTCTCTTTTCTGCCAATGTATGGAAAACAATTTTTTATGTTAATACTTAAAGCTCTAGGAATTATGCAAACCCCTACTCGCCACGCAGAAAATGTACTTGCCTAAGACTCTACACATTTTTTTAATGATATATCCTTATGTCACAAAAAAGTCAACAGGAGTTCTATGAAGTGATTAGTGGTGCTCCGTCTGTGTTTTCTTAAAGTGAAAAAGATTTTCTTTGGAAAGTTATTTATTAAATAAAGAATATTCTATTTTGTCTAGCCTGAAGTTACACCAGTTGGCAAAAATCTACATGCCATGAGATTTTTGCCAACTGGTGTAACTTCTATTATTACCTTTATTACCTACTCCCCTATAATGATAGATTAAAGGTGTTTGTAGGTAATATTCTATATATACAATCTATATCCAACCAACTAGATGTTGCTTTACTAAACAAAAGCTTTATAAAGGTGATAATATCTTCTCTATCCTTACTCGTCAGCATATTCTTCGAAATAAAGGTAATAGGACGAGATATTTTGTCCACAAGCCATCCATAAATCCCTGGTTTAATCAATTTCATGCAACCTACTTCCATCAATGATTGTGATCTCTTTATTCCAAAGCACTTCATATTATATTTAGCCACATAAAGTGGCAGCCATTATCCTTTGCCTATACCACCAGTCCATATAGTAAATGATATAGTGATCCTGCAGTACATACTGCAGGATCACTAGATCATTTTCATTATCACTTTTCCTAGATTTGAATCTTTGGGAAACAACTCAATATTTCCCCTTAAATCCTTTCATATTATCAGTGACATAATACAGATTAAACAGCAGCAGAAGCCCTGTGGTACATCCTCAACTATTTTGTTTGCAGAATTCTATTACCGTCTTACCATCACAATTCATTAAACTTATCTTTCCACAGTTGTTCTTCCTTTTACTCATCACACACATACATTAAAATAATATTTTGGGATTTTCTTTGACCTGTTTGGCTAATTTCCTCTCTAATCCACTTCAACCTTGATAATCATACTGGTCGCCCTTATTGCATGTCCTTTGTACTGCTCATGAGCTTACTGGTAAACTATGTCTTTAATGCATAGATGCATTGAATAGTCAAATTATTATTGGAAAACCAAGAAGGATGGTTCTATAGTACAAATCGAGTCTTAGCCTCCTGGATTTATTTGCCTCCAACCTTATCTAATCATAACCTTAACATCTGCAGTTTGGACACAATATGATGTTGCTATTTTGACTAATGGAATTTATCCATCTTCTGCTTGGTTTTCCAACAATAATTTTATTATTTATAGTCTTAAGATGCTGTCATTCATTTTCCCATATAAAAAAAAAAAAAAAAAAAAAAAAAAAAAAAAAAAAAAACATCTCCTGTCCACTGTCGATTCTTTATAGAGCTGATATAACTAATGGCTGTATCTGATCTTCCAGAGACAATTATCAATAATTCATTGAACCAAATATTTTATAAGGATTTTCCTTTCAAACACTGAAATCAAATTCTCTATCCTTGCCATAATTCCTAGAGCTTTAAGTATTAACATAAACATAAATATCCTGGTTTCACACATCCACAGGTAGCAACTGAATGAATTATTGATTTACACATTTGTACTTTAGTTTTCCAATGGATATCTTTATAGTTGATCTTTCTAATTTCAAATAAGTTTCTTCTGCTTTCTGCTTAGTTCATGATGTGATGTTAATGTCATCTGCATATACTACTATCTGCACTGATTTGTTTATTAGAGTGTTTTTAATATCTACTGGCAATAATCAGATAATATATTTTTCAGAGCTAAGTTAAAAAGTACTGGAGCTAGACTATCTTCATTCTTGAGTTATTGGAAAGGGATCTGTTAATCATCATCATCATATTCCTGCCATGTACCCTCAGGGGGTGTACAGGATATGATAGTACTACATGAAAAAAAAAATTACATAATTATTAACTTCCTATCTACAATTTTCCTCCAAATCAGTCTGTTACTTGTCAAGACTCCAAACTTATCAGATTTTATATTTCTATCGTCTAAGGCACTTTGTACTGTATCAATCCACCGATATCTTGGTCTTCCTCTGGGTCGTTTTCCTGCCAACCTAGCAGAGAACACCTGTTTTGTTAATCTTCCTTCACCCATTCTATTCAAGTGACCATACCACCTGAGATTAGCTCTGCAAACGCATTCCTGGATGTTGGCAATGTCAAGTTCTTTCCAAATATCCTCGTTTTTAATATGATATTGCCATTGATGCCATCTGTTCACGCCTATAATCTTTCTCAGGACTCTCATATCTGCGGTCTCTAGTCTTTGGTCAAGTGTTTTACTTCTGACCCAGCTCTCAGATCCATAAGTTAAAACTGGTTTGAACACTGTCTTGTATACAGCTAATTTAGTGTTCCGACTAATTTCTTTCTTATTCCATATGAATTTATTCAATTGACTTCCCACCATACCAGCTTTGCAGATTCTGTTGTCTATTTCTATATTTAATTTACCATCTTCAGTAAAAATAATGCCTAAGTAGCTGAAATGTTTCACTTGTTCCACAGGTTCTCCATTCACAACACAGTTCACATTTTCAATGATTCCGCCTATTTTCGTTGTCTTTGTCTTTTTTATTGCTGACCTTCATACCATATCTATTACAACAGCTATTCAATTTAGTCAGAGAATCTTGCAGACTTGTAGCGGATTTATTTAGAAGTATAACATCATCCGCATAAAGCAAAGAGCTGACATTAACATCTCCAATTTGGATATCATGTTTAATACCACTTTCCGTCATAATGTGATCCATATAGATAATGAATAACAGAGGAGATAATGTACATCCTTATCTCAAACCAGATTTAACATTAAACCATCTTCCTGTACTTCTTTCAATTCTAACTGCTGACTCACAACTCAAATAAAGACTAAGTATTGCTTGATATAATGCCCCATTGACACCATATAACTGCAGTGTATTGAATAGCTTCTCTCTTGGCACCTTGTCATATGCCTTTTCCAAATTGACAAAACTTAAATACAACTCTCTGTTATATTCCCACGCTTTCTCAACTATTTGTCGTAAAGTGAAGATCTGATCCTGACAGCCTCTATTTGGCCTGAATCCAGCTTGTTCTTCACCAAGCTTTTCTTCCACAATTCTTCTCAACCATTTCTCAAGTATACTTGCATAGATCTTGCCAGGAACACTCAGTAGGGAAATACCTCTATAATTCTCACATTCAGTTTTATTTCCCTTTTTATATATGGGTACTATGAGAGCTCTACTCCAATCATCGGGAATTCGTCCCTCTGTCCAGGCTTTCTGAACTATGCAGTGCAGCCACCGTAAGACTCTTATTCCACTATACTTCAACATTTCTGGTCGAATATCATCTACTCCTGATGCCTTTCCACATTATCTTATTTCTTTTAAGGTTATGTGGTGGTGAGCATTCATAGTGAAGAATTTACGGAGACACAAACGCACATTAGAGAAATTACTTTACCATAATTAAGAAAATAACTCTCAATGTTTCGACCTCTATATCGAGGTCATCATCAGAAAAACATACATATGTACAAAACACAAATTTAGTATTTTCACCTGTGCTTCTGAGTTTTCCATTGTAATCATGGCAGTCTTAGTAGTTTATTTAGTATTCCAAAGTGTATCATAATTTTCATATAATTTTTCTCTATTAATGCTGTGATATGCTTGTTGGAAATCAACAAATATCTAATGAATATTTATATCAAATTACCAAAATTTTTCCAATAATTGCTTATCTATATGTATCTGATCAACTGTACATTTGCCTTGTCTGAAACTTGCATGGCAGACACCATTTATCTTTTCTAAGTGAGTTTAATCTATTCTTCAAAATAGAAGTAAATACTTTGTATAATGTATAAAATCAAGAAATAACTCTATAATTTCCACAAAATATTTTGTCATTTTGTGTGTGTGTGTGTGTGTGTGTGTGTGTGTGTGTGTGTGTGTGTGTGTGTGTGTGTGTGTGTGTGTGTGTGTGTGTGTGTGTGTGTGTGTATGTGCTAATTACACTTTCACTGTTCTTCTAGTATTTGCTCTTTGTTAAAATAAAATTTGAAAAAAAAAATAAAATCTATATATTTTGTCTTCTATTTTCTTTCCTCCTGTTTTCAGCAACTTGTCAGTAATTTTACCTATTCTTGGGGATTTGTTAGATGAGTAGTCATTTCTTCCTGAATGAATTTTCTATATTGCTAAGTTGTTACCTTGATGGTAGCTCTACAGATTCATCTTCTAAAGTAGTAGCTGGTATATAATTTTGAGTTGTAGAACTAATATTCCTATTCAGTAATTCATTTAAATATTCTCTCCATTTTATTTCTTCTTTGCTAACATGTTTCCTTATCTATTTCTGCATATATATCTAGCCCAAGTTTATATCCGCCTTTAATTTGCTTCATTATGTTATATGCTTGTCTAAGATCACCACTGTATTTCACTTCTTGTTCTATTGTGCATATATCATTAAGGACTAGTTATTTCTTCCTTCAACAGATTTTATCTCTCTCTCCTTTCAGTTTCTTAATATATTTTCCTTCTAAATTTAAACCTAGTTGGTCTTGCAGTAAATACTTTGTATGTTTTATTTCTTTTTATTATTGTTTGAGCATTCAGCCTCTCGAATTTTGTGTTTATGAGGAAAACATGTAGAGATATAACCATATTCTTACTTATAGCAAAATCTATCGTTCTCTCCATATCATTAAAATGGGTATGTAGATAGACTATGCCTTCCAATTGTTACTTTATACATCACATTTTCCTATCCATCCTTGGTATTGAAAGCTCCAATGACCATTTTTATATCATCAGATGGTGCTAAATCATACAGCCTCTCCATTTTACAGAAAAAAAATTTTTTTTTTCTGTTGGCACATGAGCACTTATAATCCAAAAAGACTAACTTGAGGTTTGTGCACCTGCTATAAACTCAAACTAACCAAAGAAACAAAAATTTTAAGTTGGTAGTAACTCAAGCTTTATTTCCAATTTAAGTTTACTTTGGTTATAAATAAATGTGGTATGACAGCCACTGGATTTTAACACTTAATTTCTTTAGCTAACAGAATTTGATAATGATCCAACTTGATAAATGAATAAAATATATCAAAAACATGTTTCGTATTCATATTATTTCTATAATATCCAAAAGGTTATATTATTATTATCAAGAGAGACCTCCAGGGAGTCAGAGATTCATCGAGGGAGGCCCATACTACATTGGTCTCCCTCACACACCAACCTATGAGAGAAAAATCTAGCCCTCACCTCTTCTTAGTGGAAGTCATTCTCAGCTTCCAAGGATTCCCTCTGATCCTTTCTCCCATTCTCCATAAAATGAAAAATTCCATCAACTGAAATCCTGTATGACCTGTTCAGAAGTTGGCAAGTCTCAATCATCTCTCTCTCTCTCTCTCTCTCTAGTGTTTGCAGTCTACAAATTCCCAATCTGTCTTCATGATCAGTAGTACACAATCCTGATATCACCTTTAACATTCTCCTTTGTACTCTCTCCACTATATCAAATCACAACTGAAACCAGGAGACCAGACCTGTGCACAATAGTCCAAGTGAGGTCATATCAAAGGCCTTGTAAAGAGGCAAAATGACATCCTTATCTTTACACTTTACACATGGCAGTCCCATCTTGACAGCACACAGGTACTCTTTAAATAGTAAGAACAATCCTAAACATCGTTTATTCCCTTCCAAAGGCTAACCACATCCACTGTTGTTATCCAGGCATCCACAGACTGTCATGCTATGAGTAGTCACAGCATTATGCCACTCAAAGAAAACAACAACAACAAAAATAGATAACTTTTTTAATGGATATAGCAAATCACAGCTAGTGGATAATATGCTCTGGTAAACAGTAACCAGCAAAGAAGCAAAAAAAAAAAAAAAAACTACTATCCCAGAACAAGAAACTACACACTGAATCAGCCACAAAACTGATGAATATATCTAATTTGAACAAATATGGTTATGAAATCAAATCTGATTTATGATTGAAATCTAAGACAGCACTGCTATACTCCACTAATACCTAATCAACTTAACACCAAGATCAATAAATAAAGTTCAAGATGATGTATCAATTATAAAACTACTCTCAAAATGCTAAGCTTTTTTAATGATAATCCATACATGACCAGCTGTTCAACTTAAAGTATATTGGAACTGTGGATAGAAAGAAAAATGAGTAGAAACTGGGTTTGAAGACCTGAACACTATATTCTATATATTGTAGTAGCTGTATTTTGAGAATATAGAAACCTCATTGTTTGATGTGGGGTTTCTACAACTAATGCTGGGGATAACAATACATCCGTCCATCCACCAATCATCACACATAATGTGTGATCAAATAGAGCTAACAATTCAGTAACATCAGTCAAAAACACCATCTGATGGAAGCTTATGTAATAGTTATTTGTGCTGAACACAAATGTCTCAAATATCAAGAACAGCGAGATCCCCCAAACTGGGAGATGATGGTCTCTCCAACTTGGCAATCTGATGCAGCAGAACCCGTTTAGATTTAGAAAATTTTGCAGTGCTTTGGCAGACTCCAAGAACAGTCTTTCTGATTTGAATCTATTTCTGTATAAGAGGATGCTTTTCCCCCACTGGATCCAGTGATCTGTATCCATGTCTGTCACTCCAGAATAGCTTCGGTGCAGATGATGGACATATTTTCTGTGTTCTTCTATTCTAGGAAGGCATTAGTTGTTCTTGTTTGTATGAAGTATTTAAGTTTGAAAGAGCAAGGATTACTGCAGACACTAGGATGATCAAGATGGTGAAGCAGATCTTTGAGTGGATAAGGGGTAGCTAATTTCTAGTATGGTGTGAGGTCTGTATATGTTATACCATGCTATACATTGTAAGAATGCATGCAGTTTTTTCTGAGGTGCTCCGAAAGTAGGGGACAGCAATGAATTTTTTTGTGTTCAGGATTTTTTTGGAGAAATGGGGGGGGGGGGTTAAGTTTGCAAAATGGGTGGAGATTTCTGTTGATTACATGAAGGGGTAAATCCACTGACTAAAAATGTGTCACAAATGTGACTGAATTCTAGTCTTCCACTGAATTCAGTCACATTTGTGACACATTTAGGACTTTATTTTCAAAATGTTTCATGAAAAGATTGGCCCCAGATGGACGAGGGAACCCATGGCTATGACTTCATTCTGCTGGTGTGTTCTCCCTGGCCATGTGAAACAGTGCATAGTGAAAGTGAATAAGATAAGATATATGTTGTGTGTGTGGGAAGGGAGGAAACAGAGAGGGGAGGTGGAGGCAGTATAAATGATTTCTGTATTTCTGTGATTTCTTTTAGGGATAATTCGTGCATAGGGAGACTATATCAAAATTGACCATGATGACAACATATTTGAGGATCACATCTGACAAGCAAGATTTTAACTACAGTTTTTAAGATGGAAAGAAGTATGGCCAAATCAACATGTATCCTGTATCCAATTTTTACTTCTTTACTATGGGTCTCAAGAATGTATTCTCTTTGTGTATTTTTGGCAACCCATAAATCTGGGGAAGTCCAGGATAGTTTGGATAGTTTAAAGAGGCCAGAATATAGCTTTGTTTAATAATTTTTTGGATACTTTGTGTGTGTGTGTGTGTGTGTGTGTGTGTGTGTGTGTGTGTGTGTGTGTGTGTGAATTAGGCAATATGTGGATAAATCTCTGAGTAAGATTAACTTTTTTTTTTTATCATATTTAAAGTGATCAAGTAAAAGTGTAACATTATCCTTATTTGCTTTGGTGATGATAATACTCTGGGTTTAGTGCAGCTTTTTTAAGTGTGACTAGTTCTGCATAACATATATTTCTTTTCAAAGGCTTGGGAGGGGGGGAGATTAAGATTCAAAGCTATATAACTGAGAGGAGACCTACACATATCCTTTAAAGCAATGCGGAAAACCAATCAGGGCTTCTGCCCTAATGTCCAATTCTCGCCTTCTTGTAATGCACCCTGTTAAGTATCTACCTGGATACTGAACAAACGAGGATGGGCTGGCAATCTGGGATTTAGCTTACCAAATTGTATTCTTATTGGCTTAAACCAAAATAAAAAATGATGGTACCACATGACAAAATTTCATGCTGGCTTGGGCATCGCCAGCACAAACAGCGAAAAGTCAGCTACTGAAACAAATCCTAAAACCCACCCCAACTCAACAATGCCAGAGTTAAAGATCAGTACCATCAACATAAGAAGCCTGAATAGCAAAGAAACGGAGCCAGATGAGGAATTTGATAAGTAACAGATCAACATAATAGGGGTGACTGAAACAAAAAAAGGCAAAAACTGGCGAGATCTTTCCGAGCAATAAATACAAAATGTTATATTCAGGCAATGACAATCAAGGAAAACAAGGAGTAGCCATAGTATTCAACACTAAATACAAGGCTAATCTTCTGGAATGGCAGACAGTCTCAAGTAGAGTGATGTGGGCTAATATCAGAATGGGGAATTGGACATTGAGACTAATTTGTGCCTATGGTCCCACAGAAGGTTCTACTAAGGTAGAAATAGAGGAATTTTTTAGAGGCTTTACCGAAAGCAACTGACACAATGAAAAAGGAAAAGTTGGTCCTTGTTGGAGATCTAAATAGCAGTGTAGGAAATGATTGTCAGACATATATTGGGAAAATTTGGAGAAAGAGCAATGCTAATAATAATGGCAAATATCTGTTGGATTTCTGCTCAGGACATGGACTGGTTATTAGTAACACAATGTTCAAACATAAAAATGAACACAAATTCACATGGAGAGAAGAAGCAAGGAATAAGAAAAGTCTCATTGACTATGTTATTGTTGATAGTGATGTTTTCTCCTTGGTGCAGGACACCAGAGTGTACAGAGGATTTGAAATTGGAGGTGATCACTATTTAGTCTTGAGCAGGATAAAAATTGAATTTCATATTGAAAAGTAGAACATGTAAGAAAGTTTTAAAGGGAATAAAAGTTGAGCAGCTCTCAGATGTGAACTGTAGACTAAAATACACAAACATGATTGAAGAAAAAATGAAAGAGTTTGAGAACAGGAATCAAACCTTGGAGATTCAGTGGCAAGACTTGAAGAAAAACCCCGATTGATTCAGCCAGAGAGGCATGTGGTGAGGTTGCCTACAAGGATAGAAAAATCAGAATTCCATGGTGGACACAGGAAGTTAAAGAGGCAGTGAAAGAAAAGAAGAAAGCATATCAAAAGTTCCTGGCAAATAAGTCAGCTTGTGCTCTGAGAAAATACAGAGACAAATGTAAGAAAGCTAAACCACTGTGTAAAACTAGCTAAACAAAAGTCATGGGAGGACTTTGGTAAGAACATAGAAAATAAATATCAAGAAGGTGGCAAGATATTCTGGAGGTTATTGAAGAAGCTCAAAAATGGAGGAAAGAGTGCTCTAAAAGGAATTAGAGAAGATAAAGGCGATATGACTATAGGAGAAAAAGATATCCTTGAAGTATGGAGTAATTACTTCGAAAAATTGCTAAATGAAAGAAGCAGTGATGACAGCACAGTGATAAAAAACACAGGCCAGGCATGCCGTCAGGAATACATATCCATACTTTAAGTAGAAAACGCCATCAAAAAGCCTGAAATGTGGAAGAGCAGCAGAGTAGATGATATTCAACCAGAAATGCTGAAGTATGTATGTGTAAAATTCTTAGAGTGGCTGCACTGAATAGTTCAGAAGGCCTGGACAGAGAGACGAATTCCAGATGATTGCAGTAGAGCTCTCATAGTACCCATATATAAAAAGGGAAATAAAACTGAATATGAGAATTATACAGATATTTCTCTACTGAGTGTTCCTTGTAAGATACATACAAGTATACTTGAGAAACAGTTGAGAAGGATTGTGGAAGAGAAGTTTGGAAGAACAAGCTGGATTCAGGCCAAATAGAGGCTGTCAGGATCAGATTTTCACTTCACGACAGACAGTTGAGAAATCATGGGAATATAATAAATATCTGTATTTAAGTTTTGTCAATCTAGAAAAGACATATGACAAGGTGCCAACAGAGAAGCTATTCGAAACGCTACAGTTATATGGTGTCAATGAGGGCATTATCAAGCAATACTTAGTCTTTATTTGAGTTATAAGTCAGCAGTTAGAATTGAAGGGAGTACAGGAAGATGGTTTAATGCTAAATCTGGTGTCAGACAAGGATGTACATTATCCCCTCTGTTATTCATTATCTATATCAATCATATTATTAAGGAAAGTAGTATTAAATCTGATATTAAAATTGGAGATGTTAATCTCAGCTCTTTGCTTTATGCAGATGATGTTAAACTTCTAAATAAATCTGCTGCAAGTCTGCAAGATTCCCTGACTAAAGTGAATAACTGTTGTAATAGATATGGTATGAAGGTTAGCATCATTGAAAATATCAACTGCATTGTGAATGGAGAACCTATAGAACAAGTGAAACATTTCAGCTACTTAGGCACGATTTTTCGTGAAGATGGTAAATTAAATATGGATCTTATTCCATATAAATTCTGAATAAATTTATATGGAATAAGAGAGAAATTAGCAAAACACTAAATTAGCTGCATACAAGACAGCATTCAAGCCAATTTGAACTTATGGATCTGAGAGCTGAATCAGAAGTAAAACACTTGACCAAACACTAGACACCACAGATATGAGAGTCCTGAGAAAGATTAGGGACATGAACAGATGGCATCAATGGCAATATCATATTAAAATCAAGAATATTAGGAAAGAATTCGTCATTGTCAGCATCCAGGAATGCATTAGCAGATCTAATCTCAGGTGGTATGGTAGGGTCACTTAAACAGAATTGGAGAGGAAAGATTAGCAAAAGAAGTGTTCTCTGCCAGGCTGGCAGGAAAAACACCCAGAGGAAGACCAAGATATAAGTGAATTGATACAGCAAAAAGTGCCTTAGAAGATAGAAATATAAGATATGATAATGTTGGAGTCTTGACAGGTAACAGACTAATTTTGAGGAAAATTGTAGATAGGAAGTTAGTAATGATGTAATTTTTCATGTAGTACTATCATATCCTGTACACCCCTTGAGGGTATATATCAGGAATTTGATGATGATGAGGCTTTAGAGATTTTGAAATTTTGGCTCTGTCTGGCTGGATATTATTGGTGATGTGTATGGTGTATGTCGGAAGAAGTATATGCTTCATTCTGTTTTTAGCTTAATTTGCAGACTGGATATTTCATGATATGCTCCAGAAATAATTGGGGGTTATTTATCTTCCTGGCTAAATTATCAAATTTGTGGAAATGGTGAGCCCTCACATTTCTCATATTCTTGTATGTTTAGGCACAACCAGAATATAAGAAATGTGAAGGCTCACCATTTCCATAAATTTGATAATTTAGCCAGGATGATAAATAACCCCCAATTAGCTCTGAGAGAAAATTTGAATTTAAACGTTTCAGAGAATTGTTAAAGTGTGTTAAGTGTGCTGAACAGCTTGTCCTATAGTGCTTGAATAGTGCAAGTGGTGTTGATCAACAAAGGACTTCTCCTTTGGGGCATACCAAAAATTAGCTACCTACCCTTACAAGCTCACCTAAAGCTTTGATATCTTCATCATCCTGGAGTCTGCAGTATCCCTTGCTTCTGCAACTTATAAATACTTTGGACAAACCAGAAGAACATAAAAAATATGTCCACCAACTGCACAACATAGTTCCAGGATGACAGATATGGATGCAATCACGAGATCCAGATTCTGCATAAGAGGACCTCCTTCCATATACAGAATATACAGAAACAGATACAAATTGGAGAGATGGTTCCTGGAATCCACCATAGCATTACAAAATTCTCCAAACCTAAACAAATTTGGCTGCATCAAATTCCCAAAATATGGGAGGACTGTAGGATCCGGCCTTCTGAAATCAGTCTGTGTTTGCCTTCTTGATGGCGTGCATATGCTTTGCATTTCTTTGTCCCCAAAACAAAAAGTTACAAAGGCAAAATAATTAAGCTAAAATTCAGTTAGTTAATTCTTATTTTTAGATGTGTGTTTTCTCCACTGAACATCAACATTGGTGTCTCCTCACCAATTACCTTACAGCAAAAATCAAATCAACATTTGATCTTCCTTTTCTACACCCAAACTGTTATTCTCTTAAATCTTTCTCTATTTTATTTCTTATTTTTGTTAACATTATTCTTCATGAATCTTTGCATATTGACACAATAATGTTATTTCTCTAGTCCTTACATGACTAGAGGGATCTTCTTCCCTCTAGTCATTAAGACTGGATGGAGAAAAGGGTGCAATTATCTGAAACAGCAAGTGATGGAGGGAAACCAGGAATTTGAGAATGCTGGAACAGGTAATAGCATCACAAGAGATATCCATAGCCACTCTGCCAGTCAGGGAAAATGACAATGCGGTCTCATTCTTTGAGGTTGCTAAACATGCAAAATTCTTAATCAAGGAGGAGTTAACATGAACTACAAAGCTAGTGATTATGACAAACTCAGGAGGCAGTTTGTGCCTCCTAAGGTTGTAAGGCCCATGACATAAGAAGCTAGAAGAAAAGAATGTCAATAGTGCATTGGAAGTAGTGAAGAATGATTTCAGGGAAGCAGTATCCAGGATTAGGAGGATAAACCAAGTAGGGCTGAGATGACTGAGTAGCAATATAAAGCAGGAGCAGCCAAAAAAAAAGAGAGAATAATGTGATAGGAATATAAAGAAAAAGATTATTAGCATGCTCATGAATTACCCAAAGCACAAGCAAGAAGGGTGACTAGTATGGTAAGGAAGACTAAATCAGAATATAAGAGAAAATTAGGTAAACAAGCTTAAAGAAATCCTAGAGGTTTTTTTAGCTATATAGCATAAGAGGAAGAATAATTATGGAAACAATAACTTTAATCAGTACTAATGGTTGGAAAGTGACAGAAGCAGAAGAGAAGTAGTAGTCGAGTTACTATGTAACCACTTTGCAAGGTGTATCGTCATGGTGTAGATTTTGAACTTGCCAATGTGAGAGAGACCTACATGGGAATTGGAGTAGATAAAATGGAGATGCTCAGCATATTAAAAAATAGTAATATGAATACAGTAGTGGGATTGGATGGCATGTCAGCTTATGTACAGCAATGTGGAGAAATGACAATGCCACTGACTAAACTGTTTAATCTAAATTTCAACTTGGGCAATGTAGCAAGGAAGCAGAGAGAGGGTAAGACAGTTCCATTACAAAATGATGGCATCAAGATAGAAGTAGCATATTGCAGACCAATCAGTATCTCAAGAGTGGGTGGATAGGAATAAGATACTCTGTGGTAATTTACTCCATTTTGTTTCAATAATGGAATACCGTGAGTTGGAATAATCAAAAGAAATAAAAATGGAGGAAAATTCATGTAAAAAAAAAAAAAAACTTATTTTATGTAAAATTTTTGCGTAAGTGTCATATCCATCATCAGTACAAAATCATAGAACAGCAATTAAAGTAACAGACAATTCTAAACAGCACCACCTAAGTAGCCAATGCATGATAACTAAACAAGATCTACAATTTCCAAACTTAAAAAGGAAGGATATACATAAATAAAGTAGTTCTTTTCAAATCTGTTAATCTTTCCTATCTTCCATAAAGGGGGGTATATACGTAGACCATTGGATCTGTTTAAAAAGTTAGGACAATGAAGCAAAGTTTCACATGGTTCTTCATAAAGACATTCTATGAGGAAATGACTTTTATGAAGAACTCTTGTCTTGTTCCAAGAAACTATGTTTAGTGTCAATGGCATACTGAGCAAGTACAGATTGTTCAAGGCTCATGGTATTTAACATAAGACTTGTTTTCTACTAAATGAATAAAAGCTGATCTTCTGTTTGCCAAAATAAGATAATCACTACAAGAGTTAAGGAATCTGGTAGATGCTTGGAAAACTTAGAGGTCTTGCTTGTTCTCAGAAGAAGCAAAACAGGTGGAGATTTTTCTGACAGAGAGAAAGGCAACAAAAATATTCAGTGGTTTTAAAATTTTTGCTATGCATTCAGAAATGCCTTGCACATAAGAGATAGGAATGCGAGTTATTTCTTCTATATTGGAAGAGATACCATAACTGTTAAAAGCTTTTTGCTGAAAGAATCCTTAAAACCATCAGAATAAAAAGTGGATTTAATATACTGTAATTCTTTCTGTAAAAGTTCATGTGAAGATCATAAAGAATGAGTACAATGTACTGAAGTCTTAATAGTTCCAGTCTTTAGACTAAGATAGTGGTGAGATTTAGTATGATTATAATGGTCTATATGAATCTTCTGAAAAATATCAGCTTCCATCTGGTTGACGAAGAATTTGAAGATCTAAAAGGGTTGGCTAATTGGTTATTTACTTCTTATTCTAAGATGAAATGGATCCTGAGATGAAGTGCATTTAATTTGTAAACTGCTATAACTCAGAGGTAGAGCCATCCCAAATTCCAAAAATAATATCCAAAAATCTGTACCAATGTGAATTTCTAGGTGAAATGTTATCAGATACATTGTTCAAAGTGTTCAATGAAGAAGTTGACAATAGCAAGAGAAACAGGATTGCCCACAGTTGTTCCTTCGATTTGTCAATATTTATGTGCATTTATTTTAAAGGAGAGGAGAAATAACCAGAATAAATAACAAAATTGAATAATTTAACAACATTTGAAGGAAATTCTTCTTGAGGCAATTCAATGATAACTAATAAAACAATATTAGTGGCAGAGGATACAACAACAAAACTGATCATAATATCAGAAGCATCCAAATGAAGATCAGAAATTTTATTTTTAAAATCCAAAGTGTTTTTTTTATATAAGTAGCAG
This sequence comes from Typopeltis vanoorti, assembly GCF_054136105.1. Taxonomy (NCBI): domain Eukaryota; kingdom Metazoa; phylum Arthropoda; class Arachnida; order Uropygi; family Thelyphonidae; genus Typopeltis; species Typopeltis vanoorti. Next base: position 110,028,976 of record NC_143558.1, read on the forward strand.
TTCTTCTAGTTGAAGTAACAAGTAAACTGGATAAGAATTTAGATGTAAGTGGGACATCCTATACAGCCAATAGCTGGTCTTAATGGAGTACCTAGTTTATGAACTTTCAGAAGACTGTATAATCCAGGTGGACGACCAAAGAAGGTTGATCAAACGAAGAACAGAAGAAAAAGCTTAAAACCTTACTTGGTTTTTTTAAGCTTTGGCAAAATTCATAAAGATAATGTAGACATCCTGCAGGATTGTTTAAATAAAGTGTCAGTGTCAGCAAAGAATAATGGTTACCAATTTAATGTTGTAAAATGTAAGGCTATGCACTTCAGGATGAAAAGATTACTGTCTATTACATTGATAGTACTCGGTTGTAGAAAAATGATGAAGCTAGGTATCTGTGGGTGATGGCAGAAAGAGAGTTGAAGTTCAGATGGCATACCACAAAAGTTGGTAGAATAGCTCAAAGATTTACTGCTCAAAGGTTTGATGTTGTATACTCTTAGATGCCGAAAAACATGTCAACAAGTAGAGATAAGGAGGTAATTATCCTTTTTTACAAGGTTGCGATAAGGCCACATATTGAGTACAGTGAATATAATTGGTAATCTGGGTGTCATGGAGATGAGAAGGTGGTAAAGAGGATCCAGAGACAAGTGATCAAGCTTACCAACTTGATAACGGTTCTATGGAATGTTCCCTATGAGGATAGACTGGAAATGTATAAGTTGCAAAGTCTAGTTGATAGGTGGAAAAGAGGGGAGATGATACAAAAACTTATGTTACTAAACAAGTTCTAAAAGATTGACACAAAAGAAATTTTTCAATACATGATGAGTAGAAAGAGAGAAGGAGCGGTCAATTTTTTGCAAGAGGTCAGGCTAGGGTAAATGATTAACAAAGCATTTAGATTTATCTCACTCTTGTGTGGTGTCATGTAGGTTGTGTCCTGTGCATATGTTTTCCCAATGACAACCTCGATACAGAGGTCAAAACATTGAGTGTTATTTTGTTAATAATAAGTAATTACTCCAGTGTGTGTTTTTGTCTCCATAATTCTTCACTATGAAGAGAGTTCATGTTTCTGCTTATGTATTACAACAGGGTGACAAATTCACTCGATAAAGGATATGCATATATGGTGGTATACTTGGATTTCACAAAGGCCCTTGATACACTGACACATGACAAGCTAGTAACTAAATTGAAACAGATTGGAATAGATAACAGACCTGTGAGTTGGATAACTGACTGGCTGTCAGCAGGTTTTGTATGGAGGAGTGGTATCCCAAAAGAAGAAGGTCACTAGTGGAGTGCCACAGAGATCTATTCTGGGATTATAATTGTTTATTTTGTATGTTAATGATATTGGGACTGCCTTGACTGAAGATGCACAGCTGTTTGTTGATGATGCAAAGTTGGGAAGAGCTTTAAGTAGTGCAGACGTTCTCTTGCAGAAGGATCTGAACTAGCTATGTGAGAGGGAAAATAGTGTAGTTATCAATTTAATATTGAAAAGTGCAGGGTCTTGAAATTTGGTAGACAATGTTGAGATGCAGAGTATACAATTAATGGAGAAATTTTGAAGGAGGTGGAGGAGATGAGAAATCTAGGAGAGATGGTAGACAGAGATCAAGTTTTGAGGTCACATTGCTAAAATTGTAGGAAAATCTCAATGGATTAAGAAACAAAGAGGATATAGTTCCCTTGTATAAGGCTTCGGACTGCATATGGATTACTATGCAGATTTAGTCACCTGGTTCTCAGGAGGATGTATTAGAGAGAGAGAGAGAGAGAGAGAGACCCCAGAGAAGGTTTATTAAGTTAGTGTCAGGTCTATGGAATGTCAAATAAAAGGAGAGATTGAAGGAATGCAACTTAAAGAACCTTATAAATAGAAAAAGAAGAAGGGATATGATGATTGAGACATATGAGTTGATGAGAGGTTGTTACCAGATTAATGTGGCTGATTTTTTTTTAATCATCAACTAAAAATTCTCAATCATCATGCAAAATGCAGAAGCAGACGAGTGCATTTTTTCAAGCCATGACTATTAGTACCATGAAATGGCTAAGAGTTAGATAATTCTATTACAAAGACAAAACATGAACATTTTTCAAGCCACTTCAGGACTCTGATTTGTCCATGTTATCTGGTGCTATTTTCTCATTCCTTTCTTCTCAGTGTTTGTGGCATGCTGTACACTTTCAAGCGACTGAGCTCCTGTACACAGTGACCTTCATTTTGGCCAATCTAGAGCCAAAGCTTCCCAGTTGTTTATGTCAATTTTACATTTTCTCAAAGTCACCTCTTTATAATCTTCAAGGCTTCTTTTTTGCTCTTCATCAGTTTCATCACTATTTTGGAAGGTGATATCACAATCCAGTCAAGTTGGTGGTGGATAATCACCTCCTCAAAATTCATGCAACTTCAGACAAAATGCTGATGCTAAATGCATCTGTCTTTCCACTGAATCTTGAAGAATCTTCAAAGACAGTGTCACTGATTATTGTTATCATTTCTAGATTATCAGGTACCTGCATCATGTGGTGCATGTTTCACAACCAAACAGCAAAGTTGGGATGATAATAACCCTATAAAACCAAATAAAACCAAGAAATTGGTTGCAGCAAAGATGTCATCAAAAATTACTTATCCCTTATGTCCAAAAGCTGTACTAGCTAATTTCAAACATAAATTTAATTTTCTCATCAATGTCTCAGCAGTTGCAAGATAGTGGAAATGGTTTACATAATTTACAAATGGTTTCCAAACGTTTCAGTAGTAGTGGCAAGTTTTTTCTTTACTAGGTCAAGAAGTAAATTATGCTTGACAAGAAATCATATTCTTGTTTTTATCCTTTACTGAAGAGGGAGAAAACAAAATTGTGCATATGAAATACCTTCACATCAAATGGCCCTAGCATCCCTTCAGTGAACTTTTCATAATTTATGGCAATATACATGTCCAGAAAAAAGTGTGTTATGCATTATGGGACATTAAGCAATCTAACAACAACCTGACCATCGCTAGATAAAAGTAGCATATTCATAAAGATACATGGGCAAAGTTTGCTCATGCTTGGGTAAAGGATAAAAACAAGCATTTTCTTGTAAAGAACAATTTACTCAGTGATTAGCAAAAATTAACATACTGGAAGTCTAGTAGAAAAATTTGACTCTTGTTGATCAAAAGTGATTTTTATTATCTATATTCAACTTATGGTGAATCCTGAATTAGATATATGATCCAAAATAAAAAAGCAATCAAATGTTTAAAAACATAAAAACTTAATTCCACCAAAAGAAATTTTATATAACACTTTAATAAAAATATTTAAAAAAAAATGATGTTTCCAAATCCATAAGCACAATTTTATACCTCAATTTCAGCATTTCATACCTAAGAAAGACAGTCTGTTGTATGAACACTATGCAAAGGTACTTAAGATTCATCTGCAATAAGCATTTGGCAAAAAAATGGAACTAGAGTTTACAAACTGGTTTTTCATTTAAAACAATGCACAGTCACAACACGTGATAAAGGAAGTACTGGTAGCCATCAGTCAAATACTTGTAGAGCAGTTTGCTGTAGTTGTGACTTTGCTTTGCAATTTATGGATAGTTCCAAAATTTAACCTTTGGAAACATCCAGAACATTAAAAACAACATGGGCTATGAGAGTATAAATTTGAAGCCAACACAGAAGTGAAGTAAATTAAATAAAACACTAAAACAGAAGTATGAAGAAGTAAAAAAGATTGCACAATACAAAAAAATGCATAGCATGTGAAGGATGTTTCTTAAAAAGGGAAATTATACCCATCTGAGGATAGCTCATATTCTAATTATATAAGGTGAGAGAGAGAGAGATGAATTTCAATGCCTTTTGTGAGATCCCCTCCCCTCCACTGCTTACTGCAGTCCTGAAATGGCTTGAAAAAGATGTGTGTTTTGGTATTTAAAGCAGAGTTTCTAGATTATTATTATTATTATCTGAGACTTCCAGGGAGTCAAGGACTCATCAAGGGAGGCTGTAAATTACCCAACCCAGCTATCATACCTTCCCTTAAATTCATTTACACTAGATGCACTCACTACCCCTAAGGGCAAATTATTCCACTCACTCACTGCTCTCTGAGAGAAAAACCTAGCTCTTACCCCTTTCTTGACTGAGAACAACCTTAACTTCCATGGATGCTCCTGTGTTCTCTCCCCGCCTTCCATATAACGAAAACTTTCATTATTTGAAATGTTATAACACCCATTCAAAAGTTTATAGACATCTATCATATCACCCCTCTTTCTCCTGTTAACTAGAGTCCGTAATCCACATATTCGCAATCTGTCCTCATAATCTAAATCCCATAATCTGGATATAATCTTTGTAACTCTTCTTTGCACCCTTTCCACAGCTTCCTTATCCTCTTGCAACCCGGGAGACCAAACCTGCACACAGTAATCCAAGTGTGGTCTTATCAAAGCCTTATAAAGAGGCAAAATTACTTCCTTATATGTCAAGGTTCACTTCAGCATAGAAATTATCCTGTGAGTCGTATTTGCAACTTTTGCTATGTGACCTTTGAACTTTAAATTCTTATCCACCAATAATACACCAAGATCCCTCACTTCTTCAGTTTCTTGTAGCATAACCCTGCTAATATAATATGTCGCTGGATCTCTAATCATGCCAAAGTGCATAACTTTACATTTACTAGCATTAAACTGAGAGCCATTTTCATTTGCCCAGATTTCCAGTCTATTCAAATCATTTTATAATTGCTGAATATCAGTAGCATCCCTGATTGCCCTACCTATCTTCGCATCATCAGCAAACAATTGCAAATCTGATGATAGACCCTGCTTGAAGTCATTAATGTATATATTGAAGAATAATGGCCAAAGGACTGAACCCTGAGGTACACCACTGGTTACCTTAAATCTGGTAGATTCACACCCACTGTATACCACTTTTTGATATCTGTCTGTTAACCATCCCATGATCCAAGTCAATAGATTATGTTCCAATCCCATATTCTCAGTTTACGCAACAACCTATCATGTGGTATCCTATCAAATGCCTTAGAAAAATCGAACATTATCATTGTATATCCATTTCCTTTATCCAACTCGGCCATAACATTGTTATAAAATATGAGCAAATTGCTAAAACTGTTGGAACATGCTGTTCCCTGCAGAGTATAGAATGATTGTCTACCCATTTCTGTATGTGAGTTCTTACTAACTTCTCTAAAATCTTCACTACCACACCAGAAATACTAATAGGTCGGTAGTTAGACACATCAGTTTTTGCACCACCCTTGTGCAATTCAACTATATTACATTCCTTCCATTCCTGTGGTATCATTCCTGAGCGAGACTCGAGTTATACAAATGTGTGAAAGGCCTAGCCAATTCAGCTGAACATTCCTTTAACGGGCAGATATTCCATTTTTCCCTATTGACAAATTCTTATCCAGGTTATGCAAAAGCTCTTCAACCTCATTTTCATGAACCTCTAACTCTTCATCCAACGTAGCAGTAGCATTGTGCACCATACTACATAAACCTGGTTGATATATCTTAGCAAAGTGAGCACTCATTAACTGAACAATCTCCTTAGCTTCCGACATTCGTGTACCATCTGCATTCAATAAAGTTATTCTTCCACGTTCATTCTTTCTTTTGCTTGCGGCATAATGATAAAATTGTTTTGGATTGCCTTTAGCTTGCATGGCTAATTTCTTTTCATACTCCGTTTTAGCTTTTCTCACAATAGTCGTTACTTTTCTGGCCCGAGTTTTATATATTTCATAACTCCTCTCACTCTTATTCTGACGATACTCTTTCCACATCATCATCTTCTTGTGGATTTCTAGCTTAATAAGGCTGCACATCCATTTCACAACCAACCTATTTACTCTTCGAACACTAGGGATACATTCAGATACCGCCTTTTTCAAGCACTTTTTCAAAGATTCCCATGCATTGCTGACATTTTTTCCATTCAGTAACTGATACCATGGGACCAAAGATAATATTCTTCTAAGTTGATCATAATTTCCAGCTTTGTAATTCAGCATGTAGCCTGATTTAATCGGAGTTTCAATACAAGTAGATACTTCCCAAGAAAGAAGAGCATGATCACTGTCACCAATTGGTGGTAAAACAGTTATATTCTTGACAGAGATCCCTTCTGATGCTATGAGCAAATCCAACACTTTTTGACCTCGAGTTCCTTCTTTCACATGTTGCTTGAGAAAGTTATCCCATAACAATTCAATAAATTCCTGTTCTTTCTGATCATGAGATTTCTCTTCTACCCAATCAATGTTTGGAAAATTAAAGTCACCCATAATGATCATTTGCTTGGTACCTATAAGGCTAAATTGGCGATGCATTTCTTCGTCCCCTACAACTGAGCTGCCAGGTCTATAGCAACACCCCACCACATATTTTTCTGTTAACCTCCATTTCACACCAAATAGACTCAAACTCATCGCTACATGGGACATTGTTACCATCATTGTTTTCTTGTATTTCTACCCTAACTGGACTTAAGTCATCTGATATCATTAGTAGCACTCCTCCTCCTCTCCTATCTCTTCTGTCATTCGTAAAAATAGTATATCCGTTACACTCGATCCCACTTATCATATCTGATTCTGATAGCCAGGTTTCTAATGCCAACAATCTTAGGCCACATCGTTTTCAATAAAGCAACAAACTCAACCCCCTTTGTTTCTAATGCTCCTGGCATTTGTGTATAGACATAATAAATTACAACCTAACCTATTCTTATAATTAGATACGCAATGTATTTGGTCTTGTTCTAGAATTTTCTCTTTTCCCTCCCCCGGACATACTTAAAAGGTCCGAACCCAAAGCATATTTTTCCACTCGTACGCCACATACATAACCATGTTCAAAGGCATTTATATCTTTATCACGTTTGTATACCATAGCCAGGGTACTGACGGTGCAAGACGTGCATTTGCATGGGGTGACAAGTTGGAATAAACTATACAAAAAATAAGGGAGAAGGGGCAGCAAAATATGCTACTGCATGTGGCAGCAAAATTCCTAGGAGCGGCCCTGACCATAGCTGAACTTTCACACACATTTTTCCCATTACTCCCTTGATGATCTAGTTTCCCTGACTCTCTGCATTGTCTCATACCAAGAAGTAATTTTCCAGGCTTCTGATGCCAAATGAATTCAAGTGCAGGCCATAATTCTTATACAAATCTTTTCTGCCATCAAATACACCCCACACATTTAAAAACTCGCATCCATATCTTCTACATAGCCTGTGCGTGAAATCATTCGCTATCATCGCTCTCCTTTTTAACTCAGTACTATCATATCTAGGTAGTAATCCTACAATTTCCTCCCTTGATGATCTAGTTTCCCTGACTCTCTGCATTAAGTCTCATACCAAGAAGTAATTTTTCCAGGCTTCTGATGCCAAATGAATTCAAGTGCAGGCCATAATTCTTATACAAATCTTTTCTGCCATCAAATACACCCTACACGTCTAAAAACTCACATCCATATCTTCTATATAGCCTGTGCGTGAAATCATTCGCTATCATCGCTCTCCTTTTTAACTCAGTACTATCATATCTAGGTAGTAATCCTACAATTTTTACTCTCTCACATTCCTTTCTTGTTTCTTCCAACAAACCTTTCATATCTTCTCTCATACTATGTTTATCACCACTTAAATTATTAGTACCTACCAGCACTACCATTTCTTTTACATTTCTTTTTTGGTTTTCAATTACGTTTTTCATATTTTTAATTTTCGCTCCTGGGAAACTAGAAGTGGTGACTCCCTCGGCAAGAGCAAATTTTAAAATTGAGTCACCATACCATATTACCTCTTTTTTCTTAGATATTAACTTACTTACATTGTTATTAATATTTTGATTACCAAGTTCAGTATTTTCCTGACTGTTCTTATTCTCATTCTTTTTCTTATCCTGTCGAAGTTTAAACAAAAGTTTTTCCACGTTTTTCAATTCCCTGGTGGATTTCCTAATAATTTCTTTTAACCGAGCTATTTCTAATGTCAGCATATCCTCAGATAAATTATTATCATCACTGCAGCAGTGTTTTTGTTCAGGACAAACGCTCTCCTCAGTAGCAACTTTAGCTTTAGTCACTGCCTTGTTTCGACGAGTTTTTGGCACCATTTTTAAGAGTAGTAAAAACTAATAATATTTCTGAAATTATGTTATAAAACACTTTAGTACAATAACTACATTAATAAAACTACAACAGTATACTAAAATACACAATTAAATAAGAAAACACTTAATAAATCAACAAAAATCACAAATCTTTCAGGAACTTAACTCTCTGACAGTACGTCTTTTCACCTGCTAGCCTCGATACTAATGGAAAATAGTTATAATTATAATAGAAAATAGTTCTAACCCTTAGCCATCCCACAGTCTAACATATATGTTTACAACCTTTCATGGTTGCAGTTCACATAAAAAATTACATAAGCAGACGGACTACTTTTCAAACACCTCACATATTATTAATAAAAACAAATTCTTTTCTTCATTTCCCCGGCCCTCAGTTTCAATAAGTTATAAAAAGAAGAAACAGTTTATTCTTTCAATACATTTTATACATAATTTTTCCAGTCACATTAGGCTATAATTTATGTTTTTAAACTGAAGTAACAAACCATCGATCTAGTTTTGCGCAAACATTTTTAATTTTGCACAAAAATTAAAAATGCAAGTTTTTTCACAAAGACATTTAAATTATCTCATTTTCTCTTGCATAGCATTATAACCTATCAAGGATGGTGTTAAAAGCAAATTTTTCTATTTTCCATGATTTTTATGCATCTCAAAATTAAAATTTTAATAGCCTACTGGCCCCTATCTCAATTTATAAATTTGAGAAAACTGAGAATCTTACCTACTTTGCAAAAATGTGAATATTCTGATTCTGAAACCTCTATATTTTCTAAGCACTTTTTGTGTATCATCTTCTGTATTAAACGAATTCATCAGCACAAGAGGAACATCTGCATCATAGGTTTTATTTAAATGCTAATGAAATTAATAGAAATAAAATGGAATCAATATATAGATGTTATTTTACTTCATTTGATTCAAGGATAAACTTTTTTAAATTTTAAAATACATCACACCTAACTTCCTAGAAAAACCCTATATGATTAAACAAATCAACAGTATCTATACTGATATCTTACTTTCATTTTAAAAATATTAAAATGAAAGTAAGGCTACTTATATTTAAAAAAAATGATGTATATGACCTCATAACCAGAAGACTATAACAGAAAGCACCATGATGAACTCACAAATGATTAATAAATTAATATTAACTGAATGTATGTTAATTTATAAAAGCATTAAAAAAGTGTTGCATCTCATTAATATTAAATCAAGTGGAGGTAATGGTGTCTAAACAGTAAACATTACCAAGAATAAGCCAGTACCCATTCCTAATTCAGAATTGGTACTAGCTGAAATTATAGCCAAAGCTATAATAGCTAAACTTTTTACTAAGTTTCTGGGAGGAAAAAACCTGTATATGAGACCTGAATATGTCACCTCTATATGAGATTGCTAATTCACTTTCCACTGAAAAGTCTTTATAAAATATTTAAAATAAAGAGCCAATAGGCTTCATTTTGGCGATGTAAGCATTATTTAAATTAAGGGGATATTAAATCCCACATGTGGGATTTAATATCCTCTTAATTTAAATAGTCTTTATAAAGGCCTCTTATGCCCAACCAAATAACAAATGCCATGTCATCAGAAATACACTAGTTGCTGGTTCAAATATCAGCCCTAATACTGTCTCTAGTAACTGCAAATAATTTTTAGTATTATCAAAAATTATGAAAACAAAAAATGTTTAATTTTGTTAACAGTTACTTTCCGTTGACTAAAAATTAAATGTTCCAAAATCAAATTAAAGTATGCTTTAATTTATTACCAACAGTAACTATTCTTTTTTTACATAAATAAAAGTTATATAAATTATGTTTCTTTCAGGGGGGGGGGATCTCATATTCATTAGGTGGACAATGTTCTACAAGTTTCTTTACATACACGAATTTCGATAACAAATTCATCACATGCATGTGAAACAATGCAGGGAGTTTTGCAATTTATTTATGTGCATCAATAATAATTTTCAATTTTAAAAACATTTAATATTTTAATAATAGTTTAATCTTAAAATTTTAATATTATTACAAGTAAATTAATTTTACTAAAATAAGTTTTAATAAATCTGTATTACTACATGAATTAGTCTCTAAAACTAAAAAATCATATCTGATAACAACAAAAATTAAGTTATTTTTAAAGATTGGTCTAGCATCATAGAAATGATCTCTTGGCTTATTGCAACAAGCTGTCACTGTCACTTGAGAACCTTAGATCAGCTTCCCTTTGCAGTTTTTGTGTGATTCATCCACAAATCTGCAATAAATTTTCAATGAACTAATTCCTTTTTCCTCAGTTTGTTTGTTATGCATTTCATCTTTTGTAATAATGTTGCACAGACACACAGAAGCTTAAAATCGAGAATGGGCTATATTTAATAATTTGTCAATACACAGAAACTGGACGGTGTTTTGTTTTAAATCTCATCATCATCATCAAATTCCTGCCATGTACCCTCAAGGGGTGTACAGGATATGACAGTACTACATGAAAATATTACATCATTACTAACTTCCTATCTTCAATTTTCCTCCAAATCAGTCTGTTACTTGTCAAGACTCCAACATTATCAGATCTTATATTTCTATCGTCTAAGGCACTTTGTACCGTATCAATCCACCTATATCTTGGTCTTCCTCTGGGTCGTTTTCCTGCCAACCTGGCAGAGAACACTTGATTTGCTAATCTTTCCTCTCCCATTCTATTTAAGTGACCATACCACCTGAGATTAGCTCTGCTAACGCATTCCTGGATGCTGACAATGTCAAGTTCTTTCCTAATATCCTCGTTTTTAATATGATATTGCCATTGATGCCATCTGTTCACGCCTATAATCTTTCTCAGGACTCTCATATCTGCGGTCTCTAGTCTTTGGTCAAGTGTTTTACTTCTGACCCAGCTCTCAGATCCATAAGTTAAAACTGGTTTGAACACTGTCTTGTATACAGCTAATTTAGTGTTCCGACTAATTTCTTTCTTATTCCATATGAATTTATTCAATTGACTTCCCACCATACCAGCTTTGCTGATTCTGTTGTCTATTTCTATATTTAATTTACCATCTTCAGTAAAAATCATGCCTAAGTAGCTGAAATGTTTTACTTGTTCCACAGGTTCTCCATTCACAACACGGTTGACATTTTCAATGATTCTGCCTATTTTCGTTGTCTTTGTCTTTTTATTGCTGACCTTCATACCATATCTATTACAACAGCTATTCAATTTAGTCAGAGAATCTTGCAGACTTGTAGCGGATTTATTTAGAAGTATAACATCATCCGCATAAAGCAAAGAGCTGACATTAACATCTCCAATTTTGATATCAGGTTTAATACCACATTCCTTCATAATGTGATCCATATAGATAATGAATAACAGAGGGGATAATGTACATCCTTGTCTCACACTAGATTTAACATTAAACCATCTTCCTGTACTTCCTTCAATTCTAACTGCTGACTTACAACTCAAATAAAGACTAAGTATTGCTTGATATAATGCCCCATTGACACCATATAACTGCAGAGCATTGAATAGCTTCTCTCTTGGCACCTTGTCATATGCCTTTTCCAAATCGACAAAACTTAAATACAGATCTTTGTTATATTCCCATGCTTTCTCGACTATTTGTCATAAAGTGAAGATCTGATCCTGACAGCCTCTACTTGGCCTGAATCCAGCTTGTTCTTCACCAAGCTTTTCTTCCACAATTCTTCTCAACCGTTTCTCAAGTATACTTGCATAGATCTTGCCAGGAACACTCAGTAGAGAAATAGCTCTGTAACTCTCATATTCAGTTTTATTTCCCTTTTTATATATGGGCACTATGAGAGCTCTACTCCAATCATCGGGAATTCGTCCCTCTGTCCAGGCTTTCTGAACTATGCAGTGCAGCCACTGTAAGACACTTATACCACCATACTTCAGCATTTCTGGTCGAATATCATCTACTCCTGTTGCCTTTCCACATTTCAAGCCTTTGATGGCTTTTTCTTTGAAGTAGAAAAAGAGAAATATCTTTTTCTACTTCAAGTATGGATATGTATTCCTGACTGCATGCCTGGTCAGTGTTTTTTTTATCACTGTGCTGTCATCACTGCTTGTTTCATTTAGCAGTTTTTCAAAGTAATTACTCCATACTTCAAGGATATCTTTTTCTCCTGTTTTCATGTCACCTTTATCATCTCTAATTCCTTTTACAGCACTCTTTCCTCCATTTCTAAGCTTCTTCAACAACCTCCAGAATATTTTGCCACCTTCTTGATATTTATTTTCTATATTCTTGCCAAAGTCCTCCCATGACTTTTGTTTAGCTAGTTTTACACACTGTTTAGCTTTCTTACATTTGTCTCTGTATTCTGTAAGAGTAAAAGCTTACTTATTTGGCAGGAACTTTTGATATGCTTTCTTCTTTTCCTTCACTGCCTCTTTAACTTCCTGTGTCCACCAGGGAGTTCTGATTTTTTTTATCCTTGCACACAACCTCACCACATGCCTCTCTGGCAGAATCAATCAATGTTTTCTTCAGAGTTTGCCATTGAATCTCCAAGGTTTGATTCCTGTTCTCAAACTCTTTCATTTTCTTTTCAATAATCTTTCTATATTTTAGTCTACAGTTCACATCTGAGAGCTGCTCAACTTTTATTCGCTTTAAAACTTTCTTACATGTTATTCTTTTCAATATGAAATTCAATTTTATCCTGCTCAAGACTAAATAGTGATCACTTCCAATTTCAAATCCTCTGTACACTCTGGTGTCCTGCAAAAGGGAGAAAACATCACTATCAACAATAACATAGTCAATGAGACTTTTCTTATTCCTAGCCTCTTCTCTCCATGTGAATTTGTGCACATTTTTATGTTGGAACATGGTGTTAGTAATAACCAGTCCATGTCCTGAGCAGAAATCCAACAGATATTTGCCATTATTATTAGCTTTGCTCTTTTCTCCAAATTTTCCCAAATTATTTTTGTATGTCTCACAATCATTTCCTACTCTGCTATTTAGATCCCCAACAAGGACCAACTTTTCCTTTTTCATTGTGTCAGTTGCTTTTTCTAAAGCCTCAAAAAATTCCTCCACTTATACCTTAGTAGAACCTTCTGTGGGACCATAGGCACAAATAAGTCTCATTGTCCAGTTCCCCATTCTCATATTTGTCCACATTACTCTACTTGAGACTGACTGCCATTCAAGAAGATTATCCTCGTATTTTGTGTTGAATACTATGGCTGCTCCTTCTTTTCCTTGATTGTCATTGCCTGAATATAACATTTTGTATTTATTGCTCAGAAAGATCTCACCAGTTTTGGTCTTTTTTGTTTCAGTCACCCCTATTATGTCGATCTGGTACTTATCTAATTCCTCAGCTAGCTCCATTTCTTTGCCATTCAGGCTTCTTATGTTGATAGTACCGATCTTTAACTCTGGTGATATTGAGTTGGGGTTTGTTTTCAGATTTGTGCCAGTAGTTGACTTTTCGCTGTTCGCCCTGGCAAAAACAACGGGGGCCTTGTTTAACCGGGCGGCGCCCCAGCCGGCATGAAATTTTGTTATGTTGTACCATCATTTTTTATTTTGGTTTAACCACTAAGAATACAATTTGGTCGGCCAAAATCAAATTGCCAGCCCATCCTCGTTCTTTCAGTATCAAAGTAGATACCCAACAGGGTGCACCACGAGAAGGTGAGGATTGGACATTAGGTCAGAAGCCCTGGTCGGTTCTCCGCATTCCTTTAAAGGCTATGTGGAGGTCTCCTCTCAGTTATACAGCTTTGACCCTTAAGCACCCCCTTGGTATATTTGAATATTTAAAGTTGGTATATTTGAATTATTAAAAAGGTGTAAACATGTGAACCTTCATTAATAAGCCATGCGAGGATGGGAAATATAAAGAAGAGAAAGAGCAGGTGTGAATAGAAATACTTTCATTATTGGCAAATGAATTATTAATGATTGACATTTGTGATGTGTGTATGCATCCTATAAGATGCTAGGTGGAGCAAATAGCATGTGAATCTATTAAACTCTAAACAGACATATGTGCATTTATGATGGCATATTTAAAAAAAAAACTTATGAAAAGAAAGAAAGAGATTTCTTGCAAAATATAAATAACTAATAATAAACAGCTACTGTATACATTTGGTAGCACAGTAAATAACTATAGGAGGGACTAATCCAATGAACTAATAATGTTGATCAGGTGATTCATCCAGATGTGACAGGAATGCATGTGGCTGATGGAACCATCTTGTAAAATTTGTTGTGTATTTCTTTCTCGATTTTATATTTCACATGGTTTAAGAATTTTCTTTTCTTTACTGAGGATCAGTATTACATTTTTTTGCACAGTAATAGGATAAGTAACTTCTGATCATCATCTGGAATTATTCATCTTTTTGCGAATCTCATATTCATTAATTACCCCCCCCCCCTTTTTTTTGTTGTTGTTTCATTCTCATTTCATTTTCAGAAATAGACTGACTGTTGTTTCCAAAAACTGGATTAAAAATGTTTCTATACCATGAAAAGCATTCAAACCTCAACAGATGCCATACTACAGAAACAAGAAAAACAAGTAATCTTACTGCATTATTAAATACAGTACAGTACAGAGACATTTCAGTCTTTGTACTATATTTCACAATTACTGCAATTTGAGACAACTGGAATGATACTTCCTAATGAAAAACACTACTCTCCCACAGACTACGCTGCATGCATGCAAGCCCAATAGATTTATTGTAGCACTAACCACATTTATTCTAACATCCTCTTTCAAATTTTCAGTTCCAGAAATTACATATAACTGCTGTTGAGGATTGAACATTAGGTCAGAAGCCCTGGTCGGTTCTCCGCATTCCTTTAAAGGCTATGTGGAGGTTTATACTGTGTTCACTGAGTATAGAAAGCACACAATTTATGCCAAGCAAAAAAGATGTATATGAGAATATATAACTTGAAATCAGTTTGAATTATATTTGAGATAACCAATATCATCAACATGCTTCGCAAATGCTAATTTTACAAATAAAAATTCTACCGATGCTGTATAAGCATTTTTGAAAATGCAACTGCCTGATGCAAAGTGGCATTTTTATATATGCTAAAACTAGTTCTTGCCGGTGATTTACACATCTGCAAACACTGTCTAGTATAACTGCGTTAAACAAGGAATGCTGTACCATTCAAAGTTAAAGATTTATTGTCTTAGGCTGAATTTTCCTATATCTTACTGTAAATAGGAATTCTGGTCACCAAGATTTTCTAGGAAAAGTACTATTTCCACTGAAGAGTTAAAGAAGGTTTTATGTTGAGCCAATACACGAGAGGTTGGTAGATCAACCTACAGTACATTAATACCGTGTATGGGTTGGGAAAGAACGTACTTGTTCACACTGGATTTGAATGTTTTAAATCTATGCGATAAAAAACAATGTTTTAGGGCAGAAATAAATAAGGATTCTGGAGGACTGCAATGAATTTAGCTAAGAATCTAGACCCTTTAATAGAGGGTGGCCCGTAAAGTCATGAAGGGGGTTTAAATGTGAATAACTCATACCTAACAAAAAAAAATTTCCAGGTTTTGTATTTAATTATAATAACAAAAAAAAAAAAAAAGAAAAAAAAAAAAGAAGGAAAATAATTAATAAATAAAATTATTAAATGTTTAAACTCAAGGGCTCACTTTAGCGAGTACGGGCATGGCAAACCCAAGGTACCTGATGCTGGACCATGATTTACTTCATGTAATATATATCTGTTATATTATTCTGTAGACTGGTCCCTCCTCTTCTTTCTCTGCTTCTTTCTCCTCTCCTTGCTTCTTCCCCCAGATGCTATTAGAGTATTCGAGGGCTAGGGGTGAGTCTTTCCTATCTTGCTAGGTCATTTCGTCTTATGCAGCCACCGAAGGAGGCAAGCTGGCCTCAATAGGTGCCTGTCCCAAGCCCGGATAAATGCGAGGGTTGATGTCAGGAAGGGCATCCGGTCGGAAAACTTCAGTGCCAACTCAAACTATGATTATGAGTCGAAGAGAAAATGATATAAGGGCTAGGGCGCATCCCTTAAGCGACGAGCAGCCACATCGCCCTACAGCTGTGAGAAGTGGACGAGGGCTACCGCGTCAAGGGCGGGTGCGGTTAAGAAGCGAGCCCAGCAGGTGGAGAGGATGTTGCGAGTGGGAACACTAAATGTTGGAAGCATGACTGGAAGGGGAAGAGAGGTGGCAGACATGATGAGGAAGAGGAAGTTGGACATTTTATGTGTGCAGGAGACAAGGTGGAAAGGGGGAAAGGCAAATGAACTGGGAGATGGATATAAATTGTTCTACTCTGGAGTGAATAACGAGGGAAGAAATGGTGTAGGAATTGTGGTGTGTGGCAGAATGAAGGGTGAAGTACTGGACATGGGTAGAAGGAACGACAAGATCATGCGAATGAAATTGGGTCTTGGAGAAGAGCGGGTGGTCGTATTATGTGTATATGTCCCGCAAGTTGGTTGCACAGCAGAGGAAAAAGATGAGTTCTGGAACGTGTTAGATGAAGAAATGAGGGAATTGGAAGAAAATGAGATGGTGATTGTCGGAGGAGACGAACGGGCACATAGGAAGACAGAATAGAGACTGTGAAAGAGTGCATGGTGGCCACGGAGTGGGAATGATGAACCAGGAAGGAGAGAGGGTTGTGGACTTTGCAGTAGCGTTTGATCTGGCAATTGTGAACTCGTTTTTCTTCAAGAGGGAAGAACATTTGATAACATTTAGAAGTGGTAACAACAGCTCACAAATTGACTACATTTTGACTAGAAGAAAACATCTTAAGGTTGTGACAAATTGTAAGGTAATTCCAACAGATCAAGCAGCACAACAACACCGACTGCTATGCGCAGACTTTAAAATAAGATCGAAGATAAGAACTTCTGGTTGCCATGGGATGAAGAAAAGTAAGTGGTTTCGCTTAAAAGAAGAGAGTGTGAGGAATCGTTTTAGGGAGAGAGTGTTAGAGAGGATTTCGGATGGACTGGAAAGTGTACAAGATTGGTGGAAACATAATTCAAAAGTAATCCTGAGCTGTGCAATCGAGGTGCTTGGTGAGACATCTGGAAAGATTAGAGAGCAGAAGGAGGGTTGGTGGGATTAATAATGTACAAGTGGCAGTGACAGCTAAGAGGAAGGCAAAGCAGAAGTGGGATGAGTCAAGAGTGGAAGAGGACAGAGAGGTGTACAAAGAGAGAAAGCAAGAAGCCAAGAGAGTTGTGGCACAGGCAAAGGCCATGGCATATCAAGATCTGTATGATCAATTAGAAACAAAGGAAAGACAGAGAAAAATTTACCAACTAGCGAAATGTAGAAATAAAGCAGCTAAGGACATCTTACATGTGATGCAGATCAAAGATGCTGAAGGAAGAGTATTATGGAGGGATGTGGACATAAGAAACAGATGGAAAATATACTTTGAGGGATTTCTGAATGAGGAAAATGCAAGGACTCACAGAGGAGATGGGCAGCCTTCTGAGGGGATGGTGCAGAACATCAGTATAATGGAAGTGACGGAGGCCATGAAGAGGATGAGGAATGGAAAAGCAGTGGGCCCCGACAGAATTCCAGTGGAGGCATGGAAGGCACTGGGGGAAAGAGGGAATTGACCTGCTGTGGGACCTGTTCATGAAAGTTTGCCAACAGGAAAATATACCCGAGGAATGGAGGGAGAGTACTCTTGTTCCCATCTACAAGGGTAAAGGGGATGCACAAGACTGTAAAAATTACAGAGGAATAAAGTTGATGTCCCACACAATGAAGATCCTAGAAAGTGTTCTTGATGGTAGATTGAGGGAGGAGGTGGAGATTGCAAAGGAACAATTTGGCTTCATGCCTGGTAGATCAACAACAGATGCTATCTTTGGGTTACGACGGATGATGGAAAAATATCGAGAGAAACAAAGGGAGCTACATCTGGTATTTATTGATCTGGAGAAAGCATACGATAGAGTGTCAAGGCAAGAAGTCTGGAGGTGTCTGAGGGAGAAGAAGGTGCCAGAGAAATATGTCAGGTTGGTGCAGGAAATGTACAGAAATGTGAAGACAAGTGTTCGGACCTGTTTGGGACAGACAGAAAGTTTTCAAGTAACAGTTGGCTTGCATCAAGGGTCAGCATTAAGTCCGTTTCTGTTTAATATTGTGATGGAGGTGGTAACAGAGGAGGTGAGAGAAGATGCACCTTGGACAATGTTGTATGCAGATGACATCTTGCTGTGTGCAGATTCAAGAGAAGTGGGAACTAAACTGGAAAGATGGAGAAAAGTACTGGAGGAGAGAGAGAGAGAGAGAGGTATGAGACTGAGCAGAAGTAAGACAGAGTATATGTGTTGCACAGTGGGTGGCGGTCAGGAGACAGATCTGGAGCTGGAAGGAAATGTCATCAGGAAGGTGAGGGACTTGAGATATTTAGGTTCAACAGTGGAAGAAGATGGAGTAGCTGAGAAGGAAGTGGGATGCAGGAGATACAAGTGGGTTAGAGGAACTGGAGGGAGATGGCTGGAGTGTTATGCGATAAGAGGGTGCCAATCAATCTGAAAGGCAAAATCTATAGGACAGTAGTGAGGCCAGCTATGACGTATGCTATAGAAACTGTGGCTCTGAGGAAAAATAACATCAGCAGGATGGAAGTAGCAGAGATGAGAATGTTTAGGTGGATGTGCGGTGTGACCAGAAAGGATCGTCTGAGAAATGACTATGTAAGGGGAACAATGAAAGTTACGAACTTAGGAGCGAAGATACAGGAGGCAAGGTTGAGATGGTTTGGTCATGTGATGAGGAGGGAGGATGAATATGTGGGAAGAAGAGTCATGCAAATGGATGTGCAAGGAAGGAGGAAGCGTGGGTGGCCAAAGAAGAGATGGAGGGAGCTGGTAGAAGAGGACTTGAGGATGAAAAACTTGGATGTGGTGACAGCCCAAGACAGGAGGATGTGGAGGAGACTCATCGTCAGCAGTGACCCCACTTAAGCGGGAGAAGCTGCAGAAGAAGAAGAAGATATACTCTAAATTAAAGAAGCCATGAAATTATATTCTTGGTTGAATTCTTTATCCAAATGTAAGCAAACAACGTTTGCATGCAAAGTATCTTCACAACTGCGCTGCTTGTATGGAGAAGCTAATGACTTCACACCAGTTGCCTTAGTATCTGATTATGCAAAGCACAGATCCTTTTGATTGTGTATAATGCTATGCATTATGGGAAAGGGCCACTATCCAGACTGGTTTCAACCCTTATTGAGGTATGTTAAAATACAGGGATCTCTCCAAAAACTCTGAGTGATCTTCAAGATCACTCTAAATCTCACTGAGTAACCCTGAAGGAATGATACTAAACTCGTGGCTTGAATCCTGACATGAATGACTTCAGGACAGGAAGTTCAGCATTGGCAAAAACCTGCCACCAAGCAGAACCTCTCTACTGTGAAGAAAGCTAGCAAACCAAAAGAGGACCATTATTAAATAATGTCATCAGTGGTAGCCAGATCCAGAAGGGATGGGATACCAAGGTTGAAGTAATATAGAAGTCATATACTGCTTGGAAAGAAGTCAATGAACACCATAGTATGAGGAACAAACAGCCTTGTTTGGCACATTAATAAGATATAGGACCTCCTTTTGCTTCACCAATGCTCCAATTCATCCCACAGGTATTCAGTAGGAGTTGAGATCAGGACTCTGTGAAGACTAGTCAAGTGTGGTGATGTTTCTGTCCACAAATCATGCAGCTACAGCAGCAGCCTTATGACATGGTGCATTGTCTTGCTGAAAGAGACAATAGTCGTTTCTTTAAAAACAATTAGGAAGCATTGCATTGTCCAAAATGTTCAGATACCTCCAGGAGTCCACTGTTTGTGTCACCATAAACAGAGGACTGATGCCAAACCAGGAAAAACTGGGCTTTACCATCACACTGCCACCTATGAATTTCATAGTTGGGATCCCACACTCTAGTAATGGACATTCAAGGGGCATCCATCACACCCATCCATCTGTTCAGTAGAAGGGTGTAATGTGATTCATCATTCCATAACACAGCTTTCTGAGTGTCCACACCCCACTGTACCTACCTGCTCGTTGCACTTCGGAAGATGATGATGCATGTTGGTTTGGGTAATGTGGGGCTTGCATGTTGCAGTCCTACCATGGAAACCCCTGCTGTGAGCCTTGGTTCTGAATGTTTTTGCAAAGATTTGTGTTCTAGTCAATGCCTGGAATTCCATATTCAACGTGTCAGCCGATGAATGGCAGTTTTTATACATTATCCTTTGTAGCACCTTACAGTCACATTTGGTGAGTGTGGTGGGTCATCCACTGTGGGTAACACTTGCAGTTAACTTCCCGTACTTCCATCTCAGTATGGCATCACTAATTGTTGACCTGGGATGGCCCAATTTGTCAACAATTTGCCAAGCAGATAGGCCTGCAACATGACATCCTATCACAATGCTTCTTTCAAACTCATCAGTTCCTTTCTCGTAGCCATTTCACCCATATGCAGTTGCACTGACTTGGGAGCACCATATACAAGTAGAGAAAAGGTGTATCACCTTATTATTAAATTACTCTGGCTCAGACATAGATGTTGAACATTGTTTCACTTGTTAATACTCTAAATTAAAGGTGCCAAGAAATTATATTCTTGGTTTAATACTTTATTCGAGTGTGAGTGGCTTGTAAAGTGGCTTCACAGCTGGGTTACTTGTATATAGTAACTAATGACTACTAAGGAATTTACTATATATAAGACTACTATTAAGACTGCTGTATATAGAGGTTAATGACTACTGAGGCAATTGATATGAAGTTATTAGCCTCTGTATACAAATAGCCCAGTCGTGAAGATACTTCACATGCATACTTTGTTTGCTTACACTTGGATAAAGGATTAAACCAAGAATATAATTTCTTGGCATCTTTAATTTATAGTATAAACAAGTGAAAAAACTTTCAACATCTATCTCTGGTATATGACCTTGATAATAAGGTGATACACCTTTTTGCTACTTGTATATGGGAAATATATGACTAATGCATTACTTAAAATTTATTATTCCTTCTGGGTCTGGCTCCCACTGATGACATTTATTAATGCTTGTCATTCAGTTCGCTTACTTCCTGGGGAGTGGAGAGGTTCTATTCAGTGGTGGTATTTTGTCTGTTGAATCTACACACAGCAAGATGTCATCTGCATACAACATTGTCCAAGGTGCATCTTCTCTCACCTCCTCTGTTACCACCTCCATCACAATATTAAACAGAAACGGACTTAATGCTGACCCTTGATGCAAGCCAACTGTTACTTGAAAACTTTCTGTCTGTCCCAAACAGGTCCGAACACTTGTCTTCACATTTCTGTACATTTCCTGCACCAACCTGACATATTTCTCTGGCACCTTCTTCTCCCTCAGACACCTCCAGACTTCTTGCCTTGACACTCTATCGTATGCTTTCTCCAGATCAATAAATACCAGATGTAGCTCCCTTTGTTTCTCTCGATATTTTTCCATCATCCGTCGTAACCCAAAGATAGCATCTGTTGTTGATCTACCAGGCATGAAGCCAAATTGTTCCTTTGCAATCTCCACCTCCTCCCTCAATCTACCATCAAGAACACTTTCTAGGATCTTCATTGTGTGGGACATCAACTTTATTCCTCTGTAATTTTTACAGTCTTGTGCATCCCCTTTACCCTTGTAGATGGGAACAAGAGTACTCTCCCTCCATTCCTCGGGTATATTTTCCTGTTGGCAAACTTTCATGAACAGGTCCCACAGCAGGTCAATTCCCTCTTTCCCCCAGTGCCTTCCATGCCTCCACTGGAATTCTGTCGGGGCCCACTGCTTTTCCATTCCTCATCCTCTTTATGGCCTCCGTCACTTCCATTATACTGATGTTCTGCACCATCCCCTCAGAAGGCTGCCCATCTCCTCTGTGAGTCCTTGCATTTTCCTCATTCAGAAATCCCTCAAAGTATATTCTCCATCTGTTTCTTATGTCCACATCCCTCCATAATACTCTTTCTTCAGCATCTTTGATCTCCCTCACATGTAAGATGTCCTTTGCTGCTTTATTTCTACATTTGGCTAGTTGGTAAATTTTTCTCTGTCCTTCCTTTGTTTCTAATTGATCATACAGATCTTGATATGCCATGGCCTTCGCCTGTGCCACAACTCTCTTGGCTTCTTGCTTTCTCTCTCTGTACACCTCTCTATCCTCTTCCACTCTTGACTCATCCCACTTCTGCTTTGTCTTCCTCTTAGCTGTCACTGCCACTTGTACATTATTAATCCCACCAACCCTCCTTCTGCTCTCTAATCTTTCCAGTTGTCTCACCAAGCACCTCGATTGCACAGCTCAGGATTACTTTTGAATTATGTTTCCACCAATCTTGTACACTTTCCAGTCCATCCAAAATCCTCTCTAACACCCTCTCCCTAAAACGATTCCTCACACTCTCTTCTTTTAAGCGAAACCACTTAATTGTCTTCATCCCATGGCTTCCAGAGGTTCTTATCTTCGATCTTATTTAGAGTATATCCAAGTGAAAAAACTTCCAACAAAGGAGATGCATACACAGTGATGTACTTAGATTTTTTGCAAAGGCATTTGATAGATTTCCACATAAGTTAATAGTTAACTGGAATGGATAAGGTTGAATAACAAATTATTGCATTGGATGGGAGACTGGCAATCTGATATGTATCAATAAGTTATTTATGGCAGAGCAATATCCTAAAAGAGGAAAGTCACTGGTAGATTGCCTCAAGAATCTGATTTAGAGCCAATGCTGTTTAATAGGTATTAATGACATTAGACAAGGTTGGTATGGGGATATTCAGCTGCTTGCAGATGTTACAAAATGAAAACAGGTATGAAGAGAAGAGCAGAAGTTGTGGCTTTATAAGAGGACTTTAAACTGAGTGAACTGGAATGGAAGTGAAGTTGTCGGTTCAATGTTGCAAAGTGTAGTTTTAAAATTTGGAAAACAAAGATGAAATGTAGAGTATACAACTGGTAGAGATATATAAGAAGAGGCAGAAAAAATAAAATATATGGGGGTGGGGGATAAGTGGCTAAGGGCCTATATTTTAGAGAACACATTGCTGAAATTGTGAGAAAAGTACAATGAATTCTGGCAATGATATGGAGGACACTAGATGTAAGGAGATTACGGTTCCATTGTATAAGGCCTTGACTAGGCCACACATAGACCCCAACGTGCATAGATTTGGCCATCTGGTTTTCAAAAAGATACGCAGTAACATCGAGGGATACCCGTATGTATACGTGAGTGTGTGTGTGTGTGTGTGTATAATGAGCCTCCATAGCTCAATCGGTACAGGCCGGAACCCAGATCTTTCCCACCTTTGGTGGGAAAGATCTGGGTTCCGTCTGACGTGAGGAACCTTTATCTGGTCTTGCAACGAAAAGTGAGTTAGCCAGTCTCATATGGAGGTAGGGGATTTTTTTCACCCAGAAACCTGTGTTTCCGGGTGAAACAAGTCTTTCAAACAAGTCTTTGAATCTTATCCTTAAGTCTTCTTGCAGTGTCAGAATATGGGAACAATAACAATCTAAATCTGTATCATCTATTATTTGTAGACTTGGGAACTGTAGAAAATCTCGTCTTGAAATGTTCTGCTTGTAGAAAGTTAACTTGCTGATAAAATCATTTATAATTCCCTCTGCTTTAATAGGATTCATGCTAACCTCATTTAATTTGGTAAAAATATCGGAAAGATGCGAGATGTCAACCTTTTCCTTTTTTAGAACATTACACATGTTCTCATCACATGAATGAACAAATTCCAAAACAATATTTTAGAGATCATTAAAGTGTCACAGACAGTTTCCATTTGTGAGTCATCTAACTTCAGTGTGAAGCAAAAGATGCTCAAATTCTTCATTTTCAAGGCAAAGTACCCGAAAAATACAAGTATTCAATGATTAGGCTTTTATTTTATTCAATGCTTTAATAACATCATCCAAAGTCTTATGTAGTTTACCACTAAGATGTTTTGAAGCTAAGTGCTGTCTATGAAAAATGCAGTGAATTGTAAAGATATCTGGAACTACTTCTTTTACATGTGTTATAAATCCATCGTGAAGACCAATCATAGCTGGTGCTCCATCAGTTGCACGCACAATAACATTTGTGAGAGGAATATTTTTAGCATTAAAAAAGTCTTTAACAATATTAAAAATTGTAGAACCTTTTGTGTTTTATTTTCTATTTGCTGAACAATTTTCAGTTGTTCAGCAAATAGAAACTCTTCAATAATTTCTTTATTAATATTTATACATTATATACTTGTACTTATACATTATATATACTTGTCCGCGCGGTTAGCCTAGTGGCTATGCGCTTCGCAACGATATGCCTGGGGAAGGAGTGTCCTAGGTTCGATTCCCGTCGGTGACGTGAGGAGCTGAAGGATCTTCCTCAGCCATAGCCAAGTTAGCCAGTCTTGGGCGTGGACAGCAGGGTTTTTTCCCCAGTTTATTCTGGGGTTTTTCATCCCGCAATGCAGGCAAACTGGCCTTGAGAACTCAACACTACAGGCCATAGGATACACCGGGGCATAAGGCTGACCACCTTATCCTGTAAAACAGAGTGAGGTCCAATGATCAATGGACCCTCGACACCGCAAGGTAAAAGAGGGTATAAGGAAGATGAGATGAGATATTTATACAACACATATAGGCCATTAACAAAGCTTTGTTGTCACAAAGTTGTCTCATCGAGTTGCAAAGAAAGTGTATGGTTTTTAAATCATCACAAAGCTTTTCTTTTAATGTCCTTTTCCATTTCATCAATTCTTTTTGATATTGAACTATTGCTGAGAGGAATTGACAAAGTCACATTACTTTTATCTGGGCCAATCATCATATCTAAAACTTCATTTATAGCTGGTAAGATGAGAGTTTTGCCAATAGTATGTGGCTTTCCATATTTGGCAATTAATTTTGAAAGTTTGTAAGACACAACAAGTCCCTTCTCTTGTTGGTTATGAAAGTAACCAACAAGAATAATTTACAATTTTTAAATTTAGTCTTTAATTCATGAAAGTACTCCTTTTTTTTTGCTTTATTTGGATACTTTGTTCTTAAAATGCTCAATCATTCGTTTTTTCATTCATATTAAGCACATAGGTAACTTCTCATTATTTATAGATGGAATACCTCCATATTTTAAATATTCACTTGAATATTGATGACACTTTCTTTTTTAACTCATTCTAATGAGCTACAATGCTACACACTACCAACAAAGTGTGCCACACGATACCACAAGCAAGATGTAAACTGCAAACCAGAATTGTCGGATATGCATTAGGAAAAGTAGCAGATAAAACTTATAAAAGTAGTGAATTCTGCTAAAAATAGCCCGAGTGTAGCTCAGTGGATGTGGCGTTTGCACACCACGGTGCTTGGCTGCATGAAGGAAGACCTTGGTTTCGAGTCTAGTCATTGACTAGAGGAAATTTTTCTAAGCCTTTTATCAGTTGGTTCCTGAGTTAGTCAATCTCTGTCACGGGCAAGCGGGTTTTTTCTCATAGAAACTCAGGTTTTTCGTCCTGTGAACTCAAGAAAATCGACCGTAGAACCCACATTATTTCAGACATTAAATATGAGTGTTAGGGTTAGGGACCACGAGGTGGTGGTACCTGTAGAGCCGTCTCTCTTCACTGTGTGCCGCATTAGTGATAGCCTTGGGCCAGCTAACTCTGATTGCGTACCAGTGGAGATTGAACTGCCCACTCAGTCTCCAAAAGTTAGATAGCGCTAAAAACGGCCTCGCCTACTCCCTGTATATACGGGAATAAAAAAGCGTTAGCTAATTTTTTTTTTTTTAATTATTTTCAATGCAGAAAATTCAGACCAAAAAAGTAGCCCGATTACTTAACTTTCAATATAAAAATTCTAAAAAATAAGAAGCAAATAAATTTGAACAGCACGTTTAATGAGATTCTTGTAATCATGTGCCCTAACTGTATGTTATTCCTATTACTGTTTTAAACTACTGTACTGATGATGTCCTAAGATACTTAGGATGAAATATTTACAATTAAATAATTTTCACTGTGGTTAATACACGTGTTTCTTTTAATTAAGTATAATAATATATATATATATATACAGGTGATAAAAAAGGGGGGGAAATGTGGGGGTGAGTGTTTAACACAAGGCAGGAAGAATAATTTGAAAACCCGGGTTTTTTAAAATAATATATACACACATATACCAGGTGATCCAAAAGTACAGAAATGCACAGAAAGACATGGGATTTTTTTTAATAATGAAAAATTTTATTGCCAGAACAGTTGCATTTGTCACTGACAGGTGGCGCTGTAGCGGTCCCAAAGCTGCTGCCTGTTGCTATTTAAACAGATCTGGAAATTGTGAAAACCCTTTTGCATCAGCCAAAGGTGACAGCGTGGTGTTGGTTCACTGCGTCATTCATTATAGGCCCCTTTTCCTTTGAGGAAGTCCACAGCGGTACATTTCGAACTGTTTCTGTCACACGCGAGCATTATGCAGTGCTTTTAAGAGACAGTATCATTCCCTCCTTGCAAGAGAGGCAAGCGCTCCATAGTGTAACATTCATGCAGGATGGAGCACCTCCGCACATCACAGGTCCTGTCCAGCACTTGTTGCGATCGACATTTGCCGATAACCGTGTCCTCAGTCGCTCTTTCCCACACGAATGGCCACCAAGGTCTCCAGACCTTACACCTTGTGACTTTTGGTAATGGGTTACTTGAAGTCACAGGTGTACAGAGGTTGGCCAACGTCATTGGCCATGTTGAAAGAAGCTATTCGCCATCGTGTGACAGAAATTACAGCTGAAACCCTCTTCGATGCTGTGCCACACTGACGGCCGTCACATTGAACATTTGTAATCCTAGCTGCATTGCGAACTGTGCTGCACCAATGTACAAACTACTGACACAACTGAAGCACCACCTGTCAGTGGCAAATGTAGCTATTCTGGGAATAAAATTTTTCATTATTAAAAAAAATCCAATGTCTTTCTGTGCATTTCTGTGAAAACCACATCGTGCTACTGTCTATACTTTTCAAATTATTGAATTTTTACTTTTTCTGTTACTTTTGGATCACCTGGTATATGTGTGTGTATATATTATTTTAAAAAACCCAGGTTTTCATATTATTCTTCTTGCCTTGCATCAAACACTACCCCCCCCTTTTTTTTTTTTTTTTTTTTTTTTTTTTTTTTTTTTTTTTTTTAACAGCCTAATAGCAGAAGTATGGAAAATGAAGACATCATAGCATCTAAACAAGGTATGTACAAAATTTTTCTTCCTCGATTATTCTGCTATATTTTCTTTTAAAATACACTTATAATGCCCTAAAAATTTCTTGAGTAAAAAAGCCAATGTATTTAAAATAAGGGACACTCCTAAACAAAAACTGTGTGTGTGATGTTTAAAAATAATAATGAGGAAATTAAAAAAAGTAGATCATTACATATACTTAGGACAAGAGATGGATGAAATTAAAAGGAGCACGATGCTTGGGTGTAAAGCATTTGGAAAATTACATTCAATATTCAAAAGTCAACTATCATTATGCCTGAAGAGAACAGTTTTTAACCAGTATATTCTTCCTGTGAAACATGGACACTGAATGCAAAGGAAATTCAAAAATTAAGAACAACATAATTTAGTATAGAAAGAAGTATGCTTGGTATCACAAGATTGGATCACAAAAGGAATACATGGATAAGAAATCAAACCAAAGTCTCTGACATCATAGGAAGAGTGACACATCTGAAGTGGCAATGGACTGGGCATATTGCTTGATGACAAGATCAATGATGGACAAAGGAAGTACTGGATTGGATTCCACAAGAGGAAAAATGACCACGACGCTGATCTAAATCACAGTGGATTGATGATATCATCAAATTTGCAAGAGTGACATGGAAAAGGAGAGCCATGGACAGACAGTTTTGGAGTAATCTTGGAAAGGCCTTCATCCAGCAGTGGATCGACAATTTCTGATGATGATAATGATAAATATATATATATATATATATATATATATATATATATATATATATATATATATATTATTATTAATTATTAATGTCATTCTTATAACATTAATAAATTTAGTTTAATCATTTATCCATGTGTGAGCAAACAAAGTTTGCACCTGAAATTATCTTCAGGACTGGGGTAAGGTAGTACAACACCAGGCAATTCGTAGCAAAGGTGGACCAAGCTAACATCACTCCTATATCATTATCTGCCATAATGCAAAACATATCTCCTTGCGGATATGTATAATGTTATGCATTAAGGGAAGGGCCACTACCCTGACTAGTTTTGACCTTTATTGAGGTCTCTTCAGTGGGAGCCAGGCCCAGAAGTGGGATACCAGGCAGAAGCAATGGCGAGGTCATCTTTACCTATAGGAGTTGCCAAAAGGTGTGCCATCTTTTTATTAAATTACTCTGGATTTAGAGAAAGATGTTGAAAGTTTATTTTTCACTTGGTTAGACTATAATAAATTTAGTTTAATCCTTTATCCAAGAGTGAGCAAACAAAGTTTGCACCTGAAATTATCTTCAGGACTGGGGTAAGGTAGTACAACACCAGGCGACTTGTAGCAAAGGTGGACGAAGCTAACATCACTGAAGATTATTTCAGGCCAAACTTTGTTTGCTCACACTTGGATAAAGGATTAAACTAAATATATTATAGTCTAACCAAGTGAAAAATAAACTTTCAACATCTTTCTCTAAATCCAGAGTAATTTAATAAAAAGGTGGCACACCTTTTGGCAACTCCTATAGGAAAAGATGACCTCGCCATTGCTTCTGCCTGGTATCCCACTTCTGGACCTGGCTCCAACTGAAGAGACCTCAATAAAGGTCAAAAGTGGACCTTTCCTTAATGCATAACATTATACATATCCGTAAGGAGATGTGTTTTCCATTATTGGAAGATACTGAGATAGGAGTGATGTTAGCTTGGTCCACCTTTGCTACGTGTTTCTCAGTGTTGTACTACCTTACCCCAGTCCTGAAGATAATTTTAGGCGCAAACTTTGTTTGCTCAGACTTGGATAAAGGATTAAACTAAATTTATTATAGTCTAACCAAGTGAAAAATAAACTTTCATCATTCTTGTAACAATTTTCAATGTAGGTAAAAATACCAAAAAAATATTCTTGTGCACTTTCTTCTGAAAAAAGAAAAAACATTGTAAATAACATTTGGTTCTGAAATGATTCCTCAATAAAAAAATAAAATATTATTCCTATTGTTATTATTTGGTATTTTCTTACACTATACAAAGAAGAAATCAGTGTACATTTGAAAAGAAATATATTTACTGCTGGTGGTATTTTTGAATAAGCTATACTTTTACAACTCATTTCACAATAAAAACGTATGAGCACATGCTCCCCAAATGATTTACGTTTTCAATTATCTTGTGAAAAGTTTTGAAAATAAATTAAATTCTGAAATATGGTTGAAAGGCAAGTAATCCACTCCTCAATTAAAAAAAAAAAGTTGAATGCCTATGTAACATATCTGCACTTTTTTTAAAAAAATTCAAATTGTTCTTTCTTTCCAAGATAATTGTATCAGGTTATTTATAATTGTTTGATAATAAAACTGAAGCTGTGACTATTATAAATTAAGAATTTATTTTGACAAATACTGTATCAGCCTGTAAAAGAAATAACAGTATTTCTATTTAGGATGAGTGCTAATCGATCAAATGATTGAAAACGAAACAAGACGTTGCTATGTATGTTGCACTCTGCTTGGAGCTCTCAAGTATGACTTCTGAACCAGTGTTCTTTTCTTTCTCAAGTGCAGTGAGAATAATCTAAGCATTCAGCCTTTTCCTCAGGCAGAGAGGATTATTATCTAGCATTTCTATGACATATATCTTATTTCAGAAATGGCAACCAGCAACAGTAGAAATAGTAATATATGTAACTTATTTTTAATAAAAAAAATAAAAAATGAAGCTACTGAACTTTCTTTTATTGCGATATAAATATAATATGAAATGTATTTTTAAAACTTAGAATAATTTCAGCAAACAGCTGAACAAATGATGAAAAAGACAGTAATAACTAAAACAGATTTTGAGAAAATAGTCTGGTATTTAGAAGTAGCTGATTTGACAGGCAATGTTATTTATTGTCTTTCTTTTGTCAAAGAGAGGACTGAGAGTATTGGATTTGATCATCTGATCAGAGGATGTCATTATAAATAAATGAGGTGTAATCTCCCTCCAATTGCTGAGAATGACCATGAAATGATTACCTGGGTGGATGCCAGCTATGTGAGGAAAGGGTATATGTGAAACTACAAGGCTGGTGATTATGAGAAGTTCGGGAGACAGTTTGCAGTTGCAGTAAGGAATGAAGAGTTGGGTGGAAAGGAGCTCAATGCTTCTTGGGTACTATCAAGTGTATTCCAGGGGTCAGAAGGTTAAATATGGTAGGTCTGAAATGGATGAATGAATGAATGAAGAGATTAAGCATGCAATACAGAGAAAGAAGGCATTATGGAGAAATGCAAGATGAGAGGTAATAATTCCATGATGAGTACAAAGAACAGGCAAGGAAGATGACTCGGTTGGTTAGGGTAGGAAAAGTAAAATGTGAGCAGTTGTTAACTAATAAATTCAAAAAAAATTTTAAAAAAATAAATAAAACCTAGGGAGTTCTTTTGATGTGTAGCCAGTGGGGGGGGGGGGAGATCACCGTGGGAGATGATTTTGATTGGAGAAAATGGTATAAGGACAACTGCTGCAGAGGATATAGTTGAAATATTTAATGAGCATGCCATAAAGATCTTCAGTCCTTGTGAATGTGACATCACGGATAGTTTGGGAGCAGCAGTGGATGATGTTCACTGATTGTGAGTGAGCAAGAGGTATATAGCAAATTGAGCAAACTTCATGTTAATAAGGCTGTGGGACATGATGATATATCACCACCTATTTTGAAACAATGTGCCAAAGAGTTGACATCTGCCTTGGCATATTTCTTTAATATGAGTCTTACATTGCCCTCTGTTACATA
Organism: Typopeltis vanoorti; assembly: GCF_054136105.1. NCBI lineage: Eukaryota > Metazoa > Arthropoda > Arachnida > Uropygi > Thelyphonidae > Typopeltis > Typopeltis vanoorti. The sequence continues at coordinate 110,060,320 of NC_143558.1, forward strand.
CTGGCATGTAACTGTCCCTCAAAAACTAGAGAAATTCATTTTTCTTTAGATCTAGTTACTATCTCTTCATCTATATTGCCATAATGAAAAATCACCCTGTTCCTATTTGCTTGGCTAATTTGCTTATGCATTTCTTATGGTTACTATCCTCCACATTACCAGGCCTATAACAACATCCCACTAAGTAATTCATCCATTCACCTCTATAGCACACCATACCACCTCAAAATCACTGTCACTAATTCTCCCTTGCATCTCTACCTTGTATGGACTTAACTCTTTTTCTATCATCAATAGCACCCTACCTCCCTTTTTTACCCTTTCTCTCTTCAACAAAAACGTCACACCCATCTATCTCTATTCCTATCAGAATGTCATTCTCATCCAATCCTGTCTCACTTATTCTAACAATTTTTGGGTGAATGAACTCAATCGATGCAACCATTTGATTTCTCTTATTTATGATATTTTTAGCAGTTGTATACAAACATACCAGCTCATTCCTGTATCTATAACAAGTTTCATTGATACCAATTATTAGATGTGACTTCTCCATGCCTTCCTTGAGCCATTTCCTTTTCTCCTTACCAATTTCAGAACCTTCTTCAAATCCAACTGTTCTCTCTACATCCCAGGCCATCCCATTCCCTTCTTGTCTACATTACACATTCACTTCCTCTTTGAGCATCAACCTTTCTCATGCTGTGTTCACCCTGAGTCTCCCTGCTTGTTTTCCCAACTTGTTCTCTCATTCCTCCACTCATGCTATCTACTTTTCCATTCATAAGTACCATTTCAATCGCTCCTTCCTTACACTCTTGCATCTTACATTTTCTACTGCTTCTTACTTGCTCAGATTCATTCGCTATACTCATTACTCTCCCTTCCAGCAGCACTCTCTCCAAATGACATACACACCAAAGCCATTCAAATACTGTCAATCACTATTACACAGTTCAGTTCATCATTCAAACTCCTTCCTATTCATTCTCTACTCATTTTACATCTCGGAAAACAAACTTGTGCATCTTATCATTTACAACACCTCTAATAATCAAATTCCCATACAACAAGACTCTTGAGTCTTTCATTACCTCTTTCATACCAGCATCATTCATTTCCATCTTTTTCACTCTTCCATACATATCTGCAGTTCTCTTCATTTCATTCCACATCCGCTTCATCTCTTGCCTCATCTTCACCAACTCAGCTTTCAAATTTTGCATAATTATTTTATTGTCAGTCACAAGTTTGTTTGCCACCAACCTCCCACCTCACCATCAATTTCACTCTGCTTTTCAACATCACTATTGCACAATTTAGTGTCAATTGAACTCTTTTCCTCGCTATCACTTCCACTTACTTTCTGAAAATTCACATAATCTTCCTCAACTACCATTTCGTTGTGCACCATCATGTTCTCTACTCATATTTAAACTAGCCTCACGGTCCATCAGAATATCACACATTAAGACAGAATGAATTTAAGGAATTGCATGATAGTCAGCCAGAGATCTCTTTTGGTTAATTATAGTTCCATGTTAAAAAAAACAAAAAAAAAACAGTAATTTATCTATTTAGTATTATATATATTTTAAATTGGGGTGCTGAAGGGTCAAAGCTGTATAACTGAGAGGAGACCTCCACATAGCCTTTAAAGGAATGCAGAGAACAGACCAGGGCTTCTGACCTAATGTCCAATCCTCACCTTCTTGTGGTGCACCCTGTTGGGTATCTACTTTGATACTGAAAGAACGAGGATGGGCTGGCAATTTTATTTTGGCTGACCAAATTGTATTCTTATTGGTTAAACCAAAATAAAAAATGATGGTACAACATGACAAAATTTCATGCCAGCTGGGGCGTCGCCCAGTTAAACAAGGCCCCCGTTGTTTTCGCCAGAGAACCAGGGTGAACAGCGAAAAGTCAGCTACTGGAACAAATCTGAAAACACAACTCAACTCAACATAACAGAATTAAAGATCGGTACTATCAACATAAGAAGCCTGAATGGCAAAGAAATGGAGCTAGCTGAGGAATTAGATAAGTACCAGATTGACATAATAGGGGTGACTGAAACAAAAAAGACCAAAACTGGTGAGATCTTTCTGAGCAATAAATACAAAATGTTATATTCAGGCAATGACAATCAATGAAAAGAAGGTGTAGCCATAGTATTCAACACAAAATACGAGGCTAATCTTCTTGAATGGCAGACAGTCTCAAGTAGAGTAATTTGGTCAAATATAAGAATGGGGAACTGGACAATGAGGCTTATTTGTGCCTATGGTCCCACAGAAGGTTCTACTAAGGTAGAAGTGGAGGAATTTTTTCAGGCTTTAGAAAAAGCAACTGACACAATGAAAAAGGAAAAGTTGGTCCTTGTTGGGGATCTAAATAGCAGAGTAGGAAATGATTGTAAGACATACAAAAATATTTTGGGAAAATTTGGAGAAAAGAGCAAAGCTAATAATAATAATGGCAAATATCTGTTGGATTTCTGCTCAGGACATGGACTGGTTATTACTAACACCATGTTCCAACATAAAAATGTGCACAAATTCACATGGAGAGAAGAAGCAAGGAATAAGAAAAGTCTCATTGACTATGTTGTTGTTGATAGTGATGTTTTCTTCCTGGTACAGGACACCAAGGTGTACAGAGGATTTGAAATTGGAAGTGATCACTATTTAGTCTTGAGCAGGATAAAATTGAATTTCATATTGAAAAGAATAACATGTAAGAAAGTTTTAAAGCGAATAAAAGTTGAGCAGCTCTCAGATGTAAACTGTAGACTAAAATACACAAAGATTATTGAAGAAAAAATGAAAGAGTTTGAGAACAGGAATCAAACCTTGGAAATTCAGTGGCAAGCCTGATTGATTCAGCTAGAGAGGCATGTGGTGAAGTTGTCTGCAATGATAGAAAAAACAGAACTCCATGGTGGACACAGAAAGTTAAAGAGGCAGTGAAGGAAAAGAAGAAAGCATATCAAAAGTTCCTGGCAAATAAGTCAGCTTGTGCTCTTAGAGAATACAGAGACAAATGTAAGAAAGGTAAACAGTGTGTAAAACTAGCTAAACAAAAGTCATGGGAGGACTTTGGCAAGAATATAGAAAATAAATATCAAGAAGGTGGCAAAATATTCTAGAGTTTGTTGAAGAAGCTTAGGAATGGAGGAAAGAGTGCTGTAAAAGGAGTTAGAGATGATAAAGGTGACATGAAAACCGAAGAAAAAAATATCCTTGAAGTATGGAGTAATTACTTCGAAAAATTGCTAAATGAAACAAGCAGTGATAGCACAGTGGTAAACAGCACTCAACAGGCATACAGTCAGGAATACATATCCATACTTGAAGTAGAAAAAGCCATCAAAGGCTTGAAATGTGGAAAGGCAGCAGGAGTAGATGATATTCGACCAGAAATGTTGAAGTATGGTGGTATGAAAGTCTTACAGTGGGTGCACTACATAGTTCAGAAGGCATGGAGAGAGGGACAAATTCCTGATAATTGGAGTAGAGCTTTAATAGTACCCATATATAAAAAGGGAAATAAAACTGAATGTGAGAATTACAGAGGTATTTCCTTACTAAGTGTTCCGGACAAGATTTATGCCAATATACTTGAGAAACAGCTGAGAAGAATCGTGGAAGAAAAGATTGGTGAAGAACAAGCTGGATTCTGGCCAAATAGAGGCTGTCAGGAAGACCAAGATATAGGTGGATTGATACGGTACAAAGTGCCTTAGACGATAGAAATATAAGATCTGATAATGTTGGAGTCTTGACAAGTATCAGACTGATTTGGAGGAAAATTGTAGATAGGAAGTTAGTAATGATGTAATTTTTTCATGTAGTACTATCATATCCTGTACATCTCTTGAGGATACATGGCAGGAATTTGATGATGATATTTTAAATTTAAACTAAATATTAACAATATTCATGTGAATTCAAAAAAAAAAAAAAAAAAAAACAGTAATATGAACTTTATAAAACTAGTTTATCAATGTATAAGAAAAATGAAGTCTTACTTTCAGAGATTTCTACTATTCTCATATCCAAATAATTAAATCATTACATGAAAAACTCAAAATAAAAACACTAAGCTGCTGATTCTTTAGAAAATAAATTATGTAATCCAAAGAACATATTTATTTCTTTATAAAAATTGAACTGTATTAAGAACAAAATGGACCATAATTAAAAATGCAATCTTACCTCTATTTGTTGAACTGTAAGATCTAGGAAAGTCAAATCATTCCGTACAGGAATAACTGACTTTGGACCAGTACATCCCATGCTAGTTCCAAGCCCACCATTTAGTTTAATTACTACTAATTTGTTCAGCATATCTCTGATCATGTCTGTCGATGGTTCATCTAAGCTGTCATAATTGCGAACCTGAAAAAATACATACCATATTACTTTGCAGAACATCTATGAAAAGAAAAACATAATAATAACAGATTGCCTATAATGAAAGCACACTGAGTGAAATAACTTTTCCATTAGTATTAGCATTTAATATGTACTATCTTACCTTAACTTCCAACCAGTAATTTAAGAAAGGAAATGCTTCCTTGTATGTATTCTTAGTAAATATATTTTTACCATCATGTAAGAGAAAAATAAAATTAAAACATTCATAGAAGGTCATATATAACATATTGTAAAAATAATCATAATTTATAATTATGAATATTTTTCCAATTGTTTCTCTATATTGTATAACATTAGTTTTCATTTCGTAACACATACCGGAACTTGTGAAGTGCCCGTTATTGATATCATTATTGTCAAAATGAAATGTAAACCATTTGAAATTGATGTACTTACCAGATTCTGATAATTTGTTATAATTTGAGTTTTTTTTTTAAATTGTAATTTAAAATTGGTAAGTGTTCAGGTATTTGTGGTGTTTTGAAAAGACATTGTTATGCTAACAGAAACAATGTGTCCACCATTATACTTAATTTCTCACTTGCCATTTACATGGAGTCGCATGCTCGCTGAGAAGAAATGATGGGTGATTGACAGCTGACAGACAGAGAGTGTTCGGTATCGGGGTAATGAGGAAACAAGAGAGAGTGGAAGTTTAAGAATGCAGATCGGAAAATTTTGCTCTTAGGAAGGTTTATGTGACAGTCGGGAGAATATTAATAGAAGATTCTGAAAAGGAATCACAGAACTGCGAATCCTTAAACTGGAGGAGTTGAGACTGTCAACAAGTGTTTAGTTTATAAAAGAAGTATTGGAGTCGATGTTCTAATTTGAATGTTCGAGGAAACACTGAATGGAAAATTTCATCTTCTGTCTTAAGGACATCAGATTTCTATGGAAAAAGCAATTGGTGAAATTTGAAACTGTCAAGTGGTTTAAACATGAAGAGCTCTACTCAGATCTGTTGTTTATAAAGTAATAGAAGATATTTTTTTCTCTGGTACAAAAATTAGTAAATTGTGTGACAAATTGAACTGCAAAAGGTAAGAGTATTTAATACTTCAGTGAATTCACAGTATTTATACTTCAGGGACAGGAGGATTAATATTGTATGCTACATAAGGATGATAAGAAAGGATCCCATGGAAAAGAAGAAGGAAATGTTTATATTTCTGAAAGATGCTTACTAATATAAAAGTAAATATAATATTCTCTCATATAAAAAAATAAAAGTATTTCCAGTTTGTATAACTATATGACCTCAGTGAAAAGAATATGAATGCATTAAGTGGTATATAAAGATGGAGAATTTAACCAATTTCTTTCTTAATGAAGAAAAATGTGACGAAGAAATCTTATTATTATATCTAACTGATGATTTATCACTATCATTCTAAGAAAATTTCATTACTGTACCAAGCTTTTACAGCTAACATCACACTGGTAGATATCAAAAAAGAAGAGAAGAAAATAAGACAATCATTATGAATACTTTTTTTTCTTTTTTAGAAACTCTGGCAAACTAAAGTTGCACAATATTACAAGTCTAAAGGAAGAACTTTAACCAACAAGTACGTTTCCTATACTGAAAGTCAATTTTGACTTATAAAACTTGGATGTTCCTTTTCACAAACACATTGGCATACAAAAACAAAGTAGACCATTCACTGTGGTAGTAAATATGTATATGGAAATTTTGTTACAATGTATTTCTGAATAACAGATAAAGGAAAATTATTCAAATAATATAAAAAATTTTACCCAGGCTGTTTCTTTTTTCCCTATTCCAAGAAATTAATTAAAAATAAAAAAGCTATGATAATCTTTTAGTAAAGAATTCTGTTTCCACCTGTTGACCTGGAGTAAAGAAGTGGAAACAAACTGTGAAAGACTGTTATAATAGATTGTGTGCTAGAGACCATAATATTTCATGTGGAAAATAAGTGAAATGTTTAACATTTCACTTATTTACATTTCACATAGTTAAAATATGTTTAACATAGTAAATGAAATTAGTAAAAGAAAATCTAATCACTTTTCTAAATTTAAAGCCTGACACTGAGGTGGCAGGGTTTTCCCCTCCCACAAACTTGCATTTTTTCATCCCACGAAATGGTATATAACAACTGATAAGTTGTTATGTACCATTGTTGTGTCCTTATCTATGATTATTTAACTTTCCTTTATCCTTTCAAGTGAATCTCTAATTGTCTTTATTCAAAACTCAACTATGCACGAGATATTACAAAATTTATATATTTAAGCTTTTTCTCCCATTAGTGTGCCTAATATTTATATTATACTGCGCCTTTCAGGATATTTAGTTTAGGATATATTATTCGAAAACAAGGAGAAAATATAAAAATATGTCTGAGTGTGAAACGATTAAGCAGTTGTGACCCTCTATCTCGTAACTTAACACATTAAATTCCTGCGTGATTAGGTTCGTACGTTTTTTCAAGTGGTGCATTAGGTAGCAATTTCAGACAACTGTATAATCAGTGAACAAAAGTTTATTTAAAATCGTAAACATGGTACAATTCAATTTCTAATATATAAAACACAATTCAATACTAAGAATAATCCTGGAACAAATTAACACTTTACTTAACCTTTTTCTAGTCAGAATGCTCTATATTGCTATAATACCATGAACATTTATATTTATATTCAGTTTACCTTATCTAATCTTACAAAACAAAACAATATAGATTAAACTATCCTTTCGCTACGCCCATACATACATTTGACCTTTAAGACACTCTCTTATGAATTACCATGCAGATACATAAATCTCTAGCACATGAATGCATATCAAATAATATAAACTAGTTTACTCTTACTCTACTCTGAGTTGCACTAAAGTCCTAGTATATCCTCAACTGTCCAGTAATTGACAATGATTGCAATTATATGCGATTTCAATTAATACAAGATTTTATAGTACCTTTCTGGGACAAACCCTGGTTTTCACGATCTATACTCTTTGTGCTTGAATTAAGGACACATATAGGTTCTTCTATTCTATCACTATGGAACTCATCACGTGGGCATGGACTTCTGTATGGATTTTTTTCCCTCGTTACGAGTATGGAATAATGAGATACACAGACAATTTCTTGCTTCTTGTAACTATACGGCGTTCCTCATCTCTTGCAGTAGGAATACGGAAATGAATTCCTGCACACTTTGTTTCCTTGTTGTGTCGGACAGAGATAACTCTCTATGCCGTCACTCAGGAAAACCCGCGTGTTACCTATCCGAAGATTTCATGAAGAAACTCTCAGGAAAAAAAAGCCCTGGGGGGGGGGGGTCCTGACTCTTTTATCAGCATGGCCCCTATTGGCACCTTCTTCAAATTCTCCACCCCCCCACTGTAGTCGATCTCATTCACCAATTAAAGTCTGCCCAAAACATGCTACGGTTCACTTGCATGCAACTCTCACGTGACAACGTCTCACTTCAGGAACTGACCCTGAGCGATCGTCATTTGTTTTAAGCTAGCCTCTATACTAAAATTTAATCCCCTTATTAGAATTTACTTGAATATTTTAATCTTCTTTCTTCAAGAATTAAACTAGCCTCTCACATGCAAATTCTTGTCACTAATCTTCTTTGTCTTACTTAACCTATTTTTTTTTTTTTTGTAACAAGATTCCCCTTTTTTTATCATTTAGTTAAACAATTTCTGCTATAATTATTTTACTTGGATGCAAGCATATTTTGTATTAGCTATTTACATAGGATATTATATTTTTATTTTTATGTTACACCTTGATAACTGAAAATTTTACATTCCTAGTTATCAGGGTGTAACACCATCCAGTCATTTTCAATTTGTTCACAAATGGTCATTTGTGAACAAATGCTTTCCATCTCACTTAGCCTCATGTCTTTTCTTTCAGCAGTTGTAAGTTCCTTTATGTTGTCCATGTAACTCTTGTCACTCTTCTCCAACTACCTTTTTCAATGACTCATCTACTTGTAATATGCCCAAAGTACATTAACTTCTGTTTAGCAATCACTGCTTCCAAGGAGAATTTTGTCACCTCCATGACCACAATTCAAATTAATCAATTCATTTTTTTTTTGTCTTTCTTCTTAATGATCCAGCTTACATGTCTATACATCACTAATGGAAATACTGATTTCATAATTATAACTGTTGTGGCCTTAATAATATCTTGCAGCATTTTTATCAGGTTTAACATAGCTTTTTCCCTATGGCTATCCTTCTTTAAATTTCATTTGCACATTGACCATCATTTCTTATTCTGGATCACAGTAAATCATAACTTTCAACCATTTCTATTTTATCTCCCTCAATCATAAATTCATCTAAATTGCCAGAAGCCATCACTTTTGTTTTACTGATGTTCAAATTAAGCCTAGCTGTAATGCTTTCTCTCTTAACCAACAGAAGCAATCCCTTCAGATCCTACTTAGTTTCTCCTATGAAGACTGTCTCCTATCATCTGCATATCTTAAATTATTTATTTTTCTGATGGGTCTTTGTCTGTCAGCCATTCTCACATAATATGTTCACTATAAATATTCAAGACTTATCAAGAGAACTTATCAGAACATATAATTTACAGACATAATGCAATGATGAGACCATTGCATTATATAAGGCTATGAGACAGCCTTACTTTTGGTAATAATTCAAAAGTACTCTAAATTTAAAAAAAAAAGTAAAAAAAACAAGTATGTTGTATTTTTGTATATGTTTCTGTATGACTGTTTCACTAATTGAACTGAGATAGCAAGAAGGGTGAAAAACAGAGGATAACTGTAATCCTTAATTTGACATCAACATTCCCCAGATTATAAGAGTTTGCATAAAATCTTTGATAATGATGGCTTCCTAAAGAATTTACAGAAAAGAGATAATTTAGTAAGACTTAGAATCTGCAATGGGTAGCAGCCCTCTCATTTCTTAATGTGTTACAGAAATCAGAGAAACTTGTGTGTTCTAAAAAAGCCAATCCTTTACCTTATGAAACTTTCAATATGCTTTCTTCTTTTCCTTCACTGCCTCTTTAACTTCCTATGTCCATCATGGAGTTCTGATTTGTCTATCCTTGCAAACAACCACACCACATGCCTCTCTGGCTGAGTCAATCAATGTTTTCTTCAGGGCTTGCCAGTGAATCTCCAAGGTTTGGTTCGTGTTCTCAAACTCTTTCATTTTTTCTTGAATAATTTTGGTTCTGTTCTCATTTCTTTTAATGCTTGTTACTATTTTCTCATATCAGATGTACTCTCATATCATATCATATCTCATATCAAAGAGTCTATCTTGTCAAAAGTTTTTTTTATAACCTATGAATGCTAGATGTCTTTCAAAGTTGAATTCTCTTCTTTTCTCAAGTAGGAGTTTGAGGCTAAATACAGGATCTTTGCATCTAAAACCATTCTTTTCTTTTTCTATAGTTTTTTCTAGTGTAGGGTTGATTCTGTTCTTCAATATTTTGACATATATCTTATAACCTATTTTTAATAAACTTATTCTTCTGTAGTGTCACAGTTACTTCCTCTTTTAAAGACAGGAATTACAGTTGCATGATTTCACTGAGAACATAGGAAGAATACCAATGTTATATATTTTATTTATTATCGAAGTAAGAAATCATTAGTGAAATTTATTTCCTGCATATTTTATCAATTCTCTGGGTATTTTATTTTCTCCTTGTGATTTTCCATTTCATATTTCTTTTAACGCTTCATTTAATTCTTCTGATGTTATTTGAGAGACTTTTTTAAATAGTAATGCACTCTTTATTTCCTTTCCGGAGTTTATAATAGTAATATATCAATTGTTAGTCATGTATTTTTCTAATACATAGTTTCTTTCTGCAAAAACTTTCTTACTTTTTTTGATTTGGGGTTGTAACTTCTGCATTATTTATTAATTCTGATAGTTTATTATTTGCTGCCAAGTAGTTAATTATATATTTTTGATCTCTAGCTTGTCAGGAAAATTTACATGCATCTTTATGTCTAAAAAAACGATTCAATATTCTAAAGTCATTACAAGATACAAATTCTATTAATCTTTTATCATTTTCATTAAGTACAAATTCCTCTGCAACTATACCCATCATAGATAGTATTTATATATTATCGATTCTTGCATTTATGTCACCTCTATTAGTATAAAATAATTTGGATTTATTTTATCTAATACCTGTAATGGCTTATAAAATTTTTCATTTTCTTCATCTTCACCTTCTAATGTGTCATATACTCATATAATTGTTAGATGAACTCATTTTGTTTTTTTATCCTTGTTTATTATAATCTTTCACTCCAATAGTTGAAGTGAAAAGAAACGGAGAGCTGTAGAGTAAGTTCCCTCCCTCGATGAGTCTTTGGACTCCCTGGAGGCGTCACGTAATAATAATAATCTTTTTTTATCCATATCACTAATCCTGATATAGCTCTCTTCTCTTCTAACTCTGCAGTATATATTGATTCTTTTGTGACAGCAATTACTGCTAAATCAACTTTTGGCTTCTATAGTTCTGCATTTAGTTCTCCTTTGTGTGTTATACTTCTAAACTCCAAGTAGCAACTCTGATTTTTCCATTTATCCATTTTCAGAAACACCATTATCCAGTCCTGGGTCTTTATCCAAAAGGGCTGCCCAATGAAATTTCCTTGGAGACTGAGTAATATTATTATTATTATTGTTCCGGGAAACTCCAAGGAGTCGACAGACTCATCGAGGGAGGCCCTAACATCATGTCAAGAACAACTATCCAACATTCACACAGTATCTATCATACCTTGCCTTGAACTCATTCACGGTCGTAGCACCCACAACAGACTCTGGAAGCTTATTCCACTCATTTACCACTCTCCAAGTAAAGAACCTAGCTCTAACACCCTTGTCAACCACGCTTTTGCCCAGCTTCCATGCATGGCCCCTAGTCCTCCCACCACCAGTCATATTTTCAAAAATATCTTCTGGATCAATCTTATAAAAACCCTTCAGTAATTTGAATGTCTCAATCATATCACCCCTCCTTCGCCTATCGTCCAATTTCTGCAACCCACAAATCTTCAACCTATTCTCATAAGGTTCATTCCACAGACCTGCTATCATCTTGGTCACTTGTCTCTGGACCCTCTCCACTTCCTCCCCATCACGAAGAAACCCTGGTGCCCATAGCTGGGCACAGAAGTCCAGATGGGGTCTTATCAAGGCTCGATACAGAGGAACAACAACTTGTTCGTCTCTGCATGTTAAAGTATTTTTCAGAAGCCAAGTGATTTGGTGAGCTGTTTTAGTTACTTTTGCAATGTGCCCCCTAAACTTCAACTCCCTATCCACCAACACTCCCAAATCCCTGGCCTCAATCTCCTGGAGTATGGTTCCACCAATGCGATATACTGCCTATTCTTTTCACCCCAAAGTGCATACCCTTACACTTTGCCACATTAAATTGACATCCATTTTTCCTAGCATAGTCCTCCAAACTATCCAAATCATCCTGTAAAATTTTGACATCCTGTGCACTCACAATTGCTCTACCCAACTTTGCATCATCAGCAAACAAGTGAACACTTCCTCTCAGATCCTTTCCAATATCATTGATGAACAAATTGAAAAGCAGTGGTCCAAGAACAGAGCTCTGTGGCACTCCACTAGTCACAAGACGTCTATTAGACTCCACTCCTGAATAAACCACTCTTTGATATCTCTCCTTCAACCACCCTCCTATCCATCTCACCAACCCTATATCTATACCCATCTGCTCCAGTTTACTGATTAGGGTTCCATGTGGTATCCTATCAAAGGCCTTGGCAAGGTCCAGTAGTATCACTGTAAATCCATTACCCGTATCAAGTTCAGCCATCACTGTGTTATAAAACGTGAGCAAGTTACTGAGGCATGATCTACCCTTCACAAAACCATGTTGTCCCCCATACAATATCCCATTTTCATCTATCTAATCCTGTATTCTTTTCTTGACTAATTTCTCTAAGACGTTGACAATGATTCCTGATATGCTAATCGGTCGGTAATTTACAACAGCAGTCTTGGAACCACCTTTATGCAGTGGAACTATTTTCCCCTCTTTCCACCCGCTCGGGACTAACCCAGACCCGAGACTCAAATTAAACAAAATGGTCAAGGGTACTGACAATTCTTTAGCTGCTTCTCGTACAACACGAGCTGGTATACCATCCAATCCCACAGATGTATTGACATTGAGGTTATGCAACAGACTACTCACCTCCACTTCATTAACCACAATTCCCGTATAATCTACTGGTTTATTTGTTTCTGCAATGTCACCACCTGGATGATATACTTTTGCAAAATGCTCACTCAGTAACTCAACTATCTCAACTGATTCAGTTACCTCCCTACCATCAGCATTCTTTAAAATCAATCTGCCATGTACATTTTTCCTTTTACTTGCTACATATCTAAAAAACTGTTTAGGATTCTCTTTAGCCTGCATGGCCAATGTTCTTTCGTAATCTTTTTTTGCTTTTCTTACCACACTCATCACCCTTCTGGCCTGCGCTTTATACCGTTCATGTGCCTGCCGGTCGCCCTTCTCCTTAAATTCCCTCCATAGTTGTTTCTTTTTTTGCAGCGCAAGCTTAATGGTGTTATTCATCCATTTAACCCCTACTTGATTTATTATTCGGACTCTAGGTATACAGTCAGCCATTGCTTCATGCAAGCACTTCTTAACTACCTCCCATGCACTATCAACTTCTAGTCCTTGCAGTTGTACATGCCATGGCACTGAACCAATCAAACTCCTAAACTTGTCATACTTTCCAGCCCGATAATTCCACATGTAACCTGTCTTAATTGAAAATTCTACACCTTTAGCCACCTCCCAAGTTAAGACCCTATGATCACTCTCACCGATTGGTGGCAATGTGGTCATATTTGTTACAGCCAAATCCTCAGATGTAATTACTAGGTCAAGCACTCTCTGACCCCTAGTATTTTCCATTACATGCTGTCGCAGATAGTTATCCCTTAATAACCGCATAAAATCTAGTTCCTTCCTCCCGTGTGTCCTCTCCTCACTCCAATCAATGCGACCATAGTTGAAATCTCCCATAATAACACCCTCCTTCCACTCATTTCTTCTATTTGCTTGTGCATACTGTCACCACCATCTTTTCCATCACCTGGTCTATAGCAGCACCCAATTGTATATTTAGTTCTGCTAGCCACAATCTCACACCAAATGGCCTCAAATGTGCTCTTTTCTCTATCCTGCAATTCAACTTCTATTCTCCTTGGCTGTAGCTCATCAGCTATCATCAACAATACTCCTCCCCCCATTTTATTCTCTCTGTCATTCCTGAACACACTATACCCATCACATTCAATCCCACTAGTTATATCATCTACAGTCAGCCATGTTTCACTAATACCTATAACCTGGGGTCTGGAAGTGCCAACTATGGCCAAAAACTCTTCCTTCTTGTTCCTAATACTCCTAGTATTAGTGTACATGAATTTAAGACCCCCATTAGCCCCAACCCTACCTTGATGCCTTATATTAACTATCCCAGCCATATGATTTCCCTTAAGCTGGTTACCAGCCAAAATTGGGGTAAGCCTAGTGGTGAGGTCGCCACGTTGGCCTCCAGACTAGCCGAAGGAAAAGCACTTCCACAGAACCAGATATTAAGTTATATCCACATAAAGGTGGGGATGAAATACACGGATGCTTGAAGGACATTTGAGGACAGAAAGGAACTGTATGCGAGAGATAGCTGAATTTGAATGAGGAAAAATGTAGGCATCCGGAGAGAATGCTGTTCTCTGAACAAGTCAGTGTGTCAATGCAGGGGAAACTAGAATTATCAGGGTGGATGATAGCAGGAGTGGCCTCTTGTGGGAAAAGGTGGGGGGGATACATCAGGTAATGCTGAATCCAGTGAAGTCTGGAGGGGATAATGATGGGTATAGAAAGAGTGACATTTTTATTCTTTATACTAATGTCAAGAGTATCTGTAATAAAGGAGATGAATTGATGGCACTGATAGAAATCAGACCATCCAAAGATTATTGGGATCTCTGAGATGTGGTTGACGGAAGATGATATACTGACAGGAATAGAAGTAGCAGAGTAAGCATTTTTCGACAGGACAGGAAGGGAAAATGTGGTGGTGGAGTACTGCTTATGATAAGTGATGACTTATGTACCCTCAAAGTGAGGATTTGGAGGGCAATGGCACTAAGGATTTTGAAAGCATATGGTATAAGGTAGAGGTGGTCAGGACAGGATATTTAGTGTGGGTGTTGCTACAAGCCAGGGAGTATAGAAGGTGAAAAGCAGGAGATGTAGGCAGCTGAATTTGGTAAGCACAAGAAGATTGATTGTTATGGGAGATTTTAACTACAGTAGTATAAAATGGAAAGAGGAAACTGCATGTAGTAATAAAGGAATTGAATTTCTGTAATTCTTGAGGGACAAATGTCTTATGTAGCATGTTGTAGAGGAAACACAAGGTTCAAAAGTTTTGGATTTGGTCATAGCGTCAGAAGAGCTGATTATAACTGAGATAGCATCTCTGCCTCCAGTTGGAGAGAGTGATCATGAGGTTTTTAATTAGAAGATGAATTAACATGCAAGAGTATCAAAGAGAAAGGAATGTATGTGGAATTATAAGGCAGATGATTATAATAGTCTTAGATATCAACATGGGGCAGTTATATGGAGGGAGGAATTAGGAGGAATCATCAGTACTTGGGAAATTGTGAAGGAATATTTATTAGCAGCAATAGTAAACTGTATACCACGAGTGAAGAAGAGAGCACAATTAGGTGTAAAAGTGGATGATAAACAACATCAAATAGGAACTGCAGTTAAAAAGAGGTTATGGAAGAGATATAAAGAGGGGGGGGAGCAGATGAATGAATATAAGACTCAAGGCAGGAGAGTGATAAGGAATTCAAAACAGGAATATGAGAAGAGATTGGTCCTGAGATCCAAAGAAGGTCCTAAGAAATTTTTTAGCTATGTAGCCAGTAAGAGGAGGAGAAATGACTGTGGAAGAATGACATTGTTGGATAAAAATGGGAATAAGGTGACTGATGCAAAGGACATAATGGAGTTGTTCAATGAACACTTTATTTGGGTATTTCATCCTGGAGAAGTAGATTTTAATTCAAGAGGGATAGGGCAGGTTTGAGGTTTTGAAGTGCAAGAGGAGAGTGCATTTCAAATGCTGAGTACTCTGGATGTCAATAATGCAGTGGAACTGGATGGAATTTCACTACAGGTTTTCAGAGAATGTGCTACAGAACTGACAGCTCCATTGACTTGACTTTTCAATGAAAATCTGGTCATGGAAAGGTTACCCAAGGAGTGGAAGATCGTGTTATTGCATAAGGATAGTAGCAGACTGGAAGTGCCAAATTATAGACTAGTTTGTGTTTCATCAGCAGTTGTTAAGATCTTGGAGAAATTAGTGAGGGACCATATACAGCACTGGGTAGATGAGGGTAATGTTATCTGTGAGGACCAACATGGATTTGTTAAGGGCCACTATTGCTTAAGTAATATGATTCTGCCTTTTTTTTATTTTATTTTACAAAGGCAAAGACAGGGTACCACATGATAAGCTGATATAGAAAGTTGCAGCACATGGGTTTATATTTCAGGGTTAGTGAACTGGATTCAGGATTGGCTATCTGATAGTTATCAGAGATGTGTTTCAATTAGGAAATACTGTGAGTAAGCATGTTTAAATAAATTATAATACTGGAATTAACTCACATAAAAAATTATTTATTAGTATAATTTTTGCCTGAGTATCACAGGCATCTTCAGTACAAGGTTGAACAATAACTGACAATTCCAAAAGGCACCACCTAATTAGCTAATGCAAGATAACTAACTCATTAAAAAAACTTACATAAAATAAAAAATAATTAATTAATTAGATAATATCTCATCTCATCTTCCTTATACCCTCTTTTACCTTGCGGTGTCGAGGGTCCATTGATCATCGGACCTCACTCCGTTTACAGGATAAGGTGGTTAGCCTTATGCCCCCCCGATGTATCCTATGGGCTGTAGTGTTGAGTTCTCAAGGCCAGTTTGCCTGCTTTGCAGGATGAAAAACCCCAGAATAAACTGGGGAAAAAACCCTGCTGTCCACGCCCAAGACTGGCTAACTTGGCTATGGCTGAGGAAGATCCTTCAGCTCCTCACGTCACCGACGGGAATCGAACCTAGGACACTCCTTCCCCAGGCATATGGTTGCGAAGCGCATAGCCACTAGGCTAACCGCACGGACATTTTATATTATTAAATTAAATTATTAAATAATATATATATATATATATATATATATATATATATATGTGGCGATTAGTTTTTACTCGGTTGTTATACATTTCAAAAAATAGATTTAATGACTCCAAGACCGAGATAACATATAAAGATTTTAATGATAAATACTACTAGTTTCGGCATATAGCAGCCTTCTTCAGGTATTTATAAAGCAAAGGAATACTAATAAACATTGAATTATTTAAACAAACTGGAAATTACAGGTACAAATTGCCTAACATAATCGATACATAAAAACGTTTTTATGTATCGATTATGTGAGGCAATTTGTACCTGTAATTTCCAGTTTGTTTAAATAATTCAATGTTTATTAGTATTCCTTTGCTTTATAAATACCTGAAGAAGGCTGCTATATGCCGAAACTAGTAGTATTTATCATTAAAATCTTTATATGTTATCTCGGTCTTGGAGTCATTAAATCTATTTTTTGAAATATATATATATATATATATATATATATATATATATATAGTTAAAAAAGTTAGGAAAGATTAGCTGATTTAAAAAGTACTATCGCCCATGGGATAGATGCAGACCATCGTACCTGTTTAAGTTAGATGAGCGAAGTCAAGTTTCATATGCTTCTTTATAAAGCTGTTCCATGAGGAACTGATTTTTGTGAAGGTTTCCTTGTTCTACTGAACTCTATGTCTAGTGTTGATGGCATGCTCTGCAAGTCCAGACTGTTCAGGTTCAAAGTATTGAATATAAGACTTGTGTTCTTCTTCTAGCCAAATAAAAGCAGATCTTCCTGTTTATCCAAAATAAGATAACCCAGGAACAAGGAACCTGGTAAACACCTAGGTAATCGAGATGTGGAAGCTTGTCCTTTGGAGAAGTGAGAAAGGTGCAGATTTTTCTGATGGGACGAAATGCAACAAAAGTATTTAGTGGTTTTAAAACTTTTGCTATGTGTTCACTAATGCCTTGCACATTAAGGATAGGAATACAAGTTATTTCTTCTGTACTCGAAGAGGTAGAGATACCAAAACTATACCAAAGCTAGTGTAACTTTTTTTCTTGACTACTTGTATTAGAAACTATAACACATTTTAGGAATGTTATTGAAGTGAGTAATATTTATTATCCGACTAGTTTCACCGATTTTTGCAATCGGCATCTTCAGGGATACAATTGGTAAGCGATATGAAAGTAACAGACTAGGTTTTAACTGACAGTTCTAATTCATACAAAATTAGTACTGTGCGCGAGACAATACGCATGTCATGGGTACATGATTTATTTGTTAAGAAACATAATGTAATTGGAAAGTTCATTTCTTTGGTGTTTAGTGATCTAATTAAAGTTTACCAAATCTCCGGTAGGATTAGACCTTGATTCTTATTTAGGTTTCCTGTTGAACGGGCGACTATAGCAGCTTCCTTGAAGGTTCTGGAATGGTAGTTCTCTTCTATATAGGGCATATGACTCTTATCCCACTCAATAAGATGGTTGGTAGTGTCAAAGTGGGAAGAAAGCCCGAAATATCTTGTCTGTTGTTTCTAACATAGCCTATGTGCTCCTTCTGTCTCGTTTCGAAGCTTCTAGAGGTCTGACCAATGTAACTAACACCACAGGAACAAGGTATATTGTATACTCCAGAGTACTTGTAGAATGGATGAGGGTCTTTCGGCGATCTCAAAAATTTCCAAATAGTGTTGACTGGCTTGAATGTTACTTACTCTAATATTGTGTGGTTTTAGAAGGATAGCCAATTTTTTGGAAATGGTGCTGACAAATGGAATAGTTACAGTGCTGATGTATTGGATGTCATCACGTTGTCTTTGTGGTATGTCCGAAAAGAGAATCTTGTTGATGAGTCTTTTAAGATAACCATTTTAGAATTGCTGTTGTGAGATTTTGGATTTTGGTAATTTGTTGTAATGAATAATAAATGTGCTTTAGCAGTGAATAACATAATAAAAGCTGACTAGAGATATGAAAGTATCCCAAAGAACCTGTCTGTTTCGGCCAAAGCCATAATCAGAAATTAATGAGTTCAAAAAAGTAGTGTAAAGCAGTGTACAGTTTTATCCTTGACAAGTCTAGTGTACTCAATCCATACCACAAAAGTTATAGATTATTAAATAAGCATCCTTAGTACATAAAAATGAGATGTAAAAAGATAGGGGAATAAAAGCATTAAAATACAAACATACACAAATACAAAGTACTCAAAACTTACAGCTCCTTCTGGCAATGGTTCAATTTTATCCCATTGTACTGATGAAGATACACCAGTCAGAAATTTTACAAACAGTTGTTTAAAACCTTCAAAATCTGTTTCAGTTTTCTAAAAATAGAATGAAAGGGGGAAAAAATTACAGGACAAATATTAATAAAGAATTAAACTTTTTAAAAATGTATCAATATTCTCAGCACATGATACTCAATTGGTTATGAGTTAATATATGGCAAGTCTATAATAATAAGAGCAACTCATTTCCACATCCTATTTTATATTCCCATCAAGTATTATATTAAACTTAATAAATAAACAGTAAAACACTTATTAGCAGACATATATAAAAACACTTCATAGAAACATAAGGCAGATAAATGATCAATTGTAGATTCATGTCCGATTACTAATTAATAGAAGTACAGATATATTGAAATATAATGAACTTGCCACAACTACACAAACAAAGACTGATACTATAAAAACTTATTAAATAATAACCAAAGTGCACAAAAAGGAATCATAAAGAAAAGAAGAAAAAAGTATAAGAAAACTCGAGTTACAAGATTTGCTTCACTCTATGTCATCAGTGGAAATAATTAACTGAAAATAGGAGTGTGAAGCAAGTCATGTAACATGCCAAGCAAATTCCTCCTTACCTTAGAAACTATCTACTGAACTGTGCAACTGCTATTCTTCTATGTCTCTCTCACTTTTCATTCTCTATTATAAAAATGTTTGTTGCCTATATCTATGCACTGATCTATTCACTGATGTGTCTTACTTATATCTACCTTCTCTCTCCTTGTAACCTGAAATGACTTTTCCTTACCTACTATCATAGTTATTTTTCCTAAAAATAATCTTATTTGTTACTATTTGCAAGGAGCCTCTGTAGCTCAGCTGATATAGATGTAACCCTTTAGTCAGGAAGACCAGGATTCGATTACCGTCTATGACATGAGGAACCTTTATCTGGTCTCTTTTGACTAAAGGTGAGTTAACCAGTCTCATACAGAGGCAGAGGACTTTTTCTCTTGGTAACCTGGGTTTTTCATCCCTCAAAACATGTCCTCAAAGCAAACCAGTCCTGTAAACACACATGGCTACAGTCAAATACTTATGGCAAGGAAGGCAATGGTAAACCACCTTGCTTCATAATCATCTCCCTGGTATAGTGGCACTAGCCATAAGGCAAAATACGTATATACTATCTGCTATGAAAACTTATCCACATTTCTTCATCTTCCCTTTCTTTTTCTGTCACAAATCCAAGCAACCAAATTTGTGTTTAGCAGATCAAATATGACTGGCTCAAAACATCAGACTGAGAAACTGTTGTGTCCCAATCTACGATTGTTAGGCTTTCAACTACCCTTACATGTGAAACTCTACTTGTCTTTGTCCAAATCTTATTTATATACGAGATATCACCCAAATACAAATATTCAAGCTTCTCCTCCCCTTAGTGTCCCTAAATATTTATTTTATACTGCCTTTCAGGACATTTAGTTTAAGATATAAAATTCAAAAACAAGGAGCAATTATCAAAATATGTCCGAGTGTGAAACTAATATGCAGTCGTGACCTTTATCTTGTAACTTAACAAATCCCCCCCCCCACTTGATCAGGTTCGTACGTTGTTACAAGTGGTGCATTGAGGCGGCAATCTCAGACAACTGTATTTTCAATGAACAAAAGTTTATTGACCTCTTAAACATGGTACAATTCATTCTTTATCAAATAAAACTCAATTCAATACTAAGAATACATAATACAAACTTTCACTAGCAAAACACAAGTATTAGGTTAAGACCCTACATGAGATTAAAATTATCCTTTCGCTGAGCTAATACACACTTTTGACCTTTATAACTCTCTTAATTAAAATACAATGTACATGCATAAATCTCTAGGCACATGAATATGTATTAATAGTAACAAACTCATTTTTTACTCTAGATTGACATGTACTAAAGTCCTAGTATAATAATGGTGAGTCTGTTACCGCGGTATGACAGAGAGGAGTTTAGAAGGAGGGCCATAATCGCAAATGATATTATGTGCAGGTTATGCAGACGGTGTGGTGTGGAATTTGTGGACGTGTGGAATGAGTTTGATGGGCGAAAGGACTTATACAAGATGGATGGCCTGCATTTGAATGGACTTGGTGTGCGGAGACTGTAAAAAGTGTTGCTGAATGAAGTGAAAATGGATGTGCAGAACCAGGGAAACTAGAACTACCAAGGAGGGGGGGAAGTGGATATCCAGACATCAGTGAGACAGCTGAGTGTAAAAATGTATATAATGTACCTGAGCCAGCAATAAGGACAAAAAATAGGAATGGGATATTTAGAATAACGCATCAAGATAGGGGTGGGACAAAGGGAACACTGCAATTCATGTATACTAATGCCAGGAGTATTAGGAACAAGAAGGAAGAATTTTTGGCCTTGATTGGCTCTTACTGGCCACAGGTTATTGGCATTAGTGAAACATGGCTGATGGAAGATGATATAGTTAGTGGGATAGAATGTGTAGGTTATAGTATGTTTAGGAGGGACAGAGAGAATAAAATTGGGGGAGGGGTGTTATTGATGATAGCTGATGAACTGCAGCCAAGGAGAATTGAAGTATTGCAGGATAGTGAAAGGAGCTCATTTGAGGCTATTTGGTGTGAGATTGATACTGGCAGAATAAAATATACAGTTGGGTGCTGCTATAGACCAGGTGATGGAATAGATGGTGGAGATGGTATGCATAAACAAATTGATGAAATGAGTGGAAGGAGGGTAATTATTATGGGGGATTTCAACTATGGTAACATTGATCGGAAGGAGGAGAGGACACGTGAGGAAGGAAATGGATTTTATTCAATTATTAAGGGATAACTATCTGAAACAGCATGTAATTGAAAATACTAGGGGTGTGAGAGTGCTTGACCTGGTAATAGTATCTGAGAATTTGACTGTAATGAATATGACCATGTTGCCACCTATTGGTGAGAGTGATCATAAGGTCTTGACCTGGGAGGTGGCTAAAGGTGTAAAATGTGTGATTAAGACAGGGTATATGTGGAATTACCGTGCTGGCAAGTATGACAAGCTTAGGAGATTGCTTGGATCAGTGCCATGGTATGTACAACTGCAAGGGCTGGACGTCGATAGAGCATGGGAAGTGATCAAAGAGCATTTACAGGAGGTTATGGCTGATTGTATACCTAAGGTCCGAATAGTGAAACAAGGAGGGGTTAAATGGATGAATAACACCATTAAGCTTGAGCTGCAAAAAAAGAAACAACTATGGAGAGAATTTAAAGAAAGGGGTGACCTGCAGACACACGAACAGTATAAAGTACAGGCCAGAAGGGTAACGAGTGTGGTAAAAACAGCAAAAGCCGATTATGAAAGGAAACTAGCTATGCAAGCAAAAGAGAATCCCAAACAGTTCTTTCAATATGCTGCAAGCAAGAAAAAACTGTACATGGCAAAATGATTTTAAGGAATGACGATGGTAAAGAGTTCACTGAACCAGTCGATATAGTGGAGTTACTGAGCGCGCACTTTGCAAAAGTATATCATCCAGGTGGTGACGTTGAAAAAATGAAGGAACCATTAGTTTATATGGGAATTGTGATGAATGAAGTGGAGGTGAATAGTCTATTACAGAACCTTAATGTGAATACATCTGTGGGATTGGATTGTATACCGGCACGGGTCTTGCATGAAGCGGCTAATGAATTATCAGTGCCCTTGACCATGTTGTTTAATCTGAGTCTCAGGTCTGGCTTAGTCCCGAAGGCGTGGAAAGAGGGGAAAATAGTTTCACTGCATAAAGGCGGATCCAAGACTATGGTTGCAAATTACCGACCGATCAGCATATCAGGAGTCATTGTCAAGGTCTTGGAGAAAGTAGTCAAGGGAAAAATACAGGAATGGATTGATGAAAATGAGATACGGTACAGAGGACAGCATGGCTTTGTGAAGGGTAGATCATGCCTCAGGAACTTGCTCAAGTTTTATAACAAGGTGACGGCTGAACTGGATAAGGGAAATGGGTTTACAGTGATACTGCTGGACCTGGCAAAGGTGTTTGACAGGATACCACATGGAATTCTAATCCGTAAACTGGAGCAGATGGGTATAGATATAGGGTTGGTGAGATGGATAGCTGGGTGGTTGATGGAGAGATATCAAAGAGTAGTTTATTCAGGAGTAGAGTCCAAAAAACGGCCAGTGACTAGTGGTGTGCCACAGGGTTCTGTTCTTGGACCACTGCTGTTTAATCTGTTCATTAACGATATAGGGAAGGGTCTAAGTGGGACAGTTCATTTGTTCGCTGATGATGCAAAGTTGGGTAGGGCGATAGTGAATGCAGAAGATGTCAAAGTCTTGCAAGATGACTTAGATAGATTGGAGTTCTGGACTAAGGAGAATGGATGTCAATTTAATGTGACAAAATGTAAGGTTATGCATTTCGGAGTGAAAAGATTAGCAGCAGTATACCACATTGGTGGAACTGTACTCCAAGAGATTGATGAGGCCAGGGACTTGGGAGTGTTGGTGGATAGGGAGATGAAGTTTAGGGGGCACATTGCAAAAGTAGCTAAATCAGCTCATCAACTCACTTGGTTGTTGAAAAATACCTTGACGAGCAGAGAAAAACAAGTTATTGTACCTCTGTACCGAGCCCTGATAAGACCTCATCTCGACTACTGTGCCCAGATTTGGTCACCTCGGTTCCTTCTTGATGGGGAGGAGGTTGAGAGGATCCAGAGGCGAGTGACTAAGATGATAGCAGGTCTATGGAATGAACCATATGAGAACAGGCTGAAGATTTGTGGGTTGCAAAAACTAGTTGATAGGCGGAAAAGGGGAGATATGATTGAGACATTCAAATTGCTAAAAGGATTCTATAGGATTAATTCAGATGATATTTTTGAGATCAGGACTGGTGGTGGGAGAACTAGTGGACACCCATGGAAGCTGGGCAAGAGCGTGGTTAGCAGGGGTGTTAGAGCTGGGTTCTTTACTTTTAGAGTGGTAAATGAGTGGAATAAGCTGCCAGAGTCTGTTGTGGGTGCTATGACAGTGAGCGAGTTCAAGGCAAGGTATGATAGATACTGTGAGAATGTTGAACAGCTGTGTGAACATGATGTTTAGGGCCTCCCTCGATGAGTCTAAGGACTCCTGGAGTAGCCCGTGGTAATAATAATAATAATAATAATTCTCATTAATCCTTTCTACTGTTCAGTAATTGAACAATGACTACAGTTACATATGATCTGAATTGACACGAGATTTTACAGTACCTTTTGACTTGGGTCTTCTACACTGGTCTCTATCTTTTTCGGATATTTTACCTTCCTAGGACGAACTCTTCTATAACTAATCACTCCTAAGTTCTTTTGGCACTAAGGTGGGCTTTCACAATCTTTACCTTACATTCTTCAATCAAGGACATACATAGGACCATCTATTCTATGGCTGTGAAATTCACCACATGGGCACTGACTTCATAGAATTTTCTTTCTCTCGTTACGATGAAACACAATGACATTATCACTCTCTTTTTAACTAAATGACGTCCCTCATTTCTTACAATAGGAACACAGAATCGAAATCCCACACACTTGTGTTGGACAGAGAAAACTCCTAACCCGCCACTCAGGAAAACCGCGTGAGACCTATACGAAGACTCGTGAAGAAAAACTCTGAGGAAAAAAGCCTCGTGGGGGGGGGGGGTCCTAACCCTTTTATACGATGACCCTACTGGCACCTTCTTCAATTTCTTCCCCCTCTTACTGGAGTCGATTTCACTGACCAATTAGTGGCGTTTTTCTGCCAAAACATCATGTGGTCCGTGTGCAAGCAACTGACATGTGACGAAGTCTCAATTCGGGAATTATAACCTTGAGCTTTGGTTTTTGTTTAAGCTAACCTCTATGTCATCTATACTAAATTAATCCCCTTTCCAAAATTATCTAAGAATTAATTCGAATCTTTAATCTCTTATTTCAAGTGTAAAAACTAGCCTATCATACAAAATCCTATGATTAATCTTTTTTGCTTTACTTAACCTTATTTTATCATATCACAACTGTAATAAAGTTTCCTTCCTTTTTTTTTTTTAGTTCAACAAACAATTTCAGCTATATTTTTCACTTGGATGCAAGCATGTTTTTCTTCCTTTTATTTTTAGTATTCGTTACTTTCAAAGGCTCTTAACGATATCTGCTTAGGAACAAGCTTGCTTACTTAGTTATCTATACAGGGTTTTTATTTCTTCTCTTGTTACATCATGATAACTGATATTTTCATATTCTTAAGTTATCAGGTGTAACAAAACAGTAACTCCCTTATTGTACAAAGTTTTTTTTTTTGCTGGATTACAAAGCAAATTATACTAGACAAATTATATTCTTCTTTATCCTTTATACAAGCACAAGCAAATAAAGTTTGCAAAATTATGCAAAATAAAGTTATCTTCACAACCCGTCCACTTGTATACGGAGGCAGATGACTTCATATCAAATTGCCCGCTTATCTCCATAACGTGCAGCACACTTCCTTTTGGATGTGTGTATACTGCTAAGCATTAAGAGAAAAATCACTATCTTGACTGATTTTAATGTTCATTGAAGTCTTGTCAGTGGGAGCTAAGTGCAAAGCATAGTTAAGAAGACTTCAGAGTAAACTCTGCTCATATTCAAGTGAAGGATTAAAATAAGAACATAACTTCTCATCAAGCAATAAACTTTCTACAACTACCTCTAACCCAGGGTATTTTAATACATAGATCCATTTTGCTACTTGTATACTCTCTATGACCTGAATGATTTATTATTACATAACACCTCCAGGGAGTCCAAAGACTCATCGAGGGAGGACACCTACTCTACAACTCTCCATCTCCACCACTCCACCAACTGCAATTACCTTCATTATCGACACCACACCAACACCATCTACCGCCAACCACTACCACTAGTATTTTCACAGACAATCACAAACATCCATACCCACAGCAGGATTTGAACCCGCAGCCTTTTGGCTGGAGAGAGGATATGCTAACCACTCGACCAACTAGGCTGGCAAGGCTCTCGGTATCTCTATGGGTATAGCTGGGAGCTATATCCATAGCAACTACTTCTGTAATGTGTAGAAATATAAACATTAAGGGTGCTTTTCATTATGGGAATACTAGGATATCAATTCTGTTAGAAGTAGCCTACTTGCGAATATATAGTAGACCACTGCTTTTACAATGGATAAAAATTTTCTGTTGTAAGAAATGCTGGACCAAAGAAGCCTGGCAATCAGAATGCACATCCTTCTATTTGAGGTTGCTAACTTGTTTTTTAATCACTTGCACACATGAAAGGACATGAGGGCTACAGCAAATAAATGTATTGGCCATGAAATTTTGTGTCATGCTGCATATGGTCCAGGGGCTGTCAGTTAGACAGTGCTGGTGTGGTTGATTGATGATTCCTCTCTCTCTCTCTCTCTCTCTCTCTCTCCAGCCACTGTCTCATGGATAGTCAGTTTTCACATTGTGTCTATTCTACTGATAGTTCCATGGCCATTGTTCAGCAGAACTGACATCCATTGTGAGCCCATCTCTGTTAAACCTAGAGCAAAACAAGCAACAGCTTGAGTTGCTGTAGGTTTAACAGAGATGAAAGATGACTCCTAGTCATCTTTCATTTCATTCAGGGACCAGCCTTCCTTACGAAGTATTCTGCAAGGACAAAACTTCCAGCTAATCAAGAACATGGATGGATTACTTTGATCTTGACCTCAGCTCACATACAATACTAGGATATCAATTCTGTTAGAAGTAGCCTACTTGCGAATATATAGTAGACCACTGCTTTTACAATGGATAAAAATTTTCTGTTGTAAGAAATGCTGGACCAAAGAAGCCTGGCAATCAGAATGCACATCCTTCTATTTGAGGTTGCTAACTTGTTTTTTAATCACTTGCACACACGAAAGGACATGAGGGCTACAGCAAATAAGTGTATGTGAGCTGAGGTCAAGATCAAAGTAATCCATCCATGTTCTTGATTAGCTGGAAGTTTAGTCCTTGCAGAATACTTCTTAAGGAAGGCTGGTCCCTGAATGAAATGAAAGATGACTAGGAGTCATTATCTTTCATCTCTGTTAAACCTACAGCAACTCAAGCTGTTGCTTGTTTTGCTCTAGGTTTAACAGAGATGGGCTCATAATGGATGTCGGTTCTGCTGAACAATGGCCATGGAACTATCAGTAGAATAGACACAATGTGAAAACTGACTATCCATGAGACAGTGGCTGGAGAGAGAGAGAGAGAGAGAGGAATCATCAATCAACCACACCAGCACTGTCTAACTGACAGCCCCTGGACCATATGCAGCATGACACAAAATTTCATGGCCTGCAAATGAAGAATTTCATTAATTTCATTTTTAGTAGTATATTTTACAGTTCCTAAGTCCTATCAACCAATGGTATATAATAGGCCCAAGTCATTCTTTTTTTAATAAGTACAATTAATATTTACTTCACTGCTAAATAATTGTGCACCTTTCAGCTGTATGTCACTTGTTACTAACCACTTGATCACAACTTTGCGCAAATAGCATGAAAATGTTTCAAATGCCGTAAACAATATGCTCTTATGCTACAATTATTTTAAACAAAATGCAGACTTTGATATGAATAAAAGAAGAGCTATAAGGTTATTTTCATTAATAAATTTATTTAATTAACATAATAAATTCAGATAATTTAAGTAAAGAATTTTAAGTTATTGAATTATAAATGATTAAATCTATTATTATTATTATTATTACTATTATTATGGGCAACTCCAGGGAGTCATCAGACTCATCGAGGGAGGCCCCAAATCATATTCATCACAACTATTTGACATTCATACAGTATCTAGTGTATGTGTTCATTTCTCTGGAAAATGTGGCCAACCACCAACTGTCATGACTCCACAGAACTGTTTTTTTTTTGTTTTATGTGTGTGTGTGTATTATGTAGCTATTTCTACTTGTTAATAAAAGGTAGTTTATAAGTGTTTGTGTCTGGGTAAAATTCCACAATTATTCCAAATTTCTTCAAAATACATAGAAGCTTGTAGACTCCAAACAAACAAAAATGCAATTTAAAACAAATGAAGTGCTGAGAGTGAAATAATGAATTTCAAGAACAATGGGTGAGCACTTATTTGTTTACCTTGTTTAAAAAGGAACCATGCTGTTTGATATGTTCTGAAACTGTAGCAGTTAATACAGAATGTAATTGTAACCACCTTACCGGCCATTATGGATCAAATACACATTCTCATAGGTTTCGTATCCATCATATATTTCAATGTAATGTCAATGGTATTACAATTTTAATATACACTTCGTATCCATGGTAACCTAGACATATATATACGTCCTGGCCAGTAGCGTGGTTAAGAGACATTAAACTTCTTTGCATAAAACAAAGTATTTCAATTACAAAAGGCAATGCAGGATCATTTTAGTAAAGAATGTGAAGGTCAATTCATAAAACACAAAGAAATAAATTACATCTGTAACCAAACTGAAGATCTATAATTGCTTCATCACGTGTATAAACATTTGAGAAACTCAGATTAGGCATGTTTCTATTTTCAGCAATTCACTGAATGTAGACAATGAAAGCTCAAACTCCATTTTTCATATGGAATTAAGGGAACTTCAAACAGATGAATTTAGATCTCAATCAGAGAAGCAAGCAGAATTGTTTATCTTTTTTCCCCTCAATTTGCCCAAACACTGAAGATTTTTTGGGGAGATTAAAAATTATTTCAATGTTTGAAAGTACTTACACATGCAAGTATTTTCTGATATGAAATACATAGGGTCAAAATACAGGAACAGTATGAATGACTCTACTTTTGAACAATTATTTTGCCTTTGTTGAATGACCACATCAACAACAAGCAGACAAACAACTTTTTCTGACTTTTTAAAATTTTGGTCCATAGCTGTATATGTGTTAGACTGCTGTCTTCTACACATTATCATATTTTTATAGAGGTTCTCACCCCAAATGTGAGAGTAGTATTTCAAAGTCGAGTAAATTTGAGAATTGTACAGAGTAAGAAGTTGGACAGATAAAAAGTAAAATCGTGAGCAAACAAGGATTCCAAGTTTTTTGGAAATTGAGGATGCTATAGAGGTAATGTGATTATACCAGGAAAGGCCAGGAGTAAGAGTCATTTTGATAAATATCAATTTGATAAGCATATATAAAGTGCACAACTTGAATATTTATACTAATTAATAATTTTAAGAACAATTCTGCTTTATTCTTTGTGCCAGATACCCTTATGGGTTCACATTTGTTATCGCAATGTGTAGTTTTACTATATTTTCACATTTTTATGGCCTCTGTAAAAGTCGATGCTTGAAATTTAAAAATTTCTATTTTTAAATTTCTTCAAATAGTTACAAGAGATCAAAAATTGATCTCTTGAAACTATCAAGAGATCAGCATTTAAGGCACTGATTATGACTTATACGTAAACGTGTCTATAAGTCATAATGTCACAAGTGTCTCTAAAGAATAAAATTTAAGGCACTGATTACAGATTTTGAATTCAGTGTTTGAATCATTTGAACACTATAAAATTTCTTAAATGAAGATGAGGAAATGAATGGAGTGTGCTGTCATCAGCACAACTAGGATTTGAGTTTAAACAATGGGGGGGGGGGAGGCACTGATGTATGGGAGAAAAGTGTGAATATCTTGTTGGGATATTCCAGTACACAGAAAAATCTGATGAGACAAAACTGCCCACTATAACATGCAATGAATGACGAGAGAGAGAGAGAGAGAGAGAGAGAGAGAATAACAACACAACTGTCAAAATTGCAGTTGATTAACAGTAGTTCAATTACTGTACACCACATGGGCTATATTTATTCAATCTGTGCAAACAGCTTAAACATCTGTGCTATCTCATTTCTAACTTCAGTAATCCAACCACCAGAAAGGACACTTTGCATATTGCATCAAACACATTTCAGTACCAGCAACTTCATGCACTGGTTTCATGTGCATTTAACTAGTTCTACAGTTATATTTGAGTTGCCTCAAATTATACAGTCTCAATTATACTGTAGAAAGTTTAGTTTTTGTTTATTATTTATTTATTAAATCCTTGTCATCGACTGCACCAATTGTTATAATTATCTGCAAGTGGTATCAGATTTCTATACACTGAAATTTCAGCACACAAGTAAGATCTTACATACGTGTATTTTGCTATGATAATTCTCTCCTATTCTTAAAATTTGATCTTAGCTTCCACAATAATTAAGTGAATTGAATCTCTATACAGTAAAACCCTGAAGTTACATGGTAGATGGGACCAACAAAAAGCGCGTAAGTCAAATTCGCATAACTCAGGATATAATTTTGCATGTAATTTATATATACAAACATACAAAATTTTAGTTAATTGGGATTAAAGGTTTACAAAAACATTAATATTTTTTAAGAAATATAATCATAATTGTAGTTTTTCGTACATAAAAAAAAGTTTTTCGATGTTGATGGTTTCATAAAATCTAATAGATTCGTCTGACGGCATAATGTCTTTTTCTTGTCACTCAAAATTTCTTCATAGCAAGCCGAGGAACGAATTGTGGCTACAATTCGTTCCTCGTTAGAATCTATGTCCTCCAAAATCTGTAAACCTTTCTTAATTAAGCTGAGACCTGTTAATTTTGCATTTGTCATATGCTTTTCTGGTAGAACTGGATCTGAGGTTTCGGTCTTTTCAATAGCGCTTTGCTCATGCATCTCCATGAGCTCGTCGATTGCAAGCTCCTTGTTATGCGAGTTTGATTATCACACCATAATTTAAGCATCGTTTCCATCTCACCAATAATCCCATAACGTTTACGAATTATGCTTGAATTCAATGATTGGGTATTTTTCACAGTGAGAATTCTTTCTTTATCTTTTATGATTGTTCTTACTGTGGATTCCTGTAGATTGAACGTCTTTGCTAGCTCACAAATTTTCATTCTGCCTTCAAAATCCTTAATAATGTTAAGGTAATATAATCACTTAAACAGAATGAGCAAGAAAAGATTAGCAAAACAAGTGTTTTCTGCCTGAGTGGAAGGTAAACGACCCAGAGGAAGACCAAGATATAGGTGGATTGATACGGTGAAAAGTGCCTTAGATGATAGAAATATAAGATCTGATAATGTTGGAGTCTTGACAAGTAACAGACTGATTTGGAGGAAATTGTGGATAGGAAGTTAGTAAAGATGTAAATTTTTCATGTAGTAAATGTAAATGTACCATATCCTGTACACCCCTTGAGGGTACATGGCAGGAATTCGATGATGATGACATATGTTAAAAGTAATATACAATATTCTGAATTCATAGTATCTCATTTTAAAATCTAAAAATAATAATAATTAAATAAACCACATCTTATCTGGGCCCAAAATGCCAGCTAAAAAAGAACATTTTTTATGCTGCTCCCACCCACAAAAACAGTTATTTACAAACCTATAGTACTTTTATACCATGGGTGTGCTAATGATTTGATTTTTTTTATCAATTTTTATTTTTATTTATTATTTACAGTCCAGAAACCCTGCTCTAGTAACCAAACATGAACTTTTTCAAGTCACTTCATCAGGTCTCCAATAAGCAGGGTGGTGGTCTCACACCATGCAATGAAATTCACCTCCCACTTTAAGACAATTGCAAACATTCAATCCCATGGCAGGATTTGAACCTGCAGCCTGCTGGAATGGAGAGCAGGCAGATATGCTAACCACTTGCCAACCAAACATAACTACATCTGGACTTCTATTGAAAGAATTAGTTTCTTTATCTCTTCAATGGAAAGAGTTCTTTTCCTGAAAAGCATTTTTTTCTTACAAAATCTTAAGAGACAAAAACATTACTGTTCAAATGGAATTTTTCATACCCAATAAACATTTTTCCTATATGAGAAACTTCATTTATCAAGTTCCAAGCTCTTTCACAACTGTTATTTTAGCTACCTTCATAACAGCTAAGATCTTTTAAACTTATTTTTTATAAAAGAGACTACTATTGCTAATGGAACTTTTTTTTAACTTGTTCCAAAATTCCTTCTATATATCTTTACATTTCTGTCTCTCCCAGCTGTTTACTAATTAGAATGTATTCTTTCAATTTGTGTGAGCTCTAGCACACATTACAATTACGGTTCTGCTCCAGTCATTAAATATGAAAAGCCACTGCCATCATGTGTTATCTTTATGGCACTTGCTTGAAAGCAGTAAAATCTCACATTTTTAGTGAACTAAGTAAGTCTTTTAGACTTATGTATTTTAAACATATACAAGACATTAAAATGTAATCTTTGTATTGGATATACCAATTTACAATCATGAGTTCACTTTGTTAAAATTTTACATGACATGTAAACGTAATATATAAGCAAAGCACAACATATATATATATATACATATACATATATATATATATACATATACATACATATACATACACATATACATACATAACTAGTTTGCTTGGAAGCAAAGCACAAAATCTACTTCTTATGGTTTCTTACTGTTGGATCATTCCTTACTTCCTAAACATACATCTTTACATCTCGAGTAATATTAATATTTCTTGGCATACAAAGCTTTATTGCTGTGAAAAGACTATATTATCATTAAGTTCAGCCCTAATTTACATATTTTATATCTTTTCCTGGTTTCTTTGTTCTGTTTAACCAAATTCTTAAGTTAAAAGATCTGATTATGGTTTCATATAAAAACTGGGCAAGTAAATAAACTTGTAAATACTAAAATGTGTTTGGGGTGGATACATTAAGTTATACAAAGACCTTTAAAAAAATGTAATGATATAAAGAAGCTATAAAGCTTTATACTAAATCTGATTGTCCAGTTGTATTGTACAGAAAATTTGCAAGTGTTCCAGAAATCTCTAATAAAACACTTGCATATTATTTCACAGTATTTTCCCATATGTATTCATAACAAACATATTAATTATAATTATAAAGCATTATTCAAATATTTTTTCCCTCTTACCGCTCTTTCCGAGGTTGGTGCCGTATGCAACAGTTTCTCAAGTTCATGTCCCAACTGTATCTGAGCATCTCGCTTCGTTAATTCCTTAAATTCTGTAGTATCACTAATTTTTCTTTGTTTTCCAAATGCCTTAAAAATAAAATTAATATTTTATAACAACATATATTATTTAAACTTTTAAGAAACAGGAAGACCAAAATGCAGCTATCATGAAAATGCTCCTAAACTATTACAGTCAAACTCGCACTACATGAAACTACTAAAAACAACATGAAGTGTGTTGTAGTGATTAGTTTGTTACAGAGAAATACTTTTAAAATAGCAAAATACCTACATGGATTTGGTTAGAGATTTTCAGTAAATTTTCTATTACAGAGAGTGAGTTTGTTATACACCCTCTGTCCAAAAAGAAACCGAACTTTTGATAGAAAATAAAACACAGGCCAATTATAATTATTCAAATCATTATTCAATTCAAAACCTCAGCTTCGATACAGCACTTGGCACAGTCATCGCTAAATGCGGTTTTTAGGATACTTTTGAGGATCGTGGTTAATGCCACTTGAACATTTTCAATGGTGTCGTATCACTTTCTCTTCATCAGTAAATGAAGTCGGAGGAAGAGAAAGAAGTCACAGGATGCTAAATCAGGTGAATATGGCAAGTGATCCAACACACAAACTTCGTTTTTGCTCAAAACCTGTCTCGCAATGTTTGAACGATGAAATGGTGCATTATCATGCAAAAGTGACCAGCTGCCTGCATCACGATATTCATGTCATACACGATGAATTCTCGCTATCAATCACTTTAAAACTTAGAGATAAAACTCACCATTGACTGTTTGGCCAGGTGGAATGAATTATTTGTAAATAATGCCCTTGGAATTGTAGAAGCAAATCAACAAATCTTTTTTTCAGATGCCCATCTTCTGGTGGTCTCCACTCGGCACTCAAAACACCACGTTTCGTCACCGGTAACAATCGTTTCAAGGAAGTTTGAGTCCTTACGAGTGGTTTTAATGAGGTCCTTGCAGTGTTCAATTCGATACATTTTTTGATTGTCGGTCAACTTGTGGGGAACAAATCGCAAATTCAATTTATGAAGGCCCAAACTCTCGGTCAAAATGTTGTGTACCGTTGATTTTGGAATCTCCAATTCATCTTCAATCAATCTTATGGACGATTTCGAGTTTTCTTTGATGAAATCACGCCCTTTTTGGAATTTAACTTCGCTCAGTCCAGTTTTTGGATGGCCCGCCTTTTCGTCATCCTCAAGCGTCTCACGATCACTTTGAAATTGCTTAAACCACTCATAAACTTGAGTATGGGATAAGCATTCATCACCGTATGCTTGTTGAAGCATTTGATGCATTTTGGTAAAACTTTTACCAAGTTTAACACAAAAGTCAATCGCAGCTCTCTGAAACTTATTTTCCGACCGTTCATCAAAACACACTGTCACTCTTGGCACTATAACTCAGCCTCTTATGACATAAGCAGTTGACACAACACTAATGAAGGTTGCTGCTTTCAACAACAAAAAGATACAACAGGTGTCGCCACTAGTTTCTTCTATTTTCGAAAAGTTTGGTTTCTTTTTGGCCAAAGGGTGTAATGATGTTTGCTGTGAGAGTCCCCAGTAATGTATTTATCACAAATGACTCTTTAATACCTACAGCAGATTCCTTACTTTTATGAGTGGTAAAAACTTTCTATTATGGCTGTATGAAATGCCAGGCCACAGAAATAAGTTGATCAGGATGCATATAATTCAACAAGTTCAATGACACAAAATTTAGTTATTAGATAAAAAATAAACCACGTTAGTTTAGTGATGTTCTATTCTAAGTTCCATGCTGAAGCCTGAGTCACAAAATACCATATACAATCCAGGTCATGACATATGTGCTTGCCCACTTACCCCTGACCCTGATGATGAGATTTTTCAGATGGAGAGCAGCAGTGGACCGGACAAAATATAATATATTTCTTTAAATTAAAAAATAAAATAAACTCTAAACAAAATCTTTAAGAAAACATATGCAGCACCACTAAATCACTTGTTGAAACTCCTATTAACTTAGGGCTACATCATTTTAAAAAATTAAGTCTTGGGCAAGTACATTCTATGAAAGGTCTCTCTCATTAATATAATAATAACCTTTTACCAAATTATATGCCTCAACAAAATAACATCTGCAAATGGTATCTTCTCCATGTGTTCTCATACCAAACATTCCAGAGACCTAACACTACCTCAGTCACTCTTCTCTGGACCTTCCCCAGTATATCTGAATCAATGACCACATCTGCACATGGCAACCCATTTAGCCTGGTCAATGTTATCATCATCACTGCTATAATCAATTTTTTTTTTTTCAGCCTATATATTTCCCACTGTTGGGTAAAGGACTCTCCCATTGTGGAAGGGTATGGGCCTACTTCTCCCATGGTGATCCATTCCATCTTGGGAGAGTATTTATACACTTGTATGAATGTATGAAGGTGAAAGACAATCACAAACATCCGTGCCCACAGTAGGGGTTTGAACCTGAGGCCATTTGGCTGGAGACCGGATATGCTAACCACATGGTCAACCAGGCATGCTAATCAATGGTGCGGGCATAACTTGCAGGTGGAGAAAATAAGGACTCTAGAGTTGATGCTGAACAAGGACATGAAATCTGGTTATCACAGATTTCATGTCCTTGTTGTTAGCAGATTGTTGCAAAGCTGGGGAGACTGAGGCATAGTGTAGGTGTGACTTTTTGTAATGAAATGACAGTTCCATGCAGACAATCTACTGAAATCTTTACAAAAAGTCACACCTACACAATGCCTCAGTCTCCCCAGCTTTGCAACAATCTGCTAACAACTGCATATTCCCATTTTAACAAATACATATTGGTTATTCACTCCCAATATCATTAACATAAGTTAAAGAGAAACAAAAACAGATCCCGGAGGCACACCGATGTCAACTATGGGGAAAGTGATACCAAGATATCGCTTTCCCCATATCTTTATACATATCTGACTGTCAATCTCTTGTAAATCTCACTAATCTCTTGACTATAAAAAGCCCTTGCAAAATCTAAAACTACTGTAAACGCATTTCCCTTATCCAATATTTGTTCTCCTGTCATAATACTGAAACAGATCATTAGAAGATAACCTCCTTTCAGGACTGTTGTTAGGGTATATGCTGATCCTAAGCAAGCACTATTTTGCTGCCCCTAAATTCAATAAAATATGCAAAATTATAAACAAACTCTGTTTTTATGGTTGAGATAGAATTTTGTCAGTCTCTGCCAACTTCCAAACTCATTACTCCTAGGCACTGCATTAGTTGCTTAGTGGGGTAAATGGCCCTGCCTCTTTTAATGAACCCAGGAACAGAGAATCTTGCTGGCATTGATCTAACTCTGTATCCTAGCTCTCACAACATCTTAACTCCAGACATCTTAACACAACATCTTAACTCCATTTTCTCCATAATTTTATTATGATAAAATTATGGAGAAAACTACTGTGTTAGAGTAATAACTTCTATTTAATAAAAAAACATAATAATTACCCAATATTTCTTTCGACATTTAAATCAAGGTCATCATCTGGTACATTACAATACACATAGCAAGCTAATCAACACTAAATTTGGTCAACCATTAATGCTAGTGACCCGACCTCTGATGAAAAAAAAAAAAAAAACTACATGAAAGATTAGGTGCAGTTGTTTGGCTAAAAGTCTACAAACAGATAAATTAAAACAGCACTGTGGCCAATATAAGTAATGAGAACTGAAATTATTGCTTAGTGTCCTGAAGTTTTCTGGAGAACTTGAAACAGAACACACTACTACCATATTATGTAGGCTCTCCTAGAATTTATATCTTGAAGTAAATAAACATAATATTCCACTTTGGCCAATAGCTGAAGGTATAGACAGCACTAATTATTACCTAGCCAAGAAACTAGCACTGACATTCAAGAAGTTTGTAGGTTATTTTCCCCTCCTATACAGATAACTCTCATTATACATCAAGCATAAAGAATGAAACCGAGAATGTAATTCCTTGGTATCTTTAATTTATAGTATAACCACAGTCAGTCAATGAGGCTCAGACAACCTTGTCAACTTCAATGCTAGTAAAACCCAGGTCTGTCTTATTTCTCACAAAAAAGAACCAATTCCCGCAGCACTGTTTTCGATAACACTCAAATTCACAGACAAGATGAAATTTCTCTTCTCGGAATTACCTTGACATCAAGTCTCTCCTGGCATAAACACATCACAACCATTGCATCCTCAGCTTCCAAAAAACTAGGTTTTCTCTTTTGCTCAAGACGTTACTTCACCCCAAAACAGCTGTTAACACTATACAAGTCACAAATCCGCCCAGCTCTTGAATACTGCTCTCACATCTGGAGTGGGGCTCAAAAAAGTACCCTCAAAATGCTTGACTCAATACAGAGGAGAGCAATTAGACTAATAAATGACCCATCCCTCACCAACTTGCTCCCCTCACTTTCACATAAACGCTTGGTCTCAGCAATCTGTATATTCTATAAATACTTTCACGGGAAATGTTCATCTGAAGCAGCATCAATAATTCTCCCACCCTGTACTAAACTCATTGGAAAACGTACAGCTGCCACCCAACATCCTTTTACAGTGTAGAAGTTGAAAGTTTTTTTTTTAGAACAAGTTTCTTTTCTTCCTCATTCATCCCTGCTACTGCAGTACTGTGGAACAGTCTTCCCCCTGACATATTTCCCAAGGACTACAATATGTAGGCGTTTAAATCAAATGTAAACAAGTTTCCCCTTTCACAACCCATCACCCATATACAGTACTAACGTACTATAGGTTGATCAGCCAGCCTCTTGTATATGGGCCCAACATAAAAAAATATATAAAAAAAAACATGTTAAAAAAAAACTTTCAACTTCTATCTCTAATCCAGAGTATTT
This sequence comes from Typopeltis vanoorti, assembly GCF_054136105.1. Classification (NCBI taxonomy): domain Eukaryota; kingdom Metazoa; phylum Arthropoda; class Arachnida; order Uropygi; family Thelyphonidae; genus Typopeltis; species Typopeltis vanoorti. Next base: position 110,098,380 of record NC_143558.1, read on the forward strand.
TAAGCACCTTTTGACTACTTGTATATGGAAATTCTGAATTACTTCAACCTTGGTATAACTTTTTGGGTCTGGCTTCCACTGATGAGGTCTCAATAAAAGTTGAAAGTAGTCTAGGTAAGAGCCCTTCCCATAATGCGTAGCATTACACTCATCATGGGATGCTAAGGCAACTGATGTGAAATCATTAGCCTCTATATACAAGTAGCCCAATCTTGAAGTTACTTCAAGTGCAAACTTTGTTTGCTTACACTTGGATAAAGGATGAAACCAAGAATATAATTTCTTGGCATCTTTAATTTATAGTATAACCGACTGAAAAAACTTTCAACAAAACAAATAACAATTAAAGTAGGTCTTTATTTTCATGATTAATATATCATAATCACATCTTCCTTATCTGCCATGCTGAAGTTGAAGACTCTTAAGAGACTGAAGGCTACTTTATCAAGAATTTCTCAATGGAAACCTGACTTGCAGTTTCCAACTTCTGATTTTAACCTCCTATTTTCACTTTAAAGAGAAATTCATTAATTTCTTCAGTGGTAATGTGATCAGCAGCTGCAGCCTCTCCAGTCATGTTGAGATTATGGAATGCATAGCAACTCTTATAGCAGTCGAGCAATCCACAACTTACAGCAAAAGGTTTCAGTTGATTTTCATCTTTCACAAGATCATATAAATTTTTTGCTTTCTCTTGTATGACTGCCCCAGACAAAGGCATGTTCTGCTGGTTCTAATGCTCAATTCATAAGTAGGCATCCTTTCTAATTTTCATCTGCATGCCATTGAGATTTTGTTACTAATCATGGACAATCAAGCACTCTTGTGCATTGTATCAAGCCATTATCACCACAGAATCACTCAGTCCCATGGTCCTTTGAATGTCAATGCTATGTCCACATCTATCAAACTGATTCAAAACTTCCATCTTCATCTCTGAAGAATTGGATTACATAGGCCTTTTCTTCACATGCTTCTTTTCACTCTCTTAGTTTCCTTTCTTTGTCTCTGCCAGACATCTTGCTTAAAGGATGCAAAAGTTATTTACAGATAAAGTGAAATACCGCACAGACCAATAAGGCAGCAGAGACACAAAATGGACACTGAGTGAACATAGCAGACGAGAGGTAGGAAACAAGGCACATGCACGAAAGCCTCTACACTTTGTAGAGGAATCAGTGATAGTCCTTATGTACTGCAATAATGAAACCGTGTATATGCAAAAATGCATATAATGAGAGTTATGAAACAAAGTGTTATTGTCAGTACCCAACTGTGGAAGTTCATGGCAAAAGAGAGTAAAGATTTCTTTATACCAAATTTTATTTTCTTTAATGGAAAGAATGTCAATGCCAGAGTGTTGTAGCAGTCTTAGAGTTAAGCACAGAATATTGCAGTATTCAGGAAAAGTCTCAGCTTTTGGACCTTTATAATCATTTACTCCAAGCAGGGAAAGATGAAAACCCAGGTAACACCTTCTCCAGTACTACCTGAGTTTTCATGCACATGTGATTGGCATGCAATATTTTATGGATTTCTGAAGCTGTATTGCTTAAATAGCAGAATTTTAAGACTGAAAGTCCAAATCCTCCATGCTACTTTGATAGTAGAAGAAATTTCTTTTTAACTTCTTGGTATCGGCTAAACCAAAAAAACATTGCACAGACTTACTATATAATTGCTTTTCTTCAGCTTCTGTGATGTCTGTAATATTTATTATGTACAACTGAGAAGGAAATATTATGGTGTTGAGTACTATGGCTTTAGAAGAAAAGGAAAGTGGCTCTATTTTCCAGTCTTCTAAGGTTTCAAAGTTCTTGTATATAAGTTCTTGAACTGGTAATATTGGTAAGTGGAGAAGGGAATTCAAAGTATAATGAGAGGTTAGTCCAAAAGAAATGCCTCCAAGATCCCACTTTCCAAGAACTTTTAATTTTATCATCTTGTCTGCATTAGTAGTTAATCCACTGATCTTGCTAAATTTTTCCAAAATACCAAAAAAGATATATATGGAATCATTATCCCTCAAAGTGCCCACTACATCATTGGCATATGCTAATACTTTATTTTCCTTCATAGTTGAAGGAACCGTTATTCCTCGCACAGTATGTGTATTGACGACTTCCTGTAAGAAAGGTTCAAGAACCAGTGCAAAGAGCAATGGACTAAGAGGGCAGCATTGCTGGACTCCTTTTCAAATTTTAACGAGGTCTAACAGGAACTCATTAACTAAGAGGTGGGTAGCTGAATTGGCATAGGCTCCTTTGATAAAAGATAGCAGCATTTTACCATGCCAATTTTCTGGAGGAAAGGGATGCTGGACATTATCAAATGCTTGAGTAAGGTGTACTGATAGCACTGCCATCGACTGCTTTTTCATATTAACTAAGCAAATTAGATCATGTAACAGAAACAAATTAAATTCTACTTGGCCTGAAACTCCATACACCTATGTGCTTTTAATTATATATCTCATTCCCACTTTGAGCCTGTTATTGATAATGTGGAAAAATATCTTGTAGTCAGTATCAGATAGAGAAATAGGTCTCCAGCTGCTGATCAAGGTGTGATCTCTATTAGGTTTTGGAATGAGGATGGTATGGCTTGCTACAAATTCACTTGGTACGTGTCCTGACAAGAGAAAAGAATTAAATAGTATAACTAGAATGGGAAGAATAAAATCCCAGGCCTTGCAATAAAGTTCTATCCCTAGACTATCAGGTCCTGGAGATTTTCTTGTCTGGCATTCTTTATAGGCTGACCTTGACAGGCCCATTACAGCTTCAGATACTTCAACTTACGCTTATGGATGAAATTATATTCTTAATTTCATCCATAAGTGTAAGCAAGCAAGTAGCCCAGTCGTGAAGTGACTTCACATGCAACTTTGTATGCTTAAACTCGGATAATGGATGAAACCAAGAATACAATTTCTTGTCATCTTTAATTGATAGTATAACAAAGTGAAAAAACTTTCAACAAAGTACAATCTCATTATCACCTTTAGACCACCAAAAATTAGCATCCCTTATCTGTTCTAAAGAATCAGCTTCAACTTCATGGATTTAATTACTAGGTATGAAGTGGCTTGAAAAAAGTTCCCTGTTTTGGTCTCTAGAACTGAGTTTCCAGACTAGATAAAAAAGGAATAAAAATTACAAAAATATACATAAAATCAATCAAAACAAGAAGAAAAAAATATCCTTAGCCCACCCAAGGTACAAATGTACTACAGGTTTACAAATAAATCTTTTGTGGGTGGGAACCACATAAAAATTAATAATAAATAAATAAATAATAATAAAAAGGCCTACAGCTGCAGTCTTGCTTATAATACCCAGATAGTGAACATCAGGATCACATATAAAAAAGATTACATCTATTTCCATAACTATGGCTACTCAGGTTTTGATGACTATGCCATGCACACAATCACAGAATTTACAGGAAATATCTTACGTCATGAAAGGAAATAAATTTGAAACATTCTCATGAATTGGTAACTACTCTGGGAAAATTATCCTTTCAAGGTCAATGGTCAAGAATCAACCACTCACTCATGCCCACTAGGCAGATTCCTTTAGAACATCTGGCTTCATTTATTCTTCCTTGCATCTGTATACCAGTTACTGTTCATTTGATGAATATTACAAATTTCACTTTAGCAAAATAGTGGAAATAGTGATTAAAATTTTAGTTATATCACATATATTTGTGATATAACTAAATTCAGTTTACTGCCAATAATCTTAAGCTCTTCTGAATGAAAAGCTATATTCACAGAAATTATATTTTATAATTATCATCCTATTATGAGATTTATATAAGTCCTAAACTACAAACTGAGAAAGCCATATATAGCACTGCAGGAGTTGATCCTTTTAAATATGATAATACAAATACATATACACTTTAATTAATCTCCAAGCATCACATAAAAAGGATGAGAAAAGAAAAAAAAAATTATAACTCTAAATAAGTCTTAGTTAATTTAAGTACATTTATATTAGGTTTGATTTTTAGAAAAAAACATACCACATTCAGAGGATGATAATGACCAACAGTCAACATTCTGTTAGATAAGATTTGCTCTTTAAATGTAAGCTTAACTCACTAAAAAAAAAAAATAGATATGGACACCATTTCATTACATCACAGTTATATTAAGTGAAGAGTGGAGTGGAGTGAAATTTGAAAAGATATACACAGCAGATGTGGATGTAGCTGCAGACTCAATGAACATGAACTGATAAACTATCAGTTTGCTTCCATAACAACACTTTTAAAAACTGTGATTAGGTATCAATGCCCTTGATCATACTGCTTTAAGATGTTCAAATTAACATTAAAGACTACACTCTGTGGTTCTTTAAATCACCCCTCCCCAACTGCTCATTTTCAATATATACACACACATCTTTCTTCTGTGATGAAATCTTTAGATTCTGTAGTTAATCCTAGATAAATTAATTATTATGAATTATTAAATTAAACATTATGAATATTCAAAACTTAACACTTTATTATGACATTAAAAAATTGCAAATTACAGAAGAAACATTTTTGAAGAAAACAAGGCAATTCTGCAATATATTACTATCATTTCAAACTTTCCTTACTGTAGAAGTAAATTAAGGTATATGTAAAAACACTATTGATCTCTTTTTTTCACAACTGCTTACAGAAGGATGAGATTAATATTATAAGGTCACATTTAGATATCTATGAGTTGTGTGGAAAACAAAATTATAACAAGAAAAGCGTTTCAAAAGGGCTTACCATTTAAGTGCTAAATAATTTTGCTAAGCTCAAGATTAGTAATAACAGTGTTAATTATGCGCTGCAGTAATTAATAACATGCTAAGCAATTTGATATATTTTTGATCTATGCAAATAATTAAGTCTTCACAGTAAAAATCATGCATTCTATATTATTGTTGTTATTATTTTTTTATTTTTATTTTTTTAAACAGAAGTACAACACCTAACAGTTTAATCTTGAGAACAAGTAGACTCAATAAACAAGGACATTTAATATTTGTGAGGCAGGGTAAACAAGTTCAGTTTATAAACACAAATAGAAATCCATAGCAAAAATTCACTCAGGTGGGCAATATTAATACTATCATAAACTATTGCTTGAATTAAACCATCAGAAACACATTAAAAGGGGAGTATATTTCTAGAGAAGAATTAACAGAGAGATCTTTAAATATCATGAAGAGTAAAATTTTCTGCCTGTAAAATATGGTTTCTGATGAATCATGCCTATAACTGCACTGCAGAAGTACAGCAGCATATCTGATTAACATATCACTTCCTTTTCACATGTATAAATGATATGCATGAAGACCCCAGGAATAAATAAAATAAATACTTACATATTCCAAAATAGATAAATGAATCATTACCACAAGTAATATTATGTATTTGTGTTTGTAACTGTAATGTTATTCCAAAAAAATAAGAAATGATAATCCACCAAACATTAAAGCATACAGCAGTCATCCACCATCTGCTTGTCATCTCTTTATGTACTCAAGGTTATTATATAGTGTGTGTGTGTACCATATTCTGTATTAATATAGGTCACTTTCAAAGCTGTCAAATGCAGTTATATTTCAGGAACATAGTGTAGCATTTTCTGTAGTGACAGACTCAAACAATTTTTAAAAAATTACAAATTATAGAAGAAACAGTTTTTGAAGAAAACAAGACGATTCTGCAATATATTACTATAATTTCAAACTTTCCTTACTGTAGAAGTAAAATAAGGTATATGTATGATACATGCAAAAAAAACTACTGATCTCTTTTTCACAGTTGTTAACAGAAGAATGAAATTAATATTATAAGGCCACATTCAGATATCTATGAGTTGCGTGGAAAACAAAATTATGACAAGAGAAGGGTTTCAAAAGGTTTTACTATTTAAGTTTTCAGTCCATAGTACCAGCATATTTTTTCTCTTCTATAATCCTAGTATCGCATTATATACAATGACAGACTCAACAAGATTAAAATATAAATATAAAAATAAAAATACTAGCCTAGTTGGCTGAGTGGTTAGCATATTCACTCCCTAGCCAAAAGGCTGTGGATTCAAATCCCAGCATGGGCATGGATGTTTGTGATTGTCTGCGAAAATAGTAGTGGTAATAATAAAATTCGAAGTCTGAAGGCAATCATTTCAATTTACAAAGTATGACATTATGTATTGTACATTATTATTATTATTACATGACACCTCCAGGGAGTCCAAAGACTCATCAAGGGAGGGCACCAGCTCCACAATTCTCCATCTTCACCACTTGTGTCCATAAACTACAATTACTTTCATCATCTACACCAACGCCATCTACCGCTAACCACTACCACTAGCATTTTCACAGATAATCACAACATCCCTGCCCATGGCGGGATTCAAACCTGCAGCCTTTTGGCTGCAGAGAGGATACACTAACCACTTGGCCAACCAGGCTGATATTTCTATATTTTAATCTTTGAGTTTGTCATTGTATGCAATGCAATCCTAGGATTATTAAAAAATAAAAAATATGCTGGTATTATGGACTGAAAACTTAAATAGTAAGACCATTGAAACTCTTCTCTTGTCATAATTTTGTTTTCCATACAACTCATAGATATTTAAATGTGGCCTTAAAATATTAATCTCATTCTTCTGTTAGCAACTGTGAAAAAGAGATTACTAATGTTTAGTGCATGTATCATACATATACCTTATTTTACTTCTACAGTAAAGAAAGTTTGAAATGACAGTATATTTGCAGAATTGTCTTGTTTATACTGAAGGTGAAGGCATTTTTTAACCAGTCTGATGGTTAATACTCAGTCTAATTAACTACCAAAATTATCTTAAAGAGTTAAAATACAGACCCACATACACTTCATACCTAACGTTGACTTTATTTCTGGTCACAATGCACTTATATTAAAGGCCTCATGATATCAGAATCATTCATAGCCTATGTATAACTTCTTGAAATTGTTATGGCACTTAACTCAGGATTAACTTATATATATGAATCCTATTCACAAAAGGTCATAATTGAAACATCATAAATTAGTACCTTGGGTGGACCAAGAATTAGATAATCCAGAATGTCATCTGCTTATGAGACCAAACATGGAACATTTTCAAACTGCTTCAGACCTCCAGTAAACAAGATATGGTCTCACACCATATGATTAAAATCATACAACCTAAAGAGTCCACGCAGTTAGCCTAGTGGTTGTGCACTTCACAACCATATGCTTGAGAAAGGAGTGAAAGGAGTTTAAGGATCTTTCTCAGACATAGCCAAGTTAGCTGGTCTTGGGTGAAGATAACAGAGTTTTTCTGCCCAATTTACCTGGGGTTTTCTTCCCACAAGCAGGCAAACTGGCCCTATGAACACATGCAGCTACAGCCATAGAACATACTGAGAGGCATAGGGCTAGTCACCTTATCCTCAGAATGGGTCTGACTTAGAAAGGCTTAAGATAGCTCTGTAACCGGTCAGCAGGCCTAACATATAGAAGAGAGAAGAAGAAGGACAACCTAAAGACATTCAAACATAGTGGGTCCTTCCCACTGTGTCTGGATGACATACTATCAGTGGAGTATCCAACTGATGTTCATGTGAGCATATAATTTTAATACCTTTCAATATCTGATATTAAGCCAAATTATGTAAAATATCATTCTGCATAATTTATGCAAAAATAAAATTGTATATTTTAAATCAAATGAATTAATTTTTAGAAAAAGATCTCAAATGTCAAATTTTGTCACAATCAAGCCACTTATAACACTTTTGTGATAAAATATTTAATTAGCATTGCTTAATCCTTTATATATACATAAAGCTGTTCTAATTAAGTATATGGTGGCCATAAAATAATTTTCCCTCTTTGGAGGCATCTGTAGCTAAAACCAATAAACAGAATGAGACCAAATTTTATATTGAGACTTTTGAAGGCATAGGGAGATGATTTCCATGAAAAAAAGATTTAGTACCAAAGGTCACTGATATGGGGAAATTTTTGAACTGGCAGAGCCGAAAGCAGTCAAACGCAGGTAAAAAGGATTATCCAAATTTTATTGTGCATACGTGACAGCAGCACCACCAATTCCACTTAAAAAGAGATTGGGAACGTTCAGACAGTTATTCGAATGACTGTCGAGTTATCAGTCACTTCTTTCTGATAGCATGCTGCCTCGATCCCCGGACATCACTTCATGTGACTTTTGGCTGTGCGGGGTATTTGAAATCCATTGTGTATGTTGGTGGCGTTCCCACTTGCATGTCTTGAAAGAGAACGTAAAACAGGCTGTTATGAACATCCAATCTGACACCTTACGCTCAGCTGTAGAGCATGTCACACACCGGATGCAATTTGTTGTACACAAGAAAGGTCGGCATATTGAAAATCGTGTATGTGGTCCAGGGGACCCTGATTCTGATGAATAAAACATTATTTCCTGAAAATTCAATCACTACATCAATTTCTGTGTCTCTCGCAAGTTATTGTTTTAGTTTAATTATTATTATCATTGTAACGCACCACATATCCAGCTGGAATGAGTGACGCAGCTGTCGCTTACACTGTCGAAATGTTATTATTCCATTTTATCTGCCTTTAATGTAATTATCTGCTTGTTTTCGACTCCGCCAGCGCCAAAATTTCCCCTATCGGCAACTTTTGGTAATAATCTTTTTTTCACGGAAATCATCTCCCTGTGCCTTCAAAAGTCTCAATATATATAATTTGGTCTTATTCTGTTTATTGATTTTAGCTACAGATGCCTCCAAAGAAGGAAAGTTATTTTATGGCCACCCTGTATTTTACACAAAAATGATTCATTGCATTTCTCTTGCATGTTTCCTGCTGGTGATAAAAACAATAAATTTAATATAGTGCAATTATATTTTGTTGCAAAATAGATAAGTCATGTAACAAAATATAAATAAAAGTCATCTGAAAAGGAATGCTGAAATAATAAATGAAGTTGATTTTCATTATTAAAAAAAAAGTTTTTGTTGTCCACTATTTTTCTGCTATTCAAACTGCAAATGCAGTAAGAGCCTTGTTACTTATGTGAAGCATATATGTGAAATGTAAAAGTGGCTTCAAATCAGAAATGTGAAAGTGAAGTTACTTGAATATTTGAAGTTACTTATGTAAAATACTTATCATTAAATTGTATATTTATGGCCATTAAATGAATACTGACAGTATTATGTTAAATTATCAGTAATCAGATCATTTCCCATTTTGTCTTACATGTTAGGTTCGAAGCAACTCTGCTTGTTTTGAAACTTAATTTATGCTTTGATAAGGCCCTCAATCCTACCTGCACTGATATATTATAACAGCCAATTGCATGTGTTATAGCCAGTATGTTCATTTTGAGGGATGAAAACCTTCCACTCCCATATAAAAACTCACCTTCAAATGAAAATTCCTGATAAAGGTTCTTTGCTTTCTTGACAGGATTCTAACCAGGTCTTTCCAACTAAAGTGCATCATCAAAACCAGCTGATTTATAGAAGTTCATTAGTAATTAATCATAAACATAAAGGAATTAATCACATTTCAGACAATTAGGCTCAAAGTGCATAAAATATACACCGAATTCATCTGATAAGGTAGGTTCAATCTTGCTTGGGCATACCAATGCCAACAGTGTTTATTTTGGTAAATTATAGAGACTATAACTGTGTTAGGAATAATTACTTATGAATCGTGTTAAGAATAATTAACACAATTGTTGTCTCCATAACTTACTGAAATGAATGCTGATCGCTGTGTAACACTAAAGGAAAGAATGCCAACAGTGTGTTGAACAAGTTCAAAGCAACTCATATTTTTAATTTAAATCATTAAAGGGTATAGTGAAGCTACGAACTGATGATTATCACTTGTTTTACCATCCCCCCCCCTAAACATACCCACGACAAATACAAAAACCCGGAACTTACATTTATTTTTTATTTACAATCACTTTAATAAAAGTAATCAAATTCACAAGTCATATAAGTTCCTCAAAAATAAAGAACTCCTGCAGCTTTGGAAAGGAGCATAATTGATCTAGGTTGAAAATATTTTGACTAAAGGAGTTCACTCAAGTAAAATGAGTAAAACTATACCTCATATGCATGTAACTCATATGCAAGTTTCCTAAGTGGGCAGTATTTCTGGGTGATAACAGGGCTACAGTTGGTACAGTGACGAAAGTCCAAGCCTCTGAAACCAGAGCCAGATTGTTCAGGCTTCCTCTGATAGCTACTATCAATGGGGTAAGAAAATAAGCAAACATTTCACTACTACCTAATCATAATGATAATGTTGAAAAGTATAAATAATGTCGTAGTGATGCTATTATCGTTTATCGTTCTTCTATCAATGTTGTGTTTAAACAAAATACATATGATTATGTAAGTAAAAAAAAAAAAAAGTAAACCATACAAGGGTTGTAGTTCTGCAACTTGGAGGGGGGAAAAGTAGTCATCTTGGCGTATGCGAGAGAGAAAGGGTTCGAGTAATTGCAAAAGTAAAATTATAAAAGTGTCCTGAATTAAATGCATCAATGAACTTAACGTTCACGTGGGCAGAGACGGGATGAAAATTTATGTGGTCCCATTCTAACCGTTAATAAAAAACATTAAAAGAATTCAAATATCTTACATGCAGTAACTGAATAACTTTCTTAAGAATATGATGCAGCGTGCATACAGTGCATCATCTTACAACGTTTATGTGTAATTCGTCTAAAGTAATACACTGATAAATGCTCGAAACCTACAGCAAGTTTTTCTGCGTGAGTCGACATCCCACGACGATGACCTCTTCAGTCCTCTGAACGACCTTGACTCGATAATGTACTCTATCACACAAACTGGAGCATGCGAGATAATCAAGAATGTTGTAACAGACGAACAAAGTTAGGGCTCTGGAAAAGGCAATAAAAAAAAACGTAACATATATGCATAGACACGCGCACACTAAAATGTATAGTGTGTTATAAAAAAGTAAATAATCATATTTGCGCCCTTCGATTGGAATAGGCCTAGGTTCGATTCTCGTCGCGACGGGAGGAATCTTTATCTGGTCGATTTCAATCGAAGGTGAGTTAGCCGATCTCATATGGAGGTAGCAGGGTTTTTTCTCCCGGAAACTCGGGTTTTTCATCCCGCATACATACAAATCGGCCCATCAGAACACACGCAATTTACAGACAAAAATTACTAGTTGTGGTGGTGTTGGAAGTGGGCGGTAGATGGCGTTGATGGAGATGATTCGTAGTAGAGGTTAGGTGTAGAGAGAATTGTAGATGTCCTCCCACGATGAGTCTTCGGACTCCTTGGAGGTATCAGGAATAATAATAATAATAATAATATTGCACGAATGCTAAAACAAGCACTTCACCTTTGCATATCGGTACCATATTTGCAAATCTCGAAACAGGTGCACATACTAAATGACGTACAATTACATTTGTTAGTACCATGCAACATCGTAAATGTTGCAGAATTACCAGTAATCTACGGAAACGTAAAGTGCATAAGTACTTTTGACGACTAATTCTGATCTGTGAACATATATACAATCAAGTAAAAGCTAATATAGGTACTGGTCGGAAACAAATGAGCGTGTATTCCATGACTGGCATGTATGTTCACATTGATAAAACCCAGAGCTTTCTATCGTAATATGTCAAAGTAGTATAAATATATGAATATTCGTCACTTTAAGATGTATATATTTATACTATCTAAAGAAAATTTGGTCCAACCAAGGACTGTTCAGTAGAAACCTAAACATATGATATGCTGATAAACAACATATGCGTAGAGTCAGCCTATTTCATACAGAAATTTCAAAATGTAATATCCCCGAAATGTAATATCCGGTTTCTCTGCTTTGAAGGTTGAAAACCCCGAAAATCGAGGTTTTCACCCTTCAAAGCAGAGAAACTGGCCGAAAAACACACCGAATTTAATAGGCATAATACACCAGTATCGAAACCTTCATTGTTTTGGTAGTAATTTCCACCAACTCTTGAAGAAAAAAATTCCGTTTAAGTTTGTGACAATATCGTGATGCCTGAATTTAATATATAATAATTGCGAGAAATAAGCATATCACTGAAGGATGGGTGTGGACATTCTTTCCTCCTCTGAAATCACTTCAGAAAGGCAGTCACCCTTTGGTTGAAGATTTCGAACAAATTTGGCAGGGAAAACTAGCAGTTAACAGACAATAAAATATACACTGCCACATAGCCTTGGAAATACTTTCTCTGCAATAATTACATATGGAACTATATGTAAAACGGAAGCTATTTCTAGGGGAGGATTGGAAAGAATTGACACATCGTTTTCTTGAATGAAATGTGGGGGGGGGGAGCAAACACTGGAATCGGTCTTTTAAATTTTCTATTTCTTAATTTGTTATTAGTCATTGTTATTTTATTTATTTTTTCATTCATTTAGTAATTGAAATAAAATCGAAAAAAAATCTGCTAATGAAATAAAATGACTAAGGAAGAAAAATTTTTGAAGGTTAGTTTTTGCATAAACTAGAGAAGAGTTCAAAACAAAAAAAAAATGCTGATACAATAAAAAAAAACCTCAAAAATATCAGTGATGTGGAAAACTACCTGGCATGAAAGAAATACCTGATTAGTTGTAACTATTTCCCACAGTATTTCATGTAAAAATATCATATAAGGTTACAATCAGACCCAGTAATAGAAAGGTGCGTTTCACAATAAATTATTGTATATGAACATAACTGGTTATTAACGATCGAATTCACAGTACTTTTTTTTTATTATTTTAGGTAGATTGTATCATCAGCAACATCCAATTTTAATTCGTTTTGAATCATTTTTATCTATTCTGCTACTAAACATGGCCCAGTTTAAAATAAAATCGAAATCTCGACAGATGCCAGTAGATTTCGCAAATACCAGATTTAATTTAAAAACAGAATTAAGACGCTATTCTGCACTATTTCGAAATGTTTTCCAAGTTTTGTACCTATAATGAAAAAACAGCAAAAGCGTTTTTCGTGAAGAGAAATGGCAACATCGAATTATATTAAGGAAGAGCATTGCCGTGTTCTCTCGGGTTATTGCTTTTTTTACCACTTTGAAACACTTTGCATTGCAACAAGTGATCCAGTCGAAACCAAAATTGAGACAACTTCACAAATTTGTAAGGAATTCTACATTATTTTCTGGAATATACCAACCTGGATGTATTAGATATTATAAGTCTAGCACAATTTTTCATGACTAGCTTTTCATCAACTTTCTTCAACCAGATCAATCTATTTGTAAGGATCAGCTAGAACGTCTGTTTTTCTGAGAAAGCATTTATGCCATAGTTTTCCCTGGATTTTTTTTTCCTGCCATTTTTATATCAAACATGTATTTTAATAATTTGTCATACCCCTATACTGTTTAAGTGATTTTATTTTATTTTATTTTGTCTTGGTCCAGGCTGATTTCTTTTATTTCATGAAAATGTATTCAATTAGCATCTTACCATATCAGCATATTTATTTTATTATCTATTTTCATATTTAATTTATCATTCGGCTAAAATGTGTTCATAAATGGCTACAATGTGATTGATCTGTTTTTACTGAAAATGCAACTGACATGCTTTATTCATTGTTTTAGAATGTTATTGAGAACGAATTTCATTTCCATGGCTTTGTCTGTAACAGCGATACCTTTTGGCTTGAAAGCCGTCTGGGAGACAAATATCCTTTAAAAGTATTAAAGTCTGTTTATGGGTAGACACAAGGCTACAATAAATAAAAACAAATCGGTTGTTTTGAAGGTCAGGAGAGTAAATCAAGTAGGTATTAGATGAATAAGTAGTATCATTCAGCATGAGCTGCAATGTTGTGGCTGGTACATAAGGAGAAAGATGACTAGCAAACTTATGAAATCTTCAAAAGATCAGGAAACAGAAGGCAAAATCAAATTATGAGAAGAAATTAGGATAAAAAATGACTTCAGGGCGAATTCTCCATGCTTGCTGCGCAAGTTCATTACTTGAGAAAGAAGTAATATTTATTTGTTAATAAATGCATGCATTTATAAGCATTCCATTTAGGCTTTTATTTTTGTAGAAAGAAGATGCCTTCAGCTTGCGCGGCAATAATTGAGCTCTGCGTTGTGTATCGAAGGCCGATGCTTGCTCGTCTAGTCAAAGCTACCTTGGCTTGCTCGGTCGTGTGAGCTTCCGGGCCTCGTTACAGCACTGTGATTTCATGCGCGCATAGCCATTTCCACTCCCTTTACGTCGTCTTAAACTCAGGCCATACGCAGTGAAAGTAGCTCTAGTCAGTGAGCTTCAGCCAGCCTTTACAAGTGTGCACGTGTTACTTAGGAAAATTAAGTTACAACCAACTTTTTATGACGATGTTATTGACCAATTCATAAAGGACCGTAGAATTTGTATTCAATTGAAAAAGATAGAATATCATTTGTAAAATAAATGTTGTATTTGTATGATTTAATGTACATAAATTTCTAAATATATAGTTTTAAATGGTCAGTAATTCATTATTCCGCTAATCAGACTTCAATCACACCTCTCACTCCCTGAATGATAAAAGAGCAAGCGTGAATTTCAAGACCAGCATTCACCTCTGGATGACTTTAATGAACGACAGTGGTAAAGAGGTAGACGAAACTGTTAAGCTACAGAGTGAGGAGTTTACAGAGGTATATCACCCAAGTAAACAGACTGTTATGGCAGAGGTGACAGGGGCTGGTGTGAGAACAGAAGTACGTTATTTGCAGCTACTTGGGATATTGCAGAATCTTAATGAAATGGATAGAATATTGTTTCGCGTTTTAAGCGAATGTGCAGAGGAACTGGCGATGTCATTGACAAGGCTGTTTAATTTCATTCTAAGCCCTATAAAGTCCCAAGTGAGTGGAAGGATAAAATATTTTGTTTGCATAAATGACGATCTAAGTCCATATCGGCAAATTATAAACAAATCAATACCAGGAAAAAAAGTCCTAATGGTAAAAGTTCTAATTCAGGAATATCTTGATAGAATTTGATACTCTATGAGGGGCAGCACAGTTTTGTGAAAGGATAGGTAATGCTGTATAATCTACTTTTTTATAATATAATGGTAGCTTATTTGGATACGCATGGAACTGTGGTATTCTCGTGTATATCCATTTGTTACAGTTTGCAATAAAATGGATAAGAATCTGGTGAAATGGATAAAAGAGTGGCTGATAGATACCA
Organism: Typopeltis vanoorti; assembly: GCF_054136105.1. Classification (NCBI taxonomy): domain Eukaryota; kingdom Metazoa; phylum Arthropoda; class Arachnida; order Uropygi; family Thelyphonidae; genus Typopeltis; species Typopeltis vanoorti. Next base: position 110,113,673 of record NC_143558.1, read on the forward strand.
AAAAGGAAAATATGAAGAAGCAGAATACAGTAGCCTAGTGGCATACCATGGGACTCTGTGATTGGACTAGTGCTGATAAATTTCTACATAAATGACAGGAAATAATTTGAAGGAAGATATTCAGTTGTTTGCTGATGAAGCTAATTAAGTATCAGCTAATTAAGGTGATGTAGAGAGTTTGTGGATTAATTCAAATAGGCAGATAGTATGCATAAAACAATGGATGCGAATATCATGTTGAAAAGTGCAAGGTTATGCATTTTGGAATGCAAAGATTACAAGCTGTGTACACCAGTGAGGGAACTGTACTACAAGAATCGATGAAGCCCTGGATTTGAGTGTAGTACGAGTAGAACAGTGGCGTTTTTAGGTATTTGCCGCCCCTAGGTCCCCAGAAAATGTCGCCCCTCATGACCTGCCCATAGGGAGGTCATGATCCCAACCTCCAGTGACTGAAGTTGCTATAGAATCCCACTTGCGTCACATCACGTAACTTTCTTCTGGTTGGTGTCATTTTCAATTTCGGACAAAGTGGAAATTATTTCCGTCCATCCCTCACGAAGACTCTGACTGACATCGTTACGAGATGACCAACGAGTGGGCGAAGGACGTTTGATTACTTTTGCAAAAGTTTTCAGGTGCTCTCTTAGAACACGCCACTGATGTGTTGAAGATGTGAAAAATACGTACAGTTTCTGAAGGATGTCAAAAAAATGCAGAAGAGTATGAACAGGATTCGGCAGCGCAAGTACCAATTTGAGACAGAGAATATCCAGCGCACGCTATGAATTCTGCCAATGGATTTATTTTAAGAATTCTTTCTTGCAGTCCTGTGTACTTGCCTAACATGTTACTAGCATTATCATATGCCTGCCCTCTGCAATTTGCTACATCAATTCCAAGCTCGTTTAGTGAAGTCAATACCGCCTCTTGTAACTCTTCAGATTCGTGACATACGTTAGGAATGAAACGCAAGAAACGCTCCACAGAAGTTCCATGTTCTTTCACATATCGTACAATGTAGGATAGCTGATCGACATGAGACAAGTCTAGTGTTGAGTCAACACATATGGAACAGTACTACGCTATTTTAAGTTCTTCCACAATAAATTTCTCGCCCGTTATTTTAATAAATTCCTCATGCATGGCAAAGAAAAGATGGGAAACGAAACTTTTTCCTTTTTTTTTCTCGATTTTGACAATGTGCTCAGCAAGAAAGGGATCAAATTCATTGATCCTTAGTGCCTTTGTGTCAAGTTACCGACAACAATACAGTAGCTTTCCATGCACGTGTCTCGGGCTGTATAGTTATGCAGAATCTGATTACATGCCAATATGCTTGAAGACTAAGTTTACAATGAGGAAAAGAAAAAATTTCTCTAATTGTGAGTAGGTGCAGCATATAAGGAACATGTTATAACTAAAAAATGATAGACTGGAAATTTCCACCGCCCCTCAAAATTTGCCTCTCTAGGCCCGGGCCTATACCTATACCTATGCCATTGCGTAGATAGAGTGTTGAAGTTTAGCAGGCATATTGCTAAAGTAGCCAGGGTAGCTCACAAGATTATTTGGATGTTCAACGGGCTAACAAGCAGGGATGAGTATTAACATTCTTCTTTATAACGCCATAATACGACAACTTCTACATTACTGTGCTCAGGTCTGGTACTCTGAGTACCAGACCTGAGCACAGTAATGTAGACACAGACCAGAGGGGAGTGACGATGATGGTCAATTGTGTGTGGAATACAACCTATGAAAAAGATTAAGGGTTTGTGGATTGCAAAAGTTGGTTGGGGTACGATAGAAAAATTTAAGTTATTTAAAGAATTTTATAGGATTAATGCAGGGGAAATATGTCAGGACTTCACTAGAGTTAGCAAAACATGTGGTCATCCCTGGAATTTGGTAAATGTGTGGTAAGCAAGAGTGTGAGGTCTAGATTTTTCGCTAGAAGAGGGGTGAATGAATGAAATGACTTGCCTAATTTAAGTGCGAGTGCTATATCTGTTAGTCGTTTCAAGTTGAGGTACAATAGATATTGTGTTGATAGTATGGGTCTCCAGCGATGAGTTTTAGTACACCATGGAGGTGCCAGTTCAATAATCATAAAATGTGGGTAAAAATTATTAACAAATATGGACCTTTATGTGAAAAGTCATTGAGGATCTAGCTCAGTTTTCTTTCAGCATACTTTTATGAAGAGCCTCTGTAGCTTATTTGGTTTAGAGTAGCCCTTTGGTTGGAAAGACGCAGGTTCGAGTTCCGTTGATAAGGGAGGGATGGTTTTTTCTCATGGAAACTGGGTTTTTTATTCCTCAAAGGAAAGGAAAGACAAACGGGGCGCTTAAACATTCACATCTATCCACATGGCACTCCCAGCATAAGGATTAATCACTCTTTTCCGTAGGATTTCGGTTCAAATGCTTGCACTGTCAAGTGAGGGTATACATGTGAGAGTAATTCACGACTTCTACGAAAGTAGATTTCCAAGTTATTAAACCATATCGAAACATGTTGAATTTAACACTCACTTTACGACTTTCTAGCAAACTCAAAGCAAACGTAGTTAATTAGTGTGGTGCGATGCGTATTTCATTATATTTACTTTTTTCTAGAAAAGGTATGTGTTATGTATATTATTTCTGGGAAAACTCTCATGTTACTCCTCTTAACAAACTATTATAATTACGGCTATTTTGCGAGCTTCTGTTTAGGAGTGCCCCTGTTTTAATGTCATTGACTATTTACTCACAGATTCTTAGGGCATTGTAGATGAATATTTACCAAAAAGTATATGTAGCATAAGGAAGAGAAATTTACACATACCTTTTTCTGGGTGTTGCGGCTTTTCTTCTTTCTGCGATGTCCGAAACTACTGAGTGTGTGGGGTGGGGGTAGGCAATTTGGGAGAATTTAAATAGAAAAACCCGGGTTTATATATTATATTATTATATAGGGTAGGAAGGGGTGTAAGGATTGAAAACAGCAACTGATTTTTTTTTTATTTAGGAAGGGGGGAAAGGGGGTTGACGGGGTGCGGTCCGTTTCAATTATTCTTGGTCGTCATCTGAACACATTGGGGAAGTGAATGCTATGTCAGGTCGGGTAGGTGCTTCTGCTTTTGAAGTGTTTGTGTTATCGCCTATTGGTAGGGGTTGTGACCTCAATTTTATATTGTGAAGCTTCCAAACCTCAGAGATTATGTAGGGCCTGTGTACGTTGATAGAGTTCGCGTCACATTTTATGGCTATTGTTTCCGATATTCTAAGCATTGTTTCATTGTCTGGTCTGTCTACTATGACAGCCTTGTCGATCTGCGGGGTATGATTTTGTTCAAGGGCGTGAACAGCTATTTCCGTTTTTCCTGTGCTTTGTATTCGATTTTTCTTTTTGATGTTGCGTTTTATAGTGTTTAAATGTTTTGGAATAGGGATGTTATCACGGAAGTGTTCTTGTAGTCTTGCCCATAAAAGACCTGATGGTGAAACCTGTGTATGTATCAGTCTTTGGCAGGGAAATTTATAGACTACAAATTTCCCTGTTGTAGCCTATAAATTTCCCTGCCAAAAAGACTGTGATATCACCTACACAGGTTCCACCATCAGGTCTTTATGGGGAAGACTACAAGAACACTTCCGTGATTGTAACATCCCTATTACAGAATATTTAAACACTAAAAAACGCAACATCAAAAAGAAAAATCGAATACAAAGCACAGGAAAAACGGAAATAGCTGTTCACGCCCTTGAACAAAATCATACCCCGCAGATCGACAGGCTGTCATAGTAGACAGACAAGACAATGAAACAATGCTTAGAATATCGGAAACAATAGCCATAAAATGTGGCGCGAACTCTATCAACATACACAGGCCCTACATAATTTCCGGTTTGGAAGCTTCACAACCTCGACCAATAGGCGATAACACAAACACTTCAAAAGCAGAAGCACCTACCCGACCTGACATAGCATCCACTTCCCCAATGTGTTCAGATGACGACCAAGAATAGTCGAAACGGACTGCACCCCGCAACAGCCTTTCCCCCTCCCTATATAAAAAAATCAGTTGCTGTTTTCAACCCTTTCACCCTTTCCTACCCTATATAATATAATAATACAATATATATATTACTTAAAAAATCCCGGGTTTTTCTATTGGTAAATTTACATCTACCATGCCCTAAGAATCCGTGAGTAAATAGTCAATGACATTAAAACAGGGGCACTCCTAAACAGAAGCAGGCAAAATAGCAGTAATTATAATGGTATGTGTTACGTTATTGTTTGGGATATTTTATATGTTATGTTTTCTCGATTAAAATGTTTTGCACACAGTGTTCACTCTATTATTATTATTATTATTATTTCTGGGATCCCAATGGAGTCCGAAGTCTCATCGCAGTTGACCCAAATCAACCATCATAAGCGCAAATCCTATCATACCTCTCCTTAAATTCATTCACCATCAGGAAACACAACCAATTCTACCAATCCATTCCACTCACTCACCATTCTGTACACTCCTATTAACCACACTCTTACTCAACTTCCGCGAATAGCCCCTAGTTCTCTATTTGTCATATATTGAAAAATTTCACCTTCTATCACATCCTCTCTTTTCCACCTATCAAATAAACTTTGTAATCCACAAACCTTCAACTTATCCTCGTGCGGAGTATTCCACAGACCTGTCACCATCTTGGTCACTCATCTCTGAATCTTTTCGACCACCAGTTGTTCCCAAGAAACCTAGGTGACCAACTCTGTGTTTGTGCAAACTTCTAAGTAATGATTTTTATGAAAACTATAAAAATGTTTCTTAAAAGCTTGATGCAGATATAGCCGTGCTTCAGCAGAAGCACGGATGTATCTACAGAACACAAGGTGCAGTCGCATCTGTCTAAACTACAATCTTTTTACATTTGGAATTATTAAACCTATTATTCGATCGCTGACTTCATTACTAATCTGTGGTAGTCATGATCTGTTATGTTACTCACCTCGTATACTCTTTTCACATTTCTTCCTAACCTAATTTTGCATCATTATAAGCGACTCTTTGTTCGACTTCAAACTTCCATATCGTGAATATAACAATATGTAATAGTAGATCAATAAATGAGCCAAGTGTCACCCCATTTGTCATATTCATTGTACTCTGCTGTTCATTTATCTCTTTTCTTTGCTATATGCCAATGGTTACTCTATTAGTCATGATCAACTGCTTTAACTGCTGTAATAACTTGCGGTCGGTATTCTCTTAAAAGCCTTTACGAAGTATTAGAGTTCCATGAAATATACTCTACTTTTATCTCGCTTTCAACCTAAAAAAGAGAGGATATCTCTCTAATGTCCTTTTATTTCATACCTCAAGTAATTCGTAGAAAGCTATAGGCATCCAGTCACCTAATTGTCGCCATAAGTGGTCAGAGCTGCCATATGATTATTTTTGGTGAGATCATAGACACCTGCAGCCATCTCGTAGTTCTCATCCTTACTACTAGTGCTTTTTTTTTTCTGGAAAAAAAGGTGCCGGTACTCACCATGAAGATGTTATTATAGCAACTTCCACACTTTCAACATATCCTCCAATATACCCTCGTCGTCTCGCTTTGTTGGCATGCTTTGTGCGCTGCACTCTCCTTATGTTGGTAAATCTTTTTTTCTTAATGACATTAAGTGTTGTTTGCAAGATTCTCCAAAATAACTGATTTTACCATTTGACCACACCGCTGAAATTTTCGTTCCCATGTGTTTATCGACGACAAGACTTCCGACATCATAACACGCTTTTCAGCCCAATATTCTATTCTTGACATACAGGTACTCGATTCTCTCGCAGAAGTCATTTTTCTGCAAAAATGTCCAGCATTCGGGCCCATCATTATCAGAAGCTGCTTCCTTTTGACCACGTGGATCTTCGTCTTGGTTTCATGATCCTCTTCACCAAGTGTATTTTCGGTGCTATCTGTTTCACAGGATCACAAGTAGATTCAACAATTTCTGCTTCTTCAGCCTTTTTTTTTCTCATTGGCATAAAGTAACTACTTATTTTACTCATTTTGAACCATGATTGCACTGATTTAATTTAGATTAATTCAAAACTCACGTGAACACCTGCCTGTTGCAGAGTGAATATGGAGTTGATAAATCGATATTGGAAGCAAGCGGAAGTGAACACAACTTCCTGTTTTTGGTTACGAACCAACCTATGAAACAGGAAAGCACGGTACCAACTTATGAGTAATCAAAACTGAAAATTCAATTCGTGAACACAATACCTATTTTGCTGTCAATAAATCGCAAATTTTTAAAAACTTAAGAAAAAAGGCGCTGGTACTGCGTGCCGTTGCTTACTGCCAGAAAAAAAAAAGCACTGCTTACTACCATTATCTTTAATGGCGTTAATTCGAACATCAATTTTCAAAAATCAGCTAACGCCTTTTTATTCTCTTATATAGTGGGGGGGGGGTAGACGAGGCCGTTTAGTCCTCCCTAACTATTTGGAGATTGAGTGGGCAGTTCAATCTCGACTGGTACCTAATCACAGATAGCTGGCCCAAGGCTATCACTAATTAAGCAGCACACATTGAAGAGAGACGGCTCAACAAGTGCCGCCATCTCGTGGTCCCTGACACTCATATTTAATTATTAATATTATTTGATACCTCCAGGGAGTCCAAAGACTATTGGGAGAATGTGCCAACAGCATCGAACGATTGGATCCCTTCCAACTACTAACCGCGCTCAAACTTACTTAACTGAGCCATTAGTAGCAGAGGTTCTGCCAATTGACCAACCTTTGCCGGCTTTAATGTCTGAAAATAATGTGGGTTCACGGGACGAAAAACTCGCTTGCCTGTGCAAAGAGATCGACTAACTCAGGAACCGGTCGAAAAAAGCTTAGAAAATTTTCTTCTAGTGCCAGACTAGATTCGAAACCAATAAGTCTTTCTTCGTGCAGTCAAGGGCGTGGTGTGCAAACGCCTTTCTGGGGAGAACCCTATACGTCTGTGCCAAAGGTAGACTAAATCGAAAATATAGTGCGGAACAGGAGTTGAAAAATTCCTATATTTGTGTCCTTTATTTGGCACCACTATTCATTTGATTGTCACTTAATTTACTCGTCTGTCTCAGATAATACAGTCCAGCGTCGTTATATTCCAGGCAATGTTTTCTGATATTGCCTCGGAATTATTTTGCTTGCCATGACCTTACTTCAAGTTGTCGTCTTGGTTTATCATAATTTCCTGCTAAAGATTTTGTAATGGGAAAACTTTGCATTGATCACTTCTTATATCTATAGTCTCTAGCTCTACTATTCTAGGTAAGATAGGTTATCACGTTAAAAGAGGAAGCTATTGTGTTATCACCGGATCTAAACTCATAATCCTTAAAAGGTCGTCTTTCACATGATATATGGAAGATAAAGATTACTTCGCCACTACAAGTTTCCTTTGTCAATGAGCACACTGATAATAACTTTAATTACATTTATAAAGAATATTGAGTGTTCTTGTGTAAATATTAATGATTTCGATTATGGTAATACAGACTAGAATGAATATATGATATCTGTGACCAAAAATATGAACTTCTGGAGTTTTGAGAGACCAGTATACGAGGATTAATGGTCCCGGATTTTATCTTTCTCCTGTTGATGAGAGTGACGATGAGGTGATTTATGTAGATGATGACCAGGATTATGAGGACTCTCCTGTGAGAAAGCAATATAAATGAAACTATAATGTTGGAGATTATGATAAATTCATTAGACAACTTACAGCACTGTTTGAAATAAGGAACTTGATGGAAAGGAAAAAATGCTGCCTTCCCCTTATTCCAGAACCATCTGCTGTATGTTAACATATCCCACAGGTCAGGTGCGAAATTATTAAATGAAGAAGTAATGAATGCAACCTGAAAGGTATTATGAAAGCAGCACAAGATGAGTGGTAGTAAGCAGTTGCATTCAGAGTACAAAAAACAGTTCAGGAAACCGATTTGTTTTGTGAAGGTAGCAAAGGTGCTCTGTGAGCAGCAGCAGTTAGCTAATAAATTTCCTTTGTCCCTATATTTGCATTTTCTGCAAACAGCTATATATACAGGGTGTTCGGGATAAATTTGACAGTTTCGTAAGGAAAAAGAAAATCTTCTTTGTATCTATTAAATTTAATGAATTGACAAAAAAACATTACAGGCAGAGTTAATTACAATACTATCAACAAGATTTACTCAAAATAACCACCATTAGCATCGATCACAGCTTCAATTCTGCTTCGGAACCTCGAACAAGCTGATGCTACAGTCTCCCTGGGAAGGGCCGCAAAAACTGTTTTAATTTTATCCATTAACTGGGCTTTTGTATTACTGGAAGTGCGATTGGTGTCTTTTTCAACTGCGCCCCATACAAAATAATCCATGGGGTTAAGGTCTGGGGAGTTTGGAGGCCAAACATTTGGACTGGTGAAGTCGTAGAAATTTTCAGACAACCATTTTTGACTTTTCCCAGAGGTGTGGCAAGGGGCCGAATCCTGCTGCCATACATACGGCTTACCATTGGCTACCCTTGTTATCCAGGGCTTGACTACAGTTAGCAACTCCACGAACAAAGCCCGAATTCCAATGCCAGGGTTCAACACCTGTTCCTGCAGATTTGCGAGGAATTCTGCTGTACGAACGCAATCAGATCGTCTGCTAGGGATCTTTCTTCTTGCTACATCCTCGTAGTCACCATTGCAAGTCTCTAGTTCATGCCTGATTGTTTTTACTGTATTCAGGGAGCATTGGGCAGCAGTCGTAATATCCTTATTTTGATGGCGGGCACGAATCATCATGATACAAGTTATTCTCTTCCATGATTCAGGTGGGTTCCAGCTATCCATCCTTTCTGACATCTTGTATATGAATGAAGAAGGGTCCAATAAGGGTCCACATAAATATATATATATATTCAAAGCTAAGTTAATGATATTGGAATAAGTTCGAAATAATTATCTTCAAAATCGTGGTGCGAGATGTATGGGGGAATTTCGGAAACTAAAATTTTTCAAGAAAAAGCTAAATTGACGATTATAATTAAATCTCAGTATTTTTTATAATTGCTTTTTTTATAAAATGAATGTATTTAAATTTTAATTATCAACGTTATTTACACGATCAGCAGCTCACCTTCATCAAGCGATATATTTAAATCTTGAGAGACAATTACCATTGTCACTAAAGATTCAAATTAGCAAATGACTAATGAGAAGTGAAAGCTGAGCACGTCTTCATTGCATAGCTATGAAGACGTGCATATGATTGGTGCGGTATTAACAAAAGATTGCGTGATTCAACAACAAAGGCAAGCCGACGATTGTTGAAATGATATGCTGGTTCTCTTCACCCGAATTCCAAAACATCTGCAAATGCCACAACAACATTTACTATCTATTTCTTAAATTTTTAAACTTTTTAAAGTGTGTGCGGTATATATGCGAAACTTTAATTTCTTTTTTTCGTCAAGTAAAATTAGGAATGCAATATATTCGCTAGGGCGAGTTATATTCGAGTAAATATGGTATGGCTAAAAAAAATCAGAGGGAGTTCTTTCGATATGTGTCCATTGGAAGAAAGAATGATTATTGATGTTATTGGTTGGTAAAATGGGAGTGAAATAACTACTGCAGTGGATATAGTTTAGATATTAAATTAAATGAGTAATTCATAAAGGATCAATTCTTCTGAATGTGGAATCATACTACTTCAATGCAGAAAAGAGGAGAGACTGATCGTGATTGTGTAGGAGGTATATGAAGAACTGAGTAAACTTCATGTTAATACAGCTGGAAGGCTTGATATTTTATCGTGTTTCCAGGAAATGTTCTAGGGATATGATAGTTTTGACATACACCTTTAACATCAATCATACATTGGACTGAGCTCTAGAAGAGGGCAAATATGATCCACTTCGTAAGAGACGTGATAAGATTAGGACTTTGGATTATCTTATAGAAGTCGTGTTTGCATCAAATGCGCTGGGTCCGTCGAAAAAAGCATTCTGTTTTTGAATGGGGTCGCCGCGTAGATTCGAGGTGTACATTCAATTAGTTCCTGAGTCAGTTGATCTGACATGGCAAGCTGGTTTTTCGTCCCACAAACCAAAGAAAATCTACAGTAAAAATCACACTATATCAGGCAAAAATATACGGTTTTAGGATTAGAAACATCAAGATGGCGACACTATGTTCTTCTCATCACCGATGCCGTTTATAATTATTGTCTTGAGCCAGCTATCGGTGATGAATAAACTGTTCGCTTAGCTTCAGAAAGTTAGATAAGGCTCAAAGGGCCTTGCATGCTCCCTGTCGGAAAAGAAAGTAAGGCGTTAGCGGATTTTTTTATATATATTTTAATTATAAATATCTGTTTGTGAAGCTGTGGTAAGTGTTAGAATCAAGTTTCAGTACGCTGAAGTGACAATAGTGCATTAATGGTCCGCATGGGTTTGCTAAAGGAAGATCTTGTTTTAGTAATCTTATTATTACAAGATTACTTGTAATAATAAGATTATGCATTGGATAAGAGATGCATACCCAATGAGATATTTTGAATTTTTTTATAGGCCTTTGATCGAATGGCACATGATAAACTGGTAATTAAATTGAAATGGATGGGGTTGAACAGAAGATCAGTGTGTAGGATTGGAGATTTGTTCTCTAATAGGTATCAGCAAGTTATGTAAAGCCCAGAAAAGGAAAAATCACTAACCTATGTCCCAAAGGTCTGTTTTGAGGATAATTACTTCGAACTTATCCCAATAGCATTAACTTAGCATAATGATATTCGGACACGTTTTAATGCATATATATGTAGTTGTTTGCAGAAGATGAAAATATAGGGAGAACTGCGAGTAGAGCAAATTTGTGGCGTTTCAAGATCAATGGATATACTGGCTGATTGCACAAGTCAGTGGAGTTAGCAGTTCAGTGTTAGGATGTGCAAGGTTTTAAAGTTTGAGAAGCAATGCAGAATGTAAGACAATGCGGGAAAATTACAGGAGGTGGAGAAGGGATGATGGATAGTGATCCGAAATTTCGGGGGCATTTCGCTAATCTGTGGGCACACCGGATGTCAAAGTAGGCTTTGACGAGGACACTGTGCACAGATTTGGGCAACTGGTTTCCAGCTGAATGTTGATCTGGAATTGCCCATAATGGATTAGTTGAGGTGGTTTCTGGTCTCCGGAATTTTGAGTACGCAGATATACTGAATCGGGTCGTTGGAAATACGATACGGTAATGACATACATTGGTAAGGAGTTATTACCAGATTAATGTGAATGAAGTTTTCACAGACTTTGAAAAAATACCTGGTCATCCCTGAAAGCTGTGTAAGAAGGGTGCGACATGAGAAGATGAATTTTTTTTGTGTTGGTGAGCGGCCGTGGGTACTCTCGCGACGAGTTTTGACTCCCTGAAGATACGATAATAAAACCGTGGTGTCCAACTCCATTGTCACTAGCGAGGAGGCGAATTGGTACTTATGTTCAAAAGAGATTTCTAAATATATACGTATAAAATTAAAAAAAAAAATTAATAAAGTTGTATTATTATGTGACACCTAAAGGGAGTCCAAAGACTCAGAGGGAGAGTGTGCCAACAGCATCGAACGATTATAATCCTTCCAACTACTAACCGCGCTCAAACTTGCTTAACTTCTTTCGTGAGCCATTAGTAGCAGAAGCTCTGCTAATCGACCAACCTTTTCTTGCAAAATGAATCAAATTATTAAAATTCTATCATAAACAATTTGTTTTTTATTGCAGCAGTTACTATTTTTGATATTCACCGATATAAAAAATTATACAGAAAGAAATAATTTTACATTTGAGTACATGTAGTGAATACATTTCATGCTAGGAAGAACTATTGTCGTAAATGTGATAAAAATGTACGTTATCCAGGTGGTGGCGTTTGATGTAATTTTTAACTGTCATTTTTTTTTTTTTTCGAATTCCTAGGCGGGGTACTAATGTTGGAAATGTGCCCTATGTGTATGGAATCGAGAACTGAGCATTTAGTTTGATAAAGTCTGTCTACATCTGTTACAAGTATATTTTCATTCAGGGCGTGCGTGGCGTCTTGAAAAATGCTGCACATGCCAAAACGTTTGCCAGTTTGATATAATTGCATGGTTTAAGTCCATATCATAGTATAATGTGGGATGGTATGTAACGTATTTTCCTTTTTGCACATAGCAGTGACAATCAGACAATATATCGATATTATCATGATGTATTCAGAGCTGGAAAAAAAAATCGGTGTTTTTGATATCGATTTAAATATTTCAGTTAAAATAACTATTTCTCACGCCACAAACAAAACAGCTGTGTACTAATACTATTATTTGTAAGTTTCCTATGTTTACCAGAAATCTTTACTAGGAGACTATGGGACGGTTCAGTAGCGCACTCAGCATTTAATCTTGGGGGGGGGGGGTTGAGTCGACGATTTGAGAATACACACTACGCATCGCATACGACTTATGACTGAGCATCTGCAATGATCGCTAATTCACAAGTAGTATAGAAGTAGAAGACACATCACAACATAAATTTAAAAAAAAAAGAATTTTAATTAGGAAAAGATTTTCGGAAAATTTTCTAGTGTTTTTTCCCCTTTTTCTTTGGGGGGGGGGGAAGGTCCCACCTCTGGGTGCGCCACTGGGACTGTGTTACAAAAATTGAGCCTTTGGGGATTGGGTTTGATGACAGAAAGAAACTGGGGGTGGGATATTGCATAATAATATAAATGACCACTTGGATGTTGAAAATGCTTACAAGCATTGATACAACAATGGGATTTCACAAATCAGATCTGTAGAATGGGTTCTTAACTCTGTTAGAAAGTAAAGTACACTTAACAAGAAATTATATTACTTTAGCCTTTACACAACCATGGGCATGTTGAGGAAATTAATGACTAAGTTACTTCTGATCACATCACACTTCCATTCAGACCAGTATATTGCCATGAATTATTTCAATAATTCATATGTATTTTGGTATACTAGGGAAAATGGATGTGAAGTTATTTGCATTAATATTCAAGCAGCCTAGTTTTGAAGTTCCTTCAAAAGTTCACATTTGGGTAAAGGTTGAGAACACAAATATAATTTCTTGTTAAGTATAATTTAGTTTCCCTGATTTCTTGAGGTGAAGAATGGTGAAGGGGGTTTCAGAGGCAAGTGACTATGGTGATGAAAGGTCGTGGGAGTAGACAGTATTTGTAAGTTACAAAATGTAGTTTATAGTGGAGGAAAAGGGATGTGATAGAAACATACAAGTCACTAAGGGGAATTTAAATGATATATGTGTTAGCCATTTCACTACATAACAGGAGGAGAAGAGAACATGTGGTCACTCATGAAAGTTAAGTAAATTTGTGCTTATCAAGGATATGTGGACTAGATCTTTTGATTAGAGTGGCAAATGAGCAGAATGCATTACCAGAAGTAGTCGTGAGTCCACTGTCAGTGAATGAGGTCAAGGCAAGCCATCCATAATGAGTCTTCTCCCAAGAGGTGGTCTGGATAGTAAATCATTATTACATGCATTATTATTTTATTATAAAAACTTCTTGTTTAACAGGTGCATTAATTATATATTTAGAAGTATGGGAAAAAACTTAACACTGCTCCTCCATAAAAAATCATATTGGTATGCAGAAATTTTGCTGTACATACTCAATCATGGGGAGGAGGTGGAGAGGATCCAGACCAAGTGAGCAAGATTATAGCAGGTGTATGGAATGAACCTCATGAGAACAGGTTGAAGATTTGTGGGTTGCAGAAATTGGTTGATAGGCAGAAAAGGGATAATGTAATTGAGATATTCAAATTACTGAAGGTTTTCTATAAGATTAATTCAGAGGATATTTTTGAGAACAGGACTGGTGGTGGAGGACTAGGGGTCATCCATGGAAACTGGGCAAGTGTGTGGTTAGCAAGAGTGTTAGAACTAGGTTTTTACTTGGAGAGTGGTAAATGAGTGGAATAAGTTGCCAGAGTCTGTTGTGCGTGCCATGAATGAGTTCAAGGCAAAGTATGATAGTTACTGTGTGAATGTTGAATAGTAGTTCTTGACATGATGTTTACGGCTTCCCTCAATGAGTCTAAGGATTCCTTGGAGTTGCCTGTAATAATACAGTACTGCACATAAGTACTGTCTTGCAAACACAGCTTGAGCTGCACATTGATGCAGTGAATTTATTTGGGTGCAATTAAAAAAAATTTTTTTTTTGTAACTTTTCCATAAAGCTGTATTTAAATTTTTTTTTTCTTTTAAATACAGCTTAAAATATTTTTATTTATTTTTATTTTTTTGGATTCTTATATAAATAACTGATAGCTTTTACTGAAATAAGTGTCAACAGGCTTCACTTTGGCAAAGTAAAATTATTCAAAATTAAGTGGATATTGAATACCACATTATTTCTTAGAAGTGAAGCCTGTTGGCTCTTATTTCAGTAACTGTATTTGTGCACCTTTTTTGGCAACTCGTACAGTAAAGATATAAGTTCTGGCCACTGAAACCTTAGTATTACATCTTGGTCTACCTACTCACTGATGAGACCTCAAAAAGGGTCGAAACTGGTCTAGGTAGTGACCTTCTCTCATAATGTAGAACAGTAATACATCTCCTAGGAGTTGTTTTTGCATTATGGGAAAATACTAAGAACTGTGATCGGCGCTTGCTCCACCTTTACTACGAGTCGTCCTAGCATTGCACTACCAGGTGTTGGCTTATGCTTGGACTCGCCGATCTTTATATATATAGTTTTTTATATTCGGCATGAAACTCTTAGATTAGATTTCCTATCTTTGAGTTTCTTATTCGGCTAAGAAATAATGTGGTATTCAATATCCACTTAATTATAACTGTTAGCTTGGTTAATTATCAATAGTGTCCCCTGACCAAGTTGCTTCACTGCGAACGGGGTTGAAGCTCTCCCATATAAATTCCTACTCTGATAGATGTATCAATAGGAATTTACGTGGGAGCAGTGTTGCATGTATTGTTAGGTTTTTATTTTATCAATACATTGCCTTTGTAAGAGATTACATTTTTTAAATAATAAAAGTTCCATGATTCTTTCTTCATGATCACTGTATTGTATTAAAAACAGTATCAGAATACCATTAACAAAATTGATATTTTCATTCTGATACAGAGATCATATCATCATAGTCGGACAAATTTAATCTTTATGATATATTTAACACATTGCTATGGCAAACCATTCTATATTCTTAGCTTTGGCACAAACTGTGAACCAGCTTATAGTGTGATAAACATTACTACAAGTTGTCTCTCAGTATTACAAGGTCTGATCTGAAAATACACAATTCTTAATTTTACTTTCAGCCTTCATTAGAAACACAAAAGAAATTAAACTTGCATTGTTGAGTTGGTGAAATCTTAAAAAACATGTATATAAATAGGTATGAATAGTTCTTTGGAATCATGTACTTCAAGTAGTGAGAAATATTTTGTCAAAAGTGGTGCAGGTTTCATATGCTGCCATATTGTTCACTCTCACTTTAATGCAGGTTTCTTAACACAGAAAATATAATATTGCAATTATAAACACAAAAAAAGTATGCAAGTAGATAAGTATTTATCAATAAAAGCCATTAATTTTTTTTTTTTTTTTAATTTCTGATCATCTCTTCCTTTTAAAGGTTTGAGTCTTCCTTCCAAGGAAGAAAGCAATGGCTTTAATGTAGCTTTTTTTTTTTTTTTTTTTTTTTTAATAATTCCCTTCTGCAACTCCTAGGGTAGAGGCATGTTATGTCTGTACTTACTAGCTGGTTTGTATGCATGTGAGATGATAAACTCAAAACTACAAGAGGAACACCTGCCTTATGTATATGAGGATAGTAATCTTGCCTTCATTTAAAAATTATCTATAAAAGTTCCTGACATTGTCAATTGAACCCAGGTCTTTCCAGCCAAAGAAAAAACATTGTGGCTGAATTAGGAGGTGTCATGTTTTGATTTAAATATTAGCATGTGCACAAGCTTTATTTCATGAAAGAGTAAGATATTTGATTATATACTACTTAAATTCCTAAGATATGTTTTTGGTCAACAGTTTTGTTTACAAAAAATTTGGTGACCTACATGAAACATTGCAATGTTTAAGTATGACTAGTTTTATGCTGCACTGATAGTAGAGGAAGCAATATGTTACATTTGTTATTGAGAATAGCCAAAGTCGAATAGTTATATTATTAACACCTAAAATTTTTTATTTACTGGACTGTTTATTTGCTGAATTATTATTATTACGGGCAACTTGAAGGAATCCTTAGACTCATCGAGGGAGGCTCTAAACATCATGTCAAGAACTAGCCAACATTATCTATTATACTTTTCTTTTAGCTCATTCACAGTCATGGCATCCACAACAGACTCTGGCAACCTATTCCACTCATTCACTACTCTCCAAGCAAGAAAAAAAAATAGTTCCTACACCCTTGCTAACTACACTCTTACTCTGCATTAAGGGAAGGGCCACTATCCAGACCAGTTTTGACCTTTATTGAGGTTTCATCAGTGGGAGGCAGATCCAAACGTGGAGATACTAAGGCAGAAGCAATAGGAGAGGTCATATTTACCTATACAAGTTGCCAACAGGTGTACTACCTTATTATTGAATTACTCGATTTAGAGAAAGATGTTGGAAGTTTATTTTGCACTTGGTTAGACTATAATAAATTTAGTTTAATCCTTTATCCAAGTGTAAGCAAACAAAGTTTGCACCTGAAAATATCTTCAGGACTGAGGTAAGGTGGTGCAACACCAGGTAACTCCAAGCAAAGGTGGACCAAGCTCTCATCACTCCTTGTCTCAGTATCTTCCATAATGCATAACAGAATACATGTCTGCAAGATGTCCTTTGCATTATGGGAGATACTGAGACAAGGAGTGATGAGAGCTTGGTCAACCTTTGCTTGGAGTTACCTGGTGTTGCACCACCTTACCTCAGTCCTGAAGATATTTTCAGGCACAAACTTTGTTTGCTTACAATTGGATAAAGGATTAAATTAAATTTATTACACCCTTACTCAGTTTCAGTGGATGGTCCCTAGTTCTCCCACCTTCAGACCTGTCCTGAAAAATTTTCTCTGAATTAATCTTGTAAAAACCTTTCAGTAATTTGTATGTCTCAATCATATCACATCTTTTCTGCCTATCAACCAGTTCCTGTAACCAACAAATCTTCAACCTGTACGCATAAGGCTCATTCCATAGACCTGCTACCAATGTTGCCAAATGAAAATTACTAAAAACAGCTAAATCTTTAAAAAAAATAAAGAGCTAAAAAGGAGTTAAAAATAAAAATTTGAAGCTAAAATTTTGAAAGTAGTAGCTGATACTTTTAAGTTACTTACTTTATTCAAGTTGAAGTGATACTTGCATATAAGTGGCTAAATACATCTTTCATGTGGACTTCTGCGCTTAATTTATCCACCATAATTTATCACTTAGATTTTTCAGTCCAGAATAGCTCAGTGTTTTCTATATTTGTCCATTTATTTAAGTGGATAGTATTGTATACTGGTGTGGACAGACATGTGTTCGTCGAACATGGTGTTTATTATTTTAACGGTATAATAGAACACAAAAACTAAGTAAATAATTAATTTATTAACTTAATGCTGATATTTCACTGGTGTTATAACGAGCATCTTCAGAGCACAAAAACACTGTTTGTCATAATACGCCAGACTATAACAACATGGCGTACTTAAACAGAATTGTAGCAGCAACACAAAGACTAGAGTCCTGATTTTGGCACCCTCTATCTGAAAAAAAAAAAAAAGCTATCATATATTACTAGAGTCCTAGAAAAGTGCTAGTTTTTTCTTAATATGACTGTTCTCCCAGATCTTCGGCAAGTTAATACAGCCATATTTGTTGAGATTTGGAGTGTGTTTTAGGGCTTCTGTCACCTCTAAGAACAATCTCTCTGATTTATACGGGTTTCTGTGTAGTACTTTTGTGTTTTTCCAGTTGATCCTGTGTGCAGGGGTATCCACAGCATGGTCTGCTAGGCCCGACTTCCCATAATGATAATTCCGGACATATCTTTTATGTTCGCTGATGCAGATGTTCACAGTTCTTCCTGTTTGACCGTAGTAGGCTTGATTACATGAGCAGGGTACTTGGTAGACTCCTGGATGTGATAAAGGAGGAATGCTGTCCTTGGGTGAGCAGATGAGGGTAGCTAATTTGCTACATGGTCTGAATGTAGTGCGTAGTTTATGTTTATTGAGAATTCTTGAGATCTTTTCGGATGTGCCTTTAATGTAAGGGATGGTGACTGTTTTGTTGTAGTTTTCTGTGGTGGATGGTGGGAGGGGTTTCTTAAGAGTGTTTAGTATTTTGTTTATTTTATGTGGATTGTGGCCGTTGGCCAAGAAGGTGTGCCGTGAGTCAGTTCAGCAGTAAGAGCCTTGTCATTGGAACAGATTGCTCTCGCTCTATGGGTTAGTGTTTTTAATATGCCATATTGTTGAGAAGGATAATGGTGTGATTGTTTGTGTAAGTAAGTATCTACCTGTATATGTGGGTTTTCTAAAAACTGAAAATGATAAGGAACCATCTGGGAGACGTGTGATGAGTGTATCCAGGAAGGGCAGACAGCTGTTGGCTTCCAGTTCTATAGTAAAGTGGATTTTTGGATGTTGACTATTTAAATGTGCTAAGAATGTTTTCAATGTCTCTGGGCCATGTGGCCAAATAGCAAGCACATCGTCAACATAGCGTAGCCAAAGTGTTGGTTTGAGAGTAGCTGTATTGATTGCTTGTTTTTCCAAGTGTTCTATGTAAAAGTTGGCTGGGGGGGAAGGGGGGAGCCCATGGCTGTCCCATCTATTTGTTTGTATATTTCCCCTTTCATGTGAAATATCCTGCATGTATTGTGAATTTGAATAGTTCAAATATATCAGGGGGGGGGAAGTGTGACTTCAGTAGATTGAGGGTTTCTATTAGTGGTACATTTGTGAATAGTGAAGTGATGTCAAAGCTTACTATTAAGTCTGTGCTTTTTAGGGTAAGGTGTTGTAAGATGCTTTTTAGGTGTGCTGAATTTTTGACAAAGGAGGAAGAATTGTTTTTGAGAGTGGCTAGTAGCTTCGCTAAATGTCTAGCCAGTTTGTATGTGGGACTATTTATACTGTCCACAATTGGGCATAGGGGTGTGCCTTGCTTGTGAATTTTTGGTGCTCCATAGATCCTCGCTGTTTTAACATGGAAGGGTTTGAGTTTGTTAACTGTGTCTTTGGGCCCGGAAGTGAGTTTTTTCAATAATTTTTGTGCATTATTCTTTTGTGTGTTGGTGGGATTGCGATCTATAATTTTGTATGTTGACTGATCTTGTAATAACGTGTGCATTTTGTTTTCATATTCAGTTGTGTCCATCACCACAGTTACATTTCCTTTGTCTGCTTTTGTTATGGTAATCTGGCTGTTGTTGTGTAGTTCTTTTATAGCAATGAATTCCTTATGTGGGATATTATTTTTGGGAGGCTTGGACTTGATTAGGATGTTGGCCACATCTAAACGTATGTTGTTAGCTATTGTTGGAGGCAGGTCGTATATTCCTCATTCGATGGACGCCATTATTTCGGCTTTTGGAACTTGCTTGGGAGTTATGGCAAAGTTGTGCTCTCGACTTAAAGCACTCGTTGCTTCTTTGCTTAAGGTGAGTGACGATAGTTCACGACGACGAGGTCTTGTTGTAATTGCGGTCGTTGTATGGTGTTCCGTTGTTGGAGATTTTCAAACTTATTTTGGTGCCGGTTTTTGACTCTGTCGAATTCTTTTTTTGCCGTTGCATCGGTGATGTTATCTAGGATCTGCCAAAGTTCCGTATTTAGAATATTTTTTGGCAGATCCTAGATAACATCACCGATGCAACGGCAAAAAAAGAATTCGACAGAGTCAAAAACCGGCACCAAAATAAGTTTGAAAATCTCCAACAACGGAACACCATACAACGACCGCAATTACAACAAGACCTCGTCGTCGTGAACTATCGTCACTCACCTTAAGCAAAGAAGCTACGAGTGCTTTAAGTCGAGGGCACAACTTTGCCATAACTCCCAAGCAAGTTCCAAAAGCCGAAATAATGGCGTCCATCGAATGAGGAATATACGACCTGCCTCCAACAATAGCTAACAACATACGTTTAGATGTGGCCAACATCCTAACCAAGTTCCAGCCTCCCAAAAATAATATCCCACAACTACACAACAATAGCCAGATTACCATAACAAAAGCAGACAAAAGAATTGCAACCGTGGTGATTGACACAACTGAATATGAAAACAAAATGCACACACTATTACAAGATCAGTCAACATACAAAATTATAGATCGCAATCCCACTAACACACATAAGAATAAGGCACGAAAATTATTGAAAAAACTCACTTTCTGGCCCAAAGACACAGTTAACAAACTCAAACCCTTCCATGTTAAAACACTGAGGATCTATGGAGCACCAAAAATTCACTAGCAAGGCACACCCCTATGCCCAATTGTGGACAGTATAAATAGTCCCACATACAAACTGGCTAGACATTTAGCGAAGCTACTAGCCACTCTCACAAACAATTCTCCCTCCTTTGTCAAAAATTCAGCACACCTAAAAAGCATCTTACAACACCTTACCCTAAAAAGCACAGACTTAATAGTAAGCTTTGACATCACTTCACTATTCACAAATGTACCACTAATAGAAACCCTCAATCTACTGAAGTCACACTTCCCCCCTGATATATTTGAACTATTCAAATTCACAATACATGCAGGATATTTCACATGAAAGGGAAAATATACAAACAAATAGATGGGACGGCCATGGGCTCCCCCCTTCCCCCCCTGGCCAACTTTTACATAGAACACCTGGAAAAACAAGCAATCAATACAGCCACTCTCAAACCAACACTTTGGCTACGCTATGTTGACGATGTGCTTGCTATTTGGCCACATGGCCCAGAGACATTGAAAACATTCTTAGCACATTTAAATAGCCAACATCCAAAAATCCACTTTACTATGGAACTGGAAGCCAACAACTGTCTGCCCTTCCTGGATACACTCATCACACGTCTCCTAGATGGTTCCTTATCATTTTCAGTTTTTAGAAAACCCACACATACAGGTAGATACTTACATAAACAATTACACCCTCATCCTTCTCAACAGTATAGTATATTAAAAATGCTAACCCATAGAGCGAGAGCAATCTGTTCCAATGACAAGGCTCTCACTGCTGAACTGACTCACTTACGCCACATCTTCTTGGCCAGTGGCTACAATCCACATAAAATAAACAAAATACTAAACGCTCCTAAGAAACCCCTCCCACCATCCACCACAGAGAACTACAACAAAACAGTCACCATCCCTTACATTAAAGGCACATCCGAAAAGATCTCAAGAATTCTCAATAAACATAAACTATGCACTACATTCAGACCATGTAGCAAATTAGCTACCCTCATCTGCTCACCCAAGGACAGCATTCCTCCTTTATCACATCCAGGAGTCTACCAAGTACCCTGCTCATGTAATCAAGCCTAATACGGTCAAACAGGAAGAACTGTGAACATCCGCATCAGCGAACATAAAAGATATGTCCGGAATTATCATTATGGGAAGTCGGGCCTAGCAGACCATGCTCTGGATACCCCTGCACACAGGATCAACTGGAAAAACACAAAAGTACTACACAGAAACCCGTATAAATCAGAGAGATTGTTCTTAGAGGTGACAGAAGCCCTAAAACACACTCCAAAGCTCAACAAATATGGCTGTATTAACTTGCCGAAGATCTGGGAGAACAGTCATGTTAAGAAAAAACTAGCACTTTTCTAGGACTCTAGTAATATATGATAGCTTTTTTTTTTTTTTTTCAGATAGAGGGCGCCAAAATCAGGACTCTAGTCTTTGTGTTGCTGCTACAATTTTGTTTAAGTACACCATGTTGTTATAGTCTCGCGTATTGTGACAAACAGTGTTTTTGTGCTCTGAAGATGCTGGTTATAACACCAGCGAAATATCAGCATTAAGTTAATAAATTAATTATTTACTTAGTTTTTGTGTTCTATTATACCGTTAAAATAATAAACAACAGTATTGTACTGGTATTCAGCAGCAGCAACATCTTTCTGTTTTCAGCATTAGTTCTAAGATGGCAGTAACAGGTTCTTTTATATGTTTTAGGGTATTGTCAACAGAAAAAGAAGACATCATTCTTAAAATATTCAAGTTTTCAGGCATCCTTAGCTTAAGCTGTTTGAAGAGACCAAGAAGAAACTGCCTTGCTCTACTTCTAAGATTTTGCTTATCATTTTGCGTTATTTTCTTTTTTATCATCAACTATGAAATTTTTCTTTCAAATCTGTAACCAAGATTTGGATTGGGATCCAAATAGTCATCAATCTCTGACTCTAGAGGGTTGACTGTGGATGATGGTAGCACTAACATATTAGCAATAGAACGAATCAAACGAGAAAGGTCTTCAAATAATCTCATCTTATCTGCACTGTTAGATTCGAAAATTTTGTTAACTTGCTGAACTTGAACAGTATGCAAAAATAAAAAGGTACAACAGATTCCTTTCATCTTTATACATCTCCCACAAAATTTGAGCTTTGTAACATTTCTCGGTCACACTCACGACTTCGAAGTGAGTTTTTAATTCCAACCACTGGCTGAGAATTCTGTCTACTGCAGGTTCAATTGAGAGCCACCTTGTTGCACAATTGCTTACAATTTTCAGAGTTTGATACAGCTCTTTGTATGCTGCTTGTCTTGAAGAAGAATATGAAAACCACTTATATGTTTCGGCAACTAAAAATTCTAATTTTCTTGGGAGAGATTCTGCACAAGTGAGAGACATTGCCAGTTGTAATGAATGGCATACACATCTAATTAAGGAGGGATTCTGTTGTTATATGCCTTCAGTTGTTCATAAACGCCATTATTGACACCAACCATAACACTGGCATTGTCTGTACCAATTGCAATGAGATTTTTAATGTCCAGTTTCTTGGTCAAGAGCTCTTTTTTCAGTGCAGCCACAATACCACTAGCATCACACTTTTCTAGAACTACCATGCTCAGAAATGTGTGCATAATTTTGTTGAATTTCTTGGTATAATAAATGATGGCCATTACTAAAATCTTACTCACTGTGATATCATTCGATTCATCTATTAGCAAGCTGAAATTTTCATCTGCAATGTCCACAATTAATCTTCTTCAAAATGCTCACTTAGAATGGTCTTTACAATTGCAGAGCACTTAGTTCGGTGCAATTTTACCTTTGGCATAATTTGACTGTCTGGGATGATATTTTTGCAAAGATCTACTAGATGATCGAAACTGCTGAATGATGAGTGACAAAGAAATAATGCCAACCTACCTTAAAAGTTCGTGGTCTCAGACTTTTTCACAAGCATATTTGTAATAGGAACAGCCTTATATGGAACTGCAGCAAGATGTTTCTTAGTTTCACTATGCTTTACAAACTGACAATATTTAGCAGCTATATCACATCTGCAAAACTTACAGTGGCCTTTTGTAGCATCACTAGGAACTTCACAGAACCATTTACTAAACATTCCCATTTGCAACCACTCCATCCTAAATTTTTGCTTGTGAGCTTTATTTTTCTCTTTGCTCATTTTTGAAGAAGGGTATACAACTCTTTACTACAATGAATTATGATCAGTCTTTGAAAACTTTATCGTAACTACCAACCAGAACACTATGCAAAGACTAACTTGTAGCAGTGCTATCAACTTGAAGGTGACAAAATGGCAGACTGTTGGGCCACTTGACTGACGTCATCATGCGTTTGAAACATGTACATTGCTCGCACCAAACGTACAATACAATTCCTTATCAAATGTGAACATCTGGAAAACTTTTAAAACAATTTCTTTAACAGTAAGTTATAAAAACAACTAAAAAGAGCTGAAACTAGTTCTGACGGAGCTAGATTAAAATTTTTTTAGCTAGGGAAGGAAAAAAAGAGCTAGATCTTGACAACACTGCCTGCTACCATCTAGGTTACTCACCTCTGGATCCTCTCCACCTCTTCCTCATCACCAAGAAACTCTGGTTCCAAGTTCTTCAAGCAGTAGTCAAGTAGTCATTAAACTGACATCCATTCTCATTTGCCCAGTCTGCCAATCTATTCAAATCATCCTGCAAAATTACAACATCATCTGTATTATCTATTGCTCTACCCAACTTTGCATCATTGGCAAATAATTGAACAGTTCCTCTCAGATCCTTTCCTACATCATTAATGTACAAATTAAACAGTAGCGGACTCTACTCCTGAATAAACAACTTTCTGATATGTTTTCATTAACCACCCTCCTATCCATTTCACCAACTTTATATTCATCTCCATGTGCTGCAGTCTGTTTATTAGAATTTCCTATGGTATCTTGTCTAAGGCCTTTGCAAAGTCCAGCAATATCACTATGAACCCATTACCTTTGTCCAACTCAGCTGTCACTATATTATAAAACATGAACAAGTTACTGAGGCATGACCTACCCTTTACAAAACCATGCTGTCCCCTTTACCATCCAATTTCCATCTATCCATTCCTTTATTTTGCTCTTGACTAGCTTCTCCAATACTTTGACAACTTCTGTTATACTGATCGTCGGTAATTTGCTACATCAGTCTTGGAGCCTTCTTTATGCAATGCAATTATTTTCTTCTCTTTCTGCTTCCTTAGGACTAACCCAGTGTTGATACTTAGATTAAACAATATGGTCACGAGCACTGACAATTTCCTCACTGCTTCACATAAAACTTGAACTGGTATACCATCAAATCCCATAGTTGTATTCACATTAAGGTTCTCTATAATATGCTATGCACCTTCATTTCATTTACCTCAGTTCCCATATAATAATTTAGATGATTTGGTTATTGAGATGGTTTGGAATGATTTGATTGAGATGGCAGGATTTGGAATGAGAGAGCCAAAGGCTCTCTCATTCCCACTATATCACCTCCTGGATGATATACTCTTGCAAAGTGTTCACTTAGTAGTTTTACTATTTCGACTGATTCAGTTACCTCTCTACCATCGGCATTCATTAAAATCATTCTGCCATATACAAACTTTCTTTTACTTGCAGCATATTGAAAGAACTGTTTGGGATTATCTTTAGCCTGAATTGCTAACTTCCTTTTATAATCTGCTTTTGCCTTTCTTACCACATTAGTTACCCTTCTGGCCTGTACCTTCTACTGTTCATGTGCCTGCAGGTCACCTTTCTCCTTAAATTCCCTCCACAATTGTTTCTTTTTTTTAGCAGCTCCAGCTTAATGATGATATTCATCCATTTAACTCCCACTTGATTTACTCTCCAGACTCTAGAGGTTGGGAGTTACATGTTCCACAATACTCAAGGAATAAGGAAATATTCCTTGAGTATTATAATTAATATGGTTATATAAAAATTTACAAATTTAGATGATCAGATTAAGCTTTTCTTGGTTATTACTAGTTGGATGCATAAATATATTTCATATAATTTGCTTAAAAATCTGCATATATAAAGTATTCACCTGGTATTCCCATCTCCTTCTCAAAAGATATATAAATCACAGTTTGTTATGTGCCTGTGTCCTGTTGAAGATAAATGTACTTTTCCAACACATGATCAAATTATTAAGTGAAGTGATTTTGATGTATTTCTTTAAATAGTTCCTTTTTTTTGTTTAATAAAGTATCAACACTTCTGATTATCTCATCTTTATTAGGTTTATGAAGTTTATATATCCAATATGGAACATCTGTTTGTGTGTGCGCGTTCGCATGCGTTGCTCCTTGATTACTGTTCCACATTGTGCAAAGTATATACACACGTTTTTGATAATCATTATTTCTCTCCTAGATTGCTTAAAGTTATGGACAGAATGTTCAGTTTAGAAAACATTCACAAGATGATCAGAAATGGTGCACAAGAAGAGTGAATACCGGCAGAATTTTCAGTGGTCGTCACCCCAACAACGACAGCAGATCTTTGAAGAAAATTTCAAGTTTCGTACACTACAAAAGCTCAAAGAATTTCGCCATGAACCTTTTGAGTGGGATGGCTGGGACTGCACCTGTTCTGATGAAGAGTGTCAATGTCAGCTTTATTCACAAAAGGAGCCTGCTGGTTCAGCTGTGCCATATGAGGGCAAGTTATACGATATATAGTTTTTTGCTTGCACAGAAAATTTGTTTCTAAATGTATGATTCTTCTGAATAATGCCAGTGATTGACTGGCCACATGGATAAAATGTATCAAAAATACATGTTTCGTATCCATATTATTTCGATAATATCCAAAGATCATATTGACTTCAATAGGCACTTCACATCTATGTAATTATAAATCTATATACATGTCAAGGCTGGTATGGTGGTTAAGTAACATTAAGAATCTATTGGTAACCTTACCAATATATATGTGTAATAAAAGTAATATTTATATAGTTATGCATTGGTTTCATGCTTGCAATTTATGTAAAATTGATGCTATGAGCTTAAAAATTAAGGGAAAAAATTTTCCAATAATATCTTGCAGATTTGTAGGTATTACTTTAAACTAAATCTTGCAACAAACAAGTTAGTGTCAGCAAATAATTTAGATTATGCACGAGTCATGTTAATTGTTCAATCCCAAAGTTATTTGGCTGTTGACTGAATATTATGTCAGTTCTAAGTCTGCATTGCAGACTTAGAACTGACATAATATTCAGTCTTTATAACATACAGAATCCTGTTTAAAATCAAACTATTATATAACATGAAAATGACATCAAGGACAGTTGTTTATTGCTTAAATCAGATTTTGATTTGGATTACTATACATTCACTGAATTAAGTGTTCATCCATCTTGTGTTTTATTTCTTTAAACAGACTTGTTTGGTTCAATATAAATTTCATTAAATTAAAACTATTCACCTGTCTTTGAGTCTCCCCCCCCAATGTATAAGATGCCCAGGACAAATATACTAGCCACTTTGATATCTTGCATGCTCAGTTCCCAGGATGGTTATGTATAAGAATCAAGAGAGTATTAAGTGATACAAGAAGAGGAATTAAGGGATGGATCAGGTAGGAATGTTGCAAAAATATATAGTGGTATGCTTGCTAAAGAGTGCAGAGCAGTTTACAAAGCAACTGTCACCAAAAAAGAATAGTGGTTCAGTATTGAGCCAATTTTACTGCCTCAGATTAACTTGCCTCTTACAGTAGTGAGTAGCATGTACCTGAGCATAAGATTATTTTGAGTACATTCAGATTATGTCCAGGATCATTGATAGCTGGATCAAAATCCAGGTATCAAAATGGATACCTGAGTTCCAGAACTCAATGAAAGTAGTAAGCAAATGCTTAAGTTGGAATGAGGATCAAAATGAGGAAGGAATACTATTTCAGTAGATGAACAATCTTCCTAAAAGATATTAGCATCTCACATTGGTCTTAGCAGTGAAACACTGAATTAGAAACATGTACAAGCTGTAATTTTTTTAGTCTGAACCTCAACCCCAGCTCAGTGTTTTATGATATATAATAACAGAATTAGATTATAACTTTTTGTATCTCACCCAAAATAATTTGGAATCTTTGTAGAATAGTACAAGTATAGATATGGACATATAAATGCTATGTGAGACTGAAGAAAGGTAAAGCAAGAATTGAAACAGTAATAAATGAAATCACATAATAGGCAATTCTGGATACTTTTGACTGCTGGGCCAAGGATCTAAAGGTGAGTCTGACAGATATCTAGCAGTTTATACATCTATAAAACTGGGATAGTTCTTTAAAGCAGAGACAACTTCAACAATTGTTTTTTATTTATATTTCATAGTTTTTCCTCTCTCTCAGTGGTTTCTGTGATGTATCCATAGCAAGGTCAGTGAAACCCGAGTAGTCAAGAGTGTAGAACAAGATTTTCCAAGATTATGTTAGCTGTCCTGCTACTCTGGCTATAATAACCCAGGTTACAAACCGCAGGACACTTGTTAACCTCAAGATAATTTTAGTGGCAGCTAATTTTCTTGTAGTCTGAACTTTCTCCCTCCGTTGTTTAGATCAGGGATTGCTGTAGTTAATCTTCGAAGGAATGGCAAGAAAGATATTTGCACCATTAGCTAAAGTTTTTAAAATGCTATATTGCTGTGAAGTATGGCTGACTTCCTGTTGACATTGAAAGCTAAGGATCCAATTGATGTCTGAGGTATCCAATAAAGGACAGACATTTTCATTTTTTTTGTTATGGATGTTGGCTGTTCAGATTTACTTAAAAAAAAGTATTTCATGTTGAGGTTTTAGAGCTAGATAGAAAACATTGTCCACATAACATTAACATTGTGTGTGTAGGACAGCATGGATTTTAGTAAACAATGAGTAGAGATAAAAAGTTGGATTTTTCGAAGCTTATTCTGCTGACAGACAGAAAGGGAATCCAATTAGTATTCTTAAACCCCATAGTTGGATTGGATGCTCAGATCTTAAGTATAGGCATTTGGCAATAACTGTGTGCTGAACTGATACAGATCTATCCTGTGCACAGATGCAGTGCTGAACATGTTAAATGAAGCTTTGCAGTCTACATAATAATCAAACTGTTATATATACAATTTGTTTTCTCTAAAAAGTGGTAGGTGTTATCTATGTTCAGGTGGCAAAAAAGATTGTGTTTATTTTCTAATGATTGTGGATGTGCAGGCATTTTTTTTCCATGGGCTCTGTTTGAAATGTGTAATGGCACCTGTGAGACATACATATTTGCATAATACAATATATGCCACAGTGATTAATTTATTATTAACATTCACATTTGATGAATGTCTAAAAAAAGATATTGCTCATGATATTTGTTTCTCCAAAATAAATTTGATTCTAGGATGTAAATTATTAATTTCATATACAAAGGATAATAGTTCTGCTCCGTGTCATTCGAAATAGTGTAAACATCATCTACATACCACACCCCAAAGAGAAGATTTGAAACTTCATATTCTTTTTTTAAGATGTTCTAAATAAAAAATAACCAGAAGTGATCATAAATTTGAGTAAGTCTAAGTAGAGTATAGTTGTAAATGTTATAATTCTCTTTCTGTATGTTGATGATAGCAGTGGTTTTTAATGTGGTTAAAAAGTCTAATCCTGATAATCTTTCAAAATGAAAAAATATAATTTTGGTACAAAATTTTTATATATTGGTATATAGTATAATTTTTTTTTTTTAACAAATGTTTGTTACTCATTAGAAATAAAGGTACATTTTTAGAATTCATAAAGTTAGTTACCTGTTCCACCTCAATGAAAAAGACAGTCATCATCTGAATGGCAGTTGCAGTTATTATTATATAATTGCAACTGCCATTATTATAAAATAAACTGTGCATTCTGCTGAGTCATTCAGAACAGAGTTGGTCCTTCGGGTAGAATTTGCTGCTTTCCATCATGAAGAACACAAATCTTATATCCAGTCCTCTAAACCCTGAGCAATATTGCTTAGCCAATCTCAACTAAGAACAGAGTTCTTTGTGTAGGCCATGCTCTTACACAACAGTAGAGTCCTTATGAAATGTTTATGTAAATAGCTGAAAGACCACTTTTACATCTGAATTTGAGCAGATATGATGGCTTTCAGTTATTCCCTCTCTTGGAAATATTGTATGAATTCTCTGTTAATTCCTAATTTTTTATTTTCTTATAGATATATATTTTAAAAAATTAATTAGAAATTTTACCAACCAGTTGTCTTACTTAAGCTATAAAGTCACTTTTTTTAAAAGTGACTTTATAGCTTTGTATTATAATTACATTCCATTACTCATTGTACTGATGCCTTTTGATAGTAAGGTAAAAATTACATGTCATTAAAACAGTTTTCATATAAGTTGTTTTCCCATCTCAAATTATTTGCAATACTGATTCCTTACAGTGGTTATGAGTTTTTTTCAAAAGAGTTAAAAAAAATTAATCTAAGATATACAAATGAGTGAATCAATTGAAGAATCATAAACATGCGGAATATTAAAACAGGCAGCATTTGTAAACATAGGCAGAAAGAGGAGATGGGTAACTAAGATGTTAGGCAATGAGGATATTTCTAGGATTTATGTATCAATTCATATTTATCAACCAGATCATATGAAGATAAAATAGAATACAACAGAAAGAAAGCCATAGCTAAAATAGTGATGAAAAGACAGAAAACTGGAATAATTTCGTATCTAATTTAGAGAGGTCTTTAAAAAAAATTCAGACCCATAAGGTATGAACTTTTAAATAATATGAATGAATAAATAAATGAGAATTTAAGAATTAATGTGACTGATAAAGCTACATGGGTACATTATTTTTAGGATTTACGGTCACATAGTATGGAAGAATTACAAATGCTACAAGGCAAAAATAATCTAGTAGAACACATTTCTAAAAGGGAATTGAATGATACATAACTTTAAAAACAAAACATCACCTGGATAGTTTGGTATTGGCATGGAATTGTTCAAATATACTGATGAAACTCTTAAATGAAGACTCAGATTTCCTGAATGAAATATGAGATGGAGAAGATCCACCAGAATCATTCTTGGCAGAAAGCCATAGTCACTCTAATATATTTAAAAAAAAAGGGGGGGGAATGAAAATTATTAAGGAGTAAGTCTCCTCAGTAGTAGTTGCAAAATATATGTAAAAATTACAAAAAAGCAAATGAGTCATTACAGTAAGTTAGATGAGGAACAAAATGGATTCCATAAGGGTAGATCCTATGTTACTTTATTGTTACTTTCTTTGAAATTAACAATTGAAGAGAACAAAAATTCAGTAGGCCAATTAATGGTAGAAATCTTCCTAACTGGATGAAGGATTACTGCTATATTAATTCTGAGATCTTAATTCTTCATCAACCAAATTGTAGTTTAGAATTTTCAATTTTTAGAAAAGAAACACATACTGATTGTTATATCAATGCTACTTCGCATCATCATCTTGGTCAAAAAGTTGGAACCGTTAAGACATTACATCACACTCATAACATATGTTCAACTGATGACCTCTTACACTAAAAATTGAATTATATCAAATCTGCTTTTATGAAAAATGGCTTTAAGGAATTCTTAATCAAGAAAGATTTTAACAGCTTTAAGCCACCAGTCTCTAGATCCATTGAAGAAATCACTCAGATTGCACATTAAAGGAATTTCCATATTGTTAAAGTTCTGAAACCTCTTAATATAGCAGTATCCTTTTATGTGCACATATCCAGAAAATGAAAAATAATCTGTTTAATTTCATATATTATAAATGATAGCTGGAAAATGTCAAACAATTTTCAGTGTTGGATTGATGTAGTGCACTAATTACAGTGTGTTAAGGGAATGCTGTATGGGATACAGATGGCAACATGAAATTTTAGAAGAATTAGCAGAAAAAAGGAGAACTCATTTAACGAAGTACAGAATAGTTTGGACTGATTAGCAGAGGCATAACCTGAGTGAAGTCTAAAAATATTTTTTTTTTTGTCCAAATTAAATCTGTGGTCTAAACCAGTGCTTCCCAAACTTCTGCATGTCAGGGCCCCCTTTGGAAAAATTAAAATATTTCACGGCCCCCCCTCAAAAAAAATCGTAATATAGACATATATTATTATAATATTTATTGTATTTATATTCAATACAAAACATACACACAGCGAATGTTGCAAAAATCAAATGCAAATATTACATTTTTAGCATCTTACATACACATTTGACATGGCACATTATCTCATATTTTTATATAGATTAGATGTATTGTTATTGTACATTTGCAGTACAAGCACATGAAACGTAAAACGATTAGTAATAAAGAAAGAATTAAAAATATAAAAGAAGTTTAATAATTTAATGTGATGGATGTGTTTTAATACTGCTACACAAAAAAGTCAATATCTTGTGAAATATTTGAAACTGCAATTCTTAGAATCTGCTTTGAAATGAAACTTATATGAATAAGCATATATTTACTAATATTCATTACATGCCGAAATACGCAGGAAGCAAAATTTGTGAACCCACACCTATGTGTGATTTTTTTTTCCATTAAAATATAAAAAATAAATAATAAAAATTAAATACATTTCTTTTAAGATGAAAAAAAAATCTACTTAGTCTTAAAACATTTTCGATTTGTTTTCATTATTTCACGGTCCCCCTCAACAAAACCTATGATCCCCAATGGGGCTGTGGTCTAAACTACAGCCCTGACTTGGCTCATGAAGATCTCTACACGATCTAGAGGGAGGGAGGGAGGGAGGGAGAGAGAGAGAGAGAGAGAGATCAATTCTAATTTAATTTCACAACTTCGTATTCTTTTATTTTCAGATTATCAGCTTCTTTTTTCCAGGCAGAAAAGATGAGAAAGTTCAGGCTTTAATATGAGAATAGTATAATGTTTAATTAAATGGCATATCTAATCAGTCTCCAATAAAGAATGGAACATGTACTTTTTAAAGCCAAAAGTGGGCATTCTCAGATGACAATCTGATTGCTGCTTTATGTAAAATTATTCCATTAGTAATTTATATTGTCATATAGTTTTATAAATAATCGCTCAAGTTTCTTATAAGAAATTTGATTTTCTTTAACTGCATTTCTTTCTATAACAGAAGTTTAAATTTTATTTGCAGATCATCAGTTCACTTCTCCTGAAAGACAAGCTGAGAAAGGTGTACAGACTCCTGAATTACCTTCACCTGATAAATCTACCCAAACAGAAGTACCAGATATGAAAGATACATACAGTCATTTGAAAGAAGATTTTACACAGACAGATTTGATACAAAGTAGTATGTTTATGCTGTTTTCATTAATTAAAAGAATTTTAAGTTAGTTTCAAAAATGTTACTCTTTGTTCATAAAGAGGCAAGATTTGTTGTAGTTTTAAAATTATGGTTGATGCTACTAAGGCTGTGAAACAAGTTGCTTATATTTTAATTGTGTGTCCTCTGGCTAGTTAATTTGTTTTGCAGAATAAAACTGTCAATCACCTCCGGCTGAAAACCCCCTCATTAATTGCATCCCAGATGGATTTGAATCTCGTCTTTCCAACCAAAGGATATTGTTAATACCAGCTGAACTCTGGAGGTTCTATGAAATATGGTGAGAGTGAATGTAGTAAGACAGTTTTAAGGTATAAAAGAGAAGGATGGCTGTGAGATGGAACATAAGGAAAAGGCAGACAGTGGAACAGCAAAAAGGACAAATAATAGCGATAGTGAAGATAGATGCTAAAATGAATGAGTTTAAATTTTTCAGGAAATGACAACATATTAATTAAAAAACTTTAATCAATACCTTCCAATATTTCGGCAATGTTACATTGCCATCTTCTGGGAACATAAAACTATGCTATGTGAATGCAGGCACAAACAGCGAGCAAATGAGGCTGAAGAATGCAATTGGCATTGGTCCTAGAGTCCTAAAGATGCCCCCCACCCTAGCAGGCTGAATTGGATTGTCTTGGCTGTTGGACTGATGTTCTAAGGCTGCAAGGTTCCCAAATTTGGGACAGTCAGGACAGTCACATGCACCCAAATTTGTTGAGATTTGAGAAGTTTTTAGAGCAGAGGCTGATTCCAGGAACAGTTTTTAATATTTATATTTGCTAGAGTGTAGTATAGTTCGCCCACCGATTAGAGATCCCTCGGCATTTCTGTGTATGTCAGAAAAAGGAGAATCCATTCTAATAATAGGGTAATCAATCTGTGTTCTGGGATGAGTTTGTTTATTATTACAGGTCAGAAAATTTAGCTTTTCTTATAAGAACATTGCTGTTTTTAAAGTGTAACTATTTTGCTTGTATAACAGTTGGAAAAATGTACGTAGAGTATTAACAAAATTAAAAAAGGTATATCGTAAAACAAATATTTAACTAAGTTTATTTATTAAGAAAGTTTTCTATAAACTAAAAATAATTATACAGAAAAACAGAAATTTTTCAAATGAACTTAGCTATTCTAAACTTACAGTTGAGAGAACTGAGACACTTTGATGTCCTAAACTGATTAATTATTTATGACTTGTTGTGACTCTTTTAACAAACCCATTCAAAAAAAAAATGTTGGAAAAAAATACCATTATCAAATCCTTTTAATCTTCAGAGTCATCTGAATCGGTGTCCGAATCGCCATCACTTTCACTTAAACTGAAGACCAAAGGTTCACATAATTCTTCGATAATTCTGTCTCTGTCCCAATACATATTTTCTAATGAGGTGACATGAGAGCAATATTTTCCCCAGTTTTGAACTATAATACTTTCAATTGCCTATTCTGAAAGTTTAAAAAGTTTCAACATGTCAATATCCCAAG
Source organism: Typopeltis vanoorti (assembly GCF_054136105.1). Classification (NCBI taxonomy): domain Eukaryota; kingdom Metazoa; phylum Arthropoda; class Arachnida; order Uropygi; family Thelyphonidae; genus Typopeltis; species Typopeltis vanoorti. Next base: position 110,148,147 of record NC_143558.1, read on the forward strand.
TTACGTTGCGATGGTGAATGAAACTTTTCACTTCTGCCCAAACATACTCAATAGCATTAATATCGCAATGATATGGTGGTAGCCTCAAAGCTAGAAATCCATGCTCTTTGAGCATTGTGTTGAAATTAAATAATTTAGTTGTGGGCAAGTTTCTTTTGACCAAATTAAGGAATTCAATTTTTCGCATATCTGGGGAATGAGAAATGTTATTTGCAGAGAGCTAATCCATAAGAACTTGCTTCTTATTAGACCAATTTGGAACTTTGTTTAATCGAATAGCGTGATATGAAGGGTTATCAATTATAACAACAGCATTTTTATGAAGGTTTGGAATCAGTTTTTCTTCTGCCCACTTTTCAAAGATCGTAGAATTCATTTGCCCATGGTAATCTCCAGTAGTTGAATTGGCTTTGAATGGTAAGTTTGAATTCGGTAAAAAAACCCATTTTTCCACCTGCACACAAAATTACGGATCCATCATACAAATTAATAATAAAAAAATAATGCAAAAAAGCGACAACAAAAATCAAGCTAGTACGGCGACAGACAAGAAAGCACGTGATTTCGCATGTTGGCGACCAATTTGTACGTCCTTTGTTTCTTTCTCCCCTTCAGCATGAATCGACTATTCTTGGCAAAATGCCAAGGAGAGACCTACAAACGGTAAGCAAACTATAAAGTGGTTTTCTTGCAGAGTATTCAGTGATGGGTATCTAGTGCATGGTCTGCAAATCCTGAGCGGCTGTATTGGTGAAACTGGATGTAGTCTTTGTGTTCCGATATCCTCCCTGTTTGGCCATAGTAGGAGTAAGGCCCACCAATATGGCAAATTAAAACTGAAGATTTCAAGACAACTGAATCGTTTGGACCTTCTTAAAACACTGCCAGGATAATAAGTTGATCCCGAACTGTGTAAAATCGAAACACCATTTCACGTCAACAAATGCTCTCCGCATTTATAACCACACTATCTTTTCCCTACTATGAACAGATTGCTGCCACTCGCATTCTCCTGGCCGACACAAATGTGGCTATTTGTACATTAGAGGAAGAACGTGCCGCTACGCTGAACAACAACCTTTGGATGATCCTCTCAGACATCTCTCATGCTTCAGCAGAGAAAGAATTTAGTAAAATACGATGTCGGCACATTAAAAAGTTTGAAAGTCTAAAAAAAAACTCTGCCTCTGAACCTCAAATACCTTTCTTCCATTACCCGGAAGCCTAAAGCACTCAGTGCACTTGTATGTGACTACAACTTCACCGTAGCACTGAAAACAATACCATCTGAAGAAATAATGATACAAGTAGAACATGGTATCTGCAACCTTCCTATCCATATTGCTAATGATATCAGACTGGATGTAGCCGGAATTCTTACCAAAGCTAAACCACCAAAAACCAACCTATCTAAAGAACTAAAAGCCTCTACTAGAAATGAAGAACAGCAAAATAGTAATCACCAAAGCAGATAAGGAAAATGCCACTGTGATTCTCAACCTAACAGACTACACAGATAAGCTTTCAACTTTATTGTTAGATCGTTCTACCTACCTTCCCGTTGAATATGATCCCACCAGCTCCCAAATCAGAACACTCCAAAAGCTCCTTAAGAAGGTTACTTCTTGGCCTGAGGAAGTGACTAGCAGACTAAACCTTTCAACTCTAGATAGACATACCCCCCCCTCAAATACATGGACTACCAAAAATCCATAAGCAGAATGTGCCATTACGACCCATTGTGGATGGCATTGATTCCCTCAGATACAAATTAGCCAAAGTGCTCTCACATTATGCTGGCAACACACCATCACACTTTAAAAACTCAGCCCACTTTAAAGCCAGTATAGAGAACCTCTAACTCCAACACGCTGGCATAATGGTCAGTTTTGATGTCTCCTCCTTATTCACAAATGTCTCACTCAAAGATACCTTAGATCTCATCCAAGCCAAATTTTCTCCCAATATCTCAGCCCTATTTCAGTTCACTGTGAACTCAGGCTATTTCGTTTGGCAGGGAAAATTCTACAAACAGATAGAAGGTACAGCCATGGGCTCTCCACTCTCTCTCCACCCTTGGCAAACTTCTATATGGAGACATTTGAAGAAAAAGCCTCACAAAAACCCATTGTCTGGCTATGCTATGTCGATGATGTGTTCGCTATTTGGCCACATAGCTTAGACACACTCCACAACTTCTTAACACACACTTAAACAATCAACCTCCCAGCATCCAGTTCACCTTGGAAAAAGAAAACAATAACAGTCTCCCTTTTCTAGACACTCTGATAACACACCAGCCTGATGGATCCCTGGCCCTCTCAGTTTACAGAAAACCGACCCATACAGGTAGATACATTCACAAGCATCCCCCCCCCCTTACAACAATATGAGATTATAAAAACCGTATATAACAGGGCTAAATTAATCTTTTCAGAGACAATGCCCTAACTACTGAACTTAACCATATCCTATGGTTAAGTTCACTAGTTAGCTACAACCTCAAAAAAATCCAGAAAATATTAAAACCAGTTACCCCCCCCCCCCCACTTCTTAACAGAGATTATGCTAAATCTATCACTATTCCATATATCCAGGGCATGTCTGAAAAGCTCACAAAAATCCTAAAAAAATATGACCTGACTACCAGTTACAGACCACGTAAGAAATTGGCATCCTTTATCTGCTCCACCAAAGACCAGCCACTTCCCCTAGACTTACCTGGAGTATACCAGGTCCCTTGCAGCTGTAAACTGTCCTGTTATGGCCAAACAGGCAGGACAGCTAATATCAGGATATATGAACACAAAGACTACATCCAGTTGCACCAATACAACTACTCAGGACTTGCAGAGACCATGCACTAGATACACACCATAGAATACTCTGGAAGAAAGTCACTTTACTACACCATAGCAAATATAAATATGAAAGAAAGATTGTTCCTGGAATCAACCTCAGCTCTAAAAAACTTCCCAAATCTCAACAAATTTGGGTGCATAAGACTGACCCAAATTTGGGAAGCTTGCATCCTTAGAACATCAACCCATCAGCCAAGACAACCCAATTTAGCCCGTTAGGGGCATCTTTAGAACTCGAGGACCAATGCCAGTTGCCTTCTTCAGCCTCATTTGCTTGTTGTTAGTGCCTGCATGCACATATCATAGTTTTATGTTCCCAGAAGATGGCAATGTAACATTGCTGAAATATTGGCAGGTATTGATTCAAGTTTTTTAATTAATATTTTAGTATACATTGCCATTTCCTGAAAAATTTAAAGTCATGTGTAACCAACATATAAGTTTATCTACAAGAATTAAAATGAATGAGGTAAAGCGTATTAGTGCAGACAGATGTTAGAAGCAAATTTAATAAGTAAATTAAGGCCAGTGCAGAGTAGAATAGGCCAGCTGTAAAGGAGATACACTGTTGGAAGTGGATGGCTGCAGAAAAACCAGAAGCTGATGCTAGTGGAAAATTGTAAGGAGATAGAGTAGTAAAGGCAGGATGGATAATAAGTACAATGCTGTTTGGAGATTCCCACTGTGTTGGATGCAAAAGATCAGTTATCTATGGTGTGTTTTTGAGGAAGGAAGGTGGAAAATTATAATTGAGGATATCAGGAGGAAAGAAATAGGGAAACTGTGTTGATTTTCCCATAAGTGTAAATGACATAGCATGGAATTTCAACATGTTATTAAAACTGTAATACAGAAATGTGTGAAAGGTGGAGATACAAGTGTAGTGCCAAGGTATGATAGTATGCTCATTGCTTGAGATGGAAGCCTATGGTGCAATAGGTAAATTAGAATTATTTTACAGTTCTGAATATTTAAATTAATACAATAGCATGAGGTGAATAACAAAGTGAGAGATAAAGCTTCATAGATGACTTTAACAGGAGCAACAAAATTAGATGCTGTGTGGATAATGTGGAACAGAATTGTAAAAAGATGTGAGAGATTAAATCAGGAGCAGTTATGCCTACATAAAAATGGCAGGAATGTTAAGTACAAAGGGGATGGTTTATATCCATAATTGTTCCAGATGATCCCATAAGCTACTCATGTCTAAGTGTTTATGTAGTTTGAAAAAGTTATCAAATTCCTGATATATACCCTCAGTGGGGGGGGGGGGTACAGTATATTACAATAGTACTACATGAAAAAGTTCAATCACTAACTTATCAACAATTCTTCTCCAAATTAATCTGTTACAACTATCGGATCTTATATTTCTCTTGTAAGGCACATCTCATGCACATCATCATCAGTCCACCTGGTCTTGTTGCAAGTCTTTTTGCTGCCATTCTGGCAAAAGCAGGACTTGTTTTGCTCTAGTAATGTTTTCTGAATGCTAACATTATCATTTCCCCCTCCCCAATCCTTAATTTTTAATATGATATTGCCAGTGATGCCATCAATTCACTCTCCTAATCTTCCTCAAAACTATCTGTGGTCTCAATTCTTGGATCATTGTTATTTTTATTTAACTCTCAGATCCATAAGCGAAAAACAGTTTGAACACTGCCTTGTATACAGTTGATTTAGTGTTTTGATTAACTTCTCTCTCTTATTTCATATAAATTTATTCAGTTGGCTCCCTATCATACCAGCTTTGCCAATTCTTTTGTCTGTTTCTATATCTGATTTGCCATCTTCAGTAAAAATTGTCCCTAAATAGATGAAATGTTTATTCTATAGGTTCCCCACTCTGGATGTAGTTGATGTTTTCTATATTTCTCCTTGTTTTCATTGTCTTTTTATTGCTGATTTTCATACTAAATTTATTACAGTAGTTATTCGGTTTACTCAGGGAATCCTGCAGACTTGTACTGGATTTATTTAGGAGTATAACATCATCTGCATCAAGTAAAGATTAACTTCTCCAGTTTTGATATCAGATTTAATACCCCTTTCCTTCATAGATGAATAACAGTAGAGATAATGTGCACCCTTGTTTCGCACTGGATTTAACATCCAACTATCTTTCTGTACTTCCTTCAATTCCAACTGCTGACTTACAACTCAAATGTAGACTATGTATCCCACATTTGCACCATGTAAATGTGGGATACCTCTTGACACCTCTACAAACTTAAACATGAATCCTTGTTATATTTTCATGATTTCTCAACAGTTTGTCTTGAAGTGTAAATGTGTTCCTAACTACCTCTATTTGGCTTAAATCCAGTTCTTTTTTCTCATAGCTTTCCTTTATATATATATATATATATATATATATATATATCATGTTTATTATCTTTGAATCCTTTAATAGTATTCTTTCCTCTATTTCTTGAACTTTTTTTCAGTGACATCTGAAATATTTTATCTTCTTCCTGATATTTATTTTCTATGTTCTTACCAAAGTTTCCCCATGATTTTTGTTTAGCTAGTTTTACACAGCTCTTCATTTTCTCACATTTTTCTTTGTATTCTGTCAGAGCACAGGATAACTTACTTGCCAGGAACTTTTGATATGCTTTCTTCTTTTCTTTGACTGCCTCTAACTTCCTGAGATCACATCATTCCAATATTTCTGTCCTTGCAGACAATCTCATCACATGCCTCTCTGGCTTAATCAGTCAACATTTTCTTCAGGATTTGCCTGAATCTCCAAGGTTTGGTTCTCGTTTTCAGATCATTTTTTTCCGAATAATGTTTGTGTACAATTCACCTTTGAATAGCTGCTCAACTTAGATTCATTTTAAAATTCACTTTCTACATCATGGGTACTCACGTCCCACGACGAATATTTTTGCGGCCCAGCCAAACATTTGCCAATGAAAGCGATTACTACATATAGCAGTTTTGCATGCATTTCCTTTACACGCAGGCAAACTATTTCTATCAGCCGATTATATACCTACTATCACGTGCCGGTGCCACATCTAGTTGTCAGTCTTGTTTGAACTGACTTGTTTGGTGTGCGTAACAGGATATATTTTGCTTTCGGTGAACAAGAAAAATAAGCTTATTTACGTTACGTTTATTAATTTGTGCAGTTATTTAGTGTCTGGTAAGTTGATGTTCAAGAAAAAATACCAGTTTTTATTAAAATATACTATTATTTTATGTTAACGATTATTAATTTTTATCAGTCCTTTGTATTCAGCATGTCTCTATTGAAGCCAAGTGATAGTAATAAACGAAAAATTGCTGACGAACATCGAAATTTCCAAGAAAAGTGGGAATTGGAGTATTTTTGCTGTGAAGTAAAAAATAAAATAATCTGATTAATATGTAATAATGTTATCAGTGTACCAAAGTTATACAACATTAATAGTCACTATGAACAACATAAATCAAAATATGATAATTACGAGGGATTAATGAGACAAGAAAAGTTGAAAGAGCTCAAGTTGGGACTGAAAAAACAACAGCTCATGTTTACTAAAGTATCACCAGAAAGTGAAGCAGCAGTGCATGCAAGCTACGTCTTGTCGAAGTTGAATGCTAAACACTCGAAACCTTTTACTGAAGGTGATTTCATTAAGGAATGTCTAATTAAAGTTGCAGAAATTATTTGTCCTGAAAATATGAAGGCTTTTCAAACAATCTCTTTGTCTCGAAATACAATTGCAGAAAGAATTACTGAGTTGACCGACAATTGAATTGTTAAAATCAAAGCAAAATCATCTAGTTCGATGCTTTTTCTATTGCCTGTGATGAGAGTACAGACATTGGGGGCATAGCTCAATTAGCTGTTTCCTCGTGTTTGCAACACGGATTTCAACATTTTTGAGGAATTGTTGGAATTAGTACCAATGAATAACACAAGTACGGGACAAGATATATTTAATTGTGTTTTTGAACTTCTGCAAAAATACAATCTACCTGTCAAAATTAACTTCTGTAGCTACAGATGGAGCTCCTTCTATGACCAGAAAAAAACAATGGTTTCATGGCATTACTGCCAAAAAAAAAAACCAAGTGAAAGTTATGACGGAATCAAGATTCATCATGCGCATTGCATTATACATCAAGAAGTATTATGCGTGAAAGTAATAAACATAGAAAATCTGTTGACATCAATCAAAAAAATCATTAATTTCATAAAATCTCAAGGCTTAAATCAGCGACAGTTCTCTACTTAAGTGAATTAGACAGCGAATATTCCAGTTTGTCCTACTATACCGAGGTACGTTGGCTATCCTGCTCCAAGATTCTTAAACAATTCTGGGACTTGAAAGAAGAAATATGTCAGTTCTTAATAACTAAAAATCAAGACACAAGCATGTTTTTTGACACAGTGTGGTTGCAAGATTTATCCTTCATGGTTGATATAACAATGATTTAAATTTAAAACTGCAAGGAAAAGGATCAGATCATTACGAACGTGTGACCAAGTTAAGGCATTCAAATGTAAACTAGTTCTTTGGGAAAAGCAGTTGAAAAATGAAGATTTAATGCACTTCCTGACATGCAACATGAACAAATCAAGTTTAAGTGAAACTGCATCGTATCAAAAATACACAGAAAAAATTGTAAGCCTTAGAACTGAATTTGAAACAAGGTTTACAGATTTAAAATTTTTGGAAGACAAGTTTTCTTTGTTTTCTTTGATTTTTTCAATAAATACTGAATCAGCACTTAATCAAATGCAAATGGAGGTAATTGAGATCCAGTGCGATTCAGATTTGAAGGCAAAATTCAGTGAAGTTGGCATGCCTGGATTTTACAAATATTTACCTGCCAGGTTTAAAAATACTTAAAAATTAGCATTTTAAATTATATCCATGTTTGGAAGTACTTATCGGTGTGAGCAGTTATTTACAATTATGAAGGGAAATTAAGTCTCCTGTCAGATCCAGAATTACTGACATTCACCTTGGATCAGTTTTGAAAGTAATCACTGCGAACAAGATTTCCCCAGAAGTAGGAAAGATAGTAGCAGAGAAGAGATGCCAAGTGTCAGGGAGAAAACATTAATTTTATCGTTGTTCTTGTTCTTTTTTTTATACTGTTCTTTTTCAAAATAAACCTGTGTTTTTGTGAAAATTGAAGTGTTTGTGTTTTTGCGGCCCACAAACTTAAACCTCATTTATTTGGCCCATGTTAGCCTTCGAGTTTGACATGCATGTTCTACATAGTGTTCTTTTCAGTAAGACAATCGTTTGTATCCTTTCAAAACTAAATGGTGATAACTTCCAATTTCAAATCCTCTTGTTATATACACTTTTGTCCTGAACCAGCATGAAGATATCACTGTCAACAATTACAGTCGAAAGTTATTTCTCACATCTTCTCTCCATGTGAATTTGTGTACATCTTTATGTTGGAACATGCCGTTAGTAATAACTAGTCCATATTCTGAACATAAATCCAGTGGACACCATTATTATTGGCTTTGTTTTCTTCAAAATTTCCAAAACATTTATATATGTCTGGTAATCTTTCCTGCCATGCTGTTTAGATCTCCAACAAGGATCAGCTTTTTTTGTTTTTAGTTGTCAACTGCCTTCTCTAATGCCTTGAGAAATTCTGAACTTCTTTAGAACCTTCTGGGACCATAGACACAAATAAGTCTCATTGTCTAGTTCTCTATTCTGCTATTTGCCCGCATCACTCAACTTGCTATTGTTTGCCATTCAAGAAGATTATCCTCATATTTAGGGTTGCATACTGTAGCTGCAACTTCTTTTCCTTTATCAATGTCTGAATATAATATCTTGTATTTGTTGCTCAGAAAAATCTCACCTGTTGTCTTCTTTGTTTCAGTAATGCATATCATGTTGATCTGGTACTTATCAAGTTCTTATGCTAGTTCCATTTCTTTTCAGTGATGTTTCTTATGTTGATGGTGCCAATCTTAAGCTTTGCAGATGTTTAGTTGGTATTTGTTCCTGTAGGAGAATTTTCATTGTTCTCCATGGTTCCCTGAAGAAAATGATGGGGACCTTTTTTACCCCAGCTGGCATAAAATTCTGTCCTGTTGTACCATCATTTTGGATTTTGTTTTAAAAAAGTAAGAATACAATTTGGTCAGCTAAATCCCAAACTGGCAGTCCATCTTCATTTATTTACTATCCAGGTAGACACCTACTAAACAGAATATATCACAACAAAGTAAGGATTGAACGTTAGGTCAGAAGACCTGTCTGGTTCTTTGCATTCCTTAAATGGCAATGTGGAGGTCTCCTCCCAATTATCCAGATTTGGCCTTTAAGCAACCTGTTTGAAAAAGTTTAGCTGTTATAAACTAATTCAAATAATCAGAGCACTAAAATGTTTTTTCTTATTGTAAAGATTCTATTTATTTTATTTTTTTTTTTACAAAATATCGTACTCTATTATATGTTCAAAGGAAACCATGAAAAAATGTATAAGCATACGACATGTGTATGGACATGTTATTTAGTCACTTATGATTAGTGTAGTATTCCAAACTGGCTCACATTCCAACCTGATCATCACTATCTTATTGATGAGCTAAAAAACAACTGGAAGCTGCCAGCTCATCACCGTGATTAGCTACAGTAATTTGTTTCCACTCTGAACAAGCAGATAACATCTCCATTTGCCAACCAACAAGTAATGGATTTGAACACCACTACTGCACAGATCTTTGTGCAAATCTTCAGGTAGAATATGATTTTTGTCAACTCCATATCAGACCACTAACTAAATAATGAACTCCTGAAGCACCTTAAAAATTTCTTGTTTCATTCTCTGTAGCAGCTTCATGGATTATCTAATCCTTAGCTTACCCATGGTAAGCTAAGGATTAGATAATAAGTTTTAGATTAGATAATAGGTATTAAATGCACTGTAAGTTGCTAACATCTTGTAGGTGGGATTGACATAGAAAATATGATTGTATAAAGATTATTACTATTATTATAGGCATCTCCATGGCATCAAAAGACTCATCGTGGGAGATCATTATTCACACAATACCTATCATATGTACCTCTCCTTAAATTCCTTCACTGATGAAGCACTCACAACCACCTCTGGCAACCCATTCCACCCATGCACATCCTTCAAACCAAAAAATCTAGTCCTAACGCCCTTGACAACCACACTAACACAATTTCCACTCATGACCACTTGTTCTCTCCTTTCTTGCCATGTAATGAAAAAAGTGATTACTATTAATCCTATAAAACCCTTTTAATAACTTACATGCTTCTGTCATGTTCCATAATGCAAAAACATTGTAGGACTGTTTACTACACAGTTTGACCTTTATTAAGATCACAGTAGTGGGAATGAGATCTAGAAATATACTAATGTCGAATCATTGCAAAAGCCATACATTTTCCATGCATCTGTGCGAGGATTTAAACAAAAATAGTTGTCAAGTATTATGTAAGTAAAAAAACTTCCAACTCTCTCTGATCCAGGGCGTTTTAGTAATACAGTGATATGCTATTTTTACCACTTTTATATGGAAAATTGACTTCTGCATTGATTCAACCTTGGTATCTTTCTGGGTCTGGTTTCACTGACAAGACCTCTCTAAAGGTTGAAACACCAGCATGGATAGTAACCCTTGTCATAATACGTAGTAGTCTACATGTCTGAATGGAAGTGTACTTTGCATTATGGGATACTAAGGGCAGTTGATATGAAATCAGTAGCTGCAACATGAAGATGGGTCAAGCGCAAACTTTGTTTGCTTATATTTGGGTAAGGATTAAAACGAATATAATTTCTTGTTGAGTGTTATGTACTTTCTAACCATATGAAACAATGTATGTTTCTAAAATACTTACTTCATAAGTATTTACATTGTAACAGTAATTATAATGCACCTAACCAATGAAGGATTGTTAAGTGTTAAAATCTAGGACCGATTGTCCTAGATTTTAGAGAGCCTTAAGCTAGGATTGGAAAAATGCAGGTGATGCTCCACTGTATTATGTATGCTGAAAATGGAGTTGACTGATGTATTTATGGATTCCATCAGTGTCTCTCAAGGCTAGAAATGCTGTCTGGCCAAATTAGCCCACTTGACTCTGTTACGTTGTAAAAGGAAACGGGAACTTGAGTTATTTGCAGATGAGAGGATTCAGATACATTTGTTAGTTTGTTAGTTATCTAGAGCTGATTTGAAAGTAGAAAACAATTCATGAAAGCAATATATATTCTCTTTCAAGAAAATTTTCATGGAGTATCACGTTTTTTTATTATTATTTTAATTTATTATATTTAATAGCAGTCCCCCCCCCCTCCATGAAAGGATAGAGCATATATTATGGATAGGCAGTTATTTAGCCAGAAGACATTTCTTTTCTTTTTAAGATTTATAAGATTGCTAGAAAACACTGCTGATAGGTTGTTACTTCACACCAATAAGGATGAATGAAGACTAAAAAATTGTGCTATAAATACATTCTAATAGGAAATTCAGTAGTGAAAAATTCTTCAGCTAAATTTCAGAGATGGTGGATTATAATCTGATAAACTATCACCAGTCTGAATTCTGTTACCATCAATCAAGAGAGGATCATTTTGCATATGCCACATCTGGAAAACTGCCATAGGAAAGTTTGGAGCATTTCAAGTGGTTGTTCATAATATCTCTAAGGCAGCTTTTTGATCAGGTTTGGCACAAATACCTGTTGCTTTCCTCATATCTTTTAATTTCAGAATCTGGATTGCCAACTTTCTATCTGAATGTACATTACCTATGACAGTGGTTGAATCTTTATCCTCAGATGGCAACTAATTCTGGAGCTTCCACAAAGCTCTGTTCTTCACTTGCTCCCTTCCTTCAATATATCAACCGTCTTCTCCAGTTAACTATAAATCCAATCCATTTCACAGTTTTGCTGATGATATTGCACTCTTCCTCATTTGACAAACTTTGCAATTATACAAATCACTAAAACATAGAATCAGCTGCTTCACTCCTAAATTTTGATTTTCAGACCATTTTTCAATGGGTTGCTGATACACCCTTTAATTTTAAATCTAGTAAAACTTATTCCTGTCTTATTTCTTGCAAAAAAGAAAAAAAAAACATTTTCTTCTACTCTGTTTTGACAACATGCAAATCTCTGGACATGAAGTTTCTCTTCTTGGGATTACTCTAATCTCCAGTCTCTGTTGGCATAAGCATATTACAGCACAGTCTCACTTCCTTATCGTCAAAATGAGGTTTTCTCTTTCACTGCTGGTGTTGCTTTACTTCTGAAACAGCTTTTACTATGCATATCACCTATCAGCTCAACTACTGGATACTTGATAAATTCCCCCCTCTTTTGCTATATCATTCCAGTCTCTTTCACACAGATGTTCAGTTTCTGCTGCTTGCATTTCCGACATTTCCATGAATTGGCACTGATAATTCCTCCACTCTCTTCTAGATGTGTTAAAATATGGCTGGGAGCTATTTAATTTTCTTTCATAGTCCAGCTCCATGCTTAATTTTTTCTTCATTTATTCCTTCTACTGCTGCTGTCTTAGAAGTTGTTCCTCTTAAAGACTACAATCTACAAGTTATCAGAACCAATCTTAACAAGTTTCTTCTTTCCCACCTTTCCTCCTCTCCACAGTAGTTATGTAATATTAGTTGAATAGCTTCTTGCGTATGGAATTATCAATTGCAGAAAGAGGTAAAGCTGAATGAAGTTCAGCTTTACCTCTTTCTGCACAAATTGTATTCTGTTTAATCAAGTAATCAAACAAGTTTCCACTTTACAGCATTCTTTAACATTTAAAAAAAAAAAAAAAAAAAAAAAATCAACTAACACCTTTTTATTCCCGAATACGGGAGTAGGCGATTAACATTTGTCTTATTTAATTTTGTTTTTATTATTTATTAATTTAATACATAATTATGTATTAACAATGTTTTATTAGTTGATTTCCCATTACTCTTCTATCTTTTTTGAGACACCATACCATCAAACCAGATTTGTATCCTTGCAGGGGGGGGGATATCGATATTATGATGGTAAAGATGTAAAATTTTCATCTAGTACTAACTTCCTATCAAGATTTTCCTCCATAGTCTTATCTGTAATAATTCCAATATTGTGATATCTCATATTTTGGTCTTGTAAGGCACTTCTTACTGTATCAGTCACCTAGATTTTGGTCTTCTTCTGGGTCTTTTTCCTGCCATCCAGACAACAAGGTGGTATGGTCACTTAACCTTTCCTCTTCTGTACATGACACTTTGGATTAGCTCTACTTGCATATTCCCAAATGCTAACAATCCTTTCTGATATCTTCATTCTTAATGAATATGCTATTAATGCCATCTGTTTAACTTCTGATTTTTCTCAGAGCTCAAATTTATGGTCAATCTTTGATCAAGTGTTTTGTTTCTGACTCATTTCTCAGATCCATAAGTTAAAACTGATTTGAACAATGTTGTATATAGTTGATTTAGTATTTTGACTAAATTCTGTTTCTATTATGTGAATTTATTCAGTTGCCCCCCCCATCATGCTAGCTTTGTTCCCCCCATTGTGATCAGTATTTATTGTGTAGAAGTTTGGACAAATTCTTTTTAGAGCACTTATTTACTTCACATCTGACACAAAGGAAGCCTTCCTAGTGGCCTTTTGTGTCCGACCTGGTCAGATACTCTGGAAACCAAGAGATACTATATAAGTTTCTCTAAACCTTTCCATGGCTGGTTCAAAAGCAGTAAAGTTGTCTAGGCAGTTTGCTGTGAAGTGAGTGTGGCAGAATCCATATTGGTGATCCTAATTAATCGGCAAGTCCAGGTGGAGATGACCATTGATTAATTTCTCCATTATTTTCACAAAATGACTGAAGTAAGGGCAATGGAATGGTAGTTCATTGGCTGACTTTTTTTTTTTTTTTTTCTTTTTATTTTTAATGGGATGGCCAGTGCATAGGTTTGCAGGACTTGAAAAATTTTGTGCTGGCTCACCATTCAGACAAATCTTACTAGTCAGGTGTGTAAGCCTGAGTGGAGTACCATAATCATGTTATGTTATTATTGGGTAACATGTCTGTGGGCTACAAAGACTAGTCACTGGAACTCCACATCCCAACATGTATAATACTTCATCTGCCTTCCACACTATGGCTACTAATAGTATTTTTCTCTGTTAATTGTGTTCTTTGACTCATTTGCCAACATACATATATATATATACATATACATATATATATATACATATACATATACATATATATATATATATATATATATATATATTACACATTTGCCAATGTGTAATATATATCTGTTGCATTGTTCCCAGACATAAGCTTCTTTGAATGTTATGATTGGATTTTACCCTGTGTCACTATCAGTGTTAAACACACTAATATGTAAGTTAACATATTTGCTTTATCAGTTAGTGAGACATGAAGGGAAAAAACCCTTTAATTTTATCAGTGATCAAGACCAGAAGCAATAAACAGATAATAATAAACAGATGAAATATATGAAATGTTTGCTCAGTTATCAGTTTCACTGCTTATCACAGTTATTAGTGCCAAGTGAAAAACCAAGATAAATACATTTAGGTTATATTTGTAAAATCATAAAATATAATTTTATAAATTGTATATTTAGTTTAATCCTTTATCCAAATGTAAGCAAACAAAGTTTGCACCTGAAGTATCTTCAGGACTGGGGCAACTCATGGTATATGACTTCTCCATTACTTTTACCTTGGTATCACCACCAATGGTGGTGATACCAATGGTCTGGTTCCCACTGATGAGACCTCAATAAAGGTTGAAACTGTCTGGGTAGTGGCCCTTCCCTTAATGCATAGCATTATACATGTCTGCAAGGAGATGTGCTTTGCATTATGGGAGATACTAAGGCAAGTGATGAGAACTTATACCACCTTTACCACAAGTTGCCCCAGTCCTGAAGATACTTCAGATACTTCGATGTAAGTTTGCTTACACTTGGATAAAGGATTAAACTAAATATATAATTTATAGTCTAACCAAGTGAAAAAACTTCCAACATATTTTTTTTTAATTTTAAAATTATGATTTAAATTTTTAAAAAATTATAATTTTATAATCTCTAATACTTCTTTTTCAACTTTCAAAGTTTTCTTATCTTCTATTAATAGTTCAAATTCTGCATATTCCATTAGTGGATATGAAATAAACTAATTACGAAATAAGCTGTTCATGTGTTTTAGGTTATTGTATTACAATTGACTGACTACTATGTGGCATGCCTGAGCATCTTCTGGAGATTAATTGATTTATGTATAAATAACTGAGCTTCTGTAGCTGAGTTGTTTGGTTGGAAATACCCGAGTTTGAATCTCATCTTTTCAATCAAATGGTGAGTTAGCCACTCATACTGAGGTTGAGGGTTTTCCTTCCTCAAAACACACAAACTGGTCAGAAGAACACACATAATATATAGACATAGGACACTGTGGGAATAAGGATTAACCATTCTGTGGGTCTATGCATAAGCATAAATCAGGATGAGGAGAAACAATTAAGGCAAATCACCTCCCACTATACTAAGCAGGGCATGTACTATGTTCATTGCATGATTCTGTGCTTTTTCACCAGAAAGACATCAGAGGGATTCCCACTACCTTAGCTGCTGCTATAAACTTGTTTTCTTGATAAAGATCTACATGTCCCACTAGGCATGATAAATAGGGTAAAAACACAGAAAACGTTTTACAACATGAAACATGCTATAGAATTAGCATTAAATAAAATTGATGATTAAGCTGAAACTCCTAATTTCTTTACTCATCAATTAAAAATTCTCTCACACATCACAGATGAGCATATTTTTAAAGCATTGTATGTTTGTTTTCACATTATCAAGTAGATGCCAGACAAGTTAACAGCTTGTGAAGATAATATATGATGGCTGTTAATTCTGGAAAATTCCAAAAATGCAAATTTTGAGTTGAATGGAGAAATGCCATTTGGACTAGAAGATATGTCAGTATCTCAGCAATTAGGAATCCATCTATAGTCTTTCTGGTGAAAATTCAGAGGGCCATGCACCTGAACTGTTCTTGATGTAGATGAAGGTATTTTCTGAGTTGTTTATATATAACATAGACTCCAAGGAAGAAGACTGATGGGTGGTCAAGTCATATCTTTAGATGATGATACCTGCCATTTGAAGAAGAGGCAAGTTTCTTGCATTCAGACTTGGATTTATTGATTCCCCCACTCCCCTTTCTATTGAACAATTTTCACTGCAGTGTTGGTTAAGGTTTAAGCTAGAGGTTTTTTTTTTTTTTTTTTTTTTAACTTTAAAAAAAAATTGTTGTACATGTCAAATAATTTATTTTTAAAAGCTTTTATACATGCCTGATAGAAAACCAAGATTTGGACAGTGGGTTAGGGGTTGTGTAGGATGAAGGTCTTCATTCCAGCAAACATTATTTCATTTATTCATTTAGAGCAAGTGTTTGGATTAGGAGAGCAGAAATAGTAATTAGACTGCATGGCAGCTTGAAACAAGCATAAAAACGAGTACTTTTCTGAGCCACTGAATATATGTTAAATATAACTGACTTTCTTCCCCACAAGATGAAAAAAAAATTGCTACTGTCAAAAATATTAAACAAAATTTGATGAAAAGACTTATAGACATCCAAATATGTCATTTTCGATAAAAACTATCAATGTTAGCAGAAATGAACAAATTACATTGTTACAGGAATGACAACCTTGAAAATATCTAAACTCAGAATCTTCTGTCTTGTTTTTTGAATTGCAGATGACAGTTTTTAATTTTCTTAATTACATTTCAGGAACTATTATAGATATAAGAAAATTTATCTTGATCCAGTTTTCTTTATTTATTGCTCAAATTCTTTTATTTACTTCAGCCAAAAAACCTCAAGCGAAACATTTGAAGTCTGCTGTGAGTTTTGATGAAACTGCGAAGAAAACTACTGAACACTTGCCACGGAGATTTGCTCGTGGTAGAACTAGAAAAGCAGTTGGTAATGAAAGATCCAATTCACCTTTTCTTTCTTATGGATGGGCAGATTCAGTAAAAGAAGTTGGTTCAAAAAAAACATACAACATAAAGGCTGCTAGGAATGTAAGTATAATATGAATAATTTTTGTACTTACATTTCATGTAATGTACAGATTGTGATCATTGAAATTACCAGTTGATATACGAGCACAATAATAGTGATTTTAGGATTCCTAAATGACTAAAAGCTGCTTGAAAATATTACAGCTTCATGTAAAATTGTATACATTATATTCCATACCTTCTTTCTTTGTAATTCTGTGTTAGGCTTAGTGGCCTGTCATGGCCAAGTAACTTGGCTTATTTTTTGAACCTAATTAATACTCTGATAGGATGGTTAATTCTATTTGTATAGTCTGTTCTTTCAGTCAGTTTGCTTGTCTTGTGGGATGAAAGAACAGAGTTTCCAGAAGGGAAAACCATCTCACCCAGGTTTGGCAGATTATGCCTTGGATAACCATCACAGGATTGAATGGGAGAAAGGCCATCTCACTCCACCAAAGCAAATTTAAAGTTGAGAGGCTCTTCCTCATATCTATTCCATCCTGAACAAATATGGCTACATCAACTGCTCTCATATGGGAAACCTTCATCTGCAGACAATCAGCCCAATGATTGTCTGCATCTTATTGGATTGCATCTTATTGGAATCCAATAAGATGTCTGCATCTTATTGGATTTGGTTGGGTGTTCTTAAGAACACCCAACCAAATCCAATAAGATGGATGGTTTTAGGACTATAGGCCTTCCTGTATTTCTCCTTTTCCATCTCGTTTACTGAAGTGTGCCTGAGTGCATGTGTTGACACAAGTGTAGTAATTGCTGAAGATGCCAATTTAACATTTTGATAAAATATTGGAAATAATAAGTATAAATTTTTAGTTATTTATTTACTGAAATAATATCATATATGGTAATCATCACATAAGCCTAAACAGGACTAAAATCTAGAAATCTTATGAAAAGATGACAAGAGAAATTTTTCAAAATGTTACAATTAATGGAGTAAATGAAACATTATATAGAGCAATACAGTCAATATTTAAGTTGTAATTCAGCAGTAATATCTGAAGGAGAAACAGAAAAAGGGTTTGATATAAAATTGAGCAATACAAGGATGCACAAAATCTCTATTATTCATCCTCTATATGGTGAAGGAAAGCAGCATCAAACCTAATATCAAAATAATTGAGAATGTTAATATCATATTTTTACTTGATACTGGTGGTTTAACTACTTCTAAATAAATCCAGTATATGTCTGTAAGATACCTTAACTAAATTGAGTAATTGCTGTAACATTTGGCATGAATATATGCAATAAAAAGACTGAAAACATCAGCTGCATCCTAAATTAAGATGCTACAGAACATTAACTATTTAAGCACAATCTTTTTTTTAATAAAGACAGCAAATTAATAGAAACTGCTTATTCTATTACCTAAGTTGATATAGTGGAGAGCTAACTGAACAAATTTATATGGAATAAAAGAAATTAATCAAACACCAAAGCAACTATATACAAGATGGTATTCAACACTAGTTTTAACATATACATCTGACATTTGTGTTAGAAGTAAAACAGTTGTAAGACTAGAGACCATATATGCAAGATTTTTGAGAAGAATTAATAGACAGAATTACAGGCTGCATCGATGGTAGCATCATATTAAGAATGAAAATATTAGGAAGGAACAATATCATTAGCATTCAAGCAGTGCTAATTTCAGGTAGTATGGAAACTTAAACATGGCAGAAAAAGACCAAGATCTGGGTAGAAATGAAAGATCTGAAAATATTGAAGTCCTGTCAGATAGCAGATTAATTTGGAGGAAATTGTCAATGGGAAATTAATAGTAATGCAAATTTTTTATGTAGTACTATTATAGTATCATGTACACTCTCAGAAGATGTATATCAGGAATTTGATTCATGACTTTTTCACGGTATTAACACCACCACAAACACTTTTATCAACAAGGATGTTTTATTAACGCTAATATCTCGCTGATTTTCAACTCGGCATCATCAGAGCACAACACACATGTAAACGCGACAGTGAGTGAGTGAAACAATATAATTGCAAAAGACAAATGATCTAAAGTCTTATTTTTGGTGCCCTCTAATGGAAAAAAAAAAAAAAAAAATGCAGCAGTTATCCAGGAGTTTTTCTTAGGATAACTGTCTCCCAAATTTTTGGCAAATTAATGCAACCATATTTGTTAAGGTTGGGAGAATTCTTCAAAGCCATTGCCGACTCAAAAAAATAATCTTTCAGATCTATAACGACTCCTAAATAGCACATTCGTTTTCCTCCATCTAATCCTGTGTGAAGGAGTGTCCCAAGCGTGGTCTGCCAGTCCCGACTTGCCATAGTAATAGTAGCGAATGTATCTTTCATGTTCTTACAGGCGGATGTTCACTGATCTTCCTGTTTGCTCATAATAGGCCAAGTCACAGTCACATGGAACTTCATACACTCCTGGGTGTGCTGATGGGTGAAGTTTATCCTTAGGGGAGCGGATCAGAGTTGCCAGCTTGACATGAGGTTTGAAGGTGGTGTGAAGGCCATGTTTCAACAATACTTTGGCTATTTTTTCTGATGTACCTCTGATATAGGGAATAGAAATGGTCATGTTGTATTCTTGTGTATTAGGGGAGGGCAGAGTAATGGGCCTATGTAGTATTTTATCTATTTTGTAGGGATTGTAGCTGTTGGCTAAGAACGTATGGCGCAGGTACTGGAGTTCAGTGGTCAGAGCTGTAACATTAGAACAACTGGCTCTGGCTCTGTGTGTAAGTGTGTTTAAAATGCCGTATTGTTGGACTGGATGATGATGTGATTGTTTATGTAGGTATCTTCCTGTGTGTGTAGGCTTCCTGTAAATAGAAAAAAGATAGTGATCCATCTGAAAGGCGGGTGACTAATGTGTCAAGAAATGGTAAACCGTTATTTGATTCTTTTTCTACTGTGAAGTGAATTTTGGGGTGTTGGCTGTTTAGGTAGGTGACAAAAGCATCCAAAGTGTCTTGTCCATGGGACCAAATATCAAAAACATCATCTACATAGCGCAACCACACTTGTGGCTTGTATGTAGCTGTGGTAAGTACTTTGTTTTCAAAGTGTTCCATGTAAAAATTTGCTAACGGGGGAGGGGGGAACCCATAGCAGTACCATTAATCTGTTTGTAGAATTCCCCCCCATGTAAAGTAACCTGCATTCATGGTAAATTGAAATAATTCAAAAATATCTGGGGGAAATTTAGACTTGATTAAATCAAGAGTGTCTATAAGTGGTACATTGGTAAATAGGGAGGTGACATCTAAACTAACCATTATGTTTGAATTTTTTAGGATTAGATTTTTAACCAGTGTTTTGAAATGGATTGAATTTTTTTACAAAAGTAGAGGAGTTGCCAGTAAGAGAGGCAAGCGACTTAGATAAATGCCGGGCCAGTTTATATGTGGGACTATCTATGCTATCAACTATGGGGCACAGTGGAATATTAGTTTTGTGGATTTTTGGTAATCCATAAATACGGGGTTTTTAACATGAATTGGTTTTATTGTCCTGATGATTTCTTTGGGCCACGATGTCACTTTTTTCAGTAATTTTCGGACTTTTTTTTCTTTTGCGACATCGTAGGGTCTCGATGTATAATTTGATACGTGGAACTGTCCACAAAAATCCACAAAAACTAATATTCCCCTATGTAAAGTGGGACCTCTGGTGATAAGCGTTTATCAAATCTTAGGAAGCTTAATGCAATCATATTTGTTGAGATTTGGTTGATTCCCGAGAGCTGATGCTGATTCTAAGAATAGTCTCTCTTTTTTGAATTTGCTGTGGTGGAGCATGGTGGTTTTTTTACATGAGATCCTGCGGGTTGTATCCAAGACATGGTCAGCCAAGCCTGACTAACCATAGTTGTGTTTGCAGATGTAGGACTTATGTTCCTCCAGGCAGATAGTGGCTGATCTGCCTGTCTGTCCACAGTATGCCAGTTTACATGAACAGGGTACTTTATAGACTTCAGGTACTGAGAGAGGAGGGAGCTGATCTTTTATAGAGCAGATAAGGGTAGCAAGTTTGCAGTGGGGCTTAAATGCTATGTGTGGGTTGTACTTTTTTAAAATTTTGGCTATTTTTTCGGATGTGCTACGGATGTAGGGTATGGTGATGGCATTTCTAAACTCTTTTTGAAGAGATGACTGAGGAGAGGGGGGGGAGGACCCGATTATTTTTTTAATACTGTGATCACTGTAGCCATCGTTGTAAGGGCAGTTCCACTGGAACAAGCTCAGTTGTAAGGGCATTTCCACTGGAACAAGCTCAGTTGTAAGGGCAGTTCCACTGGAACAAAGATTGTGGACTCTCTTGGTAAGAGTTTTAATAATGCCATATTGTTGAGCAGGGTGGTGGCAGGAGAGTTTGTGAATGTATCTGCCTGTGTGTGTGGATTTTCTATGTACGGTGAAGGAAAGTGTACCGTTAGGAAGCCATGTAAAGGAAGGGTAAACAATTGTTCTTTTCCTTTTCCATTAAACTGGATTCTTGGATGTAGGCTATTGAGGTAACTGAGGAAAGACTAATGCGCCTGGGCCACGAGGCCAAAGAGAGAACACATCGTCTACATATCTTAGCCAGATAGAAGGTTTGAGAGGGGCTGAGTCTATGGCTCGTTTTTCAAATTCTTCCATATAAAAATTGGTGAGAGGGGAGAAACTTAACACCGAACTTTGGTCTATTCTCTCTGGCATCTCGGAAGCTTCGGCACAGAAAGAATTTCAAAAAATTAAAAATAAACATATCAAGAAATTTAACAACCTGGTGAAAGCCAAACCTCAACCGCAAATTCAACCACTCCAGACAGTAGTGAACTTATCGTCCAAAAGGCTCAACGACGATGCCGTCAGTGCCCTAAGCCTCGGCCACAGTTTCGTGGTCACTCCAAAAGAATTGCCAGTGCTTGATGTGATGTACAGTGTAGAACGCGGTATCTGTCGCTTAGCGCCGGAGTTAGCAAATAACATCAGACTTGGCGTCGCCAACATCCTCACCCAGTCTCCGCTTCCAAAAAGTAATTTATCGTCTGCCGAATGCACTGCTCTCGTGAAATTACGAAAAGAAAAAAGTATCATCACTAGAGTAGATAAGGGTAATGCCACTGTTGTTCTTAATACCACTGAATACAATCGGAAAATGGGGATTATCCTCCGAGATCGCTCTACCTACACCCTGCTAGAACACGACCCCACAAAAACACAAGTTAAAAAATTAAAAAATTTACTGAAAAGTGTCTTCCTGGCCCCAGGAAATCACAAAAAAACTCAAACCTTTCCGTTCCCATCCCCCCCCCACTAATATACGGTTTACCAAAAATCCATAAGCCTAATTCCCCACTAAGACCTATAGTAGATGCCACTAATGCAGCTTGCTACAAGCTGTCAGAACAGCTGGCCAGCTCTCTGACCCCCCCCCCCTCACTGGACTTTCCACATCCTATATAAAAAAACTCTACCTTTGACATCTCATTGTTTACCAATATTCCCTTAATTGATACTTTAACACTCTTAAAAAACGTTTTTCCTTCTGCCATCTTAGATATCTTTTCCTTTGCCATCAATTCTGGTTATTTTTCTTGGAAGAACAAAATATACAAGCAGATAGAGGGAACTGCCATGGGTTCCCCCCTTTCACACCCTCTTGCCAATTTTTATATAGAAGAATTTGAAAAACGAGACATAGACTCAGCCCCTCTCAAACCTTCTATCTGGCTAAGATATGTAGACGATGTGTTCTCTATTTGGCATCATGACCCAGATGCATTAGACTCTTTCCTCAGTCACTTCAATAGCCTACATCCAAGAATCCAGTTTACAATGGAAAAGAACAATTGTTTACCCTTCCTAGACACCTTAATTACACGGCTTCCCAATGGTACACTTTCCTTCACTGTATATAGAAAACCCACACACACACAGGCAGATACATTCACAAACTCTCCCACCACCACCCTGTTCAACAATATGGCATTATTAAAACTCTTACCAAGAGAGCCCACAATCTTTGTTCCAGTAGAACCGCCCTTACAACTGAGCTTGACCACATACACAACACTTTCCTCTCCAATGGCTACAGTGATCATAGTATTAAAAAAATAATCGGGTCCTCCCCCCCTCTCCTCAGTCATCTCTTCAGAAAGAGTTTAGAAATGCCATCACCATACCCTACATCCGAAAAAAATAGCCAAGATTTTAAAAAAGTACAACCCACACATAGCATTTAAGCCCCACCGCAAACTTGCTACCCTTATCCGCTCTACGAAAGATCAGCTCCCTCCTCTCTCAGTACCTGAAGTCTATAAAGTGTAAACTTTATAGACTTCAGGACTAATACTTTGGACAGACAGGCAGATCAGCTACTATCTGCCTGGAGGAAAATAAGTCCTACATCTGCAAACACAACTATGGTCAGTCGGGCTTGGCTGACCATGTCTTGGATACAACCCACAGGATCTCATGGGGAAAAACCACCATGCTCCACCACAGCAAATTCAAAAAAGAGAGACTATTCTTAGAATCAGCAGCAACTCTCAGGAATCAACCAAATCTCAACAAATATGGTTGCATTAAGCTTCCTGAGATTTGGGAAACGCTTATCACCAGAGGTCCCACTTTACATTCCGGGCCACCTACAACCGCCCTTAGAGGGTGCTCTACCTAGATAGGACTTTAGTGTCACCCACGTGGGTGGGCTTAGTATTGTGTGTTATTTGTTTTTGATGTTACATTATTTTTTTTTGTAATCCCTGAAGATGTCTCATTTACTGAGACGAAATATATAGGAAGTATTAAATTGTTTTAATCCTTTCTGAGTGCTGTATACAATCCATTAAGCCTTTAATATAATGTACTCACAGCAGTTAAGCCTCTACACACGAACCTTGGAGATTCAGTGGCAAGCTATGACGAAAACAGTAATTGATTCAGCTAGAGAGGTATGTGGTGAGGTTGTCTGCAAGGATAGAAAAAATCAGAACTCCATGGTAGACATGGGAAGCTGAAGAGGCAGTGAAGGAAAAGAAGAAAGCATATCAAAAGTTCCTGGCAAGTCAGCTTGTGCTCTTACAGAATACAGAGACAATGTAAGAAAGCTAAACAAAAGTCATGGGAAGACTTTGGTAAGAACATAGAAAATAAATATCAGAAGGGTGGCAAAATATTATGGAAGCTGGTAAAAAGCTCAGAAATGGAAGAAAGAGTGCTGTAAAAGGAATTAGAGATGATAAAGGTAACATAAAAACTGGAGAAAAAGATATCCTTAATGTATGGAGTAATTACTTTGAAAAATTGCTCAATGAAACAAAAAGCACTGTGATAAAAAACACTCAGCAAGCATGCAATCAGGAACATATCCATACTTGAAGTAGAAAAAGCTGTCAAAACCTGAAATGTGGAAAGGCAGCAGGAGTAGATGATATTCGACCAGAAATGCTCAAGTATGAAGATATAAAATTCTTGCAGTAGCTGCACTGCATCGTTCAGAAGACCTGGACAGAGCGACGAATTCCAGATGATTGGAGTAGAGCTCTCATAGTATCCATATCTTCTTCTCCCATAATCTTAAATGAACTGTTGGGTCATTCATGGCTGGTAGGTGATATTCTTTGTTAGCCCCTCCAATCATCTCTGTCTCTTGTTCTTGATGTCAGTTGAGAAAGGCAGGAATTTGTCCATTTTTTGATGTTATCAGTCCATTTTAATCGAGGTCAGCCCCTAACCCTTGGTCCCAGAACGATTCCTTCTAGTGCTTGCTTTGGAATGCCATTAGCCCTCTCTACATGTTCAAACCATTTCATCTGTCTTCTGATGACTGTCAGAATATTTTCCCTTTTTTCCCAGTCTATTGAATCAATCAGTTTTCGGACATTTTCATTGGTTTCGTGAGCAGTATAGGGAATTTTCAAAAGTCTTCTGTAAGTTTTCATTTCAAAAGACAGGCGTCTCCTCTCACCTCTCATCTTCCCTCAATAAAGTCCAGGCCTCACAATCATACAAGAGGACAGAATTCACCAAGGTATGAATTAGTCTTAGTCTGGCTGATTGCTATTCTGTTATCTCCCCACAATGGTTTTATCTTCTGTAGGGCCATGGTTGCCTTAGCAATTAGGTATTTAATGTCGGTTTTTGAATGACCAGCTTGACGTGCTTCCTAGATAAGTGAATTTGTTTATTGCCAATTTGTATCTTTAAGAATTCAATGTCTGATTTTGAGGTTATCATTGTTTATGTATAATCCATATTTTTTTAATGTTCCAAAAATGCAGCTTATTATCTCTTGTAATTCTTCTTCACTTTCTGGCAGAAGAATATTGTCTACAAAATGCAAGTTATTTATTCTTAGTCTGCCAACTACTATTCCAGTGTCATATTCATGAAGAGCTTCATCTATGACATATTCCAGAAAACAATTAAAAAGAGGAGACAAGATGCATCCCTGTCTTACTCCCCGTTCTGCCTGGAATGGTTCACTGCTGTAATTTTTAATTTCAATTCTCGTATCAGATGAGGAATAAAGAGATTTAATTATCCTAATGATTTTGTTGTCGATACCATAATGTTCTAAAATTTTCCATAATGCTTCGTGCCATATTGAGTCAAAAGCTTTTTGAAGGTCTAAAAAGTTGTGACAGATCATTTTGTTATGTTCTATGTATTGTTCGCCTAGTATGTGTATTGTAAAAATATGGTCGATTGTACTTCTGGACTTCCGGAAACCTGCTTGTTCATCTGATAGTCTGCTTTCTATTTTCTTTTCGATTCTTGACAATAGTATTTTTAACAGGATTTTGCTTGGATGACTAATAAGGCTTATTGTTCTATAGTTGCTACATTTATTGATGTTTTCCTTTTTAGGAATAGGTACAAGGACAGAAGTCTGCCAATCAGAAGGCCAAGTCTCTGTGTTCCATATGTCCTGGAATAAATTTAGCAAGGTGTCTATGATGATGATGTCACCTCCTTTGCATATCAGTTCCATTGTGACACCATCAATTCCCAGTGATTTTCCTATTTTTGAGGAGCTAACTGCTGCAATGACTTCTTTTAATATCGGGTAATCTCCTTCCTCCAAACCTCCTGGCAAAATTCCGTCCAAAATATCGTCAGTTAGTTGAGGGTCCTTTTGAAAAAGCTTGGTTGCATAACAGTATCTATATATAAAAAAGGGAAATAAAACTGAATTGATAATTGTGGGAATATAACATAGATATGTATTTAAGTTTTGTAGACCTGCAAAAGGCATATGACAAGGTGCCAAGAGAGAAGCTATTCAAAATGCTACAGTTATATAGTGTCAATGGGACAATGTATCAAGCAATACTTAGTCTTTATTTGAGTTGTAAGTCAGCAGTTAGAATTAAAGGAAGTACAGGAAGATGTTTGATGTTAAATATGGTGTCATACAAGGATGTATATGAAAGAAACAGTATTACACCTGATATCAAAATTGGAAATGTTAATCTCAGCTCTTTACTTTATGCAAATGATGTTATACTTTTAAATAAATCCAGTACAAGTCTGCAAGATACCCTGACTAAATTGAATAACTGTTGTAATAAATTTGGTATGAAAATAAGCAATAATAAGACAATGAAAATAGGCAGAAACATTGAAAATGTCAACTGTGTTGTGAATGGAGAACCTGTGAAACAAGTGAAACATTTCAGCTACTTAGGCACGATTTTTAGTGAAGATGGTAAATTAAATATAGAAATAGACAACAGAATCAGCAAAGCTGGTATGGTAGGAAGTCAATTGAATAAATTCATATGGAATAAGAGAGAAATTAGTCGGCACATTAAATTAGCTGTATACAAGACAGTGTTCAAACCAGTTTTAACTTATGGATCTGAGAGTTGGGTCAGAAGTAAAACACTTGACCAAAGACTAGAGATCGCTGTTGGATCCTACTTTGTCTTAATCTATACTTTGGATCCGACATGTTATTTACTATGATGTTCTTAAACAAAATAGAAGGTTGCTAGTTTATTTCTTATTCAAATATAAAGAAAATTTATATTTAAAGACTGCACCACTTTATATCTGAATTAGTTCAAGAATTGAAGATAAACCAATTCACAACTATATCTCCTTTTAGGTGTTAATATTATATATACTGGCCGAGTATATTTAACTTATTTATCACTCCCGCTTCGGTTCAAATATTTTATGAATGGTGCAGTAAAAGAGATTCAGGCAAAATACAACTTTTGATTAACAAAAACAAACATTTAATTTTAAAATCACAAATTTTACACTTAACTTCAAATCACTAATTAAGTTATTAGAAACACTTCAGCTTTCCTGACAATACAGTCATACAATGGTAATTCTGTTATCTCTATTACAGTTTTCTCACAGTTCCTTAAGTTCCAAATACAATAAAATTGCAGTAACACCTCTTCACAACAAACACTTTTAAATTTACACTTCAGTAATCTTTGCAATAGTTACTGTTAGTATAAGGAAAATCTAGGATGAAACTCGCACACACTTCTCTGTATAGAAATATTAATGGTTGGAATAATCTTACCGATAACTGTAAACACTTAAACAGTATACGGCACTCATTAAAATAATTCTTCTAAGCAATAACCGAATTAATCGGTCACTATACACTTAAACGTTCTTGCATAAAATACTACTGATCTCTTATGAATTAAGGCAATACACAATAATTCCTTAACTTGAAGTTTTATATGCACAGTTGTTCACTCTTCCGGCACTCAATTAATTCTTAGACACTATAATTCTAAACACAGCTATCAGTAAACTTCAACTTTACAGCTCTACTATTCTCTAGTAACTCCATGCTTTATTTCAAGATTCTGTGTGTCCTTGACAGGTCGGACCTGAAATTAAATCTCAACTCAAATAACGCTAGTCTATTTAGTAGTCACTCAGCCGTCTTTCATAGCTATAATTGTTATTCTACAACTTATTAGCTAACCGCCTCTCTACTAGTAGACTTTATTTAGCTGCTTGAGTGACTTGCCGACTCGCTATTATCGCACTGTGATTCCCGAATGCTCCGATTCCAACCTAATGCCAATCCTCTCCTTTCTCTCTCTAATCTATCTCTTAATTCCTCAATAATTTCAGCGTTCATCGCTTATATATCTCCATTCTTCCCGCCAAAATTTTTCTCGTGAATTCTTTGACTAAAACTCTTTTCAACAAACCTTCTCTTCAGGTGGTGTTCCAAAAACGTGCTCGCTCACTTACATACGTTTCCATGACAACCAAACAAAATATAATAAAATTGAGGTATTGCATAATGCTAAACTTCTACAAATAGGAATAAATAAAGAATATTTATATTTCAATTAATGCACAGTTAAATTATCAAATACAAGTTCTTATAATATTAACATAGTAATAATTAAAATAGCTTAATAATATTTAATACAGTCTTATCACTATTAATACATATATTTGATTAAATAATTAGATATTAGACAAAATTAAAGTAGTTATATGAATATTAAATTGTAAAATAAGTTTACATTAAATAATATTTACAAGTCTAGCCTTTGTGATGGAAGATCAAGTTGGATTCTGAAGCAAATAATAATTACTCTAATCTCTACATAATCAGAATCCAACACTGCAGATATGAAAGTGTCCTGAGAAAGATTAGAGGATGAATAGATGGCATCAATGGCAATATTAAAAACGAGGATATTTGGAAAGAACTTGACATTGTTAGCATCCAGGAATGTGCTAGCAAAGCTAATCTCAGGTGGTACAGAAATTAAACAGAATGGGAGAGGAAAGATTTGCAAAACAAGTGGTCTCTGCCAGTTTGGCAGGAAAAAGACTCAGGGGAAGACCAAGATGTAGGTGGATTGATAGTAAAAAGTGCCTTAGAAGACAGAAATATAAGATCTGATAATGTTGAGATGTTAATGTCAGCTCTTTACTTTATGCGGACAATGTTATACTTTTTAATAAATCCGCTGCAAGATTCCCTGACTAAATTGAATAACTGTTGTGATAGATATGGTATGAAGGTCAGCATTAAAAAGACAAAGACAATGAAAATAGGTAGAATTGTTAAAAATGTCAACTGTGTTGTGAACGGGAAACCTGTGGAACAAGTAAAACATTTCAGCTACTTAGGCACGATTTCAGTGAAGATGGCAAATTAAATATGGAAATAGACGACAGAATCAACAAAGGTGGTATGGTAGGCTGTCAATTGAGTAAATTCATAGAATAAGAGAGAAATTAGTGTGAACACTAAATTAGCTGTATACAAGACAGTGTTCAAACCAGTTTTAACTTTTGAATCTGAGAGCTGGATCAGAAGAACACTTGACCAAAGACTAGAGACCGCAGTTATGGGAATCCTGAGAAAGATTAGAGGCATGAACAGATGGCTTCAATGGCAATATATATTAAAAACGAGAATATTAGGAAAGAACTTGACATTGTCAGCATCCAGGAATGCGTTAGCAGAGCTAATCTCAGGTGGTATGGTCACTTAATCAGAATGGGCGAGGAAAGATTAGCAAAACAAGTGTTCTCTGCCAGGTTTGCAGGAAAACAACCTAGAGGAAGACCAAGATATAATATAGGTGGATTGATACGGTACAAAGTGCCTTAGACGATAGAAATATGAGATCTGATAATGTTGGAGTCTTGACAACAGACTGATTTGGAGGAAAATTGTAGATAGGAAGTTAGTAATGATGTAAATTTTTCATGTAGTACTATCATATCCTGTACATCCCTTGAGGGTACATGTCAGGAATTTGATGATGAAGTCTTCACAGATAACAGATTGATTTGGAGGAAAATTGTTGATAGGAAGTTATTAATGAAGTAAGTTCTTCATGTATTGCTATCATAATATCCTGTCACACCCCTTGAAGGTATGACAGGAATTTGATAATGATGGTATTATGTGTATCCAGTAGGTTGCTGTGGGGCAGAATGAATTCCATATCATGCTGTAATCTCCAGACATCATGTTTGTATTTATGATAGGCTCAATTAAAAAACAAACAAACAAACAATCTTATGAGGAGAGAGAGAGAGGGAGAGTCTTGTTGCCAAATATAAATGATTGACGAAATTATAGACAGCACCTATTGTATTGGTCGCTTAGCAAGTGACTGTGGGAAAGAAGCAAGTCCATTAGAAGAATAATATATGATCAAGTGATTCATGCGAGTCTGGCATGAATTACATATTTGTTGGTGGAGTGCTAAGAGAGCAAATCAACCGGATATGCTAATATTTTGTTACAGATGACCATATAATGCTTTTCACATAAAATCTCGAAGGTTTCATTTTTGTGTACAGACAATTCATCACAGAGACTATTCATCGTGGAGAAATTAATCACATGAAAATTCATCGCGGATATATGTGAAAAAAAATGTAAGCAAACAAAGTTTATGCCTGAAAATATATTTTCAGGTGCAGACTTTGTTTGCTTACACTTGGATAAAGGATTAAACTAAATTTATTATAGTCTAACCAAGTGCAAAATAAACTTCCACCATCCTTCTAAATCCAGAGTAATTCAATAATAAGGTGGGACACCTATTGGCAATTTGTATAGGTAAATATGACCTCTCCTATTGCTTCTGCCTCTCACTGACGAGACCCCAATAAAGGTCGAAACCGGTCTGGGTAGTGGCCCTTCCCTTAATGCATAGCAGTATACATGTCTGCAAGGAGATGTGCTTTGCATTATGGGAGATACTGAGACAAGGAGTAATGAGAGCTTGGTCCACCTTTGCTTGGAGTTGCCTGGTGTTGCATCACCTTACCTCAGTCCTGAATATATTTTCAGGTGCAAACTTTGTTTGCTTACACTTGGATTAAGGATTAACCTAAATTTATTAGTCTAACCAAGTGCAAAAAAGGTGCTTAAGGGTCAAAGCTGTATAACTGAGAGGAGACCTCCACATAGCCTTTAAAGGAATGCGGAGAACCGACCAGGGCTTCTGACCTAATGTCCAATCCTCACCTTCTCGTGGTGCACCCTGTTGGGTATCTACTTTGATACTGAACGAACGAGGATGGGCTGGCAATTTGGGATTTAGCCGACCAAATTGTATTCTTATTGGTTAAACCAAAATAAAAAATGATGGTACAACATGACAAAATTTCATGCCGGCTGGGGCGTCGCCCGGTTAAACAAGGCCCCCGTTGTTTTCGCCAGGGAACCAGGGCGAACAGCGAAAAGTCAGCTACTGGAACAAATCTGAAAACAAACCCCAACTCAACATCACCAGAGTTAAAGATCGGTACTATCAACGTAAGAAGCCTGAATGGCAAAGAAATGGAGCTAGCTGAGGAATTAGATAAGTACCAGATCGACATAATAGGGGTGACTGAAACAAAAAAGACCAAAACTGGTGAGATCTTTCTGAGCAATAAATACGAAATGTTATATTCAGGCAATGACAATCAAGGAAAAGAAGGAGTAGCCATAGTATTCAACACAAAATACGAGGCTAATCTTCTTGAATGGCAGTCAGTCTCAAGTAGAGTAATGTGGGCAAATATGAGAATGGGGAACTGGACAATGAGACTTATTTGTGCCTATGGTCCCACAGAAGGTTCTACTAAGGTAGAAGTGGAGGAATTTTTTGAGGCTTTAGAAAAAGCAACTGACACAATGAAAAATGAAAAGTTGGTCCTTGTTGGGGATCTAAATAGTAGAGTAGGAAATGATTGTGAGACATACAAAAATATTTTGGGAAAATTTGGAGAAAAGAGCAAAGCTAATAATAATGGCAAATATCTGTTGGATTTCTGCTCAGGACACGGACTGGTTATTACTAACACCATGTTCCAACATAAAAATGTGCACAAATTCACATGGAGAGAAGAGGCTAGGAATAAGAAAAATCTCATTGACTATGTTATTGTTGATAGTGATGTTTTCTCCCTGGTGCAGGACACCAGAGTGTACAGAGGATTTGAAATTGGAAGTGATCACTATTTAGTCTTGAGCAGGATAAAATTGAATTTCATATTGAAAAGAATAACATATAAGAAAGTTTTAAAGCGAATAAAAGTTGAGCAGCTCTCAGATGTGAACTGTAGACTCAAATACAGAAATATTATTGAAAAGAAAATGAAAGAGTTTGAGAACAGGAATCAAACCTTGGAGATTCAGTGGCAAACTCTGAAGGAAACATTGATTGATTCTGCCAGAGAGGCATGTGGTGAGGTTGTGTGCAAGGATAAAAAAATCAGAACTCCCTGGTGGACACAGGAAGTTAAAGAGGCAGTGAAGGAAAAGAAGAAAGCATATAAAAAGTTCCTGGCAAATAAGTCGGCTGGTGCTCTTAAAGAATACAGAGACAAATGTAAGAAAGCTAAACCACTGTGTAAAACTAGCTAAACAAAAGTCATGGGAGGACTTTGGTAAGAACATAGAAAATAAATATCAAGAAGGTGGCAAGATATTCTGGAGGTTATTGAAGAAGCTCAAAAATGGAGGAAAGAGTGCTCTAAAAGGAATTAGAGATGATAAAGGCGATATGACTATAGGAGAAAAAGATATCCTTGAAGTATGGAGTAATTACTTTGAAAAACTGCTAAATGAAACAAGCAGTGATGACAGCACAGTGATAAAAAACACTGACCAGGCATGCAGTCAGGAATACATATCCATACTTGAAGTAGAAAAAGCCATCAAAGGCTTGAAATGTGGAAAGGCAGCAGGAGTAGATGATATTCGACCAGAAATGCTGAAGTATGGTGGTATAAGAGTTCTTACAGTGGCTACACTGCATAGTTCAGAAAGCCTGGACAGAGGGACGAATTCCCAATGATTGGAGTAGAGCTCTCATAGTACCCATATATAAAAAGGGAAATAAAACTGAATGTGAGAATTACAGAGGTATTTCCCTACTGAGTGTTCCTGGCAAGATCTATGCAAGTATACTTGAGAAACGGTTGAGAAGAATTGTGGAAGAAAAGCTTGGTGAAGAACAAGCTGGATTCAGGCCAAATAGAGGCTGTCAGGATCAGATCTTCACTTTACGACAAATAGTCTAGAAAGCATGGGAATATAACAAAGATCTGTATTTAAGTTTTGTCGATTTGGAAAAGGCATATGACAAGGTGCCAAGAGAGAAGCTATTCAATACGCTGCAGTTATATGGTGTCAATGGGGCATTATATCAAGCAATACTTAGTCTTTATTTGAGTTGTGAGTCAGCAGTTAGAATTGAAGGAAGTACAGGAAGATGGTTTAATGTTAAATCTGGTGTGAGACAAGGATGTACATTATCCCCTCTGTTATTCATTATCTATATGGATCACATTATGAAGGAATGTGGTATTAAACCTGATATCAAAATTGGAGATGTTAATGTCAGCTCTTTGCTTTATGCGGATGATGTTATACTTCTAAATAAATCCGCTACAAGTCTGCAAGATTCTCTGACTAAATTGAATAGCTGTTGTAATAGATATGGTATGAAGGTCAGCAATAAAAAGACAAAGACAATGAAAATAGGTAGAATCATTGAAAATGTCAACCGTGTTGTGAATGGAGAACCTGTGGAACAAGTAAAACATTTCAGCTACTTAGGCACAATTTTTACTGAAGATGGTAAACTAAATATAGAAATAGACAACAGAATCAGCAAAGCTGGTATGGTGGGAAGTCAATTGAATAAATTCATATGGAATAAGAGAGAAATTAGTCGGAACACCAAATTAGCTGTATACAAGACTGTGTTCAAACCAATTTTAACTTATGGATCTGAGAGCTGGGTCAGAAGTAAAACACTTGACCAAAGACTAGAGTCTGCAGATATGAGAGTCCTGAGAAAGATTAGAGGCGTGAACAGATGGCATCAATGGCAATATCATATTAAAAATGAGGATATTAGGAAAGAACTTGACATTGTCAGCCTCCAGGAATGCGTTAGCAGAGCTAATCTCAGATGGTATGGTCACTTAAATAGAATGGGAGAGGAAAGATTAGCAAAACAAGTGTTCTCTGCCAGGTTGGCAGGAAAACGACCCAGAGGAAGACCAAGATATAGGTGGATTGATACGGTACAAAGTGCCTTAGACGATAGAAATATAAGATCTGATAATGTTGGAGTCTTGACAAGTAACAGACTGATTTGGAGGAAAATTGTAGATAGGAAGTTAGTAATGATGTAATTTTTTCATGTAGTACTGTCATATCCTGTACACCCCTTGAGGGTACACGGCAGGAATTTGATGATGATGATGACCAAGTGCAAAATAAACTTCCAACATTCTATCAAGTAGTTTGTTTTATATAGCTGTCTGAAGCAAGTGTTGTCTGTATCCCTTGAAATGGATAAAATTGAGTATCGTGCAGTTATAAAATTCTTTGTAAAAGAAGGTTTAACTCCAAAAGAAATTCATTCGAAGTTCATAAAAGTTTATGGGCACTCTTTGCATTCATCTTTGACAATTAAGTAATGGGATGCAGAGTTTAAACATGGCCATACCAGCCTTGAAGATGATTCACGTGAAGGACGTCCAAAAATAGTAACAAGACTAGAAATCATTGATCATGTGCACTATATGGTATTAGATGACTAGCAAGTCAAAGTGCATGAAATTGTTGAGGCATTTCAAAAGAATGTGTAGGATATATTTTGCATGAAGAATTGCAAATGAAAAAGCTTTGCACAAGATGGGTGCCGCGCTTGCTCTTATCAGATCAAAAACGCACTCGCATGAAAATCTCTGAACAGTGCTTGGAGCGTTTTAACAAGAATGAAACTGAATTTGTGCGTCGATTTATTACTCTGGATGAGAGTTGGATTTACCATAACACACCAGAATCCAAACAGCAGACAGAAGCCTACTGTTCAACGCCAAAGGTGGCAAAGTCGGTTCCATCGGCAGGAAAGGTCATGGCAGCAGTGTTTTGGGATGCATTTGTTTATTAATTATATTGGAAAGGGTAAAACAAGAACTGGGGAATATTATTCCAATCTTTTCACCACACTAGACGAAAAATTTGTGAGAAAAACCTTGTGTTAAGTCGTTACTTTCTGTTATTTTATCTAGTATTATCACTCTAGTACCTTCTAAGATTATCTATAAACTAGTTCTCTGGGGCTGTTCCCTTTTTGTACTCTGACAAAATTTGTTTGATTTGCTGCACCAGCCAGAGCCTAAGAACAGAAATTTCTTGTCCTAGGGAAGTTTCCCAGAATTAAGTATCACCAAAATTTTTAAAGTAAATTAGGAAGCTATAGATATCTTAACTTTGCAGTCATGGCCTATTAACTGTAGAAGTGTTTGTATATTCCCCTTACACGTAAGTCCGAAATTTAATGATTGGTGAAGTCAGTCTCATGCTTAGATCACACACAGGCTTACATAAGAAAACATTTCTTTTATGGCTAAAAGGATTACAATATAATAGATACAATACGAGGTTAGTATTCTACCTCAAACAAAGCAATACTAAAGGAATGATCTAAATCACATGCACATCATTCACACTTTAGGCATATAATTCACTATTGTATGCAATTCATCTACTAATAATTAGCATATTATTCATATACAGTTTGGTACGCATATGGTACAAGACACTATTCTAGTTCTGAACTTATGAATAATTATCAAACAATCCCTTTACAATATTGGAACCATACAATACTTGGGTTCCCAGACTACTAGTCTAATAAGGTTAGAGAGTCCCTGAACATGTATTATTTAAAGTTCTCCTTCCTTCAGCCAGGTTCTTATTTCTTTCCTCTCACAAAATCTTATTATAAAGCAAGAAAAGTCATAGTAATTTACTGCTCTGCAGTGTTAACGTTGAGACCTTTTCGTCCGTCCTTTGTTGTGGTATATCACTGCTGCTGCAAACTGCTACCAAGTGGAGGTCACATGCTCATTTCGAAATGGCCACTCTTTCTTGCTGGACATTTGCTTATCACGACCTCCTTCGAAGGGAGTCCTTTGCTGTCTTTCATTGGCACCTTTTCACCGATGGCCCACGTTTGGGATCTGCCGTCGTCTTGTGCATAGCCTTGCCGAACTTGCGTTAGTTAGCCATGGGAAAGTTGATACTGGTCATCGCAGTCTGTATCACTGGTTTGCACGAGGGAAAC
This sequence comes from Typopeltis vanoorti, assembly GCF_054136105.1. Taxonomy (NCBI): domain Eukaryota; kingdom Metazoa; phylum Arthropoda; class Arachnida; order Uropygi; family Thelyphonidae; genus Typopeltis; species Typopeltis vanoorti. The sequence goes on from NC_143558.1 coordinate 110,184,238, forward strand.
AGGAACAGGAAAAAACGGGGTGGGGAGGGGATACCAGACTTGCGTAACTGTATTTATCTCCCTCTCTAGTGCCCTCTTTCCATGCTGGAAACTTATTCACCGGAGCCTCCCTATTCGTCCTGATGAGGTGATGTCACTCCGCCGCCTTACGCTGTCTGCTCCTTTCGGGGAACGCGTGCTCCGTTCGCCTTCTACGAATACTCTAGTTTTGGGCGTTATGTCACCGATGGTCGTTAGCTTGCAACCTTTGGACTTTTGTTGGCAGTACATTTACTTTCTTGCATAGGACATAATTTTAATACTAATGTTTAATATATTATACATAATCCAAACATATTATTTCAATAGCATCGTTTCAGATTCCAGATTCAAATCTCAGACTTATATCATTTTCTATTTTATCCTTTCTATGTTAAACATGAAATGTTTTTCTGATAAAATGAGCTTGATTGCTAGGAGCACAAGTATGTTCTTATTCAGTGTTGTACGTCCTGTTAGATTTTGTATGAGTGACTCTTTTGTTGAAAGAGTTCCCCCATTCAAGATCTAAACACCCTGTTTGCAGAAGAAAAATATCATCTTTCATCAGGACAATGCACCTGTCCACTATCTCTTCCCAAACTAAAGATCTTCCTCACTGGTCAGTGTTTTTCTTCGAATGAAGAGGTGATTGCAGCTGTAGAGGGTATTTTGCAGATCTTACTGAGAACCTCTACAAGGACAGGATAATGGTGCTGGAGAATCACCAGAATAAATGTATTAGTCTTAAGGGAGATCATATTGAAAAATAAAAATAATTTTGAAATTATGAATTCTTTTTTTTCGTTGTTAGGCTGAGAACTTTTCAGATCCCTTGTATGTGTGTGTGTGTGTATACACACACACACACACACACACACACATATATACACACACACGAATAATTACATCTGGATGGGTGTCTCTGAACGATTTGCAGAATAAGTATTCTTAAACTTGATGCCCTTTCTCCCTATACCTATTCCAATTTTATAAATATTAATATTTCTTCGGCAAAACCTGCAGTTTTAAGACAAACCAGAAATTAGGAAACTCACCAATCAATAATATATTACTTTCATTGTATAAGAATAAAAATATTATGAAAATCTAATTGAAATCTAAACAAATAATACATAAAAAACTATATTTTGTTAAATTTATCTTGCACTCCATTTACTTTTTATATATCAGTATCAATGCAATATCATTTAAATTTTGTAGTGAATAATTCTTTCAACGAATTTTTTCCTCGATGAATTTTTCCAGCATAAAATTTTCCTCCCTATGAATTTTTCCAACGATAAATTGTCCATGAACCTTTCATTTTTATGCCCTTTGGAAGAAACAGATTTTACTTGCTACATCTATGCTTTCAGAATAATTCAAATTACTCAGTACAGTGAAAAATCCCTGCCCTCCACATACACCATACTACACAGACAAAGTACTAAATGTCCAAAACTGCCTATTTCAAATAATTAAGTGAAATTTATTCTATGAAATTTGATCAAAGAATACAATTTTTGATTGTATTTTCAATAAGTATAGGAGAAATGAGAATGGGAACTTGACTTCACTAGTTGCAGAAACCAATGATTTATTATTATGATTATTATTACCTGACACCTCCAAGGGGTCTTTGGACTCCTACTTAGGGCATCTACTGTACAACTGTCCATTTCCACCAACTACAGCGAACTGCAACTAGCCTCATCATCTACACCAATGCCCTCCACTACTGGTATTATTATTATTTGACACCTCCATGGAGTCAAAGACTCATCGAGGGAGGACAACTGCTGTACAACGCTGTCTCCACCACTCAATCCACCAAATGACTGCAACTACCAATGGCATCTACTGCCAACCACCACCACCAGTTTTTCCACAGACAATCGCAAACATCCATGCCACGCCGGGATTCGAACCTGCAGCCTTTTTTGCTAGAGAGCGGATATGCTAACCACTCAGCCAGCCAGGCCGGCAATTCTATTTTCACAGACAATCACAAACATCCATGCCCACAGCAGGATTCAAACCTGCAGCCTTTTGGCTGGAGAGAGGATACACTAACCACACAGAAATAATTTCCATGAAATAAGGCAATTCACATATAAAATTCTGCTGCAAAACAAACTGATATGCCATATAATTTATAAAGATGTGCTCCAACCTGAAGGGCAAGGTGCATGATATATTGTAGATAGTTGTGTTAAGCAACTATCTACAAACAATTTGACTCCCAAAAATAGCATTCATTATGCTAATGCCCCACGTTTTATCAACATAAAAGGTTATAGGCTGAAATTGGCCCTAAGTGCAATTAAGAAATTGAATTGATACAGGTGAAGAATTATGTCAGCTGTATGTACTTATTTCTTTTTCCCTATACTTCATTTAGCACTAGAGATTTCATACTGTTTCTTGACTTTGTAATGTAGCTTCATTATCTAATATAAATTTGTACTCATACTCCTGCAGATAGCTACAAAAAAAAAGCCGAAACATTGAATTTAATAACTTTAAAAAAGTTATTCTTCTAAATTCTCGTAGACAGGTTATACGTTGGTTATGCATTATTAAAACACTTAAGGAATTGAACAACGTAGTTAAGAATATAAATTAAATTATACTTTAATAAATATTTCTGCCAAACAGGGAGGACAGCAAATATCAGAATTTCTGAACACAAGGACTACATCCGTTTTCACAAGTACAGCCATTCTGGTCTTGCAGACCAGGCTCTGGATACACGCCACAGAATACGGTGGAAGAAAGCTACAGTAATACACCGTAACAAGTACAAATTCTAAAGACTATTTATGGAATCAGCCTCAGCCCTAAGAAATTCTCCAAACCTCAACAAATATGGTTGTATGCGACTGCCCCAAATTTGGGAGGCTTACATCAGCAGACCTTCAGAACTTAGCCTGCTAGAGGGCACCACCATCAGGACTTTTAGGAGAACAATAGCTTCATCTCTTCATTCCCAGTTACTGTGTTGTAGTGCCTACGTGCATGTGCCTTTTTTTGTAAGTTCCTTTAGAAGATGGCAACGTGACGTTGCCGAAATATCGGAAAATATTTATTAAAGTATAATTTAATTTATATTCTTAACTACGTTGTTCAATTCCTTAAGTGTTTTAATATTCTTCTAAATGTAAATCAGATCTATATATATATCTTATGTATTTTTATGTTGGGCCCATACATGAGAGGTTGGCTGATCAACCTATAGTATGTTAGTACCATAGGTGTGTATTGGGTTGGGAAAGGAGAAACTTGTTTACATTTGATTTAAAAGCCTGTATATCGTATTCCTTGGGAAATACATCAGCTTATGAAATACATCATATGTATATATGATGAATGTAATTTAGCATTTAGTGTTAATTTCATCTCTTTCAGATATATCCTTCTGCTCTTCAGGCTCACAGAAACAAACTGGTAGCAACAGAATGGTATACTAGTAGAAGGTATATAGTTCCTGATTCCCCAGTTGAACAGAAAAAAATAATTGTTGAAAGGCATAGCACTCCTAATCTGTCTTCTCTTTTTCATCTTGCTCCTTACCGGAAGACCTCAAGATGTTCAAGAAGTGCTGAATATAATCACCTGAGATGATGAAAGCAATTTTAACATATACAATTTTAACATATAAGCTGTCAACTTTTATTGGTGCTATAAATTTGTAAAGTGAACTTCTATTTTATATTTCAAGCTAAAAATATTTGTATTTTTTTATAATGTATCATTGAACTGTTTGCAGAATTTCAAAATTTTTATTTATTAAAGTCAACATGAATCATGGTTTTCACAAGTCTGTTTTTAATTCATGTTAATTTTAAAATGTTAACCGGTGCACTTAACTTTGATCATGTAATTTATTGATATTTAATGTGAACATTTTAACTACTAGGTTGATAAAATTATGTTAGAATTTTGCAAATAAATTCACTGGAATTTTTTTAATTTTATTTTTTTTTAAGTCTGAAAGCTTACATTACACAATTGAACAAACTCCATTTATATACGTACATACCACTCCAGTACAAAGGATTATTTCTGTACAGTTAATAACAACAAAAAAAAAAATCACATATCCTAATATGCGAGATCATTGTTTTTGGGAACTTCATTGTCCACTCCTGAAATTGGCTGCTCTTTTCCATTTCTGCCAATCAAGTAGTTAGGATGCCAAAGTATTTGCCATTAGAAAAAACAGTCAATTTCTCTGTCAGAATACCAGACAATTCCCAACAACCTGCCAATACACTTGACCCTTAACATGCTTCCTTTCCATATATACTGTGGATGTCAGTTCTCTTCTCAGTAATTGAGAACCACAACCTCACAAGTCTTCTTCACCATGGAAGATCACATAAGATTTCTTTTAATGATATCCCATCGTACTATATGTTAAGCTGACATTTTATTTTTCTGCAAGGTACAGCTGGTGTTCAAAATTATGCTTTTTTATATTTATAATAATCATAATCATGAATTGGCACAACAATTATATGCTCTTGAAATAGAGCAAATTCATTTCTGGATCAGTTTCAGGTCCTAAAAGTTGCTGCTGTTTTTCTATAAATAGAATTTCCATTAAATAAGACAAACCTATTTTGAATGTGTAGCTATATTAAAATGTCTCACAAAATCGCTAACTCAATAATGTATTTTGGAGAAAATGTAAATTTAAAATTTTATCTCAAAAGATAAATATAAATTCTTGCATTTCTGTCTATTTTAACTTTCTACCTAAACAGTTTTAGAACATTCAGAACTCTAGTTCTCAGGTACTTGATCTTGAGAGGAGCATTAGAACAACTTTTTACTCCTTTGTGGCATCAGGAAGTAGTAAAACCACTCTGCTTAATGCAGTTCATGAAATCCCCAGATTCACACAGATGTTACATATTGTCACTTAAAAATATCTTAAATTTAATAACTTAATTTGAAAAATACTGCAATATTCAAGCTCTCCATAGTTCAATCAGTAACAATCATGCCCTTTAGTTAGAAAGACCTGGTTTGAATCCTGTCTTGGGATGCAAAGAATCTTCCCAAAGTTTCTAATGTGAAATATCTTTATGTGCATATGAGTAAACTTGGAAGATGAGTGTCGCAAAAATTCCTGATGCGAGTAACTACATCATTGCCAGCTAGTAATTACTGTGACAATGTATGTGGTACCTGTAGTCACAGAGATGGGCTTCTCTCTGATAAGTGAGAATTCCATAAAACCACATGACATGCTTAACAGTACTATGCACACAAGAAAACCTGTTGTTTAAGAGATGCTTGTGACATGAGAGGTTTCTTCAATTAATACAAAAAACAAGGGATGAGTTTAATAAATAATATTACTTATTTTTTTTCCCCCTCATGTTAATATAAGAAAACATGAAATTTTCAAGGAACTAAAATCAAGAAATGCAAAATATCGCACAATTTTTAATACAAAGCAAAATAGGCAAGTATATCCTAATCTACATAAACAACTAATTTATTTGTTACTTATTAAGTTTTATGCACAATCTCCACAAATATCTCAACAGAATGAAAAGCAAAAATACAAGCCGTTTTTGTCTTAGGCTAACAGTTCGAACACAACAGATCATAAAGAAAGGGAACTCATATGTAGTGTAATATGTTAATTAAAGAGATGTTCCAGTAAGTAAACTGGATAATTGCTGAAGAACATAGGGGCAAAAGATCAGAATGAGAAAAGCACACTGTATTATAGCAATGTTTTGTATGCTGTCCCAAGCAATGGACAGATATTTCGTTATCTCTAGCTATTGTTCCACCCCCTCATCTCCAACCCAGATAAACATTGCCACCATTCAGAGAAGTCATGATGCTGGCATGCACCAATGTTCTATGTGAAACATCTTTACATGCACCTCCCTAATTTTCAATACAGAATAAATAAACTCGCAGCATGTATGAGGGTGGTCTGAAAAGTTTTCAGCCTTGACCATAGATGGCAATACTATCGACAAGAGATTTCTTTTTCTAAGTTGATACATCTGTCATAAGCATCAATGTGAAATTGCAAGTCATTCTATCAAGTAGTTTGTTTTATACAGCTGTCTGAAGCAAAAGTGTTGTCTGTATCCCTTGAAATGGATAAAATTGAGTATCGTGCAGTTATAAAATTCTTTGTGAAAGACGATTTAACGGCAAAAGAAATCCATTCGAAGTTCATAAAAGTTTATGGGCACTCTTCTCCTTCATTCTCGACAATTAAGAAATGGGCTGCCGAGTTTAAATATGGCTGTACCAGCCTTGAAGATAATCTACGTGAAGGATGTCCAAAAAGTGTAACAACACCCAGAAATCATTGATCAAGTGCATGATATGGTATTGGATGACCGGCAAGTCAAAGTGCGTGAAATTGCTGAGACTATAGGCATTTCAAAAGAACGTGTAGGATATATTTTGCATGAAGAATTGCAAATGAAAAAGCTTTGCACAAGATGGGTGCCACGCTTGCTCACAGCAGATCAAAAACACACTTGCATGAAAATCTCTGAACAGTGCTTGAAGCGTTTTAACAAGAATAAAACTGATTTTGTGCGTCTATTTATTACTATGGATGAGACTTGGATTCGCCATTACACACCAAATTCCAAACAGTAGTTATTTATCTTGTTTATTAATTAGTTTTATTAATCAGTTTCTTAATAAACTGATTAATAAAAATTTCAGATTTTCAGATAATTAATCAGTTTATTAATTATCTTGAAAAGGGTAAAACAATAACCGGTGAATATTATTCCGATCTTTTAACCAGACTAGACGAAAAAATTCGTGAGAAATGACCCGGTTTGCAGAAGAAAAAAAATCATCTTTTATGTAAAAAAAAAATAAGTGTTTTGGCAATGGGAAAATTAAGGCATCTGCACTATGAATTGTTGGAACATCCACCCCATTCCCCAGGTTTGGCTCCCTCTGACTTTATCTCTTCCCAAAACTAAAACTCTTCCTCGCTGGTCAGTGTTTTTCATTGAATCAACAGGTGATTGCAGCTGTATAGGGGTATTTTGCAGATCTTACTGAGAACCACTACAAGGACAGGATAATGGTGCTGGAGCATCGCTGGAATAAATGTATTAGTCTTAAGGGAGATTATGTTGAAAAATAAAAATAATTTTGAAATTATAAATTCGTTTTTTCATTGTTAGGCTGAGAAATTTTCAGACCACTCTCATATGTTACAAAATCAGGTTATGCAATTTTCTTTTTCCATAGTGAATTGTATGGTGGGAGGTTCCTGTGTGTGTGTGTGTGTGTGTGTGTGTGTGTGTGTGTGTGTGTGTGGATCCCTAATTTTCAACACAAAATAAACTGAGTATGTATGTTACAAAATCAAGTTATTGAATTTTCTTTTTCCATGGTGAATTGAATGTGTGGGTAAAGGCTATTGATCCAATGTAGGAATGCAGTAAGTTCATTTTCAAAATGAGGCCAAACAGCAAAAATTTCATCGATGTAACAAAATCAAAAAGAGGGTTGGGATGAATAGATAACATGGTATTTTCCAGATAGTTCATAAATGTTGTTTGCCAAAATGTGGAGATGAAGGACTGTGTGTTCAACCTGTTTATAGGTTGAACGCACAGTCCTTTTTCCCAGCTGAAATATCTATCCTGATTGTATAACAGATTAAAAAATCTTCACATCAGGAGGGAAATCATCATATAATAAACTAACAGTGCCAGATAATGGAATGTTAGGAAATAGAAAAACAATGTCAAAACTGACTAACATGTCTTACTTTTGTATTTTGAAAATGAATTTGTCACCTTCTACATCAGATCAATAGCCTTCACCCATGCATTCAATTCACCATGGAAAAAGAAAATGCTGATAGTTTGGACATCCTTCTTACTTGTACAGCCTCTGGTTCCTTGTCAAGTGCTTATCAGAATTCTTCCTTTACTGGTAGATACTTTCATCAAAAGTCTGCTCATCACACCTCTCATAAAATTAGTGTTATCAAGAGTGTGTTCCTCTCCATCAAGCTTACAACAACAACTTCTCGCACTCAAAACTTTAATGGAATTGAAGGGTTACAACCCTCATCATATTCAACAGATAATTGACTCCTTTTTTCCAACAACTAATGATTCTTCGACAGATCGCAGGATTCCAGTCCCTTATATTTCTAGTATCTCTGAACCTACTGTTAATTTTGAAGAAGTTTCACTTATTTTTCAATCAATGAAATTTCTCATTGTTACCATCTACAAAAGACAGACTGCTGCATCCATTCTTTAGCTGGTGTTTACCAGATCCCTTGTGAATATAATTTAACATACTTTAGGCAGGCAGGCTATTCTATGGATAAAAGAATTAATGAACATCAAATACTACATTGAATACATGAGACCTCAAATGTTTGGTGCAGCATAGTATTGATACTAAACACAGTATCTGGTGGGATGATGCTGGTCTTCTCCATAGAAGCAGTTTTATATATAAACACACCTTTTTCAAAGAAAGTTGTGAAGCTCTTTTATATTAGCCTAACCTGGATCAAAACAATTGTCTCTCTACCCCCCCCCCCCCAAAAGGGAGATTTTCATCTTATTTATTTTTAATATTAATTTCTAGCAAGTGGCAAATTAGGAAAACGTTTTTCTGTTTTTAATAAATCAACTCCCATCCATAAAAATATTCTAAACCTTTTTGTGTGCCTGAATTTCAGCTATTTAAACACATTTTTTGTGAAGATGATAAATTAAATATGGAAATAAACAGAATTAGTAAAGCTGGTTATGAGAGGAAGTCAGCTGAATAAATTTATATGCAGTAAAAGAGAAATTAGTCAATACATGAAACTAGCTGTATACAAGACAGTGTTCAAGCTAATTTGAACTCGTGGATCTGAAAGCTGGGTTAGAAATAAAATGCCTGATCAAATACTGGAGGGCAGATATGAGAGTTATGAGAAAGGGGAGTGAACAGGTGATGTCAATAGCAGTTTCCAATTAATAATGACAGTATTAGGAAAGAACTTGACATTGTTAGCATTCAGGAATGTGTTAGCAGAGCTAATCTCAGGTGATATAGTCACTTAAATAGGATGGGAGAGGAAAGATTAGAAAAAAACAAGTGTTCATCAACTATATACTGAATGGTTTTCCATTCAGTATATAGTTTGTTTTCAATGTTTCTGCCTATTTTTATTGTCTTTTCATTGCTGATTTTCATACCAAATTTATTTCAAGTCATTTGATTTAGTCAGGGAATCCTGTGGACTTGTACTGGATTTATTTATTTACGAGTATAACATCATCTGCATAATGTAAAGAGCTGAGATTAATATTTCTAATTTTGATATCAGGTTTAATACCATTTTCCTTCATAATGCGATCCATATAGATAATGAATAACAGAGGAGATGATGTACATCCTTGTCTGACTCCAGATTTACCAATCAAACCATCTTCCTGTACCTCCTTCAATTCTAATCTCTGACTTGCAACTCAAATAAAGACTATGTATTGCTTGACAATGTTCCATTTACACCATATAACTAGCTCTGAAAAGCTTTTCTCTTAGCATCTTTGTCATACACTAAAATGTCATTTTATGAATATCAAAGAGAGCTTTTATCTCTGCTGTGGAGTTTTTTTTTTTTTTTTAAATAAAAAACTAGCTTTATAAACTGAAGGAGTTATACAAGTTCATCCAGAGTAGGCTTTTATCAAATGTCGAACCCACAACCTGTTGGTTGGTTCTTAATGTCTTCTGCATTTCTTGGAATTCTATGCAGACCTTTTTCTATATTTACAATGATGTCCAGTTTCAGTATATTTGGTATCATATTAAGACTAATTGTTGATGCTAGGCATTCTGCTACATACTGTATCTATCCAAATATTTAGCAAAATTATCAACTCCACATGTAGGAAAATCATCTTGTCATCTCAGCACTATGATAAACAATTTAATAACACTTCTTTATATGGACGTTTATGTTTTATGCATTATTATGATTATTGAAGTTATAAAAACAGAAAGTTCTCTTTACATAAACTAGTTTCCATTTCTTTAAAGTTATAAAGCCATATGAGTGAAGGAGGATGTCCGAAGTTTGCTATAGTAGTTCTAAGATAGTAAGAGAAAGGAACTGAAAAGTTTCGAAGTAGTGTAACAGCATTTGAAGTCACTACCTACAATGAAGTCAATGGACAACAGATTTCCGTTTGTATTGTTTAATGAATATCATATCTCCTTTCAGTTTAGACATTAAACTGATAATGAAAAATTGGGATCAAAATAGTTTCCCACAGTTGATCCACCATGAATGTACTGAAGATCTTTTAAACGAGTTTTAATTCTTTGCAAATGTAATCTCTTATACAATTCATTATCTCTAATGAGGTGTTAAAAATCTAAGCCATATAATACAATTGTCACATTATCTTACATTTATATATAAAACGAAGTATGCCTACTCGCCACTGGAAATACTAAATTAATTCACCAATTTGGTCTATTACACATCAGGTCAATGGGCAAGTTTGATTATTTTTTTTCCTCACCTAGTTTTATCTGGTGGATAAACTAGATGAGCTATTCTAGGGGGTGGGTATTATTTTACCATCATACAGCACATTTTAAAAGGGACTTCAGTATGATTTAAAGACGTTTTGTGTTTCCTTCAGAAAATCTAATTCATAACCAATGAAGGGTAACATGGTATTATTATAAACTATCACAAATATATTTTTCATGGCCATCCATCCTACTGGATTAGGAAAGCAGCACAAAACTATCTGGTAACTTCAGCAGTTACCAGATACTGTAGTTTTATTTTAGTTATTGCTTTATATGAAGAACCGTTAATCTCACCACCAAATTCTGCATGACTTTTATTTTATCATGCCAATCCAGGATTGTTTGAATCCATCTGTTTGGTGGTATGCATAAGAGGGGAGAGGGAGGAAAGACAAGCAAACAAACAAAAAAAAAAAGAACGCTATCGGAATAACCCTGGCAATTTGCTGGTTAGATGCATTGATTCTATTTACTCTGCATGGCAACGCTTAAATTTTCTTGCTTAAAAAAAAGTCAAGCGTGATACAGAAAGGGATCGAAAATTAATAAAGGGGGGGGGGGAAGAAGAAAAAATGCATTGCCATTTGTTGATCAAGTGACAAAATTCAATTTAGTTTACTTATATGCAGTGCCGGCGCTAGGGTATTTACCGCCCGCATGCAATTTCTATCTATGCGGCTCTGTAACGATCCGGGCGTGTGTGGTTCTTTTACGATAATAAAAATGTAAATTATTTGAAATTTCTTAAATACATTTTGACAGAACAGCCACACGTTGGTTCGCTAAATGTAACGAACCGGGGTGTTGACTAGGCAGGATAATCGTTAAAAACCCGAATATTCAAAAAATTCTCAAAAGTTAAAGCAAATTTTGATAAGCCACTTCACTTTATTCGTTGAATATAATGATACAGGGATTATAGCCTTCTTACCGACCCGAATCACTAACAAAATTAAAATGAATTTTAAAGTTAAAATTTGTTTGAACTAAAGTTTAAAAAATTCTTGCATTTTACACGTTTTTTTTAAATAATTTTTATAAGTGGAACTATCTTTAAGGAAAATAAAAGAAACTCAAGATAGATTGAGAAAATAAAATAATTCAGAAATACTTTGAATACTTATATTAACATACTTATAATAACAGAAAATAAATTAAATTGCATAAATATACTTCAAATTTTTTTTTTTTTTTTAAATTTTAGGGTTTTTGATTTCATATTGACAAAATTAGAAATAATGGTCTTAACGTCTAATTCCGCACATATATCATTTTCAATAGCTATTAACGCCAAACTAACAAGCCTTTTTTTTTTTTTTTTTTTTTTGTGACATACTTGTTCTTAAGTAGGTTTTAATCAATTTCAACTTAGAAAAGGAACGTTCACCGCTCGCCACACTAACAAGTAAGGTTAATAGTATTTTTAAAGCAATTCAAAAGTTAGGGAAAGGTAAATTATTGGACACAATAAAATTAAGAATATTGAAAGGGTTTTGAATATTTAAATTATCCTTCCGAAAAATATTCCGGAAAGCACATAACTCGTCATATAGTTCTATTGCATTTACGACTTTATTGTCGCCGTCCTTCAAGAGAATCTCTAAATCGTCACAATTTTTTCGTAAATCTTCGTTATTAATTTGTAGCAATCTATACAAGAAATTGAAATTATCACATGTTTTTAGTTGTTAAAAACGTTCTATTAACGAACACATTGCAACGTCTAGAAGTGTATAAAACACATTCACTCTAAATTTATCTTTTGGCGATTGTGGCGTTTCGTCATTATGCTTGTAGTCAAATTGTCGTGTCTTCTTTCGTTGTTGAACTTCCTTACCAGTTTTAAATTCTTCTCCATCCACCTCTTCTCCCAGATCTTTTGCCGTTTTTAGAACTCCTTTAAAATTTTTACAAGAGCATCTGATTGATACTCTTGTAAGAATATTTTTAAGTTTTCGATAGATTCTAAAGCAGGTGTAATGTTACTAAGATGAAAAGCCAAACGGCTATTTTTCTGGCGACCTTAATTAAAATTAAGGGGATAAAAATCCCTTTTTCAAGTGTAATGTTCATATTTTTGTCTTGAAGCATTTTACTCACAGGGTTTATTTTATTCACAGGGTTAAGTAAATCATGCCAAGCTATAAGAGAGAAAATAAATTTGTAGTTTTTTATTTTAGCACATAATGTTTGTGCTTCATGCTGAGTTTCTTTATTAAACTTTTAATTATTTAAAATTTCAAAAAGTGCATCGTAAATTTCTCCTAACTGATATCGTAGAGGGCGGATTGCATTCATTTTACTTTCCCATCGCTTTTCTGATGGCTGTTTCAATGTTTAATTTTTTAAGAACTTTAAAAGGATTGCCCAACGTTTGTTGGGCAATCTTTTTAAAGATTGAAAAGAAAGTATATTAGATTGAAAAGAAAATATATTAGAGAATGAAAAGAAATTTTATATTTCGTGAATAATTACAAAGAAACTAATTGTATCTGCATTCACTTTGTCTGCATCGTTAATGATTAAATTTAGAGTATGAGCAACACATGGCACGTAAAAAGCTCGAGGATGTTTGTTGAAAAGCCAGTTTTGGAGCCAATATTTTTTTTTCTTTCATATTTTTTTTCAATATTTCCCTTTCAATATTTTGCCCCATTGTCATACCCCTGACCTCGCATGTCTCCAATGGTAATGTTCCATTTTTCCAGTTGTTCCATTATTGTTGCACATAAATCACGTCCAGTGGAATCTGATATATCTGCAAAACCAAAAACGTTTTCCCTGATCTTGACAATTCCATTGTCACAGGAAACAAAGCGAATAATAATAATGGTCATTTGTTCTGTTTTACTTGCATCAGTTGTGCAGTCTAAAATTATGGAATAATATTTAGATTTTCGAATTGATAATAAATTTATATCCCTGAGTGCGTTACTTAAAGTTTCCAATATTTCATTTTGACTGTCTTTACTCAAATAGCGTACTCTATTGTTTCGTTGTCGGATCCTTTCAACATGATAACAGGATCAAAGTTCGCAAACAGTTCGACTAATTTAAAAAAAAAATTGCCGTAATTCCTTTTGTATAATTTATCAGATTATCCGCTAAAAGCTAAATTTTGGCTACCATGGAATTTTATAATTTCAATCAAGATTTCTAAAACACTCGTCCAATATTTCTTTTCCATTTCATACATGCTTTGAGTCTGGCAATCAATAGTAGTTTTGTTTTTTAAATTTTTATCAAGTTCCTTCCATTTTAAGAAATTTTTCATGTGAGCTAAACTAGTCTCATGTCTATGAAAAGTTATATTTACATTTCTCCAATCGTTATAACCTACAAGACTACTTGTTTCAGTAGGTGCGAAAAGTTTGCAACAAAAGCAAAAAACAGAATTTAAAGTTTCGGAATAAATGAGCCATGTTCTTGACAGGAGCTCCCCGTTTTCCATTTTTCTATTATAATACGTGTCGCCAAATTTATGACCATATGTATCTTTGGGATATATTATATTTTTCTTTTTAACAGGCCCCATTTCAATTAAAACAACTCGTAATTTTTCATCAATATTTCCCCATTCACCTGGATCTTCTAAATTTACAGAGACTAACAGTGTGTTAGTTTCGCGATCAACTACAACTAAATCTTCTCCTAACTGTTTTTCACTTAAATCATGCGTCTTGTTATCTTGTTCAATATTTGCTATAGTATTTTCATGAAAACTGGATGATGTGCACGGTCCTTCAACTCTGATTTCTGATGTGTCGAGTTGGTTACAATCTCGAGTTGGTTAATATTTTAACAAATTTTTAAGAGCCCCAGTTTGTTTCTTAATATCTGCTTCTTTCGCATCATGACGCTTACGATTTTGTGCGCTGGATAACTTTTTTTAAATTTTTGATTCCATTTCTATTTTATACCCACAAGAAATTATTACACAACACGACACAGAGACGAAATAATAGTCCGCACTGCGCTACTGTCAGTAGCCTACTGAGATGCATACCATATGACTGGTTAACTAGCAACAAATGTTTTGTACGAAAATTCGTTTCTTCGCATAAAAACCGTTCACCGTTTTTCACTTTAGCTAGACTACATAGACACAACATTCTACAGGCAAGCATTTAGCCTGCTCTTGCTGCAAAATTGTAAACAGCCGGCTAATCAAAGAGGCGGCAATATACAATTTTTTTTTTTAATTTTTATTCGGTGTATCCGGCATTATTTATTTTAATATTGATCATTCCAAGAATTTTTTGTTTTTATGATAAAAATTTTGTTTCTTAAAAATGAACTTATGAACCGTGCCCCGTCGGCGGCGCCCCCTTTGTAGCAGCGCCCGCATGCCCTGCATGCCCGCTTCCGCCGGCCCTGCTTATATGTAACTAAAGCTGTAAGTCCGCTAAAACCATCATGCATTTTGACTCGTTAAGTATATAAATAAGAATGCAAATAAAGATTAACTAAAAAAGCATATAAACGATAAGGTAAGGGATGACGATAGCCAGCAAAGGTTGGTCGATTGGTAGAGCTCTGTTACTAATGGCACAGCAAAAAGTTAAGCAAGTTTGAGCGCGGTTAGTAGTTGGAAGGAGATTAATCGTTCGATGCTGTTGGCACACTCTCCCTCGATGAGTCTTTGGATTCCCTGGAGGTGTCACATAATAATAAATAGAAACTCGGCATAAACACAAAACACTGAAGTGAGAGAAATTATGCAAAAATATTTTTATAACTGTAAAAAATGACCGAAAATCAGGAAGGGTTAGTCTTTATATATCCTTTTTTTTTTTTGGTCTTTATTATTGAAAAATTACTATTCAAAACTTATACCACCCAACAAAATATAGGAATTAAATGGCCTTGGAAAGTTCCTATCTTAAATTACAGATGGTTGTATGTAACAGCTAATTGAAACCATCTGGCGATTTCCATTTACTGATTAAAAAACACGCATGTGACGTTTTCCTAGATAAAATAGCATTATCTTTATTTCAAGGGTCTTTCAAATGAGATCGTAACGAAACCTCTTTCGAGTTTTACAGCTGAAAGAATTTCTGTTTAATTCGAATCATCATGAATGCAATTATCTTCCTGTTTGCTGCTGTTGTAGTAGTCACTGGTAAATCATACCTCCAAGTAGGTAGGTATTACTAACAGTTGCTTCAATTATTCATCTCCCTCTAACCGAAAGTGCATCATTGTTTTTAATTTTTGATATCGTTTTCTTAAAAATAAATAAATAAATAAAATGTACATAAGCAAACATTAGATGTAACAAAAGCCTTCGGAACCCAGTCAGTATCAAGATATGCTCTAGTTAGGAAGACCTGGCTTTCGAAACGCCCTCTGGAGCGCAAAGAATCTTTAAAATAGTATTTCGTTTTAGGACGAGTTAGTTTGTATCGTGAGGCAGCAAGTTTTTCTGCCTTCAAGATATGCCAAAGCCAGTTAATTAACACACGTGGTAGAATACCGGACTGTTCTGATTCAGAAGTCGACACTGAATGACAGTGTGAGAGCGTATGCGTTTATTAATTTATATTAATATCTTGCATTAATCTAACATTAATCTTGCAATGTTACAACTCTGACTTTTCTGATTCTGGGATAAGCTCCTAGGACACTGACTACAATCAGAAATGCTGAATAAACGACAGTATTTATTAAATTTATCCATTAAAAAACCAATTCATCAGAATAAGAAATATAATTGTCCATGTAATCAACGAGGGCCACCCATTAAGAAACATTTTAGTTACATGAGATCTTTCGGATTTGCAAACCACAATTTGCAACACCACACAAAAGATGTGGTGTTGCAATTTACCCTCATCCATGAGGTGAGTATTCGCTTGTGTTCGATAGTCGCCAAAAAAATCTTTTCTTTCCACTTTCATGTATTTGCATTTGATGTTTCACCTTCATCTGATTTCTTTGAATCGTTTGAAAAATCTCCTCTGCTACCTGATTCGAACCTGTCTCGAGACAAAGAGAAAGGCAAACTAGTTTGCCTTTCTCTTTCTAAGAATAATGATAAGAATTCTTTCAAAGAATTTCTGTTTCTAAGAATAATGCAGTGCAAATAATTTCCAAAGAACATTCCAACTTTTCTCCTTTACGTCCTTTGATTCAGTTGAACTAAAATTCTCTAGATTTCTGCCTTTCCTCCTTGTACATACATGCAACTCTGCAGTTCGGATGGTAAAAATCACTACTGGTTTACGGCAAGGATTCCAGCTCAAACCTCCCCTAGGTTATTGATGTTTGTAGCACTGAGATAAGTAATTTCCTTTACAAAATCTTAAAATTAAAGTAATGTTCTTGTACAGCGATCAAGTGGATAGCATGCCTGCTCTCCACCCACCTTTGGGTTCGAATTGCAACGTGATACAGATATTTAAGAATGAAGACGATTCTTATTGCCCAGTATGAGACCGCAATTAGTGGAGGCCTGAAATGAATGGCAAAAGTTTCACGTTTTGTATTTAGAGAAAAAAGGCTAGATAATACAAAAGTTTTTTTGCATTATCTAGCCTTTAGCCCATTCACAATACTAATGTATAAGATCCACAACTTTCGCTGGATGGGATTTTCATGAAAAAAACCCCTCTAGATAGAAAAAAAGTATGGCAGTTAGGTGATAGAACAATGATGGAATTATCTGTTTCATTGTGTGTGCGCAACAACTAGAACTAAAGTTGTGTGAACATCGTAGATCAGGATGCGTCTAGAAAGGATGACTACAACGAGATTTTTCCGAAACATAAATACTGCTGGTTAAATTATATAGCTAAATTTGCCTGCCAGAGCAGAAGAGCATATATTTACAATATTCATCTGAATGCCTAGTGTAGAACAATCTGTGCGTGTGTTGATACTGCAAAATATCCGGGACTCATCCTTGACACTGTTCCGAAAATTATTCACCAACCAACATTACGACGAACTGCTGCAGGAAACAAAATATCCTGTAGGAAGTGTTATTTCTTTATTTATTTATTCTCCCCCCCCCCCGAAAAACTGCATTTTTAGACAAAGAGACCGCCTGAAATATTCCACAGAGATAACACATCATCCTTGAATACAGTTTTTTTTTTTTCACAACTTTTCCATTCTTCTGTAACACTTTCGTTATCCGCGCACTAATACATACTTGAAATTAAATAAACAATAAGAAACAATATATCTTATCAAAATGCTAGAGAGTTGTTTTACTAATCTTTGAAAAATTCATGTCCCCTTTACAAAATGGGGGGATGAATTTTTCTATCTAGGTTACTTTGTTTACGTTCTCGATATAGCCCTTCTCCATTCCGTTTGCACACTATCATACTTTTCAGTACTCCTTGCCTTGAAAAGGATATTATTAAGGGGTTAGCTCCTAGCTTTTGTTTTTTTAATTTTACGGAAAGCAGTCTGAATCATGCCATAATATAATACTCGATATCAGAAAGTAATAAGCTTTTTTCATGAGAAGGCTAGAAGTCGCTTCCGCGGAGTTCCCCTCTCCCCTTTATAAAGCGATGAATGTTAATCTTTTCTAAGGAATGAAAGTCACTTGGAACTGTGGATCAGGCTTACTGAATTTTATTAAACTACAGTGTATTACAGGCTTTTGCATCGCTGGCGTACATCATACCGAAGTGCGAAGATTGTGATAAATCTAAGGAAACATTTAAGAAGGAAAGTTTGTTTGACGAAACAAAGAACGTATTTATGTCGCGTAATGGCGAAGAACAGTTGTTTCATCAAATCCCCTTCGCCAACTTCAAAGCACAAAATTACTTTTTGTGGGAAAGAAATACACTCGTACACAAATTTTCCATCAATGACATTCATTTAAAAGAGAGAGAGAGAGAGAAGAGTTTACTTAGTTTTAATTATTATGTGACACCTCCAGGGAGTCCAAAGACTCATCGAGGGAGAGTGTGCCAACAGCATCGAACGACTGATCCCTTCCAACTACTAACCGCGCTAAAACTTGATTAACTTTTTGCGTGAGCCATTAGTAGCAGAGGCTCTACCAATCGATCAACCTTTGTTCATGAACTGAATTTAAATTCTGGATCCGCAGGCACTATTTTAGGATTTTTATTCATTATAGACTAATTTGAAATTTTTATAAATTTAATACATTATTAGCTTAAATTTAAAGTACACTAGTTTTTAATTATTCGTATGGAGTTCTCCCCGTTCTTCGTCCGTCCCTTAAGACTGGTTGAACCCTCCTAATGAGAGATTGAACATATATTTTATGACTGTAAATCCGTGTGTTCACGGGCCAGTTTGCCTGTTCTGAGGACGAAAAATCCGGGTTAAAAACCCTCTGACCCCTGTATGAGACAGGCTAACTCACCGTTTAGTCGAAAGAGACCAGATAAAGGTTCCTCACGTTACGGACGGGAATGGAACCCAGGTCTTTCCGATCAAAGGGCTTCGTCTATACCGACTGAGCTACGGAGGCTCAAGATACTGATTGAAAAGATACTATAGTTTTTAAAAGAAAATAAAAATTATATGTTGCTTGAGAAAATTTGACTCTGTAAACAGATATCTAGGTTGTCTGTATGTAAATACAACACTGGTTGTCCTACATTATCTCAATATCTGCAAATGGTCCAAAATTTATTTAAGAAAAAAAGAAACCAAACAGTGCACCTTTATATCGCTGCACTAAGTTAATTGTGCATATCAAGAGAGCAGCTCAGAACTTTTGTAGCGACGGATCCTATATTCAGATTTATTATATTAGAAATATATACACGCTTGCACAAGAATAATGTTTAATTTGCCAAAGATAAACGCTCAACCTTGTCTCTACCTGGTGTGTATCAAGTTCCTTGCAATTGTAATCTTTCCTACTTTGGACAAACTGGACGTTCTATAGAAAAAAGAATTCAGGAGCATCAGTCACCAATTCAAAAGAACAAACCTAAGAAATCTGGATTAGCTCAGCATGGATTAGAAACAAGCCACAACATCCTTTGGTCCAAGACTCTCCTCCTACACAGATGTCGCTACAAATTTGAACGTTTATTTAAAGAAAGTGCGGAGGCCTTACTTCAACATCCTAATTTGAATCGTAATGACTGTATATCTATATCAAAAATTTGGGAAAATTTAATCAGGATAACACATTAATTAATTTTTATTATTTTTTTTGTAAATTTCCTATATTAGTCTAATGTTATTTAAGATTATATGAATTTCTGAATTAATATCTTTAATTATGACTTTAAAAATGTTTACTCTTCTTATACTTAGCGATATGACATCACGCGGCTCGTTCTATGTGTGAATGATCAATTGTTCGTATTCCACTTTGTTTTTTAAAACTATTCCTATGTAGCCACTGAAGATGGTCTGTAATATTCAGACCGAAATATTTGGCAAATTAAACATTATTCTTGTGCAAACGTGTATATATTTCTAATCATTATGTCACAAGTATCGTTAAAACATCCGATTTATTATATTTCAATCGTAAAAAATTATTTCATTCAACATTTTCTCTAATAAATACACTTAAAATTAACACTAATTAAAAATATATGACTGACGTATTAAAAGTTTTATGTGGACCTTAGTGATCTAAATCACTTATTCAGCAAAATGTAGTTTAAAGAAATACGACTTCAAATATTTTTTCCTTTTATTAAAGGTGAACATCTAGCACATCATTAAACTTATTAAAACATCATTAAATTTATCTTATTTGAAAATGATAACTATTGATAAATTATTATATCAAGAACGCTAGATATGAAAAATTATGAGGAAAACACTTCAGTTATTAATAATCGGGTAACATTTCCTAAAATTCGGAGACCAGATTCTACTACTTCTGAGCAATTAAGTCTTGTTTCAAGAGTACTTCATACATCGCAGCTTCGCAAATTTCGATATTATGTCGCATGCAGATGAACGAACTACGCGAATACTAATCATACAAATCTTTCTGCTTCACAGCAATCGATTAAAAGATCCGACTATCGTGAAAAGGTGAAATTACAAGATTACACAAGGGGAAGGCATTATTATAACCAAATGACATAGCAAAAGAATGCTGGTCAAAGGAGAGAAAGTCGAAGTAAAAGACATCACGAACGATCAAAGCTTTCTGTCTACGCACCCCCAACCACCCCTTGGGATTGAGAATATTCCAGTGTATTCCTACTACTTCTAATTTCAAAAATAAGTTTTTAATAAAGCATTAATATATAAGATGGCTTATAATAAATAAAGCAAAATATGCGACTTATGAAAATGAAACTTTTTATGATTATCTTAATCATAAAAAATCACAAATTATTCAAATATCAATACTCTTGTAGTTTCACCAAAAAATATTTAATATTTACGGAGCTTAGACTAAGGTTTAAGGACTGCTGTACTACAGCATGATAAACACCTCAATAATTCGCATAACTGATTCAAATTACTTTTTTTTTTCTAATTAAAAAAGGTCCTGAGGACTGCGATAAAGATCGAGAAGATTTCAAAGATTACTGTGGTCAAGTATGTTACTCGACTTGTGTGGACTTTGATCATCTTCCTTTCTGTCCCGTAGTATGCTTTGCTGAGTGTATATGTAAACCTGGATTCACAAGGAACGCAACAGGTGTCTGTATTCCTTTCTACGAATGCTAAATACAGGAATATATTGTCTGTAA
The DNA here is from genome assembly GCF_054136105.1 of Typopeltis vanoorti. Taxonomy (NCBI): domain Eukaryota; kingdom Metazoa; phylum Arthropoda; class Arachnida; order Uropygi; family Thelyphonidae; genus Typopeltis; species Typopeltis vanoorti. Next base: position 110,205,516 of record NC_143558.1, read on the forward strand.
TCGGACGCATCCTGAACATCTTGATGATTTCCCTCAATATGAAATAATAAAATTAATATGAAAACGAATTTGCCATGTAGTTTTTATTATTTTAATATAAAAATATTTATTTTTATCATCGTTTTAATAAATAATTAGGTTTTACAGCACATCATACACAGTCTGAAAATGATAGAATGATAAAAAGTGAAAGTACATCAAGTAATAAATCTTTAGAACCAAGGCTTTACTTTCATGAATCTGCACGGTTAACACTTCACAAACATTTACACACGCAGAAGCTAATAACACTTCCATTAGTACCAACTTGTTTGTAATAAGGCGAACTTTTTAAGAACTGGCGTAGCAACTCATTTAGTATATCAGCGTTTCCAAATAAGTTGCTTAGCCATTTAGTTTTTTTGTTTTGTTTTTTTTTTTTTACTAATTTCGCGACTGAAATGGTTTGCATATAAAATATGCTTGACAAAAAGTTTGGAAAGGTTCGAAATACGAGATATTCAAAATGAAATGCAACTCACAGAAAATGTACAAATGAAAATAGGAAACGAAGTTTAAATCCAAAAGAGAAATCTGAATAGCAATAGTGTGTGTACAACGTGGATTCCTCTGAAGAAATCAAGCGTTACATGCCTCTACGATATATATATGTATTTTTTTAAAGGTGCTCACCGAATACAAACTTTTGGACATTCATGATACAATAATCAAATATTTCAATAAGTGGAAACTATTAGTAAACGTACTCGCAAAACATACCGTTAAGACAATGCTCCTGGTTACATTTCACGTATGTGGAAATTTCTAGAGGGCTGAAGTGGTTAGAAAAAGTTTCAGGTTTGGTCTCTAGAGGAGAATTTACAGATTACATAAAATATAAAAATACAATAAAAATAACCGATTTCAAAGGGATTAATGACTACTAATGGCTCCCTATCTTAGCTTGCCTGATTTTTTAAAGAACACGGTGTATTCAAAATCACTCTCATACGTATAGTGGAAGAGCTACGGAGCAACATTCGACGTGAGGTGTATTGCATACCAAGTGACGTTAAACATGTTCGACAATATGATTCTTGGCGTTCACTCGTGTGCAAAACCCTTATGGCCAAAATATTCAACTTTATTTTTCATTTACTAAACAAGCATTGCCCATGGGTTGCTTTCCTTTATGACAGAATAACCTTGCAGTAGTGCTTACACATGCACACGATTCGGCCCCTCCCAGGTCAGACTGAGTTACGCAGCACAGAAACAGGTGAGTGTTGCAGTGTTTAGAAGCGTCAGTGACCAACAACGCAAATACCGGTTTGATGCTTTAAGTCGGTGTTTCCCAACGTGGGTAATTTGAACATTTTGGGGGTCAATTAGAAAATGATGTTGCATTCGTCACTTCATCACCGATATACTCAAAAAACTCACCATTGTCGGTGATAAATTGTAGATGTTGCAACCCTGACTTTCCGAGAAAAAAAGCTGACATCACTAGTACAGCAGTCAACATAAATACAGTATCAAGAAGAACTCTCAATGCAAAATGATGAGTCTACTAGAACTTTATTCAACATAAAAGGAACAATGCATGGCTTTCTGAAGAGACAGAAACGAAATATCGAAATTCAACTAGTTTTGCAAAAAAAATACTGTTGCCCTTCCCGTCGTCATATTTAGTTGAATGTGGCCTTAGTGCTGTCAATGACTTGCTACTGAAAAAAATAAATCTGGATATCACAAACCATGGGGGATTTGAGATTGAAAATGACTAAGTTAGTACTTCAAATAAAAACTCTTTGCAGCAGACATCAAACTCAAGGATCCCATTAACTTGGATTTTATTTTCCCGAGTTCAGTTCGATTTATGTTTTATAATATGCAAAGCGTAATATAAAATTTATATTCATTGAAGAAAGTCAAATTAAAAATAGTTTTACCTTTTTTATTTAAAGTACGTATTTATATTATACTTTTTCAGAATTTGGCTGACCATTATGCTAGAGGTGGGGCATCAAACTCTTTGAGGCGGGGCATGATCAAAAAAAAAAAAAAAAACGTTGGTAAACACTGTTTTAAGCGTTGGTGGCACTGAATGTGTTAGCCGGACATCTCTCTTTACAAACTATGTTGAAACCAGTAGCGCACTCAGGATTTAATATGGGGGGGGGGGGGGGATTTGAGAATACACACTACGCATCGCATACGACCTATGACTGAGCATCCGCTATGGGGGGAAGTGCCCACTAGTCCCCCCTCTGGGTGCGGCACTGGTTGAAACATTCCGGATTTATTTAAAAGTATACTGAACAATAAATTCACAATGTTCATAAAGTTATAAAAGTTTGATCCTTATTTGGATAGCTGCAAACACTTAAAAGCTGAAGGGCAAGAATTGGCCACCATTCATTTAACACTCTTCAAAAAGTTGCAATGTCTTTGAATTAAGATTGAAACGGATTCCTTTCACTCCGCTTAAATAACAAAACGCCAAAGACTCGATATACAACTGATAAAATAATCCGTAACTTCTATGCGAATCGAAAGTTTCGATTTCCATACCATCGAGAACAATGGTTTTTGAAATGCTGTAAATCACTTAGAGAAACAAATTTGTTAAAGTATCATCTACGTAGATTGATTCTATTTCGATTGAAACTTCGAGCGGGTGAAAAAAAACACACCTTTATCGCATTGTGGATATTTCTCATTACTGCAACAAGTGCAGCTGTGTGAACAGCAGCGGTGCATGTTTTGTTCAAAGGGGGAAGACCTATGTAAATAAGTCATGTAAATACTCGATTTCATTCCATTTGGCAGAGCACAGTCCCATACTAAATAATATTTTTTTTTTATTTATTTCTTTACTTGAAACTGGAGCCCCATTCATTCAGCTTCATAACGAAGCGTTATCAGATGGCTAAAGAGAGAGAGAATAAGCTCCCTATCTTAAAACAATAACACTTTTTATGGTAAAGACTAACCCGCTTAAATATATTCTCCATTAAAAAACTATTGGTTATTCTAATCGTCTTTAAATAATGCTGCATTTTTTTAAATATGATACGGAGGTCCTAAAACGGTGTACTCTTACTAGAACTCACGGAGGAATCGACAGTCAACAACAAATGAATGATTTTTTAAGTGTGTATACTCTCAGTAATATGAGCACACAACGTTAAGAAATAACCCAAAACAATGGCAGATGTCCGGTCACTTTGAACCAAATAGGGGTAGGGTAAATGGGGATGGGGGTATGTGACATCACTGACGTCCCGGTCTGTTATTTTAGATAAGTGATGTCATTTATCAGATGTAGTTACGTGACGTCATCGTAGTGGGTCAGTGACGTCATTTGTATCCTAGATGCACGAGTTGTGTGGGCACCCTCTTTTTATTTGGTAGGAGTGCTAAATTATGGGTAATGATTCGAGTATGGCATTATGGGTAATGGTTAGCATGTGGAATTCTGTATGAGGATATTTGGTCACGTGTTGGGGTCTTTGGCGCGAGTGTGGAATTATGAGGAGAATATTTGTCTATAGGTGACTGCACGAGTTTTCAAATAATTTGTGTGTGGTATTTCATCTCTTAGACTATAGGAATTTTTTATTTTAGTGTCAAGAGATATCACCACAATTTTTTTAACATTCACGTTTTCTTGTCAATAGGTAGCAGTACATACTTTTCTAAAATAATTACCAGATATCAGTGTTCTTCCACCCCCATTTTTTTCATTCCTGTATTAATTTTACTGTATATACATGTAGTATATATACTACGATTTGGTATTTTTCAACCTTAAATATTTTTTGCATGCATCATTCATCAGAAATGACTTTCCAATAATCTTTTTACGTATATAACAACCAATATTTTGATCTGTGTTAAAGATTCTATGCATTCCTTTGTCACCAAATATACACAAGCGGTCTTCGTATAGTGTTCATAAAAAGTCCCACAATAAAGAATCTTTATCAAACTGAATGAAGTCTTGAAAGTCTAATTTTTCCACCGAAGAGTTGAGATGCTATTATCTGACATAATATTGATAGCTGGTAATTCAGTTTTCAGAAATAGTAAATGATTATCAGTGTCGTACATTTTGGGTGAAAACCGCTCAGTTTCTTTGCGGTTGATAGAGAAAACTTTACTTACACCATCTCCTGTTGCATCTACGATAAGTTCACCATCTTGGCATTTGAGAATATTACAATCTATGTCTACTTTATAATCCACCCTGCACAATAGATGACCGAGGATATCGTGCCAACATTGTTGCAGTTTTTCCAAATTGTTTCTTGATAACCTCATCTCGTATGTATCTTCCAAAATAACAAACGGTTTCCATCCTTTTAGAGCTACATGGAATGTTTTGTCTCTTGCTATTTTCCTGAAGAAAGAAATTTTCAATGACTTTTGTGGCTCACCCATTATATTACTGTACTGGACGCACAGCACATGACGATCTGGCTTCAATGAACGAACTGAAAATGCACTCGAGTCTTGTCCCTTATGGGTTTGTTTATCCTGTCCGTTTCCTTCAAAATGTAACATTCACAGAGATGATGTCATGAGCATGTTTTTGCATGCTTCTGGGTGTGACCTTGAAGTAATGTTATCCTACTTTGTAACGTCATAGGGCATATCTTATTCATGTCTGTGTCCGTCCAAAAAATTTTTACTGTTGTAGCACAAAAATTCTTTTATGTTTCCAGTAACATGTGTAATTACACGGATCTATATCTTCACATTTTGGAAAACCAATATCGTTTAAATCAAGAAAAGGTCTGATTAATAATTTCAATAGCATGATTGAGTTTTCTCTGCCTTTGGCAAGCAGTATTTTTGATATTTGCATGTTGATCGTATTATCCAATTCTTTTAGTTTGTCCAGAGAAAGAGAATCAATGTCCCATTTCAGTTGGTGGTTGTATTTAATTAACCAAGAATTCTGCTTTTTGACTTTTCAGATAATTAATTTCAACCTACAAGGCGATTTTGTTATGGTATATCTTACAATAATTCCATCCGAAATACAAATTGTTTTGCAAATAAAGTTGAGACTTCACCAAAAAGAAATTGTGCATCTTTCGTATTTTTTTTTTCTATCTGTATTCGAATGCTTTTCTACATTCTTCATTCCTATCATTTCAACTGAATACTAGGTCTGGTACTGTAATTTTCATTTTAAATCCTCTGTTACAACTTCCAAAGTGCTTATACTTTAGACTACCACATTTATTTTATGCATTAGTAAGTGTTTACTAAAGGAAATGAGTCGAACACGGGATTGGACTTCTTGTTGCGATGTTCTGTTATTTTGACACTGTAGTGTGAACAGATGGCAATGGAACGTTGCGATCGTAAATATTTTTTGCATGCATAATTAAGCAGAAATCTTTATGTTTCCAATAATCTTTTATTATGTATTAACAGAGCATTGCTAGTATGATAATGTAATCGTAATTCTAATAATAGGTTAATTCTGACACGAGGGCGACGTATTAGCCCTCGTGTCAGAATTAATATTCTGACACGAGGGCTAATACGTCGACATTTCCAACAGTTTAAATCAGTAGGATTTATTATAGAGTAGCTACATTCACAACTTTTAACTTAACATATTTATGCATCAATGTAGACCAAACAAATTGAAGAAAAATCAAATGTTTACCTTCAAATAAATATTTATTCATCTTAATTATACCATTCATATTTTTCCGAGGAATTAACTTTCTTTTAAAAAAAATTGCCATTTTTTATCAGTTCACAGAACGATTCATATCTGAATTCACTTTTATTTGAAGGAGACGTTTAGTGCTTTCAGTTAAGTCTGTTTCTATCCGCAGGCCAAACGTTGTTCATCAGATAAAAAAAAAACTCTTCCAACTGGCACTGTTGATTCCAGTAAAGAAAAGAATAACTCCATCAACTTCTCAAAGTTTTGACATTCACTCCCATTTTGTTTTAATAATTTTGAACACCTCAACCCCATAAATTAACAATACTCTGTGTGGCCTTCTGATATGCTTCTACATTTTTTCCATCCAATTGCTTGTTTTTCTCAATTTTACTTTTAAATCTTGCAGTATTATTTTTATAATTGAAACTTCACCAAAAAGTTTGTCTATTTCAACAATTGCTTTTTCGGAAGAAGCAATGAAATTCACAAATTCTGCAAATGCTTCAACATCTGACCACTGAAGCTCAAAATCACGGCTTTCCAACATTTTTAAATAAGAGATACATTTCACATAAAAATTCAAAATATGCTTTGCAAATACTTTATTTACATCTCACAGTGAAAATGTTTTTCATTTAATCTGTTTAGAAGTTGATACATAAATCCGTGTTTAATTATGGCAAAAAAAAGAAGTTAAGATTTAATTAGGAAACAAAATAATGAACTTTTAACATCTATAAGAAGACTACTTGTGTATATTTGATGACAAAGCAATACATGAAATCTTTAACACAGATCAAAATATTGGTTGGGTTATGAAAAAAATTATTGGAAACAGATTTCTGCTTAATTATGCATGCAAAAAATATTATATTTAAGATTGAAAAATATCAAATCGTAGTGTATATATTATATGTACGTGAGCGGTCTGAAAAGTTCTCGGGCTCGACCATAAATGGCAACACTAACGGCAAGATGTTTTTTTTCCGAGTTGGTACATCTGTCATAAGCATCCATGTGAAATTGCAAATCATTCTATCAAGTAGTTTGTTTTATACAGCTGTCGGAAACCAAAGTGTTGTCTGTATCACTTGAAGTGGATAAAAGTGAGTATCGTGCGGTTATAAAATTCTTTGTAAAAGGTTTAACGCCAAAAGAAATTCATTGAAAGTTCATAAAACTTTATGGGCACTCTTCTCCTGGGTTTTGACAACTAAGAAATGGGCTGCCGTACCAGCCTTGAGGATGTTCACGTGAAGAACGTCCGAAAATGTGTAACACCAGAAATCATTGATCAGTGCACGATATGGTATTGGATGACCAGCGAGTCAAAGTGCGCGAAATTGATGAGATTATAGGCATTTCAAATGAACGTGTAGGTTATATTTCGCATGAAGAATTGCAAATGAAAACGCTTTGCGCAAGACGGGTGTCGCGCAGATCAAAAACGCACTCGCATGAAAATATCTGAACAGTGCTTGCAGCATTTTAACAAGAATAAAACTGATTTTGTGCGTTGATTTATTACTACGGATGAGCCTTGGATTCACCATTACACACCAGAATCCAAACAGCAGTCAAAACAGCTGACAGAAGCTAGCTGTTCAGCCAAAGAAGACAAGGTCATGACATCAGTCAGTGTTTTGGGATGCTAAAAGGCATTTTGTTTATTAATTATCTTGAAAAGGGTAAAACAATAACCTGGAATTAAGTTAAGGGGATAATAAATCCCTCATTATTTTATTTATTTATTATTATTTTTTAACCTGGAATATTATTCCAATCTTTTAACCAGACTAGATGAAAAAAATTTGAGAAAAGACCCGGTTTGCAGAAGAAAAAAAATCATCTTTCATCAGGAGAGCACGAGAACTACTACAGGGACGAGATAATGGCGCTGGAATAAATGCATTAGTCTTAAGGGAGATTATGTTGAAAAATAAAAATAATTTTGAAATTATAAATTTGTTTTTTTATTGTTAGGCCTAGAACTTTTCAGACCACACACGTTTATACAGTGAAATCAATACAATAATAATTATTATTATTATTCGTGACGTCTCCAAGGAGTCCGAAGACTCATCGTGGGAGGACATCTATTGTACAACTCTCCGTCTCCACCACTACACCGAACCTCTACTACCAATCATCGACATCAGCACCATCTACTGGCCACTATCACCACCACAGCTAGTATTTTTTTGTCTGTAAACTGCGTGTGTTCTGAAGGGCCGATTTGTCTGTATGCGGGATGAAAAACCCGAGTTTCCGGGAGGAAAACCTTGCTACCTCCGTATGAGATCGGCTAACTCACCTTCTATTGAAAATCGCCCATATAAAGATTCCTCCCTTCATGACGAGAATCGAACTTAGGCCTTTTCCAATCGAAGGGTGTAACGTACTATGGAAAAAAAAGTGGGGGGAACACTGATATTCAGTAATGAATTATTTTAATAACATGTATACTGAAAAGATAACGTGAATGTAAAAAAATGTGGTGACATCTCTTGACACTAAAATAAAAATTCCTATAGTCTAAATTAGGGATGAAATACCACAAACTTAAAATACCAAATCCTACTGCCATATGTTTATGCTACAGTGAAATTAATGCAGGGAACGAAAAAAAAAATGTGTGTGTGTGTGGGGGGGGGGAATACCACTGATATCCAGTGATTAATTATTTTATAAAATTGTGTACTGCTACTTCTTGACAAGAAAACGTGAATGTAAAAAAAAACTTGTGAGATCTCTTGACATTAATCAAAAAATTCCTATAGTCTAAATTAAGGGATGAAATACCACACACTTGAATTATTTGAAAACTCTTGCAGCAACTTATAGACAAATATTCTCCCCATAATTTCACACTCAAGCCAAAGACCCCAACACGTGACCAAATATCCTCATTTGGTTGCCAGAATTCCACACTAAATATTACCCATAATGCCGCACTTTAACCAAAGTGCCTACGTGACGTCATTGACAGATGGCGTCACCAGGACATCCTAGAATGCCATTTTCGAACTATTACCCATAATGCAGCATTCTTACCAAACAAAAAGAGGGTGCTCACACAACTCATACATCCAGGATACAGATGACATCATTGACAGATGGGGTTACCAGGGCACATCCCAGAATTCCACACTCCAACTAAAGGCAACGTGACGTCATATACAGATGGTCCCCTGGGGAAATTCCCAGAATTCCATAATCGAACGATTACCCATAATGAAGCACTCCAATCAAAAAGAGCTCTCACACAACTCATGCATCCAGAATAAAGATGGCATCACCGACAGCTGATGACCACTACAATAATGTCACATGACTATATCTTATTAATGACGTCATGCAACTACATCTGATAAGACAGTGATGTCACATCCCCCATATGCCCTATAACTATTTGGTTCAAAGTGACCAGACATTTTCTAATAGCCATTATATCAACATTTGCACCATTTCCCCACCCCTTTCTCTCTCTCTGTCATTCTCACAGTCCTACCACTAACCAACCAGTACACTAAATCGCTGAACACCTATGAAATTTTTGAATCGTATTAAGAATTCTTTAGTTTTTTATCACTATGATTTAATACTTTAAAAGCGAGTTGGTTCAAACAGTTTAGTTGAAAGCTTAATATCAAGTGATTTAAAAAAAATCAACTAACGCCTTTTATTTCCTAATAGGGAGTAGGCGAGGCCTTTATGCCCTATCTTGCTTTTGGAGACTGAGTGAGCAGTTTTCGAATCTGTTCGGTGGAAATATATATATATTTAAATATGTCAATGTAGCTGCCAACTGGTTTCATATATTATGGTGTACGAAAACTTCCTCCAACCGGCCACATTTTGTTCTAGGTAAACATTTCGCATCAGCATAAAAGGGACTCAGCAACAATTGACTAAGTCCATTGTATGCAGCATAAGAGCTATAAAATGGAATTGCAGCTTAAGAGATATTATTTGACGATTGCTGATGTAGAATAAACTCGCATGCTGACATGATAATTCATTCTCCATCAGTGGTGTATTCGACAGTTATTCAGGAAGGAGCATCATTCTCAAAAATACTGAACGGTGACCTATTTCCATATAAAAGGTTTTGTAAGTATTTTGAATTGTGCTCAGTGTTTAAAATCCCCATTAAATTCCGTACTTCTTTTATAAGCTTTTGGAGGAAAAAAAAAAAATAATTGCGCCAAATGTTTACCATATGGTACTCTTTGAATGACAAACTTGCCGACAGTATATTGTCTCAAATATATGTGTTGCCGGCCTGGTTGACCGAGTAGTTATCGTATCCGCTCTCTAGCCACGAGGGTGCGGGTTCGATTGGGCATCTACGACCCTATCCCTTCATCCAGCAGAAGCCGTCACTCCCAAAACCTGATAAGGTGCGGAAGTGACCATACGTTGTCCATGACGTAACATGTGAATAACCAATATGTATATTCGATCATAAAAGGGCTAATTATTGTATGTAAACAAGTTTAAGAGCTTGCTGAGGTGACGCGTATTTGATGTACATCAGTGTTCTGCATTAGACTGATTTTCATTCTTCAGTTCAAAACTGGATGTTGAATATTTCGTACCGAATCACATTATTATTATTTACAGGGCACCTCCAAGGAGTTCAAATCAACAGTTAACCACCCTTCAGCTGAAAAACCCGTATAAAGATTCTTCTCGTTCTAGATAAGATTCGAACCCAGGTCTAGAAAACAAAATTTCTTCTGTACAACTGAAGAAATTTTGTTTTCTCATTAAACAAGAATGCGATTATGAAAGGCATTATTTTATGGCTTTCACTTTCTTGCCTGTCTTCCTGACGTTCAAAATCTAAACACCAAGGCAAGTTCCTCGATCCCCCATTGATCATAAAAGAATGAGTCCTGCCTAATGAGTGCAATGTGATCGATCCAGTTTCTAGGTCAACAGCAAAAGGATAGCGTCGAGATTTTATGAGCAGAAATGAAGGGTTGAGGATTTTTCCAAGAAGCAGGTATGCTTTTACACATGTTTTTTTATATATAGATGATAAAATAAAGTAATTATGAATAGAAGTTGTATGGAATTACAGAAATTAGATAACGAAAACATGCATATATTTAAAGCGAGGTTATATATTCTTCCATTTTATAATTTAATTCTGAAATTTAGCTAAAAAAATACCCTTTGTAGGGACTTGGTTTCTACCCCCACCATTAAATGCGAAAATTATTACATTAAAAAGGAACTGTAAATGACAATCTTAAAAGATTCTCTAGTGTAGTGGTACCTTTTTTCTCTTATTTTGATCCTACCGAATGCTAACTATTAGGAAAATATATCTTTCGGAAATATAATTTCTTAGAAGACATTTTGCCCTGTTTGTAAACGCTAATAAATCTTGCTGTAGATAAGATTTTTCCCGGTACTTTATCTCTGCGTCCCCTTTTCCTGTTATACAAGGAAAGCGGATGTCTGTCCACTGATTTATATTTCTTGTCCCATTCTAAAACTTCAGTTGATTCTTTCTTCCATGATCATGAAGACTATTCTTTTGCTCATTTCTCTTGCTGTGCTGGTTGCTTCTGGCAGCGTTCAGCGTAAAAGTAAGTATAATAGTTTTTACGAGCACGTTAACCACTTCAAATGGAATGAAATGCCAATAATACAAAGTAAAAAGTTCGATTAGCTTATAATTAATTAATATAGCAATAGGGGAAATGCTATTAAATAGAATAACGCAGTTTTTTTTTTAAATAATGTTTTACATTAAACATACATAATGTTTAATTATGTATGGCAGAGGACCTAGCGGTCAGCATACCCGCTCTCCCAGCGACGGATGTGGGTTTGTATCCCGACATGGATGTTTGAGATTGTCTCACCCGGTGCGAGATTACCGACCCGCTTATCGGAGTCCAAAAGTGTACTGAAAAAGTTCCACGTTTATGTTAAAAATAAATTTAAAAAATCCTCAGTCCACTCACGTTCTGTATATTATAGGTTTACGAACTTTTGTGGGTAGGGATCACATAAAAGGTGCATGTATAAATAAAAAAAAAAAAAAGGTAAGAGACTCATTCATTAAGTATTTATCTAATTTTTTCAACAATGGCGTTAGTTTGAAACTTCCAAAATAACAATAACACTCTGGGAGGTGTTTGCATAATAATGTCACAGTACTTCCTTGGGCGACTAACATGCTAAAGAACGCTGGCTATCCGTAGACCATATGTTGTGCACTTGTTGCCAAATATTATTAAGGGGGGATTTACACAGGAATACTGTGCTCTCTCTAGTAATGTTCACATCAAGCCTCTAGTCATTTACCAGTACAAACTTTAATATCGTAAAACGCCGACTAAATGACAAAAAAAAATATATATATATATATATATATATATATATATATATATATGCGATGGAATTTTTTCGAATTGCAGATTTGGATTCTGCATATCATCTGCATACCTCAAATTATTGAGGTATGCAGATGATACCACCTTGCTAGCAGAATGCAAAGAAGATTTGGAAGAACTTATGAAAGTTAACGAAGAATGCGCCAAATATGCCTTAAACTTAACATCAGAAAGACATAAGTTATGGAAACAGGTGAACTTAACGATTTTGAAGTAGATGGAAAAAAATGGTAGTAAATAATTTTGTGCTCCTAGGATCAGTATCGATAAAGATGGGTATTGCACTGAAGATGATACTCGAAAGGAAAGCAATAACAACTTTAAGCAAGATCTTTAAGAAAAGGATAGCCTCACAACAAAAAATAGTATTTCCTGTGGTGCATGGATGTGAAAGTTCGACCCTGAGAAAGAGTGAAAGAAGGAAGATAGACGCATTTCAATTATGGGTTTTTTTGACGCTTACTAAGAATACGATGGACTGCAAAGCAAACCAATAAATCAGTGATAGATAGAATACAGTCAGATTGATCTGTCGAAACTATGATCAAGCAAACATTGTCATATACTTTGGGCAATATTATGCGAGCAAATGACATTCTGGAGAAGATGATGCTTGCTAAAGTTGATGGAAGCAGGAGAAGAAGACGACCAAGAATTAGATGGGTGGAGAGTTAAAGAAGCGACTGGAAATTCTGGAAGATATGGCCAGGGGAAGATCTGAATGTAGTTGCGCATGTTCATAGAATTACCAGGAATCGAAAACAATTCGATGGAATATAACAACAAAAAGCTGTTAGTAATATGAAGTTCATTGCGACAAGATCTGAGCAGCAAGTTCTGCGACTTAAGTTATCTGGATTTTCCTTCACATTTACTGAGGGGGGGGATGCACACTTGAGAAAACACCGAGCTGTACAGTGACCAAACATCCAGAAATTGTAATGCGCATTAAGGTAAAGGAGCAAGAGATCAAATTACGCCTGCGACTATAATAATAATATGTATAAACTATCATAGAAAAATATAAAATTACTGCCCAGGTTTTTGAGACAGACATGACTTGAAAAATTAATCTCCTTCATAATTTACTGTTATTGAAATGAGTTTCCCAAGATTATTTTTTTATTATAATCAAAATACTTAATTGTACACGTCTCATGTGCTTTCCGAGGACTCATTTCGAAACACTATGTAATTGAAGGGCCGCTCTGTTTAACAATCGAAATAATGTTCTCTTGGTTTATGCAAGAGTCGAGCAAATGTGAGTTAAGATCTGTTTTTCAAGGCACATTCTATTCTGGAATTTATTTCTACGGTATATTTTAATAGTAATATCCGGGAATTTTTTTTAAATAAAGCTATTGACAATTTAAAAAAGTCTGGAGCTGGGTATATTAACCCCACTAGATTTTAAGCAAGGATAAATTCTAACTGCCTGATGTTATTAAATAAAATGTTTGTTTTTATGATTACTGACTATAGCTAGACGGCATAAAAAATCAGCTAAAGCCTTTTTGTTCCCGTATAGGGAGTAGGCGAGGCCATTTTAGCCCTATCTGACTTTCGGAGACTGAGTGGGCAGTTCAATCTCCACTGGTAGCCAATCAGAGTAGCTTAGCCAAGGCTATCACAAATTAATCGGTACGCAGTGAAGAACATTAGATGGCATATAGAAAAACAATTCGGAATGGCCCGCTGAAGTACACTTCTTCAGAGGATACCCTCGATCAGAATTTGTACACAATGAAAAGCAAGGTAATTAGCTATGTATTTTTTTTAACAAGGGAAAGTGACAGAATAAGACGCCACCTATGCTACCACTGGAAGTATTTGAAGTTTTGTTCGCGCCTTTTGATTTAATTAAAACTTTCGTTAATAATATAAAGAAAATTATGTCCCGCTAATGAAGTTATGTCCCGACTATAGCTTTTATCAGAAGAAAAAAGCTATAATTCTCAAAGTTATAAAGGCTACTTTCAGATCGTAATACTTCAATTAATATTCATTTCAATATTTGCTTTTAATTGATTTAATATTTTCGTTTCTTGTAGCATGTAATCTTCCTGGAGAAGAATTTAACCCGTGTGGTTCTGCATGTCCTGACACGTGTGAAAATTACAATGAAGTTCGTCCTTGCACGATGCAATGTGTCATTGGATGCTTCTGCAAGCCTGACCTGGTCAGAAACCAAAACGGCGAGTGTGTGCGTAAAGAAGAATGCTAACAATGAAGAATAATGGGAAAATGATTGAAATTTGGTTGAATAAAATTTAATTAGATATCAAATGTGTTGATCCTGATAATATTAAAACATCTCTAAACATACCAAGAATTAAACACATCCTGGGCCTAATGCTATTCAATATCACGTGAAAAAACAAATATTTCTTTGATATTGATTAGTAAAACAATAGGAAAACAAAATATTTCTTATTTACTATATGGGAATAGGAAACTGACGAAGTGACACAAACTAAGTGAATGGCTGCGTTACAAGGGGTGGGCATAATCAGGCTGTTATTGCTAATCTAATACAGCGAACAGGAGATTCTGTATGTTGCTTTGATTTGAAAGATGTTTAACAAACATGAAATTGTATTAAAAAAAGAAAGGTGAGCCGCTTCAAATTCTGCCCCCTGTGCGGAATTTGAAGTAGGCTAGTAGGATGATTTAGTAGGTTCCACTTTAACTGTTGTAAATCAGAATCTCTGGGTAAAATTTTCACGGGCTCTTATTTTTTAGTTTCAGATCTTTTGTTCCGAAAATTAAGATTACCAATGAAGAAAGAATTAGCTCTGGTCGGATATTGCGGATCAGCAACACATTTATGCGACGTATCGGATCCTATGAAAAACTATGGGGGACAAGTGCCTCATTACCACCTCTCCCCATACAGTTTTGATTGGTATAGCCTTCCAAATGTTCGACATGTTTTCTAATTGAAAGAACCACTTTTACAGTCAATACACATTAAAAAATGTGGGTTTAACTAGAGGCCAGTATACCGAACGATTTGAATGATCCTGGTGTTATCAGTGAAACAAAAGCTGATAACGCATTTACACAAGTGCAGCATACCAATGTTTTATAATTGATAAATTTAAATGTCATTACAGCAAAGTTTTATTATACCACTACAGTTGTTTTCATGTTAATGAAAAAATGAGAAACATGAGTAAATACGTTTAAGATAACATAAGAAAAGCTAACACTATTGGGCAAATACTTCTAATAATTATTGAGCACTTCTTCTACTTCGTTTTAAATGTGGTTAAAGTTTTAAATTTCGATACTGACTTTTAATACTTCACTCATACACACAAAAAAGTATCATTCCCATTCAATCCTCTGCTTGATCCATTTTAGCACAAAATTCACATTCTAAAACTTCCAAACTTCAGTATTATCAGATAAAAACCAACGCAATTCAAAACATCCACGACTATTTGTTTCATTCACAAGTTAAAATGGTGTTCTTATTAATTCTCTTCCACATTTGATTTGTTTAGCCACCAATCTCCTCTAGAATATACTGTAGGAGAGTGAATACAAAAAAATTTGATTTTGTCATCAGAGAAAAATGTTTCAAAATATTCCTTTATGAAGAAGGATCAATAATAGATGTTTCAATTTCTTTTCAACCGTCTTATATAATAGGTACACTTAACTTGTAACTCCCACCCCTGTATTGCTAAATATTACAGTTTTCTCGCGCATTCTGTTATTTCAGATTCAAGTAAAATCCATTGCGGAGTATACTATAGCAAATATGCCAGCTATTCTTTTACGGCTTCTTAGTTCATCATTGAAAAATTAGAATCACCTCATAAATTATCTTCAAAGCAAGCATTATCATGTTAAACTAAAAACACCGTTAATTATTATCAATAATATTTTTAATGAAAAGGCTTACCATTCCAACTGTTTGAGAATCATTTGTTACTGAGAATCGGCACTAAATTATATACTTTTTATGAATTAAGTAATCTATACCGTAAGTATTTTCGGAACACGCGAATTAGATGTCAAAACATGTCAGGGGCCTTTGAAACGTAAGGAAGGAATAGAGATCCGTGTCAACACAACGCCATCTAAACTGCACGATCATAAATTCCGTGAAAATAACTTGTAAGCTTCTGAGCTTTAAATATGGAAATGTAGATGCATTAAAAAGGTATAAAATAGCCAACAGGCTATTTTTTCGGGTGGCGTAAATTAAGTTGAGGGGATAATACATCCCTCATTATTTTAAAACCGGATACGAAACTCGGAGATCGAAATTTAAGAGTTTCATGCCGAAGAACTATCGGCGAGTCCGCATACACAGGACTCGCCGATAGTTCTTCGGCGTGAAACTCTTAGATTTCGATCTCCGAGTTTCGTATCCGGTTTTAAAATAATGAGGGATGTATTATCCCCTTAACTTAAGGTATAACTGCATTGAATATTCTAGAAATAATTAGGCTACTGTGACGCACAGCCCAAAGAAGTTAACATCATTGCTTTTAAAAAGTACGATGGCAGTTAGCAATTCTAATAAGTGTACTAATTTTGCACAAAATGCTGCTAGAAACTGTGCCACCACATGAGATTTGCTGCATAATGGTATAAGCAAGTCGCACTTTATATTCGAAACATCACATCCCATGTCTACTCTCATCTTTCACCAAAAGGAATACCACAAAATCTCTTATACAGTTCATGATACCGCCCCTGCAATTCTATTTTAAATGCAAGTTTTGAAATCAATTTTATTTTATTTTATTATTATTATTTTTTTTTGCATTCCCATTTTGTATTGGCTTCAATACACGCAACTGGGAAGTAGTCAAGTTTGAAATCCATCCGAAGCATATCCATTCGCTTTGAATGGATTTTTTCTCTATTACTGTACAAAGGATCGTCTTCTTCTTCTTCAACCCATCTGTACCTTAGGACAGATAGACTCCTCTGGGGTTCACGGCGAATTAATGCAGCCGGCACTTCACTCCTCTTGTTGCATCCCAAAAGGCAAGTAGGTCTGCGTGCTCACGGGACAGGTTTGTCTGTTTTGAGAGGCGAAAAACCCTGTACCTCCTTAAGAGACGGGCTAAGTCATAATTTCATTGAAAAAAGCTAATAAATGTCCTCACTTATTAGACAGAATTCCAATCCCGCTCTTTTCAAAGAAAGGAGTCGTTGGAAAATGTCGAGCTACGGAGGTTCTGTACAAAGTATAAATGTTAAAAAATAGAACTATATTCTAATAGCGAAGATTTTTCTATACTTAATAATAAATTTCATTTTGTTATTACATCTTAAATTACAAACCATTAGGGAAAAGAAAACCAGGACGTCCTCTTAAGAGATTCAACGACGACTTCTAAAGCTGGAACAGGCCACTCTAGGCCTAAATCCTTGACAAGCATTATTATTATCATTATTATTAGTAGTAGTAGTAGTAATTTTTAATTAGTAATTAGTAACCCGAAAAAAGAAAACTTCAGCACAAGATTTTATTGCAAAAAGCTTCGGTCAGGACACAAACCAAGAGGAACTAGGACACTCATTCAACCATGCTTTCACAAACAACATCACAACTCAAAAAAGACAAACTACCAACGATCAACAAGAAACTACCAACACGAAGTCAACAACAAACGATGTATTTTCTACCCATGGCAAAACAGGAACTGAAAGAAGCACTTCTAAAACTAAAACCATAGACCACTCCAGGAATAGACAAAATAAGACTCACAGACCTTATAACACACTTTGAACAAATAAATCCAATACTTTTGAAACTGGTGAACAACTAAAAACTTCAGTAATTACGCCAATATACAAACACGGCAAAAGAAACGATACTCAGAACTACAGACCAATAACTACACTACCAGTCATCTCAAAAATTCCAGAAAAAATAACGCACACCAGACTACAGAACTATTTACAGAATTACAACATCATCTCACAAAACCAATACGGCTTTCAGAAAACAAAAAACACCATTACTTTATTAGAAGACATCGCCGACACAATAAACAAAGCTCTCGACAAAAACAAGTACACCGTCCTGATACTGCTGGACCTAACCAAAGCATTTGACACACTTGAACATGACATACTACTCACCAAACTATACTCAATAGGTATAAGAGGAACACTGCATACATGGTTCAAGAACTACTTCTCAAACAGAACACAAGTAACAAAAATAGGTACATGTCACAGTCGGAGTATACAAGTAAAACACGGTGTACCTCAAGGTGCCATATTATCACCCACTCTATTCAATATATACATTAGCGATGTTCATAACATATTCATAAGAAGTCAAATATTTCAATACGCAGATGACACTGTACTACTAGCAATCCACACAGCATTAACACAGCTCTCTGCAAAGCACAACAAGAGCTAAACGAAATCACAACATACTTCCACCAAAACGCAATTCTAATCAACCGCACCAAAACACAGATGTTGATAATACACAACCCAAGAATCATACGCCCCGCATCACTATCGATACATTGTCACACATACCGCTGCATTAACAAAAATACCTGCCAATGTTCCGAAATCAAACCTGTAACACACGCAAAACACCTCGGTCTCTATATAGATTCCCACCTTAAATGGACAAAACATATAGAATACCTACACACCAAACTCCGGATCATCGCAGCAAAACTCTTCCAAGTTAAAGACATTATTCCACCCAACATAAAAAAACTCCTATATCACGGTATCTGCGAATCCCTACTCAGATACGGAATAACAGTCTATACAAATACATCAAACAGCCACCTAACAAAATTAGAAACACTCCACAAGAAAATCGTGTCAACAGTGATCTGGACATCTTACACACAACAACCAATATCCGACAAGTACATGGCGATACACAGAATTCTGAGCATTAAAAACCTGAAACACTACATGACATTAACAAGGAATTACTTCAACATCATCTATCGAAACAACAGACACATACCGTATAACACGACCTACAACAACTCTCTACATCCCCACACCCTTCAACAACTCATACGGTTCTTTTGTGAGATCACATCAGATACCCACGCAACTCAACAACCTACCAAGAAAGTTAAAACACGTAGATAACTACAGAACATTAAAAAACGAACTCTGGAAAATATACCAATAAAGTCAAGAAACCATTAACACTAATATACACATCACAAATCACTAGCATCCGATGCCTCCATCCCATACATAAACAGTAGCAACAACACAAATAGTGAAGGCTAAATCCCGCTCTCTTCATAAAAGCTAACCCAAGCTTCGAAGTAGGTGGGATTAACTTGCCTCACTCATCTACAAGTAATCCTTATAAGCAAATGCAGAAATTTGTATGTATAATCATTCTTTCTCAAACTTAAAAAAATAAAATAAAAAATTATACAAAAAATTCTGTTTAATCTTCACTGTTAATATTAGAAGAACGTGTGTTGTAAATATATAATATAAAGGCAAAAAAGTATCATTAAAAATTTTAATTGAAATCCAATGTAGGAATTGCAGCACTTAGTGCTGAACTCTGTAAAATTATAAGATGCAGTGTCACACAAGATGTTTATTGTATGTATAAATATTTTAGCAATCAATAAAATATATTAAAAAAATTACATCTTATTAAATAAGATGTAATAAAATCTTAATAAATCTTAAATCTAAAATAAATCTTAATAAAACAGAAAAATATTTCAATGAAATTTATTATCAAGAAACTACTGAAGAGACCCCTATCTACACAATGACCCAAAATGTTTTTCTTAAATCTCAGTTCGGATACATGAGCTTGAAATAAATCGAAGTTCTCAAACATTACATTTTAATCTAACAGAGCAGAAATGACCAGTCTTTACAACATAATGTATCATAATACATCGTGTCTACCTAAAGTATACAATAAAAGTTGCTTTATTTTAGCCTTCTAAAGTGAATTACTGAAATGCAATTTTCTATCATCCAAAAACAATAGATTATTCTTCTTGGATTAATATGAAGCTAGAGGATTAATTCAGTATAATTATTCCACACATTATAATATGCCTTAGCATCCAACAAGCTCAGATTTAATTTTTTGTTTCGACTATTACCTTTCTCCTTGAACCACTGCTGACTTTATAAAAATACACCCGTACCTTGCTTGAAATATTGTATCTGCGTTTGATGTAGCGAATCTGAAAATACTTAAGAAACAGAAAAGATCAATACTACTTTGCGGCAAAGTATGCCACCATGGTAGCCGAGTAGACAGCATCTCACATTCTCACCAACAACGAATGCGGATTATAATTCAATCGTGGACATGGCAGATGAATTGCCTTACCAGTGTGAGCCCTCTTCCAGCTTATTACAGGTCTGACGCATCTTGAAAAAATAAATACGTTATCTCCAGCAGAAAGCAAGTTTATTTAATCTTTAGTCCACCCACGTTACTAAACAATAGCTTTACAACTTTTTTATATATATTCACATAAAAATAAGTAAGAAAAATGAACCTAAATTTAATAGTATTGTAAATAATACTATCATTCAATTAAGGAAATATCAAGATTAAGATATAAAAGTACTTTAGGCAACTCGTGGTAAAGATGTGTTAAGCTCTGATCACTTTCTTAGTATTTTCTCCTGACCCAAAGTTAAAAAAAAAATTTCTACATAAATATTGTTACTGGTAAAAGTGATGATCTGCTCATCTTAATGGTAAACGTTTCCTTTGTTTTCAACTTATTCTGTGGGTCAGAAAGCGAAATGCTTTCATCAACTGTCAGCGGCAACCTAGACCGCAAAGTACATTTGTCTTTCCTGTATCTTTAGTTACCTTTTAGATTCGCCGCATCAAACGCAAATGTAACATTCCAAGGGAAGAATTTTCAATCCTAATTGAGAATTATTCCCTTATTTCTTTATATTGAAGTTCAATTTGGAAACAATACTCACTTATATTTGTAACTTAAAATCAAAATGATAGACAACAAACGATTCTAAATGCAGTTTTTAAAAAAGATGAGTTCTGGCATTAAATTCTTACATGTCAAGAAATTAATTCCTTATTGATCTCTCATAAAAACATTAGAAGTTGTTAAATCAGTTAATTATTCTTTAAAGAGTGGATATTCTGACTTTCATTTATAAATCCGTACCTAGTTTGACTTTCCTTCTTGCTCATCTTTTTCTGACTTCAAATGTTATAATTACGAAAAGCTCAGGAAACAGCATGCGATAATAAATTG
Organism: Typopeltis vanoorti; assembly: GCF_054136105.1. Classification (NCBI taxonomy): domain Eukaryota; kingdom Metazoa; phylum Arthropoda; class Arachnida; order Uropygi; family Thelyphonidae; genus Typopeltis; species Typopeltis vanoorti. The sequence continues at coordinate 110,226,857 of NC_143558.1, forward strand.
GAAAGAAGAACTGGATGGAAAGGATATCAATGCTGCTTGGGCCATACTCAAGAACTATTTGGTGGAGGCAATATCAGAGTGTATTCCGAGGGTCAAGAGGGTAAACAGAGTGGGTGTAAAATGGATGAATCAAGAGATAAGGTATGCAATATGGAAGAAGAAGGTATTATGGAAGAAACACAAAATGAGTATATATAACAACCAGTTGCATGAGAAGTACAAAGACCAGGCGAGGAAGGTGACTAGCTTGATAAGGGTAGCAAAAATGCAGAATGAGCAGCAGTTAGCTAAAGCGGCCAAAATAATTCCTAAGGAGTTTTTTCGATATGTCGCCAGTAGAAGAAAGAATGATTATGGTAGAATGGGATTGATTGTTGAAAACGGAGGAATGATAACCGCTGCGGAGGATATAGTTGAGATATTTAATGAGCAATTTCTAAAGGTATTTCACTCTTGCGAATGTGACATCATGCAGAACTTGAAAGTAGTGGGAGAAGAGGAGGAGGAGGAACTGTTAGTAAGTGAACAGGAGGTATATGAGGAATTGAATAGACTTGATGTAAATAAGGCTGTGGGACTTGATGCTATTTCACCACGTGTCTTGAGGGAATGTGCCAGAGAGTTAACAACAGCTTTTGTATATCTTTTCAACATGAGTCTCTCACTGGGTCAAGTTCCAAAAGAGTGGAAAGAAGGTAAAATTGTTCCAATTCATAAGGGAGGTGATAAGAGTAAGGCTTTGAATTATAGACCAGTCTGTGTGTCTGGAGTTGTGGTCAAGGTATTAGAGAAGTTAGTTAGGAATAAAGTTCAGAATTGGGTTGACAACAGAAAAATACTCTTTGGTGGCCAGCATGGATTTACTAAAGGAAAATCATGCTTTAGCAACCTGCTTACTTTTTATAATAAAGTGACAAATGCGTTGGATAAGGGTATTGCATATACAGTGGTATATTTAGATTTTGCAAAGGCGTTTGATAAATTGCCACATGACAAACTGGTAATTAAATTGGAACGGATGGGGCTGAACAGTAGATTGGTTCACTGGATTGGAGATTGGTTGTCTGATAGGTATCAGCGAGTTGTCTATGGAGGAGCGATATCCCAGAAGAGGAAAGTTACTAGTGGTGTACCTCAAGGGTCTGTTTTGGGTCCATTGCTGTTTAATTTGTATGTAAATGATATCTGGAGAGGTCTGAATGGTGATGTGCAGTTGTTTGCAGATGATGCAAAGTTGGGCAGAGCTATCAGGAATAGTGTGGATGCTGTAGCTTTGCAAGAGGACTTGAATACACTGTCTGAATGGGTAAATAAGTGGGGATGTCAATTCAATGTCTCAAAGTGTAAGGTTTTGAAATTTGGGAAGCAGAGATGGGATGTAAAGTAAACAATCGGTGCGAATATCTTGGAAGAGGTAGAGGAAATGAGAGATCTGGGAGTGATTGTAGACAAGGACCTAAAATTTCTGGGACATGTTACTAAAATAGTGAAGACAACACAGCGGATAATGGGAATGATGCGGAGGACATTGACTTGTAGAAGTAAGGATGTTATGGTTCCTTTGTATAAGGCTTTAATCAGGCCACATATGGATTACTGTGCACAGATCTGGTCACCTGGTTTTCAAAAAGATGAAATTGCGTTGGAAAAAGTTCAGAGGCGATTGACTAAGGTGGTTTCTGGTCTCTGCAATGTAGAGTATGAAGACAGATTGACAAAACGCAATTTGCAGAAATTGGTGGATAGAAGGAGGAGGGGGGATATGATTAAGACATATAAGCTGTTCAGTGGTTATTATCAGATTAACGTCGGGGAGATTTTGCACAGAATGGGTGAGGATAGCAGGAGAACAAGAGGTCATTCCTGGAAGCTGTATAAGGAGGGTGTGAGCAAGGGAGTGAGGAGCAGGTTTTTTGCATGGAGAGTGGTGAGTGATTGGAATGCTTTGCCCGAGAATGTGGTGTGCAGAGACAGTGAATATATTTAAGGCACAGTATGATAAACTGTGTGTATAACAGTGGACCTCCCATGATGAGTCTTTGACTCCATGGAGGTTTTTATAATAATAATAATAATAATAATAATAATAATAATAATAATAATAATAATGCAGTGGAATTTTCTGGAATAAAAAAAAAGAAAAAACGTCGAAATATATATATATATATGTATATTTTTTTTTCTTTAAAATAAAAGCTTTCCTTTTGTGGACAAAGCAACTGATCTGTATAGTGAAATATTCCCGTGGTCTATAAAGTGTATGAGACATAGCAATGAAAATTTCCAGTTATACATGAAAAACAATTGACATTTTCGTATGATTTCATAGAACAACTTGAGTAAAATTAAGCATGTAAAGATGTTAAACAAAAATTCCGTGAAAATCGCTTAATTGATTAAAATTAATTATTAGGATAACTTTCCAGGTCTATTTTCAATTGATGATTTATTGTAGTTCATTAAGAGGGAACTACTTGAGGGTGCATGCTCTGGTGAGATGGGAATAACGAGTAGGGATGGGTAACAGAGAAAGGGATATTTGCTTCTGGGTCTGATTTATATGAGTCAAAGTTTCAGCACAAAGTTTACAGAATTTTCAGTTTTAAACTATCAACCGTGTACGCATATAATTAGGTGAGAGTTCTTTAACAAACGGCACTTAAGAAGCTATTTCAAAAGTGATCCGTAAATAATATACTTTCTCACTATCCTCCTTACTTTCAGAAAATGTCGCAAACTTTCAGTCACATCTTTCACTATCATAATAATTTATTTTAGAAGAAAAAATTCAATATTTATTATATGCTTTTGAAAATCTTTACTTCCTAGAGATCTAATGGGCTGTTCTGTTGAAATGTTATCTTCCTGTGATTTCATGGACGTTCATAATAACGTTTCCCGGACGTTATTATGAACGTCCGGGAAATCACAGGAAGGTGACATTTCAACATAATTTTTTTTTCTTCTCGGAGGGAAAATTTTTTGATATTTTAAGTTCTATTCCGGAAAACCTACCAATTCGTATTTTTTTGTTTTTGCTTTAAATGAAAGCTAAATTAAATTAAATTCTTAAAAACTATCAGGGCTTTCAAAAGATTCATCCTGAGATACCAGCAAGCGCGAGCAATTCAATTTCCCTTAACAGCTGATTTTTGATACTTCGCCGATTAAATTTTACGTTGTATAACATAAGTATTGTTAAAGATACTAAGCGATTTTATAAGCTAGGTTTTAATCCTTTTTTCAAGTAAGCAAAACAGACAAGTAAGTCAAGTTTACGCCTGAACACAGTTCAAGTCTGAGGCAACTCATAGTAAAGGTGGGTTAAGCTCTGATCACTTTCCTTAGTATTTCCCCCTAACCCAAGTTAAAAAAACTTTCTACATAAGTATTGTTAATCACAGTTTGTAAATAGTACTAACACATTTGATGCTCTTGCTCATGTTGGCCCATTTCTTGAAGAATCGCGTATTAGTATTTTGAAAACAGACTCGTTTAGGGTAGCAGATTCGCTCTGAGCAAGTGGTAGTTGTTATTTGTTTCAATGTTTAAGCACTCATACATATGTTCGAGGTAGGTTCCAGAAGTTTCCTGCCTGACATACAAAATTCGCGCTAATTTTAAAATGCAGTGCGTGAGAGATAGCATCATCTATGGGGAGTGTACCAATTTCAATTCTCTAAATAAGTTGTTCAGTTGGAGGCACTCGTGGCACGCTAAGTGGCTGTAATGTTAAAAATTGAGTACCACGCTGTGATAAAGTTTTTCACCAAAGAAGGACTTTCTCCAAGTGCTATCAAATAACAATTGGATGATTTTCACGGGGAAGCTTCTCCTTCATATATTACAACGTGAAGGAATGGGCTAAAACATTTTCGGCTAGGAAGAGCGAGCATCGAAGATGATCCTCGTGATGGTCGGCCTGTGGACGTGATGACTGAGGAAAATGTCTCTCTTGTTGAGGAAGAACTACTCAATGACAGACGGCTGAAGCTCAAAGAAATCTCAGCAAAGTTGGGCTTTCTATAACAACCGTCTTTCGCAGTCACGAGAAGCTTCACATGACGAAGGTCACTGCAAGGTATGTGCCCCGACTTCTCTCTCTCTCTCTTCAGTGCAGAAAAAGCATCGTGTGACCTGTTCCCGTTTATAGCTTTGCCAAGGGAATCAGAGAGAAGTACCGGAATCCATTGTCACCAAGGATGAAACCATGGTTTTTTTTATCCTCTTTCCAAAATGGAATCCATGGAGTGGCACAAACCAGTCGAAGAACCTCATGAGCTGCCTCAGTGGCTGCATAGCACCAGCGGAGAAGTAATTTTGAACACTTACTGCAATGTACGTTCATGACCGCGCGGTTAGCATGGTGGCTTTGCGCTTCGCAACCATATGCCTGGGGAAGGAGTGTCTCAGGTTCGATTCCCGTTGTAGACGTGAGGAATTTGAGGATCTTCCTCAGGCATAGCCAAGTTAGCCGGTCTTGGGCGCGGTCAGTAGGGTTTTTCCCGCCAGTTTATCTGGCGTTTTTCATCCCGCAAACAGGCAAACCGGCCCGTGAACATACGCCTCTACAGTCAAAAATATATCCCCCCAGCGGCAGACCAGGCGACGGGTCGGTTGGGAGTAGTACTAACAAAGAAGTCGCATCTAAAGTAACACGCGGACCCTGCATGGGAAGCGGGAATAACGCGTAGAAGAAGAAGAAGAAGACTGCAATGTACGTTCATCCTACGGTGTTTCTTTTGCCATTTTGTCTGCATTACAGCTTGCAGGCATTCGTGCTGCGGTAATAAGTGGTTGAATCTCGAAAATGCAAGGTGCAGAATCCCTGTTCATTGGGACTCTTCCACTAGATTTATTATGCATATTTATGTAAAGGATGTGGAGTTCTCTTTATATTCACACGAGCCTAAACATCAGCCTCTTTTCAGCTCAAAAATGTACGGGTTGCCCAGAAACAAGCAAGTGATGCCAATCACATGAAGTTTTCTAAAAAAAGTTTCAATTTTCCACTTGTAGCATATTTAGAAATCATAAGAGACTAATAAAGGATCCGATGACAAACAAAAATGTCTTATAAATTTAAAGCGACATATTCACTCATCTTGAGAAGGTTATTATTCCGAATTACGGGAGAAGCAACTACGACTGTGGGAGTCAGAGTATTATGTCTGTTAATTGCGTTTGTTCTGGGGATTGAGACTTCCCAAAATTTGACGATTTTGAGAAGTCTCATTCGGCTTTCACAGGGGAAAACTTACAGATTCATATTAGACCAGCTAACTCAAGATCAGATTTAAATCCCTAATAAAACGTTCTTCGTGTCTTAGACCTGATTTGAAAGGGAGCTTTCTAACCAAAGGACATCGTAGATGCAAACTCATTACAGGACTTCCTGAAGCGGATTTTACAAACGTTAATGGATAAAGCGAAATTCAAAACTTCATCATTCGCGGTAAACAAGCAGTCATGTTTATGCATTGAGTCACAGAAGGCATGCTAACCCTTTCTTGAAATGCATTAGGAACTTATAATTACATCACAGTCTTTATTAACAATTCCAATTTTTTTTTTTTAAGGAAATTGTTTCTTTTATAATCTAGTACTGTCCTAAATACATTGTCTTCGAATGATGTTAAAATGTAAAGTTTGACATCATTTAAAATGATCACTAATATTTTAATTTTTAAATTTTAGAAATTAAAATTGGATTACTTGTTTTTCAACAATCAACATTGAAAAAGAGGATAACAAATTTCCCCAGTCATGAACCTACAAAACTTATACAAAAGTTTTCTATTTTGTTGAGAAATATGCCATAAATAGTAGACCAGCCCAGAATTAGCCAAAACTAATTCTATTTCCAAAATTAATAATAAAATAATAATAATAAAAAACTACACCAAGTATAATTATTTATAACAGAGGAGTACTACATGGTAACTGTCATCGAGAACTGCCATTTACAGTGGCAATATTTATAACTATCCTATGTTATTAATTTTCTTTTGTTAAATGCATTTATGTTAATAAATCGATATTATTTCTTCATATTTTCTCATCTTCGATTTAAGGTTCCAGGTCTTTTGTTTCACACATTCAAGTGGTTCTGCTATCGCTTATCGTGATACAGAAATGCAAACTTTTTTTATTCTTATTCCACAGAATTGTCGTTATGTAATCTCTTCTTAACCTTGAATATAATCAACGCGGATATCTCTCAGGAAGCATATATAAAGGACCCCATTCTTATATTATATTACTTTCTACCTAAGAGTGGATCACCTTGAAATTCCTTGTGGCATTCGTCGCTGTTGCTCTCCTGGTTGCTTTCTGCCAAGCAAAACACAAAGTAACCTGTTTATTTTCCAAAATGAAACTTCGGAAAATAGTCTAAGACAGAAAATTGGACGATTTCTTCGTAAACAGGAAAGGATTATTCATTGAAGACTAGGAATTATTACTGAACGGTATTATTATTATTATTTCAAATATATTTTTACTCTTCATACAGCAGAATCGGCCATTGGTCGAGGCTTCACCAGATTGACCTTCTGTAATTATGATTTCGTCTAAAATTTAGACGTTAAGAAGGCTTTCCATTGAAAGGGTCTTATTTATTCTCAAAGTTAAAGATTTAAATTCAAAATATTTGAAATTAAATATTCATACTAATTATTAAACGGATAATTTTATATTCTGATTTCTTTGTGTAGGAATAATCTGTAAATTATAACTATATTTCTTAAACAAAATTTAATGATATAAAAATTTAAGACGAACCCAGTGTATGGGTTTATAATGGCTTTTCATTCAAGAGATATTGGTAACTAAGTTACTTTGCTATTTTTAACCCTCTACCTAATCCCTCTTTTGATCTCTGCGCATGCGCGCGCCAGCTTCAAACTGACTGGTATTGGCTTAAATATAGTGCAGTACTTGGACTATGCATATTTCCAACTGCACGTGTTTGTTTCTGCAGCCGTTTCGTAATGTTATTATTATTACGTGACACCTAGTAGTCCAAACTCATCAAACGCTACTACCATCATCATCTACACAACGCCATCTACTCTACTCATTCCCACCACAAGTGTTTTTCATCAGTAAATTGCGTGTGTTCTCATGGCGATTTGTCTGTATGGAAGATGAAAAATTGAAGTTTCTGAAAAAAATCCTCACTAACTCAACTGAAAACACCCATATAAAGATTCCGCTCATTCGAACTTAGGTCGTTTTCAAGTGAAAGGCGCAATATACGTCGTTCTTCGAATTGCGCCACGGAGGAGCATTAAACAAAATAAATAAATAAAACGTAATCACCTGATCCATCCATGACTCTCACATACCTCTTCTTTTCTACTAGTTATCAAGAAAAGTTTCTACTGTTTTCAGGAAGTCAGCCATAATAATTAAATTTGAGAGTGATAAGGTTCACGAACGTTGATGAAGTAGCAATATATTATAACATAAACTAATATTACAACCCATTTTAGCAAAGTGATGAGTTCAAACTAAGCTTTGAACTCATCCACAGCACACTGGTGTACTGCAAGTTCCCAAACTTCGGGAGAGTGGAACTAGCAGAAAGCAGTTAAGAAAACAAAATGGAGTCCATTCAGATTGTGCTTAAAATTTCTAAACGAATAAACTGTGATGTATAAATATTCACCTGCTTTCATATATCAAGCAACATTTAGATTTTATTTTTCTTGCAGACTGTCCGGACGGAGAAGAGTACTTGGAATGTGGCACAGCATGTCCAGATACATGTGAGAATTACAACAATAAGCCGCTTATCTGCACAGCCCAGTGCGTCATGGACTGCTTCTGTAAGAAAGGACTAGTCAGACACTCAAGTGGCCCATGCGTGCCTCCAGAAGAATGTTAAAGGAATTTTGCAGAAAAAAAAATTGTAAAATATAGTTGGGAATAAACTTCTAATATATATAAAAAGTCTAATTCTTGGGTAGGTTTTATTATTTTTTTTTTTTATATCTAACACCCAAGAGAGATCGCAAAAGTGATAGCACATCAGCGAGATGGGTTAACTTGGCTTGCTTACAACAATATGATTTAATTGCTATAAAAATGTTTCTTTAATTAAGTCTAATCATATTTGGCTGTTTCGTAAAATGCAAGGGGAAAATCTTCAATCGAATATTCGTCCCATTGTTTCAGCTACAATGGGAACAATGAGACGAAGGAACCTTCGTCCACTGTTACTAAGGTATAATGGAGAAATCTATAAGTACTGTGCTTCCTAGAAACCGATCACCAAATGAAGTTCAGTGTTCTTAATCCCAAATGATCTACTTGCCAACAACGCTTCGAGAGAAAGAGAGAGAGAGAAAGAGATATTGACACATAGAAATTGAGCTACGGAGAAACTACCGAGAAACGAGGTGCGTTTCTCGGTAGTTGAACTTTTCACGAGTTTGAACTCACCGATTCATCTGAAACCAAAGATTATAAGATGAACGCTTCGTACCTTTCGTCTCATTGGACCCACAGTATATTTTGGAAGAATTTTTACTTTTCTATATCTTTTAAGAGTGCCTCCTTAGAACTGTAACTAAGACAGCCAGACATTGGCCTCCGGTTGAAAAAAAATCTGGATTTGAATCTCGTTCAGAACACTCGCTTTTTTTTTTCAACCGAAAGGAAGTTTGACGGGCTCACAGATGTGGACGACACATAAATCGTTGTAAACAGTAAAATCTAAATACAAACCGTGAAGGGTTTGTAAGTCAATGGGTCAGTCCGTTTTCTTTCATAATAATAGTTCCCAATCTTTTTTTTCCTGCCTCTTCGTTCTTCCACTTCGTTTTAAATAATCATTTAAGAAATGTACGACTTGAATTTAGTTGAAAATTATTAACCTATTCAAGTTACCTGTCCAAAATGGTAAGAGGGTGGGGGGGGCTGAAAAGTTCTGATAAACACCTGGAACAAAAATGATATTAAAGCAACTCTTCTGATATATATTCTAAAAGAAAAAGAACAGCTTATTACCATATGATGATGAGAGTTAAAGGGTTTTAAGACACGTTCTTTCTTGTGGTTATATCAGCTGGTTTATTGTCAATTTTCTTCTAGTGTTTATCAGAACTTTTCAGATCCCCCCACCTCCTCGTATATCTACATAATTTTACGATTAAGGCCAGAATTGTTAAATTATGACAGCATGATAGCAGTAATACAATGGGATCATATCTAAAAAGTATGGGAAAGTGTTTATAATTTTTTTAAATATATTAAAGGATAATTCCAGGATTCAAGCTTACTGATCACGTTTCTAAATAAAATTAATAAAAACATTGATTTAAATTAAGGGGATTGATACTACGGAGGATACTTTGTTTACATGTGCACAATTTAGCAAGAATATGTGGTAAGCATAAATAATATTAAAGAAGCCAGTTAAGTGTCAAGATAATGCTGCTGTGTACAATAACTTATTTTTCTTAACGACCCAAATATTACGTGCATATACGTCAATAACCACGGATGCGAAGTGCATATTAAAACTGTAATACCATTGCTATTACATTGAAATATATGATGGATATGAAGTATAGAGGAGCGATGTATTTTATCCATATTGACGGGCGTGGTTTTAATACTACGAGTATTACAAAGATTTACAGCAGCAAATTTAATTATTTTCAAAATTTCTGCATAAAACCAAGATATGCAGCTTGAAAATAGAAGGGTAAAAAGAAAGCTAGAAAGGTTTCAATTCGGTGGGGACACAACTCGAAAGTAATAATAATAATAATATTATTATTATTTATATAACCTGTGGAGTGCCACAGGGAGCTGAACTCCTCCAAGTCTATTCAACATTTCCACGCACGATGTTAATCAGCTAACTTTCAAAGGTAAGATCTTACAATATGCAGACGATACAGCAATAAGATCCATCCATAATAACGCAAGCATAGCCCAAACAAATATGCAATATGACATAAATCTGATCACTGGCTGGTTCACCAAAACCTCCATACACCTAAACTCAGATAAGACAAAATTAATGATATTCAGAAATCCACTGACTCGACTAGTTGATAACAAATATATAACCATCCAACATCCACTTTCCATCATAAAAAACACACCGAACAGCAAAACCACTACAATCACTCAGGTTGAAACAATACAATACCTTGGAATTTACTTCGATGTAAATATGAACTGGAATAGCCACATAAACCATCTACACAACAAACTCCGAACAATAAGTGGCAAACTCTACAGATTAAAAGACATAATTCCCATACGCCTAAAAACACTAATATACAAAGCACTACGCCAAAATATACTAAGATACGCTTTCTGTATGCTTTCTGTGTATGCACCCTACAAACTAAATAGATTAATGTCGCTACAGTACAAAATTATAAAACTGATATTTTGGGAACAAAGAGACAATAACGAATTTATATACACTGCAATGTCAGAACACAAAATACTAACAGCAAAACACTCATGTCACTATGGAGCTTTGTTAAAACATTATTTCGATGCCAACTACAGGACAGTCAGAAAGACATACCGTATAACAAGACCTCAGACAACTAATTATATCACACATGAATACAATAATCACTACGGAAAGGCCACGCGAAACTTCTACATCCCAGACATGTTAAACAAATCATCTTTTGAATACAGAAACCTTACAAACTACAATAGCCTGAAAAGAGCTCTAAGGACATACTATGAACAAGAAACACGCACCCAAAATACCATACAAACTTAATGAAACACAATATATTCGTTCAGGCTTTCAGTTCAGCAACGCATCATGACATTCCAAGTTATCTTGTGTGCGTGGCTTGCGCGAATTTTTCAATCAATGGCTGCAGTTGTAATCAAAGTTCCCAACACAGCAAACAAACCAATAAATAACCAACTGGTGTCATCCTCAGATAAGCTTACAAATAAGCTTCGAGGATGAAAGCTGAGAAATTACATCTCATCCAAGATTAAAAAAAAAAAGAAAAAAATCCAAGCCCATATATCACATTGCAGTGCTGTAGTTACAACGCTTAAATATATTAAAATCAAAATTGTAAATATATATAACTCATTGTTAAATTAATAAATGCTATATTATTATTATTAAGAAAAAGCGGGCAAACATTCATATTTTCGAATCACGCGCAAAGGGGACACTGGATAGCACTCAACAGAATAAAAGGCAAAAGGCTACGCTAAGCGATTTGTGTGTTTGAAGAAAGCTCTTTCGTGAATGAATAAAATTGCAAATTTGGAGGTCTTCTAATGTGTCAGAGACATCATCTAGATGATTTTATGTGGGAAAGAATTATTGGAAAGCTCGAAGAAATCAGCAGAATTACTAATATAGCCAGAGCGTTTGGAATCTCACATAGCGTTTCATTCATGCTCTGGACAGCGTTTCAAACAAATGCAATGTGTTCCAGACGTTTGCGAAGAGGTCGCCCACGCTCTACCCACGGAGCATGAAGACAGATTTTTTTATTTTATTATTACAGCAAAACATAATCGACGCACCACGGCAGATCACCTGCAAGTCGGCTCCATTCAAGCACAGGTGCCAGAATATCTCGACAAACTATGGCAAGAAGTAGGCCTATACCCCCGAAGGCCTATAGTCTACGTCCCGTTATCCACAGCTCATCGTAGAGCATTTTCAGTGATGTTGAACCAATAAAAATTGCACAGGCACCAATGGGCTCATGTACTCTTTACAGATGAGAGTCGTTTTAGTTTTTCCTCCGATTCTAGACGACACTTCATCTGGCGTGAAAGGGGTACTACTTATCATCGCGAGAATGTCTTGAAAGGCACAGATACGGCGCTGCTAGGGTCATGGTGTTGGCAGGCATTATGCCTCATGGACGCACCGAAATACGAGTGCGTAAAAAAGAGCCTATGACTGGTGAACGATATTGCAAAAAAAGTTCTTCAGTGTCATGTTCGATTGTTTCGTGGGGCGAAGAATTCTTTTTATGGATGACAATGCCACACAACGTTGTACAGGAGCAGTAGAGATATTTCTGGAGACTGAGGATATTAATCGAAGCGAGTGACCAGCACGCTCTCCAAATCTCAACTCCCACAGAACACATTGTTTTCATCTTATTTTGCGGGTCAGAAAGCGAAATGTTTTCAGCAACTGTCAGCGGCAAACTACACCGCAAAGCACATTTGTCTTTCTTGTATCTTTAGTTACCTTTTAGATTCGCCACATCAAACCAAATATAACATTCCAAGGGAAGAATTTTCAATCCTAATTGAGAATTATCCCCTTATTTCTTTATATTGAAGTTCAATTTGGAAACAATACTCACTTATATTTGTAACTTAAAATCAAAATGATAGCCAACTAACGATTCTAAATGCAGTTTTTAAAAAAGATGAGTTCTGGCATTAAATTCTTACATGTTAAGAAATTAATTCCTTATTAATCTCTCTAAAAACAGAAGTTGTTAAATCAGTTAATTATTCTTTAGAGTGGACATTTCTGACTTTCATTTATAAATCCGTACCTAGTTTGACTTTCCTTCTTGCTCATCTTTTTCAGACTTCAAACGTTATAATCAGTGGAATTTTCTGGAAAAAAAAAGAAAGAAAAAACGTCGAAATATATGTATATTTATTTTTTTAAAATAAAACCTTTCCTTTTGCGGACAAAGCAACTGATTTGTATAGTGAAATATTCCCGTCGTCTATGAAGTGTATGGGACATAGCAATGAAAATTTCCAGTTATACATGAAAAACAATTGACACTTTCGCATGATTTCAAAGATCAACTTGAGTAAAATTAAGCATGTAAATAAGATGTTGAACAGAAATTCCGCGAAAATCGCTTAATTGATTAAAATTAATTATTAGGATAACATTCCAGGTCTATTTTCAATTGATGATTTATTGTAGTTCATTAAGAGGGAACTACTTGAGGGTGCATGCTCTGGTGAGATGGGAATAACGAGTAGGGATGGGTAACAGAGAAAGGGATATTTGCTTCTGGGTCTGATTTATATGAGTCAAAGTTTCAGCACAAAGTTTACAGAATTTTCAGTTTTAAACTATCAACCGTGTACGCATATAATTAGGTGAGAGTTTTTTAACAAACGGCACTTAAGAAGCTATTTCAAAAGTGATCCGTAAATAATATACTTTCTCACTATCCTCCTTACTTTCAGAAAATGTCGCAAACTTTCAGTCACGTCTTTCACTATCGAAATAATTTATTTTAGAAGAAAAAATTCAATATTTATTATATGCTTTTGAAAATCTTTACTTCCTAGAGATCTAATGGACTGTCGTGTTGAAATGTCATCTTCCTGTGATTTCATGGATGTTCATAGTAACGTCCGGGAAATCAGAGGAATATGACATTTCAACATAATGTTTATTTTTTTTTTCTTCTTGGAGGGAAAATTTTTTGATATTTTAAGCTCTATTCCGGAAAACGTACCGATTCGTTTTTTTTTTTTTTTTTTTGCTTAAATGAAAGCTAAATTAAATCAAATGCTTGAAAACTATAAGGGCTTTCAAAAGATTCATCCTGAGATACCAGCAAGCGCGAGCAATTCAATTTCCCTTAACAGCTGATTTTTGATACTTCGCCGATTAAATTTTACGTTGTATACATAAGTATTGTTAAAGATACCAAGCAATTTTATAAGCTAGGTTTTAATCCTTTTTTCAAGTAAGCAAAACAGACAAGTAAGTCAAGTTTACGCCTGAACACAGTTCAAGTCTGAGGCAACTCATGGTAAAGGTTGGTTAAGCTCTGATCACTTTCCTTAGTATTTCCCCCTAACCCAAGTTAAAAAACTTTCTACATAAGTATTGTTAATCACAGTTTGTAAATAGTACTAACACATTTCATGCTCTTGCTCATGTTGGAACATTTCTTGAAGAATTGTGTACTAGTATTTTGAAAATAGACAGAGTTCGTTTAGTGAGAAAACTAAACAAAGCAGATTCACTCTGAGCAAGTGGCAGTTGTTATTTGTTTCAGTGTTTAAGCACTCATACATATGTTCGAGGTAGATTCCAAAAGTTTACGGCTTGACATGCAAAATTCGCGCTAATTTTAAAATGCCGTGCGCGAGAGATAGCACCATCCAATTGGTGAGTTCAAACTCATGAAAAGTTCAACTACCGAGAAACGCACCTCGTTTCTCGGTAGTTTCTCCGTAGCGCAATTTCTATGTGTCAATATCTCTTTCTCTCTCTCTCTCGAAGCGTTGTTGGCAAGTAGATCATTTGGGATTAAGAACACTGAACTTCATTTGGTGATCGGTTTCTAGGAAGCACAGTACTTATAGATTTCTCCATTATACCTTAGTAACAGTAGACGAAGGTTCCTTCGTCTCATTGTTCCCATTGTAGCTGGAACAATGGGACGAATATTCGATTGAAGATTTTCCCCTTGCATTTTACGAAACGGCCAAATATGATTAGATTTAATTAAAGAAACATTTTTATAGCAATTAAAAACTTCTCCACTTAATAATCATATTGTTGTAAGCAAGCCAAGTTAACCCATACACTCGCTGATGTGTTATCACTTTTGCGATCTCTCTTGGGTGTTAGATATAAAACAAAATAAATAAATAAAAACCTACGCAAGAATTAGACCTTTTATATATATTAGAAGTTTATTCCCAATTATATTTTACAATTTTTTTTTTTCTGTAAAATTCCTTTAACATTCTTCTGGAAGCACGCATGCGCCATTTGAGTGTCTGACTAGTCCTTTCTTACAGAAGCAGTCCATGACGCACTGGAGTGTGCAGATAAGCGGCTTATTGTTGTAATTCTCACATGTATCTGGACATGCTGTTCCGCATTCCAAGTACTCTTCTCCGTCCGGGCAGTCTGCAAGAAAAATAAAATCTAAATGTTGTTTGATATATGAAAGCAGGTGAATATTTATACATCACAGTTTATTCGTTTAGAAATTTTAAGCACAATCTGAATGGACGCCATTTTGTTTTCTTAACTGCTTTCTGCTAGTTCCATTCTCCCGAAGTTTGGAAACTTGCAGTACACCAGTGTGCTGTGGATGAGTTCAAAGCTTAGTTTGAACTCATCACTTTGCTAAAATGGATTGTAATATTAGTTTATGTTATAATGTATTGCTACTTCATCAATTCGTGAACCTTATCACTCTCAAATTTAATTATTATGGCTGACTTCCTGAAAACAGTAGAAACTTTTCTTGATAACTAGTAGAAAAGATGAGGCATGTGAGAGTCATGGATGGGTCAGGCGATTACGTTTTATTTATTTATTTTGTTTAATGCTCCTCCGTGGCGCAATTCGAAGAACGATGTATATTGCGCCTTTCACTTGAAAAAGACCTAAGAATGAGCGGAATCTTTATATGGGTGTTTTCAGTCGAGTTAGTGAGTTTTTTTTTTCGGAAACTTCAATTTTTCATCTTCCATACAGACAAATAGCCATGAGAACACACGCAATTTACTGATGAAAAACACTTGTGGTAGGAATGGATAGAGTAGATGGCGTTGTGTAGATGATGATGGTAGTGGCGTTTGATGAGTTTGGACTACTAGGTGTCACGTAATAATAATAATAATAATAATAATAATAATAATGATAACATTATGAAACGGCTGCAGAAACAAACACGTGGAGTTGGAAATATGCATAGTCCAAGTACTGCACTATATTTAAGCCAATACCAGCCATTTTGAAGCTGGCGCGCGCATGCGCAGAGATCAAAAGAGGGATTAGGCAGAGGGTTAAGAATAGATAAAGTAACTTACCAATAGCTCTCGAACGAAAAGCTATGATAAACCCATAAACAGAATTCATCTTAAATTTTTATATCATTGAATTTTGTTTAAGAGATATAGTTATAATTTACAGATTATTCCTACACAAAGAAATCAGAATATAAAATTATCCGCTTAATAATTAGTATGAATATTTAATTCCGAATATTTTGCATTTAAATATTTAACTTTGAGAATGAATAAGACACTTTTAAGGGAAAGCCTTCTTAACGTCTAAATTTTAGACGAAATCAGAATTTCAGAAGGTCAATGCTGGTGAAGCCTCGACCAATGGCCGATTCTGCTGTATGAAGAGTAAAAATATATAGTGAAATAATATTAATAATACCGGTCAGTAATAATTCCTAGTCTTCAATGAATAATCCTTTCCTGTTTACGAAGAAATCGTCCAAGTTTCTGTCTTGGATTATTTTCTGAAGTTTCATTTTGGAAAATATTGATGGAATAAACAGGTTACCTACCTTTGTGTTTTGCTTGGCAGGAAGCAACCAGGAGAGCAACAGCGACGAATGCCACAAGGAATTTCATGGTGATCCACTATTAGGTAGAAAGTAATGCAATATAAGAAAGGGGTCATTTATATATGCTTCCTGAGAGATATCCGCGTTGATTATATTCAAGGTTAAGAAGAGATTACATGACAATTCTGTGGAATAAGAATAAAAAAAGTTTGCATTTCTGTATCACGATAAGCGATAGCAGAACCACTTGAATGTGTGAAACAAAAGACCTGGAACCTTAAATCGAAGATGAGAAAATATGAAGAAATAATATCGATTTATTAACATAAATGCATTTAACAAAAGAAAATTTATAACATAGGGTAGCAATAAATATTGCCATTGTAAATGGCAGTTCTAGATGACAGTTACCATGTAGTACTCCTCTGTTATAAATAATTATACTTGGTGTAGTTTTTATTATTATTTTATTATTAATTCTATTTTAATTTTTAAAATATAAAAAGATACTTGAAGATAAAGACAGACAAATATAAAGTTTTTATTATTATTTTATTATTAATTCTATTTTAATTTTCTAAATATAAAAAGATAGTTAAAGATAAAGATAGATAAATAGATAAAGATAGTTATTTTAATTTTTAAATTTTAAAAATTAAAATATTAGTGATCATTTTAAATGATGTCAAACTTTACATTTTAACATCATTCGAGGACAATGTATTTAGGACAGTACTAGGTTAAAAATGAAACAATTTGCTTAGAAAAATTTTGGAATTGTTAATAAAACTTGTGATGTAATTATAAGTTCATAATACATTTCGAGAAAGGGTTAGCATCCCTTTTGTGACTCAATGCATAAACGTGACAGTTGTTTATCGCGAAGGATGAAGTTTGAATTTCGCTTTATCCATGAACGTTTGTAAAATCCGCTTCAGGAAGTCCTGTAATGAGTTTGCATCTACGATGTCCTTTGGTTAGAAAGCTCCCTTTCAAATCAGGTCTAAGACACGAAGAACGTTTTATTAGGGATTTAAATCTGATCTTGGGTTAGCTGGTCTAATATGAATCTATAAGAGTTTTCCCCTGTGAAAGCCGAATGAGACTTCTCAAAATCGTCAAATTTTGGGAAGCCTCAATCCCCAGAAATCTCCAGAACAAACGCAATTAACAGGACATAATACACTGACTCCCATAGTCTTAGTTGCTTCTCCCTTAATTCGGAATAATAACCTTCTCAAGATGAGCGAATATGTCACTTTAAATTTATAAGACATTTTTTTTTTTGTCATGGGTTCCGTTTTGATTTCTAAATATGCTACAAGTGGAAAATTGGAACTTTTGTAGAAAACTTCATGTGATTGGCATCACCTGCTTGTTTCTGGGCAACCGTACATTTTTGAGCTCAAAATAGGCTGTTTAGGCTCGTGTGAATATAAAGCGAACTCCACATCCTTTTCATAAATATGCATATTAATCCTAGTGGAAAAGTCCCAATGAACATGGATTCTGCACCTCGCATTTTCAAGATACAACCACTTATTACCGCAGCACGAACGCGTGCAAGCTGTAATGCAGACAAATTGGCAAACGAAATACCGTAGGATGAGCGTACCTTGCAGTAAGTGTTCAAAATTACTTCTCCGCTAGTAGCTATGCAGCCATTGAGAGCCCCATGCTCTCGAAAGTTACTTGTCTAATGACCAACCACACATTGCCACCGCATCCTTGCAGTTTCTCAGTATTCCTCATTGGTATTGACCAAATACACAAATGATTTCAAATAGAGCAGCAAATAAACATTTCTAAGATTTATGCCAGATGACTGTGAAAGCCATGTAAGTAGCTTATCTCAAACAACCCATTTTCAGAAAAAAATTGATCAAGATATCTTCCTCCCTCCCATCGTAAGTGTGGTGGAGTTTCGTCATGCATGACTTCAAATGTTTCACTACAAATGTTTCTTTATTAACAAAATGTTTCTCCACCACGCAAAGGGAATGTCGTGATATTGCACATCGTGGAAAATGTTTTCTACCAGGTTTGCAAGAATCACTGTAGAAAAGTCCAAGTCTGTTTTCCAAACAAACTGTTATAGAAACTGCTGAGAAAATGCCAGTTGACTATGGCGAATGTCTGATAAAAGTAATACCCAGAATAGCATCTGATAAAAGTAATCTGATAAAAGTAATCCCCAGAAAAAGGTACCTCCCATGCAGCTGCGTTCAGCAGCTGCATGGGAGGCGCCTCTTTCCATTGCAATCATGTGATGGAGATTCGTTGGATTCTGTGACACTAAGCACAGCCAGTTGTTTCTAGAATTTCTATTTGACTTCCATAATAATAAATGTGAATATGAGCTAATTCAGTAAACGAGAACCTACCCTCCATTTCTACATACGAGAGTGGTCCTATAAGTTTCAGGCCTAACTAAATTTTAGAGGTGATAGAAAGAAAACAATTGTGTCACTTTTCAACATACTCGCCCTTTACTTCAACACACTTTTCGGATCTTTGAATTAACATTTGTATGCTCTTGAAAAAATAGTCTGTAATTTTGTCTGCAAAATGGCCTAAAACTGCATCTTTCATATTTTCTTCCTCGAAGGTATTTCTTCAGTTTCGAGAAGAGGTAAGTCACAGGGTGCTTGGCCCGGGCTGTACGTTGTGTGTTCAATCTCCTGGAAGCCACAATTCTTCACTTCAGCCTTCGCAACAGTAGCCGTATGAACTGGAACATTGTCGTGAAGCAGGTGAACACC
Source organism: Typopeltis vanoorti (assembly GCF_054136105.1). Lineage (NCBI taxonomy): Eukaryota > Metazoa > Arthropoda > Arachnida > Uropygi > Thelyphonidae > Typopeltis > Typopeltis vanoorti. The sequence continues at coordinate 110,245,905 of NC_143558.1, forward strand.
CTGACCCAACAGTCCTCGTCTCTTCTTTGTGGCATCACGCAGTTTGTGCAGGAGTGAAACATAATATTCTGCATTCAGGGTGATATTCGAACCCGAGTCTTTTCCAACAGAAAGGGCTAGTCTAAGCAAACCACGTTACTGTGCCTGTGACAACAAACACAATCATAATATTAATTTATTTAATGTCATCTCATATCAGGATTATACAACATTAGCGTGGATAAGAGGATGGCTGAGTGACAGTTTTCAAAAAGTGGTATACAGGAGATGTGAGTCTGCAAGGTGTAAGTTAACTAGTAGTGTACTACAAGGATCAGTGCTTGGTCCACTGTTATTCACTCTGTACATTAATAACATTAATGGGATGACGTATATTAATGGGGAAGATCTGACATACAGCTATTTGCTGATGTTGCAAAGATAGGTAGGTTAATCAGGAATTCTGCTGATATGCGCTCTTTACAGAATGAATAGGCTAGAATTGTGGGCATGTGAAAATAGATGTCAGTTAAATCTCATTAAATGTAACGTCATTCACTTCGGCATGATTAGATATCCAATGTCGTATTATATTGGTGGGATTAAACTAGAAGAGATGAGGCTAGGTATCTTGCAGTGTTAGCTGATAGGAAGTTGAAATTCAGGGGTTATGTGGCAAGACTGCAAATACAACTCAAAAGATAATTAAAATGCTGAAACGAAATTTCACATGTAATTATAAGGATGTCATTTTGTCTCTTTACAAGACCTTGATAAGACCTCACTTGGACTATTGTGGGCAGGTCTGGTCTCCATTGTGATTCTGATACAGTGGAGAGTGTTAAAATGACACCAAGATTGTGGAATACTGATTATGAAGACAGATTGAGAATTTGTAGACTGCAGACACTAGCAAACAGGAGAAAGAGGGATGATATGATAGAGAGTTACAAACTTCGGAAAAGATCATACAGAATTTCAGTTGATGGAATTTTTAATTTATGGTGGGTGGGGAAAGGACAAAAGGGCATCCATGGAAGCTGAGAATGAATGCAAGGGGGCAACTTCTAGAATAAAAAATAATGTAAAATATGACACCTTCCTTCCTGATTTACGCTCACGCGTAGATCCACCATTTATGATGTAGTCGTTCGAAACCGCTAAGAAGGGGGGGGGGGGTGAATGAAAGCTTTTTCTCTGATAGGGTGGTGCGTGATTTTAATAGATTGCCGTTGGATGTTGTGTGTGCAAGCAGTGTAAATGAATTCAAGAATAAGTATTATAATTGATGCGTGTAGTATGTGGTCCGGCTCGGTGAGTCCCTGATTCCCTGGAGGTCTCTCATATTAATAATAATAATAGTATTTTTTCAGAGGAAAAATTCCGTACTTACGTGCTTTTGAAAATATGTACGTCGTTTCCTAGAGATCCAATGGATGGATTGCTATGTTCGGTTTTTTTTTTTTTTTTTTTTTTTGATTTTAACGAAAGCTCACGTGATGAAAACAAGTAGGTGATACCAATCGCTTTTTCAAATTTTTAAATTTTCCACTCGTAGCATACTTCGAAATCTAATAATGGGTCCATTACCAAAGACATGTCTTATAAACCTAAAGCGACATTTCCGATCACTTTGAGAATGTTGTTGGCTATTAAGAATTACGGGCAAATCGACTAAGGCTATCAGGTCAGGTGAATTATGTCTATTTGTTCTTCCAGAAGAGTTGACGATTTTGGCAGGGGAAAAACTTTTACTGATTCGTATGTGATCAGGTAACTCAAGACTAGATTTAAATCCCTAATAAAAAGATATTCATGTGGTACACCTGATTTGAAAGGGAGCTTTCTAACCAAAGGACATCGTGGATGCGAACTCAGTACATGACTTCCTGAAGTCGATTTTACCAACGTTCATGGAAAAGGCGAGATTCAAAACTTTATCCTTCGAGGAAAACAGCAACTCCTTTATAAATTGAGTCACTGAGGAATGCAGAACATTTTTGAAATACATTATGAATGTATAATTACAGCACAGTCTCTAATAAAAATTTCAAAATGTTTTCTAAGGAAATAGTTTCCTTTTTAACTTCGTACTGTCCTAAATACATTGTCCTTGAATCATGTAAAGATATCAAGTTTGACATCACTTAAAAATGATCACTAATATTTTAATTATAAAATTTTAAAAATTAAAATTGGATTACTGGTTTTTCAACAATCGACATTGAAAAACAAGATAAACTAATCCCCCTAGTCATGAACCTACCAAACTTATACAAAAGTTTTCTATTTTGTTGAGAAATATGCCACAAATAGTAGACCAGCCCAGAATTAGCCAAAACTAATTCTCCTATTTCTAGAATTAATAATAAAGTAGTAATAAAATCTATAGTAAGTATAGTTATTTATACATGGTAATGGTCATCTAGAACTGCCATTTTCTATGGCAATATTTATTACTATCCTATGTTATTAATTTTCTTTTATTCAATGCATTTATATTAACAAATCGATATTATTTCTTCATCTTTTCTCATCTTCCACTTAAGGTTCCAGATGTTTTATTTCACACATTCAAGTGTGTTTGCTATCACTTGTCGTGAGACAGAAATGCAATTTTATTTTTTATTCCACAGAATTATCGTTATCTAATCCATTCTTAACCTTGAATATAAGAAAAGCGGATATCTCCCAGGGAGCATATATAAAGGGCCCCATTCTTATATTACATTACTTTCTACGTAATAGTGGATCACCATGAAATTCCTTGTGACATTCGTCGCTGTTGCTCTCCTGGTTGCTTCCTGCCAAGCAATGAAGATAAGTAAGTAACTTCTTTCGTTCTTATTTATTCCATTAATATCTTCAAAAACGAAACTTCGGAAAATAATCTAATACAGAAACTTGGACGATTTTATTCATCAAACAGTAGGAAGTATTACTGACCGGTATTATTATTATTATTTTAATACATATTTTTACTCTGCAAACAGAAGCGGCTATTGGTCGAAGTTCACCAGCATTCACCTTGTGTAATTCTGATTTTGCTTAAAAGTTAGAAAGTATTTCCCTTGAAAATTTATTATTCATCCAAAAAGTTAAAATTTTGAAGTCAAAATATTCGGAATTAAATATTGATGCTAATTATTAAATGAATACTTTTATATTCTGATTTTTTTGAGTATGAATCTGAATCGATAAACTATATTTTTTAAATAAAAGTTTCTAATATGAAATTTCAGACGAGAACCCTCCGCATCTCAGTTGGTTTGAACAATGGCCTTTAGCTGAAAAAAAAAAAAAGCTTGGTTCTAATCCCATCTAGGACACGAAGAACCTAAAAGGTTCTTCGTGTCCTAGTCGAATTAACTGAATGTGAGTCAGTCCGTATGAAGTATACGGAAATAAGAAAGGTTTTTCTTCAGGAAACTAGGAAGAAAAATCGTTCCACTTCCACCTTTCTCCACAAAAAAAAAAAAAAGGCAAACCGACCAGAACAGGTACCAGAATAAAGATTAACCACTCTATTCCGACCAAAACGGTTTTGAATGACTTGCATGGTATGGTATGCGTATATGCATAGGCGTAAAAATAGAACAGCGCAGTCAGCACTGCCAAGGATTAAACATTGAAATCGGCATGATATCCAATCAGTGAGCCTTAAATTATTTATAAGATATACTATGGCTTCTTACTATTAATAAACAAAAATTAGTGACAATATCCAGGGCCATTCTTGCTATGATTATTTGGTCATCTGCAAACAAAAGGGTATTAGATAAAGGTCCACGATCCAGTTTAAATGCCGGTTATATATATTTTTCTTCCATTTATTTACTAATTCATCTACGTAGATATTAAATAACAGTGGTGACACTGGGCATCCCTGAAGAATCCATCTGTTAATTGGTTTCCATTCTGTAACTTTTTTAAGGATTCTTATAGCAATTTCGGTTCTTCTAACGCATGTTGATTATTGCAGTAAAATTGATTTGGAATGTTTCGATTCTTAATTGTGGTCCACAGATTGTTTCTTAAGACTCTATCAAAGACTTTCTGGTAGTCTACAAATTCCATGTACGTTTCTATGTTGTATTCTTAATGTTTTTCTATTAATATTTTTAAAGTAAAAGCACAATAGATTTGTTGAAATATAAAATGTTCGATCAGTAACCCATTTTGTTGACTGATCTTTGTGTTGAATTTCCGACACCTATTAAAATCCTCACAGGTAAGGTTGGTACCATAAGTATCACTGAAGTATCTCTGGTTTCTTTCAAATATGTTCATCTTACCTTGAAAACGGTTCTGGTTTGAGTTTTAATCTCAAAATTAAAACTCATTCACAGATGTTTATCTCTAAAATAAGACAAGACAAGCGAAACTGTAAAAAATATAGTATTAATTAACTATACAAACATTATTATTAACAATATTAACATTATTAAACCAAAGGAGACAAACTCCTTTGCTAATCCTCTTTAGAATTAAAACAACTAAAGCCTTTTACCAGTCCGTGAACAACAAACAAACGCATTCCTTTAGTAATCATCTCTAGGATTCAACAAACTATTACATTTTAAGACAATCCGCTTCGACAATGAATCTTTTCATTCTAGTTACAAAGTTCACTCTTTACAAAATAAAGGAACACATCCGAACTCTGTTAGTTGAAAACAAACAGATTTTCAGAAAAATGTAACCATTGCAGAAAGTTAAGCCAGAAGTCAAAATATTTGGTGTCAATTGGCTGTCCTGCAGTTCTCTACACACAATGTTCATTACAAGTATTCAGTTCCTATCATTCACTGAATAACACTTTTCTTTTTGTCTTCAGGATTTTGCAGTGCATACACTATCACAAGAAATTCTCGACTTGCTGCTAGAAACAAAATGTTCCCTTGTTATTTCATCCATTGACAAGAAACATATGCAGGGTTATAATAAACAAACAGTAGATATACCTCGTGCTGGAACATTGTTTCTCAAAACTTGAGTTACTGTTATCTCTTTCAACAAAAACTATATAGGAGCCCTTCTTCTAGATAATCTTTGGGCGATTGTACATCAACTGAAAGAGATAGCTGCTTTCGGATAAATCCATAGAGAACACGTTTCTATAAAACTTTTGTCAAAAACGGCAACTCGAAAATAAGTAACTTAGTTGTCACCGGTAGCCACTTTCGTCCCTACTCCATCTTTTGATTACTACGCATGCGCGCCTCAGCTTCAAACTCATTGGTATTGGAGAAATATAGTGCGGTACTTGAGCTATGTATATTTCCAACTTCGTGGGGTTTCTGCAGTCGTTTTGTAATGTTATTATTATTATTACATAACACCTAGAAGTATCCCAAGGACCGATCGACAGACAACTCAACCAAGGATAACCTTTGACCCACCACTTTAATCCACCAACAACTACAAAGACCGCTATTACTATCATCATCCACACACAACGCCATCTACTGTCACACCACTAGTATTTTTCTTCTCTAAATTGCATGTGTTCTCAAGCCGATTTTTCTTTATGCAGGATGAAAACCCGAGTTTTCGGGAGAAAAACCCCGTTACTTTTGTAAGAGATCAGCTAACTCACCTTCAATTGAAAACACCCATATAATGATTCCTCTAATCAATATCTGAACATACTGAGACGGGAATCGAACTTTGGTCTTTTCCAATCGTACTGTCTCAATGTACAGTCATTCTTCCAAATGCGCTACAGTGCGTTAAAAAAAAAAATAAATAAAAGGTACCAAATTCACTGACCCATCCATGATTCTTATCTACCACATATTTTTTATTATTTATCATCAATAAACGTTTCTAATGTTTTCAGGAAGTTTGCCATAATAATTTAATTTGAGCATAATAATGTTCGCGAACGTTATTATGTTCAAATTAAAGTCATCACGCGCAAAGACGCAAACACAAGTGATTGACCTTAATTAACTTATCTTTCTCTGTATAAAAATTAGATTTCAAAATATAATATTACATTTACGGTAAAATGAAGCGGTGCGGGGATATACAGTTAATATAATCTAATTTATTTCCAATTCCTTTTTATCAAGACTACTTAACACATAACTCACCTAATATAAAAATTAATAAATGAAATTAAAATGTGGCGTATCTGAATACAAATTATCTGATATACTACATATTAGTGTTTCTTTTGCTATTTATTACTTAGCAAGATTTTTTTATCCTTGGAGGCAGGAGAAAATCGTTTTCCTTCTTTAGATCAGGACTGCTGATTAATCTAACCCTTGAACTCATCCAGCACACTCTTGTGCTGTAAGTTCCCAAACCTCGGGAGAGTGGAACTAGCAGAACGAAGTTAATAAGTATGAAAACAAAATGGCGTCCATTCAGATTGTGTCTAAAATTTCTAAACGAATAAACTCTCATTTATAAATATTCAACTAATTTCATATATCAAACAACATTTAGAATTTATTTTTCTTGCAGACTGTCCGGATGGGGAAGAATACTTGGAATGTGGCACAGCATGTCCAGATACATGTGAGAATTACTTGGATGAGATGCGTCCGTGCACACTCCAGTGCGTCCAAGGATGCTTCTGTAAGGGAAAAACGGTCAGACACTCAGAAGGCATGTGCGTGTCTCGAGAAGAATGTTAATGGAAATTAGCGGAAAACAAATTGTAAAATACAGTTGGGAATAAACTTCTAACATATGTAAAAGCTCATTCTTACGTACCTTTTTATTTGATTTTTTTATATCTAAAATCCAAGAAAGATAAAGATCGCAAAAGGGATAGCATATTATCGCCTGTACGGGTAAACTTGCCTTGTTTACAACAGTATAATTATTAAATGGAGAAGTTTTTAACTGATATTTTTCTGATATTAACTGATATAGAAATTTTTCGTGAAAGCTAACCATACGAGTATTTGGCCTCTTCTTAAAATGCAAGGAAAATCTTCAATCGAATATTCGTCCCATTGTTCCAGCTACAACGGGAACAATGAGACGAAGGAACTTAAGTGTACCTTCGTCCGCTGTTACTAAGGAATAATGGAGAAATCCATAAGTGCTGTGCTTCCTAGAAACCCATCATCAAATGAAGAAACATCAAATGAAATTCAGTGTTCATAATCCCAAATGATCTACTTGCCAACAACACTTGGAGAGAGAGAGAGAGAGAGAGAGAGAGAGAGAGAGAGAGAGAGAGAGAGAGAGAGAGAAACGCATAGAAATGACGAGGTGCGTTTCTCAGCAGCTGAACGTTTCACGAGTTTGATCTCACCGATTCATCTGAAATCAAAGATTATAAAATGAACACTTCGTACTTTTCGTCTCATTGAACCCACAGCATATTTTGGAAGACAATTTTTCTGTTTTGTCTTTTAAGAATGCCTCCTTAGCACGGTAACTAAGACGGCCAGACATTGGTCTCCGGATGAAAAAAATCTGGATTCGAATCTTGTCTAGAACACCCGTTTTTTTTTTTTTTTTTTTCAACTGAAAGGAAGTTTGACGATCTCACAGATGTGGACGACACATAAAACGTTGTAAACAGTAAAATCTAAATACAACCGTGAAGGGATTGTAAGTCGATGGGCCAGTCCGTTTCCTTTCATAATTCTTCTCCTTCTGCAGCTTGTCCCACTTAAGTAGGGTCGCTGTTTGTAGTGAGTCTCCTCCACAACCTCCACAATTTAATAATAACAGTCTCAAATATATTTTTCTTGCCTCTTCATTCCTTCAGTTTGTTTTAAATGATCTTTTAAGAAATGTAATTTGAATGTAGTTCAAAATTATTAAACTACACAAGTTGCGTTACCCGTCCAAAATGGTACGAAGGGACTGAAAGGTTCTGATAAACATCTGAAACAACAACGAAAAAAATTGAATTAATGCAACTCTTCTTATTTATCCTTAAAGAAAAGGACTAATTATTACAATTTGATGAAACATGGGAGTTAAAGGGTTTTAAGATAGGTTCTTTCTTGTGTTTATAACAACTGGTTTATTATCATTTTTCTTCTAGTGTTTATCAGAACTTTTCAAAGCCCCCACCTCGTATATCTACATAATTTTACGAGTAATGGCAGAATTTTTAAATTATGACAGCATGATAGCAGTAATACAATGGGATCATATCAAAAAGTGTATGGGAAAGTGTTTATAATTTTTTTTAAATATATTCAAGGATAATTCCAGAATTCAAGCTTGCCGATCACGTTTCTAAATAAAAATAATAAACAAATTGATATTACAGAGGGTGCTTTAGTTACATTTGCACAATTTAACAAGAATATGTGAAAAGCATAAATAATATTAAAGAAGCCAGTTAAGTGTCAAGATAATGCTGCTGTGTAAAATAGCTTGCTCTTCTTAATATACGAGTATAATAGACACAGCTGGTACTCAAAGATGAAATGTAATTTATGGAAAATTATCCGTGTTACTAATACATGTGTTTTCATACAAAGATTTACTGCACCAAAGTTGATTATTTTCAAAATTTCTGCATAAAACCAAGATAAGCAACCAGAAAGGCTTCAGTTCGGTGGGGACCACAGTTCAAAAGTAATACATAATGATATTATTTCGAAAGAAATACATAATGTGCATATGATTAAGATCCATTCTTTTTTACAGCCAAATAAAATGGCACTTAAAAGTTTCCAAACTTGAAGAGTTATGAGAATATAACTTTCAGAATGGGAGTTGATTTGATTTGAGCTACATGAAAGACACGGGCTCTGCCAAAGAACCCGTATATTCACCATTTTCGTGTGAAATGATTAGGATTTTGCCTAGTCTCTGATGAGTTGTAACAGTTCGCTACAGCCGTCAAGCCAGTGAAACCTAATCAACGTACTAACAATAGGCGAATATACGGCTTCTCGACAGATTACGTCTTTCATCTAGCGCAAGCGAAAGCAATTTCTATACTGAAGGTTACATTTTAAAACTCTCTGGTAAAAATTCGAACTTTAATCTTCCCTTTATTTTTCTATAAGATGATGGAAATTTTGAATACCTGCATAAAAGTTCGACTGTACCGTGGTGCTGTCGGCGAAGAATTCATTTCTATGGATGTCAATGCCACACCACATCGTACATGGGCAGTGGAGATACTTCTGGAGACCGAGAATATTAATCGAATCGTGTGGCAAGCACGCTCTCCAGATCTCAACCCCATAGAACACGTTTGGGACGCAATGGGAACACACGTTGCTGCTTGAAATTCTATTCCAGGAAACAAATAAGGCCTTATTCTTGCTCTGAAGAGGAGAGGACCACTTTGCCTCAAGAACTCCTGAATCACTTGGTGCTAAAGCATGGTACGACGTTGTGAGAGCTCATTGAAGTTGGGGTGGACATATCCTGAAATGCCTCTCAGCATAGTTTTCTGTATGCACTATACGTTAATTTCTTAACTACGTTCTTAGGAAATTTTTAACTTTTGTCAAAAACGTATTGCAATGTAATATGTACAAAATTTATAACAGTGTTTGTGTAATATAATTTATTTGTGTGCTAGCAATATATTTATATCCACATTTGGCTGTAGTCATGAAAAATGTTTTATACACAGGTAAAAATGTAGTTCGTCCTTATCTTTTGGACACTAGTGTATTATGCAAGCACACTTTATTTGGGCTATATGGACTGCATGCTTCACATTGTTCTGACAATACAATCTGGATTCACGAAAGATACTATTGTTGTTTTTTTTTTTTTTTTTCAGGGGACTATGGGATAGCAGAGAAACAACAGCATATTGTGTTAAGGAAATATTAATGTCCGAAATATGAAATATTTCACATCAAGGAGAGAGAGACAGAGAGAGAATATAAAACAGACTTCTAGTTGAGCACAATATTTTTGCTACCATCGCATATTAAAGTGGTTCCCATGAAAAACCTGTTAAAGCATTCAGCAAAAATGACCCTCAATCCACTACAATCCAGTATAACGTTATGTTCTCCAAAAATGTCATATAAGTCAAATTTAAGAAAAACAGATTTGTTGGAAATCAAATTAGGAAACTGTTAAAAATATGAAGCCCAGAAATATCACTAAAGAATGAAAAAATCTGATAATCATTCAGAAATATTGAATGGTTTCCGAACAAAACAGAAGAAGATTATGAAGACCGAGTTTATCAAATTGTCATACTTAGAATATTGGTTATATCAATAATGATAAATTTATATTTTTTTGTTCTCGAGGAGCCCTCTTTTAGAGGTTGGTGCACTGAGTTGTGAGCAGGACGAATGGTTCCAGCTGAGTCATGATGAAGGAGAGAAGATATTTGAGAAAACGGAATGCCAAATATGATTGAAGAATGAGTTGGTTTTCTCAAAGAAAGACACGCAAGTTGGTACTTGTAAATATTCATGCAGAGATTACCTTTTTATTTTCTTAATTATTGTAATTTAGTAAAAAAAGAAAAAAAAAAGAAGTTTAAATTTGGTTGTTTATATTCCTTTCATCAAACAATGCTTTCAACATCGTGGTGGGTCTCAAATCTATAAAATCCATGTGATACTGTACCCAGAGAAGAATCTGGAAAATAATGTAAACTGAAATGAAAGAATTAAAGGAAGAGTATTACATTAACAAAGTTTGGATTAGCTATTTGAAAGTTATTGCATGATTTATACAACATATTGTAAAAGTATACATGTGGAAAAAATGATGCTGATGAAGAGAATAGAAACTGATTAAACAGCTAAAAAGTCACTTAGGATAGGTAACATAAAAGAAAGCTTTATGAATGTGAAAGAGAAACCAATAACGAAAGAATTATGTGCTCTCATAACCACATTAAACACAAGAGAAAAAAGAGTTGAACTAATTAAGATCGCCCTCACAAAGAAATGTTCCATTATAAATACAAAACGACGCGAAACAGAATAAATAAAAATAACGAAAGAATTAGAGTCTGATTTCATTTAACTCACTGAAGACTGGAAAAGTCAAAGGAAGCAAACAAACAAAAAAAGTGAAATACGAATTAAAAAAATAGGCATAACCGGAGAGTATACTAATATTGTTTTCTTAGCTGAAAATCAACATGATTTACAAAGATTGATAAACATAATCAGTAATGTAAGGGGGGGGGGGAGATCTTTGTGTTATTCTAAACAGAAGGCGAGAAACCGTCTACTTTTCAAGATTATTGTGGGATAATTGTGAGAAAAGTCACCTTTGAGCTTTGCCTCGAATGAGAGAAACCAACTTCTGATGAACAGAAAACACATCACCATCCTCGTTGAGGATGAGTTTCAGCACCAGATAATATGGTGAGAATTGAGAAACTAGTTCTGTGGACGAAATTCCCGAGTTCTTCATAAGAGAATCAGGAAACGTTTGTCCTCGCACTTACTTCTGATTTTCCTTTCTCACCACAGATAACAACTGATCAATGAAATTGGGTACAAGTCGAGAGAGAGAGAGAGAGAGAGAGAGAGAGAGAGAGAGAGAGAGAAAGAGAGATTTTGAGAATTATTGCTCTTTGTACAGAAGAATGCTATTTTACGAAATAAAATAATAAAAAAAAAGTATAAGGAAAGTCAGATTCTAAATGTAACTGTCCCCCCCCCCTCAGTTCCAATAATCAGCATAAATGCTAATTTCATTATTCCTTTCTTGCTTTCTTTATAGTTTAATGAGAAGGGCAAAAATTTCAACTCCAGCTACGTTTTTCCGCTTTTTTTCCCTATTGAAATATGCGCATGTAATTTAAGTTTACAAAGTTGAAGACGTCTTCCAAGAAAAATAAAAACTAAGAATCATTTCTCTGATACCTACGCACCAGCTTCATTTCGGCTCAAATATATTTGCTATTCTTAAATCGTGGTCAGTTTTTCTTTACTGAATATTGAGGCGGAGAACAAGGAATCAAACGTAAGTTTCTATTCTTGTTTTTCTTTTTTTTATGCAAACTCAGTAACATATTAAGAGATCTATTCAATGTGCACAGGTTGTCATTAATTAAGCAAGGAATAAATCGCCAGTTCGTTTAATGTAATAAATAAGATCCATCTTAAGGTTTTGTTTTTTCCCTGATTTGGGGGGAACAAAACTTGGTTGTTCAAATACTTGCTCACCCTCTTCCACACATCGATGACAAATGAAAGCAAATCTGGACGACAGCGAAGATCACAATTTCCGCTAATTATATAAAAATTATTTGATTTTGATTAATAACGTTTATTAGAAAAGGTGCATTTCCTCTCGGAATATATTGTGTTCATTACTATTTCGTTTTCCACATGGCCTTTTGAAATTAATTATATACGAGCTTGAACTGACTGTTTCAACTCAACATATTTGGTCGTTTGATAATTAAAAATACAAACTTATTTAATACTGACCATTTACAAATATCTTACCTCTCCGTCTCATCGTTGATGGAAGATCATCACTAACCTAACTTTTGGCAAAGCATCTTGCAAACTTATTAAATATTAAAATAAGATCAACAGAATCCTATTGCAAGAATAGTCAACATTTTGTAAATAAATTCTAAGCCATTAAGATTGCACCAACAGACATGCTAGCCAGTCTAGATGTTGTATCCCTCTTCACCAATGTACCAGTTGAAGAGGTAATAAACATCATCCAAGATCTCTTTCCGCTAGATATCACACAGATGTTTAGACACTGCCTTCAATCTAATTTTTTCAAGGTTAACAACACCATCTACCAACAATTAGAAGGCCTAGCAATGGGAAGCCCATTATCACCATCTTGTGCAGACCTTTTCGTGGAAAAACTTGAAAAAGAAAATTCTCTACACAATCTCCCCTAGACCATCTATATGGTGGAGATATGTTGACGATATTTTCATTATATGGCAAGGCAGCTTAGAAAACCTAAAATCGTTTGTGAATAAAATCAACTCAATACATAACAAGATAAAATTCACTCTGGAAGTGGAAAACAGCCAACTGCATTTTTTAGACATCTTGATAAAGAAACAATCAAATAGTGTCAAATTATCTATTTACAGAAAGCCTACAAATACTGGAAGATATCTTCAATATACTTCACACCATCACAAGACACACAAACTGAGCATTATCCACATGTTGAAATATAGGACCAGAAAGTTTATATCAGAAGAGATATAATTTATATCAGAAGAGGATATACAGACTGAACTCTCACTAATAGCCAAGACGTTATCACAAAATGGATATCCTCCAAACATCATCAAAAAATATCTATACGGTGACAACCCCAGACAAGAAGAATGAAGCTCCCAGCACATTTCTACTGTAGTGATCCCTTTCATCAAGTCAATTTCTTATCAAATAGCCAGAATACTAGGAGCCTATAACATCAGAGTGGTCTTCAAACCTATCACCAGCATCAGATAGGTTTTAGGATCCCCAAAAGATAAGGTGCCATTCTACAAATATCCAGGAGTATAGTACATTCCTTGCTCCTCTGGTCTTGCCTTCATCGGGCAATCTTCACAGAGTTTAGAAATCAGACAAAAAGAACATGTTGATGATGTAAACCACAACAGTATCTCTTCCGGCTTAGCACATCATTTCTGTACGTCTAACCACACGATAGAATGGCAAAACAGCTCCATATCTGGATGACAACTACAGACATCGTTTATTCAAGGAAGCCACAATAGTGTTAATAACTCGCGGAAACCTCAACAGAAATCAGGGTGCAATCCTAAACAGTTCGCGGAAAAACCTCATCCTCACTCTAAATCCATCTGAACTACAGCTAGCGTAATCACATTACACGTTTACAACAAACACGCACTCGTAATAATGATATATATATACAGTATATATATATATATATATATATATATATATATATATATATATATATATATATATATATATATATATATATATATATATATATATATATATATATATATATATATATATTGAATTGTGAACACAGATAAACTAACAGGTAGCCAAGTTCACAGACTGTAATCCTTTATATGGTCTTCTAAACGGCGTTCAAATTTTAGATGGCTGTTGAAGGATTAAAGTTTATACAATATAATGGTATTTTGATAAACTGCTCAATTATTTTTATTCATCAAATAATACTTGCATTTTGTTTTTCATGAGGAATATCCAGTGGGGATTTCAGATAAGTCAAAATTAAGGAAGGCATATTTGTTGGAAATCAAATCAGAAAATTTTTAAAATATGAAGTCAAAAAGTGAATGTAGAAACCTGATAATCACTCAGAAATATGGAATGGTTTCCGAACAACACAGCAAAAGATTATGAAGCCAGAGTGAATCAATGTATCAAACTTTATTGGACTTTGATATCAATGAAGTTTATTTTTTCTATTCTCATTTTGACCTCTTCTTTAAACCGTTGATGCAGTGATTTGAGAAAATGTATTGCCAAATATGGAAGAATGCGAAAAAAGTTTTTTTGTTTTTTAAATCGAAAATTTTACTCGCATCTATACAGTATGAGATGTGCTTGCAAGTAAAACCCGTACATAAGCCAAAAGTGTGAGTGAGTGTGTGTGGACCTTTTTATAAAAAAATATTAAAATGTTGCTAATAAATTAAATGCGCTCAATGTATTAGTCCTGTGTGCGATCAATAAATAAACCAATTATTAAACAGAGTGTAATTGCTATAACGTATATGCGATATAAACACATATATGTTATACATACTGATATTTGTAACGATGTTATATATCAATGCTTTTATCTCTTATATAAAAAAATTGAAACTTTGTCCACCCCATTGCTATGCACATCGCTGAGAGGTGTTACAACTTACATTGACACTAAGACTGCGCAGCATAAATCAACTTCAGCAGATGACAACCAATATGAAATATCTTGTTTCAAATAAATGACTAAGCAAATCGCAATACATGCAAAGTAATGAACAACTGGATTACTGTTGAAAAACGTTCTTTGTCAGTAACTTAGTTGTTTAAAAAGTGCATGAAAACAAGTTTGTAATTCATATAGATTCATGTGGAATTTAAGATGACTTTTGAGGATTATCAAGATAAATTCGTTTTTAGAAGTAATGAATTCTGAAAGTAATGCAAATGATGCATTTTTTGAATGAGCAGAGCTAGAAATCTTTCCATAATGTAAAGCTGGAGAGGGGGGCGGGATAATGAATCGTAATAACTTACATACAGACTTTGCTTTGGTTACCGAAGTTAAAATTTCTAGCACGGATGTTGGAAGGTAGGGTTCTCCAAGTCTGCGAGAGAGTGACAGAGAGAATCACCTCAGTGTTCTTAAATTAAATGCAAGAACAATGGAAATGCACTTTCATGCACGGTTCGTAACTTTTTCGATGATGGTGAAGTAACAACAAAAGACTAGTTTCAAGTTATGTGATCTCCATAATTGGTATTGACAAATAAAATAAACTTTTACATCAAAAATTGATATTAAACAGGAATTATTGAAAGTGAAGTTCAAAACTTGAATCTTACCGGACAACGTAATTATTTAATGGCCCACCTATATAAGATAATCGAGTTGATGTGTTGCAACAATTTCTTTGCATGGCGATTTTTAACGACTTTGTATTAGTTTATTAAAATAAACCGTTTATTAAAAACGTCGACTTGCTTTGTTAATTTCGACATTCGGCCACCCCATTCTTTGAAACTGCTCCAAGAGAGACGACCGATTCATTTCACATAAGTTACTGACATCAATGTTGATTTATTCTCTTAAGGGCACTGCCTAGTACTTGTGGTTGTGGGGACTATATTTGGCAACGAAAACATATGCATAAAAATCTAAATGAGACTATTTCGACACAGTCGAAGTGTGGATGCGTGCTAATACACCTGCAGGAAAGTAAAGGACTAACAGAAACTGATTTTAAAATACCTGCTGTTTAGTTTGATTAAAGTTGAATTCGGCTTTCTCTTACATTTACTTCATCATCATAACAGTAAGTACGGACGTAGATTTTATGTTCGGTTCTGGTCGATTTTTAATCTCATTTTTAAATTCATTGGGAGTTCTCTTTTGAGATCGACCCGGCCAGTTGACTTCTTTATTGTTAATTCTCATTTATGTTTATTAGAGCATTAAGGAATGAGTTAGCATCATCTTTTATCTTTCTATTTATTAATATTTTATTCAAAGAGCAAAACGTTTTATTAATACAAATAGATGCAGTTTTGCGTGTCACCGCTTTGATATTTTTAATATTAGTTCGAGTGAAAGTCCCTACATGTTAGGGACTTTCACTAACATGTAGTGAAATTGGCGAAGTATATGCAAGGAAGAGGATAATAATTAATCTACAGCAACAACGTTAATCAAGTCATTCACGCCGTATTTAAACTTCATCTTAAATGTGCTTAATGTGTAGAAATAGGTTCTTTAAGCGAGACGCACTGATTAGTTCACTAGAAAGCCAATTTATTACGCAGGATGGCTTCACTCAGAGGAGTTGTCAGGCCTTATTATTGTTGGAGGAGTTAGATTATAAAAGGCGGAAACGCACTACCCAGTTATCAACCATCTGATGGAATGAAATATAGATACTAAATCAAATATTAATTAAATAGTACTGAAATCAACTACTGTCTAAAGGTGGAATTTCCCAAATCAGTTGCTATCAGCACTTAATCACAGTCACATTTATGTGATCCACTTATAGAAAACCCATGCAGCATCGTAAAACGTGCGATGTACGTCGGATGTGTACTTTAAAAACTGTATTAAGTAAATTTCAAAGGGTTTCTATTCAAATTTATTATTATTATTATTTTTTTGACTTTTCTAGTAACCTTAGTTGGTTGGAAATGGACCGTTAGTAGTAATCCAGCCACTAGTGACAAGATCAAGATAAGATAAGGAATCGTGACGTGATTGGTTGACGTCATTGTGAGTCGCTTCGATCGGGTTTGGAATGTTAGGAATTTCCCTGAGGGTATATGTGTCAATGGCTTCAGTTCTTGTGTTCTGGTTCGCGTATGGAATTATGGGCGATGGTAGAGATAAGGATTCGGTTGTGATTGGTGGACACTTTAAACAAGATTTAGATCAAGATAAGATAAGGAATCGTGACGTGAATATTTGTTGTTATGAGATGTAAATAAGTGACGTCATTTGTTATTTGTAAATAAGTGACAGATACCATGGTAACCACACTTCCATACAATGACGTTATGTGTTTGTTAATTTCTGGGGAACATATGTCTCTCTTTCTGTGATTTTTTTTATTTTTTTTTTAAAAACAGTTATCATAAAAAACGTGATTTTTTCCTAAAAGGTTATCATAAAAGCGCGTTTTTTTTAATTTTTTTTCCCCAAAAAAGTTATCAGTATCAGTTGGAGGTGACATCACTAAAAGATATCCGCAAAAGATGAGCTCACTCATCCCACTAGGCTGAGCAGACATCTTCTGGAGGAGAGGGGAGAGACTAGGGTGATGTGGTTAGGTGGGGGAGGATTGCAGGGAAGACATCTATCACCCTCTGTGATATCACAGAAAGAGAGACATATGTTCCCCAGAAATTTCCAAACACATAACGTTATTGTTGTCATATTTTGTTTGGCTATGGAATTGTGGGTGATCTTTTTGAGATAAGATATCTTGGAATTTTCCCAGGGTGATACACATCCGTCATTGTCGTCATGTTTTATCCAACAGCATGTAGAAACATGTCCGTGAATCATGTGCGCAAAAGTTTCATTTTGGAAGGAACAGTCAGGGTTCCTTGCAAAATGAAACTTTTGCATTGAGTTGAGTGACTGACACAATTTCAAATGTATGGAAGTGTGGTTACCATGGTATCTGATTTAAAAATTCTTTTGCGTGACCAACTATTTTGATGTAAGGTAACCAAGAAACAGTGAGTAACAAAAATTTTATTCATTGAACTCTTTGGAAAATGTTAAGAGTCTATACTAAATATTGTGAAATAAATTTTTAGGTAATTATATGTTTCGAATTTTTCTCAGTGAATATACTTGTAAATAGTATTTCAGCAAAATCAAATATGTATTTGTAAACTTAAATGAACAAAGATGTGTGCTTTTGTTGTTATGGTTTTCCACAGTGAATTTTTACTCAGTTATTCTTATTAGAAGTTGATATTTAAATCCACAACTTTATATCTTAATGCAATTCTGTTTAATTATTTAAAAAAAATCACAACTGTGAAATTAATGCCAGGATGGAACATTAGTTTTTAACAAAAAGTGTTGAAAACTAATATCTATGTCTTGATTATTTTAGAAATTGTCTAATGCTACCTATTGACATTATTTGAGTTATCTGAAAACAATTCGTTCACATAATCGAAAATCCGAACTGTTAGAATTTGGTTATTTTACAGAGAGAGAGAGAGAGAGAGAGAGAGAGAGAGAGAGAGAGAGAGAGAAGCACCTAATTAACCTAACAAAACGTGACTTTAACTCTTCTTTAAAGTTTAGCATAAAGAAAATGTTT
This sequence comes from Typopeltis vanoorti, assembly GCF_054136105.1. Taxonomy (NCBI): domain Eukaryota; kingdom Metazoa; phylum Arthropoda; class Arachnida; order Uropygi; family Thelyphonidae; genus Typopeltis; species Typopeltis vanoorti. The sequence continues at coordinate 110,264,335 of NC_143558.1, forward strand.
GTACTCTTCAGATAACACATATACAAATTTTATCTTTCCCTACACCAAGTAAGATAAAAACACACCAACAGTATATCCAACAGCATGTGAAGACATGTCGTTGAGTCATCTGTGCAAAAGGTTCATTTTTGAAGGAACGGTCAGGGTAGGGCATGGTAAGTGTAAACAGTACTATAAGAAAATACCATACAGTCGAGATACTTTGGACTTAAGGTAATCGTTCATCCACTGCAGCTGCTGTTTTGTGATTTGTGTTTGGTAATGTAAAAAAAATGGGTGAGCCACAAATTCTTTGAAAGTTTCTTTGTGAAAAGTTCTAATTGTTTAGAATTTTGTAAACGAAAGTTACCAAAAAGTATACGATCAGAGCTAATAATCAGTGAAATAATAATAAATAACTATTCATTTGTGGTGCCATATGAAGTAATCTAAGAAGAAAGAAGGAAAACGATAATGAAAAATCGACAGCGGGTGAAAAATTCGAATTTTCAGTTATCATTGGGATAACTGACTGCCAATTTCTTTTGAATAAGAGTTCAAATTTATTTCCTAAAGAAATTTGTATTTCTGATGGAATTAGTGTAAGATATGCATTGACAAAATCACCTTGTAGTTGTAAAGAATTACCTGAAAGAATTAAAAAACCAGAATTCTTGGTTAATAAAATATAACCATCATCTGAAGCGGGAAATTGGTTCGCTATCTTTGGACAAACTAAGAAATTGGATGATAGAATTAACATGCAAATATCATATATTACTTGCCAAAGGAAGTGAAAAATCAAAAACATTAACGATGTTAATAGGGAGGCCTGTTCTTGATTTAAATGAAATTGGATGCCCAAAACGTGAAAACATAACGTGTACTTTTAAATGCTTTTGGAAACATAACCAAAGATTGTATGCTTTTAATAATTCTCAGAAGTATATGTATTGGATTCGAAAATATAAATATTCAACCCTTAATTTTACTACAGTAATAAATTCCCAACGTTCACCAAATGAAAAATTAACTTTCAGATGAGAGTCACATTGTCAAAATCATGATGGCAATTCCACAAGTCTGGGAAGAACCTTTGATGTATTTTTCAATTTATTTATTTTCTGTATTGTTAGATGCAGTAATTACAATTTGTAAAAAATATCTTATTCAAATAAAATGCGTAAATTTAAATGAACACTTGGGTGTCGTTGATGTGTTATATACAACTTTAAGAAGGAGGATAACATTTTTTTTCTTTTTTTTTTCCTTGTGAAATTTCATGCCACAAAGTAACCAGAGAATTTTTTTTTGATTCATTAAATTTAAAGTCTTATTTGTTCATGCAAGCCCTCAAATATTTCAAGAAACTGACAAATCTTGGGAGTAAAAGGAATAATCGGATATTAAATTAATCGCTAGAATTTTAGTGGTGAAGATTTCATCCTAAAAGTCACAATAATGTTAGAGTTTGGTTATTTTACAGAGCCATTAGATATTTAAAACCAATGGCACGTTACAAAAATCTTAAAAAGATTGCTGTAGAAAAATGCTGCAGAGAGTTCAAAACCTTGTTTGTCTCATATCAGTTACTTAAAATTTACTAATGCTAAAGAAAAAAATAAATAAAATAAATAAATTCCACTTATAGAAATAGGTTAAAAGCACAAGGAATCGAAGGTGAAATTAATAGTTATATTCGTAATTTCCCAACGGAAACCAAGAGTTCGAACCAAAACACACGATTTCTCACCTACGTACAACAAATGGCGACTGGATAAGAGAGATATCTTTAAGATAAGACTTAATGAGAAATATACAGTGTTGGAAAATAAATGCACATACACTTTATATATTTATTAATTCTGCTCAGTTATTCTGTTAGAATATGACCTTTAAAAGTAAAATACAGAAAATAACCATTCAATTTGAAAAAAAAAAATTAAAATAAAAATTTCACTTGTCAGAATTCCATACTCTAACAGCAATCGGAATTCGAAACCGGAAATAACACTTACTCTAAACAAAATGGCGCATAGACTTTCCCACCAAGCTTGGGCAACAGTGGGAAAGAATTAATACAGAGAACCAATCGGATAGTAATCTAAATTAATATTAAATGTAAGCATTAATTTACTACACCAATAAATGCCAACGGTAACGAAGAATGAATAATTTAGGATGTGTGTCATCCAAACATCTGAATACTAATCCCTTAGTTATATGTAAGTATTTGAGAAATATCAAAACTTGAGGAAATGCTACCTTTTGAACAATACCACAATTTACGGATGTGACTCATGTCATTTTCATGAAAGACCCCTTTGAAGAAAACCGCTCGCTGGGGGATATTGCAATGACGAAACCACAGCATCTAAGGTCTGTAATCTAAAGGACGAAGTATTTAACTAGTTCAGGTTACAGTATTTACAGAAATTTCATTCTTTGTGGCTTTTGTGTTTGTGTTGTGGATATAAAATTCAACTATTTTGGAACATTCGTATTTAGAAGAGTCATCTGGAAAGCTGTAAGTACTTTTTTTAACTTAAACATAACAACTGCTCGTATGATTTTGGTAAGCGTAATTCTAATACTGAATAGTTTTTTTTCCATAAGAATAATCATAGGGTATATATATATTAGAGTATCAACATGGATACATTAGCGATTTTATTATGTCTAATGTGTATGTGTTTAAGGGACACCAGTACATAATTAATTATTCAGAAAAACTCGAAACACGAGAGCCATCACGACTTTCTCTAAGAATTCCCACACTTTAACAGGAAAGAAATACCCAAAATGTATTGGAAAATTAGTACAACCATCTATAGAAGAAAAAAATTATTTATTGAACTTGAAGATTGTACTTTACACAAAACAAAATATTCGGATGAATTATGAATAAAATATGAACTTGATTAGATTATGAATATAGAAGAAAATACGGATGAACTATGGGGAAAAAGTGTGTTTGAGTTACATTAGTATATATAATTAAATTATTGAGAAAACCTAATCACACCCGTCATCACGATGTACTCTAAGAATTCCCACCTTTAACAGTAAAGAATTACCCCAAAATATATTGGAAAATTAGTACAACCATCTATAGAAGAAAAAAAAAAACTGTATGTTTGAGTAACATACCATATAATTAAATTGTTCAGAAAATCTCGAAACTGAATTTCCAAACACATAACGTCACGATTCTTATCTCTAAATATCACCCACAAGGCAATAAACCAACCAAAAACACCACGTGATGTTTCCGGCAGAAGGGGGGGCCCAGCGAAATTCCAAACATCCTAAAATCAATAAAAACAAACATTCACGTCACGAATCCTAATCTTATCTTGATCTTGTTTAAAGTGTCCACCAATCACGACACGATTCCTTATACACTAATATATCTCTCTTTTCCATTCAAAACAACAACGTCACTTATTTACAAATAACAAATGACGTCACTTATCTACATCTCATAACAACAAACATTCATGTCACGATTCCTTATCTTATCTTGATCTTGTCAGAAGTGACCGGACTATTACCATTCATCACAGGTATGGTTTTATATGTCTGGAGCTAAACTAACCTGAAAAGTAATTAACATAAGAAAGAAGTTGTTTTTTACATCTATCTTAAATATTACAGTTAGTGTATGATTGTCGATAATATTCGCATGAAAGGAATAAGTTCATGAGTATATCGAGCTACAAATGTCCAATGCGGATTGGAGTGGATGGAATCGCATTGTCTGTAATGATTGGAATTTCAATTCATTTATTATTGGTGGAATGTCGAACTTCATTCTAATTTAGTAGTTACTGATGATCCAATAATTTAGCATTTTTTTATTGAAACAAAAAAATCAAGAAAAAAGATAATAAAAAAGATTTATTGGCAATGCTTGTAGTTCATTTTTGAAATGAAGTGTAATTTAAAAACAGCACTCATTGAAAGTAATGCAAAAGTGGATAAGAAATACTTCGGAAACTATGCTTACATAATAATAATAAAGACAAACATGTATTCTTAATACCGAGATGAGTGCAGTAATCTTCATAAAGTACTTTACGGCAGAATAAATTTTTAAACAGAATAATAATAACAAAAAAGAATAAACTTTTATTTTGAAGCGGAGGGGGTTGTTATTCGGAAGGTTCTTGAAAATACGGTGTATTTTCATCTCACATGATATTAATCGTAACATAGTGCGCAAAAGTTTCGAATCCTGCTTCTCAAAAATGAGGAGATCGTCGTCTATTCGCGCTATTACATTTTAATTGATTTACTTTTACTGCCAGTACTTTTCTGCTGGGAAATCTGACAATAATTTTCATTTTCTAAAAATTATGCAAACTCAGATTTTACACATGTTTATGGGTTAAGCGGGACTCGAATGTTTTTTACTATTAATGAAACTTCATCATCGCGGTAAATGAGCAACGTCGTATATGAATTCAAATTTGAATTCAAATTTTTTTCTAAGGAAATAGTTTCTTTTTTAACCTAAAGCTCTCCGAAATATATTGTCTTCGACTGATGTTAAATTGTAAAGTTTGACATCATTTAAAATGATCACTAATATTTTAATTATTAAATTTTAAAAATTAAAATTGGATTACTTGTTATTCAGCAATCACTACTGAAAAACAAGAAACACCATATATGGATATGTTTCAACTGAGTACCATTCTTTATTTTCACGCTGAAAGCGTGAAAATAAAGAATGGGATTAAACATGCTTTGCCAACTCCATAAGTAAGCGGCAAGTAGATTTTTTTTTTTTTTTTTTTCTAATAGTATTCTTGTAGAGTAACTGTGTCCATCGCAACAAAGCAGCTTATATGTACCTGCAGACAATTTATTTGTGATTTCTAACGTATTAGTTTAATCGTTTCGTACAATTCTGATAGTATAAACGATTCGGGCGAAGCTAACAGACAATTCAAAAAAATATAGAAGTGATTTTGCCTACGACCTTAAGCAGAGGTATTATTTTGAGTAAGAACGGACAAACAAAAATCGAATGTATTTGGTGCTCACTTACTCAGTTGGCAAAGTATGTCTTGCGAAGCAATTCTTCTGCATTAAAAGTTTGTGAACCGTTCCTAAAAATTCTATTTGGACCAAAAATTCTATGCCCTTATTGAGGGAGATTTATGTTTTTAGAAATAAAAATATAAATCTCTTCTACAAAAACCGTAAGAATGATATAAAAAATATATGAGGATAAACCTGTGATATATATTTTTTTTCGCGGAAGGCGAAAGTGACACCTAGGTAACCAGGAAGATAATCCCACAAAGCCTGAAGAATGCAAAAATGATCAGAGCGTCTGACCAAATTTATCTTAACCCTCATGTAGTGCTACTGGTTTGTAGGCATCCAGTTAGATATTCAACGAATGAGAATAGGCTAGCAAGAAATCTGGGAATCAGCCCACCAAACTCTATTCTATATTGGATTTAAACAAGTCAAACACGATGTTTTTATACATTAAATTGGCATTCAAATTTATACATTGGCAAGGAACTTCCTCTGTCTTTTCTTTTCTTAAAAAAAAAAAGCCATTACTTTGCAGTAATTGCAGTATAAGTATATCCAGATTATGACAACAGCGTTTGTGATATTCCACACTTACTTGTTACTTACCAACTCTGTATAACAACGACTTCTTAAGAGTAAGATTCTTCCATTTTTGTGAGATTATTGAGTAAAACGTTTTCAAAATATTATAACCTGTGCATTCTTTGTTCTTCATTTAAAAAAGCACCTAACTTATCTGCTAAACGCAGTTGCTTTAAAGCACGTACATCCAATAGGATGATATCGAAATTGTTATCAAACATGCACGTACGTAAAGTGGGAACATGTACTGCGTGCCATTAATATTGCATGTAGAATATTTATGTTTAACTGCGGTTAACAACTGCAAGAATCAACAAATTAGTACAAAATTACAAATAATTTTGTACCATCTTCAGTTCCTGGGAACTGAAGGTGGTGATGTTTTTCTTTAGGTTGACTAAGGATAGAACGGAGTTTAGGAAAAGTAGAGAAACATGTTTTGATGTCGAATTTTTTTTTAATTTTAGCCAGTTTGGGGGAGAGGGAACTAATGAAAGGCAAGGAGATGTAAGTTCTGGGGTTAGTAGAATCTTCATTAGTTATTTGAAGACGGCGAAAAAGAAATTTCTCAATGCTTTTTAAAGTAAAACCATTATTAAGAAAGGTCCTTTTGAGGAAATTAAGTTCATTTTGAAACTCTACGTCGTCTGATAATAAGGATCTGGCCCGATGTGCAAGGGTGGAAATAATGCCAAATTTCTGTGGAGAGTAGTGGTGAGAGGATGCTTGAAGGTATCTCTGTCTGTATGTGTTGGCTTCCTAAAGATTGAAATTTTAACATTATCAGAGCACCTTGTAAATTTTATGTCTAAGACATTATATATATAGGACGACACAGAAGTAACAGGGTAGTTGTGAATCAGTAGTCACTACAATTACATTATTATTTTGATTATTAATTGATTTTTGTTTGTGTTATTAATTGATATTAGACATTACGTCCTTCATAATACACCGCATTGTACTGCTAATAAAATTTTTCTATTTTAACGCGAATTCTCAGACAACCATGTAGCTTTTTTGAGACCGTGGATATAACATGTGCTTTAGCTGTCAGACAGCAATTCAATCTGAAAGAAACAAAGGAAGATAGTTTACTATAGAATCAGGAGTAAGGTAAGATTTTACGTACGGGCACTATCATTTATCAACTCTATGGATCACAGTATGAAGCGTCATTAAACTTGGTGTCACAAACAAGTTATCTTAGCTCTTTATTTTCTACAAATAATGTTTCGATCCTGAATAAATCTAATACACGACAAACCAAACGGAATATAACCAATTTTCGCATGAAAAGTAGCACAATCAAAAGACAAACATTAATAAAAAAGGCAGGCACTTGCCAAGCAACAACTGCATGGTGAATCTAAACAAGTAACCAAAGTACATTTTGAGCGCTGATAGCAAATTATATTTAGAAATGAATAATAGAATAAACAAATTTGGTATGGTGAAGAGCAGCTGAAATATTTATAAAGAATGTGAGAAAAATTGGCTAAAATATTAACCTAGAAGCACACTAGTGTGTTCAAAAACCAATTTTAATTTATATTTATATTAGCTCACTCAGTTTTGGGGATACCCTTTGGTTGGAAAGACCTGGGTTCGAATCCCGTATAGGATGCGAACAATTCTTCTTCTGATCAGGCCTTTTTATCTGAAGGTGAGTTAGCCGGTTTCATAAGGTGTGGCAGGTTTTTTGCTTTCAAAACATTGGGTTTTTTCATTCCGGAAAACTGGCAAACCGGCCAGAAGAACACACGCAATACATATGATATTATGCAGATCAGATTAACCGTCCTATCGGAGCACTAATTTCCAAATTTCTGGGATTTATGACACTGACAATCAGGATAGAAATAAGAAGGCTGCAGTGAAGGATTGTGGCTTCCAGGAGATTGAAGACACCCTACAGCCCGGGTCAAGCACCCAGTGAGTATTATCTCTTCTCGAAACTGAAGAAATACTTTCGACGAAGAAAATTTGCAGATGCCACCGAGGTGAAAGATGCAGTTTTAGGCCATTTTGCAGACAAAATTACAGACTACTGTTTCAAGAGCATACAAATGTTAATTCAAAGATCCGAAAAGTGTGTTGAAGTAAAGGGAGATTATGTTGAAAAGTGACACAATTGTTTTCTTTCTATCACCTCTAAAAGTTAGTTAGGCCTGCAACTTATAGGACCACTCTCGTATGTTGAAATGAAGGGTAGGTTCTCGTTTACTGAATTAGCTCATATTCACATTTATTATTATGGAAGTCAAATAGAAATTCTAGAAACAACTGGCTGTGCTTAGTGTCACAGAATCCAACGAATCTCCATCACATGATTGCAATTGAAAAAGGCGCGCCTCCCATGCAGCTGCGTTCATGAGAATCAGATTAAACTGTGCTATTCTGGGGATTACGTTTATCGGACATTCGCTATAGTTAACTGGCATTTTCTTAGCAGTTTCTATAAGAGTTGTTTGGAAAACAGACTTGGACTTTTCTACAGTGACTTCTTGCAAACCTGGTAGAAAACACTTTCCACGATGTGCAATATCACGACATTCCTTTTGCGTGGTGGAGAAACATTTAGTTCATAAAGAAACATTTGTGGTGAAACATTTGAAGTCATGCATGACGAAACTCCACCACACTTATGTTGCGAGGGACGAGGATATCTTGATCAATTGTTTTCTGAAAAATGAGTTGTTTGAGATAAGCTACTTACATGGCTTTAACAGTCATCTGGCCTAAATCTTACAAATGTTTATTTGCTGCTCTATTCGCAATCATTGGTGTACTTGACCAATACCAACGAGGAATACTGAGAAACTGCAAGGATGCGGTGACAATGTATGGATGGTTATTAGACAAGTAACTTTCGAGAGCATGGGGGCTCTCAATGATGAGCTGCCTCAATGGCTGCATAGCTACCAGCGGAGAAGTAATTTTGAACACTTACTGCAAGGTAAGTTCATCCTACGGTGTTTCGTTTGCCATTTTGTCTGCATTACAGCTTGCAGGCATTCGTGCTGCGGTAATAAGTGGTTGTATCTCGAAAATCCGAGGTGCAGAATTCATGTTCATTGGAACTTTTCCACTAGGATTCATATGCATATTTATGGAAAGGATGTGGAGTTCCCTTTATATTCACACGAGCCTAAACAACCTCTTTTGAGCTCAAAAATGTACGGTTGTCCAGAAACAAGCAGGTGATGCCAATCACATGAAGTTTTCTACAAAAGTTTCAATTTTCCACTTGTAGCATATTTAGAAACCATAAGAGACTAATAAAGGATCCCATGACAAACAAAAATGTCTTATAAATTTAGAGCGACATATTCGCTCATCTTGAGAAGGTTATTATTCCGAATTACGGGAGAAGCAACTAAGACAATGGGAATCAGTGTATTATGTCTATTAATTGCTTTTGTTCTGGGGATTTCTGGGGATTGAGACTTCACAAAATTTGACGATTTTGAGAAGTCTCATTCGGCTTTGCTAGGGGAAAACTCTTACAGATTAATATTAGACCAGCTAACTCAAGATCAGATTTAAATCCCTAACAAGACGTTCTTCGTGTCTTAGACCTGATTTGAAAGGGAGCTTTCTAACCAAAGGACGTCGTAGATGCAAACTCATTACAGGACTTCCTGAAGCGGATTTTACAAACGTTCATGGATAAAGCGAAATTCAAAACTTCATCCTTCGCGGTAAACAAGCAATCACGTTTATGCATTGAGTCACAGAAGGCATGCTAACCCTTTCTTGAAATGCATTAGGAACTTATGCATTAGGACAGTACTAATTACATCACAGTCTTTATTAACAATGCCAAAATTTTTCTAAGGAAATTGTTTCTTTTTTAACTTAGTACTGTCCTCGAATCATGTAAAAATATCAAGTTTGACATCACTAATATTGTAATTTTTAAATTTTAAGAATTAAAATTGGACTTCTTGTTTTTCAACAATCAACATTGAAAATCAAGATAATGAAATCTCCTCAGTCATGAACCTACTAAAGTTATACAAAAGTTTTCTATTTTGTTGAGAAATATGCCACAAATAGTAGACCAGCCCAGAATTAGCCAAACCTAATTCTCCTATTTCTAGAATTAATAATAAAATAGTAATAAAATCTATAATAAGTATAGTTATTTATACATGGTAATGGTTATATAGAACTGCCATTTACTATGGCAATATTAATTACTATCCTATGTTATTAATTTTCTTTTATTAAATGCATTTATATTAACAAATCGATATTATTTCTTCATATTTTCTCATCTTCCATTTAAGGTTCGAAATGTTTTATTTCACTCATTCAAGTGGTGCTGCGATCGTTTATCGTGCGACAGAAATGCAAACTTTTTTTATTCTTATTCCACAGAATTGTCGTTATGTAATCTCTTCTTAACCTTGAATATAATCAACGCGGATATCTCTCAGGAAGCATATATAAAGGACCACATTCGTATATTGCATTACTTTCTGCCTAATACAGTGGATCACAATGAAAATCCTTGCGGTATTCGTCGCTGTTGCTCTCCCGGTTGCTTTCTGCCAAGCAAAACACAAAGGTAAGTAACCTGTTTATTCCATCAATATTTTCCAAAATGAAACTTCGGAAAATAATCTAAGACAGAAACTTGGACGATTTCTTCGTAAACAGGAAAGGATTATTCATTGAAGAGTAGGAATTATTACTGACCGTTATTATTATTATTATTTCACTATATATTTTTCTCTTCATACAACAGAATTGGGTATTGGTCGAGGCTTCACCAGCATTGACTTTCTGTAATTCTGATTTCTAAAATTTAGACGTTAGAAAGGTTTTCCCTTGAGAGTGTATTATTCATTCTCAAAGTTAAAGATTTAAATGCAAAATATTCGGAATTAAATATTTATAGTAATTATTAAACGGATAATTTTATATTCTGATTTCTTTGTGTAGGAATAATCTGTAAATTATAACTATATTTCTTAAACAAAATTTAATGATATAAAAATTTAAGATGAATTCTGTTTATGGGTTTATCATAGCTTTTCGTTCAAGAGCTATTGGTAACCAAGTTACTCAGCTATTTTTAACCCTCTGCCTAATCCCTCTTTTGATCTCTGCGCATGCGCGCGCCAGCTTCAAACTGGCTGGTATTGGCTTAAGTATAGTGCAGTACTTGGACTATGCATATTTCCAACTCCACGTGTTTGTTTCTGTAGCCGTTTCGTAATGGTATTATTAATATTATTGTTATTACGTGACACCTAATAGTCCAAACTCAAACGCCACTACCATCTTCATCTACACAACGCCATCTACTCTACCCATTCCCACCACAAGTGTTTTTCATCAGTAAATTGCGTGTATTCTCATGGCGATTTGTCTGTATGGAAGATGAAAAATTGAAGTTTCTGAAAAAAAAAAAAAAAAAAAACCTCACTAACTCAACTGAAAACACCCATATAAAGATTCCGCTCATTCGAACTTAAGTATTTTTCAAGTGAAATGCGCAACATACGTCGTTCTTCGAATTGCGCCACGGAGGAGCATTAAACAAAATAAATAAATAAAACATAATCAACCGACCCATCCATGACTCTCACATGCCTCATTTTTTGTACTAGTTATCAAGAAAAGTTTCTATTGCTTTCAGGAAGTCAGCCATAATAATGAAATCTGAGAGCGATAAGGTTCACGAACGTTGATGAAGTAGCAATATATTATAACATAAACTAATATTACAATCCATTTTAGCAAAGTGACGAGTTCAAACTAATCTTTGAACTCATCCACAGCACTGGTGTACTGCAAGTTCCCAAACTTCGGGAAAGTGGAACTAGCAGAAAGCAGTTAAGAAAATAAAATGGCGTCCATTCAGATTGTGCTTAAAATTTCTAAACGAATAAACTGTCATGTATAAATATTCATCTGCTTTCACATATCAAACAACATTTAGATTTTATTTTTCTTGCAGAATGTCAGGAGGATGGAGAAGAGTACTCGGAATGTGGCACAGCATGTCCAGATACATGTGAGAATTACAAGAATAAGCCGCTTATCTGCACAGCCCAGTGCGTCATGGACTGCTTCTGTAAGGAAGGACTAGTCAGGCACTCAAATGGCGCATGCGTGCCCCCAGAAGAATGTTAAAGGAATTTTGCAGAAAAAAATTGTAAAATATAGTTGGGAATAAAATTCTAATATATATAAAAGTTCTATTTCTTGCGTAGTTTTTTATTTTTATTTGATTTTTATTTATTTTTTTATATCTAACAACCAAGAGAGATCGCTAAGTGATAGCACATCAGCGAGATGGGTTAAATTGAATTGCTTACAATAATATGATTATTAAGTGGAGAAGTTTTTAATTGCTATAAAAATGTTTCTTTAATTAAATCTAATCATATTTGGCTGTTTCGTAAAATGCAAGGGAAAAATCTTCAATCGAATATTCGTCCCATTGTTCCAGCTACAACGGGAACAATGAGACGAAGGAACCTTCGTCCACTGTTACTAAGGTATAATGGAGAAATCTATAAGTACTGTGCTTCCTAGAAACCGATCGCCAAATGAAGTTCAGTGTTCTTAATCTCAAATGATCTACTTGCCAACAACGCTTCTAGAGAGAAAGAAAGAAAGAGAGAGAGAGAGAGAGAGAGAAGAGAGAGAGAGAGATTGATGCATTGAAATTGCGCTATGGAGAAACTACTGAGAAACGAGGTGCGTTTCTCAGCAGTTGAACTTTTCACGAGTTTGATCTCACCGATTCATCTGAAACCAGAGATTATAAGATGAACGCTTCGAACCTTTCGTCTCATTCAACCCACAGTATATTTTGGAAGACAATTTTTACTGTTTTATCTTTTAAGAATGCCTCCGTAGCACGGTAACTAAGACAGCCAGAAATCGGCCTCCGGATGAAAAAAATCTGGATTCGAATCTTGTCTAGAACACCCGCTTTTTTTTTCAACCGAAAGGAAGTTTGACGGGCTCACAGATGTGGACGACACATAAATCGTTGTAAACAGTAAAATCTAAATATAACCGTGAGGGGATTGTAAGTCGATCGGTCAGCCCGTTTTCTTTCATAATAATAGTTCCCAATCTTTTTTTTTCCTGCCTCTTCTTTCTTCCACTTCGTTGTAAATAATCATTTAAGAAATGTACGATTTGAATTTAGTTGAAAATGATTAAACTATTCAAATGATCAAACTATGGTAAGAGGGTGGGGGGGGGCTGAAAAGTTCTGATAAACACCTGGAACAAAAATGATATTAAAGCAACTCTTCTGATATATTTGCTAAAAGAAAAAGAACAGATTATTACAATATGATGATGAGAGTTAAAGGGTTTTAAGACACGTTCTTTCTTGTGGTTATATCAGCTGGTTTATCGTCAATTTTCTTCTAGTGTTTATCAGAACTTTTCAGACCTCCCCCACCTCCTCGTATATCTACATAATTTTACGATTAAGGCCAGAATTTTTAAATTATGACAGCATGATAGCAGTAATACAATGGGATCATATCTAAAAAGTATGGGAAAGTGTTTATAATTTTTTAAAATATATTAAAGGATAATTCCAGAATTCAAGCTTGCCGATCACGTTTCTAAATAAAAATAATAAAAACATTGATTTAAATTAAGGGGATTGATACTACGGAGGATACTTTGTTTACATGTGCACAATTTAGCAAGAATATGTGGTAAGCATAAATAATATTAAAGAAGCCAGTTAAGTGTCAAGATAATGCTTCTGCTGTACAATAGCTTACTCTTCTTAACCATCGAACCATTACGTCCATATACGTCAATAATCATGGATGTGAAGTGCATATTAAAAGTGTAATGCCATTGCTTTTATATTATATTGAAATATATGATGGATACGAAGTATAGAGGAGCGATGTATTTTATCCGTATTGACGGCGGCGTAGTTTTAATACTACGAGTATTACAAAGATTTACTGCAGCAAATTTAATTATATTCAAAATTTCTGCATAAAACCAAGATATGCAGCTAGAAAGGCTTCAATTCGGTGGGGACCACAACTCGAAAGTAATAATAATAATAATAATATTATTATTATTATTTATATAACCTGCGGAGTGCCACAGGGAGCTGCACTGCCTCAAGTCTATTCAACATTTCCACGCACGATATTAATCAGCTACTTCTCAAAGGTAAGATCTTTCAATACGCAGACGATACAGCTATACTATCCATCCATAATAACGCAAGCATAGCCCAAATAAATATGCAACATGACATAAAACTGATCACAGACTGGCTCACCAAAAATTCCATACTCAGATAAGACAAAATTAATGATATTAAGAAATCCGCTGACTGACCAGTTGATAACAAATATATAACCATCCAATACCCACTCCCCCAACATAAACACACGGAACAGTAAAACCACTACAATCACTCAGGTTAAAACAATACGATACATTGGAATTTACTTCGATGCAGATATGAACTGGAATAGCCACATAAACCATCTACACAACAAACTCCGAACAATAAGTGGCACACTCTACAGGTTAAAAGACATAGTTCCCATACGCCTAAAAACACTAATATACAAAGCACTATGCCAAAATATACTAAGATACGCTATAACAACGTGTGCTTTCTGTGTGCCCTACAAACTAAACAGATTAATGTCGTTACAGTACAAAATGATAAAACTGATCTTTTGGGAACAAAGTTACAATAACGACTTTATATACACTGCAATGTCAGAACACAAAATACTGACAGCAAAACACTTATGTCATTATGCAGCTTTGCTAAAATATTATTTCGATGCAACTACAGGACTGTCAGAAATACATACCGTATAACAAGACCTCAGACAACTCTAATTATATCACATATAAATACAATAATAACTACGGATAGGCCACGCGAAACTTCTACATCCCAGACATGATAAACAAATTACCTTTTGAATACAGAAACCTTAATAACTACAATAGCCTGAAAAGAGCTCTAAGGACATACTATGAACAAGAAACACGCACCCGAAATACCACACAAACTTAATGAAACACAGTATATTCGTTCAGGCTTCCAGTTCAGCGACGCATTAAGACATTCCAAGTTATCGCGTGTGTGTGTGTGTGTGTGTGCGCGTGCGTGCGCGAATTTTTCAATCAATGGCTGCAGTGGTAATCAAATTTACAAAATTAAACATAGGTTTGATTTCGTAACTTCCCAACAGAGCAAACAAACCAATAAATAACTAACTGGTGTCATCCTCAGATAAGCTTACAAATAAGCTTCGAGGATGAAAGCTGAGAAATTATATCTCATCCAAGATTTAAAAAAAAAAAAACAAGCCCATATATCACATTTCAGTGCTGTATTATTATTATTAACAAAAAGAAGAAGAAAAAACAGAATAATGACAATATTAATCATAATTTTAATAATAAAAAAAGGATTGAATTTTTTTTTAAAGAAAAATATGTATTCAAGTATGTATCATATGTAATCAAATGCATGTGATGAATGTATCATATGTAATAAAAAAAACACGTTACACCTCCAAGGAGTCCAAAGACTCATCGAGGGAGGACACCTACTCTACAGCTCTGTCTCCACCAACTACACCAACGCCATCTACCACCAATTACCACCGGCATTTCCACAAACAATCACAAATATCCATGCTCACGGCGGGATTCGAACCCACCGTGGGCATGGATATATAATGACTTCATTTTCAAAGCAATATATTCAGTGCATATTATTAAATTCATCGCCTTTTTAACAGCCAAATAAAATGACACTTCAAAAGATTCCAAATTTGCATAGATTATGAGAATATAACCTTCAGAACAGGAGTTAATTTGACTTGCGCTGCATGAAAGACACGGAATCTGCCAAAGAACCTTTATAATCGCCGTTTTTTTTTTAGTGCAATGAATCGGTTTGTGCGTAGTTTCTAATGAGATGCAACAGTTCACTCCAGCCGTCAAGCCATTAAAAATAACCAATGTACTAACAAAAGGCAAATATACGGTTTCTTAGCAGAGTTCATGTCTTTCATATAACGGAAGTGAAAGCCACTCCTATGCTGAAGGTTACATTCTCAAACTCTCTGGTAAAAGTTCGAACTTTCTAATCTTCACTTTATTTTTCTATAAGATGATGCAAATCTTTAATACCTTCATAAAACTTTTTCAGTGTCTAATGAGAATATTTCCAGCAGCCTTATTTAAAATCTGCTCCAATTGGTGTTCCAACCATAATTTCAGGATAAGGTGGTGTCTTAATAGATAAATATCATTGTCATTGTGTGTAAGTGGCGTGTGGTCTCCTGGCGGGTTTTTGCGGAATGAAACACCCGCATTTGCGTCAGGAAAACTCTTCGAATTCCGTATGGAACCAGGTAAACCACCTTCACTTGAAAATCTCTAATAAACGTTCTTCATCTCCTACACAAGATTTGAACGCACGTCATTCCGACTAAAGGACTTCAAAAAAAAGAATCGCAACGTAATGTCACGGAGGCTGTCTGATGAAAGAACAAATCCACTAATAGGTGCAATACTCGAATTTCGAACAAAGACCAAACTAACAATGTTTACCTACACTTAGGAGCAAGATGGTACGTTTCAAGATTCTTATAATGATCAGTAATTCCTCAGCAATTCGTGATAAGCAATAACATTTTTCATATACTCCTTAATTTATGAAACAATCTTTTCGATGCGGGTGCTTGCATAACAAGTAGTAACCCCATGATGCTAGATCGGCCAAATAAAAAAATTATAATTCAGCGAGTAAAGACCGGCAAACGAGTATTGTAGCCATGCAATTCAGCAGAATCGAGATCAGAGGTCATATTTCAGATCACGAAAGGGCAACAACTGTGTGTGTGTGTGTGTGTGTGTGTGTGTGTGTGTGTGTGTGTGTAGTACTCTTGGGACGAAGTCTTCAATATCATATGCAACCATAAATTCATAACCTATGACAACAAACGGTACAGACCAGATACATTCCGATTTCCTAAAAGTTGAGGATTTAAAAGTTTTGCTGACTCTCTTTGGGAAATAAAAATGTATCACAGGATTTAAATTATTTATCCGTCGTAAGTGCGATTTATTTATCTTTTGGTAGTAAGTATTGGTTACCTTTGAAAGTTTTATTGCAGTCTTCGGGAAAAATGATTTGTCAAAATTACCATAAATACGCATATTTACTATCGTTTACAATTAATTCTGGGGTGAATTAATTCAGTTGAACTGAATTTTGGCATTTTTTCATAATCTAATCGTAAAATGTGAATAATCTTTCTCATCCTCTTATCTTTGAAATTCAGAAATTTTTATTTTAAAGGAAATCCTGATCGACTCTACTCCTCAAGCATTTTATCAATTAAATGATTTTAAAATAAATATTTCATTAAAGTATTTGCATTGTAATTCATCTTTAGACTTTAGTCTGGTTTACTGGAAATTCTCATGGCATTTCCACACATCGATACCAGATTTTTGACAGCTGTGAGTTGGGGTTTCTTCATGAATACACAGTCAACTTCACCTGTTAGTTTAATGGAAAGCATATTAGTTCTCCAAATTTTAGGTCATAGCTTCGAATCCCATGCCAGGCATGAATGTTTGTAAGTGTCTTTAGGTATTACATCTCGTCCAAAAACATAAGGACGAACACTATTTCTGAAGATTACAACCACAAATTTGGACGAATCAGCTTGTGGCAATTTGTATAACTGACGATTTCGAGTAGAAAGTGGGCAAACATTCATATTTTCGAATCACGCGCTAAGGGGACACTGGATAGCACTCAACAGGATAAAAGGCAAAAGGCTACGCTAAGCGATTTGTGTGTTTGAAGAAAGCTCTTTTCGTGAATGAATAAAATTGCAAATTTGGAGGTCTTCTAATTGTCAGAGACATTATCTAGATGATTTTACGTGGGAAAGAATTATTGGAAAGCTCGAAGAAATTCGCAGAATTATTAATATAGCCAGAGAGTTTGGAATCTCACATAGCGTTTTATTCATGCTCTGGACAGCGTTTCAAACCAATGAAATGTGTTCCAGACGTTTGCGAAGAGGTCGCCCTCGCTCTACCACGGAGCATGAAGACAAATTTTTTTATTATTACAGCAAAACATAATCGACGCACCACGGCAGGTCACCTGCAAGTCGACTCCATTCAAGCACAGGTACCCGGATATCTCGACAAACTATGGCAAGAAGTAGGCCTATACCCCCAAAGGCCTATAGTCTACGTCCCTTCATCCACAGCTCATCGTAGAGCATTCTCAGTGGTGTTGTATCCATAAAAATTGCACAGGCACCAATGGGCTAATGTACTCTTTACAGATGAGAGTCGTTTTAGTCTTTCCTCCGATTGTAGACAACACTTCATCTGGCGTGAAAGTGGTACTGCTTATCATCGCGAGAATGTCTTGAAAGGGACAGATACGGCGCTGCTAGGGTCATGGTGTTGGCAGGCATTATGCCTCATGGACGCACAGAACTACGAGTGCGTGAAAAACAGCCGATGACTGGTGAACGATATTGCAACAAAGTTATTCTTCACCAGTCATCGGGTGAAGAATAACGTCACCCGATGACTGGTGAAGTTATCTGCTATTATTAGTCCATGTTCGATTGTTTCGTGGGGCGAAGAATTCTTTTTATGGATGACAATGCCACACAACGTTGTACAAGAGCAGTAGAGATATTTCTGGAGACTGAAGATATTAATCGAAGCGAGTGACCAGCACGCTCCCCCAATCTCAACTCCCATAGAACACATTTGGGATGCAATAGAGAGGCGCATTGCTGCTCGAAATTCCCCTCCAGAAAACAAACAAGGTCTTCTCCTTACTCTGAAAGAGGAGTAGGCCAGTTGGCCTCGAGTCCTCCTCACTCGATGCTAAGCATGGTACTACGTTATGAGAACTGCATTGCAATTTGGGGTGGACATATTCCATACTGAAATATACTTCTGATTGCTCCTAATAAATCGACGATGACTCAAAAACTTAAACTTGTATGCTATTGGGATAGAATACAAGTTTAAGTGCAGAACCCCTCCAGATAATTACTAGAATCTTTAGTTTCATTATTCTTCTTACAAATACCACTTCACTGTCGGATAAATTATACATCTTAATGATTGGAAAAACTACATTATAATTTTTGTCTACAAATTGCTATTGTCTGCAAATAACACGGTTTCCTCCATGTTCTCGATGACATATCTGCTAATATTGCAGTAATTACATTATTAGCCCTTAAAACTTTAGAGAAATAATTCAAAATGAGATACTGTAAAACAAGTACAGAATTCATCTTCTCACGTAGACAATTAAAAAAAATATTTCGTTAGTAAGTAGCATATAAATAGCAAATAGGAGACTGTGGAAGATAAACAATGGGCAACTTCTAGAATAAAAAAAATAATGCAAAATATGACACCTTCCTTCCGGATTTACGCTCACGCGTAGATCCACACTTTATGATGCAGTCGTTCGAAACCGAATCAGACGGAATAGGATACTTAATCCTCATCACCGTAGTCTAGTGTGTCTGTATACGGCGCGTGTTCTTCTGGTCGGTGTGAGGGAAGCAAAAGCCAAGTTTCCGGGAGGGATAACTTCTTTATCCCACTCCGTTACGAGACCGACTAACTCAACATGTGACTGAGAACATCTGATAATGGGTCCTCAGGACCTTGACAGGATTCGAACCTGAGTCTTTTCCAACAGAAAGGGCTCGTCTAAGCAAACTGAGTTACGATGGCTCTGACAACAAACATAATCATAACATTAATTTATTTAATGGCATCTCATATCAGGATTATACAACGTTTGTGTGGATAAGAGGATGGCTGAGTGACAGTTTTCAAAAAGTGGTATACAGGAGATGTGAGTATGCAAGGTGTAAGGTAACTAGTGGTGTACTACAAGGATCAGTGCTTGGTCCACTGTTATTCACTCTGTACATTAATAACATTGGGAAAGATCTGACATACAGCTATTTGCTGATGATGCAAAGATAGTTAGGGTAATCAGGAATGCTGCTGATATGCACTCTTTACAGAATGAATAGGCTGGAATTGTGGGCATGTGAAAATGGGTGTCAGTTAAATCTCATTAAATGTAACGTCATTCACTTCGGCATGATTAGATATCCAATATCGTATTATATTGGTGGGATTAAGCTAGACGAGATGAGGCTAGGGATCTTGCAGTGTTAGTTGATAGGAAGTTGAAATTCAAGGGTCATGTGGCAAAGACTGCAAATACGACTCAAAAGATAATTAAAATGCTGAAACGAAATTTCACATGTAATTATAAGGATGTCATTTTGTCTCTTTACAAGACCTTGATAAGACCTCACTTGGACTATTGTGGGCAGGTCTGGTCTCCATTGTGATTCTGATACAGTGGAGAGTGTTAAAATGACACCAAGATTGTGGAATACTGGTTATGAAGACAGATTGAGAATTTGTAGACTGCAGACACTTGCAAACAGGAGAAAGAGGGATGATATGATCGAGAGGTACAAACTTCTGAAAGGGTCATACGGGATTTCAGTTGATAGAATTTTTAATTTATGGTGGGTGGGGAAAGGACAAGATGGCATCCATGGAAGCCGAGAATGAATGCAAGGGGAAACTTCTAGAATAAAAAATAATGTAAAATATGACACCTTCCTTCCTGATTTACGCTCACGCGTAGATCCATACTTTATGATGTAGTCGTTTTAAACCTGCCACTCGGATGGGGGGGTGAGTGAAGGCTTTTTCTCTCATAGGGTGGGGCGTGATTTAAATGGATTGCCTTTGGATGTTGTGTGTGCAAGCAGTGTAAATGAATTCAAAAATAAGTATTATAGCTCATGCGAATAGTATGTGGTCCGCCTCGATGAGTCCCTGATTCCCTGGAGGTCTCTCGTATTAATAATAATAATAGTTTTTTTAGAGGAAAATTCTGTACTTATGTGCTTTTGAAAATATGTATATATTTTCAAAAGCACATAAGTACAAAATAAGCACATTTTGAAAATATGTGAAAAAATATATTTCCTAGAGATCCAATGGATGGATTGCTCTGTTAATTTTTTTTTAAATTTTAATTTTTTTTTTATTTTAACGAAAGCTCAAGCGATGAAAACAAGTAGGTGAAACCAATCGCTTTTTCAAATTTTTCAATTTTCCACTCGTAGCATATTTTGAAATCTAATAATGGGTTCATTACCAAAGACATGTCTTATAAACCTAAAGCGACATTTTCGATCACTTTGAGAATGTTGTTGGCTATTAGGAATTACGGGCGAATCGACTAAGGCTATCAGGTCTGGTGAATTATGTCTGTTTGTTCTTCCAGAAGAGTTGACGATTTTGAGGAAGTCTCATACGGCTTTGGCAGTGGGAAAACTTTTACCGATTCGTATGAGATCAGATAACGCAAGATTATATTTAAATCTCTAATAAAAAAGATCTTAATGTCGTACATCTGATTTGAAAGACAGCTTTCTAACCAAAGGACATCGTGGATGCGAACTCAGTACATGACTTCCTGAAGTCGATTTTACCAACGTTCATGGATAAAGCGAGATTCAAAACTTTATTCTTCGCTGAAAACAAGCAATCCCCTTGATGAATTGAATCACTGAGGAATGTTGAATATTTTTGAAATACATTATGAATGTAGAATTACAGCACAGTCTCTAGTAAAATTTTCAAAATGTTTTCTAAGGAAATAGTTTCCTTTTTAACTTCGTACTGTCCTAAATACATTGTCCTCAAATCATGTAAAGATATCAAGTTTGACATCACTTAAAAATGATCACTAATATTTTAATTTTTAAATTTTAAAAATTAAAATTGGACTACTTGTTTTTCAACAATCAACACTGAAAACCAAGATAATCAAATCTCCCAGTCATGAACCTACCAAACTTATACAAAAGTTTTCTATTTTGTTGAGAAATATGCCACAAATAGTAGACCATCCCAGAATTAGCCAAAACTAATTCTCCTATTTCTAGAATTAATAATAAAATTATAATAAAATCTATAATAAGTATAGTTATTTATACATGGTAATGGTTATATAGAACTGCCATTTTCTATGGCAATATTAATTACTATCCTATGTTATTAATTGTCTTTTATTCAATGCATTTATATTAACAAATCGATATTATTTCTTCAGATTTCTAATCTTCGACTTAAGGTTCCTGATGTTTTGTTTCACACATTCAAGTGGTTCTGCTATCACTTGTCATGAGACAGAAATGCAATTTTATTTTTTATTCCGATAATTTCGATAAAATATATCAATTAAATAACGATAATTCCACAGAATTATCGTTATTTAATCCATTCTTAACGTTGAATATAATCAAGGCACATATCTCCCAGGAGGCATATATAAAGGGCCCCATTCTTATATTACATTACTTTCTACCTAATAGTGGATCACCATGAAAATCTTGTGGCATTCGTCGTTGTTGCTCTCCTGGTTGCTTCCTGCCAAGCAATAAAGATGACCTCTTTCTTCCTTATTTATTACATTAATATCTTCAAAAACGAAACTTCGGAAAATAATCTAATACAGAAATTTGGACGATTTTATTCATTAAACAGTAGGAAGTATTACTGACCGGTATTATTATTATTATTATTATTTTAACACATATTTTTACTCTGCAAACAGAATCGGCTGTTGGTTGAAGTTCATCAGCATTCAGTTTGTGCAATTCTGATTTTGCTTAAAATTTAGACGTTAGAGGAGATTTCCCTTGAAAATTTATATTCATTCACAAAGTTAAAGATTTGAAGTCAAAATATTCGGAATTAAATATTGATGCTAATTATTAAATGAATACTTTTATATTCTGATTTCTTTGCGTAGGAATATGAATCGATAAACTATATTTTTTAAATAAAATTTGCTAATATGAAATTTCAGACGAGAACCCTCCGCATCTCGGTTGGTTTGGATGATGGCCTTTAGCTGAAAAAAAAAAACTTGTTTCTAATCGACTAGGACACGAAGAACCTTAAAGGTTCTTCGTGTCCTAGTCGAACCAACTGAATATGAGTCAGTCCGTATGAGATATACGGAAATACGTTTTTTCTTCAGGAAACTCGGAAGAAAAATCGTTCCACTTCCACCCCCCCCTCAAAATGGTAAACCGACTGGCCAGAACACGTACCGGAATAAAGATTAACCATTCTATTCCGACCAAAATGGTTTTGAATAACTTGCATGGTACGGTATGCGCATAAGCATAGGCGTAAAAATAGAACAGCGCAGTCAGCACAGCCAAAGAGTACACAGTGAAATCGGCATGATATCCAAATCCGTGAGCCTTAAATTATTTATAAGATATACTATGGTTTCTTACTATTAATAAACAAACATTAGTGACAATATCCAGGGCCATTCTTGCTATGATTATTTGGTCATCTGCAAACAAAATGGTATTAAGTATAGTTTCCCCCGATCCAGTTTAAATGCCGGTTATACATTTTCTTTCCATTTATTTACTAATTCATCTACATAGATATTAAATAACAGTGGCAACACTTGGAATCCGTGAAAAACCCATCTGTTAATTGTTTTCCATTCTGTATCTTTTTCATTGATTCTTACAGCAATTTTGGTTCTATTAATACATGATAATTATTGCAGCAGTTCACATTCTTTATAGTAGTCCACAGCTTGTTTCTTAAGACTCTGTCAAACTTTCTGGTAGTCTACAGATTCTATGTTGTAGTCTTAATGTTTTTTCATTAAGATTTTTAAAGTAAAAGCACAATAGAATTGTTGAAATATAAAATGTTAGATCAGTAAAATAAAATATTTTATGATCTAATATAAAATAGTAGATCATAAAATGTTAGATCGTTTTGTTGACTGATCTGTGTGTTTAATTTCCTACACCTTAAAATACTCACAGGTTAGGTTCGCACTACGAATATCATTGAAGTGTCTCTGGTTTCTTTCCAATATGTTCATCTTATCTTGAAAACGTTGCTAGTTGATAGGAAAAGCGAAATTGTAATACAAAAGAAAAAAAATGTTTAATTAAATAACTATTCAAACATAATTATTTACATTAAGAAAATTGTAAGAGAAACAGTTTCTTTCTCATGCTTGTCCGTTTGAAATCTAAATTAAGAAATTAAAAAAAAATGCAGCAATGAACAAAACCAAAGGAGACAAACTCCTTTGCTAATCCTGTGTAGGAATAAAACAACGAAAGCCTTTTACTAGTCGGTAAACAAAAAACAAAAGAAACGCGTTCCTTTAGTAATAATCTCTAGGATTAAACAAATTACTGAATTTTAATAAAATCCGTTTCTATAAGGAATCTTTTTATTCTGGTTACAAACGTCACTCTTTACAAAATAAAGGAACACATCCGACTTCTGTAACTTAGGAGAAAGAGATTTTCAGAAAAAGGTATCCACACCCATAAATTCCAGAAATTTAATCCCCAAGTCAAAATATTTCCAGTAAACTGTCTACCCTACAGTTCTCTACACACAATCTTCATTACAAGTATTCAGTTCCTATGATTCACTGAATAATAATTTTCTTTTAGTTTTTAGGATATTTCGGTGCACATAAGAAACACACTTTCTGCTAGAGATAAAATATTCGTCCACTTTTCATCCATTGACCGGAAATAAACGCAGGGTTATAGTAAACAAATAATAGATATAAATTGTGCTGGAACATTGTTTCTCAAAACTTGGTTTACTGTTATCTCTTACAACAAAAACTATATAGGAGCCCTTCTTCTAGATCATATTTTCTGGTGGTACATCAACAGAACGAAATAGCTACTTTCGGATAAATCCATGGAGAATACGTTTCTATAACCTTTTCGTCCAAAATGGCTACCCGTAAATAAGTAAGTTAGTTGTTACAGGTAACCATTTTCAACCCTCTCCTTACTCCATCTTTTGATTACTGCGCCTGCGCGCGCGCCAGCTTCAAACTCACTGGTATTGGCTTAAATATAGTGCAGTACTTGAACTATGCATACTTCCGACTCAACGAGATTGTTTCCGCCGCCACTTTGAACCGTTATTATTACGTGACACCTCCGAGAATCCCAAAGACTCATTGAGGGACAAGTTTCTCAATCAAGGGCAATTCTTTGACCAACCACTTAATCCACCAACTACACAGAACGCTATCTACTGCCTACCACCACAAGCATCTTGCTTCTGTAAACTGCGTGTGTTTCACGCCGATTTTTCTGTATGCAGGATGAGAAACCCGAGTTTCCAAGAGAAACATCCTGGCACCTTTGTAGAGATCGGTAACTCGCCTTCAATTAAAACACCTACCTAAGGATTCCTCTCGTCAAGAGGAGAATCGAACTTAAGTGTTTTCCAATCGTACCGTCATTCTTCCAATTGCGCTACGGAGGCGCTTAACAAAATAAATAAAAAGGTACCAAATTCACTGACCCATCCATGATTCTTACATACCACATCTTTTGTACCAGTTATCATCAATAAACGTTTTTACCGTTTTCAAGAAATCAGCCATAATAATGAAATCTGAGCGTGATAATAATTCGCAAAAGTTATCACTCAAAAATGGAAAGAGAAGTGAAATTAATTAACTTATCTTTCTCTCCATAAAAATAAGATTTCGCAGCATAACATTACATTACTGTGAAAGGAATGGCGCATGTAGGGTTAAGAGAATCTCATTTCTTTCATTAAGACTACTTATCAGATAACTCATCTAATACAAAAAATTAATAAAAAATAAAAATGTGGAGTATCTGAATAAAAATCATCAGCCACACCACACGATAGTGTTTCTTTTGCTATTTATTGATTAGCAGGATTTTCTTCCGAAACTTCGGCAGAGGGAAACTAGCAGAAAGAAGTTAATAAGTATGAAAACAAAATGGCGTCCCTTCAGATTGTGATTAAAATTTCTGAGCGAATAAACTGTCATGTAAATATTCAACTGCTTTCATACATCAAACAACGTTTAGATTTTATTTTTCTTGCAGACTGTCCGGATGAGGAAGTGTACTAGAAATGTGGCACAGCATGTGAAGATACGTGTGAGAATTACCATCAGACGCGTATTTGCATAAGCCAGTGCTTCGAAGGATGTTTCTGTAAGAAAGGAGGCATACGTCAGAAAGAAATGTATAGAAATGTTTCTTGAATGATAATCATATTTGGCCTCTTCTTAAAATGCAAGGGAAAATCTTCAAACGAACATTCATCGAATTGTTCCAGCGGAAATAATGGGCCAAAGGAACAATTACTTAATTGTGCTTTCGTGTACTGTTACATAAATCATCTACTACTATTAGTTTTTTTTTATTTTTTTATTTATTTTCTGCTGTTATTTCAATGGATATGTTTCAACTGAGTATCATTCTTTATTTTCACGCTTTCAGCGTGAAAATACAGAATGGGATTAAACATGCTTTGCCAACTCCATAAGTAAGCGGCAAGTAGATTTTTTTTTTTTTTTTTTGTAATAGTATTCTTGAAGAGTAACTGTGTCCATCGCAACAAAGCAACTTATATGTACTTGCAGACAATTTATTTGTGATTTCTAACGTATTAGTTTAATCGTTTCGTACAATTCTGATAGTATAAACGATTCGGCCGAAGCTAACAGACAATTCAAAAAATATAGAACAGATTTTGCCTGCGACCTTAAGCAGAGTTATTATTCTGAGTAAGAACGGACAAACAAAAGTCGAATATATTTGGTGCTCACTTACTCAGTTGTCAAAGTATGTCTTGCGAAGCAATTCTTCTGCATTAAAAGTTTGTGAACCGTTCCTAAAAATTATATTTGAACAAAAAATTCTATGCCCTCATTGACGAAGATTTATGTTTTTGGAAATAAAAATATAAATCGCTTCTACCAAAACCGTAAGAATGATATAAAAAATATATGAGGATAAACCTGTTATATATATTTGTTTTTCGCGGAAGGCGAAAGTGACACCTAGGTAACCAGGAAGATAATCCCACAAAGCCTGAAGAATGGAAAAACGATCAGCGCGTCTGACCAAATTTATCTTAACCCTCATGTAGTGCTACTGGTTTGTAGGCATCCAGTTAGATATTGAACGAATGAGAATAGGCTAGCAGGAAATCTGGGAATCAGCCCACCAAACTCTATTCTATATTGGATTTAAACAAGTCAAACACGATGTTTTTATACATTAAATTGGCATTCAAATTTATACATTGGCAAGGAACTTTCTCTATCTTTTCTTTTCTTAAAAAAAGCAATTACTTTGCAGTAAGTGCAGTATAAGTAAATCCAGTTTACGACAGTACCGTTTGTGATATTCCACACTTACTTGTTACTTACCAACTCTGTATAACAACGACTTCTCTAAGAGTAAGATTCTTCCATTTTTGTGAGATTATTGAGTAAAACGTTTTCAAAATATTATAACTTGTGCATTCTTTGTTCTTCATTTAAAAAAGCACCTAACTTATCTTCTAAACGCAGTTGCTTTAAAGCACGTACATCCAATAGGATGATATCGAAATTGTTATCAAACATACACTTACGTAAAGTGGGAACATGTACTGCGTGCCATTAATATTGCATGTAGAATATTTATGTTTAAGTGTGGGAAACAACTGCAAAAATCAACAAACGGGAAAATTCCAGAAGTCGAATTTCTGAAAAAAAAAACAAAACATAAAAATGTAATTTTAGAAAAAAAATTTTTTTACCGTTAAAGTCGATTGTGCTTCGTCTGCTAAAACAGACGGCCTTATAGGCGAATAAGTTTTATGCAGCTAATCAGAACTTTTTAACAGAATCAGAAAAAACAATTTGTGATTTCTAATTTTTGTGGAAATAAACGTTTTACTATTAAATTTTATGGTCTGTATGCAAACATTAATAGGAGAAAACTGGTATAAAAACAAGAACCAAACCATGGGGACTCATTGATAAAATATGAAGAAAGTTCTGACTGCTTCATCAACACGGTGTTTAATAGGTAAAATATGGCAGGCATTGTATGAATAATGAATATCCAAGGAGGAATGATAAGTACGATTGTGAATAATGGTTAACGTGAACCTCCCAAGTTAACCAAGGATACTAAGTTAACAACGACAAACAATAACTTTAAGAGAAGATAAATATATTAAGAAAAAAAAATATATATTCGTATTCCGATTTACTCAATGACATGTTTATTAATTAACTTAAATGACTAAAACACCGAGAATAATAAAGAATAAGGTTTAATGGGGACACTACTAGTTTTGTTGGTAAACCAACTTCTTCAGGTTTCAAAGTACAATTGAAACAAAATTATGCTCAATATTCCAACAGAAACATTACATAATAACAACAATAGATCTACTAGAGACTGTAGTACAGTTCAAATTGGAGTCCGCGCTACAGTTCCGGCTGTGTGTTTATGCGTGCGTGTGATATCGTGGGAACGCCAGCACTGGACAGCAGAACGGTGCGAATCAGGTAAACTGTAGCTACATCTGTATACGTCTAAAGACGTATTCTTTAGACTCAAGTTCATCATAACATTTGTGGATATTAGAAGTTTGAGACAGTCTATTTGATGTTGGTGGCCTTCATCGTACAGAGAACAAGATGTGACTGGCGAGATCGCTGGCTCGGATTCTGTTATCGGATATATCTCTTTTGTGTTCTTCAACACGGAGAAAGATAGATTTATCAGTCTGTCCGTAGTAATTTTTACCCCAATTACAAATAATTTTGTATACTCCTGGGAACTGAAGATGGTGATGCTTTTCTTTAGGTTGACTAAGGATAGAACGAAGTTTAAAAAAAGTAGAGAAACATGTTTTGATGTCGAATTTTTTTTTAAATTTTAGCCAGTTTGGGGGAGAGGGAACTAATGAAAGGCAAGGAGATGTAAGTTCTGGGGGTAGTATGATCTTCATTAGTTAGTTGACGACGGCGAAAAAGAAATTTCTCAATGCTTTTTAAAGTAAAACCATTATTAAGAAAGGTCCTTTTGAGGAAATTAAGTTCATTTTGAAACTCTACGTCGTCTGATAATAAGGATCTGGCGCGATGTGCAAGGGTGGAAATAATGCCAAATTTCTGTGGAGGGTAGTGGTGAGAGGATGCATGAAGGTATCTATCTGTATCTGTTGGCTTCCTAAAGATTGAAATTTTAATATTATCAGAGCACCTTGTAAATGTAATGTCTAAGACATTATATATATAGGACGACACAGAAGTAACAGGGTAGTTGTGAATCAGTAGTCACTACAAATACATTATTATTTTGATTATTAATTGATTTTTGTTTGTGTTATTAATTGATATTAGACATTACGTCCTTCATAATACACCGCATTGTACCGCTAATAAAATGTTTCTCTTTTAACGCGAATTCTCAGACTACCATGTAGCTTTTTTGAGACCGTGGATATAACATGTGCTTTAGCTGTCAGACAGCAATTCAATCTGAAAGAAACAAAGGAAGATAGTTTACTATAGAATCAGGAGTAAGGTAAGATTTTACGTACGGGCACTATCATTTATCACCTCTATGGATCACAGTATGAAGCGTAATTAAACATGGTGTCACAAACAAGTTGTTATCTTAGCTCTTTATTTTCTACAAATAATATTTTGATCCTGAATAAATCTAATACACGACTAACCAAACGGAATATAACCAATTTTCGCATGAAAAGTAGCACAATCAAAAGACAAAGATTAATAAAAAAAGGCAGGAACATGCCAAGCAACAACTGCATGGTGAATATAAACAAGTAACCAAAGTACATTTTGAGCGCTGATAGCAAATTATATTTAGAAATAAATAATAGAATAAACAAATTTGGTATGGTGAAGAGCAGCTGAAATATTTATAAAGAATATGAGAAAAATTGGCTAAAATATTAACCTAGCAGCATACTAGAGTGTTCAAAAACTAATTTTAATTTATATTTATATTACCGCAGTCAGTTTCGGGGATACCCTGTGGTTGGAAAGATCTGGTTTCGAATCCCGTATAGGATGCGAACAATTCTTCTTCTGATCAGGCCTTTTTATCTGAAGGTGAGTTAGCCGGGTTTCATAAGGTGTGGCAGGTTTTTTCGTTTCAAAACCTTGGGTTTGTCATTCCGGAAAACTGGCAAACCGGCCAGAAGAACACACGCAATACATATAATATTATGAAGATCAGATTAAACGTCCTATCGGAGCACTAATTTCCAAATTTCTGGGATTTATGACACTGACAATCAGGACAGAAATAAGAAGGCTGCAGTGAAGGATTGTGGCTTCCAGGAGATTGAACACACACCCTACAGCCCAGGTCAAGCACCCAGTCAGTATTATCTCTTTTCGAAACTGAAGAAATACCTTCGACGAAGAAAATTTGCAGATGACACTGAAGTGAAAGATGCAGTTTTAGGCCATTTGCAGACAAAATTACAGATTATTTTTTCAAGAGCATACAAATGTTAATTCAAAGATCCGAAAAGTGTGTTGAAGTAAAGGGAGATTATGTTGAAAAGTGACACAATTGGTTTCTTTATATCACCTCTAAAAGTTAGTTAGGCCTGAAATTTATAGGACCACTCTCGTATGTTGAAATGGAGGGTAGGTTCTCGTTTACTGAATTAGTTCATATTCATATTTATTATTATTATGGAAATCCAATAGACACACTAGAAACAATTGGCTGTGTTTAGTGTCACAGAATTCAAGGAATCTCCATCACATGATTGCAATGGAAAAAGGCGCCTCCATGCAGCTGCGTTCATGAGAATCAGATTAAACTGTGCTATTCTGAGAATTACTTTTATCAGACATTCGCCATAGTCAACTGGCATTTTCTTAGCAGTTTCTATAACAGATTGTTTAGAAAACAGACTTGGACTTTTCTACAGTGACTTCTTGCAAACCTGATTGAAAAGACTTTCCACGTTGTGCAATATCACGACATTCCATCTGCGTGGTGGAGAAACATTTACTTCATAAAGAAACATTTGTGGTGAAACATTTGAAGTCATGCATGACGAAACTCCACCACACTTACGTTGCGAGGGACGAGGATATCTTGATCAATTTTTTTCTGAAAAATGGGTTGTTTGAGATAAGCTACTTACATGGTTTTCACAGTCATCTGGCGTAAATCTTACAAATGTTTATTTGCTGCTCTATTCGCAATCATTGGTGCTCTTGACCAGTAGCAACGGCGAATACTGAGGAACTGCAAGGATGCGGTGAAAATGTATGGATGGTCATTAGACAAGTAACTTTCGAGGGCTTTGGGGCTCTCAATGATGAGCTGCCTCAATGTCTGCATAGCTACCAGCGGAGAAGTAATTTTGAACACTTACTGCAAGGTAAGTTCATTCTACAGTGTTTCTTTTGCCATTTTGTCTGCATTATTTTGTCTGCGGTTATAAGTGGTATCTCAAAAATGCGAGGTGAAGAATCCATGTTAATTGGGACTTTTCCACTAGGTTTTATATGCATATTTATGGAAAGGATGTAGAGTTCCCTTTATATTCACACGAGCCTAAACATCAGCCCTCTTTTCAGCTCAAAAATGTACGGTTGGCCAGAAACAAGCGGGTGATGCCAAACACATGAAGTTTTCTAAAAAAGTTTCAATTTTCCACTTGTAGCATATTTAGAAATCATAAGAGATTAATAAAGGATCCCATGACAAAAAAATGTCTTATAAACTTAATGCGACATATTCGCTCATCTTGAGAAGGTTATTATTCCGAATTACGGGAGAAGCAACTAACACTATGGAGTCAGTGTATTATGTCTGTTGATTGCGTTTGTTCTGGGGATTGAGACTTCCCAAAATTTGACGATTTTGAGAAGTCTCATTCGGCTTTGAGAGGGGAAAATTCTTACAGATTCATATTAGACCAGCTAACTCAAGATCAGATTTAAATCCCTAACAAGATGTTCTTCGTGTCTTAAACTTGATTTGAATGGGAGCTTTCTAACCAAAGGACATCGTAGATGTAAACTCATTACAGGACTTCCTGAAGCGGATTTTACAAACATTCATGGATTAAGCGAAATTCAAAACTTCATCCTTCGCGGTAAACAAGCAATCACGTTTATGCATTGAGTCACAAAAGGCATGCTAACCCTTTCTAGAAATGCATTATGAACTTTTAATTACATCACAGTCTTTATTAACAATTCCAAAATTTTTCTAAGGAAATTGTTTCTTTTTTAACTTAGTACTGTCCTCGAATCATGTAAAAATATCAAGTTTGACATCACTTAAAAATGATCACTATTATTTTAAAAATTAAAATTGGACTACTTGTTTTTCAACAATCAACACTGAAAACCAAAATAATCAAATCTCCCAGTCATGAACCTACCACTTATATAAAGTTTTCTATTTTGTTGAGAAATATGCCACAAGTAGTAGACCAGCCCAGAATTAGCCAAAACTAATTCTCCTATTTCTAGAATTAATAATAAAATCTATAATAAGTATAGTTATTTATACATGGTAATGGTCATCTAGAACTGCCATTTTCTATGGCAATATTTATTACTATCCTACGTTATTAATTTTCTTTTATTAAATGCATTTATGTTAACAAATCGATATTATTTCTTCATATTTTCTAATCTTCGACTTAAGGTTCGAGGTGTTTTGTTTCACACATTCAAGTGTTTTTGCAATCGCATATCGTGAGGCAGAAATGCAAACTTTTTTTTATTCCAGAGAATTATCGTTATCTAATCCATTCTTAACCTTGAATATAAGAAAAGCCGATATCTCCCAGGGAGCATATATAAAGGGCCCCATTCTTATATTACATTACTTTCTACCTAATAGTGGATCAACATGAAATTCTTTGTGGCATTCGTCGCTGTTGCTCTCCTGGTTGCTTCCTGCCAAGCAATGAAAATAAGTAAGTAACCTCTTTCGTTCTTATTTATTCCATTAATATCTTCAAAAATGAAACATCGGAAAATAATTTAATACAGAAACTTGGACGATTTTATTTATCAAACAGTAGGAAGTATTACTGACCGGTATTATTATTATTATTTTAATAAATATTGTTACACTGCAAACAGAATCGGCTATTGGTCGAAGTTCACCAGCATTCACCTTGTGTAATTCTGATTTTGCTTAAAAGTTAGAAAGGACTTCCCTTGAAAATGTATTATTCATCCACAAAGTCAAAAATATGAAGTCGAAATATTCGGAATTAAATATTGATGCTAATTATTAAATGAAAACTTTTACATTCTGATTTCTTTGAGTAGGAATCTGAATCGATAAACTATATTTTTAAAATAAAATTTGCTAATTTGAAATTTCAGACGAGAACCCTCCGCATCTCGTTTGGTTTGAACGATGGCCTTTAGCTGAAAAAAAAAAGCTCGGTTCTAATCCCATCTAGGACACGAAGAACCTTAAAAGGTTCTTCATGTCCTAGTTGAACCAACTGAATGTGAGTCAGTCCGTATGGATATACGGAAATAAAAGTTTTTTTTCTTCAGGAAACTCGGAAGAAAATCGTTCCACTTCCACCCTTCCCCACTGAAAAAAAAAAAAAAAGAAAAAAAAAAAAGACAAACCGACCAGAACACGTACCGGAATAAAGACCAAAACGGTTTTGAATGACTGGCATGGTATAGTATGCGTATATGCATAGGCGTAAAAATAGAACAGCGCAGTCAGCACTACCAAGGATTACACACTGAAATCGGCATGATATCCAAATCGGTGAGCCTTAAATTATTTATAAGATATACTATGGTTTCTTACTATTAATAATCAAAAATTAGTGACAATATCCAGGCCCATTCTTGCTATGATTATTTGGTCATCTGCAAACAAAAGGGTATTACGTAAAGGTCCACGATTCAGTTTAAATGCCGGTTATATATAATTTTCTTCCATTTATTTACTAATTCATCTACATAGATATTATATATTATATAATATCTATGTATATATATAGATATTATATATATTATATATTGGTTTCCATTCATTAACTTTTTCAAGGATTCTTACAGGAATTTTGGTTCTTCTAATGCATTTTGATTATTGCAGCAAAACTGATTTGGAATCTTCAGATTCTTAATTGTGGTCCACAGATTGTTTCTTAAGACTCTGTCAAAGACTTTTTGGTAGTCTACAAATGCCATGTATATTTCCATGTTGCATTCTTAATGTTTTTCCATTAAGAGTTTTAAAGTAAAATTACAACAGAATTGTTGAAATATAAAATGTTCGAACAGTAACCCATTTTGTTGACTGATCTTTGTGTTCAATTTCCAACACCTATTAAAATCCACACAGGTAAGGTTGGTACCATGAGTATCATTGAAGTATCTCTGGTTTCTTTCAAATATATTCATCTTACCTTGAAAACGGTTCTGGTTTGAGTTTTAATCTCCAAATTAAAACTCATTCACAGATGTTTATCTCTAATATAAGAGAAGACAAGCAAAACTGTAATAAAAATAGTGCTTAATTAACTATACAAACGTTATTATTAACTATATTAATATTATTAAACCAAAGGAGACAAACTCCTTTGCTAATCCTCTTTAGAATTAAAACAACTAAAGCCTTTTACCAGTCCGTGAACAACAAACAAACGCATTCCTTTAGTAATCATCTCTAGGATTCAACAAACTATTACATTTTAAGACAATCCGCTTCGACAATGAATCTTTTCATTCTAGTTACAAAGTTCACTCTTTACAAAATAAAGGAACACATCCGAACTCGGTTAGTTGAAAACAAACAGATTTTCAGAAAAATGTAACCATTTCAGAAAGTTAAGCCAGAAGTCAAAATATTTGGAGTAAACTGACTGTCCTAAGTTCTCTACACGCAATCTTCATTACAGGTATTCAGTTCCTATCATTCACTGAATCATAATTTTCTTTTTTGTCTTCAGGATTTTGCAGTGCACACACTATCACAAGAAACTCACGACTTGCTGCTAGAGACAAAATGTTCCCTCGTTATTTCATCCATTGACAAGAAACACATGCAGGGTTATAATAAACAAACAGTGATCATATTTCTTGCAAGAACATGCTTTCTCAAAACTTGAATTATTGTTATCCCTTACAACAAAAACTATATAGGAGGCCTTCTTCTAGATCATCTTTCAGTGATCGTACATCAAATGAAAGAATTATCTACTTTCGGATAAATCCATAGAGAACACGTTTCTATAAAACTTTCGCCAAAAACAGCAACCCGAAAATAAGTAACTTTTGTTGCCACGGGTAGCCATTTTCGTCCCTACTCCCTACTCCATCCTTTGATTACTGCTCATGCGCGCCTCAGCTTGAAACTCACTGGTATTGGCGAAATATAGTGCAGTACTTGAGCTATGTTTATTTTCAACTCCGAGGGGTTTCTGCAGCCGTTTTGTAATAATAATATTATTATTATTATTACATAACACCTAGAAGTATACCAAGGACCCATCGACGGACAACTCAACCAAGGATAACCTTTGACCCACCACTTTAATCCACCAACAACTACAAAGACCGCTATTACTATCATCATCCACACACAACGCCATCTACTGTCACACCACTAGTATTTTTCTTCTCTAAATTGCATGTGTTCTCAAGCCGATTTTTCTTTATGCAGGATGAAAACCCGAGTTTTCGGGAGAAAAATCCCGCTACTTTTGTAAGAGATCAGCTAACTCACCTTCAATTGAAAACACCCATATAAAGATTCTTCTAATCAAGCCGAGAATCGAACTTTGGTCTTTTCCAATCGTACCGTCATTCTTCCAAATGCGCTACAGAGGCGCTTAAAAATAAATAAAAGCTACCAAATTCACTGACTCATCCATGATTCTTACCTACCGCATCTTTTTTAATAGTTATCATAAATGAACGTTTGTACTGTTTTCAGGAAGTTTGCCATAATTTAATTTGAGCATAATAATGTTCGCGAACGTGATTATGCTCAAATTAAAGTCATCACGCTCAAAGCCGCAAACACAAGTGAACTTAATTAACTTATCTTTCTCTGCATAAAAATTAGATTTCAAAATATAATATTACATTACGGTAAACGGAAGCGGTGCGTGGGATATACAGTTAATATAATCTAATTTCTTTCCAATTCCTTTTTATTAAAACTACTTAACACATAACTCACCTAATATAAAAATTAATAAATGAAATTAAAATGTGGCGTATCTGAATACAAATTATCAGATATACTACATATTAGTGTTTCTTTTGCTATTTATTGCTTGCAGGCTTTTTTATCCTTGGAGGCAGGAGAAAATCGTTTTCCTTCTTTAGATCAGGACTGCTGATTAATCTAACCTTTGAACTCATCCACGGCACACTCGTGTGCTGTAAGTTCCCAAACTTCGGGAGAGTGGAACTAGCAGAAAGAAGTTAATAAGTATGAAAACAAAATGGCGTCCATTCAGATTGTGTCTAAAATTTCTAAACGAATAAACTCTCATTTATAAATATTCAACTACTTTCATATATCAAACAACATTTAGATTTTATTTTTCTTACAGACTGTCCGGATGGGGAAGAATACTTGGAATGTGGCACAGCATGTCCAGATACATGTGAGAATTACTGGGATAAGCCGCGTCCGTGCACAGACCAGTGCGTCCAAGGATGCTTCTGTAAGGAAAAAACGGTCAGACACTCAGAAGGCATGTGCGTGTTTCCACAAGAATGTTAATGGAATTTAGCGGAAAACAAATTGTGAAATACAGTTGGGAATAAACTTCTAACATATATAAAAGCTCATTCTTACGTACCTTTTTATGTGCTTTTTTTTATATCTAAAATCCAAGAAAGATCGCATAAGTGATAGCATATTATCGCCTGTACGGGTAAACTTGCCTTGTTTACAACAGTATAATTATTAAATTGAGAAGTTTTTAACTGATATTTTTCTGATATTAACTGATACAGAAATTTTTCGTGAAAGCTAACCATACGAGTATTTGGCCTCTTCTTAAAATGCAAGGGAAATCTTCAATCGAATATTCGTCCCATTGTTCCAACTACAATGGGAACAATGAGACGAAGGAACTTAAATTTACCTTCGTCCGCTGTTACTAAGGAATAATGGAGAAATCCATAAGTGCTGTGCTTCCTAGAAACCGATCATCAAATGAAGAAACATGAAATGAAATTCAGTGTTCATAATCCCAAATGATCTACTTGCCAACAACACTTCGAGAGAGAGAGAGAAACGCATAGAAATGACGAGGTGCGTTTCTCAGCAGTTGAACTTTTCATGAGTTTGATCTCAACGATTCATCTGTGAAACCAAAGATTATAAGATGAACGCTTCATACCTTTCGTCTCATTGGACCCACAGTATATTTTGGAAGACAAGTTTTTTGTTTTATCGTTTAAGAGTGCCTCCGTAGCACGGTAACTAAGACGGCCAGACATTGGCCTCCGGATGAAAAAAATCTGGATTCGAATCTTGTCTAGAACACCCGTTTTTTTTTTTTTTTTTACAACTGAAAAGAAGTTTGACGGTCTCACAGATGTGGACGACACATAAAACGTTGTAAACAGTAAAATCTAAATACAACCGTGAAGGGATTGTAAGTCGTTGGGTCAGTCCGTTTCCTTTCCTTTCATAATTCTTCTCCTTCTTCTGCAGCTTGTCCCACTTAAGTAGGGTCGCTGTTTGTAGTGAGTCTCCTCCACAACCTCAAAAATTTAATAATAACAATTTCAAATATATTTTTCTTGCCTCTTCATTCCTTCAGTTTGTTTTAAATGATCTTTTAAGAAATGCAATTTGAATTTAGTTCAAAATTATTAAACTACACAAGTTGCGTTACCCGTCCAAAATGGTACGAGGGGACTGAAAGGTTCTGATAAACATCTGAAACAACAACAAAAAAAAATCGAATTATTGCAAAACTTCTTATATATCCTTAAAGAAAAGGACTGATTATTAGAATTTGATGAAACATGGGAGTTAAAGGGTTTTAAGATACGTTCTTTCTTGTGGTTATATCAGCTGGTTTATTATCATTTTTCTTCTAGTGTTTATCAGTACTTTTCTGATCCCCCTCGTACATCTGCATAATTTTACGATTAATGGCAGAATTTTTAAATTATGACACCATGATAGCAGTAATACAATGGGATCATATCAAAAAAGTGTATGGGAAAGTGTTTATAATTTTTTTAAATATATTCAAGGATAATTCCAGAATTCAAGCTTGCCGATCACGTTTCTAAATAAAAATAATAAACAAACTGATATTACAGAGGGTACTTTAGTTACATTTGCACAATTTAACAGGAATATGTGAAAAGCATAAATAATGTTAAAGAAGCCAGTTAATTGTCAAGATAATGCTGCTATGTACAATAGCTTACTATTCTTAATACTACGAGTATAATAGACACAGCTGGTACTCAAAGATGAAATGTAGTTTATGGAAAATTATCCGTGTTACTAATACATGTGTTTTCATACAAAGATTTACTGCCGCAAATTTGATTATTTTCAAAATTTCTGCATAAAACCAAGATAAGTAGCCAGAAAGGCTTCAGTTCGGTGGGGACCACAGTTCGAAAGTAATATATAATGATTTTATTTCGAAAGAAATATATAACGTGCATATTATTAAGATCCATCGTCTTTTTTACAGCCAAATAAAATGGCACTTAAAAGTTTCCAAACTTGAAGAGTTATGAGAATATAACTTTCAGAATGGGAGTTGATTTGATTTGAGCTACATGAAAGACACGGGCTCTGCCAAAGAACCCGCATATTCGCCGTTTTCTTGTGAAATGATTAGGATTTTGCCTAGTCTCTGATGAGTTGCAATAGTTCGCTATAGCCTTCAAGCCGGTGAAACCTAATCAATGTACTAACAATAGGCGAATATACGGATTCTCGACAGATTACGTCTTTCATCTAGCGCAAGTGAAAGCAATTTCTATACTGAAGGTTACCTTTTCAAACTCTCTGGTAAAAATTCGAACTTTTTAATCTTCACTTTATTTTTCTATAAGATGATGGAAATTTTTAATACCTTCATAAAAGTTCGACTGTTCCGTGGTGCTGTCGGCGAAGAATTAATTTCTATGGATGACAATGCCACACCACATCGTATATGGGCAGTGGAGATACTTCTGGAGACAGAGAATATTAATCAAATCGTGTGGAAAACACGTCTCCAGATCTCAACCCCATAGAACACGTTTGGGACGCAATGGGAACTCACGTTGCTGCTTGAAATTCTCTTCCAGAAAACAAATAAGGCCTTATTCTTGCTCTGAAGAGGAGAGGACCAATTTGCCAGAAGAACTCCTGAATCACTTGGTGCTAAGCATGATACTAAGCATGTGAGAGCTCAGTGAAGTTCGGGGTGGACATATATTGAAATGCCTCTCAGCATAGTTTTCTGTAAGCACTATACGTTAATTTCTTAACTACATCCTTAGGAAATTTTTAACTTTTATCAAAAACGTATTGCAATTTAA
The DNA here is from genome assembly GCF_054136105.1 of Typopeltis vanoorti. Lineage (NCBI taxonomy): Eukaryota > Metazoa > Arthropoda > Arachnida > Uropygi > Thelyphonidae > Typopeltis > Typopeltis vanoorti. The sequence goes on from NC_143558.1 coordinate 110,303,483, forward strand.
TATGTACAAAATTTATAACAGATTTTTTGTGTAATATAATTTATTTGTGTGCTAGAAATATAAAATTCCACATTTGATTGTAGTCATGAAAATATTTTCATACACAGGTAAAAATGTAGTTCGTCCTTATTATGCAAGCACACTTTATTTGGGCTGTATGGACTGCGTGCTTCACATTCTTCTGACAATACAATATGGATTCACGAAAGATGCCATTGTTTTTTTTTTTTTTTCCAGGGGACGATGGGATAGCATGGGAACAACAACATATTGTGTTAAGGAAATATTAGTGTCCGAAATATGAAATATTTCACATCAAGAAGAGAGAGGGAGAGAGAGAACATAAAACAGCCTTCTAGTTGAGCACAATATTTTTGCTACCATCGCATATTAAAGTGGATCGCATGAAAAACCTGTAAAAAGCATTCATCAAAAATGATCCTCAATTCACTACAATCCAGTATAACTTTAAGATCTCCCAAAATATCATATAAGTCAAATTTAAGAAAAACAGATTTGTTGGAAATCAAATTAGGAAACTGTTAAAAATATGAAGTCAAGAAGTGTCACTAAAGAATGAAGACATCTGATAATCATTCAGAAATATTGAATGGTTTCCGAACAAAACAGAAGAAGGTTATGAAGACCGAGTTTATCAATTTGTCATACTTTATAATATTGGTTATATCAATAAAGATAAATTTATTTTTTTTTGTTCTCGAGGAGCCCTCGTTTAGAGGTTGGTGCACTGAGTTGTGAGCAGGACGAACGGTTCCAGCTGAGTATCATGATGAAGGAGAGAAGATATTTGAGAAAATGGAATGCCAATTATGATGGAAGAATGAGTTGGTTTCCTCAAAGAAAGACACGCAAGTACTATACTTTTTGGTACTTGTATATATTCATGCAGAGATTACCTTTTTATTTTCTTAATTATTGTAATTTAGTAAAAAAAGAAAAAAAAAGAAGTTTAAATTTGGTTGTTTATATTCCTTTCATCAAACAATGCTCTCAACACCATGGTGGGTCTCAAATCTATAAAATCCATGTGATACTGTACTCAGAGAAGAATATGGAAAATAATGTAAACTGAAAAGAAAGAATTAAAGGAAAAGTATTACATTAACAAAGTTTGGATTAGCTATTTGAAAGTTATTTGCATGATTTATACAACATATTATAAAAGTATACAAGTAGAAAAAATGCTGATGCTGATGAAGAGAATAGAAACTGTTTAAACAGCTAAAAAGTCACTTAGGATAGGTAACATAAAAGAAAGCTCTATGAAATGTGAATGAGAAACCAATAACGAAAGAATTATGTGCTCTCATATCCACATTAAACACAAGAGAATTACGAAAAAGAGTTGAACTAATTAAGGTCGCCCTCACAAAGAAATGTTCTATTATAAATACAAAACGATGCGAAATTGAATAAATAAAAATAATGAAAGAATTAGAGTCTGACTTCATTTAACTCACTGATGACTGGAAAAGTCAAAGGAAGCAAACAAAAATAAAAAAAGGAGAAATACGAATTAAAAAATAGGCATAACCGGATTGTATACTAATATTGTTTTCTTAGCTGAAAATCAACATGATTTACAAAGATTATTAAACATAATTAGTAATGTAAGGGGGGGGATCTGTGTGTTATTCTAAACAAAGGCGAGAAACTGTCTACTTTTCAAGATTATTGTGGGTTAATTGTGAAAAAAGTCACCCTTGAGCCTTTGCCTCGAATGAGAGAAACCAACTTCTGATTGAGAACAGAAAACACATCACCATCCTCGTTGAGGATGAGTTTCAGCACCAGATAACATGGTGAGAATTGAAAAACTAGTTCTGTGGACGAAATTCCCGAGTTCTTCATAAGAGAATCATGAAATTTTTGTCCTGGCACTTACTTCTGAATTTCCTTTATCACCGCAGATGACAACTGATCAATGAAATTGGGTACAATTCGAGAGAGAGAGAGAGAGAGAGAGAGAGAGAGAGAGAGAGATGTGATAATTATTGCTCTTTGTACAGAAAAATGCTATTTTATGAAATACAATAATAAAAAAGTATAAGAAAAGTCAGATTCTAAATGTAACTGTCCCCCCCCCCCCACAACAGTTCCGATAATCAGCATAAATGCTAATTTCATTATTCCTTTCTTTATAGCTTTCTGAAAAGGGCAAAAATTGCAACTCCAACTACGTTTTTCCGCTTTTTTTCGGATTGAAATATGCGCATGTAATTTAAGCTTACAAGCTGAAGACGTCTTCCAAGCAAAATAAAAACTAAGAGTCATTACTCTGATACCTACGCACCAGTTTCATTTCGGCTCAAATATATTTGCTATTCTTAAATCGTGGTTAGTTTTCCTTTACTGAATATTGAGGCAGAGAACAAGGAAACAAACTTAAGTTACTATTCTTGGTTTCCTTTTTTTTTTTAATGCAGACTCAGTAACATATTTACTGAGATCTATTTAACATGTTCATTGCCAATCACGCGATATCGCGCGATGCGAGATATCGCGTGATTGGCGATCTCACCAAAAACGCCCGATCACGCGTTATCGCGTGGACGTCGCTAACTAAATAAAAAAAATTTGGCCGCCACACGAAATTCCAATTTTCAGCTTGGCATTGAACGATACGCGTGATGCGAGTTCTCACCAAACGGCAGATCACGCGTTATCGCATGGACGTCGCTAACTAAATAAAAAAAATTTGGCCGCCACACGAAATTCCAATTTTCAGCTTGGCATTGAACGATACGCGTGATGCGAGTTCTCACCAAACGGCAGATCACGCGTTATCGCGTGGACGTCGCTAACTAAATTAAAAAAATAATAATAATTGGCCACCACACGAAATTCCAATTTTCAGCTTGGCAATGAAAGTGTTAATGTGCACAGTTGGTCATTAATTAAGCAAGGAATAAATAGCCAGTTCTTTTAATGTATTAAATAAGATACATCTTAAGGATTTGTTTTTCCCTGATTTGGGGGGAACAAAACTTGGTTGTTCAAATACTTGCTCACCCTCTTCCACACATCGATGACAAATGACAGCAAATCTGGACGACAGCGATGATCACAATTTCCGCTAATTAAATGAAAATTATTTGATTTTGATTAATAACGTTTATTAGAAAAGGTGCATTTCCTCTCGGTATATTGTGTTCATTACTATTTCATTTTCCACATGGCCTTTTGCGATCAATTATATAAGAGCTTGAACTGACTGTTTAAACTCAACATATTTGGTCGTTTGATAATTAAAAATACAAACTTATTTAATACTGACCATTTACAAACATCTTACCTCTCCGTCCCATCGTTGATGGAAGATCATCACCAACCTACCTTTTGGCAAAGCACCTTGCAAACTTATTAAATAATAAAATAAGATCAACAGAATCCTATATCAAGAATAGTCAACATTTTGTAAATAAACTCCAAGCCACATTAAGATTGCACCAACAGACATGCTAGCTAGTGTAGATGTTGTATCCCATTTCGCCTTCAATCTAATTTCTTCAAGGTTGACAACACCATGTACCAACAATTAGAAGACCTAGCAATGGTAAGCCCACTATCACCATCTTGTGCAGACCTTTTCATGGAAAAACTTGAAAAAGAAATTCTCTCCACAATCTCCCTTCGACCATCTATATGGTAGAGATATGTTGACGATATTTTCATTATATGGCAAGGCAGCTTAGAAAACCTAAAATCGTTTGTGAATAAAATCAACTCAATACATAACAAGATAAAACTCACCCTGGAAGTGGAAAACAACAGCCAACTGCATTTTTTTGACATCGTGATAAAGAAACAATCAAATAGTGTCAAATTATCTATTTACAGAAAGCCCACATGCACTGGAAGATATCTTCATTATACTTCAAACCATCACAAGACACACAAACTGAGCATTATCCACATGTTGAAATATAGGGCCAGAAAGCTTATATCAGAAGAGATGTAATTTATATCAGAAGAGGATATACAGACTGAACTCTCA